>NC_092411.1:235028997-236319830 GCF_040894005.1 Engystomops pustulosus
GAATTGTGTCGCAAAATCAAGCACTTACATGCATCAGGAAGAAGAAGGTGAGCTCCGGCGGACTTGATCGGGGAAGCGGCACATGCAGGATATCGGGTGCACGATCTTAGTGAATCGCGACACAGTGCATTATCATCGGAACAATCCTGAGACAGGTAAGTAAATGTGCCCCAATGGCTCTTTCTATCCTCCATTTTGAGAGATGGGGAACGGCCACAGAAACGATCTAGTGCAACAGCTTTGAGGTATCTGGGTAAGAGACTGTTTCCCAGATGAAGGCTCAAATCTCCTCCTTTGAGGGAATCCTCTCTGAAGAACAGGTTGTCCTCCTTGGTCATACCATTCCCAAACTCAACACCTTGGAGATAGCTGCCTGTCAATTGGGAGGTAAAGTCTATGGTTCTCTATTCTCTAGATCATGCCGGGAAAAATGTGTGAGGTCAGACCCCAAATGTGGTCAAGCAAGAGAAGAAGAAAACGATGGACGGCATGGAAAAAAGACGCATTTAGTACAACAAGTGTTTTGCCAATATCAAGTCTTAATTTCTCTTATATGTAACTTAAAATAAATAAACATAAAGCGCACATACAAAGCTTTTCAACTTAACTTACCGGACAGAAGTAAGTGCTCTCCACTATGTGCTTTGCAACCACATTGTTCTCTGCAGACAACGACATAATGAACAGCAATGCATCACGGGCCTGTTGTCCCACTGTGCCTTCTCGGTGAATGAAAGGTATCAGCAGGGAGAATATAAGGAAGTTGGCAGCTCCCTGGTCTTCACTTGTGTGGAAAAATAGTTCAAGGATAGATGGGTCTTTGGCAAGAATGGAACAGAGTTGGTTTAGTAAGACAACTAGTTTGTTTTCTACATGTGGAGTAGATGTTGAAGAACATGTGCTTAGTAGCATCATCAATGGCTTCAGAATAGGCTTGTGATGAAGCAAAGGCTGGTGAGACTGAGTAACCAATAACTCATACATCCTCAGCTGTTCAAATTTAGTCTCATCTGTAAATTCCCTCCTGAGACTCCATAAAAACAGTTTCTCCATAATATTCTCCGATACCACAAACTCCAGAATTGGTCCCATAGCAGCATCTTTCACCCGTTCTTCAATTAAAAGTAAAATCATATGCTCCACATAATTCTGTACAGCACTGACTTCATCTGAAGATATAGATCCATATCTTGCATGGGAGTTCTTGAAGGGGTCATGTTTTTCCAGAATGCGTTGAACCTAGGAGAATATAATCATCATATCAGAATAGAGAGTTGTTTTACAATTAGCGGAATTATTGGAAACTTTATAGTGTTTATAATGTTATTAGTAATGAGGAGTTGACTCAAAGCAGTTCATAGAAGATAATGCAATTTAAACATCAGCTTACGAAGCACAGAAGCAGAAAGCATGCCTCAGAATGAGCAATAATCTTAATGAAGCTTAATTCCAACCACTCTCAGCGATCACATAAAATCACCACTGTGCAATCAAGGCGCTGCTAACTCTCATTTGCAGTATTTTGTCAATTGGTGAACAGGAGCCAAATAGTCCCAGAGCAGCATAACATTTGTATTAAATGTTAGATCTACCCATGACCTATATGTGAACGGACAGATGTCTTCACATCTTTAAAATGGGTTTGATAAAAAAAAAAAAAAACAACTCAAACTACGGCAACTGATTACCTGCAGCCACAGTTTTGTTATGCATAATTGCTTTTCTTATATTAGAAGGATGTAGTTGAAATTACACTCAAGAGCAACTACTTTAATTGCCTTTTGGCTTACTTTTTATGTATTCTAAATAAATAATTAAAGCAAAATTGATAAATGCAAGTAGGTATTGAAGTAAAAGATGTTAAAAAAAAGTTGTAATGGCGGGTTTTTCACATTGCGATTCACAATGGAATAATTTCCTGTTTCTTAAAAAAAGAAATTATACATAGAAGAAGGAGAAAATTATAGTTGTCATGCTGATAATATACCCCAACAGGAGCAGCTATTGTTTTGGTTTTCTACTAGTGTATGTAAGGTATCTACACAGTTGCTTGGTTAAAATCCCCTAGATAGAAGGGTAGAGGTTACCTATGGGGAGAATGCATTCATCCAATTCTATCTATGGTGCTTGAAATGGATCCAAAGGATACAAGAGCTATAAATTTGCACATGGTTGGTAGGGGCCTTGTTACATATTTTGCATAACCTATAATCAATAGGATGTAGAACCACTTTGTTACCTAACCAATTTAGCTAATCCATTTGTTCCCATCAATATTCACCCTTTAACCCATGTACATGGAGCTGAAGTTTGCTGTGACAAAGAAAGGAACTTGCTACCTTTCAATTATTCTCATTGTAGTTGACAACTGGCCAGGGTGGGTCAGAGGACACCTATACATAGCAAATGGGGTTGGGCAGTGCATAACCAATGACAGTCCAGGTCCAGGGCAGATAATGCAGAGACTATGTTACAAACCAGTGCTCAGGGCCAGCAGAGGACAGAAAGAATCGAAGTTACAGGGAGGAGGTCAGGGAAGGCAGATATATGGATCAGGTCAGGTCAGGCTGAAGTCATCACTAGAAACAGAATACAGAATCCCAGAGCAGAATCAAATTTGTAAAACAAAGCAAGGATTAGGACTATAGAAATTCAAATGTTTATGTATCTTCCACTTTGGAAAGGTAGGGCAGGATTATAGGTTGGGCACGTGGGGTGCACGCCCTGGGGCCCCCACTACTTTGCCCTTCAATAGGCCCCCAACAAGTGTGTGATTCATGGCCGCATGGCCTCCCAAATCGCCCACTTTGGTACAAGTGTGCTCCAGTACAAGTGCAGCTCACTGCCCGATAGGCCCCCTGCAGCAGGATACCAGCATCCCAAAGGAAGAGGAGGAGGTTGCTGCACATCAGCAGAATGGGAGAAGATGAGTATAGATTTATTATTTCATTGGGGGCAGTATGCATCACTGGGGGGCTATATGCATAACTGGGGGCAGTATGCATCACTGGGGGGCATTATGCATCACTGGGGGGCTGTATCTATTACTGGGGCTGTACATATTACCGGGGGGCTGTATATTTATAAATTACTGGAGGGCTGTCTATATTACTGGGGGCAGTATATATATTAATTACTGGGGGGGCTGTATATTGCATATGTACAATTCTCAGCTACTCTTGCAGATTACATTGCATTCTCTTGTGACAGGTTTCCTTGAAGTAAACTTACTGGCCTTCCTGAGCAGTACTGTATCTATAAAACATGAAAGTTATAGGAGAAAATATTAGAAAATCATTAGCCACCACAGATGTGCTTCCCTAATGGACCCACAGGGGTCTAGAGATGATACTGACATACAATAGGAGCTTTGCACCTGCTGTACTGCCTTCTACAAATAATCCAGCCAGAACATGTATTCCCTGCAGGTGTATTCTCACAGCTGTTACATATTAAGTTATGTAAGTTACAAAAATTAACTTTATGGTGACTTATTAAATGTTTACAAAGTTATCAAGACATCTACTAGACATGTCACTCACAATTGCTATATGGCAGGGACCATAAGAGTCCTCTACGTTGAAATTTATTTTTCACTTCAAATTTTAAAAAAAACCTTCAATAGTTAAAAAAAGATGACGCACCAATACTGATATCTAAGGACTTACTGCTGAGACTGGAATAAAACATGTAACCATATGCCACAGTAGTCTCAGCTACCTACACAGGTGTGAAAGAATATTGGCCCAGTGCCCAAGCAGCACATACACCTCAGGCTAAGTAATGCAATCCTGACTTACATTTCAGAGACATTATAGTGGGTAAAACAAACGTACGAAGGCTACTTACAAGCCTACAATGCCTATATACACCTTAACACATATATAACTAGGGGACCATTGCCTATTACCAGTGTGTTATCTGCCTCCAACTTCATAAGAGATGTGTTACCTATCATAATTCTGCCATCTGATGTATAATTAGTTGACAACTGAACAAATGATCTTTATAGAGCAGGAAATGTAGTTTCATTGCATGGCTTGGAGTAGAAACTGATATATTATAGGATGGGTTTTAATAAAGACTAAACCCCCACCACCACCACCACCCCGGCATGGTAAAGGCCTCTTAAAGGCGACCATGCCATTTGGGAAAAATGACACCAGGTCTGACCTGGCATAGTTTTACATAAAAACCTGCGAGCAAATGTTTAGAAAGTACTCCACCGGATTCTACATCAAAAACTGGTATAGAATTGTTGCTGCCATCATTAGAGAACTGCTGGTAAGGTCTGTGATCGTGACCTGGCATCATAGACCTTTAACCTGTAAGATCCAATTCGGTAATAGAATTATCTGAAGACATAGAAACGCCTTTTGAAATCCTTCCTATTCCATGGCGGCAGGAAGGCTTCTAGACATGGTGAGAATATTATACACTATTGAATGGGTGCAACATTTATAGTGTATTTTTGCCATAGAATGCAGTGAAGTCGTCTTTGCATTATATGGTTCCAATGATCTAATGAGCTTTTGTTAAAATAAATCAAAAACGTTTTCAAAGATATTTTAAAAATGTAAAGTGAAGTTTTGTTCTTCTTGCCTAAGAATGCCGATGTGTAACTGATGGTCCAGTGTCCTGCGTCATAACTAACCTGCTCTCCTGAAGTCTGGTGAATGACAACAATAACAAGAGAGGGGACATTCTGAAGTGGGGAGAGCTTGACCTCAGTACATAACTCTCAGCCTTCATACAATCAATTTATATTGCACTTCAAAGTTGATTTTCTGGATGATGGCACCACAGTGGATCATGGAGGAAACATGATCAGAATGGTGTAAATCTACTTCACAAGGATTATGCAATGGATTATGGAATAGCGTAAATCCATCCACATGGTTTATTGGATTAGATTCTGCTGACAGGTTCCCTTTAAATTGTCCTTTAAATAACTCTCTCTAGTTCTCCAAAGCACTGTTTCATTTATGAAAAGGTTTTATCTTGTTTAATTAATTCTTTTGACAAATTCTCAGTTTTAACTAAAACATTGACTATGGAAACAGACATGGTCCAAATAAAAACCATCAAAAGTCTGTTGAAATCAATGGACATTTTAATGGGTCAGTTAGACTTCTATTATTATTTTGTGTACAAGTTATGTCTAAAGTGAATCAGAAAATATTAAGATTTGATTCATTGCCTGAAAATTACAAAATCTACATATTAACAAATAGATTCACACATCTCTACTCACGAATGTCTCATTCCATGAACATTAGGGCAAATTTATCAAGCTGTCTAAGAGTAAGAATGTGCTTAGTTGTCCATGGCAACTAATTACACCTGCCCTTTAAAATATTCTTGAGCACTGGTAAAATGAAAGCTGAGCTGTAATTGGTTGCCATGGGCAACTAAGAACATTGTTGCTTGATAAATCTGCTCCATTATTCTAGTACAATATAAGGCCTTCATGGGGCTGAATCACAAAAGTATAGAAAATTATGTGAGGTGGGGTTGGAGAGAAGTCATGGCCAACCTCTAGACTGTTGTCCTTACAGGACTGAACATGTTCACGTGCATGACCCCTAAGAAATAGTCAGGAAATCTTTATAAACCAGTCATGCTGAGATTATATCAAAATCCCTGAATACAGGTGTCATATCAAAGAAGCACAGGGGCTACATCAAACGTTGTCTAGCACAGTCTGCATAGTTTTAGGTTATTTAATTAACAAAAAAATACTAAATATATATTCAAAATCTTAAAAAACTCTCTATACTATATTATGCAGATCTTTTATTAAAAATCAATCCTTTTAGATTCCGGGAAAGGAATATTATGAATAGAGAAGGTAAAAACATTTATATAGTTATTGGCACTTCTATATATTTAAAGGAGCATATTAAAGGCAGTGGTTATTCTCTTTACATTCTCTTTAATCTTCCCGTGACATGAGTTAGCTTAAACCCAATGTAATTTCTGCCTGCAGAAGAAACACATTGCAGTAATATATACATCATAATCCTATTAATCCCGGTGCCTCAGGTGTGCCATGGGAAAACATGGGCACAATGAGACTGAGCAGATACCAGGTTTGCCTGAGGCGTCATAGCTCTCTTGTGTATTTTACTTTATGTGTGATCTCATTCGCCTCTTCCCGCACTACAGGATGGCATTGACTGCCTTTGCGTTTTCAGTTTTCGTTAGATTCATACGTGGTTAACCAGAGAAGGGAGCTCTATGATTTACAACAATTATGTACACTATAATTTACACCTTATTATAATACCAGGTCCTTTTATGTGTTACATACTTGAATCTCTACAGCTTTGATCCACTTATGGAAGTGTAAAGAGATCTTCTTGTACAAATCACATTACCTGAGCCCAGTGGTTCTTAAACACTATAGCACACGTCTCTGGGTCGACCCCCTGCAGGTTGATACTTTGGCGAGGCTTGCTGACACTGAAGATCTGTGCCATGGTGTGGTCTTGAACACAGACGACTTGGATCACTAAGCCATGCTGAGTTTTTGTCTGTCCTCCTTAGGTCATTGTCTTCTGAGTGATACTATTGTGTAGGGTTACACCTGGATCCCTCCTGTGCAAAGACAGAAACAAAGGCATATCAAATACAGGATTTCATGTCTCTGCTTTCAGCTCCATACAAGCACACAGTATCGATTTGTGCTTACTCATGTAGACCTTGAAGTCTAACCATGAGGGCTGAATGTCACCTAGCAACCAGGTGTTGCCATGTAAAATAAACGCACAGATCCGACAGATTTCTATTCAGCAGCTGAGGACAGTCATGAGTTCCTCCTTCATATGCTAAAATTACAGCAAAATTAACACATATGTTTACAATAGTCACAAGTAACTCGTATTATTCATGTATTATATATAATTTATACATTTACAGCAAAATGTTTGTGCATTAAAAGCTGCATAAAAAAACACCTGTAGAAATGTCCTGAAATCCTTTTACGCGCTAAGGATACAGGCAGTCCCCGGATTATGTACAAGATAGGTTCTTTAGATTTGTTCTTAAAAAGGGTATTTCCATCTGAGCATTTACATTTAATTAAATTCATATAGTATCCAAGGACACAGTCTTGTTTCTAAGGGACCATATTTCTACATTTATAAGAAATTATCTTCACATAGGTAAATTTTTTTAAATAACATCTAATTGAAGAAATGTTTATATATCGAAGATTAATGAAATTAAATGTGAATGCCGAGATGACAATACCCCTTTAAGTTTAATTTGTTATAAAAATGTCCCTGTGACAACTGGATTTTCAAAATCATGGGACCAGGGACCAGGGATAAAGCTTCATTACAGACACCTTACAGCTGATCATTGCAGTCTGGGACTAAAGTAAAGCATTCAGAGAGCTTCACCAAAAGTCACAGTGAGTAGATGAGCAGAGAGGTCTATAACTAGGGGTTGTCTGTAAGTCGGGTGTGCTTAAGCTGAGGACGACCTGTATTTGTTTTTTCAGTTTTTGTAGTTTTTATTGGGGGTTTTACATGTCATGTTTAACATAAAAAATTGTGAAGTCTATAAAGAAAAACTCCATGGTGAAACTACAAAAATTATATATTTTTATTGAGGCATTCTCATAGAGCACATGCATGTACAGAAGGGCTCCTCCTATCACATTAGACTTATTAATACTGTAGCAGTGTGCTTTATTTTTCTGGTATGATAATAGAGGCATAACAGAATTGTAAAACAGTGATGTGAACTCATCCTCACAGCAAATATCTCAAAATGATACTTGCAAGCAGCACAACCTGAAGGGAACCTGTCACATTAAGCAAACAGTCTGTTCTGCCAGCAGAATGTCATAACCCTTTAATCATCTCCCTGTGCAGAAGAAAGATAAAACTAGCAGATGAAAAAGTCACAAAAATACAATAATCCCAACTTCAGGCAAAAAAATGTATAAAAATCAAGAAAAAAATGGTAGCTTACTCTGCTGCTTTACCTAAAAGATGCAAAAGCAAGGCAAAAGATGTACAAAAAAGTTCTGTGCAAGTCTAGGGTAAGGCCTGAAATACAGAATGGCCAGTGCAGAGTACTGGACTTAGAGGCCCACATTTTCTTAGGTCCTTGCACCAGTTTGCAATGGGCGTGGACACTGCTTCTTGAATGGTAGGTGCCATTTTCATGGCTACCTCTTTGGCTAGCCACTTATAGTTTATTTTCAGGCGCTGGCCAGTCTGCATCCACTATGCGTCAAGCTGCCTCCTCTCCACTGTGTAGCTGGAGGGTGCATTTGCCGGGTAAGTGCCGCCGGCTGTGGCTTGCTTGTGGGTGCCAAAATGCGGAGCTCCATCCTCCTGTGTTTCTACGTGCTGGAGCAGGAACCAGAAGTTTGCACGTTCATTCCAGTGCAAACTGTTTCCACAAGTATTTAAAAAGTGTCCAAGACACATGAGGGGGCGTTCCAGTGCTCAGTTGGACCACATTTAACTTGCACAATCTGACAGAAGTATGTTGCATGCACCATGTTAAAGGTGCACAAAATAAAAATGGTGCACTCTGTCGGGGCAGTGCAGTGGACGCTAGATTCATGAAGAACGGGCACCACCAATCATGAATCTGGTGCCCTCTGCACACTACAAAGGCAAACTTCACATTAGTAAATGTGGGCTAGAGCTGTGATGGCGAACCTTTTAGCGGCCGAGTGCCCAAACTGAACCCAAAACCGCCCTTATTTATCACGAGGTGCCATCTAAAAATTAAAGCAGTAACTTATTGCTCCCTGTTCAACAACTTTCAATTATAATGGCCTCCTGAGGACACCAACACAGTAGAAAGAAGGAAAATTTACATCACTTCTTTCCAGTGTCCCTTTGTACACAGAGAATCGTGGGGCCAGCAGGAGGTCCTCCAAAGATAATTCAGCCCTGTCTACTCATTCTCCCTCTTCCTACAGTCCCAAGTAGCGAAGGAGGTATCAAATATAACTGAAAGCAGCATTTTTTAAGTTTCATGTAACTGCAGGAAGATTCTTTGAGTCCTGTCTGGTGTGCTGGGGCGATGGACCAGGTGCCCACAAAAAGGGCTCTGAGTGCCGCCTCTGGCACCAGTGCCATAGGTTCGCCATCACTGGGCTAGAGTGTTAAATTTGCAAATTTACACAAAAAGTTCATTCTAAATAGTAAACAGTAATTATGTGATAAGATCTGCTCATTTCTGAATTGCTTTGTGTAGCATTTTAGCTTGTAAGCAGCAGGATATCATAAGAGTATGAGTTTATCCTTATTGGTTTTATCAGATCTAACAGAAATATCTTGTGAAGAATCTATCACAAGAATAAATACTGTATGTAAATAAACCTTATTTAGTCCCTTACCCCAAGGAAGGAACAACACTAACAAAAAAGCAACACATCTAATTATTACATTCTGCCTCATTGTCCTTAAGCTACCATATAATTTAACATATTCTATCCAGACCAGTCATTGTGAGGGTTACACAATGTAGTCTTAAAGGAAATCAACCAATGAAAATAACAAAAACAAGGCCACAAATACTCACCTTCACTCCTCTTCTCATTGATCCTGTCACTGTCTGTCGCTAGTCTTATAATTAGCAGCACAGAGCGCGGGGACAAGATGTCCAGTGAATTCACGCCTCTCCCATGATGTCACCTTGCTCTCCCTTGCTCCCAGCATGAGAGAGAGGGAGGTGCTTGTATAATTAGCAGTCTGGAGCTTTGGACATCTTGTCCTTGCATGCTGCTAATCATAACTTTCTTTTCTAGGTGATCCGGGGATCTAGCATCGGACAGCACTGGGATCAAAGTGAAGAGGAGCATTTGTAGCCTTTTTTGTTATTTCACTTTTCGATTTCCTTTAAAGAAGATCTACCATCGAAATTAAGCATGACGCATAAAACAAACTAGGGAAACTTACTCAAAGACCAAGGAATTGTGATAATCTTCATATATTGTATATTATCCATTATTATGCTTATTATGAAAATTATGCTTGTAAGCCTGTGGTGCTCTGGAGGGTGTTACCATAGCCCCTCAGTGTTGTGTTTTCAATGTTATTACAATGAGCAGAACATTTCTCACCCACCCATACTCCCAAGAGCCCTTCAGGCTTGATTTTGATGCTAGATGTTTTTTAAAGGGCATCTACCACCAGGATGAAGGATTGTATGCAAATAAGCCTGAGGTATTAATGGAGCCTGGAACCCCTCATACTCATTTGCATACAGTCTGGCAGTAAAAGTTTAGATATGGTCTTTTCTCTAGTGGTTTTCTCCATTGTTATTTGTATAAAGCACCCTAGGGGTTCTGTAATTATAGTAACAGAATTTTTTTTTAAAAACTCTACACGTTCAAACAGTAAAAAACGTTAGACAAAAAACCCCGCTAAAATAGCACCCAAATTGACGCTTTTTCACTATTTTCACTATAATTCATAAAAATTTAAATAAAAAGCGATTAAAAGGTTGTACAGTGTAGAAATGGTCAAAAATGTAATTGTTATCACGTCCTGCAAAAAAATGACACCTTACACTGCTCCATATGCCAAAGTGTGAAAAAGTGATGAGAAACAGGATATAATGAATCAAAGACATATTTTTAAACATATTTAAACCTAATAAAACCTATATATATTTGGTATGTAAGTGGCTGTATCGACCCAGAGAATAAAGTGGAAATATCATCATCGTGAACAATGAAAGTTGTGAAAACAGTGCCCGTAAAGAACCTGGCGCAAATAAAGTTTTTTGGATTTAGCACATCTTTGCTCCATAGAGATTTACGTGCGGTTGTCTGCTTCATTACTCTGACGGAGCGAGGAGGGGTCTCATGGAGGTAGGTGAGACCCTATCGGACCCCTCGTTTTCGTGATATGTGGGGGTCTCACTAGTGAGACCGCCACTGATCAGCAAGTTAGACCCTGTCCCGTGGATAGCGCCTAACTTTTGTTCATGGAAAATCCCCGCCAAAATTTTCATTATACCTTGTATGCCAGTTTTCTTGTGTACGTGGGATTGAAAAGAAACAATTCCTGGTGCACGGCAGAAAACCTTTTGCCAGTTTTACACTCTGCACACCACTTTTTTAAAATGTGGTCATAGCAAAGTATAAGGCAGGTCAGGGTGGAGACGCTCTGACCCCTTAAATTTACTGTAACCTACAAAATCACAGTTTTTTTGTAAGCTTTAGAATCATGTATGATCAGTCAAAACCTTGGCCCATTTATCTAGTGTTGCTTAAAAATTTGTGCATGTGTGTATATACATGAGGGATATTTATCAGGGCTTATGCACCAAGACACTGGTGTAGACGTGCTGAAATAATCACAAATTCTAACTTATTGCTAGCACTTGCAATTATTTTCCCCAATATGCCACCTCTCCGCCAGGGGGGGGGGCGTGGAGGAAGGGGCGCAGCCGGCCCAGGGGGTGAGTGTGGCTGGCGGGGAGTGGTTCGCCGTGGGGTGTTACTGTCCCCGTGCCTGTGCTCTCGCTGCAGCTGGCGACTTTTCATCTGTAAACAGTTGCCGGCTGCACTTAGCCTGGTGTAGAGATAAACGCTGCGCAGGACCCCGGCAAATACATGAAGTGGCCAAGGCCGTCTTTGGTGCAGCGTGTTTTACAATTTATTGAAAAATGCCACAATGTCTAATCTGTTTCTACAATAAAACTAGATAAAACCAGAAACATAAAAATAATTCATCTAAATCAAGATGGTGGTTAAAGTATCCCTCTCCTAAAACCATTCATGGAATACTGAAATCTCCACATTAGCGTTGGAATTAAAGCCTAAAAGGAACCATTAACGCTTCAGCAGAGAATACAGACTTCAATTATCTAATCCTGTCTTTAAAAAATGTAGAACATTTAATTGACTCTAACAAAGATGAATAAAAAAATAGCTTGAAGATTATTTAAATGCCAGGGATAAAACATCACAATCTAACAAAACCTTTTCGGAAGCTTTCTTGGGGCCTTATTGAGAGAGATCCAAGTCCAAGAGGAATCTGCTTCATAGTAATAAAAGCAGTGAGTTATCCCATGGAAATTAACAACTAATGTCTTTTCTAATTCAATAATTATAGTAGAAAGCATTCTGAATAAAAGAAATAAATCTGTAACTTACTAAAAGAATGTGCAGATTGGGAGCCCGGCTGACACCTGTGACATGATTCACAAAAACATTCAGACAAAAAGCAAATTAATTAACGTCTAAGTAGGCATTGGTGGCTTATTCAAAGCAATTCTACCATCACCGTCATTAATCTGGGCCGGTTTTATAATAATAATTCTTTATTTATATAGCGCACACAGATTACGCAGCGCTGCACAGGCATGTCAAATTGGTCCCTGTCCCCATGGGGCTCACAATCTAAACAACCTAACAGTATGTTTTGAAGTGTGGGAGGAAACCGGAGTACCCGGAGGAAACCCACGCAAACACGGAGAGAACATACAAACTGTTTGCAGATGTTGACCTGGGTGGGATTCGAACCCAGGACCCCAGTGCTGCAAGGCAGATGTGCTACTCACTCAGCCACCGTGCCACCCCACAGGTTTTAGACAAAGTGGGGCCCTGAGCAAAACTGCATTGGTATTCCAAACTAAAGGTGGGACCCTAAAGTAAAACTATTTTATGAATAGTCATATGATCCCTTTAGCCCTACACAATAATAACACTTTGTAGTTTACAAGCAATAGTAGGTAACTATCTGTAATATGGGACTGTAGGAGAATGTTATAGGAGATGGATGATAGGTTGATTGATGATGGAAGATAAATATGAAAGATGATTTAGATTTATAGATAGATGATAAATTTATAGATGCATAAATATAAAGTAAATTATATATAGCTAGCTAGATAGATGATAGAAGACTGATAGATATGAGAGATAGAGTAAAAGAGTGATAGAAGATCTACTGATTTATAACTAGATAGGAGATAGATATGATAGATAATAAATAGGAGATATATAGATAAATAGACAATTCGCATGTCATAAATTAGGAATAAAATCTGGATCATTAAATTAAATAATGCGAACGTGGCTAAAATCCATGCGCCGCTTACTTTTGGAAAGTCTCTAAAAAGATGCTAATACAGACTTGAGCCAAAAAAGCCGAAAAAAACACACCAAAAAGTCGCAAAAAAGGTGATACATCTGGCCCATTGTGCGGAAACGAGTTGGTCTGTTGCATCTATGGCTGTATGCTACATTGTTTGTTACATTTTATCTAAGAATCAATAAAGAAGAAATTCTTATTCTTGCTGCCAATCCACACAGTGCTGGAGTAATTCTTTTTCTACAAGGGGGAACGTAGGGAGCAGCCAGTGGTTGGCTGCTGACAATGTTCAGGGTTTTTTTCCCCAGTGACGTAACTGTCCTTACATGGCTATTTACATCACTGGGGACATCCCTAAGTAAACATAGCAGATGTCGGGGGGTCCCCCATAGGCTATTATGGCCTCTGCTGAGCGTAAACATCACTTCAAAAATGTATTTTTAGAAATTCTACATTAATCTGAGACTTCCAATTTATGAAATCCATTTATTTTTCTGAATTGCCTGCACCTACATTTACCACAGATCATCTGTTCACATGAAAAACAAATAAAACAGCATTCCTGTAGACCTGATAATTCTGTGTGAATTCTGGGATATTTCCAAAGCTCATTATAATGTGATAATCCCACTTTACAATACCGGGAAATGGATGACTGCAGCCTTATTGCCAGTAAGGGTGACAGCCTAAAACAATTATACTAGGCACACTATTGAATGAATGCTTTAGATGTAAGAGTGTTTAGCTCTTTCTGTGCTAGACATAATTTAAAAATTGTAGCCATAATGGCCTTACTCTTAAAATGACACTATACCATGATTCAATACTCATGCATCTATATGGGATGAGTCCCACACAGTAAATAATAGAACTGCACTCACCAAGCATATTAAAAAGGTGATCCATTTGAAAGCCGGGACTCAGTTGACTCTGGGAAATAAAAAAAAAAAACTAAAGTTACAAATAATTACATAGAATAACTGGTAACAAATGACTTATCAGCTTTCCACAGAATAAGAATAATGGATTCAGTAATGTAATTCAGGTATCAAAAACTGTCATATCACAATATAAAGACCCAAGGTACCTTTACATGGGCTGGTAATCAACCAAAATGAGCAATAATATGTAAAGAATGGTCACACAAATCAGTCACAACGATTGTTAGGGATTCTTTTTCATTGTTTTTGGCAGCACATTCCTTGTTGACCCAAGTACACTGGATCCTAATCATCTGACTGCACAGTATAATGATTATGAGCACATCTGGAATGGCAGCACAACTGAGAATAAGTCGAATTTTTTATGTCAGAAAAATAATAAGACTCCTTAAAGGAAACCTACCATTTAGAATGGCCGGGGTAAGCTGTAAGTACCGAGCACCAGCTCAGGGTGAGCTGGTGCCGGTACTTACTTTCTTTAGTGTTATAAACCGCGGTATCGCGGTTTCAACACTTTTTAAACTCTAGACCAGAACAGGCTTCGGCGCCAGCTCACCCTGAGCTGGTGCTCGGTACTTACAGCTTACCCCTGCCATTCTAAATGGTAGGTTTCCTTTAAAGCATAACTATCTGTAAAATTATTTTCAGCTTCTCCTAAAGTAAGTGGATACTTAGCTGATTTCATTAGTTGTGACATCAGCTGAGGAAACTAAGGTCAGAGAAGCTTCCTTCACTTCCCATAATGCTCAGCCCTCCTCACATGCACTTCCACTAACAACCCAGTCAATCAGGAGACAGAATCACAGCCTCTCCTCAGCTTGGCTGATTGTAGAGACATCTAGCGCAGAGCAAGGCAGAGTAAAGGCACAGAGCCAACCACACAGCACATTACTGGATCCATATATCCTGTACTGAACATACAGGTATTCACTAAATGAAGTCTCCTAATTGTGTCCCTAACCTGACAGATAAATTCAATGCCGTGCCAGGACAATGAGGGATGGAGAGGAGACACAACAAACACTATAGTAAAAAGTTTTGATCCTGTGTATCACACTGCTGGGTTACAAATGGTGTGGACTGGGGGACTGGCTGGACTGAGGCTCCCTATTACATATTTATTAGGAAGCCGTTCAGGAACCAGAAGAGCCGGATCTTCTTAGTGAGCAGAACCTAATTATCCAGCTCACTAAGAGGAGCCGGACTTCCCATCACTAGTAGACAGCAGAGACCAGACATGCTTCTTAGCTCCGGCCTGTTGAAGTTACTGGTTACTGTAACTTCTGAGCCATCAAGGGAACTAGCATATTGCATATTCCCTCCCCACCATGCACAGCTGACCCTGGAGTCCATATCGAACATCTACGACTGTCACCTCTTGCATGGTACAGTTTCTTCTGGTTCACGGCAACCAGAATGCAGAGCTGAAGGGAGAGGGGCTGGGACATGCAGGAAGCAGAGCAATACAAGGCAAACAGCTGCAATAAGATAACAAGACTTTGCTATTAAAGGGCACCTCTGCAGGCACTGATGCTCCAATAGGAATTCTGGGAAATTAAATAAGTAGATACATTTTCCATGATGGTATAAGGAAAACATTGCCTCTTGACTACCTCGCATGGCCACCCCCATTACATCAAGAATGACCTACTCAGAGAGCCTAATGACATGATGCGGGATAATAGACAAATTAGTATATAAATCACACAATCTACAAGACTGCTAGTACAAAATCAAATACATCCCTTCTATCCCCCTAGTCTCATAACATACAGTCCCATGTAAATGAACCCCTCCGGTCCTCCCAGCCTCCTAACACGCTGATCCATGTAAATACATACTTCCTGTTCCTCTGGTCTCCTAAAATTGAGTCCATGTAACTACATCCCACCAGGCCCTCCGGCCTCCTAACATGCAGCCCCATGTAAATGCATCCCTCTTGTCCACCATGCCTCTTAACATGAAGCCCCATGTAAATAAACCCATTTTGTACCTTAACCCCCAATAAATGACAGCACTATTGTCCATTCCCCCTGCATATCCAGTCATTTTCTGCCTAACACACCTTCACTTTTCTCCTCCATGAACTGACCCCTTAGCACATATATCTGAGGCTTCTCTGCTCTTGATGAGGTCTCTGCTCCCTTAGTGACATGAAACCCACTGCAAGTTACAGAATAATGCCAAAAATAGTGCTGATTACAGACATGTGATGTGGACATGTGACCAGCAGACATCCTCAGTCCTGTGGCTGCTCCACTAGAACAAAAGAAACGGCTGATTAACCCTTACAGGACTCAGCCCTTTTTCGTTTTTGCATTTCTATTTTTTACTCTCCTCATTCCAAAAGCAATAACTTTTTTATTTTTACAGATATATGTTAGGGCTTGTTATCTGCGGGACAAATTGTACTTTTTAGTGGCGCCTTTTAATATTTCATGCAATGTAGTAAAAATCTGGAACAAAAATTCCAAGTGCAGTGAAATTGTAAAAAACCCACATTTGTGGTGTTTTCTTGTGGATTCTGTTTGTACGGGTTTTAGTCTGCACTCCAAATAACACTTTCTCTTTATTCCTTGGGTCGCTACCAAATTGATATAGGTTTTATTAGGTTTTTATACATTTAAAAATTTGTAATCTTTTGTACATAAAAAATATTTTCCGTTTTACCAAATTCTGAGGTTAATAACTTTTTCACTCTTTGGTATGCGGACCTATGTAAGCTGTTATTTTTTGCAGTATGTGCTGGTGTATTAATTTATATCAATTTGGGATCTATATGACTGTTTGATAATTTTTTATGCAAATATTCATGGATGGAAAACTGTGGAAAAAGTGGTGATTCGGACATTTGGCGCTATTTTCGGTTACGGTGTTTACAGCTGGGAATGATCTTTTTTATATTTTGATAGAATGAGCATTTTTGGATTGGTGATACCTACCATGTTTATGATTTTTACTTTTCATTTATACACTAATATACCTACTAAACCCCAAGGCAAGCTAGGAGGCAACGGCGCAGGGGAAAAAATGGAGAAAAGTCCAAAAAATACCACCAAGTCCAAATGATTAAATAAATAAAAGTTTTTTCTGCTTCTACGTGCTCTAATGTTCCAATTACGGCAGAATAATAAGGATAACACAGTACCTTTGTAGCTCCAGTCTAGAGCACAAGAGTAGAGGCAATCTCCTATTACGATCTCACTTCTCTTGGGCGGCGTCCACAATGCTAGGGTGGCTGATCTCGCACCTGATCGTAATAGGAGATTGCCTCTACTCTTGTGCTCTAGACTGGAGCTACAAAGGTACCGTCTTATCCTTATTATTCTGCCATAAATTGGAACATTGGAGCATGTAGAAGCAGAAAAAACTTTTATTTATTTGATCAAGATCGTAAGTTAGGTGCCGCGGTTGGGTTTGACTGCGGCACTTAACAGGTGGGGATCAGCTATGTTATACACCCCCTGCGCCCACCAGTACGTTATAGTATCAAGGCCAGTAGCATTATGATTCTTCATTATAGTGTATGTCCACAGCATTTTTCTGCTAAGGGAAACATATACACAACATTACATTTTAATGATCCATGTGCATATTAATTATGTTCATTCCGGGAATACCCCTTTATCTTTTATGCCCATAAAGATAAAGATCCTGAACATGGGATGGTTTTCATCTACTGAATCCCCCATTGAAGTAATGGAGTCCATGTAACCAGCACATGGTGATGAGAATTCTCCACATTCGGATGCATGTAGCTAGATTATGTAATCAGTTCACAGGGTTATAATTCTCACCTATACTGTTACAATTGCCATTTTGATTAATTCTATTCTCGGTTTACAAAACATAGTTGAGTATAATTGCTCCAACACCTCCAACCATAGAAAGTTCAATTCAGGCCACTATACTAAATAGATACAATGTGCATCATTCCAATCCACAAGAGCCTCATTTGTTCCCACATTATATGTATCGGATACCAGACCTACTTCATTTAGTGAACTAATTAGGACACAGCTTTGACGGAAAATTCACACTTTCCCACTTGGCAAACCTTGTAATACAGAGGTACCACCTCTTACAAAATGCTCTCTCTGTGTGATATCTCTAATTTGTTTCTTCTAGTTTGAGGCTGCCAGCATGTGTTAATGGAGTGCAAGCAGTTACCAAAAGAGTCAAGTGTTCAAAACAACATGTTTATCCTCTAAAATACAGTATAGAAACATCCTTCCCATACAAGTCATCTTACAAGCAGAACAACATTTCTATGGTCTAACATATAATTTAAGTTAAGGGAATTCGAGATGAATGTCAATTAACTTAAAAGTTTGAGAGTTTTTTTACATAAATTTTTATTAGTTTATTCATTTAACAAGTGGGTGTGGTTTAGTGTGAACTGTCCCAGTTTTGCATTTTATCTCCCTTGCACAGGATAGAGATAACAAATGGATTTACATGGGTCTAACCACTGGGATGACTACCAATAAATCATGAGACTGGGGTTGTCTTTCTTTCTAATGAATGGATTGACAGGGGAGATATAACCTGCTGCTACATTCATTTCTATGGGAGCAGCTGTTTTGCTGAACGAGACAGATGGATCTTATATATATATATATATATATATATATATATATATATATATATATATATTCTTTTATATAAGGATATCCTAACAGAAATAAGTCCTTGAGTGTTTTCTAATGCACACAACTCCATGTGAATAAGAGGTACCCACTAGTCTATGACCATTCTATATAAAATACCCCTACAAATACCCAGTTTCTGGCAGCATCTATATTGAATGCAATATAAATATACTATGAAAAGACAATGACCATACATTAGAGTTCCAAAGAGGCATTTTAATATAGATACCAAACATGCTGATAACATAGGTAATGCATCAAGAAATGCAAAAATCTGCACAGACAGATGAAAAGAGCTCATGCTATGCTATCATAAAATAGCAATAATGACTTCTTTTTACATTCTTATGACAGCATATTACATGCAGCAACCATAAAATACAGAAACTCCCTGGCAACAGGAATGAAATACTACAAAGCAGTGAGGTATCACCTGACAGTGGCTTTTAATTATTTAGTTAAAAACCTCTATTCATTACATTGGAGCTCAGATTACCATACTTGTAGATGTCACGACACTAGATTGTATAGAGACTGTGCTTATTAACATTAGACACAATCATCTGAAATATTAAATACCTCCCACAGGACAGTTCTGTATACAAAATAAGAGGCTGATCAGAGCTGTTAAGGTGCCACACTCGGGTTCACACTGTGCACCTAGCAGGTTAACTTCCGCAATCCATGCTAGCACTGATCATGGAAGAGCGGCAGAGTGCACATACAAGGATACCAGGAAAAATCTGACGCGTTTCGCTCAGATGAGCTTAGTCATGGATACATAACAAGGGGATCTTACCTCTATTTGAACCTCGCGGTGCTCCCGGGCGTGTGACGTCACGAGCACGTGACCGAACCACATGATGTGGTTCGGTCACGTGCTCGTGACGTCACACGCCCGGGAGCACCGCGAGGTTCAAATAGAGGTAAGATCCCCTTGTTATGTATCCATGACTAAGCTCATCTGAGCGAAACGCGTTGGATTTTTCCTGGTATCCTTGTATGTGCACTCTGCCGCGACATGATTTTAAAGAGGAACGAATAAAGTAACCCTGCTTTTATATGCCAACACTGTTTCCTGAAGCGCTGGTTCTTCCATATCTTGTATCGCTGCCTTGAGTTTATGGGGATTCTCCTGCATCCGTGCGCTGGTTACAGATCGTTTGGTTGGTGAGCTGGATTTATTTCATTTTTCCTACAGGTATTTTACATGCATACAAATAGTAATAAATAGTACACTTTGTATATACTTGAATATACTTTATTGGAGAAATGGGGAAATATGTTCATATGTCCCTATTTTTGCCTACCTTATTCAAAAAATGTATGTAAATCTGCTTTCTGTCCTGTTCTCCATTGACAGCTCAGAGATGACCCGATAAAGCAACTATTGACATTACAGACATACTCTGGATAGCCTAAAAATCCCAGAGAGCTGAACCACCATGGAAAATATGCTTTTACCTAGGTATTAAAAGGATTAATCATTAGTCTTCTTATCTGCCTGAGTTGGACAGGACATCTGAAGGCTTTCAAATACACTGCTCACTACAGGAAGAAGAACAGAAAAAAGGAAAAGAGAATCTGTTTTCTTTAATAAAGTACACTCACCGACCACTTTATTAGGTACACCTGTCCAACTACTAGTTAACACTTAATTTCTAATCAGCCAATCACATGGCGGCAACTCAGTGCATTTAGGCATGTAGACATGGCCAAGACAATCTCCTGCAGTTCAAACCGATCATCAGTATGGGGAAGAAAGGTGATTTGAGTGTCTTTGAATGTGGCATGGTTGTTGGTGCCAGAAGGGCTGGTCTGAGTATTTCAGAAACTGCTGATCTACTGGGATTTTCACGCACAACCATTTCTAGGGTTTACAGAGAATGGTCCGAAAAAGAAAAAACATCCAGTGAGCGGCAGTTCTGTGGGCGGAAATGCCTTGTTGATGCAAGAGGTCAGAGGAGAATGGGCAGACTGGTTCGAGCTGATAGAAAGGCAACAGTGACTCAAATCGCCACCCATTACAACCAAGGTAGGCAGAAGAGCATCTCTGAATGCACAGTACGTCGAACTTTGAGGCAGATGGGCTACAGCAGCAGAAGACCACACCGGGTGCCACTCCTTTCAGCTAAGAACAGGAAACTGAGGCTACAATTTGCACAAGCTCATCGAAATTGGACAGTAGAAGATTGGAAAAACGTTGCCTGGTCTAATGAGTCTCGATTTCTGCTGCGACATTCGGATGGTAGGGTCAGAATTTGGCGTCAACAACATGAAAGCATGGATCCATCCTGCCTTGTATCAACGGTTCAGGCTGGTGGTGGTGGTGTCATGGTGTGGGGAATATTTTCTTGGCACTCTTTGGGCCCCTTGGAACCAATTGAGCATCGTTGCAACGCCACAGCCTACCTGAGTATTGTTGCTGACCATGTCCATCCCTTTATGACCACAATGTACCCAACATCTGATGGCTACTTTCAGCAGGATAATGCGCCATGTCATAAAGCTGGAATCATCTCAGACTGGTTTCTTGAACATGACAATGAGGTCACTGTACTCAAATGGCCTCCACAGTCACCAGATCTCAATCCAATAGAGCATCTTTGGGATGTGGTGGAACGGGAGATTCGCATCATGGATGTGCAGCCGACAAATCTGCGGCAACTGTGTGATGCCATCATGTCAATATGGACCAAAATCTCTGAGGAATGCTTCCAGCACCTTGTTGAATCTATGCCACGAAGAATTGAGGCAGTTCTGAAGGCAAAAGGGGGTCCAACCCGTTACTAGCATGGTGAACCTAATAAAGTGGCCAGTGAGTGTATATGCCACGTTTACTATTATCACCCCCTCAATTCATTTATGACATTACAATCATAGCTTTAGGTTTTCCTGAAGTTTTATGCCACTTTCTAAGCCAACCCTTTATATTGACACAAATATGCAACTTTTTAAAATTTCTCAGTTGATAACTCTAGCAAGCAAGTGAGACCAAAACATTGGAAATGTCATGTTTTGAGACTTTCTGGAGCCAAACTGCTGGAGTGCAGGAATTATAAATCCCCAACTCAACTAGGAACATTTTTTTGGTGCACAAGCCCTGGTGCCAAAAATCATGATTATTTCCTGTTTTATGTCACCTCTATGCCAAGCAGAAGTGAAGGGGTCTGAATGGAGGCCTGCCCGGCGGTGGAGTGGGTTGGCATGAGGCGTTACTACCCCACACCTGCGCGCTCACTCAGGCCTGAACAGTTGCAGGTAATAGTGCAATTCTCTGGCAGTAAGGACCAGGGCAGTTGCCCACTGAGAAGATCCAGAGGCCGGAGCCTCCTAATGTATATTGCACGGTGGAGGGATGGGACTTACATCATATTTTGGCGCCAGTGTTTTTAAGCATTTTCTATTTACTTAACTTTCAAGGCGTAATAACAGAGGAATGACACAATTAGAAATTAGAAATGGCCAATCAATTGTCTTCTATCTAGGCCCTCCTCTTATTGAGCTGTCAATCATTGAGTACAGGGTTGGTATTTTATGTCCCTAGGTGAATGAAGACAAAGGGTGTGTAAGAATTTAATGGGAATTTGCCATAAAATGACAGATTGCAAGAGAAAATATTTGTCTTTTCGGCTCATAAAATGCCATAAAAATGATGTTATCACGGTTCCTTTAAACAGCTAAGTTTTATTGCAATTATTGTGTTCCAAAACTACTTCTACTTCTCTATGAACAGGTTAAATAAGATCAAGACAGAAAGGGAGAGAATGTATTCCAGTAGTTCCTGGTTCAATCTGTTCTATGTTGTAACCTGCCTAGTATACTAATACGGAGAACTAGTTGTGAGAATCTAAATTATTCATCAGAGTAACAGAGGATAGTCAGCAGCTCCAGGCTCTGTAAGAATATTGGAATTCTAAGGTCCAACAAAAAAAAACCTGGTTTGAACATTGAATTACTAACACATTGGAAATATGGAGGGTGTACAAATCACCTATAATGATAACACCTATGTCTATGATTTGATTAAAATGGCTATATATGGTGGGTGGCCTCTTGTACTGTACTTCAGTCTAGCGCAGCTTAACTTCACATGTAGACTACATTGTTCAACAATTGTTACTATGTAACTGGATGTAAGGCCTATAATAGCACTTGTTAAAGAGAAGAATAATAGTCTAACAATGGTAACAATAATGATGTTACCATCAGCTGTGTGTTTCATGAGATATCATCTACAGACATTCCCATTGTAAAATTGTTCATGTCTCATATTGTGTTAAATGGAGATAATACATTTCCAACTGCAAATAATTAATTTTACTTACTTGCAACTGAAGTCATTAATATTAATGAAAAAAAACAGCGCATTCCCAAGTCTAACTGTATAGGTGTATGGCGCGGTCTTTAGATGCTTATTTCTTATCTTCTAATACAGACACTGCTAATTCCCACAGAAAAAATGCTTCATGTATAATCCTTCAAAGATCCATTCAAGAGAAATAGCAATGTGAATAATTTATAAAATACACTGATTCTCCTTATTTTATTATTAAAATAGAAATCATTTATGCTGGCAGAAAAAAAAAACCCCTAGATACTCTGAAGAGAAGCAAAGGAGGATCCCTGTAGAGTGCGTAGTCCAGTTGTCGCTTTTATACTCAGCATAAAAAGTTTGAGGTGGTCGGTATGTCCATAATTATCAAATAAATTATCAATTCTTTACATTTTTTATAGCAACAATGCTCATAGCTGCTGAGAAATAGAGTATTTTAGGTACTATATGTGTATTAAAATGGCTGAAGGTGTTGGTTATAAAATGGGATATATTAAGCATAACTCAACTTTTGACAAAACAAATGCTAAAATAAATGGTGCAGATCATAATAGTAACTTTTTAATATACTTTATTAAAGGAAACCTACCACCATGGATCTACCTATCAAGGTAGATCGGGGGTAGGTGCCTCTATTGGACATGAAGATAACCCTTTTAAGGGCTAATCCTCACGTTCCCGCAATCTTTTTATAACTTTTATTTCCCTAATATGCTCATTTTCTAAAGAGGCTACTGGAGTGTGGAGTAGCCGGAGATGTGGCTACACGGCGCATCTACTCCACACCCCAGTAGACTCTTTGATCCTCCTACCCTGACATCTTCGCTGCACAGCTACAAGGAGCTGAGCGCCCTCGTCCGCAAAGCTGGCGTTCTGCACATCTGCAGAACGCTGGGCAGCGGCTGCACGGTCACTGCTCCGAAGCCGGAGCTACTGCTCATGCGCAGAACTCCGGCTTTGGGGACGATGATGAAGATCTCAGGATAGGAGGATCAAAGAGGCTACTGGGGCATGGAGTAGCCACGCTGTGCAGCCTCAGCTCCAGTTACTTCACACCCCAGTAGCCTCTTTATAAAATTAGCATATTAGGGAAATAAAAGTGAGGAAAGATGTGAGGTAGATCCGTGTAGATCAGTGGTGATAGGTTTCCTTTAAAGAAATATCTTCCCAAGTCCTTCCATTTCCTCTGCCTTTCTTCCTTATTTAAGCAGTTTGTGTACATCAGCTTTCTGTCCTCTATCCACTGACAGCTGAGAGAGAAAGGAACCTGATAAAATGTCTAATGATGGGATAGTCTAATCACCTCAGAGATCTGAATCATCAAGGGAAATATGCTCTAGGTCTAGAAAGAGTTAATATTTAACCTCCTTTTCTGTCTGAAGGGGGCAGACCTCAAAAGGCTCGCTGTAGAAGGAAAAAGCAAAAAAAGGCACAGAGCAGCTGCTTTACTTAATAATGTATAGTGCAAAGTTTACTATTGTCACCTGCACTATTCATTTCTGAAATGTAAAAAAATTGCTTCAAAGGTTAGTTACTGTGTAAGCTCGTTCAGGTGTACTATGTTTTTTCTACATATTTTATAATTTCACACTACCATTGGATGCTCAGTTGACAGCATCCATGAGTAACTATAAGCAAATGTCTATTTCCATTCAATCATAATGATGAAATGTATGCAAGATTAGAAGTGCTCATGAAGGGGAGGTGCCCATTTCATTTCTGATGATTCTGATGATTACTTGTTACGTCACCAGCACAGAGCCTCTGTCTTCTGTTCCACTACATTAGACTTCAAAACAATGGACAATGTAATGGAAATATGAAGGGACCCCATTATAAGTGGATAATGTCAATGCTATGGATACAGTACTGCATTATAGCTATGATAACATTGATTGATTAAGTAATTACAATGTAGCATCTGCTATATCTCCCAAGACATTGCACTTCTGTCCTATAAAACAGATCTGCTCACTCTAACAATCTAAAGCTAAAAGTGACACACGTTCTTTTTCTGACACCCACAGAAAAGTCATACTGTAGTTGTCATAGAAAAGGTTGTGATGATTGATAAATATAGTGAAAATTATAGTTCTTAAAGCTATTTTTTAAGAAAACCGGCACAACTGCATAAATATTCTGCATTATGTAAATTACATCAGCTCTGCATTCTACAATTCCCATGAGCTGGAACTTTAAACATGTAACATGCCACACATACATTGACAAAATATGAAATATTCATACATTTTAACACTGCAGAACTGGGGGTCAGTAAATTTTGCATATAAAATATATCATATCCAATACTGAGTGCCCATACTAGATCATTTAAATCGAAGTGGGGAACAATCGGGTTAAATTAAAATTTTGAAACATTTAAAGGGTTGTTCAAACAGAGCGAGTTTGTGCAAGTAGAGGTAAACATCACCAACCTCAGATCAGCCCCTGCCTTACAACTTTTTGAAGAGGCATCGTGGCGAGAGCACAGCCTTTAACCCCTTACCGACATGTGACGTATCTTTACTTCACACGTCAGCTCCAGCTGCATGAAGAAGTGTCAGGGTTCGGGGTCAGCGGACCCCTGGACCACCACGGGAGATTGTACTAGGTCTTCACCAGAGCCCGTAGCAAAGCGGGTCGGTCTTGCTGCGGCAGGGTGCCAACAGGTCGTTCCACAGGTGTGACTAGCCCGTAGTGGCAGCCAAGGTTGCAGTACAGAATAGTAGTCCTGGCTCGTGGTCAGAAGCAGGCTGGTTGTTAGAGCAGGCAGCAAAGATGCAGAGGTCAAAGGTCAGGTCCGAGGTCACAACAAGAGATAAACGCAGAAGGGAACAGGAAGGTCACAGGAACAATGCAGGAAACCTTTCTCTTAGGCTATGAGCTCAGAAATCCAGCAGAGAATGATGGGAGCTGCCAGTCTTTATGGAAACCCGGAAGTGGCCAGTGCCAATCAGCAGTGCGCTGGCCCTTTAAATCTTTGAGTGCCGGTGCATGGGGCTTAGCCTCTTTGTGGAGAGGTAAGTGAAGGTCATGGGGCGCCACACCACAGAGAGGGGCAGGGGTGTGCCCGCGATCCGGGGACACCCGAGACAAAATGTGAAAAATGGAAATGAAAAACAAAAAAGGGCCAAGTTGTTAAGGGGTTAATTATATTATCCAGTGAATACAACATAGCAGCCCGTATAATGTTATAGAATCATTACAAGGAACTATATATCAGAATCTGCAGATATCAAATGCGAAATCAGACAGTAATCTGTAGTAAGAAAACAATATTTCTTTGTGGACAAAGAAAACTACAACCAAGGGATGATATTTACTCGAAATATGCACAAATAGATAGTATTTATACATTAATATATTACCTATTTCATTACCATCACAAAGATTATTATTTTAAGGTCATCCTATTTATTGGAATATTTTGTACTTTTACTCTGCATGTCAAGATCCAGATTTGCTGGATAATCTTTATTAGCATTGTGAAACTTGTGGGAACTCTGTTTTATATTTTATTCATGATAATAAAAAAATAATGCTTAAACCCACAACCAATCCATTTAAGGACTTAGCTATTGATGAACTATCCCTTGGTGGGGGTCTGACAGCAAACACCAGACCGAGGAACTGTTCAATTGCAGCCACGCCACAGTAGTATAAAATCCAGGTCCCATTCCATGGTTACTTTATTCTTTGCCACTTTTATGAAAATAAGTAATGTTTAATGCTATTTATATGTTAGGCAATATATAAGCTTGTGCAGCAGCATGTGATAGGCCCGCCACCCACCCCTCAGCCGGCTGCGTGCCCCTTCACACCCCACTGGTGTAAAGGTGGCCGATTAGGGCAAATAATCGCAAGTGCTAGCAATAAGCTAAGATTTGCAATTATTTCGGGGCCTCTACGCCACTAACGTAGCACAGAGATCCTGATAAAAATGCCCCTTAGAGTCTATACAACTTTGTTATAGAGCTGTTTGTCATCAAGATGTGATATTACTTTACATGTAATTTGAGATGTGGGAGCCTCAAGCATGGGAGGTGTACTGGGTGAGACACCTATTATATAAGTCACTTGATTGACCTCCTTTTTTTTGCTGAGTTTTAGTTCATATTATCTTTATCATCGAGCCAAAGAATCTAGGTCTTGCACTAACAGCTAAATTACTGTATGTATACTGAAACCCTTGATGTCCTTGTTGTAATAAGATTGTAATACGAAATGCTACGTATATACATCCCCCATACGCAGTGTTGTCTCTGCTGCATATTGGGGAAAAAACAAATCTGTACGTGACAAATCAATATCATGCACAGAGTTGAGTCCCCAGCAGAGGGATCAATCCGTGGTACGGCACTGATCGCGGAAAAATGTGAATCCAACTTAAAGATTACATTGTAGGGAAGCTGTCAAAATATTTGAGCATATACAACCAGTGACAGGTACCCATAGAGCCCTCGTAACTAACTGACATCTTCTTTAAGCTAAAAATTGTTTCGCTTACATCCATATAAATCACCTTTTATCTTATATTATCTGGCATCAAAGAGGGTGTATCCTGCTCATCTGATCCCTTCCATCTAATACTCCCCATACCATAAGCCTCCTTACTGGTGTCAGTTCATGTAATGTGACCAGACTGACATCATCTCAGGTCCTTTACCCTCTTAACATAGAAAACTGTACCCCATGCATGTATCTGACCACATGAAGTCACAGCAGCCTCCATGGACTTCTACTCCTCCATGGAGGCTGCTGTGATTTCTTGTAATCATATACATGGTGTACAGTTTGCTATTCTTAGAAGGCTAAATGACCTGCTATGATGTCACTCTGGTCACATGTCATGAATGTAACACAAGGTACCATGTAAAAAAATGACTAAATATTTCCCATCTGTACATAGAGCTTTATATGTCTGTAGTTGAATATTAGCAGACAGTCCCTGGGTACATGGGGGCAGAGCAGTGATTTGAAGAGACACAGAGCTGTCAATCAAAATAATGGGGCATGGTTCACTGCCAGAGAGAAGAGTCACAGATACCAGACATGAGTCAGGAAAGCTAATATGCATATCAGAAAATCATCTTTCATTAAGGTACAGTGTCCCACTGGCAGCTGATTTTAGGTGATATGGGGAGGACTTGTAAACCTTTAGCAGCAGGCATTGTTAGTCAGGGTGGTCAAAATCTGGGGACAGGTCCTCTTTAAGGAAACACTGCACCATTTAAACACTTCTACCGGATAATCTCCTCAATTGCTTTTATTTTCTTTGTTTATTTCAGGGTGCAACTTTCATGGAGGGGCTTAACTACAATGGTAGCAGCCATAGCAGCTGATATAGGGCCCGCGGTGTCAGGGGGCCCTGGCATCTGACCTGACAAACTAAAGAATGGAGCATGTGTACTATTATATACGTATTGAGGAGCATTTATTAATTGGGGCGCAGGATGGCGCTGGAACCGTCCTATATTTTTCAGTGGGATGCAAGTTTGTGGCACAAGGGATTAATGAATTGCTACATGGACTAGAAGGTTTAGAACTCCCTAGACCAGCTTTTAGCTACTCTCTTTTTGTGCCACAAAATGAGTCGGGAAAAATAGAAGTGCCAGAAAACTGTTTCATGCCCAAAATTAGAACAAGTCGAGAGTGTTGGAAAACACCAATATTGTGGCGCCAAAACTTCATTAAGGCACGAGAGGCGCAAAGAGGGAAAAAAAATCAGCCATTTTTCTGTTAATAATAAATGACCCACCATTATGCTGCACATGGGGCACTTTTACTTCCCTGGTCCGTGCGAGATCCCCAAGGTGCGTTGTCTGACGAGGATGAAGTCTGCCACGATCCATGTAGATCCTGTGCCCGAGATCCTGCATGTATCGCTCCCCACTCAGGTCCACCGGAGTTCACCTTCTTATGTTAAATCTCGCGCTTAGTCCAAATCCGTCTGATCGTCCGACGGCACGCCCCCCCCTATTTCTGTCACATGAAAGCCGGCGCCGATGCCCCAAAATCCAATCTCGTGCGGCACAATCCCCTTCTAAATGCCGCGCAAATCGTCGGATCCCTGGACTCTTAGTAAATGAGCCACAATATGTATATAACAGTGCACATCTTCCACACTGCACAGCATGAATGAGCAGCGCTGATAAGAAATGCTATGCTGTAGGGTCCTGCTTCTCCTAGCTTCGTCCCTGCATTCATGTTCTTAATTCAAAATATAATTCTTGGGTACATCTTAAGTAATGTCACTATGTTGGCAAGCCAAGCCATCTGCCCATTAATCTATGGAAATTGACAAAAAAATTGGCCAAAATACATAGTAAATGTGGTTTATATCATGGAGGCCAATTGTGCAAATAAGGCTACCTGTACATGAACATGCTCAATCTCATGTGCAGTCTGCTGTTTGCAACCTGTGTTTAATCACCAATGAATTTCCAGTGGTGAAATAAAACACTAGTTTTTACGTGCTGCTTCCTTGTCTTGGATTTTGGATTAATCACCAATGACAATCGAAAAGGTATCCTACTTATCCAGTCATTTGTACACAGGCATCCATGCTTCCAGTGGTAGAAGCTGATCCAGTGGGTCTGAAGACATGTCCTGCTATGAAGAGCCATCACTACGAAAAATAAGTAATGTAAATCTTTTAGAAGTATGAGAAGGCACTATGTATGCTAAAAAGTGAAAGACTCATCAACTATGTCTACAATTGTCAGTGAAGTACGCTGGACTGGGGATAACAACATTTGGAGTTGGTGAATTCTTTTAGATAGATTGAAGTGCAAACTATTTATATAAAATAACATTCAACCCCTTCTAACATAAGTAAAAAAAAATCTGCAGAATAACAGCCCAAGGCAACTGCTGTGAAGATCAAGACATGGTGTTTTCAGAAAAAACAGACTGGAATCTCCAAAGAAAAGTCATCAATTGAATGTGTTGGGGAATACTTGGATCATGAGAAGCAGAAGATGCATCTAAGTGGTAGGAGAGAGCCTTTAGTGAAGACTAGAAGTACAGTATATTCCTGCAGAACACCTGGAAGCCAGAACAGACAAAGAATAAAAGAATAGAGGGAAAGAGAAGACACACAACATGCTGAAAACAGTAAAACCCTGGAGAATAAAGCACTTTTTAAGAGGAGTAATGTTATCTGCACTGGTTGTTGAATGGCTTCTGAATTTACACCGGTGGTAAGCCCCCAACCTTTCCACAAGCATCAGAAACAAGCAGGAAACCAATGATTTCTGATACATCTTTACACCGTGATTTTACCGAGATCGCAAGCAAAGCTCAATGTTGAATTCCACACTGCAATCCACAGCCGATAAATGATATGCTGAGGATCATAAATACTGGGGCAGATTTATCAAGCTGTCTGAAAGTCAGAATATTTCTAGTTGCCCATGGCAACCAATTACAGCTCCCCTTTGAAATATTCATGAGCATTGGTAAAATGAAAGCTGAGCTGTGATTGGTTGCCATGGGCAACTAGAAATATTCTGACTTTCAGACAGCTTGATAAATCTGCCCCACTGAGTTGAAAGCCGTTCGCGCTGTGAATTTTTTCTACAGTGTGTGTATAGGATTTGGATAAATCCTACACACTACAACGCCACTGTATTACAGTGCAGATTTTCCATATACAAAGTCAAACTGACACATCAGACATACTCCAGCTCTCCATGTCCCCCTTGCCCCGCACACCATGCAGGATATACTAAGAGGCTCTGTCCGTGCACCTAGATCAATTCTACTAATTGCACTACAATCGGCATCAGGAACTTCCCCTTTCCATTGCCCACCTATACCACCTTGGCGTGGAGGTGGCAAAATATAATATAGGAAAGCAGTCTCTAGTACAGTGTATGAGTTATGTTAACCAGAATGATCTATTAAAGAGGACCTGTCACCCCCGAAAAAATACCCCCACCAAATTAGTTCCCCCTAATCCTGTCCCCAGCCCCTTTATATTTATTGAATTTTTATTAAAATGTGTGTGTGTGCATACTTAGTTTTAAACGATCCGACCTCTTATCAAATAAGAGGTCGGATTGTTGTACAGGTCCCCGGGCAGTCGACCGTATTCATGAGGGGGCCAGACGACAAACCCCCTCCACACCCCTGTTAGTCAGGGACATGTAAGAATCGCCGGCAGCAGCAGAGGGGTTTATGCACAGCGGCGGTTGAATATTTGGCCGGCGCTGTGAATAAGCCCCTCTGCGGCCGCTGTCAGCACACCACATCGCATAGACCCGGCACCGATTGTTCTATACATGCCCTGTGCCGGTGATTCTTACATGTCCCCGACTGACATTATTTGCTAAGAGGTCGGATCGTTTAAAACTAAGTATGCACACACACATTTTAATAAAAATTCAATAAATATAAAAGGGCTGGGTTTAGGATTAGGGGGAACTAATTTAGTGGGGGTATTTTTCGGGGGTGACAGGCCTCTTTAAATACTGTAGAAAATAAAAATTGTCCAAAGTACATCAAGACTGATAATGGTTTATTAGAAACTGTTAGTGATACTCCAGTGGAAAAGGTGATATATAAATGACTGGTAAAAAGTAATATATAATTTTCATTTATGATCCACTGATATCATATACATTTATATAAACTTCATATATGTGCACCACCAATATCATATAGATTTCATATAAATATCACTTAAACTTCATATATGCGGACCACTTATAGTAACAAAGATCAAAGATAAAAAGACAACAGTTAAAAAGTTACAAAAATACAATAAAAATTGGTATAAATGGATTGTGGATCCAGGGGGATAAGTGTCTGAACAGCCCAGATTACTCGTGGCTCTGGAGGCAATTTGAGAAGGCTGGTGGTATCTCTGAGGGGCAATTAATTTTGGCGCTGAAACGGTGCTATATTTTTTTGTGAGATATAAGTTTATGGTGCAAGAAATGAATTGGCGCACGGACTAAAGGGTGTAGAACTTCCTAGGCCAGCTTTTAGATGGTCTCGTCCTCACAAATTGCGACAAAAAATGAGAACATTTTTTAAAAATATTAATGGAAGAAAACTGTTGGATTCACAAGCACGCCAAAATTTTGCGCCCAAAAATAGAACAAGTCGAGACTGTTGAAAAACGCCAATATTGTGGCACCGACACTTCATTAATTAAGCCATAAGAGGCGCAGAAAGTTTTCTGTTTGAAAGGCCATAATAAATGACCCCCTCTGTGTCTAGTATTCTGAAAGCTGCAGTGCACCTACAGGGCCTTCCGGCTGACTAGCTTGGTGTGGAAATGGATTCTGTTGTGGTATTGTTTTGATCTCTGTTTGTACAGCTCATGTATTAGATCTTAATATGGGGCTCTTTGTGGATCCACAATTCATTTAAATGAAATTTTTTATAATTGTTATAATATTGTATTTTTGCTGTAACTTTTAACTCTTGTCTTTTTATATTAGACCTTTGTTGTTATTATTATTAGTGCCCGTATATGAAATCTATATACTTTCTACTTGTATATATATTGATGGTGCACATAAATGAAGTTTATATGACATTTATGTATCAGTGGTGCAAATTACTTTTTACCAATCATTGACATATTGCCCTATACGCTATAGTATCACCAACAGTTTACAGTAAGCCATTGTCTATTAAGTGTCAGTCATGTTATACATTGGATAATTGTTTTTTTTTTAAATTTAATAAATCACCCCGGTTAGCATAACTCATACACTCTACCAGTGCCTGCTTTCCTGTATTAGGATTTTTCAGGGAAAATCTAGCTCTCCCATGATGACCTATTAAATCTCCAGCTTATCCAGCGAGGTATTTGTTGACTGATTAAAGTGGCAGTGCCTCCGAACAAGGCGGCACTCGGTCATGTGCTCTCTCTCATGTGCTTTGATTTTGCCATCTGTTTACTAGCAGTGCTCAGCTTGGCTTCAGCCCCTTACTAACGGATTTACTTTGTGAGTAGATGGAAGCTCCAGAAACCACTTCTATTTCATTACTCTAAAGAGGAATTGGAGGTAGAAAACAAAAATAAAAGCGGTCTGCTATTTTACCAGATCTATGCTTAGAAATGGCGCTGTAGGTGCTTTCCCACCCACTTTATGGAACCTTTTTTTTCTCTTATCTAAAAATCTGCATCATAAAATGCTTTTGTAGACACAACTGGGGTGTTGTAGAACCTGAGCAAACTGGAGGATGGGGGTCCCACTCTCAATAATGGGTGGAGTGGCTGAACGAGCATGTAACCTGCCACTCTAATCAGTAATATGCGAGTACCTGGAAATTGCAGAGCACATTGCTCAGCAATCTGTAGAAGTCACATTGACTGTGTTAGGGTGTGTCGCTGTGCTCAGCATTTTCCAACAATCCCATACTATTGGAAGGAGTGGCAGGATGCATGCTTAACCTGCCACTTAGTGAGTAAAGAACTCCCATTTTCCAGATCGTGGGGGGTCCCAGCCGTCATCCCCACACTCCAACTTTGTGAAAAGTTGTGAAATCCCCTTTAACGTAGATTCAAAGGTTGAAGTCCAGGACATCCATTCTGAAATTGTAAGTGAAAGCTCCAGCAGAGACCTCACATATGTCACTGGCATTATGATGGATTCACAACAGACTGTTTAGTGGTTTTCTGCCATCTTTAGCAATTTTTTTCAAAGTTTTGTCATGTAGTCAGATATTGCTTAAATATGTACTTCCTTATAAAATACAATATAGACATGTTTTAATGCACCATATTGTAAATATAACATTTTAGGCAAATATTTATCTGTAGCGCTTAGAAATATTTTAATAGTCTAAAACGCTTTCAAGTTTGTGAATACCAAAATCTTCATTAGAAACCAAAACTAAACTATGGTCAGAACCAAAAGAACACAGATCATTTTAACCCCCTTACAATTTTACTCAGGTTTAGACCTAATTCAGACGGCCGTCTGTGGGATGTATATACGGCCGCAAACTTTCAGCCCCATATACGTCCCCGTAGATGGCAATGGCGGCTCGTTCATGGGAAAAAGATAGAGCATCTCTATCTTTCCACGTGTCTGCGGCTGTGCGCCGCTGTTTTCTGTAGACGGGGGAGGCGTACCGCCTTATGAATGTACCCTTATTGCTGTTTTAGCTCCTTTAACTCAGAGATTGTGCAGAGTGTGGTGTGTCTCTAACCAGACACTTCATGATCCATCTAGTGCTAGGAGATGCTGTGTGATGACAATGTACTTAGATCATCAGGGCACAGGGAATAGCTTAACTGTTATTTATTTAACATTCTACTACCCTGTTTCCCATAAAATAAGACATCTCCCGAAAGTAAGACCTAGTCCAATTTTGTTCAGGCTTAGAAATATAAGGCCTCCCCTGAAAATAAGACCTAGCGGCCGCCATTGCAACGGCTCCCCCTGCGCCATACATTAGTATTAGGAAATGTTTTAGATACTGCAGAAGGTTGTGACATGGGAAAGAATTCATGGTATAAATCACTGACTGTTGTGCTACAAATGTGATACCAGCAGCTACCGGGATAAGAAGGGTCATTTATGGAAAGTGCTTTTACTAAACACAAGAGACTGGGGCCAATGATTCTAATAGAAATGGAGTCACAAGAAATACAGCAGGAAATTCGGAGTTTGGAGAGTCATAAGGAGGTTAGAGAAGTTTATTTTTTTTGTTCAACGATAAATGTAAATTCTTGTTCATGGAAAAATAAGACATCCCCTGAAAATAAGACCTAGCGCCACTTTAGGAGCAAAAATTAATATAACACACTGTCTTATTTTCGGGGAAACAGGGTAGTATCTGACACATAGAAAAAGAGTGATGAGACAGATCAGAGATGATGAGATCCATGATATGGATATAAAATACAATGACACTCTCAGCTCTGCTACATCTCAGCTGTAACACACACAGTCAGCTCTACTATACCTCTTTCCCTGGTATAAAGATCTTAGCAACAATTTGTAAAGTAAGTCTTTACACGCTGCTTGCCAGCAGCAAGTGTCTGTGCATGCCTGTACCTGTGCTGGTCCTGCAATGCAGGAGGGAGGGGTTGGAGGCAGAGATCACACTGTATCATGCAGACAGGAGAAGCTAATAATGAGAAGAATCTGTCCTACCCGACCATAGTCAGAAGACTTGTGGTCGAATCCCGGCGAAATCCAAATGGTATACACCAGGACTTATAGAGACAGGTTGAAATTATATCTATCTATACTGTATTTTTCTTAATAAAAGTGAATTAGAGAACATGTTATTTTGTTATCCTGAGTATATCTAAGAATCTCGTCTTCTTGGGAACACCCCTTTAAGATGTTTGAGAGCAGTGTCAGCATCTGGGGTATCAGTACTCTTCAAAGGTGATATGGATGACCCATATGATAGGTCATCAATATCAGATTGGAGGTGGTGCATTATTTTTTGTGACAGACAGCCCAGCAATTTAGCTGGCTTTAGACCTTGCATTATGATGGTGGTATATAGCAAACAGCTGTAGAATGCTGTATCTGCTTGACTAAGAACTTTGCACTGCAGAGTAAATAGGCTCTTATCTGAAAAAATGTAAGTACACTCCTATATGTATATACATTATCACTGCTGACCAGGAATTTCTAGAAATGCATACGGTATGCACAATTACGAAACACACAGAGGGGACAGTTTCTACAGTAAAGCATTCAGATTTGTGGTATTTCTGTCATGTTTTAGAGTCAGAGGGGGGCATTTAGCAATATTGGTGCTTCTAAGTTTTTGTGCACGCCTGTTTTTTTGCACACACACTAATAAGCCATAATCTTTGGTGAAGAACAAGTTCCACATCCGGAACTGCACCAATGAGCCAGCTGTGCTTCCAAATTGAAACAAGTATGCTAAAGGAGAGGGCCAGGACAACTGAACCAGAATGGAGAGGGAGGAAGCGCAAATTCCAAGCACCTTAGCATTAGAACCAAGGATACAATAAAGGTCAGCACATATTTGAAAGCAAAAGGCCTTACTTGTGGATAAGCAAAGAAGCCGTGAGATCAGTGCAGGAATTTGTGTCGCAAGGTGCCTAGTGTGACTGCGCCACAAAATGGTCACACGCAACACAAATGTGGCACTGAAACCTGTGCAAGCAGTTTGCCCATAAAAGAATGCGCAAAGTCCACCAGAAAACTGGTGCACGTCCCTTAGTAAATGTGCCCCAATAGGATTTCACTAAGAGCTGTTTGCCTGTGTAGTGTGCCGGTTGCGCCAGATTCAGGAATTGTGGCGCCAGTTCTTCATGAATCTCCGACAGAGTGCACTATGTTTTGTGCAACTTTAACATAGGGCATGTGACGCACTCCTGATACACTGATAAACACCCCTTTCACAAATGTGTAGAGGACACTTTGAACTGAAAAGAACATGCAACGTCAGACAAAATACTGGTTTTGGAATAAACAATTTTATATCTGCATATGGTGAGGAAGCCATTTTTCCTATGTCTCACGTGGAACATCATCTTGGTCCGAGTGGGGTTACCTGCACACCTGCAGTTCGATGAATGGGATACCAGTGAGCTTATCTTTTCTACTATAATATGGTATATATGTGGCAGGTCAGAATTCTCAGCAGCTTTAACTGCAGTCCTGTGTATACCCACAGATGAGATGTTATTATAGCATGTTGTGGTACATTAAAATAGCAAACTCAGTTCCTTTACAGAATTTTGTCAGATTTAAGTGATGTATCAGGCACATAAAGTGTGCTTCATATACAAGACGCATAACATCCCCAAACATAGGCGTCGTCTGCAGAAAACAAGTCAGTCAGGTGTTACCACCTCTGGGATCTAAACAATCTGCTCTGCCTATAGGCAAACAGACAAAGCTGCATGTCACCTGCATCCACTTGTGACAAGTATTTGTGAAGTGGTAAACAAGTCAACTCATCCCTCTGGTACTGTGGTATCCTTGGAGATACTTCATTTACTGTCATTGACTGAATTTACTCACCAAGTATTGTCTAACCATGACTGGGATCTATGAATAAGCAGGAAAATATTATTTCCTATTCACACAAAGCATTTTTGTGGCATTTTGTTGGTGTTTTTGACCTTATGCTTTAGTTGTCATTCTTTGACATACACGTGAAAAACACAGCAGAATATGTAGCAGAAAAATTCTGTTACATATTCCTACATAAACCAGAGCATTGGTGCATTCTGAAAAATCAATAGATATTTTTTCCCGTTTTTATTATGCGATTAAATAATAACAAAAAAAGGTTTACCACTTGAACATTAAACAACATTTCCCATAATCAAAAAGTGGAAACATATTGCATAGACATCCAGGTGTCCTAATGAGTAAGTACTTATATGAAACACCCAGTCTTGTTGGGTATGAATGCACAAAATTGGTATTTGGGATTTTTCTGCTGTCCTTCTCTGCAGGTCCTTTCAAGCTGTTGGGTTGGATGGGAAAGTCATGGGCGGTTATTTTTAGATCTCTCTGGAGATGTTCAATTGGGTTCAAGATACGACTGAAACGGGGCCACTCAAGGGCATTAACAGATATGCCCCTAAGCCACTTCTGTGTTGCCTCAGTGGTGTGCTTAGGTCCGATGTCTTTTGGGAAAGTGAACCTCTGGTCCAGAGCACAAGGGAACAGGGTTTCAATAGGAATATATCATAGCCTGTGTTTTCATTAGGTGCTTTCTTGTGAATTCCAGTACATGGCTTTCATGTCTTTTTTGAGTTCACCCATAATGACCATTGGGTACCAGGTCAGTACTCTTACTAAGATCTTTCTTCTGCTGATCACTGAGTTTGGTGGGTAGCCAGCTCTAGGAAAAGTGCTGCTTATTACAAACTTATCATGTTCAAAAAATATGGAGGGCGCTGAGTGGTGTTTCTGTCCAAATAGCTGAAAATGCCCTTGTTGGATGTCAATGGTGATGTAGAAACATCAAGAGAAATTTTAATGTTTAATTTTAATCTTAATTTTAATGTTTTCGCTATTGGTCAATGATGAGTGGAGCCTTTCGTTGCCAAGATAACAATAGAAAACAGAGCCACAATTCTAGCTCAGTTCTCATAGGATAGTATAGGAGAACTGTACCTAAACACCAATAATTGCTTGTGTAGATCTTCATCTGCAGCAAATAAGTGACAAGCCACTAATTCCAGCAGATTGCGGTGCAGTAATCAACCTTTGCAATGCAGTATCACAATCAAGCCGATTGCAGAATGGTTTTGGGATTTACAGCAGCAAGAAATCCAGCAGCCGTTCCACAATTGGCTTTTTTCGGATGCGGATACTGCATTGCATTGATTGTGGCCAACGTGTGCAGGTAACCTTAAAGTGGTGTAGCACAGTACTGTAAGTGGAAATGTATTTATTTATAGTAACGCCATAGTGGAAGTGAAATGTGAGATGGATATGTAAGATCTCCATTTGCATTTATTTTGTTTCTAGCTTTAGGTTGGAGTCATGTCCTTTGTAGATTGCCATTGGTACTACTGATTAACTATGGGAAGAAAGCACAACTAATGACCACATAAATAGTTGCTTAGGGACTTTAACATTCATTCAGACTCACTTTCATTCACCCGTCTGTGACCTCATTAGCCTGCCGATTGTGCAGCCGTCACATGCTTTGCTGTGCAATAAAACGTAGAAGGTCATGTGCACCTTATCAAATGAGAATTACTATGGACAAATAACAGTGAAGTGAGGTAAATCTCCCAACATGAGCAATAATTATGTAAATATATTAAAAGGTTGTCCAGCCCCATTATTTTTTTTTTTACCAAAAATAGCAAAGTTGCACAATTACCAGACTATTATATTTAATTTATTTTGTTTGCTTTCAGATTTAATGTTGACCGACTATCCCATCCATTAAGATGCAGTACAAAAATAAAACCTTTGACACATAGAAGAATTTCCCCTCTTCATTGGAAATTCTTCATGGTTGACTTTTATACGTTTATGTGCGGGACTAACATAACTTTCTCCCATCTAGCTCTTTGGGTTCGAATTTCACATTGGCTGTTACATGTGCATTTTTAAGATCTAGGTTCAATAATTTCTTGATGCACAGAAGATGCTTTTTTTTTTTAATTTTAGAATATCAGCGATATTGGACAGTAATTGCTTGATGCACACAAACAAACAATTCAGTTTTTATGCATACAGTATATATCAATTTGGCACCCTTTTTACGGATTTTCAGATATTTTTGTCTATGAGGGATTCGTGAAAAAATATTCAGACTAGGACATACAGGCGGTCCCCTACTTAAGAACATCTGACTTACAGACGACCCCTAGTTACAAACGGACCTCTGGATTTTGGTAATCTACTGTACTTTAGTCCCAGGCTACAATAACCAGCTATAACAGTTATTAATGGTGTCTACAACTAAGCTTTATTGGTAATCCTGGTTCTGATGACAACCCAACATTTTTAAAATCCAATTGTCGTAGAAACCAAAATAAATTTTTGCCTAGGTTTACAATTATAAAGTATACAGTTCCAACTTATATACAAATTCACCTTAAGAACAAACCTGCATAAGCTGACCCGAGTATAAGCCAAGACCCCTAATTTTACCAACAAAAACTGGGAAAACCTATTGACTCGAGTATAAGCCTAGGGTGGGAAATGCATTGGTCACAGACCCCCCAGTATATAGCCAATCAGCCCCCTATAGTATACAGCCAGCCCAGCCTGCCCCCAGTAGTATACAGCCTGCCCCCAGTAGTATACAGCCTGCCCCCAGTAGTATACAGCCTGCCCCCAGTAGTATACAGCCTGCCCCCAGTAGTATACAGCTTGCCCCCAGTAGTATAGAGCCTGCACCCAGTAGTATAGAGCCTGCCCCCAGTAGTATACAGCCTGCCCCCAGTAGTATACAGCCTGCCCCCAGTATTATACAGCCTGCCCTCAGTGGTATACAGCTTGCCCCCAGTAGTATACAGCATGCCCCCAGTAGTATAGAGCCTGCACCCAGTAGTATAGAGCCTGCCCCCACTAGTATACAGTCTGCCCCCAGTAGTATACAGCCTGCCCCTAGTATTATACAGCCTGCCCCCAGTAGTATACAGCCTGCCCCCAGTAGTATACAGCCTGCCCTCAGTGGTATACAGCTTGCCCCCAGTAGTATACAGCATGCCCCCAGTAGTATTCAGCTAGCCCCCAGTAGTATACAGCTTGCCCCCAGTAGTATACAGCTTGCCCCCAGTTGTATACAGCCTGCCCCCAATAGTATACAGCTTGCCCCCAGTAGTATACAGCCTGCCCCCAGTAGTATACAGCTTGCCCCAGCATTAAAAAAAAAATAAACTTATATACTCACCCTCCGGTGTGCAGCACTGCTCCCCCGATGTCCGCGTGGCTCGTCTTCAGGCTTCCGCGCCCGTCTTCTTTCTTCTGCTTGGCGCGCCATTGCTCTCTCCCGGCCAGCGCCTAGTATGGCGCCCAGCAGAAGAAAGAAGACGGGCGCGGTAGCCTGAAGACGAGCCACGCGGACATCGGGGGAGCAGCGCTGCACACCGGGGCCACCGGAGGGTGAGTATATAAGTTTATTATTTTTTTAAGTATTTTTTTACTTTATTAACTCGTGTATAAGCCGAGGGGACGTTTTTCAGCACATTTTTTGTGCTGAAAAACTCGGCTTATACACGAGAATATACGGTATCTTATATGTAACCCAAGGACTGCCTGTACTCTGTTTTTTACCATATAACGTCCATATGCATTGCTCCACACTGTAAAGAGTAAACAGTGTTGTATTTACTGCTCGCCCATTTTTTTGTGTATCTTAAGAACTTCTGAATAAAGGAATTTTTTATATATATTATACATCTCTCCCATGGATTTCACATCAATTTTAAGTGCCTGGGTTCAGCTTGAATTTACATAGCACTGGGGACTCCCAGATAACAGATCTTTCGAGAACATACATCTGTTGAGTTTAAGTATTACCCCTGGCTCCTGGTGACATTTGCATACTCTTTTTGTGCAAGTAAATACTTCATGATATTAGAGTGAATTTTCATTTTAACTCTGCTGCCTCTTTGCATATCTAAATAACAGACAAGCCTAACTTCCCATTCCTGTATACCACTAGGTGTCTATCTGATAGCTTGTACACACTTTATTATTTATTATATTAATAATGGATTAGAAAACAGAGACGCATACAAGCTCCCAGCTAACAACTACACAGACAAGCAAGATAAATGCACATATCAAAGCTAATGAATATTCCAGTATCTGAAACAAAATTAATTCCAGAAACCTGCATGCTAGATATTTATTCCTGGTGCTGAGGCCAGACATTTCAACAGATTAGTAGTAAAATGATAGTTACATAGTTCTACAGCTGCACCATACAACACTGGCAGATAAGAAGTCGCCTACTACATCACTTATGCCTTCAGCCTTATGCAAAATGTGACGGATGAGCTGCAGGAGATGTGACAGCATAGGCAGGAATCAGCGGTTAGTCTCTGCAGACCACCAGCGGTCCTGAAAAAAAAAATAAGGAGAAATTGTCCATCCATTCAATCAAAGGTGACATGTCTTAACTGGAAGGGACAACGAAACACGCTATAGTCATTTCCCTATGAGACAGTTCTGAAATTGAGCAGCTGTCTGTTATACAGAAATACCAATCATTTTCTTTTTAGCGACGGATATTGGTAAAATAGGTAAAACATTACAACAATAAAACATCCATTTTTTTCATTGCTGAGGCTGAAACACCAGGTGTGAAGTATTCAAAGCAATGTTAAACCTTCGGGGGTTTTTTGCGGACACAGAGACAATAATGGATGCATCACAGAGACAAAACAGAAAAAAGCTGAAGCTGAGCACCAATGCCAATGTGAAAGAGCCCTTAGTCTAAAGCTGACCATGAAGATAGTTGCCTCAAGTCTGGCTGAGAGTATAAAGTATTTATGTACCTCGTCACTGCTTACTGAAAAACCACAAAAATATTTGTGGTTCACTATGAATTACAGTTATTTTGTGGCAGTTGAGTTCCAGGGTTACCACATGCAGACTACCATAGAGTACTAGAATGGCTCAGTATTTTTCGGACTATAAGACGCACCATCAATAAATGCCTGCTAAAACGTCTAGGTTCATATATAAGGCGCACCGGATTATAACGCACACTTGATTATAAGGATGAATGACCAGCAGGCGGCATACCTGTGCACAGTTCAAGGTAGCTTTTGTCTGTAAGTACGGTTCATATACTAGGCGCAATGGACTATAAGGCGCACCTTTGATTTGTGACAAAATCAAAAGATTTTTGGTGCGCCTTATAGTCCGAAAAATACTGTACCCCAGAATGGGAGCTAACTTTACTTATAAGTCATAAAAGTGGGTTCCAAGTGGGAGACCCCTATCCACAATGTCCATATTCCATTGTTGGGCAAAATACATTATTATTAACTTTTACAGTATAGATACATTTTTTTAAAAAGAGTTCTATTTTTCCCTGTCTGTTCAGAATAGATGGCATTTGATGTAGATAAGGGAATATTAATTGTTCTTTTGCACTCCAGTACCTGATCTCAGACATCAGATGGTAAAATGAAACAAATCTGTCTCCGTATCCGTCTCGGCTTCTTTATAAAAAGTTCTTGTGCTGCCTGCAATCTATTGAGTAATGCTGAGTATTGCTATACATTGCATTTCTTGGAAGATTTTGGATGATTGATGACATTTGATCTGAAGGGAACTGAGATTGTCTGTCAAAGTCTACTGATGACCCAAGCCTCTAGCCAAAACCCAAAGTTTTGAACCTGAGCCAGTTCCCAGCACCTCATAAAGTAACATGTCGCATTGCATTAAAGTGTCACAAACACTTCTACTAGAAGCAGCACATTTTTTGTGTTCCAGGCAATCATATATAGGGAACAGGAGACTGAATGATGATAGCTGTTAAAAATCTGTATATGATAAGAGTATGAGGAGCTGATTGCCAAATCTCCCGTATGCGGCAACCAGGGCAAGCCACATTGTATAATAAGATACTGTTGATTGCTGAATGGACAAGTTATCACCTCATCTAATCACAGCTCAGCTGTATCAGGAATGGTTTGCCAATGAAATGTTGAGCACGGATGCCAGCTTTTTTTTACTTGTCACATGAATTAGCTTAGTACTATAATGACAGTGCACTCTACTCTTTAAACGTCTACATTCATAGCAAAAGTGATACTGCCACAATATGAAAAGTAAATAATTTCAATAAGTTATTAATCATAAATTCAAAAATTGTCCTCCAATTCGGCAATATGGGACGCACCTGAATGGAAAGTTCGGGTCTGCTCATCTCTACTGGCACAAAAATCTTGATAACGTTGCAACTCCTGGTGTAAGCATTTTGTGTGGTTCCCAAATTGTAGGCAAAAGCTATCCTCTTAGTACTCGCTGACCCACAGTTATTAAGGGTTCAGTGTCAGTATTCTGACAGGCTTTGCTCATAAATATATGTGCAAACTACATGCACATTTATTTATGAAACCTGTGCGCCAGTATTGTGTAGTGGGTGCACTGTGTCCACTGCAACACAATCCAGTGCACCTAAATGGGAGTTCCGGTGCTTATTCGTACTGTGCACCACATTTATGTCACTGAGTCCAACATAATTGCTGCGCGGCGTGCCCGATAAACTGGGTTCACCAGTAAAAAACTGGTAGTAATAATAATAATTCTTTATTTTATATAGCGTCTACAGATTATGCAGCGCTGCACAAAGCATGCCAAACTGGTTTATGCACTTTGGGTGCATGCAGGGTGCGCCAGATTAATGAAGACTGTGCGCTGGTCTTCATTTATCAGGTCCTCTCTGCACACTACTGAAGCAAACTCTCAACATGTTTCATATTTGAACATAGCTAAGACGATAATTGTCTAGTTGGTTTTTTTTTATGTCTTCATTTTCATAGATCTTTTACAGCATTGAACAGGACCTAAAAATTTCCCCCAGCAAAGTTCAGACTAAAACAAACTTATATTACAGGAAATTCTAGTGTATCGAAATTTGATATTGTAATATTGTTTAAAAATATAAAATATGTGATTTTCCCTAATACAACACCATTTAATATGCCATATACAATTATAAAGGAATAGTTAAGCATACTAAAATACAGGCGGTCCCCTACTTAAGGACACCCAAGTTACAGACAACTCATAGTTACAGACAGACCCCTCTGACCTCTGGTGAAGCTCTCTGGATGCTTTACTATAGTCCCAGACTGCAATAATCAGCTGTAAGGTGTCTGTAATGAAGCTTTATTGATAATACTTGGTCCCATTACAGCAAAAAATGTTTAAATTGCAATTGTCACTGGGGCCAAATTTTTTTTTGTCTGGATCTACAATTATAAAATATACAGTTTCGACTTACATACAAATTCAACTTAAGAACAAACCTTCAGACCCTATCTTGTACGTAACCCGGGGACTGCCTGTAAAATGCAAAGGTGAATTATATGGGAATTGTAATTTGCTAACCTATATACCTACTGTGAAATAGAACCACGACAGATAGACTTCACTGCTTATGTGGCTAAAGTAGTCAAATATTCAGAAGGCATCAAAAAAAATATTTTAAAAATATTGAAAAAAGTCTAAATATAAACTGGGGTAAGGGATAATGGGAGAGAAAAACAACCTTTACAAGCCAAAGGCCACATGGAACTAAAAACATATGTAGGTTTAATTTGAGGCAGAATGATGGTTACCCTAGTCAGGAAATGTATTCGTTTTATATTTACCCTTTCTTTTGTTCTCTCTAAGTAGAAAAGGATTTCGATAAGGGAGCTTAAATGGGGGGCTAGTATTTTTCTGTGATTTATGACATTATACTATCTCTGTTCTTTATCCACAAATGGGTAACGCGACGGCAGCAGAAAATAAAGAAAATGGTGTAATTTCTATAAAGAACGGGTCAAGTAATTTAATTTTAGATTTGATTTGCTAAAGGCAAGAACCACCTATTGCACTCGCTCAATACATCTTCCTGTCTCTACCTAGTTAGTAATCACAATCCCATTACATGAAGACACACATGGATAAAGTGCTACCTGCGGAGAATTTATAAGAGCACTCAAATAAAACTTAATCCTATATGACAGGTCTTGGGAAGACGTTCTAACTTTAACTACACAAATAAATATTCTAGGCATGTCAAAGATCTCCAGCCTCAGTGGAAATTGAAATACCCAGCACCTCAGATAGACAACCATGGATATTAATTATACAATCGAGACCTGTCCTCTGTGACCATAGAAAAAGACAGCTTGATAGAATTTAGAAGAAAAATACACTTAACAATGGGGAACTGGGATGGAAGATGAAATTTTAAAGTTGATTAATACCCATGTGTCAGAACATGCACCGAGTACATTGCTATTATTTAATTCTTCTGTCTTATCCTAATGAATTGTGTAACTCAACTCAAGGGAATCCATAAGAAAATGCTACATAGATAGAATTTACATTTCTCTAGTTTTCCCAAGGAAAGAAACTGAAAGAAAGTTTATGTGGCTATTATATCCAAGAGACTCAAAGTCTCCAAGTTCGCATGACAGATTTGTTGCAGAACTTTTTGTGACTTTTCTTATTCATCCTATTGATATTTGTAGAGGTCCGTTCATACTACATGGTAAGGAAACAGACGCATTTACAATGCTGGCATCTTGTCCTGGCGGTCAGGGTAAGTACAATTTGGGTGACCCTTAGTGGATTGTACTTACCCTGGTAAAGTTTAATATTACTGGCAAACCCCTTGAATGATACTTAATCCTTGCATACATACATGGCTAAAAAGAAGTTTATACATTTTCTTACAACCTAGGGCTTATAGCCCTTAGAACCTTTATCCTTATTATATTCCACCTTTCCACAGAGTTAACATAGCTTAACACTGTGGTGAAAAGGTGGCCTTTATCATAGTGTGCATTTCATGGAGATGGTCTGTCACACCACTGTGTCACGTTTCATTGGACACAGACACCAGTGTCCTTTTGCTCTATTTGAGAGCTAAGGTTCCTGTGTGTTGCAAGTGAGGGTGTGCTTTGATGCTTTGTTATGGATCTATGCTGTTTGATCCTTGTATAAGGGTGACAGGGTGAAAACCAGAGTGGTCCAGATGACCATACCAAACCAGTTGGATAGCACAGCAAGTCCACAACATGATGTTTGTTACAGGTTGTAGTTATTTTAACGTGTTTATGACTTGCATATTTATGTACTGTGTCAATCCTATGGTATGCTTTGATGATGTCAGAATATGAATGAGTTATATTAATATATGGGATACATTCTATCTAATTAATACATAAAAATCTAGGACAGTGCTATGTTAATGTATTAAGGTGGAGTAGAACTTGTTAATTTAACATCCATCTGCATGTTATTGCTACCACGTCACACAACTTTACTGTGTGTCATCTGACCTACTGACATGAAATGCATTTTATGTATGCAGAAATACATGCACACACATGAAAAATCAACTGTTTGTCAGGGACTATACATTTCAGAGAAGCAAGCAGCACGATGATGGTGTATAACTTTACACATTCAAATTTCTAATTTCTGAAAATGTAGAGACACATTAATCATGAGTTACAATTATAATTACATTTTGCATAATATGGTGGTTATTGTAGTCACGGCATAAACTAACTGGTTTAGCTTCATCTTTCCTAATAATTAATTCCTTTGATTTATGTCATTATTCCATGTCAAAGATATCAATATTGCATGTCCATAGAAAACAATCATAGTTATTCAGCTCACCCTAGACCTAAAATTATTCTATCAATATTGTAGCAGAAAAATACTGCAAATCACAATGAAAGAAAAATGCTTCTTTATTACATGTTCCTGAGAATAAACAGGTATAAAACCAAAAGCTACTGAATGCATAAATAAGAACATTGGGTTATGACAAGTTTAGGCCACAAATAAATGTGTGCATTTATATTAGAAAGAGACATTGTGCAATTTGCGGGATAATTGTGTGGATACAATGTTCCAACCAGGCAGGGATAAAGGCAATTGAACAGTGGGTACAGCGAGTACAGTGGTCTTTGCCTAAGAGCTTAGGATCAATAATCCATGACATGCATAGCTAAAAGAAAGAAAATAAGTGCAGTCTTGTCATTGAATCCGACGTATGAATCCATAAATTGATGATCTCAACACTGACTAGACAGGGGGCATAAAAATATCTTTCATGAGAAAACATGGTTTGCTGAGCTAGAATTGCTTCTTTTTTACAAGCCTCGGACATCCATCTACGTGAAATATTAAAATAAGAAAATCTTCTTAGAATAATGCCAGATTGACCTCAAACTTATACAATAAAATGAGACATATGGTTTATGGAGACACTGGGGGAGACATACTTAGCACCAGGCACCAGATTTCTGGTCTAATCTGCACCTTAAAAATTGTGTAACATGTTTTGCACCACACTATTTAGATAGTTGTCAGACGTGTCTAAAAAAAGGGAATGGCTTACCAGTAAATAGTTGTGACTTCAAGAAAAGACAGCATGGGGTGAGGACCAGGGCATGGTTAAAATGGAGTGTGACAAATATGTATTTAATTTATAATGCAATTTTGGGGTGTAAACCAAGAAAGCAAGTACAAAGTTAAACTAGACTCTCCAACAGATATGTCATCAGCCACAATATAAAAATATATACATGCAGTACAATAGTCTAGCCTAATTTTGTGCCGTTTAACTTTTAGATAATTTTGGTATATCTGCCCCACACTATTTCATAAGGAACATTAGCCTAGTAACCAGCCCTTACAAAAGGGGTTGTGTACTTTTCCCCACTTGGTTAAAGAGCCTCTTCTTGGTTAAAATGTCTTCCTACTTGAATGCCCCAACATCTGCCCTCAGGGAATCAAACTTTCAGACGGTCATACAGTGCTCTGCTACATATGAATAAATATTTTTCTCCATCTAGAGATTTATCCTCCTACAGCCGATGTCATACTCATATTGGCCAACGGAGAAGACATTGAGCAGAAAGATGCCTTGAGGGCCTGGGAACTTTGAGCATGGCTACTGCAAATCCCTATATCTGACTCCATGAGCCTTTTCTGATCTTATAAATGCTAGGGCCAGGTAACAGTATACAACAGTAGCACACACTATTTTTATTCTTTGGTTGTCTCCATTGCTTTATTCACCTGCTGCTGAATTCTGAAGATAAGCTGCTTGTAAATCACATACGTATCCACCGCCATTGTTCCGTTTCAGGGAACAATAGGGGGACATATCTTTTAGTACAGGCCTTTTCTGAATGTAAGCAGCCAATTTAAGGAGAGTCCCAATAAATGAGCTGAATAACGCAAAGGAGGAATCAGGCTGAAAACAGGGGGCACTATGTATGTTGACATCTAATGTGTAACCAACTTATGGTTTCTGGGTTGAGGGTCACTTTTTTGGTCTCGGGTTTAAATCAATTTAGGTCGCAATTTTTTAGCGGTTTCGTCTGTGGTTTAAATTTTTTGATATAGAGGTTTGCTTTGGGACCCATTATTTTGTCACCTTCCCTAACATGGTTATGTGTTCCTCTGTATATGCACCCTCATGTACTATTTTTTTAATCTTTGAAAGCTCTAGACTTTGAAAGCTCCATATTGTTTATTTGATTGTGTATTAAGAAAAATTACATTTTGACAGGTCTTTATGTTGGTTAGTGTTTTCCTAAAACAAAAAAACTTGATTCACTAATATATTGAAGAAAGTGGGCAGCACTCCAAATTGTGATTAAAAAAGTGTAGGTTCTTTATTCCATAGTCAGCAACAAAACAGCGACGTTTCGGTTCCGAGGAACCTTTTTCAAGCCGTCTATACAGTGTAAATGGCAGTGTTATATACAAATCCCCGTGGTCACATGACCCAGTGGACCACGCCCACCATATTACCATATTTGTGATACAAAAAACTTTAGTTTACATAAAATTCATTAATATACAATGATAAAGTGCATACAATAAAATGTATAAATACGATCAGCATAAAGAAGGTCAATATTTATTAGAAAAACCTTATCCTCATAAAATTTTGGAGATGAATTTACAAAAAGTGAATAATAGAGACCACACAGAATTACTATCCCCACATCAAAAGACAAATAAACAGGATAGAATACCATTTGTCACTACTTTCAACACACAAAGCCATAACATCGCTAAAATCATACATAGACATTGGACCAAATTATCTGGTAGTAACATTACTGTACCTGAATTTCATAATCCACCGCTCATGTCTTATAGGAATGCACAAAAAATTGGTGATCGTCTGGTGAGAGCAGACATCGGGTCACGTAAAAATAGCCGACAAACAGGGATACTGGGACTGAAAAAGGGATGCTTCCCTTGTTGTAAGTGCATAAACTGCAAATATATGATCAAAGGATCTGGTTTTGAACACAACAAAAAATGGCATAACATAACACACTACTTAACATGTGACAGCTCATTTGTTATTTACGTATTAAGTTGCCCCTGTGGTCTACTCTATGTGGGAGAAACCACATTAGAGTTTAAAACTCGACTGAATCAACACAGATACACCATACGCTCGAATCGTAAGGATCTCCCAGTGCCCAAACACTTCCATGAAGCAGGTCACCTAGAAAAGGATTTACGTTGCCGCCTGATCGACCATATACCTCTACCCAGGAGAGGGGGTGATAGGGAGGGCATGCTTAAAAAACGCGAATTGCAGTGGATTCATGCACTGAACACACTAAGACCTAATGGCCTCAATGTAGATTATAAACTGTGGACACTATAATTGTTGAACTCTATCAATCAGACTAGTCTAATCCTCCTTATACTGTCATTGGTAATTAAGTGAACAGCAACTATTTGTGATCCAATTTTTGATATCAATATCCTAATATCATTATTTTCTTTTTTACATAGATAATTCGAAGCCAATTCCAGATGTCTCCCTGTGAAGTGTCTCTCCACACAAGCTATGTCAACACCACAATTCTTGGAACAATGCATCTGCAGGCACCACAGTTTTCTATCATTCATTATATTCTTTATATCTAGGTATGTTCTATTATGATTAGAGGCTCTAGCCGAGGACTTAAAAGGGTCTTTACCCATTATTGGACATATAGGGAGTGGGATTCAATTACCGTTTATCCCAAATATTTAAAGGGATCTATCGGATATTATTGTTCCCCTCATCGGATTGTTTCCCCGGGAGGGGTTAACAGACTGCTGTCCCGTCTTATGACCATAGCTGTTAGCACAGCATTCTGTCCTGTATAATGGCTGATGCCTCGTTTCTTATTGTCTTATATGCAACAATTGTTTACCTTTGTCCGAGCTGGTTAAATCAGCCAGTTACAATGTATTACTCTAGTGGTTGCTAAGTTACCGCATATACATACTACACTGTGCTGCGCATGCGCAGTGAAGATCCAAGAGCGCGCGTTCAAGCATGCGTTTCACATGAACCCTTGCTCCGTGAATCAAGCTTGTGGAAATCGGAGGACACGATCAACACGGGGAGACACCTGGAGAACCTACACAGCATCTAAACTCTATGCACAGAAGCACGTTAGCACTTTACTTTCACTTGCGAGGTCAGTGTTTGTCACATGGGGGAGAACACTGCTCTAGGTTTTTCTAATAAATATTGACCTTCCTTATGCTGATCGTATTTATACATTTTATTGTATGCACTTTATCATTGTATATTTATGAATTTTATGTAAACTAAAGTTTTTTGTATCACAAATATGGTAATATGGGGGGCGTGGTCCACTGGGTCATGTGACCACGGGGATTTGTATATAACACTGCCATTTACACTGTATAGACGGCTTGAAAAAGGTTCCTCGGAACCGAAACGTCGCTGTTTTGTTGCTGACTATGGAATAAAGAACCTACACTTTTTTCATCACAATTTGGAGTGCTGCCCACTTTCTTCAATATATTGCTGAGGGACCTACGCCCTGTCCCAGGACGCCTGCACCCACCCCATCCTATGGTCTGTGCTGCTTGGACTTTCCTTTTCTCTTGATTCACTAATAGATATATTATTATATTTCACCTTCATTTGTTGAGAACTGTACCAAATTAAGCAGAAACATTCCAATTTTGTCAAGCACACTCTTTAGAACTGAAAGGTTACTGAAAAAATGGCATGCTGGGCTCTGTCAGGGCGTGTTTACCAACATGCTGTGTGGGCTCTGACCTAGCAAAGCAAGATATCTAAACTAGTACAAAGAGAGATGCAAAGTCTTAACTGATAAAATAACCCCCTTTAAGGCGATTTCAGTATATGGCAGTATTTTGGTTACTATTTTTTATCAAGATATTATAAAGCCATAACCAGGGGGTTTTCCTAAAGAGAAACATGTACTGAATGATTTGTACTTCTGTTTAAAGGAAATACTCTTTGTTTTGACTCTGGATATTTTAGTTGATATTATTTGCATTGGTTAAAATACCAGGGTACCAAGAGGGAGACCTTGCTGTGTGCTTTATCCCTTTACAGTGACATCATTGTATGTATTATTCCTGAACTATGACATCACTGTGTGTATGATCCCTGTAATGTGACATTCCTATGTTTATTATCCATGTACTGTGATATTACTGTGTGTACAGTCCATGTACTGTAATATTACTGTGTGTACAATCCATGTACTGTGACATCACTGTGTGTATTATTTCTGTACTGTGACATCATTGTGTATTATCCTTGTACTGTGACATTTTTGCTAAGAGGTCTCATGTATACTATTACTATTATGGAGTAATATGGAATAATTTATTTTGGTTGAACATTTTAAAAATGATTAATTGAGTGTTTTGATTATACTACCCATTTCCAAAGGCCAAACTAGAGGGAAAAGTCTAAAAGCACTTAATTTCCTTTCATTTACCAAAAATCCTTTAATTTTCTCAGAAATCAAAGGTGCGCCTTATAGGCCGGTGCGCCTTATATATGAACTTATACAGAAATGTACTACAGACAAGATGTACTGTACATTTACCAGTGTTTAATAGCTCCATCCCCAGAAATTTCCTGCACCTTCCCACACAGTATACAGGGTCCCTGGCTCCTGAAGTGCCCTGGCACCACAACTAACATTGTGCCCATCCTGCCCTCCCCTAGCACGGAGAGACCGGAGCTGCCATAGTGCCGACCACGAGGCAATCATCATCATCATCAGTAAACAATCCCCCATACCTGACAGCCCTGTAACAGGGGAAAGAGAAGGAGCCACAGGGAACCCCACAGGAATAACACCCTGGCTGAGGAGGGAAGGAGAAGGGGCAGAGGGAGACCGCTTAACCCCTGCTGCATCACCCTGCATTAACCCCCAGCAGCCATACCTCTGAGATCGGAGCTCTCTGACACGCTGAAGACAAGTTTCACGGGAAAGTGTAGCCTTATGTGCGCCTTATATATGAACCTAGATGTCTTAGCAGGCATTTATTAGAGGTGCGCCTTATAGTCCGGTGCGACTTATAGGCCGAAAAATACGGTAATCCTAGTTTGTGCATAAGTGTATGAAGCACTTGTGTAGTGTCAAACAGGCCGCTGTCGTGGTGCATGCTCCCTGCTCCTACTCCACCTGTATTTATGTTTTTATTTAGCACTTTTCAATAAAGATTATGGAATTTTAATTGTTGAGTGCTGCAGTTTTCTTCATGCTTTATAAACTTACACGTTATGAGATGACTTCTATTTCTATTGTGATACTGCTGAGCACCACAATATGAAGTTGATGGCCCACATTTATTAAAGTGCCTGCGCCAGTTTTCTGTCTGACCCTGCACATTCTTTTTAGTGAAAACAGCTTGCACTTGTATTTAAGAAGTGTTTGCATTTTCCCGACTTGACATAAATTTTTGCACTGAAAGGGGCATTGCATTGCACAGTCATCCTGTGCAACACATTTATCATGCAATGTCTGACAAAATTGTGTTGTACGCCCTATGTTAAAAGTGCACCTAAAAAAAGTTGGTGCACTCAGTCGGGGCAGTGATTCCTGAAGAGTGTTGCGCCACAATTCCTAAATCTGTTGCACCCTGCAGTCTGCATTGTTTTTCATAAATTTTGCCATTGCGTTTGCGCCTAATCCAAGCTGTGAAGATCTGACCATTAGTTTAAAGGGGCAGTTCCTCTATTCTATCTTTGATCCTACTTTGTATCCAATAGCGATTAAAACTAGGCAATACTTAAATGAATCTTTTCTATGTCCCCAACTAAATCAGTCATTTCCCCTTTCGCTTCTTCCCAATTCTCTAGCTGCAGCAGGAGCCTCCCCACTATCCTATCTGCAGCAAAAAAAACAAAGATTGAGAAGCCCAGCCCCCTAACGAAACCCCAGCCAAATACAACAGCAGAACAGCAGCAGAAAATTCTCCTCTGTTTCAGTGTGCGTCCACATGTTCAGTTTTTCAGGTGCAGTTTTTGAAGCCAAAATCAGGTGCGGATCATAATCGGTTCCAACAAATAATTGAAAGGTGCTTCTCCTACTACTTTTACTCCATTACAAGTTTGGGCATAAAAACCGCATTTGAAAAACTGAACATGTGGTCGCACTGTCAGGAACAAGCAAAAACTCCTGAAGACTGACAAACCTTGTTAGCAATATTAATGTATGTAACTAGGTACAAATATAAATTTTTTTGATTGCTTGGTTTTCCTTTAACAGAAGATATTCCATCATTTAAACTAAAACAAAAATAACCTAAAATAGAGTGAAACTACAAAGACTCTCCAGGAGGTATAAATGTGCGTTAGTCATATTAGACAGCTTTGTGTTTTGCTTCGGCTTATCATAGTAGGTTCAAGCAGCAGGATTCCGGTTTTTCACTTCTAATTAAAAAACCTTGTAATGAAGACAAAGTGTAATGAAGACAAGTACTTTATGAGAACAGAGCAACAGGGTAGATGATGTAAGTAATAATTGATTACACTTTTATAATCATACACCCTTATCTAAAACAATCTCTCTAAATTTGGGTGATGACATCGGAGAGGAGCCAGTAATAGCTGTACACAGACAAATACACAAAAACAATGGCCACCACATCATCTACGATAATTTATTGAAACTAAAAGTACAAAATAATTGGCACTTGTACCTGCGGCTTCAAATAGATGTTTAGATGAAAAAGCTATGTGCACTATAGAACTCCTTTGTTGAAATAATAGCTTCATCAAGAAAGTAGTAAATGTATCTCATTATGTTCAAGCAAATGTAATTAGGACTGTTAAGATCTCAGATAATTCTCTGTAAAATGACAAGACACATGAAAAGGTACTTTGAATGATGCATGACAACTTTTCTGATGTTCTCAAGCTAGAGTGCACAATGCATCATGTTATTGCAGGTAAGTACAAGCCAAAGCCAGAAGCCTGGGAAAACTGTCTGAGTTGTCTTTCCCATTGCTAGTTGTCAACTATTCTAAGGGATAATGCACATGACAATGTTTTTAGGATATGTGGTAGACATTTTTACTACAGAAATCAACCTTCCCATTTAATTGAATGGGCTCATACACAAGGTCGTGGATTCCATACCCCCTTGCATGAGCTAGCTGCCCGACTCACTTGTCGATAACACATGGGACCATTGTTTGCGTTCCATATAACTGCACTCACCATATGCATATAGGCTAAGTCTAATACATCAGTAATAAAGCTGGCCATATATTAACCCCTTAAGGACGAAGCCATTTTGTAGCTTAAGGCTTAGACCTATTTTTTGTATTCTGACTTGCGTCGATTTATATGTGTTAGGATCAGTGGATCCTCTGGACCACCGCGGGAGATGGAACTAGCCGACACCTGGGACCGGAGCCCAAGCGGCACCTGGTTTTCACCAGAGCCCGCCGCAAAGCGGGTTGGACTTGCTGAGGCAGGATACCACCAGGTCGTTCTACAGGTGCAACCAGCCCGCGGTGGCAGCCGAGGTCGAGGTACCTTAGCCGATGAAAATCTCGTAGTCAGGTCCAGGCACAGGGTCAGGGCAGAGATGCAACGTCAAGTCCAAGTCCGAGATCAGCAACGGGAGGTCCAGGCAGGTGGGAGCGGGAACACAGGCACACGGAACACAGCAACACGGAGGAACTCGGGTAACACGGCAACATAGGACTCAGGAGCGGGAACACGCAGAAATACACTGGAACGCAGGAACACACAGGAACGCAGGAACACACAGGAACGCAGGAATAATCGCTTGGAAGCTTTCTCTTAGGCTATGAGGCACAGAGATCCGGCAAGGGTTACAGGAAGAGGCAGGCTTATGTAGAATTGGGCAATATGGCCAGCGCCAATTAATGGCGCGCTGGCCCTTTAAACGTGGAGAAGGTGCCGCGCGCGCGCCCTAGCAGTCGGGGGCGCGCGCTCACAGCGGAGGGGAGCGAGCCAGGATGGGTGAGATGTGCTGGAGGGGGCAGGGCAGCACAGGTGAGCCCGCGACCCGCGATGTGGGTCGTGGGACCACCCGTGACAATATGGTTTTAACTTTTGGTTACTTATCAAAACGAGATTGTTTTCTCCTCACATGTTGTACTTCATTTTAGTGGTAAATTTTGTCTGGTTTTGCGCTTATTTACAAAAAAAAAAAGAAAAAATTATGAATTTTTAGAAAAATTTGCCATTTTCAAAATTCAAAATCATTGCGTTTTCAGGCAGACAGATTTACCACCTAAATAAGTTGCTGAATAACATTTCCCACAACATTTTTTACTATTTTTGGTGTTCACCGTAACGCCTAAAAATCATGTTATCTTTATTCTATGGGTCAATACGATTACGGGGATACCATACTTGAATACATTTTCTTACGTTCTACTAAATTTGCTAAATAAAACCCTAATGTGGGGAAAAATCTATCATTTTTGCATTGCCATCTTCCAAGTGGCATAACATTTTTACTTTTTTGGCTACGGAGCTGGTTGATGGCTTTTTGTGGTACAAGTTGTACTTTGCAACAGTAAAAGTGGAGTGCATATGTATTTCACTTTTTATTGCATTTTTTGTGGGATTAAATAGGTAAAAATCATAACTTTTGGCAGGTTTTTAACAATTTTTTTTACGGTGTTCATCGTGCGGGTTCAATAATTATTTACTTTTATTCTACGGGTTGTTACGGAGGAGGTGATACTATACATGTAGGGTTTGTGTTATGACTTAGACTTTCTGTGCATTATATGTTTTGGGGCATTTTTATTGATTTATTGATTTTTTTTATTGAACATTTTTTTGCACTTTTTTATTACTTCCACCATGGGACATGAACAAGCAATCATCTGATTGCTTGCTCATAATAATACTCTGCAATACTGATGTATTGCAGGGTATTAGCTGTGTCAACCTATGCACGTGCCTTTAAGATGATATTTATAGATGCCATTTTACTGGCACGGCCTGCAGGCAGCCCTTGGGTCCTGGTAAAAGCTCAGGGCTGCAGGGGGAACGATCAGCGCCCCCAGAAGACACAATTTGCATGTTAAATACGCTTGGTTCAACTGAGCACCAAAACCCCCCCTAATTTGTGTCGCATGGAAGCTAGTGCAGCTGCTCCACAAAAGGTGGCGCTGATATTTCTTAGATACCTGTGCAAGCAGTTTTCACCTAAATGAATGTGCAAAGTCTGACAGAAGTGCAGCACAAAGCCCTTAGTATATGTGCCCCTATGGGTCACATCTGAAACATCTGTTAAACCTTCAGTTTTGTCTCGCACACAGAGACAAAATAGAAGAAAAACATGGATGCAATGGAGAGAAAACACAACATATGAGCAACTGAAGCTGAGCGACAACGCCAATATGAAAAAGCCCTTAGTCTGCAGACTTGACAAGAAACATGATGTTGGTACAGAGGAAAGGGATTGGATACCCAACAAATTAAATGAAAACAAGCAAACAGTGCCTTTTATGCTAAAATAGAGACTGGTAGATTATATAATTATTTTAAAACAGGGCAGGGATCAAGAGCAAGGAGGAACCATGAACATGCAGCTGGAACGGAGTAATTAATTGACCATAATTCATAATAAAATTATTATTTAGTAACAGTTCCATGTTAACAGTACATAAAACTCTTACAAAATATTAATTTTGTTATGAATTACCGTCACAATTACTTAATTGATGCTGTTGGCTGCATCACAGACTCATCTTGGCCCCTCCATTTAGTCCCACCCTTACCGTAGCTTTGTAGTAAAACTGCACAACCATTTTAAAAGGCTTAGTAAGGTGTACAAAAATTGAATTTGACATCAGTCAAAATAGTTTTGCCCTGGGAGTTTCTGTGAGACTTATCAACCTAAATGTAGAAATACCAGTTCAGTTCAGCAGTTCTACATTCAGACCGGAACAAGAGAGTTAACCGGAACAAACTCAGTCATGGACAACACATTTTAAAGCCTATTTTTAAGAACTTAAACAAAGACTGCATAGCTTTCTACTAATGTCAGGTAGGAGAAGAAGCTAGAGACTTTGGGGGATATTTATTATGCGCTGGTGCTTGAGCATTACTGTCCCCGTGCCAGTGCACTCGCTGCCGCCGGCGACTTTTCACATTTTACATAAATGCTGCGCGCCAGCCTGCCCAATACATCAAGAGTGGGAAGCCTCTACAACTATGCAGCGGCGGGCCTATCATAAATATCCCCCATTGTCTTTATACACACTACTCAGCATTTCATGAGGTTGCGTTTAAATTTAGGATTAAAGTGCTGGTCTGGCACATACATGACTGAAAGTTTTACATACTAAAGGAATTTATACAATCTAACATGTCTCTGCCTCTTTACCAAGAGAGAGAAAGAAAGGATTGTCTTGGGGAACTAAAGAGAACTAATATGGCTGACAATGGTAGGAGAAGACCACAGCACCGGAGAGGTAAAGTTCCAACGATTCTTTATCTACAGTTCATCCAGGTAAAAAACAGCTGTTTTTTACCTGGATGAATTGTAAATAAAGAATCGTTGGAACTTTACCTCTCTGGTGCTGTGGTCTTCTCCAATCACTATGTCTACATGGGGTTTTGCTGAGCACCAGGACCCTGGGCTGCGTGCACCTTATATCTGAACCACTACAGTTTTTGGATTGCTGCCTCCCTTCCTTTTTGTTTTGACAATGGTAGGAGATATCTAAAATCTTTTTTTACATTAGTTACATGTTCCTGGAATACATTTTGGAAACAGTTTCTATAGATTGAGGTTAATCAGTAGAGTTGAAACATGAGTGTGTAGGCCTTAAACCTTCTAATCTTACCATTGAATTCCTTGATAGTGGTACATTGTTTACAAATGTATATACATGTAAATTGCTGATGTGACAAGAGACCTGATTCCTTATCTACCCCTCTCAGTCTGTAGACAATCATTGTAAACAATGACGCCAACTATCTTCTGATGCTGACTTCTCCACCATCCAGTGATTGGCTGCTAAGATATTACCAGGAAGCACTAAGGGTATCTGTGTATGTTCCCTTCTGCAGCCAATGCTAGAAATGTGGTACTAACTTCACCCATTTTACCATGTAGTAGATAGTAGTGCAGCGTCACCAGAAGAAAATGACTAGGAGTGCAAAGATGGGAGTCTCTCCTAAAAAACTATACGAGCAAACCTTAGCCTATCAAACAATTCCCATAATGAAGTAACACAATAATAATAATTGTTATCAGGTTTACATGTAATAACAATCACAGCAGATTGATACAGAATAGTATCATAGGCGCAAACGCACAACTTGTGCTCACCTTTACACCCAGCAGTTCTTCAAACCCAAGAAGCTAAGATCACAGTACGATATCTGCGGTGTCAGAGAAGATCACATGTCGATGGCGTGCCAAAGTTTTATTTATTTTCTTGGTGTTTGCTTATAATTGTTATCCGACTAACAGTCAGCATTGCAACAAGGAGCAACTCTGACACACAGGACATTTTTACGGTTATAGTAACTACTATTTCTTCACAAGGTATATAAAAACACAAAAATAGGTCATCATACCTGTACACAGCGGCCTGAGATATGCAGATGCTTAACAGGATGATCCTAAAACACGCACTAAGTAAAGTTTTCCTGAGCAGAGGCACCACAGGCAGGGTTACTGTACACACACAGCACAGACAGGTAAGCCAGCCAGGTAAACTCCCCAGAGACAAGGAACGCAGTCTTACGATGTAATCCAAGGAGATGCAGAGGGATTGTCAGTAAGAGACTAGACTGGTAAGCTTCTCGCAGGTTTATCCTCACCCCTTACAAACATGAAATACACAAGAGCAGATTGCATGTATGGGTGGGGAGGAGAGACACAGGATTAGTACACTGGCTGAGAATTTGTTTCTGACTTAGAACAGGGAAGGCCAGAGGGGAGGGGGAGGGGAGAACTGGATAGGGAAGGAAGGAGTGGTTAGACCTGCAGATCTCCTGGCTAAGGTGTGCAAATTGTGTTACTCCTCCTTTGCAACATGAGGCCACTCATCACAGCTGCTTATTACCATATATTGTCTTGTCACCTATTTGCAGACAATACTGTAGATAGTTACTGATAGTTAATGAGCAACTAAATATAAACAAAAGGGATACAAGAGACCCATGACATGAAAGGATCATATGTGTAAGCTTTCCATACACAATGGGTAGTTGCTGATCTTTGTCTCGGAATTAACATTCTGGTCCACATTTTCAAAGGACCATTCGTCAGTTTTCTGGCCGAATTGCAAGTTCTTTTAGGTCCAAACTGCTTGCACAGGTATTTAAGAAGTGTCTGCACCACATTCGCACATGGCAGTTTGCTTCACTTGACACAAATTTCTGCACTGAAGGGGGTGATCAGTTGGACCGTGCGTCACATTTATCATACAAAGTCCGACAGAAATGTGTCACACGCCCCATGCTAAAGGTACACCAAATAAAAAGTGGTGTACTCTTTAGGGGCAGTGTAGAGGGCTCCAGATTCATGAAGAAAGAGCACCAGAAATCATGAATGTGGCGCCCTCTGCACACTACACAGGCAAACTACACCTAGTACACACTGATCTTAGTAAATGTGCCCCAATGTATTGCTCTACTGCAATGCTCATCCTTTGGAAAGGGATGACATATGGAATGTTTAAACAGTAAAACATGCTAAACAGGATTTACTATGTTTATTTGCTATTTTTTTTATACCGTATATACTCGAGTATAAGCTGACCCGAGTATAAGCCGAGACCCCTAATTTTACCACAAAAACTTGGTAAAACTTATTGACTCGAGTATAAGCCGAGGGTGGGAAATGCATTGGTCACAGCCTCTTCCCCCAAGTATATAGCCAGCAAGCCCCCAGAAGTATATAGCCAGCAGCCCCCCAGTATATAGCCAGCCAGCCCCCCAGTATTTAGCCACCCAGCCCCTGCCCCCCAGTATATAGCCAGCCAGATCCTGCCCCCCAGTATATATCCTGCCAGCCCCTGTGCCCCAGTATATACCCTGCCAGCCCCTGTGCCCCAGTATACAGCCTGCCAGCCCCTTTGCCCCAGTAAACAGCCTGCCAGCCCCTGTGCCTCAGTATACAGCCTGCCAGGTCCGTGCCGCGCACAGCGCTGACGTCAGCCGCAGCCGCTGACATCACAGTGTGCTGCCGGCACACACAATACTATTGCAGTGGCGGCGGCTGTCAGTGCTTGTGACATCGCAAGGACCTGCCGCTGACCGACGGATCACACAGAAGACCTGAAGGGGGCCGCCGGAAAGGTGAGTTTTGATTTTTTTTCTTTTTTTTTTTGTGTCGATTTTTGTTTGACTCGAGTATAAGCCGAGTTTGTGTTTTTCAGCACATTTTTTGTGCTGAAAAACTCGGATTATACTCGAGTATATACGGTAATCTTTAAATCTTAATATGCACTACATAGAGTAAATGGGCGGTGTTTGTCAGGCTTCCGCGCCACACCAGTGGCATAGAAGCCCTGAAATGATCGAAAATGCTAGCTTATTGCTTAACCTTGTGATTATTTTCTGCTACCTCCACACCAGGGGGGCGTGTAAGGGGTGCAGCCAGCCAGGGCTGGGCACGGCCTGTTCTCCTTGCTGCAGTTGGCGAATTTTCATGTATGAAAATAAGGCCTGGCATAGAAATAAACGCTTCGCCGGCCCTTGCTAGATTCATCAATGTCATCAAATTCATCAAAATATGGACCCTAATATGTGGAAATTTTGAAGACAGCTGAGAACAATACACAAATTTGTCTGGGGTAACAATGCACAAAATTTTGGCTTACCTATTATGGCACTGCCATTTATACAACATGTTTAAAGTTAATCTAAAATGGAACTTATTGTTTGGTACAGTAAATACAAAGAACAAGATTAATCATAAATAAAATTATTACTATGTTTAGTAACAGGGCTAATATTTATTTGAAAAATCTGGAATCACTAGATAACCTGATCTCAGTATCTAGAGTTCTGGTTCTATCTACTTTATATATATGTAATAGTCTTAAGCACTGCTTTTTGGATTGGTTATATTGTACTCCTTACTTTGGTATTTGCAGACGTTAGACGGATGGAGCATAAAATTTCTGATGACCCGATTGTGGCTCAGGAACCAAGAGCAAGGAGGAACCATGAAAACGCAGCTTCATATCGTTTTACAGCGTATCATATTATCATAGTACAGGAGCTGTATGTGCTGAGTACACAACAAGCTCCTGTACTGTGAGTATTAATATGATTACTATGGAATATGTATATGCTAATATCCTTTTATGAATAACACCTTGACATTTGTAGTTATGTGTATAGTAAGTTGGTTCTGCCTTTTTTATAGTTGATTTATTGTTATATAAGAGTGTTACACATGACATCCTGCATTCTAGTCTGTCCATATTTTGGAAAAATGCCTCAATTGGACATTTTATATTTTAATATGGTTTTTTGTAAACCAAATAAAATCATTTATTTTTTTGTCATTATTTATATATATATTATATTGCCTGACTGACTATAGCCTGTGGTATACTTTTGGAATTAAAATTTAGCACTCCACCATCTTGGTTTGCCAATTGTTTGAGCTGGGGGAGCTGCTGTTCTACATTCCTAGCCTATTTTGCATTCCAGTCGCATGGTCCATTATCCCATATGGAATCAAAAGGAATCCCTAGACCCCAGAGTGGGTTTATAAGGCATGAATTCAAGCAGGAGAGCACCTTCATAGAATACTATTTTGGAGCACCTCCTCTCAACGTTATTACCCAAGGCGCTGTCCTCTGTTGTTGTTTTTTTGTTTCTTTACTACCATGCCTACAAACCAGCCTCAGTGTCCTGCTTGTTTATGCCTCTATAGTGAAGATCGCTGATCTTTAGGTGAGCAAACAATATGACATGCCCTACGAAACTGATTGAAGCTTCTTAAGGAGTCGCAATGTCACAGGATGAATTGTGGTCCCTAAAGCTAATAAAAGTTTAGAGACTTAGTTTGTTTCTTAACTTTATCTAATATGTTAATGAGACAAATGTGAAAATCAAGGAAAATACATCCAACTTTCTAACATGTCAATGATACCGATCTTAATTAATACGGTCACTGGTTTACAACTTTATTTAGAATGGCTATTGCTCTATGTCTTGGATGTGATAAATATTGGCAATGTCTTTAAGAAGATAAAATAAGCATTTAACTTTTTCAACATGAGAAACAAGTCAGATAGTGAACACATTTATACCTAATCTTGTAGATTAATCTATTAAACTTGATTAGTAATCTGTAGACTTGAAGGCACCAAATACTTTGTAATAAAATATCTGTAAATCTTATCCGTCTACAGAAAGGCTAGATGCCTTTCCACTGTGATTTTTCTCAAACTCCCTTTACATACTGAAAGCTTAAAAGACATCTACCATCAGATAACCTGATAGTAGATGTGTATACTCACCTCCCTGTCCCGTCGTTATTGGCAAAACCGTTCTTTTTCAATCATTTAGAATTTCCCAATTCTATAGATATAAAGCTTTATAACTAGAGATGAGCGAGCATGCTCATCCGAGCTTGATGCTCATTTGAGTATTGGCGTACTCGAAATGGACGAGTATTTCACCTGCCCAAGAACGAGCTTTCACTTAAGGAAACACAGTGAAGAACAGTGAAGAACACAGTGAACACAGGATCATTTAAGTGAAGAACACAGTGAAGAACACATTGCAGATGTTTCCGTACATCTGCTAACTTATCAGAAGAGATTAGTGCAGAAAGGTGTTCTTCACAATAGTATGTGAAGAACAATATGTGTGAAGAACACATTGCAGATGTTTAACACGGGTCATTCTACTTTTTGAAGTTCCACGAATATTCCATTGAATAAAAAAAATGAAGAAACAGAACTGACTTCCTTATTTCTCAATAAAATTACACATTTTATTGGTCCCCTTGGTCCCCTTGAAAAATGCTTGAGTCTTCCATTGACTTCAATGGAGTTCATTATTCGATACGAGCACTCGAGCATCGGAAAAAGTTTGACTCGAGTAACGAGTACCCGAGCATTTTAGTGCTCGCTCATCTCTAATTATAACCTATGCCAATGACCCTAAGGTGCTCTATTGAGTGCCTCATGGCTCCGCCGATAAATAATTTATGCACCCCTCTCCCCCCGGGCTGATTGGCATACCCACACAATGCTGAGAGAGCCGGAGACATCACCTGTTCTCCCTCTGCTATTCTCGCAATCACAGCAGAATGCGCGACATTAGAAAAGGGAGAGCTGGTGATATCCCCTCTCTCAGTATTTTGTGGGCGTGCCAATGAGCCGGGGGGAGTGCACTCATTTGCATAGGTTATAAAGCTTTATATCTATGCAATCAGGCACTTGAAAATGATGAAAAAAGAATGTTATTGGTTATGGGGACAGGACCAATGTTAGATGTCGTTTATAAATCCTTCCTATAAAAGTGGCCATTGTATGTGTGCCCATGCCTTTAGGGTCAGATGTGCGGGGTGTGCTGACAGAATAAATGTAGTTATTCACATAAGAAGTATGGGGGGGACTGTCAATTTTAAGTGTATGGGTACGAGCTTGGATTGTGCCAATGAAAAAAAAATTACCCTGGCTGGGGATACTTTCCTCATTCTTATTTGCTCCTGACTATACCTAACCATACCCTTAAAAACTTACCCTCACATCAACATCAAGGCCTGTCATGGTGGAGTCACCTACCCTCATGAGGGAACTATAGCATGAGGTCAAACTAGTATAAATAAAATGTAGGGAAACTTTTTATGAAAATGGTGGGTCTTTGAGAGGATCATATGCTGGGGTATCTGGAAAAAGGAGTTACCTGAGACTCTGCAGATCTTACCCTGGTAAGATGGTAGAGACTGAATACAACTATTGTTACAGGAGAGCTACAGAGAAAGCAACTTTCTAGCAAGAACTGCAGTCAGCATCCTCAGCTGTTGTAAAACTACAACTCACATCATGTACTTTTACTTACTTGAACTCCCCTAGAAATCAATGAAGCATGCCAAGATTGTTGGGTTTACAACAGGAGGTTTGCCAAACATAGCTTAGCTGTCATCCAAATATTGCATAAGAGATGTAAATTGCACTATCACACAATGCTCCAGCCTGATGGTACATCGAGCACCTATGCCAGAACACGTCTGGCATATAATTCTGCCATAGACTTGCCTGAATCCTTGCAAGTTCACCAGGAAAGTGAACCTGGTGTGAAGGTGGTGTAAGGGGGGAAAATGTCACAATTCCTGGGTGTGCGCCAGAAAACTGGCATGCATACCATGATAAATTCCCCCCAAAGTCAGCAATATAGAGAATCAATCATTAAAGAAAAGCTGGAAGTAGAGGATTCTAAACAATAATTATATTCAGTATATATCCAGTGGAGGAGGGCTGGCTTGTACACCCAATATTTGGTAGTCAGTGAAGGAAGAGTAGAGGAGGATAATGCTGTAGGAACTGGAGCTGGCATAGGTGAGTAACATGTTTTCATGTGACTTTATTTAATAATATGTTCCTTATTACCTTTTACTTTAAATGAGTTTCCATGGATTTTTATAGATTGCTTATGAGCAGAAACAGTATAAAATATTAAAATAGTCATAACTTACCTTTTAAGTGTTCCAGTGGTACCGCACCACATACATCTTTGCAGTTTGTCAGTGTAACATTCATGTGAAATGAACAGCCAGCAGAGATTAACACCGGGCAGCCCTGAATCTATCAGCCCCTCTGAAATCAGGTGATATCTAGGGCTGAATTCTATATCCGAGGTCACGAGAATTAAGCAGCTGGGATTAAAGTTTTATCCAATCCCATTTTTTGGCAGGTTACATCAGTGATCATTACTGCTATGACCATATGATTACTGTATATTGGGAACACCAGACATTAAAGGAAACCTACCACTTCGGATAGGGCTTATAAGCAGCACATGCCTTGTACCAGCTCAGGGTGAGCTGGTGCCGGCGCTTATCTTCGTTATGTTTTTAAACTGTTTTAACCCCTTAAGGACGCAGGGTTTTTCGGCTGATTTCTCGCTCTCCAACTTCAAAAATCCATAACTTTTTCATTTTTACGTGTACAGACCTGTGTGAGAGCTTATTTTGTGCGTAACAAATTTTACTTTCCCATGATGTTATTTATTTTAACATGTCGTGTACTGCGAAGCTGAAAACAAATTCCAAATGTGGAAAAATTGAAAAAAACGCACATGCGTCACGTTCTTGTGGGCTCAGTTTTTACAACTTTCACTCTTCGCTCCAAATAACATGCCTACTTTATTCTCTGGTTCGGTGCGATCGCGGTGATACCAAATTTATATAGGTTTTATTGTGTTTTAATACATTTTCAAAAATTAAACGAATGTGTACAAAAAAGAAAAAAATTTTTTTGCCATCTTCTGACGCTAATAACTTTTTCATACTTTGGCGCACGGAGATGTGTGACGGGTCATTTTTTGCGAAATAAGGCGACGTTTTTATTGCTACCATTTTGAGGTCTGTGCGACATTTTGATCATTTTTTATTTCATTTTTTATGTTATGTAAAAAGGTGTAAAAGTCGCATTTCGGACATTTGGGCGCCATTTCCCACCACGGAGGTCACCGCCGGCCGTAACCGTTTTTATATTTTGATAGATCGGGCATTTTGGGACGCGGCGATACCTAATATGTCTGTGATTTTTACTGTTTGCTATGTTTTATATCCGTTCTAGGGAAAGGGGGGTGATTTGAACTTTTAATATTTTATTCATTTTTTTTATTTTTTAAACTTTTTTTTTTATTTTTTTTTTCACTATTTTTTAGACCATCTAGGGTACATTAACCCTAGATGGTCAGATCGCTCCTACCATATACTGCAATACTACAGTATTGCAATATATGGCATTCTTGCAGGTCATACATTACAATGAGCCACTGGCTCATTGTAACGAACCTGCATAAACCATGTAGCCTCGTGTCAAAAGAAGACCCGAGGCTACCATGGTAACCGATCGCCGCCCCCCGATGACGTTCGGGGGCGTGGCGATCGAAAAAAAAGATGGCGGCGCCCGCCATTTTTGCAAAATGCAAAAACCCCCACCTCTGTATGAAGAGGACTCAGCCCGTGAGCCCTCTTCATACATCCCTTATACCTCTGCGCCGTAGAGCTACGGCGCAGAGCGTTAAGGGGTTAAAGCATTTTAACACTTTATTAATGTTTATATCCAAACTAGCTTCCCCGCACCGAGGTCCGTTGCTAAGCCCTATCTGAAGTGGTAGGTTTCCTTTAAGGACGTGCTCCTAATGATACACATTTACATATAATGCTTATGTATACACATTTGTCTTATCATTTCTGTTTATTTGTTTTTGATGTAAATCAAAAACATGTAAATATTATAGCAAATGACCTTTTTCATAGATAAACATCTCAAAGGGGAATCATTTGTACCATTTGCAAAAAGACTTAGAAGCTGGTAAAGCAGCACCTTACATAGTTAATCTCCAAGTCAATTCTGTAGATAATGTTAAATGCCTACAAAGCCCACACCACATCGGTGTAATGTTATGTAATTGCCAACTGTTTCCTGCCACTGAAAATAATGGTAATTCTAAGCCATGACTGAATATTTTATGTAAAGTCTAAGAACAAATAATTAAATGTTAAATATTTTAAGAGAGAAATCATTTGTTTGCTTCAGAACAGATCGGAGATGCACATATTTTAGGATGGATGGGATAATTATGCCTGAATCATGATATGCTTAGCTTGATAATTTAAAACTACTAAATCACATGCAAAATTAATGAAATTGCATTTATCAGTAGGCTGCATAGATAACAGAAATCCGGGTGAAACAAGATTTGAAGTCTGTGATTTATCCTCCTGGCATTGGTGGGTGGCATACCACACGTCGTAGCGGAGAGGCTGCCGCTACTTGTTCTCTGCTCACTGCTGCATTACACCTGTATACATGAAACTATGGCTTGTCAATAAGGAGCCTCAGTTACATGTTACAATTCAGTCTTAAATACTGCAGAAGTCATGGAAATTTTATGTTGCTCCACAAAAGGCTTTCTCCAGTGATTGCCAATTCGACTTTATTTATAGAAAACCAAAAAAACTACAGGGTTGAGCAATATATATAATCCAATATCACTGCTCAAAGTCCACAACATATCAAGATAATCTTTATGAAACCTCCATAGAAGAGCACACACATAAACTTCAGTCAATTAATAAATCAAAACTTTATTACAAAAATAATTAGCAATACATCACCTAAGTACATATGTTTAAAAAAAAATACCCCATTAAAAAGACACTAAAAACACGAAACAAAACACACGGACAGTGTGCAAAACCTGGAAACGCAACCAAGATACATAACAATTAAGGTGCTAGTGTTTCTCCTCAGGGTACAGAAGCTGTAAACTCAAATGAAAAGAAGGAGCGTAACTACAGTGGTAGCAGCCATAGCAGCTGCCATGGGGCCCACAGTGTCAGGGGGCCCCATCATCCAACCTGACAAACTAAAGAATGGTGGATGTACACCATTATATACATATTATGCTGCACATCCCGCGATGCGTTGTCCGACAAAGATTCAGGTCTGCCGCGATTCACTAAGATCACGTGCCCTAGTTCCTGCATTCGTCGCTTCTGCGCCGAGGTCTGTCGGAGTTCACCTGCTTCTTCCCGGTGCTTGCGACACAATTGTAAATGTGCGTTGTCCAAATCCGTCAGGTTGTCCGACAGCCTGTCCCCCCCCTCCCCCCATTTCTGTTGCGTGCAAGCCGGCGCCGATTCCTGGGGCAATTCGCCGCAAAACGGAAATGCGCTACGCAGACCCTTAGTAAATGAGCCCCAATATGTGTGTAACATATATGTGATGTATATATGCTGTATCTGTGATGTGTATATATACTGCATTATGCTCTATATGTATACTGTGTATACCGTGCAACTGTAACTCACATTTGTGAGGGGGGCCCCATTGTGGGGGGGCCCCATTCAGAGGTCTGCTATGTGGCCCTGCCTCTCCTAGTTACGCCACTGGTACTACATATCACTATATTCCAATGGTGAGCCCCAATATCACAAATATGTACCTCAGACCAATATAAGGTTCACAAGTACCCACCAGTTGCCATGTTGGCCAAACCAGTCCAACACCCCAGGACAGTGTGTACTAGTTTGGTTAACATGGCGTCTGGTGGGTACTTGTGAACCTTGTATTGGTCTGAGGTAAAATTTGGCATAGATCCTAGCGAGGGTTAATGGGGAAGTTTATCTAATAAATCCTGTGTAGATAAAAGAAAATTACTATCGGTAATATTGTGTGATGATGTATTACAATTTCTTAGATGTATACCTTTATTTTAATAAGTTTTTTTTATCTGATTTCCAGAAGTGACCTCACTACCAGGCAGATGGCATCATTACATACATCTTGGAATATATTCTAACACACTGGATTTCAGTGGAATTGCCTGCACACTTTGGTTGAATTGAGCACTTTATTAGGTAATCTCATTGTATCAGTCTTGATATTCAGACACTTACCTCTGACATTTTGGATGAATAACTTGCAAGAGAAGCTATAAAGGAACTTAATACATTATGCAAATGAGGATGTTCAGATAAGAGGGACATAGCTGCACATATATATAAAGGACCATTGATAATACATTTAAAGTACATTTTGCTCTTTTTACCATCATAGTCGATAAACCTGCAAACAATGCTTTCCCTCAATTGCCTGCAGAAGATATTCATATGATAATAGAAGACAGGAAATTACAGATAATGTGACAACTTCAACAGAAAACACTTTTCATGATGTCCAAGAAACATAGGACTCTAGACGTTTAAATCAGATAAGTGAATACAGTTGATGTATTATTTAAGAAGAAAGAAATGAATCCATTTATAAGATAACTCTGCTAAAATCTGTGAGTTCAAATATGACTACAGTTAAGGAAGACTCCAACAATTTTCTTACTTTCCAATGTAAGGTGCTTTTAAAGTGTAAGGTGGAGGCTTGTCTGTAAATATCCTGTTTAACTTTTCAGCCATTTTGTTTTCCGCAAATGAAATACGTTCTTTAATCACAGTATAAGTACCTGACCATTAGGAGCTGTATTCTGAATTTTTAACCCCTTAACGGCTTGTGACGTATTAGTATGTCATATGTCGGCTACGGGTGTTTGGAAAGGGCTCACGAGCTGACCCTCTCCATAAGCGGTGAGTGTTTGCTGCATATTGCAGCAAATATCCACCGGTAACACCCGCATTCGGTACTAGGAGAAATCACGGGCGTCAACCCTTCGATGGTGTCCAGCAAAGCTGCTGTCTGCATTAAAAAGCTTGCGGCATGTACTACCCCTCAACCCTCCCTCACACACACACTATCGCAATCCTTTACCCTATGACTTTCCTTTCCCTGACTTACCTTACCCCTATCTGTTGCTACCACCCTACCAGACTTTATTGTTTGTTTCTATCAGTGTGTTAAGATTGTGTTAGGTTACTGTATAATACAATGTCTTGAGCACAACATATATGCTCTAATATCAAGGGTCATACCCTTTGCATCACAAGAGGACGATGTCATCTTTTCTTATCTTATATCTATGTAAATACTGCATGCATTGAATATGTAATGAATAGCCGACATAGTTGACCTTTTACTGTGTTATGCACAGCTCCTTTGAGATGTACGATCCAATGTGCCAATATATTGTATTTTGTTTGATTGAAATTTAATAAAAACAGAATTGATAAAAAAAAAAAAAGCTTGCGGCATGTGAGTGTTACCATATTGGCTTAGATCGTCGTTCCCCGTGACATCATCATGGAGCTGCAATCTGTTACCATGACAGACTTGTGTCACACATTTTAAGCTATCTATTACAATGTGCAATTTTCACATTGTAGTAGATGATGTGGAAAATCACTATACACTGCCATAGCCTGTGGGTCCAGACTACTGGAGAGGAGATTGTAATACCAGCTGAACCTTCAGTCAAGAGATCCAACAGATTCAACAAGCTATTCCAGCTAAACGCCTGTCCTACATAGTGAAGACACTTTGTGATTCAGAGCCTCAGTCATGGGAAGAGATGCAACAAATGCAACTCCATGAAAAGCAGAAATGGATTAAAGCTGCAGATGAAGAAATGGAATCCCTTCAACAGCTTCAGACATGGAAGATTACCAAGGTACCACAGGTTAAGAAAGCAATCGGATGAAAGTGGGTTTTCAAAACCAAGTATGACTCTGATGGTAAAGTGCATAGATTTAAGGTAAGATTAGTTGCAAAAGGGTACTTACAAAAATATGGAGAAGATTATGATGCTTCATTTTCTCCAGTTGAAGTGATGATGAATGTAGCAGCTGTGCAAAACATGAAAGGAAGACATTTGGACATTAAGTCAGCTTTTCTAAATGGAGACATAGAAGAAAAGGTTTATATGTCTCAACCAGCAAGTTATATTAAGAAAGGAGAAGAACACCTTGTGTGTAAAAATCTCTTTATGGCCTAAAACAATCGGCAAGAGCGTAGAACACTAAACTGAATGAGAGTCTACTGAAAGAGGGGTGTACAAGTAGTCAAGCTGAACCGTTTTTAACCCCTTAAGGACGCAGGGTTTTTCGGCTGATTTCTCGCTCTCCAACTTCAAAAATCCATAACTTTTTCATTTTTACGTGTACAGACCTGTGTGAGGGCTTATTTTGTGCGTAACAAATTTTACTTTCCCGTGATGTTATTTATTTTAACATGCCGTGTACTGCGAAGCTGAAAAAAAATTCCAAATGTGGAAAAATTGAAAAAAAACTGCATGTGCGTCACGTTCTTGTGGGCTCAGTTTTTACGACTTTCACTCTTCGCTCCAAATAACATGCCTACTTTATTCTTTGGTTCGGTGCGATTGCGGTGATACCAAATTTATATAGGGTTTATTGTGTTTTAATACATTTTCAAAAATTAAACGAATGTGTACAAAAAAGAAAAAAAATTTTTTGCCATCTTCTGACGCTAATAACTTTTTCATACTTTGGCGCACGGAGATGTGTGAGGGGTCATTTTTTGCGAAATGAGGCGACGTTTTCATTGCTACCATTTTGAGGTCTGTGCGACATTTTGATCATTTTTTATTTCATTTTTTATGTTATGTAAAAAGGTGTAAAAGTCGCATTTCGGACATTTGGGCGCCATTTCCCGCCTCGGAGGTCACCGCCGGCCGTAACCGTTTTTATATTTTGATAGATCGGGCATTTTGGGACGCGGCGATACCTAATATGTCTGTGATTTTTACTGTTTGTTATGTTTTATATCCGTTCTAGGGAAAGGGGGGTGATTTGAACTTTTAATATTTTATTAATTTTTTTTATTTTTTAAACTTTTTTTTTTCTTTTTTTTTTCACTATTTTTTAGACCATCTAGGGTACATTAACCCTAGATGGTCAAATCGCTCCTACCATATACTGCAATACTACAGTATTGCAATATATGGCGTTTTTGCAGGTCTTACATTACAATGAGCCACTGGCTCATTGTAATGAACCTGCATAAACCATGTAGCCTCGTGTCAAAAGAAGACCCGAGGCTACCATGGTAACCGATCGCCGCCCCCCGATGACGTTTGGGGGCGTGGCGATCCAAAAAAAGATGGCGGCGCCCGCGCGCCGCCGTCTTTTAAACGCTGCCCGCGACTTTGCGGGCGGCGTTTAGAGGGTTAAGGGGTTAAACACAGAGCGCAGAGCGTTAAGGGGTTAAACACAAAATGTATAGCAGATGAGTGGATGTATGTTCTTTTGTATGTTGATAATGTTATCATAGCTCATCAAGAAGAAGCTGAAATTACAAAGGTAGTAACAATTTGTAACCATTTTGAAACAAAGGACCTTGGAAATGTGGTACATTATCTGGGAATCCAGATCCACAGAGAAGATGATGGTAGTTGCCTCCTAAACCAGAAAGCTAAAATTATCTCAGTTCTCAACCAGTTTGGGATGTCAAAAGCCAAAGGCGCTTCAACACCAATTGATCCATCTTACCTAAAGTTGGAAGGAGAAGATGATTTACTACTAGAGATGAGCGAGCACTAAAATGCTCGGGTACTCGTTATTCGAGACGAACTTTTCCTGTCTCGAATAACGAGCCCCATTGAAGTCAATGGGAGACTCGAGCATTTTTCAAGGGGAAGCTTGGCCAAACACCTGGGAACCTCAGAAAAAGATGGAAACACCACGGAAATGGACAGGAAACAGCAGGAGCAGCATGCATGGATGCCTCTGAGGCTGCTTAATCGTACCATTATGCCAAAATTATGGGCAACAGCATGGCCATGACAGAGTGACCGAATGAGGCTAGATAGCATCTAAAACATGCAATAATTGACCCTGACACTATAGGGGACGGCATGCAGAGGCAGCGGCAGCAGCGGCAGGCTAGAGAGTGTCATGGCGACATACCCTAAATGGACTCAGGCTTCAAACCAATGGGTGGCAGAGAGGAACCAAAGGAGGTGAGGAAGAAGCGCTGAAATGATTTCCTATGTGAACAAAAGGTTGACGGTATATTTAGTCGATAACACAGCATGGTGGTGACATAGTGACCAAGTTCCATAACGTATCTGGTGAAACACCGGAAAAATGAACCTGACACAGCTCTTTTGATAAGGGGACGACATGTGGAGGCAGCCATGGAGACGACTTCCATGATTAAGAGCGACAGTATGGGGCATTCATATTGCGCTGCTATGATTGCAACTTCAGGTCTCCAGCATGGCGGCGACAGATAGGCCGAGTTCACTATGTATCTGGTGAAACACCTGAAAATTCTGCCTGACACAGCTCGTTTGATAAGGGGACGATGTATGGAGGCAGTGAAATAGTAGTAGATTAAAGGTGCTGCAGTTAAAACTATGTAAGTTGGATCTTGGGATGGAGCTGGCGCTCCGCTGCCAGGCGACCTTTCGCCTATCCAAGCCCCTGTCTCTCGGCTACTCCCCAAACAGCACTTCTAAGAACCTTTTGTATAACATCAAGTGTAGTAGTGTTCTTATAAGTTTGGGATATGGCGGGTGAGGGGAATGTAAACAGATGCGGCGCAATAAGCGCTGAAATAATATCGGTAAATGATAAAAGTTTGCCAGTATATATTTTGTGGATTACACAGCAGGGTGGCGACAAAGTTAACAAGTTTGATGTGGAAGCCATGAAAACAACCCAAAATTCTGCCTGACATGTATGGAGGCAGTGAACTAGTAGTAGATTAAAGGTGCTGCAGTTAAAACTATGTTAGTTGGATCTTGGGATGGAGCTGGCGCTCCGCTGCCAGGCGACCTTTCGCCAATCCAAGCCCCTGTCTCTAGGCTATATGGACGACTTTTGGAGGCAGCTATGGCGATGACGTGTGGAGGTAGCAATGGAGACAACGTGTGGAGGCAGCTAAAAAGACGACGTGTGGAGGCTGCTATGGAGACAATTTAATTTGGATAGTGCCTGTAGGTGGCAGTCCAAAAAAGTTTTCAAACCAGAGGAACAGGTAGGTGGTCCTCCAGAAAAATTAAATAAATTGAGTGCCTGTATGTGGCAGTCCAAAAAAGTTTTCAAACCAGAGGAGCAGGTAGCTGGTTCTCCAGAAAAATTAAAAAGATTGAGTGCTTGTATGTGGCACTCCCAAAAATTGTTTAAAACAGAGGACCAGGTAAGTGACCCTCCAGAAAAATTAAATACATAGAGTACTATAGCTAGAGCCAGTTGGCCCTGGCAAAAAATAGCCAGTTTCCTCTGCTTTAGTGTACAAAGAGGAGGAGAAGGAGGACAATGAGGAGGAGGAGTGCATACATTATTCAGGTTGAGCTTCTTTCACCTGGTGGAGAGTGAAAATCCGGAGAAATCCAGGCTTTATTCATCTTGATAAGCGTCAGCCTGTCAGCGCTGTCAGTCGACAGGCGTGTACGCTTATCGTGATGATACCACCAGCTGCACTGAAAACTCGCTCGGACAACACGCTAGTGGCAGGGCAGGCAAGAACCTCCAAGGCGTACAGCGCCAGTTCGTTCCACATGTCCAGCTTTGAAACCCAGTAGTTGTAGGGCGCTGTGTGATCATTTAGGACGATGGTATGGTCAGCTACGTACTCCCTCACCATCTTTCTGTAAAGATCAGCCCTACTCTGCCGAGACTGGGGACAGGTGACAGTGTCTTGCTGGGGTGACATAAAACTGGCAAAGGCCTTGTAAAGCGTACCCCTGCCAGTGCTGGACAAGCTGCCTGCTCGCCTACTCTCCCTCGCTACTTGTCCCGCAGAAGTACGCCCTCTGCCGCTAGCGCTGTCAGAAGGGAAATACTGTTTCAGCTTGTGCACCAGGGCCTGCTGGTATTCATGCACTCTCACACTCCTTTCCTCTCCAGGGATGAGAGTGGAAAGATTTTGCTTGTACCGTGGATTAAGGAGAGTGAATACCCAGTAATCGATGCTGGAATAAATTCTTTGAACGCGAGAGTCACGGGATAGGCAGCCTAGCATGAAATCTGCCATATGCGCAAGAATTCACTCCCCTCACTGGCCTGACTGTCCATTTCCTCCTCCTCCAACTCCTCTTCTTCTGCCCATACACGCTGAACAGTGTGACAACCGTGTCTCCTCATCGTCCGACACCTCTTTACACACTTCTTCCACTACGTCAAAAATGTCATCATCACCCACAGACTGCGACCGGTGGAAAACCTGGGCATCGGAAAATAGCTCAGCAGCAACCGGACAAGTGGTTTGTGACTGTGGGAAGGGTCCAGAAAACAGTTCCTCAGAGTATGCCGGTTCAAATGCCAAATTTTGCTGAGAGGGGGCAGACTGGGGGGAAGGAGACTGAGGAGGAGGAGCTGGAGGAGTGCTGATTTCGGTGACATGGGTGGACTGCGTTGAAGACTGACTGGTGGACAAATGGCTAGAAGCATTGTCCGCAATCCACGACATCACCTCTTCGCACTGTTCTGGCCTCAACAGTGCTCTACCACGAGACCCAGTAACTTGAGACATGATGAACCTAGGGAGTGTAGCTCTGCGGCGTTCCCATGCTCCCTCATCAGCAGGTGGTGTCTCACCCCGCCCAGGACCACGGCCTTTGACCCCTGCAGTAGTTGGACGCCCACGTCCACGCCCTCATCCTCTACCCCTAGCCCTCGGGTTAAACATTTTCCAAATTAAATTGTAAACTTAAAATTTTTTTTTTTTAAACAAAACAATGCTATCCTATTGCTATGGCTAGTTTCTAACCTACACTGACAGCACACAACTGGATTTTGTGCTGTGCCTGATGACTTTGAGTTATAAAAAGAAATAAAGGTAAAAAAAAAAAATCAGCAGACTGTGCCTAATTCAAATCAAACCCCTAATAATTTGTCCCACTTCGGTGTTTGAGGTGGATATGTGTGTCACTAAGAGCTAAACACAACGGTCGCAAGTCTCCCAGCAAATTCCTCACAATATGGTACTAGCTGCACTACTAGTGGCAGCAAGCCCAGCCACAAGCAAACCAAAAAAAGTAAAATATAACGCTATTGTAGGTCTAAATAAGCCGTTGGGGTTCTCCTATGGCTATTTTCTAGCCTACACTGAAAGCATACTGCTTTGCCAGATTACTTTGAGCTATAAAAAGAAATAAACGTAAAAAAAAATAAATCAGAAGACTGTGCCTAATTCAAATCAAACCCCTAATAAATTGTCCCACTTCGATGTTTAAGGTGGATATGTGTGTCACTAAGAGCTAAACACAACGGTAGCAAGTCTCCCTGCAAATTACTCACAATATGGTACTAGCTGCACTACTAATGGCAGCAAGCTCAGCCACAGGCAAACCAAAAAAAAGTAAAATAAAACGTTATTGTAGCCCTAAGAAGGGCTGTTGGGTTCTTGTAGAATCACTCCTGCCTAACACTATTCTAGTAGAACACCCTAACGCTTTCCCTGACCAGCAGCAGCTCTCTCCCTAGCAGCATCCAGACAGAGAATGATCCGAGCAGCGCGGGCAGGGGCTAGTCTATTCCAGGGTCACCTGATCAGGCCAACCAACCACTGCTATCGACGTGTAAGGGTACCACGTCATGCTGGGTGGAGTGCAGAGTCTCCTGGCTTGTGATTGGCTCTGTTTCTGGCCGCCAAAAATCACAACGGCGGGAGATGCCATTTTCTCGAGCGGGCGAAGTATTCGTCCGAGCAACGAGCAGTTTCGAGTACGCTAATGCTCGAACGAGCATCAAGCTCGGACGAGTATGTTCGCTCATCTCTATTTACTACCTTATAATGAGAGCTACAGAAAAGCAGTGGGGGCGCTACTGTACATAGCCACTACTACCCGCCCTGATATCACAGCAACAATAGGCATTTTGTGCCGAGAGACTGGAATGCTGTTAAAAGAGTCCTTCAATATCTGAAGCAGACTAAGGATCTAACAATCTAAGGATATCTGCAAATGGTGATCTAGAGCTCACAGCTTACATGGACGCAGACTGGGCATCGAAAGTAATCGAAAGTCAACAAGTGGTTACTTGTTCAAATTAGGAGATGTCAGGATTTAGAGTCTGTTGACCCTCTGGACCACAGCGGGAGATGGTACTAGCCGACACCTGGGACTGGAGTCTAAGTGGCACCTGATCTTCGCCAGAGCCCACCATAAAAGCGGGATGGTCTTGCTGCGGCGGGGTACCACTAGGTTGTTTCACAGGTGCGACTAGCCCGTGGTGACAGCCAAGGTAGCAATGCAGGAGACAGTCCGAGCCCAGGGTGACAGTGGGAGAACAGCGCAGGAAGGAACACAATGACTCACGGCAGGAGCACATGAGCTGGCACACGGAACAGGAACGAACTGGCACACGGGACAGGAACACAGGAGCAGGATCATGGGAACACAGGAGGAGGAATTGGAGCACAGGATACATAGGAACACACAGGGATGCTGGAGACACAGAAACGCTGGAGACACAGGAAAGCTGGAAACACAAAAACGCTGGAGACACAGGAGGGCTTTCTCTTCACAGGAATGGCTTGAAGATCCGTCGGGGAATGATGGGAGCCGCTGGATTAAATGCAGCGCCCGATATCCTGCATGTGTCGCTTCCCCGCTGAGGTCAGCCAGAGTTCACCTTCTTCTTCCCGGTGTATGTGAGTGCATGTCTTGTGACACAATTTGAATTTTAAATCCCGCGCTCTGTCCGAATCAGTCGGGTTGTTCGACGGCCACGCCCCCCCCATTTGTGTTGCATAAAAGTCGGCGCAAAATCCGATCGCGTGGGCCAAAAACCCCTGTTAAATGCGGCGCAAAGTCGGGAACCCCGAAAGGAAATGCGGTGTGCGGACCCTTAGTAAATGTGCCCCTATGTGTTTGTTTCCTTTTCTTATGCGCTTTTATTGAATACTTCTAATACTTTCTATTGTGCTATTGTCAGGTGGCTACGAGATTTATTTAATGCCCCCTAATGAGCCTGATGTAAGGCGAAACATGGCATGTAGGAACATGCTCCACCTGACACTTTTATGAGAAAAGTTACTTTTCCCTGGACCAGTAGGTTTTTAACAGGGCCAGCGTTTTCTACGGAAAGGTTCCGGTCGCGGTGACAGCTTTTTAGGGCTGCGGCTCCGAGGTTAGGCTACACAGGGTATACTAGTCCACTGTCTGATTCGGGAGTAATAGGGATAGTACTGTATCCACATCTACCCTCCTTTTTCTCTGACAGTTACACTGTACCCTGTGTTCCTCCACCCACCTGTACGGTTCCTCCTCTACATCATCCATGGACTGCTCATAGAGTTGCCAACTACTACAGTCATTTGAACATCCATATTGAGGCGTACAGACTGGGAGATGGTGCTTCCTTTTTCAGCTCTACTGCAACCTTCCTAGTGGTGAGTCCTGACTCTTTTTCATGTCACGTGTTTATTTTGTGTCATCATGGTTATCTGGTATCTATGAATTCCCTATAGTCGCATAGGACCCATAGGTTTAGGTTTCATTTTTTAGGCAGATACATGTCTAGGAGTGTTTTCTTGACATTTTTGCATTCACATGTGAGTTTTACAGATGCATTTTAACCATATACATTAAAAGTTATATTTTATTCACCACTTATATTTTCCTACTTTCTATTAAAATACCAATGTGGGTTAGGCACAATTATCAATAGTTTTCTAGGCATGTGACTTAAGCGGAGGTTATTGTGCAGAGAGAGGAGTAGATATGGGGCAGATTTATCAAGCTGTCTGAAAGTCAGAATATTTCCAGTTGCCCATGGCAACCAATCACAGCTCAGCTTTCATTTCACCAGCGCTCATGAATATTTTAAAGGGGAGCTGTGATTGGTTGACATGGGCAATTGGAAATATTCTGACTTTCAGACAGCTTGATAAATCTGCCCCATGGTGTGACTATCCCCTGCTGTTAATGATGGAGTCTACGTGTTATCTGCATATACATGATAGCCAACATTGTTGTCAGGGAACTGATAAGTGAGTACACTGCTGTAATGAAATCAGCTACAGAAAAAGAATATAAGGAAATTGTTTGGGTAGGCGCCTAAGAGATTTACATTTTCAAAACAAAAACAACAATATTGAAAACGTAAAAAAAGAACATGTTTAACATAGAATATGATTTAAGAAATTGTTCTCTTTAAGTGCAAGTGCCTTGTAGATCCAACAACCAAATGTAAAAGGGTATGTAAATGTGAGAGAAGAACAGCCCAAGTACAACATTATCAGTCTGCAACATTTTCTCTTTGATGTGACAAAGAGGAACATTTGCCGAATAAGCTTACTGTCTTTGATCTCCCACTGCAGACAATGCAGTACGGTCGGCCCCTTATATAGCAGGAAAAAGTAAGAGGCCAAGGCCTAGCATCTAGTTGGGCAGGAGGAACCCACATCTACCACACTCTGACTCTCTCGAAGTTTCAATGAAAGAGATTGTTTTCTCTCCATGTTCTTTGTTTAAAAATTTGCATTGTGCCACTTGCTGCAATAGTTTAAAGAGGTAAAGAAGACCCATGCAAATATGTTCTCTAAGCTGAGCTAGATTTACATGAGTAATAAAGTGTGTAAGTATTCTGTCTTCACAGCTGTTATCAGACTGACGCTGCTTTCTGTACTGAATCTATTGATACATTTATTCCCAGAAGAACAGGTAGCAGTGCATGAAACTGCACATCTCACATGACAGCTCTGATAGCTGATCTATAAAGTATAAATCATAGTCATTTCCACATCCCTATTGTCATCTTTAACTTAAAGGGATATTCTAGGAATAAGCATAATTCATATTCAAATGGGTCATTAAAATATAAGCTAATATGTAATTAGTTGTTATTCAAAATTTTGCTCCCCTTAGCATAAAAATGTTGTGGTCATGTTGTAATGTAGAATTAAAAGGCTACTGGCCCTTTAATAAGTCCTGTGACTTTGTCCCGGTGGAGGAGACACAGGACAGAAGATGGAGGTTGGTCATATGATAACATCACATGTCCTGCACCTGAGTCATGTGATCATCATGTTGGGTTGTAGTTGGTTGGTTGCAGTGCATCCAGTGTGGCCGATATTGTGGTGAGGACTCATCTCAGTGAGGTAATGTGCAGTGATGGCAGTTACACATCATTACTATGGTAACAGAGCAGGAGAGTTCATCACTGGGAGCAGAGCCTGAGAGGGAGGAGGAGTTACTGAGAACTGAAGAATCATGGGAATTGTAGTAGTAGATGGCAGCCATCTTGGAGATAACTCCATCTACTTTAGAAAGCTCATAAAATTTTGTGAATCATTTAAGCTCTATTTTGTGATTAATCACATTGAGTTTTGATGTATTCATTTACTTATAGCATTACGTTTTTTTGCATCAGAAGTTCATATTTCCGGAATACCCCTTTAAAAGAGGAGGGAGACAGACACATGCTTCTCCAACTGATAGTTTCTTTTTCACTTCAACTAATTTTAACTTCAGTGTTTGCATAGAACTGGCCTTTGGGGTGATGAGTAGCAGGGCAAAGAACTTTAGGCTTCCAGTCTCCATCGCAATATTTTAATAAAGATCCAGACCCGTAACCCTTTTCACCCAATATCTTTAAACCAGCTAGTTCAGGAGAGCCTGTTTGATATGTTCAGCTGAAAGTTAGAAATGGCCACCTAGCAATCCAACACATGATTAACTTGAGACTTTGTACTGTAAAGTGTATTGTGCCTCTTCATGTGAAAGGTTCTAACTGCCAAGCTTTAAGTAAACCTCACCATGAACTGTTCAATTCTATTGTGTCTCCTATTCTTTCTTTGTCAGCCTGTATCCAAAAACTCATGTGAAGTGCACTTTTATTGACCCACTAAGAGGCATTTAGAACAAACCTCTAGAGCCCAGTGTGTCCCATGGTTTCACCACCTGAGCCCCCAATGAAATTAAAATGCGGACTTACAGTATGTTGTGGAACATACTGTCCTCTGCAAACAACAAATGTAACCAATTCCAGACAGCTTGTTAATTTTACCATTAACCATGTTGTATGAGGAATTTTTTTAATTTTTGTAGTTTCGAATGGCGCTACATTTATCATATAGCTTTTATCAACCCTTTCTTTGGGAGGTTAGAAAAAAACAAACAGTGTTTTGATCCATAATGAGACATTTTAATCTTTGCACCATTGGCCCTGATAACCATCAAATGTATGTGTTTGTAATACTGGTTGTCCAAGTTGCAAATAATTGATATAGTGTGAGCACATGACATCACATGACCATTGGCCATGTTTTATTCACAAGAAGTAACAATGAAGCTTCCAGTTAAAGGACAGCAAGCAGAGATCTAGAAAATTGTAAGGAATTGATATAGAAAATATATTGGAAAATTGTATAACTTTTAATTACACATATTATCAATAATTTGCTGAAAGTGGACAACCCCTTCAAGAAGGTTTGGACAGCTAAAAACCACCATCCACCATACCTAACATAAGGAAAGTATACCGCGGGAGGTGGTACTAGCCGACCTGGGATCGGAGTCTAAGTGGCACCCGATGTTCACCAGAGCCCATCGCAAAGCGGGATGGGCTTGCTGTGGCGGGATACCACCAGGTCATTCAACAGGTGTGATTAGCCCGCGGCGGCTGCCAAGGTAGTAATATAGGAGACAGTCTGTACCCGGAGTGACGGCAGGAGAATAGCACAGGAAGGCACACCAGGACTCAAGTCAGGAATCGCAGGAGCTGGCACACAGTAACGCAGGACCACAGGAATGGACTGGCACACAGGAACGGACTGGCACACAGGAACGCAGGACCACAGGAACGGGCTGGCACACAGGAATCAAAGGAACACAGGAATCACAGGAACGCAGGAATCACAGGAGCTTTCTCTTCAGGGAAGTTTGAAGATCCGGCAAGAGTAATAGGAAGAGTTTAAATCAGGCCAGCGGCAATTATTGGCGCGGGGGCCCTTTAAATCTTAGCGAGACGGCATGCGCGCGCCCTAGGAGATGGGGACATGCGCGCCGAGCCGGGAGCTGTGGAGGATGCCACTGGAGCCGGGGGAGGTAAGTGAAGCCGGCTACCGGACCACGGAGAGGCACGGGTGCGCCCACGATCCGTGACAGAAAGTATAATATTTTCCAGAGCATGGAAAACTTTGTAAAGTTTTAATTAAGTTATAATTTAGTTCCATTGTGTATATTAGCCTTTTTCTAATAAAAAGTTTAGTTTTCTCACAAGTATAATAACTTTAAAAACAGAATTACTGTGAATTACTAATAGACACATTTCATAGCTATTAAGAACAATAATATACAATTGCTTATCAGATTTTATTTTGTCTCAATGGTGCAGGGAGCAGTTTGGCAATTGTAGCCTGAGGTCCATATCACTAGCTTGTTCTTTTTAAGGGGCTACAATAATACATTAATATTATGGGTGATGTAAATGCAAACTTACTTCTCACTAGATTGTATTTTGTATAACAACGTCACTCTAGAGAACTAAGCCAGTACAAAGCTACATACTCACATAGGACACAAGAGTAAGATTACTTTGTGTTATACAGAGGGCCATTTCTTAAGCCTGGCCAATAGTCTCCAGAAAAACTATCAATAACAACAAACCTAAAACCCATGACCTGAACCCCCTACCACCTACTACACACATAGTACCATGTATTTTTTATAAATGAAGCAAATGCAGTATAATCAGTTTAAAATCAGCACAGCAACATCTTCATTCTCAGGATCTGTTCGAATTGGACCTGTGGGACACCCCTCTTCCCGCTTTACTCCTGATTGGGAGTTGCATTGTTTTTCATTTGTTTATTGGCGTTTAGTGATGGTTTTAATAAACATAGCTACACTAGTTTTATTGATCATAATGAGTGATATATACTAAGCCTCGCAGTGCACCAAGGGCAAGGTAATGCCTGCAGGTACACTTGCTTTCTGTCTCGGTTATACCCACGATCCTCGGTATGGATCATGGGTGCACCCGAGCCCTCATCTGTGCCCACACTGCTGCTGTCCCCGCTCCCCTGGCCTATACTTACCAGGCTCAGATGGTATACACCCCCAGGTACTGCATGACCTATGTACAGAGATAAACAGACCTTTATTTTTAATATTTGAAGGTTCCTCTAGGGCTGGCAAACTTGGAAACTTCAGACCTGTGAGTCTAACTTCTGTTGTAGGGAAAATATTGGAGGGATTTGTTAGAGATGCCTGGAGTATCTCACTGTACATAACATTATAACCAAGCTTCAGCATTGTTTTATGAGGGATCGGTCCTGTCAGACTAATCTGATTGCCCCCAAGTACTCACAGTGCTTGCCCAAAGTAATCAACATGCTTGCCCCAAGTAGTCAACATGCATGCCCGAAAGTAATCAACTTGCTTGCCACCGAGCTGCCCCAGTAGCCAATAGAAAAAAAAGCATACATACCTTGCTTCTCTCGGCTTTGGAGCCTTCTGCAGAGCTCCAGTGCAAATCAGACCTCCACCTGCACCTGGTTAGATCTGGCCATAAGCACAGAATGCCTCTGTGTTATTTCCCATACTTTGCCTCAGGGCAGCAGCATGGTCATGACATAATTGAAGGTCCTTTAGACCATATTAACCACAGCTAATAACAGGTTAGTGTGTGAAGTAGCTCCATGTAGCGCTGAGTAATCTGTGTGTGCTATATAAATAAAGGAATTATCATTATAATTATTACAGCTTTTCTAAATTTCTGATTTACAAGGTTTTTGTTCTGCATATCTAGTAACACTATTAAATATTCAGTTCAACGTACAAAGCAGCTACAAAAAAATTCTGAATGTGAGAAATTTGAAATGGATATCTATGTAATTCAGGTAAATCAACTATTAATCAATCTATATACCAAATTTGAACACTTTTATAATATTTACAAAAAATTATTTTATTAAGTACAGTATACCCCATCTTCCTAATGTGATTTCTAACAAATTCAGTCATTCAGTATTAACAAGTCTCTTATTCCCTTAGACAACATTGCGCATTAATTGTCTGTAAATGTCTAAAGCAAATATTTAACTTTTGACAAAGAAGCTGTCTCATCATACCTTCCTATTGACACAGTGTCCCATAAAAAGCCAATGTTACAGTAAAAAGAATCCAAGTATGAAACAAATCATCTACAAAGCAGCTTGTTAAAAGACATTGGGGCCCATATAATAGTACGGCACGTGTCGGGTGCAGGTACATGGAGAGGGCTCATGGGCTGAGCCCTCTCCATAACTGGTAAGTCTTTGCTGCATATTGCATGGGCGCCGCCATCTTGGTGACCATCGTTGATCCCAGTGATGTCATCGGGGAGTTGTGATCGGCCACCACGACAGCCTCAGGTCTTCCGAAGACCCGAGGCTGTCTTGTTTTAACCCATTCATTACAATGTGCAATTTGTACATTGTAATGAATGAGGTGGAAAATCCTCATATACTGCCATACTGTAGTCTGGCAGTATATGGTAGGATCGATCAGACAACCTATGAGGGGGTCTGAAAAATAGTGAAAATAAAAACAAAAAAGTAAAAAAAAAATTATAATAAAAAAATCTAAAAATTCAAATCACCCCCCTTTCCCTAGAACTGATATAAATATACATAAACAGTAGAAATCATAAACACATTAGATATCACCACGTCTATAAATGCCATTTATATCCAAATATAATAATGGTTTTTCACTACGTTTAACCCTGTTACGGAAAATAGCTCCTAAAGTAAAAAATGTAAAAAATTCAATAAAAAGTGATAAAAAGTCGTACTATCCTAAAAATGGCAGCGATGAAAACATCATCAAAATTTGCAAAAAATTACTTGACCCATAGCTCCGTACACCAAAGTATGAAAAACTTAATAGCGCCAGAATAAGGCAAAATCAAAAGAAAAAATAATGTGTACAGGACATTTTAATTTTTGTAAATGTATGAAAACATTATAAAACCTAAACAAATTTGGTATCCCCGTAATCGTACCGACCCAAAGAATAAAGTAGACATATGATTTGAGGCGGACAGCGAAAGCAGTAAAATCCAAGCCCACAAGAAAACAGTGTATTTGGAATGTTTTTCCAGCTTTCCAGTACACGGCATGGAATATTCAATACCATCACTATGAAGTGCAATTTGTTATACAGAAAACAAGCCATGACACAGCTCTTTACGTGTAAAAATAAAAAAGTTAAAGATTTTTGAAGGTGGAGAGTGAAAAATGGAAAACAAAAAGGGCCAAGTCGTTAAGGAGTTAAGAAGTGTCCACATCACATTTGTTTTGTGGTGCGGCTGCACTAGGCATCATGTGACACAAATTTCTTTACTGAAAGTGGCATTCAGGTGCTCAGTCGGACCGTGCACCAGATTTAAAATGCGAAGTCCGACAGAATTGTGCCGCACGCTTTATTTTAAAGTTACTAAAAAAATAATGGCGCACTCTGTCAGAGCTGTGCAGGGGGGGGACAGATTCATAAAGAACGTGTGTCAGAAATTCTGAGTCTGGCGACCATTGCACACTACAGAGGCAAACAATGCAGTTTGCAAGGCCCTAATTCGGCCGCACCACTCCCCAATGTGTTCACATATATTTTATAATACATTACAGTATTTTTCGGACTATAAGGCACACCGGAATATAAGGCACACCATCAATAAATGCCTGCTAAAACGTCTAGGTTCATATATAAGGCGCACCGGATTATAAGGCGCACCTGATTATAAGGCTGAATGACCAGCAGGTGGCAGACCTGTGCACAGTACAAGGCAGCTATTGTCTGTAAGTACGGTTCAGATATAAGGCGCACCTTTGATCTCTGAGAAAATGAAAGGATATTTTGTGCACCTTATAGTCCGAAAAATACGGTATACCCAGTTAATATTGACATGTATACGATAAAATTTTAAAGACTTAATAATTTTTTTCATAAATTCTAAACATTGCCTCAGTGGCGTCACATGAAGCCCATAGGTCCTAGTACAAAGTCTTTTCCAGGCCCCCGACTATAATGCAAGGTTTATAGTACTAGCCTTCTCATATGAAAGAGTGACACCTTATGGGTCCCCTAAGCCTCTTGCGACCATACCCTCTGCCTCCCCTCAAGTTACACCTAGAAAGACTGGCAAGAAAAGCAAGACTATATGGGGTGTTCTTCACTGCATCTGTGAGAATTGAGAGACAATGGGGCAGATTTACTTACCCGGTCCATTCGCGATCCAGCGGCGCGTTCTCTGCGGTGTATTCGGGTCTGGCCGGGATTCACTAAGGCAGTTCAAGTCCACCAGGTGTCGCTACTGTGCTGAAGACCATCGGATTGCATCGGTGTTCACCGTCTTATCCTGGGTGAAGGTAAGCGCGTGTCGAGCGACACTTTTTTGTTTTTAAATGCGGCAGTTTTTCCGAATCCGTCAGGCTTTTTTTACGGCCACGCCCCCCGATTTCCGTCGTGTGCATGCCGGCACCAATGCACCACAATCGGATCGCGTACGCCAAAATCCCGGGGCAATTCAGGAAAAATCAGCGCTAATCGGAAATATTCGGGTAACACGTCGGGAAACCACGAATGGGGCCCTTAGTAAATGAACCCCAATGCTGTTTTGTGATAGTGGCAGGATGGTGCAATTGCAAAGCAGGGCACATGGAACTGGTTGATCTCAACAGATGTGCCCTTTGTTGATGTAGGAGAAATAAAGAGTCCAGGAGACCTTGTAGAAGATGACAGGCATACTCATTACACTTTACTCATGCTTGATGGTTATATTTTCATTACAATGGAGACATGGGGATGATTTATATTTATTATGCAAATTAGTGGCTCTCTTTTTATTTGAGGGGTTGTTCTTGTTTACTTTATCTTATAGGGCAGTGATGGCAAACCTTTTAGAGACCAAGTGCCCAAACTACAACCAAAATCCACTTATTTTCCATCAAGTGCCAACATGACAATTTAAACAGTAACATTTTGCTCCCTGTTCTTCCACAAGCTTCAATTGAATCGACCCCATGAGGATACCAATACAGTTGAAAGCAGGAGGGCAAGGGGACCTCCAAAGATAATCCAGCCCTGTTCACACCTTCTCACTCCTCCTGCAGTTCTAATCCATCAAAGATGTGGGATCTTAAATGAGCGTTGAGAGCAGCATCTCAAGTTGTCTGGGACTGCAGAAAGATTTGAGTCCTATCTGATAAACTCTGTTCTGGGGAGGCAGCCTGGGTGCCCAAAGAAAGGGCTCTGAGTGCCACCTCTGGCACCCGTGCCATAGGTTCGCCATCACTGTTATAGGGTTTTAAAGGAAACCTACCAATTGAAATGGCAAGTTTAAGAAGAAAACACCGAGCACCAGCTCAGGGTGAGCTGGTGCCGGAGCTTATTTTTGTTAGTGTTTTAAACCGCTGTATCGCGGTTTGAAACACTTTTTAAACTTTATAGCCGGCGCAGGGAGGTACGCGCTCGGCGCTTACCGTGCGCGCGGCTACATAGCAAGTGAAGGAGAGCCGTGCGCATGGTAAGCGCTGAGCGCGTACCTCCCTGCGCCAGTTATAAAGTTTAAAAAGTGTCTTTTTGCAACTTATTTTTTAAAATGTTGCACAAAGGTTGCACATTTTTGAGCCATTCTATACTTCTTTTTCCCCTATGCCAGAAGGGGCAGTCCTTTTTTTGCAGAACAATTTGCACATTTTTGCAACTGTTGCAACTGACTTTTTAAAATATCAACATCAGGATTCTAAAGACAAATCAGGGGCACCGGAAAACACGGTTGCATTGAACTTTTTTGGCTCATGGAAAAAGTTGCAAAAAAAAAACAGATATATACAGGTCTTCAAGCGGGATATATACAGGTCAGGTCAAGATCAAATGGGTTATACCCAGGTCAGGTCAAGATCAAGCGGGTTATATACAGGTCAGGTCAGACATGCGGAGACCAACAAACTGGGTCAAAACCAAGATGGCTACAAAGGAGCAGAATCGGATACAAAACACAGAATACCAAACAAGATAGCAAGAGCACTAGATACACAGGTAAGACTTGAAGGATAACCAGCCAGGTATGATGGGAATGGGCAGGTATATAAGGCCAGCAGCACACTGGGGAAACTGTCCATCAGGCTAGTAACCCTTGCTGGGCAGGACTGAAATGCAAGTAGCAGGGTGTGGCTCAGTTAATCCAAACACAAACACTAAGCCACAGTTCACACACAAACGCCATCTATTCTGCCAACTGTGGATAGAGCGACATTTAGGCACGGTCATTACAAACATCTTAACACTTTTGTAAGCTTCTACTCTACTCTGTTCTTATTTATGCTTCATTTTCGTGTAGTGAGCAGTGCACATGAAAGCCACCTCAGACAGATAAGGAGGCTAATGATTAACTATTTTCAAACCTAGAGAATATTTCTCTTTATGGTTCATCTCTGAAAGGACTTAACAACAACAATAACAATTCTTTAGTTATATAGTGCACACAGATAACGTTGAGCTTGCCAATCAGTCCCTGCCCCCAAAGGGGCTCACAATCTAATCAAGATTATCCAGTGATAAGTAAAGATAACTTTTTACATAACACTCTTACATAATAAGTAAAGTAAAGAGTGAAGTCCTCTGACACTTTATCAAGTTCTTTTATCTCTCAACTGTTAATGGATACAGGAAAATGGAGAAAAAACGGGGTTAGAGGAGAGAGACGCGCTACATCCAAAGTGTATTATTGATTTTGGTTATTTTTATTGGAAAAGTGACAACGCGTTTCAACGCCGTAATGGCGTCTTCATCAGGTCAAAACACTGCAGTGTGACCTGCGGTGTTGTGGGCAGATACTGTGCTGCCTGGAGGTCCAATCCGCTGCAAACGGTGTAGCGGGGAAGGGAGGCTGCGTGCTGACACCGGCGTGGGATGGACAGAAACAAGGACTTAACAACAACAATAACAATTCTTTAGTTATATAGTGCACACAGATAACGTTGAGCTTGCCAATCAGTCCCTGCCCCCAAAGGGGCTCACAATCTAATCAAGATTATCCAGTGATAAGTAAAGATAACTTTTTACATAACACTCTTACATAATAAGTAAAGTAAAGAGTGAAGTCCTCTGACACTTTATCAAGTTCTTTTATCTCTCAACTGTTAATGGATACAGGAAAGAAAGCTGGTTTATGCAAAAAGCTTAAATAAATGAATAAGGAAGAAAGGTAGAGGTAAAAGATGGGCACAGAAACATATTGTTTTAATTAAGTAAAATATAAAGTTTACTATTATCTTCTGCAATATTGATTTATTAAGTTTTGTCAAACATTTTGTTACTTGTTAAAAACATGCTAGTTCTCCAGACATTCCTATTTTCTTGAAAACTTATATTTCCATCCAAATAGCAATTTTGGAGCATTTTTCTAATACCTTTATGTTGCCCTGATGTTATAACTTATCGTAATGTATTATTTAGTCAAGTGGGTGTTACCATTTGTAGCTATATTCCTACAAGTCATAGAGCATTAGCACTCATTGGATAATGCCAGACAGTGGACACCCCCACAATTAGTAAAATTCACATGACTGTACTACTCTTAGAGTAAGTTGCATCTGAATGTATTTGCTTAGTCTGAATCTTTACTTTGTAGTCCAGTTGGTGGAGATCTAGCTGTTGTAACTTACTCTGCTGCCTGTTCCCGTCTTGCAGAATATATGTCATGTAACACTTCAGTGAGCTTTTGTCCCTCTCGATAGCAAGATTTTAGCAGGGATTTTAGAATTGTAAGCAGATAAAGAAAGATGGAGGGATATTGATATAAGTGAGGTGTAGAAAGAATCACTTTGCTCTGATAAGAAATATTTATTGTGGTTTTGTTTATTGAAAACTGTTTATTGAAAAGTTGGTGACATTTAGATAAGTTTCTGTTATCACTTATTACTGCAGTACAAGGTTTATGTTTACTAGTATGTATTGTATAACCATAAGTTTCCTAAAACCCAAAAGGATATAGTTATAAAATATTGGGAAAACTATCTATTTCTACATTGCTGCAGTTTGGTTGCTTATTCTGCAGGGCTTCTTGCATGGTATATATTTTGCATGGTTTCTTCTATATTTGTTGCTATTAAAAAAAAATCCCTTACATTTATTTTCCTGAGGTAGAAGCTCCCCCTGGTGGCCATGTCCAAGATTATAAAAGCTTTTTGAAATGTTAAAAACCATGTAACAAGCTACACAAAATCCTTTTGTTGTTGTACTTTGTTTTCAAAATAAAATCTACCAATAATAGGTTTATGCATTGTTGCGCCAGATCCGTAAGTTACAACCACAAATTATACTACAGTTATCAAGTAGATGGCAGTGCATGCTATTAAGATGACAGTAATGTTCATGTGCTATGAACTGTTTATAGCCGAACAGTTAAAATGACTAAACATAATTCCTCACGGTTATTGGCTGTGAGTCATCGGCCCCTTAGAAACTGTTTTTAGCGGACATAAATATGACTTCTTGGCACATTTAATATTAAATGTTGTGTGTGGCTCATAACACTACAACAAATAATTTAATCTACTGAGCCCTAGACGATCTCCTGAGCATATGAAACGGATAAAGACTCCATAAAGTAAAGTAAAGTAACATTTTTCTTTGGATAGAAACACCATAAAAAGGTTTGGAAATTGTTATTTTTCATATAAACAAGTTACTTTGTAAAAAAGGACTTCTCCCAACTTCATATTTTAGCAATTGCTTAACTTAGACATTTAAACACTTAGCCAGTTTCATTCTCTCTGTTGTGGCTGGTAATGGGAACTTCAGCTAAGTTCCAAAGGAAATCTACCATCAAAATCCATAATGATAAACCAGGGACACTTACTCATAAATCCAGGCACTGTGACCGTGGTGATCTTCTTATATTTGTTATCCTTGTCCTCCTTCCTTCTAAAATCAACTTTTAAAACTATGCTAATGAGCCTGAAGGGATCTGGGGGTGTTACCAAAGCTCCTCTGTGCTGCAGATTTACAGGCCATTACAGTATGCAAGGAGCACTTCCCCCTCTCTCCCACTGTGTGCTGAAACTTCCTCTGCTGCAATGGGATTACATCAGGCAGAGGGACAGGTGAAGTGCTGAGGTAGCAGAGGAGCGGGGGATAGGGAAGTATTTGAAGTCAAAGCAAAGAGGGGTTCTAGTAACACTCCCTGGCTCATTAGCATCATTTTAAAAGTTGATTTTAGAAGGAAGAAGGCCATGAATGACAAATATAAGAAGATTACCACAGTCACAGTGCCTGGATCTATGAGTAAGTGCAGTTTAACATGCTTAATATTGATGGTAGATTTCCTAAAGGCTATTACACTATGTACTTAAACTCCCTGCTGCTGTGAGATTACATTAGGTGGAGGAAGGGGAGAGCAGATGAGGAGGGGAGACAGTTTAACAGCCTGTGAATCTGCAGTACAAAAGAGCTCTGGTAACAACCCCAGATCAATGGATATCCACGGAGACCATGGATAATAAATATAAGAAGATTACTATGGTGCCCTGGTTTATTGTGCTTGATTTTTGAAAAAAAAAACTTTTTTAACAACAGAATTCACAGTCTTGACCAGGCACTGTTTGAGGGCACAGGAAACAAATTGGTTAGAACTACAATACACTCTGTAGATTAGCATTCAGCAGTAATCGGTCAGGATACCTGATTGTTTCTGGTCAACTCAAAGGTGTGCCATTATACAAGTGCTCCTTTAAAGACATAAGCTTGGTCACGTTAATGTTGTCATACATCCCACCTCCTTTTGTTACCCGTCCTGTCTGTGTCTGTCCTCTTTGGTTTTGTCTCTCACATGACTATATTTTTAATAATATTCCATGTTTTCATGCCTTAGTTAATATGAAGTTACATTTATATGGCTTTCTGCTTACCTACGTGAATTATACTGTCTCTTTGAAATAGTTGAAATAGCTGCAAAGTATTTAAACAGCTGAGAGCTTTGCCCGGGGATCTGGTTGATGCTTATATATAGCTTACAGTCTATATTTATAAATGCATGCAGACAAATTTGCAGGTTGTAGAGACAATTTATCTTGATAGTGTTGTCCTTATACACATATGAGGTTAATTGTGTCTACAGAATTTATGGCTGGCTAATAATGTAAATTACTTTCTTGTTACTGGAATTTCATGCCTGACATTTAAAGAAAATGAGTTGCTTTGTGCACATTTTTCTTACTTTTGACATGTCATAGGCATCAACCCATCTGTTTCATAGCTGGGAGATTAACATATTGACATATATTGTGAATTCATTGGCTCGTGGCAAATCATCTGGCACTTAGCACTTGTAAGGTCATGAGTTTTTTTAACGCATGTGAAACTCTCAGCATGCTCTACCTTTTGCAAGTCACTCATGTAAAAAACACCCCATACAAGACAATGGAAACGCATCAAAAACACTTGGCACTCTGAGACACTGAAGAACCTGGGGAGACCCGGCGAAACACATGTCAGGACACTCAGGGGTGGACTGGCCATAGACTTCATCGGGAGACTTCCCGGTGGGCCACTGGTCTGTAACAGCTGATGGGGCCGGTCCCTTCCTCCTCAGTACATGTAGGGCCAGGGCCCCTCCTTCTCCCCCTATACACGATGTCTCGGGCAGAACACTTCCTATGCACAGGCTCCTGCACTGCCCTCCCTCCCTCATGCATCCATATGATAAACTAAACTTATTATATGGATGCACAGCAGGGGGTGGCATTGCAGGCAGCCTGGTCTCCCCCTAACGCTGAGCTGCTCACTGGCCCTGCCCTGCACGTTACACAGAGCTGCTCCCGCTACACACAGGAGGCCACGCCCCCACTGCACAGCTGGAATGGGGGTTGGTGCTTGTTGTGTGTAGGGAATTGGGGCTGTTGCATGTTGTGTGTGGGGGAGGGGGGCTGGGGCATGCTGTGTGTGGGGGATGGGGGCTGGTACATTCTGTGTGTGTGGGGGATGGGGGCTGGTACATTCTGTGTGTGGGGAATGGGGGCTGGTGCATGCTGTGTGGGTGGGGGATGGGGGCTGGTACATGCTGTGTGTGTGGAGGCTGGTACATGCTGTGTGTGGGGAATGGGGGCTGGTACATGCTGTGTGTGTGAGGGAGGGGGGTTGGTACATTGTGTGTGGGGGATGGGGGCTGGTACATGCTGTGTGTGTGAGGGATGGGAGCTGGTACATGCTGTGTGTGTGGTAGAGAGCTGTATCCAGGGATCAGACAGAGGTAACATTGTGCAAATCAACCCACGTTTCTTTATTGAACAATGGGCAATGGGCCAAAACAGTCAAACAGCAGATTTGGATTCTGGTACTGGATTGGTCTTGGAGCGTGGTCCACAGAAATAATGCACCAGCCTGATGGTATATGCAGGCTGGGATAATGGAGATGGAGCGGTGTCCAAACTGTGGAATCTGCAGCTCTGGTTAGAGTCTCCTGACTCAGTTCCTGGGACTGGTTACTGTGAAAGCACTAAAGGTGTGCTGTACACACTGTCTCTCTGTGCACTCTGTCCATGTGCTCAAAGACAGACTCTGAAAGACCTGAGACCATGTGCTCCCACTGCACAGAGATTTCATACTCCCCCCTGGTCAGGTGGTAGCACCTCCCCAATCACACTCCACTTTACAATACAGCCAACTGATTGGATAACATCTTAAACCCTTTTAACTATTTCCTTTCCAGGCAGAATCTACAGCTGCTATTACACAACGGCCAGGTTCTAGAACCTTCATAGAGGGTTCGCGACTCCCCCTAACAGCTCCTGACCTGGAGAGGGCGCTATTCGCAACTACCAGTCTGCCTATGTATTGGCAGAGGTGTTGCATACTCCCTTGACACCTCTCCCCATTGCTATCCCTACAATTTTATGATATGCTACTAGGTGTGATGTAAAGGAACCCAGAGGAAATCATAATGGTGTTACCTTAAAAATGTTTTAGTAAAAACACACTATTCTTATGTTTTTTATATAAACAATAAAAGTTAAATTTTAACCTTTTTCACTCAAAAAGTTTCCCTCTTTCCCAATCCCTCCCCTTACTAGATTTCATGTGGTGGTTTACACCGTGAGTGTTCATCCTCTTACCAAGTGATGATGTCACAAACTGTCCTGCTCTGTTACCATAGTAATGATGTGTGTAACTGCCATCACTGTAAATTGCCTCACTGAGATGATCTCTCACCACAATCCTGGCTGGATTCACTCGCTAGAAGCAATCCACTACAGCCAAACATAGTGATGATCACATGACCTGCCCAGCAGGTGCAGGACATGTGATGTGGACATGTGACCAGCATCACATGTCACAGGACTGATTAAAAGGCCCGTAGCATTTTAATTCTTCATAACAGTGTATGTCCACAGCATTTTTCTGCTAAGGGGAGCACAATTTTAAAAAACAACAAATTACATATTAGCTTATATATTAATGACCCATTTTAAAATGAATTATGCTTATTTCTGGAATACCACTTTCTCAAACTGTGGCTGAAAACTGTTTGAACTCTGATGAAAAATATTAGCTTTTCACTGACCAAACTGAAATTCATAGTCTCAAGAATATAGCACGTATGTATCTGTGGTACAGGAATAAAAACCTTGTTAATAGAGTTAGATTTTGTTAGAACATTTAATTGAGTGGTGGCCTGTGTTCTGAGCACAGTGGACAGTATGCTTGCAGCAGAGACAAGTGATCCTTAGACATTGGTCTAGACAAAATTGATTGATGCCCTCTTGGGCTCGACCTTTGGAATGAAGAAGTAGTGGCAAAACCTGTGGTGCATTTGTCACACTGAGAAAAATATTTATGCTAAACATTTTACTTTGCCATGCCCTTAATCAGACAAATAGATACCAAAGTTATGGTATTTTAGTCTCTAAAGAAGAACGAGGAAGGCAACAAACTGAGGGTGTGTTCACACATTCAGTGTTTCAGATGCAGTTTTCAATGTCCAAGCGAGAAGTGATGTGAAAAACGAGGAGGAGCATCTTCTCTCAATGATATGTTCTCACCCACTATAATCCATATCCGCTTTTGGCTTCTAAAAACATTTCTGAAAAACAGAACGTGTAAATGAACCCTCACAATTTTCAATCAGACACTTTCAGATTTGGAGGAGATGTTTGTGGTAAGTTGGGGACCCTGGAGGTCTTACTGCTCTACACCTAGGATTAGATACAGACTAGTGCAACATAATTGTCTTTGGCAAGAACCAGTTAACCACAGTGGAGGCCATCCATCCAGGGGCGTAACTAGGTGAAGCAGGGCCCCATAGCAGGCTTCTGCATGGGGGCCCCCCTTCTCACTTAATAAATATACATATTTGTATACTCAGACATGCAAGTTACAAGTCACACATTTATACACACATCTAGAGCATATATATATCACATATATGTTATATACATGTCATGTTGTTCAATGTGTAGCATAATATGTATATAATGGTGCACATCCTCCACTCTTTAATATGTCAGGTAGGATGGCGGGGCCCCCTGACACTGCGGGCCCCATAGCGGCTGCAATGGCTGCTACCACTGTAGTTACGCCCCTGCATCCATCACTATACCTTACTGTTCCTTACTGTTCTTTCTCTGTTCTCTAATTTTATCTTTGTCTCTCTCTTTTCCCCCAATTGAGAGATCTCCGAGTTTTATATCTCATATCTGGTTTGCATGTCTCAAGTGGTTATTGTACTATATATATACTATGTTACTACTACTGTATATCTCAAGGTGGGGTGGGTAATTTGTTTACTACTTTTATGTTGTAAATATACTTGTATCCTTACACTTTATGAAAAAATGTGAAAAAACTGTGGAAAACAAACTACCCAATCAGGTCTATATAGTATGTGACAATGTGTATGCCTTTCTCACATTATAACATTTCCTCCTGGAATAAAGCCCTGAATTGGGAATTAACAGTATGCACTGCCTTCTTTATCCTGTATCTGAAGCATTCCCAATGCTTCCCATTGTTTCCCAAACATTCCCAATGTTTACCTCCGCCAGACACTGTAATACTACAGAGAAGACGTCACATCATTGCAGACATAGCCATACATTTACCTAGAGAAATAGGTTTATTTAGAAAGACAATGCTATACAATGTATACAATATGCAGAATGCAATATTAATAGGATGTTATCTGGTAGATGTGTTACACCTCCAAACACAACTGCTTCATGTTACATGGAGAGAAGTTATTAATATTTCATGGAAATATATTGAAAAAATCCACAACATCCAGCACTCATATCCTCCAGCCAGTGCTTTAACCACAGGATTTTACAAGTCATTTTTGTGCCTTCTCTAGTTGCTTAAGAGATTGGAATGGAGTGTAACTATACATGACACTTCAGTAACACTTTCGTCAGGCAATTTTCCCAATTTCTCTACACACAATCCCTTCTCTACTTCTCATATAGTTATGTATGCTTACATCTTGAAATAGGATACATTTGGTAACCACAAAGCAGAACCTTCATGTGAATATCATGAAAATAGAAATAATATAATGTATCAAGTATAATGTGTACTGTTCAACTTGTAACATTTGATATGTACAAGTTTTCTAGAAAGACATCCAAGGAAAGCTTGATTGCTCCTTTGTGGTAACCCCTTCCTTTTGTTCTTTAGCCTTTCTATTTCACTCTGCCAACTCCATCCCCCATCCTAGTCTACTCCCTATGGTACTTTATTTTGTTAAACCTTTGGATGGATCTTACTCTACCTACTCTTCCAGAAGTAATTGCACAGGTCAACAAATAAAAGGCAGAAAGAAGAGGTAAACAAAAAATTGATTGTGTTAACATGGAGAACAATAGAAATATGGTCAGCTCACCTTATGATGCACTGAAAACCACCTGAGAAGTCCTTCAAACCGGTGTAGGGAGGAAGGGAGAGGGAGGAAACGGCATGGCCGGGGTTGTGAATATGATCCAAGGGAAGAAATTTTCTCCTTCAGCACACAAAACATATGCTAAAAAATCTTGGTTCCTTTATTTAATCCACACCGGTACAAAGATTAAATCCAATAATAGCATAAAAAGTAGGCAAACCTACGCATTTCAGGCCTTTACATGTGGCCCTTACCCATGGTCCATGCTCAAAGCCTGAATAATGTCGGTTTTCCAATTTTTTACGCTATTATTGTATTTTATCTTTGAACCAGTATAGATTAAATAAAGGCACCAAGACTATTTACCCAATGTTTTGTGTACTGGAGGAGCAAATTTCTTCCCTTAGAAAGAGGAGGTGACTGATGTCAAAGAAGCCTTCTTCCACAAATGCTGAATGTTTATCATCCCTCATCTCTCTGATGCTGAAATATGCACCTTGATGGCCAAATGTTTCCACACAGCATGGTAACAAACAGAGAACCTCAAAACTGAAAATATGGTTCTCACCCTCAGTCATAACTAGATAATCACAACGCATATTCTCACTTACATTTGTTTATTCATTATTAATATGGAGGAAAATGTTAAAATGTTGGGTAATTAAATTACTGCTGTAACTGACTTGCCTGCAAATTTCTTCTTGTATTCTATACTTTGTACTGAAGTCAGTGTCAATTATGTATTTCTGTAATGTGGTGTCCCTTTTCCCAGTAAAACTTGCTCTGTGTGGCATACAAGTATTTTCTTATCATTTATTTCATTTTTGGTTTCATTATATTTTTATTGATTACTGTATTGTTGCTTGCTTTCACTAATGCCCCAAAGGTGATCTATGACAAATTGCTAAGCTATGACTCCCTATTTCCATAATTGATCTGATGTTTTTAGATCATTTTATCTTTAAACCTAGCAAGACTGTAAAACCACTTGTCAAACAGTCATAAAAGTATAAACAATCACCTTGGTCAGAGTTTGTATTTAGTATCTACAGGCACATAATGATGTGAAATCTATATATCTTCTGCCAGAAGTCAACATGAGATTATCAATTTTTTCAGGCATTCCTTAAAAAAGTAGATTCATGAAGACATTCCATTTACATTTTTCCTGTTAGGGAGTATGGACATAAATACTTGCCAACAGCCAGGACCTCCCTCTATGTGTCAGCTGCCTGAATAAAAGTCCAATATCATCATTTGGCATCCTCTAAACTATTCCAATCGCCAAAGTCATAGCAGAAGAGGAATTCAAGTACCTAATCCTTCTGTTCTAGAGATACAGGCTTATGCCTGATTTTAATGACTCTTTTTGTGAAAATAAAGATGAATCATACTTTAAACACTTGATGACAAAGGCTGGGTGTAATAGACTGGTTATTAGTGTTGAACTGGCACACACAATATACTGCATAAATAGTTATCATAGTTATTATATAAGCGATCAAGTGGGATATAAAGAAAAGGTCAATTATGATTAATAAAGTAATTTTTTTAATCCTAATTGTCTAATTTAATTCTAATTGTCTTACTAATTGTTTGTGTAAAGTTCGCTTTGTGGAGGCTGCCACTAGGATATCTAAAAAAAAAGATAGGCATTGATGACCTTCCAAGGTTCCTCTGTCTACCTCGTCCTTCTGGGTCTTTGGACTCACTTCCTGCCTGTGGATCGGTCAGGTATCTGTTCACAGCGCTGGGGAATGGGTGTGAATTTTAGTGTCAGGGTGAACATCTGCAAAGAGTTTGTATGTTTTCTCTGTGTTTGCGTGGGTTTCCTCTGGGTCCTCCAGTTTCCTCCCACACTTCAAAACATATTGGTAGGTTGATTAGATTATGAGCCCCATTGGGGACAGGGACTGATTTGGCAAGCTCTGTGTAGCGCTGCGTAATCTGTGCTCCCTATATAAATTAAGAAATTATTATTATAGTGAGGTAAAGTTCAAAACACCAGTCTTAATAAATTTCTTTTACTGTAACCAGTTTTTACCCCACTAAACTAGCCAATTCCCTCAGGTAGGGTAGGAAATATATTTTCTAGCATTCTCTCTTTTGTGTTAAAAAATTTGCCTCAAAAATCACTACTGAAGTCATATGCAAACGAGCATTACAGTGACTTTTTGTTTGTGGTGACTTTTGTTTGAGATAAGTCACTTTTAGAGACTGGGAGAGATAAGTGGAAAAAAATCATATTATTACATTTTCCATCTACATCATACTGTCGTCCACCCAAGCACTGAAATAAGAGCTAGGAGTAAAGATTATTTTTCAGCCAAGAATAAGCTCCTACATATAAGTCAAATATCTGTTCCTGTTCTTATACATAGACATTTACAATCACTTTCTAGGTGTCTGCTTCAATTAATGCCCTTCAGCCGGTATTTGCTTATGATGGAAAATCTTCGCTTCAGATGGCATTCACATAAAGAGCTGACAGGAAAATGATCAGGTGAAAGGTTTGTTTCAATGTCACTGGTCATAATACCTGTAGATTGTTTGGGGAGAAATAATGTTCCAGACAATAAGCCAGAAAATAGCATGCTGTCTTATGGAGGAAAAAGACAAAACAACAGCAGATAGTTCATGCCTCAAAGATTAGGAAGAAGCTGCATTAAGAATGGGAGATATGTCAAGTATGTCAGAAGGTGTATAGAAGACACTGATGAGAACAGCCATTTATTCCCCCCTCCCCCCAAAAGACATCTGTAACTTTCCCAGCAACTCAAACATTCCAGCGATGCTGCCCACGGGTGAGAAGAAAACAGATGGCAGCTTACACCTGCTACATAGAAAAAGGTGAAGAAGTGCAAGAAACTGCACTCACAAATACTCCTTATGCTAGGTGTATGGTCTTATCATTGACCAAGTAAATGATTATTTTTTATTCTTCTTTACCTGTAGAGTCATTGGGTTATAGTCGGGGACAATTTAACGCAACCCAAGCCATTATTTTGGGCCTCCAAAATTAGGGGAACCCAACGGTAATGCGGCTAAAGGAAACCTACCACCCCGGAGCTACTTATTAAGGTAGATTGGGTGGTAGGTACCTCTATTGTATGTGAGGATAGACCTTTTAAGATAGACCTCTATCTTTTTAAAACTTTTATTGGGCTAATATGCAAATTTTCAAAAGAGGTTACTGGGGTGTGGAGTAGCCAAAGCTGAGGCTACACGGCGCGGCTACTCCACGCCCAAGTAGCCTCTTGCATTCTGCCTACCCTGACCTCTTCAGCGTGCAGCTCCTGGTAGCTGCGCACACTCATCTGTGAACCTGGTTCTGATCATACGCAGAACGCAGGCCTCCAGCTGTGCAATCTCGCCTCCGAAGCTGGAGCTACTGCGCATGCGCAGAAACAAAAGCGCAGGCGAGTGCGCGCAGCTCCTGGTAGCTGAAGAGGTCAGGGTAGGTGGAACGCAAGAGGCTACTGGGGCGTGGAGTAGCCGCGCCATGTAGCCTCAGCCTTGGCTACTCCACGTCCCAGTAGTTTCTTTTGAAAATTTGCATATTAACCCAATAAAAGTTTTAAAAAGATAACGGGGGCGTGAGGATTAGCCCTTAAAAGCGCTATCCTCATGTACAATAGAGGCACCTACCACCCGATCTACCTTAATAGGTAGATCCGTGGTGGTAGGTTTCCTTTAAATGTTAATAAAAATAAAACAGTTTGAGGAATTTGGGAGAAGCAAAATGGTGATCCAGACAGCAGATTGTTGGTCCATGAGTGAGATAAAGAATCAATTTTTTAAAGAAAACAAATGATAAAGGGAAGGTAAAGATTTCTCTAGGTGGTGTGATCATCAAAGCCATCGGAACACTAAAGGGGCTGATGGATGAACACTATATTGAGCACTTAAGCTGGGTACTTTAGGCAATCAATTGGCAGGAGCTGTATAATAAGGGGGGGGGGTAATATAAATATATATTAATCATTTAGTGGGTAAAATATATATTTGTTCATGGGATACTATATATCATTTATATTAAAGAGAACCTGTCACCCATAATAATCCCTCTAGGAGCTGCTTACTAAAGTAAGCAGCTCCCTAGCCCTACCCCAGTAATAGTAGTGTTAAATCTCTAGCTTTATCGGAAGATAGCAATATAGCTAGCAAACACTGCACTCCATAGCACACTGAACACCGGAACAAACATACAGCGGTCCGGCATATTAATGAGGGGGTGCTTCCCTCTCCATAGCTTCTACCCCAGACCGCCCCTCCCACACCATATGCCGAAGCTTGGCAGTCATCGCCTCCTCGGACTGCCCCCTCATGAACCTTCTCCTTGCCACTCCTTGCCACTTCTGCTTCTCGCTGCTCCCAGCATCTTCCTAGCAGTGCAGGCAGAGGCATGTCTATGAACTCTGCCTGCGCACATAGTATGATTTCAAACAGCAGCAACACTGCAGAGTCCCAGTATGTGTGCGAGCGGAGGTGTTGAGGGGTGAATGGTGAACTGTTTGTCTTCTCTGTGTGTTTGTAACTTTTCTTCTTTTTCTCCTCCTGCTGGCCAGCAAACCTTTGTCTCTGTCCACTATTGTTTCACCAGACAAACCAGTTCAGCAGCCACCACTCAGCATTACCTGATCTTACCTGTGTGTGTGCAAAACCTGAGCAGAGGGTGAGCTGGGGTTATATAGCTGCATCTGATTACTGCCAGGTGATGCTGAGCTGAAGCCATGTGGTTTATGTTTGCATTTCTAACTTTGGTTACTTTGTGTATATTGTAAACTCCCCTTTTATTTTTATATTGTGTATTATATTGTATTGTGGCATTATGTATATTAAGTAAGAAATATATCTTTGTGTGATGTTTGTTGTTAAAGGTGCAACCCAGGGGTGTATCCCTTTAAAACTCAAGGGAAATAGTTGGGTATTTAATGACACCTGTGTGTACATGGATTGTCTCTAGGTCAGAGTGTCTGATCTGACCACAGGGGAGCTGCTTGTTCCAAGGTAGCTGCAATCTATCCCCTGAATTATCAGCATTTTTGTTCTGTACATTTTATTTTTGTGCAAATAAATGCAAGCCTTTTCTTTGGACCTGAAGCCTGAGTAAAGATTTATTTTTTTTTAACGGCCAGAAGACCCCACATCTCAACATATGGTGGCAGCAGTGGGATGGCTGTTTGTACTGGACTAAGTACAGTTTACTACTCAGCTGATGGCAGGACGTACCAGGAGGTTTATAACGACGCAGTCTGCTAGACCACCGCAGCGCGCTAAAGCATCTGCACGTCCCAAACTGGTAGAAGGATCTCGCCAAAAGGCAAAAGCAGTTCCTGTATTGGAGATGGAGAGCACCCAGCCAGAGGTATGCAAACCTGTGATTCCAGAGGAGGGCGCTGCAGCTGGTACTGATCCACCAGTGAGTGCAACTGCTCCAAAAAGCATGGAGGAACTCCTTGTATGGTTGGTCCAGCGCCAAGAGTTAAGTGATCAACGTAGAAAAGAGGAGGAAAAATTCTACCGTGAAAAAGAGCAATGGAGGCGAGACAAGGAGGAGGAGCAACGCAGAATTGACATCAAGCAACAAGAGGTGGAAAGAGCAAGGAGAGATGAACAGTTTATCCAGGCACTACAAGCCATGCAGCAAAATCTTTCTCCTGCCACAAAATTAAAGCTGACCAAGCTAACAGAGACTGATGATATAGAGTCATATCTAAAAGTATTTGAAAGAGTGGCTCAAGCAAACAAGTGGCCTGAAGATCAATGGGTCCTTCATTTAGTGCCATTCCTCACCAGCAAAGCACAGCAGGCATATAGCCAGATGAGGACTGATGACGCTGAAAATTATAAAAAAGTCAAAACTGCAATTTTAAGACGATACAACATACATACAGAAACCTTTCGCCAAAAATTCCGGACCTACAGTTACCAAGATAAAGATGGACCTAGAGAGGCCTACACCCAGCTGAGTGAACTATGTTCCAAGTGGATTCCCCCAGAGGGCAAGACTGTCCAGCAGGTGTTGGAGACCATCATCCTTGAACAGTTTCTGGAGGTTCTTCCTACACCAATGCGAATATGGGTAAAGGAACATCAGCCTGATAGTGGTGAGCAAGCTGTGACACTCGCTGAAAATTATCTGCTTGCAAGGAAAGGACTGGTCCAGAAGCCAAGTGTGGTAAGACCTTCTTTCAATACTATCACTGATAAGCCAAAACATGAGACTGTAAAATCTAAAGGTCAGCATAAAGACCTTACTTGCTTTGCCTGTGGTAAAGCTGGACATTATGCTAAAGACTGTACCAATATAGCTAGCAAAAAAGTTAAAGGGTCTGCAGCAAATTGTGTTGGACATGTGAGAGACTATTTACAACCTGTTACTGTTAACTCCCAGACTGTGACTGCACTGATTGATACTGGGAGCCAGCAGTCTCTGATAAGATCAGACTTGGTGGACTCTGCTAATACTACAGGTCATTTGTTCCTAACCTGTGTGCATGGTGATAAAAAGATGTACCCTAAAACTGTGATACCTATACAAATAGCTGATGTAGAAGTGTCTTTAGAAATGGGAATTGTCCCAAAATTGCCATATCCTGTGGTTTTGGGCCAAGACCTACCTGGTTTTTGTAGCATGATTAAAAGTGACAGTGTAACTTCTGCTGTGACCACAAGGTCTCAAGTTAAAAAGGTGTCTGATGCAGAATCTCTGGGTGACATATTTCCATTGCACGATGATGTTTTCCATGGTAGTGGCAAAGGTCACCTTTCTAGGAGAGAAATGCGCCTTTCTCGTGCGAAATGGCGGTCTGCGCATTCTCTCTTAGAAAAAGGATCCCTAAAGTGGGAAAATATGTCCGTTAAACAAAAACAAGATGGCACCCTTGCTTCAGCATTTTCTCAGGTTAAAAATGAAGGGGAACCCAAACAGTTTCCTATGTACACTTTAAAAAATGACCTCTTGTATAGGGTTTGTGAGCATCCAAAGACAAAAGAAAAAGTATGGCAACTTGTGGTTCCCTCTGAATACAGGGAGTCAATTCTGAAAGTATCTCATAGTATACCGCTATCTGGACACCTGGGTAGGAATAAAACACTGTCAAGGATACTAACTCGATTCTTTTGGCCTAAAGTACATGCAGATGTTGCCAGTTTTTGTGACTCTTGTCCTGAATGTCAGTTTGTTTCCCCAGGTAACAAAAAATGTAAGCTGATCCCTGTACCTGTGGTTGATACTCCCTTTGAAAGAATAGCTCTGGATATAGTTGGTCCTCTTGAAAAAAGTAAAAAAGGTAACCAATATATTTTAGTTATAAGTGATTACATGACCCGCTATCCAGAGGCTATTCCCTTAAGAACTATCACCACAAAAAGAATTGCAGAGGAACTGATGAAGTTTTTCAGTCAGATGGGTATTCCTCACACAATTCTAACAGACCAAGGTTCAAATTTTCAGTCCAACTTAATGAAGCAAATCCATCAGCTTTTAGGAATCCAGGCAGTAAGAACTGCTCCCTATCATCCACAAACAGATGGCTTGGTGGAGCGCTTCAACCAGACGCTTAAAAGAATGCTTTGCAAGTTTGTGGAACAATATCCAAAACAATGGGATCAGTTGCTCCCATATGTTTTGTTTGCCTATAGAGAGGTTCCACAGGCATCCACTGGTTTTTCTCCCTTTGAGTTACTCTATGGTAGAAGACCAAGGGGACCACTGGATGTGATCAAAGAACACTGGGAAAACCCTAGCCCAGACCAAAAAACCTTAGTGGAGTATGTCATCTCAATGAGGGACAAACTTGCCGAGTTAGCAGAGTTTGTGAAGGTCAATGTTACAGATGCACAATCCCACATGAAACAATGGTATGATAAAAATGCTAAAGATAAATGTTTTATACCCGGGGATAAGGTTCTACTGTTACTGCCAACATCTGATAACAAATTGCTAGCAAAGTGGCAGGGACCCTTTGATGTCTTGCGTCAAACTGGTCCAGTAGATTATGAGATTTTTATGCCTGGCAGGGTTCAGGAAAAGAAAATCTTCCATGCCAATCTACTTAAAAAATGGGTTGATAGACCAAATGTGGCCTGTACAATTCTTTCAGAATGTCATCCAAATCTTCTTGATCAGGCTTATTCTATTCTGTCCCCCGTTAGTTCTCATGTCTCTGATATTCAGAGGGGAAGTGAACTTTCTGATGACCAGAATAAAGACTTAGACCATTTGTTGCAGAAGCATGAACACACCTTTGTCTCTACACCAGGTCACACCAAGTTAGTCCAACATGTGATTGACACTGGTGATGCCAAACCAATACGTCAGAAACCCTACAGGGTGCCTGAAAAACTGAAGCCTGTGATGGACATGGAAGTTCAAAACATGCTAAAATTAGGGGTCATTGAACCATCCTGCAGTCCTTGGTGCTCCCCCATTGTTGTTGTACCCAAGAAAAATGGGGACATTAGATTCTGTATTGATTTTAGAAAACTCAATCAGATCTCAAAATTTGACAGCTACCCTATGCCCCATATTGATGACCTAATAAGTAGCTTGGGAAAAGCCCAGTATATATCTACATTTGATCTGACTAAGGGCTATTGGCAGATACCACTTGAAGGTAATTCCCGTGAAAAAACAGCTTTTGCCACCCCACAGGGCTTGTTTCAGTTTACCTGTATGCCATTTGGCCTCCATAATGCCCCTGCTACATTCCAAAGGCTAATGGATACAGTAATCAGACCACACTCCTCATACTGTGCCGCTTACCTTGATGATGTCATTGTCTTTAGTTCTGATTGGAAGTCTCATCTTTTGCATCTGGAAAATGTCATCTCAGCCTTGGCTAAAGCTGGACTTACAATCAATCCAACAAAATGTACCATAGCTCAGAAAGAAACCTCTTATCTTGGATACATTGTAGGTGGTGGGAAAATTAAACCAGAAATTTCAAAAATCACAGCTGTAAAGGATGCCCCAACTCCAAAAACAAAGAAGGAAGTGAGGTCATTTTTAGGGCTGGCTGGCTATTACCGCCGATTTATTCCAAATTTTTCTGATTTAGCCGCCCCTTTAAGTGATCTTACAAAGAAAACAAAAAAGAACCTTGTGGAATGGACACCTGAGTGTGAAAAAGCATTTAATACTTTAAAAGAGAAATTGTGTAGTGCACCTGTATTAAATAACCCGAATTTTACTCTGCCATTTCAAGTCCAGGTTGATGCCTCAGAAAGGGGTATCGGGGCTGTTCTCTGCCAAATGCAGGATGGAGAAGAACATCCAATTCTGTATATTAGCAGAAAACTGTTCCCCAGAGAACTAAACTATTCTACAATAGAAAAGGAATGTTTAGCCATAAAATGGGCCATAGAAAGTCTACGTTATTATCTATTGGGTAAAGAATTTGTGTTAATTTCTGACCATCATCCTTTATTTTGGTTGAATACAATGAAGGGTAACAATGCTCGTCTAACACGTTGGTACTTGGGCTTACAGCCTTACCGGTTCTTGGTACAGTACAAACCAGGGAGTCGGCATAAGAATGCCGATCACTTATCCCGATTTGGTACCCAAGTCCAAGAGAACTACTTTGTGGAAGGGCAAGCTTCCACTTAAGCAGGGAGGAATGTTGAGGGGTGAATGGTGAACTGTTTGTCTTCTCTGTGTGTTTGTAACTTTTCTTCTTTTTCTCCTCCTGCTGGCCAGCAAACCTTTGTCTCTGTCCACTATTGTTTCACCAGACAAACCAGTTCAGCAGCCACCACTCAGCATTACCTGATCTTACCTGTGTGTGTGCAAAACCTGAGCAGAGGGTGAGCTGGGGTTATATAGCTGCATCTGATTACTGCCAGGTGATGCTGAGCTGAAGCCATGTGGTTTATGTTTGCATTTCTAACTTTGGTTACTTTGTGTATATTGTAAACTCCCCTTTTATTTTTATATTGTGTATTATATTGTATTGTGGCATTATGTATATTAAGTAAGAAATATATCTTTGTGTGATGTTTGTTGTTAAAGGTGCAACCCAGGGGTGTATCCCTTTAAAACTCAAGGGAAATAGTTGGGTATTTAATGACACCTGTGTGTACATGGATTGTCTCTAGGTCAGAGTGTCTGATCTGACCACAGGGGAGCTGCTTGTTCCAAGGTAGCTGCAATCTATCCCCTGAATTATCAGCATTTTTGTTCTGTACATTTTATTTTTGTGCAAATAAATGCAAGCCTTTTCTTTGGACCTGAAGCCTGAGTAAAGATTTATTTTTTTTTAACGGCCAGAAGACCCCACATCTCAACAGGAGGTCACAGACGTACCTCTGCCCGCACTGCTAGGAAGATGCCGGGAGCAGCGAGAAGTAGAAGCCAGGAGAAGTAAAAAGAAGAGGACCTGCAGGGAGCGCCAGAGGGTAAGTACTACTTTTTTTTATATACTCGGGTATAAGCGATATACTTGGGTATAAAGTCCCCTGGCTGTAGGTTATAGAGCTTTATCTTTATCAAGCTCTTAGTCATCAGCATGTTCCATACACTCACTTTTTCTAATTGCCCACAAATCATGCCAAATCATATTTATGACCATGTCTAAAATATTGAAATACTTTTTCCTGATATTTTGTAGTATATAGTATTTCATTTTTATATAAGAATAGCAGAGGAATCTTAGAACCTATCTTGAACTTAACCCAGGGTTATACTGCCTGTATTGAAAAAAATGGCACACACAAAGCAGTCTGCCTAAAAAAAAAGCAAGATTAGTAAATTTAATCCACAACGCCTATACAAAAAAGATATTTTTTTTACTGCATTTTATTTGCATTGCATTTACCGTACTTAAAAAATGTTATAATGTCCCCAAAAAATTGTTGCCCATACTCTCAAGGGGGTGATTTCTTTGTCCCTCTCAGCCCCATTTTAATAGTTTTTAATGTCAATTACATATGAAGTAAAATCGGATACGTCTCATAGACTGTAAGCTCTTATGAGCAGGGCTTTCATTCCTATTGTTTTATATGGAGATGTTATCACTCTGTAATGTCTTTTTTTTTAATTGTACGTCCCCCATGATTTGTAAAGCGCTGCACAATATGATGTCGCTAGATAAAGATTTATGGTTATTATTTTAACCAAAAGCAAATAGCATTTTTAACCTTGCAACATGTCTTCAGTTGTCTGAGTGGTGTTGAACAGACGTCACTACACTCATTCTATCTGCTTTTTTCAATCCCATCATGAATGTTTCACAATTGTACAAACCTGGCCGTGACAACTGTGACGTCTGAGCAGACATTCTACTCGCTGAATGCAATGTGCTGTAACATGGAAACACGCTGCTTCATATTCCTCTGGCATTTGTGTGAATGTGTCATCTCCTGAAATACACAAGGCAGGCAGTACTTTTGTTGAAGGACTTTTAATCACAGTGTAATGTAGATTTTTTTCCCTCTGTTTTCTTTTTCCATATATTTTACAGATTTTTGTGGAAGATTTTCGTTCTCTTAAGTGTGAAATAACATCATTTATTGACTTCTCTATTAAGTGGTATTGGAGTTATAAGTGGGTAAAACACAAGACCTCTAGAATGGGGTTTTGAAGTATATTTGACAGCAGTGGCTTAGTTGTTAGCATTACAGCCTTGCAGCGCTGGGGACCCGGGTTCAAGTGCCAGGATCAACATCTGCAAAGAGTATGTATATTCTCTCTGTGTTTGCGTGGGGACATTGTCATTAGTCACAAAATGGAGCTGAAATTGTTTAACATTCACAAAATGTTAAGGAGCTTTCTAAAGTACACAGAGTTATCACCAAGATGACCGCCGCTGGAAATCCCATGATCCTTTAATTCTCAGTAATTCCTCCTGTCTCTCACGCTGTGCTCCCAGTGATGATGTAACAGATTGGGGCACATTTACTTACCGAGTCCCTGCACAATCTCTCAGGTGCGTTTTCAGACGAGGATCAAGTCTGCCGCGATTCAACAAGATCGTGCGCCCAAGATCCTGCATGTGTCGCTTCCCCGCTGAGGTCGGCCGGAGTTCACCTTCTCCTTCCCGATGTATGTGAGTGCATGTCTTGCGACACATTTTGAATTTTAAATCCCGCGCTTAGTACGAATCAGTCGGGTTTTCTGACGGCCACGTCCCCTGATTTGTGTCGCATGAAAGTCGGCATGATTGCACCAAAATCCGATCATGTGCGCCAAAAACCCCTGGTAAATGTGGTGCAAAACGGAAATAGTCGGGAATCCCAACGGAAATGCGATCTGCTGACCCTTAGTAAATGTGCCCAATTGTCTTGCTCTGTTACCATAGTAATGATGTGTAACTGCTATCACTGCACATTATTGTACTGGGATGATGTCTCACCACAACACTGGCCATACTGGATGCCCTGCAATCAACCAACTACAGCCAAACGTAGTGATGATCACATGTCCTGCCACAGGCATATGCAGGACATGTGATGTGGACATGTGACCAGAAGCCATGTTCTGTCCTGTGTCTGCTCAGCGCGGAGGAAATCAACAGACTGATTAAAGGGCCAGTAACATTTTAATTCTTCATTACAGTGTAACATCCACAGCATTTTTCTGCTAAGGGGAGCAAAATTTGAAATAACAACTAATTACTAGAGATGAGCGAGTATACTCGTCCGAGTATACTGCTCGGTCGAGTATTAGCATACTCGGACCGGCTCGTTACTCGGACGAGTATCTCGCCGGCTCGAGTTCGAGCATTAAATTAATAAAAGACACAGAAGAACAGTGTTTACACTGTTCTTCAACACATAACACATGTTTCCAGATGTTTTAATTGTAAGAATACATTAATAAAACACTATTCTTCACTTTACAGGTGTTCGCGCGTGTCTCCCGCTAAGTTCGGAGATGTGCGCCGAACATCAGCAATGTAAAGAATAGTGTTATTTGAATGTGTTCTGCAATCTGCACTTAAATGCTCGTGTTTTCACTGTTTTTATTCTATTCTTCACATTGCTGATGTTAGCGCGTATCTCCAAACTTAGCGGGAGACATGCGCGAACATCTGCAAAGTGAAGAATAGAATAAAAACAGTGTAAACTGTGAAAACAAGAGCATTTAAGTGCAGAACACATTCAAATAACACTATTCTTCACATTGTTGATGTGCGCGCACATCTCCGACATTATCGGAAGACTTGTGCTAACATCTGCAAAGTGAAGAATAGAATAAAAACAGTTAAAACAGTGAAAACAGTGAACACAGGACCATTTAATTGCAGAACACATTGAAATAACACTATTCTTCACATTCCAGATGTTCGACGCACATCTCCGAACTTAGCGGGAGACACGCGCGAACACCTGTAAAGTGAAGAATAGTGTTTTTTTAATGTATTCTTACAATAAAAACATCTGGAAACATGTGGAATGTGTTATTATTTACTGTTCTTTTAATGTGTTGTGTTAGTGAAAAAATGCTCGGGTCTCCCATTGATTTTAATGGGGCTCGTTATTCGGTACGAGCACTCGAGCATCGGGAAAAGTTCGTACCGAATAACGAGCACCCGAGCATTTTAGTGCTCGCTCATCTCTACTAATTACGTATTAGCTTATATTTTAAGGGTCCATTTGTATATGAATTATGCTTCTTCCTGGAATGTCGCTTTAAAGGGGCTTTACAAAAATTATATATTATCCATCCTTTCCTTACAATAATATTTTTATACCACCTTATTAACACATATGATCCCATCTGTTTTCTTTGGGGTTAGTAGATGATTGGAAAGCGCAAGACATGAAAATGTTTTCCTTGCTCATGCACCTCCTGTCTGTCTTGTTTTTAGGGCATGATAGAAGAGCGCAATAGGATCTACAAATAGAGGTAAAACCCTTGTATTTTTTTGTGCAACGTAATGGGAACAACATTAACTGTATTTGTACATCTATTATGTGAATCTGTTCTGAGAGCTACTTAGCATTCTTTCCCTTTATCTGTAATCTAGTGTATGACTTAATGCTGCGTTGCTGGGGTTTTGTTAACTACTATTACTTAAGCCAACTTATAGACTGAAAATGACTTGTATTAACAACTATGTATATGCAACACCCCTGCCAATACTTGGACAGAGGAGTAGTTGCGAACAGAGCCCTCTCCAGGTTAGGAGATGTCTGAAGGGTGATGAACCTTCTAGCAAGTTCTAACACCGGGTTATTAGGTAATCAGCAGCTGTAGATTCTGCCTGAACAGGCAAGGGTTAAGTGGATGTGATTCTGTCTACCAATTGTATTGCACCATGTACATTGGAGTGTGATTGGAGAGTGAGCCACCACCTGACCAGGGTAATAAAAAACCCCTGGACAGGGAGGGGCAATGTCTTACCACAAAGGTCTTAGGTCAGTTCTCTTTCCAGAGAGATCTTGGAGTACATGCTCTTATCACAGGCCTCTTAGGCCTCAGCTCTCAATATAGAGCACATCCTGTCACAGAGTGAAGAGAGAGACAGTGTCTGTGCACCATCAGCACTGACACTTAGCTTATCCCAGGACCAGAGTCTGAAGACTCATAGCTGCTGCATCCACAGATTGGACACAGCTCCATCCCAGCCTGCATCTACTACCAGGCTGGTGAACCATTCCTGAGGGCACTTTCCATGACCACTCCAGTAATCCGGAATCTGTTACCAAAATCGTTTAGGCCCTTGTCTGCAGTTGTTCCAATAAAGAACCGTGAGTTATTTTGCACAATGTTGCCTCCGTCTGTTCCCTGGATAAGGCTGTTCCACCAAGGGCTCCCCATCCATCACCCAGGGACATATATTACAGACATTAAGTGGTTGCCCCATGGAGATCCAGTACATCAGCCTCTCCCTCTATACATACCAGGCTGTAGGACATCAGCGTGCCTAGGCTGCAACTGCCAGCCACTCCGGTATTCTGGGCCTCCGGCTGCCTCCAGGCCCCAAGAAAAGGCTAGGCCCCGGTCGGGGATGTTGCATATATAACAATGTTTGTCTCCGAAGCTTTCTTTTAGCTTGATATCTCTGAATAAGGATATTTGTATCACTATATATTTGAGTAGATTTTTATTTTTACAACTGTTATAATATTTTGTTACATGAGGGGTCTCCCTAATGGTGCGTGTTTATCATTTGTGGTGTACCACGTGAGTACAAAACCCCAGAGCAGGATTGGTTAGCTGGTGTTTTTTTTTTTTAAATCAGAAACTTTCACTTATAGCATGAATATGCACAATACAAAAATTGCCATTAGTCAATGTACAACAATACAAATATATATTCAATATAAAACATATATAACAATCCCCATATCCCCCACCCAAAATCTCCCTGGTCTGCCCCCCTCCCTTAATCCAGCCAGTCATCACGCATCCAATGTAGCCCCCAATATATTAGGATAACTCTTACTGCCCCAGTATACTCCCCAAATTTAATCTGGACCAACCTCTCCGCAATTCCTCAGTTGCCAATCCTGGAAACTCCACCCAGTCAAGCCACTGTTTCTCAAATTTTTTGAGATTGCCTCTTTTCTGGTAGACCTTCATTTCCATCCATACAGTTTTGTTTGTCATAGTTATCACCTCTCCCAACCCTGGAGGATCCACATCTAACCAGTGCCTAGCAATGCTTTTCCTGACTTGGTATAGAAACTTTGCCACAGCCAAGCGTTCATTCTGAGTCCCCTGTTGTCCATCCATATAGCTCAGTAAACCAACCTTAGGATCATGAGGAAGCCTTATGTTATATATCCGATCCATTAAATCCTCTGCCTCCTTCCACAGGCTCTCTAATGCTGCACACGACCAAAACATATGCCATCCGTCTGCCCTCTCTTCTTGACACCTGGGACACCGTGCATCCTCCCTCAGTCCCATTTTCCATAGGACATATGGTGTCCTATATACCCTGTGCAGTAAAAACAACTCAGACCTCCTTTGTGCAACATTCATGGATAAGACACTAGGAGAACCCGTCGCCTCCGCCTACTCTTCCTCCGACAGTTCCCCAACTTTCTCCTCCCACCTCCTTTTAGTCTTGGCCATAGGATCTCCCAATACTTTGGAGAGAAGGAACCCATATACCAAGGAAATCACCCCTCTAGTCCCTTGAGTTTTGACTACGCCTTCCAACACTCCCATAGAGCTCATTTCCAATGAACCAGACTGTGCTTGTGTCTGTAGAGCATGTCTCAACCTCAAGTATTGAAAGAACCAAGACTGCAGCAATTCAAACTCATCTTTTAATTGCTGGAAAGACTTCAATACCCCGTCAGAGTACAGCTGATATAAATAACACACCCCTTTGCTACCCCACCTTTGCATATCCTCCAGCATAAACACTTCCCCTAAGACGGGGTTGTCCCACAGAGGCGTGTATTTAGTATAGTGTTCTACTCCCAGCAAATCTTTATATATTTTCCACACCTTTTGCAGCAACCCCAACGTCGCTCTAGCCCTAGCCATCCCCTGAAACCTCTTTGCTTCCAGAGCAGCTAACGGGCCCTTGTCACCTCCCAAGTGTATCCGCGTTTTCGGGCAGTCAGTCACCCTTTCTTCTCATATGCTGGCACTGGGCCGCTAAGTAATACACCCATGCGTTTGGCAGTTCCAGACCACCCTGGTGTTTGGGGAGCTGCAGTTTTTCTAATCTGATGCGTGGAACCCCCTTCTTCCACACCAAATCCCGAAACAAATTGTGAAATCGGCGGAACCAGTATTTGGGAATCCACACCGGGGCATTGTGCAAAATATAAAGCAACTGTGGCATTAGAATCATTTTAATTAGGTTAGTTCTACCAAGGGCTGATAAGGGTAACCTATTCCAAACTAATATCTTATTTTTAAAAATCCCTAATAATGGTTGCAAATTTAACTCTATATAATCCTCTACCTTCCCGGTAATCCGGATACCTAGATACCTAAACTCCGTTACTATAGGAATGTCCCCCACAGAAAGGGCCGGCAAAGTCACCTGGTCAATCTTCATAAGAGCAGACTTAGTCCAGTTCATCATCAGTCCAGAATATCTCCCAAAGCGCACAATCATATCTAGCACCACTGGCAAGGTATAGTCCGCTTCCGTCAGGAACAGTAATATGTCGTCCGCGTACAACGCTCTACGGTCTTCCTTTGCCCCATACTGAAATCCCGACAGCTCCTCACTTTTACGGACCATGCAGGCTAGGGGCTCAATCGCCAGTGCAAACAAGAGTGGCGACAACGGACACCCCTCTCTAGTTCCTCTCTCGAGGTAGAAGTTATCTGAAATTACTCCATTTACCCTAATACATGCTACCGGCACCAAGTACAATAACCGTACCCATCTAATAAATACAGGACCAAACCCCATTCTTCTTAGGACAGCCCAAAGATATTCCTATTCAACACTGTCAAATGCTTTGGCAGCATCTAATGACAGTATAGCTCTTCCCACAGAGTTATCAGGGTCTATCTGTAGATTCAGCATAAGGCGCCTCAAATTCTGGGCTGTCGATTTAGATGGCATAAAGCCTGATTGATCAGCATGTACTACTGACCCTATTACTTTAGACACCCTATTAGACGGTTAGTTGGTGTTTTAAATGTTTAACCATGTTACAAGTATGTAATGCTATGAAACGATCCAACCACATAGGCTCAATACCTACCTACCTACCTGGTATTCTTTCAAATAAAGAATTCAATCTTTTAAGGGAAGTGCTGTAAACACGTTTCTTCTATGATTGTATCTCTTGTGCACTCCACCTAAACCGGCTTTATGCCGGGAAGGGCATCAATATTAAAATACAGCAGCTATCTCAGAGCATAATGACAGTGGAGGAAGGATCTGGTTATTTGTTTGTCCTCTCCCTGAATACATATAGTATTTGAATAAATTGAGAACATATGGCCGCTGTTTTTTTTACGTTAAATTTTGGCCCCAATTATAGAGCATTCTCCAGCTGTTGTACTGTGAACCAAGGGCCAGGGAGAGGAGGAACTTGGATGCTTGTGGGACCTTTCCTATGGGGCAGGAACCAGACAGGGATGTCCACTCTTCCCCTTATAATCTGCCATAGCAATTGAGCTTTTGGATCTGACTATCGTCTGGTTTCCGGCTCAGGCTCATTTGATTAGTTTTAAAAAATATATATATTATTTCTTCTAAATGCAGCCATTCCTATTTATACTAAAATCACATTACTGCAAAGGATCAAGGGATGGGGAGACAAGTATAAATCATCTACCATCAGGGAATGTCCTTTAATATTCATCCCCTATTGGTAACCACACATATAGGGGAATTCATTAAACACCAGTCCCCCGCCGGCAGTCATATGGGTCTTGTTTTCATTTGTTTGGTTTTTTTGGTCCAAAAAGTGGCATAAATAAGCACTTTAAAAAAAGAAAGCTGCACTGCATCTTTATGTAATGTCCATTTTTTTTTCTATTTACAGTGTATGGAGGAGAATACCAAAAATCTCATCCACTTCACAGGTACTGTAAAACAAACATCCTGAGTAAATATAGTTTACCGTATTTAATTTTATCTCTTGTAAACAGGTTCAGAATTCCTCAAAGTTGTCAGAACTACAGATTCCCTGCTATCATTGTTTAACATGATCAATTGGTATAACGTTTTACATCTAGCACCCTTTCAGTGGGACCTTGCTGAGTAGGAATGTATATGCGGTCATAAATCAGTGGGTGGTGAGCTCCCTCTATAGGATGATAGGAGTTATCAAAAGAAGAAGAAAGTGATAAAGATAAATGAATAAAGATATTCCTATAAAGACTGATAATAAGTCATAAGATATTAAGTCATTTTTGGTCCTGTTTGCAAGTGTATTATCGCCAGTATTTTATATGGACTGAATAAAATAAATTTTTTTTTACCTAAGACGTTGGAGTGCCGGGTCGTTCTTTCCTCCTTGCAAAGATAATAATTAGTTACAAATAGTCAATGCAAAGCACTCAGAGACTTACTAACTAAAGGGTTAAACTATGATCTGTAATATGTAGGTGTAACATACTGGACCTACAATGTAAGAAAATTGGTTCCAAGTCCCACTCCCACCTCCATGAACTCACCAATGAACTGTTCCTCCTACTACGGTGTGTGGGGGTATAGATGACGGAAGCTATCCAGGTGTCCTATCCCCTGCATATACAGAGGTCATGCTCTAAGGTGCCCGCTGATCCTAGTGGAGGACCACAAAGCTATTGAGCAGTGGCAGATGGCAGCAGAGATCCGTTGGCGTGCTTGACATTAAGGTGTGCTTGTGAGACGCCACTGTTGGCGGAGCCCAACCAGGTTTGATCCTATGAAGCTTGGTAGAGCAGGTCCCTGGCCTACTTTTCTCTGCTGCATTGGAGGGCTCTGAAGAGGGTCCGTGTTATCTAGATGGATTAAGCACTGACTGGGTCATACAAGATTTTGGATTTTTTTCAGGATTGAGGATCAATTGTGGTAAAACAATACTGCTTTCTTTGGTCGGGGAAGGAGAGGATGTAGAAACTAGGCAGGGTCGTAACTACAGTGGTAGCAGCCATAGCAGCTGCTATGGGGCCCACATTGTCAGTGGGCCTGATCATTTGACCTGACACACTAAAGAATAGAGTCTGTGCTCCATTATTTGCATATTATGCTGTAAATTGTACAGTATAATATGCATATAACATATATGTGATGTGCACATGAGAGTATATAAAAGTATATAAATGTGCATATAAGTGAAGAACTGTTTGTGTACAGAAACCTGCTATAGGGCCCTGCTTCTCCTAATTAGACCACTGAGACTAGGGTTATGGTTATAAAGAGAAAATCCTTTAAGTATTTGGGGATAAGAGTTTCAGCTGATCCTTTGAGATTTGTTGAACTGAATATAATTCAACTTATAGCCAGGATTAGACTGAAGATAGTGAGGTGGCTACATTTTTCCAGATCAGATAGAATATTGTAAAAATGATTCTTCTCCCCCAGCTTCTATGTCTGTTATCAGTATGTCTGGTGTGGATTCCCAGGTAGACTTTTAAGTTAATATCCCCCACCGGGGCCTAGCCTTTTCTTGGGGCCTGGAGGCAGCCAAGGCCCAAAACACTGGAGTGGCTTGTGATTGTGGCCTAGTGCTTGGTATGGGGACCGGAGGGCTGTCCTACAGCCTTGCAGGTCTCCAGCAGGTGGTGTGCGCAAGAAATATGGAGGGAGAGGCTGATGTACTGGTTCTCCCTGGGGCAACCCCTGAGTGTCTGTAAGATAAGTCCCTGGGTAGTGGAGCCCGTGGTGGTAACAGCTGTATCCAGGGATCAGACGGAGGCAACGTTGTGCAAAATAACTCACGGTTCTTTATTGAACAACAGCAGGCAATGGGCCAAAACAGTCTCACAGCAGATTCTGATTACTGGAGTGGTCATGGAGAGGGTCCTCAGGAAAAGTACACCAGCCTGGTAGTAGATGCAAACTGTGGAAGTTGCAGCTCTGGGTTTGAGTCTCCTGACTCTGGTCCTGGAATTAGGTTAAAGAGGACCTTTCACCACCCCAAACTTATTAACTTTAACATACCAGAATGTAGGGGCTTGCTCACTGATTCACGGGCACTTAGAATTTTATTCCTAGCCCCCACCATTATCGAGATATGAGCCCCCATTCTCCGACTATTCAATGTACTGAACCGTCAGAGAGGAGGTGCTTCAGCAGGGGTGGGGGCGTGTATATATGCTAATCTTCTTTGACACCGTCCAATCAGCGGTGGGTGGTGTCAGATCAGAACTTCCTCCATCTCCTTGACTTTTTTGTAAAGCCAGTTTCTCATGCCAGGTTCCTTTTAATGATACATGGTTATGTGATTATGATGAGCTTGTTGCTCAATTCCGGAGGTTTGATTCATGTTTTCTGAGGTTTCTTCACATTCACCATGTTTATAATACAGTTAGAGAAAAAAGTAAGTTCACTATAAACACAAATAAGTGTTTTGCATCCCTCAACCCAGACATGGTCTGCTTTGATAGGGATAATTTCAAGGGAAGATTGGGCTAGGTGTTATAAAAGGATTATTATTTCTTCCATATCCTATATGGTTCTATATGAACCATATAGAATGGTTGAGTTTAATTTTGTTCACCAGTTATACTATTACCCCGTTTGTTATTCAAGATAATTGTGAAGGAGAGCTCGGCATGTCGTAGATTCTCCTATTTATATATTTATTTTGTCTTATTTTATTTATTTATCTATTTATTCTGCAGATGCTATTGACATGAAAATATTGATGTTATTGTTTTCAATCATAGATCATAAATATTTATAAAATTTAAAAAATGTGAGCAATAAACCTTTCATTTGTGCAACCACACACAAATAAAGGGGGTTGTTGAATAAAAACCTGAGTTGCATAAGACAACCCGACTGCAATGTCTAAAATTCCAATTAATCCCAAATGCCCATGAATATGTGGGTGTCAGTGAGAATGTTTCTGTTTAGTGCCATGGACACGATGTAGCTGCAGATGAAAACAAAGATCACTGGTGATAAACAGATGTAGTTTAACAGCTTGGAACATTGAGGAACATTTTTCAAATGTTAAGGAAAAAACTTGACTGGTCTTCAAGAAACAGGTGGAGAAAGCTGCATGGAGTTTTATTTCCTTTATCAATGGTGCCCTCTTGTGGAATTGTGATAAAGAACATTCTAAAGCAAAGAACCAAAATACACAAATTATTTATTGCAAATTTCACATTTGTGATTTATTTATCTGCACATAACACTGATTGTTTTCTTTGTATGTTCATCACTTATTGGCTGAGAAGTCACTGAGGTTACACTATCATTGTCTGCTATTTCTATGTACGCTGATCCAGGGAAGGCTGTCTATTACTGACAGTATAATCCCAGAAAGTTGAATACATAGAAAGCGGAGAGATTTAAATTCATAAAATACTTTTTTTGCCAATCTATATACAATATGAATCTAAGCTCCTCCTTTTCCATAACATGCAAAATGTTAGGACACTGGTCCAGAAATATTAAAAGTGAGGCAAACTGCCTTAATGTAATGTGACTCACGAATATTTAGGATGCACCAGATTATGGAATACTGGTGCACCCTGCACTGCTCGGGAAGCGTGCACCTGTTTTTGGTGCAGCTTTAATGTACAGCATGCAACAGAATTCTGTGGAGTCGCTATAAATAACTCTGACTAAGCATTACCTCCGCCCTTCAGGTGCACATTTTTACTAAAGTTTAGACATGACACAAGCAGACACTTTACAAATATATGTGCAAGTGGATTACACGTTCTTTCCATCCAAGAGTTAGGCAGAAAACTAGCACAGTTGCCAGTATAATATATCTGGGACACTTTGTACATTCTGCTTTGCTCTACCTGCTCTATAAAATGGTTCCTGCAGATAGGACCTTGGGGCTTTTTTACTAAGGGTTTTGCAACGTTTTCGGGAATCGCGCTGATGGGACAGGTATTTAGTAGGCGTTTGTGTCGCACGCGATCAGATTTAGTCGCAGTTGCTAACTTGCAACACAAATGGGGGGGGGGGCGTCGGACAATACAACGGAATCAGACAAACCGCAGGATTTAACTTAAAAATTGTGTTGCGAGCCATGCACTTACATGCACCGAGAGGAAGATAGTGAACTCCGGCGGACCTGAGCGGGGGAGCAACACAGCAGGATATCGGGCACACAATCTTCTTGAATCGCAGCACATTGCATTGTCGTCGGACAATGCACTTTCAGGATCTCCTCCGGACCGGGTTAGTAAATCTTCTCAGCTCCTTTTCTTCAATGACATACTGCCTGTAGATAATATTCAATGTGCAATTATCTCAGATCCTCCTTCTCTGTAACATGTTGCCTGTACAATCTACTCACATCTTTTTCTTCTATAGCATACTGTCTACAGACATGACACTATGTACAATCTGCTCATGTACTTTTCTTCTATAACAGGGCTGTGTAACCTGTGGGGACGCAGGTTGTGGCCTAAACCCTGCTGCCCACGTAGACCAATGAACGCTTACACTCATCTTATACTCAGGTCAGCTTATACTCAGGTCAGCTTATGCTCAAGTATATATGGTAGGTTTTGTTGCGTTTACATATTTTAAAAAATTAAAACCATCTTCGGTGTATAGAGCTGTGTAAGTTGCCTTTGTCACAGGATGAGCTGAAGTTTTCATAGCTACCATTTTGGTAACTTTATAACCTTTTTATAAAATATATTATATGTTACAAAATGGTAAAAAAGCTGTTTGCTACAATATGCAGTGAACACCAGCCCTGTATGGAGAGAGCTCAGCCCGTGAGCGCTCACCGTGCAACCTTAACAGCCTTTTTACATATGAGGTCTACAGTATTACACACATCTGCTCTGGGGTCTCCAGTAGAATTTACACATCTGCGCTGAGGTCTCCAGAGAAAGTCACATAGTCACATTAATATGATAAATCATGTGCATTTTTATGAACCCAAATAAAAACCTTCTAAAAATACATACACAACATGATAATACAGCACATGTACGGTAAGTATTTATTACCATAAATGTAAAAATGTACACGAAAGGGAAACACCTCCGTATGACTCAAAACTGCAGAGATAAATGTAGCACTCAGCAGTAAACATAAGGCATAAACAATAAATAAATAAGGCATATACAAAAACAAAGTACGCAAATCAAACAGAGTGTGGAATAAAGATGGTAAATTCAGAACAAGAGTGCTACCAATTCCCCACATGTGTTTAACCCCTGAAGGCTTCATCAAGGGTATTCCTGCAAGTATTTTATGTCTGCTCTGAGAACTCCAATACTAAACATCTGCTCTGGGGGTCTCCAATTTTACAAGTCTGCTCTGAGGATCAGGGTCGGCTTCAGGTTTCAGTAGGCCCCTTGGCAACAGAGCCTCAGTGTCAGGGTTCTGGGTCAGTGAACTCTCTGGACCACCGCGGTAGGTGGTACTAGACGACACCTGGGATCAGAGTCTAAGTGGCACCTGTGTTGCTGCGGCCGGGTGCCACCAGGTCGCTCCACAGGTGTGACTAGACGCGGTGGCAGCCAAGGTACAAGTGCAGAATACAGTCCAAACCTGGGAGACAGCGGGAGAACAATGCAGGAAGGAACACTGAAACACACAGCAGGAACACGGGAGCAGGAACATGGAACAAGAACGCTGGAGCACAGGAACACAGGAACTGGAACGCTGGAGAACAGAAACAAAGAAATCATGCAGGGGAGCTTTCTCTAAGGTTGTTGGCTCAAATACCGGCGGGGAATGAAGGGAGCCGCCGTAATTTATGGAAACCCGGAAAAGGTCAGCGTGGGAAGGTAAGTGAGGGTTGGGGGGAGCCGCGCTGCCCCGGAGAGGGGCAAGGGTGGCACGTGGGGGCCCCAGTGACAGTCCCCCCCCCCTTGGTCTCCCCCTTTTCGTGGTCCAAAGAAACTTCTGGAGGAGAGATCCAAAATATTCTCTTTGGGCTCACAGGATCTCTCCCCAGGCCCGAACCCCTTCCAGTTTACAAGGAAGAACCGCTTACCCCTCACGGTCTTCATGTCCAGGATCCCCCTAACTTCATAGACATCAGGAGAGTCAGCCTCAGGAGCAGGAGGAGGAGATTGCTGAGAGAAGCGGTTCAAGACAACTGGCTTTAGGAGGGAGACATGGAAGGAGTTCGGGATGCGCATTGATGGAGGAAGGCAGAGCTTGTAGGCCACTGGATTGATGTGCTTGTTCAGCCCCAAAGGGACCAAGAAACCGGGAACCAAGCTCGTTGCTGGGTATCATCAGCCGGACATATCTGGAGGAAAACCCCACTTTGTCACCCAAAGAAGACAGGAGGAGCTCGACATTTATTATCAGCCTGTATCTTGGTGCGGTCTGTGGCTCGGAGAAGAGAGTGGTGGGTCTGATCCCAAATTGATTTGAGGTCCTGCACCAGATCCTCTACCGCAGGGACATCAGAGAGGATGATGAGGGATTCATCCGTAGACCAGAAAGAACGGAGCTGCGCCAGCAGACCCACAGTCCAGGGAATTGTAGGAAAACTCAGCCCATGGTAGCAGGTCAGCCCAGTTATCTTGACGGGCTGAAATAAAGTGGCGGAGGTAACAGCCAAAGTCTGGTTCACCCTTTCTACTTGGCCATTCGACTGAGGGTGGTAGGCAGAAGAAAAGTCAAGTTTAACTTGCAGCTGGTTACACAAGGAATGCCAGAACTTGGACACAAACTGGACCCCTTGGTCGGACACAATGTGCAGCGGAAGTTCATGCATTCTGAAGATATGTTTAAAGAACAAACTGGCAAGCCAAGGAGAAGACCTGGAAGGGGAACAAAATGGGACATCTTGGGAAACCGGTCCATCACCACCCAGATGACAGTATTGCCAGAGGAGACAGGCAAGTCCATTGCCACATGAGACCACGGGTAACTGGGTATCGGCAACGGAAGTAACAGTCAAGCCGCTTACAGACGAGAGGCTTTGTTACGGGCACGGGAGGAGCAGGACCCACAAAATCCTGAAGTCTTTGACCAGGTCTGGCCACCAGTAGTACCGGGACATGAGGTCCACGGAACTTTGCACCCTTGGATGCCCAGCCACACGTGAAGAATGTCCCCAAGACAGAATCCTCTTCCAGAGAGCTGGTCTAACATATGTCGTGCCGGGAAGTAGCTGCTGAAGATTCACCGGAGATCGAACAAAAAGCTGTTGAGCACAGGGTTGCGGCAGCTACACAATTTGCTAAGGAGTTTGCGTACCTGCATCTGCCTCAATGTCTACCAACCCTGTGCTGAACCTGGCGCATGCTCAGATAGTGGAAACCACCAGGAATTCTCCACTCCTATCTACGCATATCCACAATCTGTTGCAAGAGTAGCAGGGAAGCGGAGACATGAAGCAATGTAGTGGAGGGAGGTGGGAGGGGTTTTTTAATTCAAAATCGAGGAGGATGAGCTGTTTGTGGAGGGAGGCACTTACTTTAAGCAATGATAACCACTTCCAGGTGACAACTAGGCAGGGAGCCAGGTAAAGTTTTATAAAACCTATTGTTTGAAAGAAATAAGCCAGAAATCTGATGAAAACTGTTTTTGGATATGCTTGGTATTGACTGTGGGGACGTGGGAAGACCTAAAAATAGTGTTCTAGTGACAGGATCCCTCTAAGGTGTTAAAATTTAGAATAGTATCTGTCTCTTGTTCTCAATCTGTCTGCCCTCCTAACATCTACCTATATACTTGTGATTAACATAATTATATTACATATTCCTGTTATTCCTCCTAGCAATGCATATCTTTATTGACAACTGGCTGTTACCATTTCCCTTATCCTCAGTTTGAGCACTACATGGTCTGGCAATGTCCAATCATAACTGTGATGACCCTAGGATTGACATTAGGCTAGTAATACTCAGTTCTGAGAGAAGCTCGGGATACATAAAGACATGTTACTGAACTACAGTCTACAAGCTCTCATGCAATTCAGTATACGAGCTGTAACTCCATAGTAAGAAAGAACTTGTTGAGTTACAAAGTCTCTAGGTATGCTAGGCCTTATTCATACATTTCCCAGAGGAATAACAAAAAAATGTCACAGCATAAAAGTAAAGATGCTGCAGAATTGATACCAAGTCAAGTTACTTGACAGTTCCTCATCAAATACAGGGACTCGCAGACAATGTTCTCTTTCGCTCTCCTGATAATTTCACATTGAATGGAACTGCCTGCTTTCTATTTCATTGTTTTCATTGTCTGCTGGGCGCATCTGATAATGGGGGTGTCAGGCAGTAGACCCCTAACAATCTGATATTGATTATATTTCCCATTGATAACTCATTGATATCGTTAGTAAACAATCTTTAGTACACACTAGAGTCTATAGTGTAAATGCTGCAGTTTGTATGTCAACACTAGTGGTTAGTGGTCAAACCACAGTCTAGCATTAAAATTTTAGTCAGTCCACAGTCTTGTATAAACACATCAGTCAGTCCACAGTCTAGTGTGGACTAACACTTCAGTTAGTCCACAGTTTAGCAGAAACATTTGTCAGTCCACTGTCTCCCAGAAACATGTCAGTCAGTCCACAGTCCCACATAAACACTTGTCAGTCCACAGTTCAGTGTAAATTCTGTAACTACCACAGTCAGTTAACTCACAGTCTGGTGTAAAATCTGCAGTCCGCAGTCTAGCATAAACATTTCACTCAGTCCACAGTCTAACATAAACATTTCACTCAGTCCACAGTCTAGCATAAACATTTCACTCAGTCCACAGTCTAACATAAACATTTCACTCAGTCCGCAGTCTAGCATAAACATTTCACTCAGTCCACAGTCTAACATAAACATTTCACTCAGTCCACAGTCTAACATAAACATTTCACTCAGTCCACAGTCTAACATAAACATTTCACTCAGTCCACAGTCTAACATAAACATTTCACTCAGTCCACAGTCTAACATATACAGGTCAGTCAGTCCACCGACTGTAAATGTTGTCTTGTAAATGTTTATGTAAAATGTGTAAATTCACATATGTAAATGTTGCCGTCCATCAGTCCATAATCTTATGTAACTGTTATAATCATGCTACTCACAGTCTAGTATACAAGCTGCAGTCAGTCTACAGTCTAGCATAATCCCTGCAGTCAGTCCACAGTTTAAGTCTGAATAAGCACTGGAATCTGTCGATCTACCGATTAAGGGGTTGTACGGCCATATAAGTTAAAAAAATATATTATATATATTTACAGCCTCTATTATTTATGCTTCAAGTTTATATACACCTTATTAATGTGTTAAATGTTGGTGGATTGTTATTTTTATAATGTTTTTAACCTTTTAATCCAAATGTCCACCAATGGAAAAAGATGGCCGTCCCGTGCTCCAAAAGGACTTCCCTCCACTCTCTGATGAGTGTGTCACGTGAGCTCACTCACAGGAGTTTACAATGAGCAACTGCCCAGGAGTCAGCAGTAATATTCCTGGTCATTATGTAAGGGATGGTGGTAAAGAAACATTGGCAAGTAGTAAATGATTTTGCTATCCCTAAAAGGGGCATGCATTTTTAATCACCTTAAATTAGGTTATGTTTTGGTTATTGATTAAAAGTATGATTAAGGGCAATGTTTGTGACCATATAACCTATTTCTATGCTACAGTCCACCAGCCCATAATATCATCTAAATTCAGTCAGTATGAAAGTTTTGTCAATTTAGATTTCATTTGTGATCCAAACTTATTCCCAACGGTGGACACATCCAACACTGTACAGGTATAGGCAACTCTCAACAGCCCCTATTGATCTGGTCACACAAATATCTCCTCGATAAGTTATAATGGGCTGTATCTACCGAATTAATCAGAACTGTGTCTGGGCCATGGGGTCAATGGTTCTCTAAATCTGCTATCAGGAGAAAGTTGTAAGCCATTATATACAAAGGCCTTTCAGCCCAGCTCCCTTCTACATCAAAGGCTCATTTTAATTTATTGAAATATATGTTTGTATTTCCCAACATAATCGTTTAAATGTTTATTTGCTGGAAGTTAATAAAATTTATGTTGTTACTGATTAATAATGTCCAAACATTGTGCACCAGATGCAATACCTATGTGATGAGATCAGTAAGGACAAATGCCATTCCATACTATTGTAAGTAGAAAATCCTCCTATACTTCCTTGTAGGGGCCAACTACAGATAAGAAGTTGAATAAACATTGTTTATTGGATTTGTTTTAATCACATATTAATGACCTCCTAACTCTGTGCTGACTCTTGCATAACACTAGTCTATAATCTGCAGTATTTTGAAGTAAATGTAGAATACGTCACTATCACGTAATTGTCTGCTGGAGAGGCAACCACTCCTTACAACTTACTGAAGAATAGCTGCTTATTGTAAAAATCAATAATGAACATCTGATGAGTGCACTTTAGTTTAGGGCTTGTTTCAGTTTTTCCGACTTCCTTCCCAGTGAGTCATTTATGTAATAAAAGTGTACCTAACCTTTCAACAAACTAGGTATAAATCCTATAAATAGTACAGAGTGGGATCATGACTGATTTATTTAGCAGTTATAGTTGCTGTTGTTTACACTGCTCAGAACATAGAGTAGAATCTGACCCATAACTTTTTCTTTCACTCTGAAACTTTAGTAGACTCATAAATGACACATATAGAGAAGCAGTGGCGTAACAAGACTCTATTGGGCACTTGTGTGAACTTTGGATTGGGGCCCCCATGTAGCTTAACTCTCACTACCACCCCTGTCCCGCACATTACACTTGAGAATACACATTTATGCTACACAGTTTATAATTTATACAATTATACTCATAGAACCATATTCATACACTTTATATATATATGTCCAGTAGCCTCCCTTATTGATGTACTTTTCAGCAACTCTTATTAAAGTGATCCTCACAGCCCACTTAATGAAATGTCAGCTGAGACTGCCTTAATGAAATGCCAGAAGAGACCTTCTTAATGATATGCTCACAGCAGCCCCCTTAACCTCTTACCGTACGGCGCCCGTCGGGTCCCAGTGCATGTAGAGTGCTCACGGGCTGAGCCCTCTCCATAGCCGGTAAGTCTTTGCTGCATATTGCAGTAAAGACTTACCGGTAACACTGCTATCACCGATCGCTGGTGTTTTCCCGATGACTTGCACCGGCATATTGCCGAGGTTCGTCGCTCCCCGTGACGTCTTCTGAAGACTTGAGGCTGACTCGTTTTAACCCCTACCATTACAATATGCTACCAGCACATTGTAATGAGTAAGGAGGAAAATTCCCATATACTGCCATACTGTAGTATGGAGGTATATAGAAGGATCAATCAGACAACCTATGGTTAAAGTAACCGAGGGAGTCTGAAAAATAGTAAAAATAAAAAAAGTTTTAAAAAAACCCTAAAAACTGATATAAATATTAATAAACAGCAAAAATCATAAACACATTAGGTATCGCCATGTCTGAAAATGGCCAATCTATCAAAATCTAATAACGTTTTTTCACTGTGTTTAACCCTGTAACCAAAAATAGCGCCCAAAGTAAAAAATGGCATTTTTTGACATTTTGGGTTAAAAAAATCTATTAAAGTGATCAAAAGGTAGCACAGTCCTAAAAATGATAGCAATGAAGATGTCATCAAAAGTTGCAAAAAATGACACCACCCACAGCTCTTTAGACCGAAGTGTGAAAAAGTTATTGGCACCAGAAGATGGCAAAATCCCCCCCCAAATTTTTGTACAGGAGGTTTTAATTTTTGTAAATGTATGAAAACATTATAAAACCTATACAAATTTGTTATCCCCGGAATCGTACCGACCCAAACAATAAAGTAGACATGTCATTTGGGGCGCTCAGTGAGAGCTGTAAAATCCAAGCTCACAAGAAAACGCCACAAATGCATTTTTTCACCTTTTTCACTGCATTTGGATTTTTTTTCCTGCTTCCCAGTACATGGCATGGAATACTAAATACCATCACTATGAAGTGTAATTTGTTACACAGAAAATAAGCCATCACACAGCTCTTTATGTGTAAAAATAAAAAAGTTATAGATTTTTGAAGGTAGGGAGTGAAAAATAGAAATGAAAAAAACAAAAAGGGGTTAATGAATTGTCAGCAGAGGCCCTCTTAATGAAGTATCGGTAGACGCTCCCTTAATGGAATGTCAGCAGAGGCCCCCTTAATGAAATGAAAACAATAAACTCTGTACTCACCTCATCCAGCGATCCCACAGGTTCCTCTTCTTTCTTGCAGCAGTGTAGGCAAATGCACATCTACCCATGCGCTCTTGCCACAAACACGTGTCTGACACGCTTACAATTGATTCTCCTCACCTGACGGAACTTGTAGACTGCGGGCCCAGGTCGTTATGCCACTGTAGTACTGACCTGTATTGATGTGAATAAAGGTTTTTAGTTCCAGCAATCTCTGTCTGTGTCAGTGTTGCTCCACTTATTCTACCTTCTACCTTCTCAAAAAACTTCCCCAAAATGGATTCAGCTAGGATTTAAAGGGTGTTTCCATTAAAGACTGAAGCCCTCAATGTTATGCCACTACAGACTGAGGTCTGCCATCTGGTCCCTTTAAGTGCCTTATGCCCTTCCTTTTATATGTATTTGCAACATCCCCCACCAGGGCCTAGCCCTTTCTTGGGGCCTGGAGGCAGCCGGAATGGCTGGCGGTTGCGGCGTAGGCGCTAGTGTCACGGTGCTTGGTATGGGGACCGGAGGGCTGTCCCACAGCCTGGCAGGTCTCCAGCGGGTGGTGTGTGCAAGAAATTAGATGAGGGAGAGGCTGTGGGACTGGTTCTCCCTGGGGCAACCCTTAGAGTCTGTAGTATGTGTCCCTGGATGGTGGATGAGGGAGCCCTTGCTGGTGATACAGCCGTAGCAGGGACCAGACGGGGGCAATGTTGTGCATAAAAGTAACTTACAGTTCTTTATTCGAACCAACAGCAGCAACAGCAGCGATTCTGTACAAAGGCAGTACTGGAGTGATCTTGGAGAGGGAACTTCAGGAGTGGGGTCACCTGCCTGGATGCATCACTTCCCCGTTTAGAACGTCATATATGTTTGCCCCAGTCCTCACCATGGGACTAGGTACACAGCTCTGCAAACAGAAAGGTAAACTTATTTTACTTATGTAAAGACAGTTTTACTATAAAAACTCTTTGTCAATATGTACACTTTTCTCTTTGGGTACATGGGGTGCCCTAGGGCTGATGATAGGTCCCTTTAAGTGACTCAACTAGTATTATGTAAGTGTTTTAAAGAGGCAACAGCATTTTACGTTCTATATATTATTCTAAAAAATATAGCATCTTTACTGAAACTTGTGAAGCACTACTTTTATTTCCTCTTAAGCACTTCAGCACTACTGTTTTGCAATGGATTGACCTAACTCAGCTCCTCGGCAGCCCAATCCTGTCCAGCTAGGGTTATTGGAGTGATGGACGGACAACCTAGTTAGCCGCTGGGTTCTTCGTCCAGGAAACCCTCTATATATGACCCCAGTTCAATTATACCTTGCTGGTTTTACTTGTCTCCTAATACCCTTTCTAAATTTCTGCTCACTATTACTTTTGTTATTATGTGTATCTGACCACTGCTACATTTACTGGACCTTTCTCTTGTTATTTGATTTTGTTCTTTTTCTTCATCTTGGTTTTGACCCAGTTCTATGCAACTCCACTTGTTTATTTGTCTGTATCTATTGTTTGTCTTGTCTTTCCTGGTCCCCCCCCCTCACTCAGTTTGTTTTAATATCCTGGATGTGATTCTGTGTCCTTGTGTTAACTTCATGTACCCATCAGCACCAGCATCCAGACTGCCGGATGAAGAAACTTTTCCCTCTCAACTTCCAGGGTCTTTCAGGGTCTGTTAGCAGGTTCCTGGGGGGATCTGCCTTCCAAGAGACAGGGAAACTGGAGTTCCCTGGAGTCCATCAACCAAGTAGGCTATTTTAGAGGAGCATGACCCCCCATCGACAGCTACTGCTGAGTGCTGGCCAGTGGAGTACCCAGGATGACCTGCCAAGAAAACTGTGCTCTCTGGTGAGAATTCCCTGCCCTCGTCTACATCGAGGTCATCATTGCAAGCTCCACAGTGCTACCAGTTGCCAAAGGTCAGTCAGAGAAGTACCTAGCTCTTTTCCTTGGAAGAAATGTTTCTGACAGCACTATTGGCAGCAGGTGACCACTGGCTGCACCTACGGATGCAGTCTCAGCTTCAGCCTCCAGATGCCCACTACTAGCAGCTTCAGTCTCTACAGGAGCCTTTGACCAGCCTGTTCCAGAGACTGACCCCCAGGCTAATGATGCTACAGATGAATCTACAGTTACTGTTATAGCAACGAATGCTGATGCTCCACTGATAGGTTAAGCAAAATTAAGGGTACTGTGTCCATCACACATGACTGTGTTTTTATTTCCCACTTGTGGGCTGGTCCTATATGTTTGATACCCCTTTAAAAAAATATTGAAAAAACAATCATCACCGGCACTCGTAGGGTAGTGTAGGTATGCCAATAGGTGGAGGGGCATGAATAAATTACTTATCGGTGGAGCCATGAAGCGCTCAGTAGAGCACCTCAGGCTCATTTGCATAGTTTAAAAAGTTTTATTTTGATGAACTCTAGCAATTTGTGTCTGTTTTAGCATCACCATATTCTACCAGTGGTGTTTTACATTGTTTATTTCCATTCTAACCCATTACTAAGCTTTGCAGCTCCTCTTGAGACCAGCGTAATATACATTCTGGTGTATATATGGGGGTTTTGTGAGGCCTGTTTTGTTTAGTTCCATAGAGTCTTATCTTGTCACGAACCCCGCACACTGGAGTCCAACCACGGGGAGCACTTACTTACGCAAATTAGCCCTTAAGTTCAGTCTGCTCACACAAAATTGTGTCCTTACACTAATTCCTTCTCCCACGCGCTTAGCACACCCACTCAACTCAATTCTCAAGTCAGGGAAAACAAACACATCTGAATCCCGGGCACTACACACCAAGCACGCGCAGCCCAGGGGGCGCACAACTACTATGTACCCCCTACCACTTACGTGCCTACTGCATAGAGCCACTCTGCACCCTGAACGCCCACATTTTGTCACAGCTGCCACCCACTTCAGGCCCGCACACATACACCCAGATACACACTTTTCCAGGTGTTGTACAGATCACCTCTATGTGTATGTATTTGTATATTGTACTGTATATTGGAAAACTCCCCTTTTATTTGAGGTCAAGGTCTTAGTATACCCATTCTGAACCAAGGCATAGGTGTATGTCCTTTAAAGAGGCTACGTCACTGGGTGCCACCATGCCTCAGGCCGGTGACCAAAAATGTGACAGTCCTGTCTCTGTCTTATGTCCCCAGGTCCAGTGTTATTGTTCTCAGGCATATAGCTGTTGGGCTAATGACAGCTTAAAGGGGTATTCCAGGAATCAGCATAATTCATATACAAGTGGGCACTCAAAATAGAAGCTAATGTGTAATTAGTTGTTATTTAAAATTTTGCTCCCCTTAGCAGAAAATGCTGATGACATAGACTATAATGAAGAATTAAAATGCTACTGGCCCTTTAATCAGTCCGTTAATTTCCTCCGCGCGGTCCGTTGCAGGACAGAAGATGGCTGCTGGTCACATGTCCACATCACATGTCCTACAGCTGTCTGGGCAGGTCATGTGATCACCACTAGGTTTGGCTGCAGTCGGTTGGTTGCAGTGGATCCAGTATGGCCGGTGTGTGGTGATGGCAGTTACACATCATTACTATGGTAACAGAGCAAGAAAACCTGTTACATCATCACTGTTAGCAGAGCATAAGTGGTAGGAGGAGTAACTGAGAACTAAAGGATCATGGAACTTGTAGTTTCAAGTGGCGGCCATCTTAGTGATAACTCCACCTACTTTAGAGAGGCCATAAATTTTGTAAATCATAAAATCATATTATTTTAGCTCCGTTTTGTGACTAATGACATGGAGTATTGTTGTATTCATTTATTTATATCATCATGGGTTTTTGTGTCAGACGTTCATATTCCCGGAATACCCCTTTAAAGATGGCTTTCAGTAAATATAAAATAAAGTGTGTTTGGCCCCTTTAATTGGTGGTTGCTCTTCCCTCTCTCATCTTCATGTATGATAGGGGCGTGTGCTGGGGGCGTGGCTAGTAACGTGGGTGGTACAAGTGGTGAGCACATGCTTAAAGGAAACCCACCACTTGAAGTGGTAGGTGTAAGAAGGAGATACCGAGCATACGCCGAGCGCGTATCTCCCTGCGCCGAAGCAGCTTTGGCTATAAAGTTTAAAATGTTTTTTAAACGGCGATACAGTCGTTCATCTGTTTTTCCTTCCTCCCTTTTTATAGCTTTTTTTTGTTTACTTTTTTCACAGTGGGCGCTTTTTAAGGGTTAACGCTGCCCTACATGTCCTTAGATAAGGCAGGCATACAGGGGTTCATCTGGTCTTATATAAAGTGGGATGGTTAAAAGTGTGTGTATATATTCAAATAATAATTAAATTATGTATGGTTTCAATCAAGCTGTGACTGACCCCTAGTCAACCCACAATTCAAAATGGTTAAGCAGTGGTTTTCTATTTATGTTTGGATTATGTGGTATTAAAGGGGCCAATCCTGATCCAGGTTAATAAGTGTTTATTATTTGAGCAGTCTACACAGTCCTTAAAGGGGTCTTCCCATTAAAGAAAGTTCTCAAATTTTAATCCGCTAGTGATGTTTACTCAATAAAGGTAATTTTGAACCCATTACTTTGCAATTAGTCAGCTTTATTAATGTTTTTAGTTCTATCACTCTTAAGACAGGTCAGTGTAAGACAGTGGGGACTCTCTAAGCAGATGCTTTATAATCCCTCTGTGCTATATAATGCTGTGTGCTGAATATTGTCATGGTGCACCCCTGTGATCCCCATCTCTGTGGGACCGGCCCTTCCCGCTCCCTCAGACCTCACTTACCTCTCCACATTCCTGCTCCCGTCCCTGCTGGTCAGCGTGCACGTCCCCGCTGCTTAGGGTGCGCGTGTGCCGGCACTCACAGATTTAAATGGCTAGCGTACTGCTAATTGGTACTTTTCAGGAAATGGATAAAGCCCGGATTCCTTGCTGGATTTTCATGCTATTGCTGATGAGAAATCTGTTCCCTTGCCTCATGCTTGTGTTTTGATTTTCTGTTGTGACCCTGAACCTTTTCTTGACTTAGCTCCTCCGCTGCCAGCCCTGACCTCCTGCACCGTCCCTGACTTTGATCCATTGCTGCCTGCCTTAACCAACTGCCTTTCCCGACTATGAGATTGCCTGCTGATTCTGTACCTCGACCTTGGCTGCCACCATGGACAAGTCATGCCTGTGGAGCGACCTGGTGGTACCAAGTCGCAACAAGACCATCCTGCTTTCCGTCAGGCTCTGGTGAAGACCGGGTGCCACTTAGATTCCGGTCCCAGATGTCAAATTGTGTCATTGTCCGCGGTGGTCCAGGGGGTTCACTGCCCCAGAAGCCTGATAACAATGTGCTTAGATTATCAGGGTCCATGTTTATATACAATTTCATTTACCTTCTGAACATTCTACTAGCATCTGACACATAGAAAAAGAGAGATGAGACAGATCAGAGATGAGAAATGATGAGATCCATTAGATGGATATAAAACACAATGACACTCTCAACTCTGCTCCCTCACCTAAACAATAAAATACGCAGTCAACTCTGCTATAAAGACCTTATCCTTCTGTAGCTAGAGTAAGTCTCTATACACTGCTGCTTGCTGGCAGGAAATGCCTGTGTCTGAGCTGGTCTTGTTATGCAGGGCCAGGATGAGGGGTAGGCGGGGGTAGGTGATTGCCTAGGGTACTCTCGCCTCCCATCTTGGGGCACAATCTGCTGCCACTGATGTCAGGTGCCGCCTGGGTCTTAGAGTGAAAGGACGCCGGCGCGCGGGACAGACCAAGCGGTTCCAGGGAACGCAGGTAGGTGAGTATAATGTTATTATTATTTTTTGGGTCATGGCTATATACTACAGGGGGGCTGGCTTGCTGTATACAACGGGGAGGGGGGGGGCTATATATTACGTGGGGGGCTTGCTGGATGTATACAACAGGGGAGGCAGGCTATTCACTACAGGGGGGCTGGCTGTATACAACAGGGGCAGGCTATATACTAAAGGCAGAGGCAGACTGGCTGCATACTACGGGGGGCTATATAATACTGGGGCAGACTGGCTATATACTGGGGGGCAGGCTGGCTATTTACTACTGGGGGCAGGCTGACTATATATAGTATGGGGGGAAGGCTGGCTATCTACTACCAGGGGGCAGGCTGGCTTTATACTACTGGGGGCAGGCTGCCTTTATACTACAGGGGGGTGCAGACTATATACTACCGGGGGTCATGCTGGCTATATACTACTGGGGGGGCTGGCTGGCTATATATACTGGGGGACTGGCTGGTTAGATAGTATGTGGCTGGCTGGATATATAATAGTTGGCTATATACTGAAGGCATACATCGGAAGTTTGCTGGAGCTACCAGATTAATGAGGGGGAAATTATACGGTAGTATACATTATAGTGTATTGATGGGTAGCAGTGTATTATCTTTATATGCAGGGGCACTTAGCTGTTATCTAGGGGACATTATATTGACTGGGATTTTTTTAGGGACGGAGTGTGGAGACTTCTCCAGAGACCGCAATCACCTGTGTGGCAAATTCTGCACCAGATTAATGAAGAACTTTTGATGAATCATGAAATGTGTGGCACCTTCTTCATGAATCTGGCACCCCCTGCACCTACTTTTTTTGGTGCACCTTTAACATAGGGAGTATGCACCAGAACACCCCTTTCAGTGCAGCAGAGTGCAGCCATAACACAAATGTGTCGCGGACACTTCTTAAACACATGTCCAAACAGTTTGCATGGAAAAGAATGTGCAAAGTCAGACAGAAAACTGCCGCAGGGGCTTTAATAAATCTGGACCAGTGCAAACTGCACTATAAGCAGTTATGCAATTTGCCTGAGTAGTGTGCAGGGTGCGCCAGATTCAGGATTTCTGGTGCACGTCCCTGCACTGCCGCAACAACTTTTTTGGTGCACCTTTAATATAGAGCTTGCAACACAATTCCGTCGGACTTGGCATGATAAATGTGTCAAGCAGTTCGGCTGTGCACCAGAACGCCCATTCAGTGCAGAAATTTGTGTCGCATGAGGAATAGTGCAGTGGCGCCACAAAACATGCAACACAAACGTGGCACAGGCACTTCTTAAATAACTGTGCAAGCAGTTTGCACTGAAAAGAACGTGCAAAGTCTGACAGAACCAAGCATTTTGAACCAATCAGCATGTACTTGATATAATACCACTGCACTAATGACTACACTAGCAGCATGGGAACTAAGCAGTATTTTTAGGTCAACCAAGACTTTATCTTAATGCTCCCTGAGGCACTTTCACTTGAAACTCTTTACTTATTTCAAAGACTGCCTGCTGTTGTGGTGACATCACAAATTTGTGTGGGGTAGTCCATGCTTAGAGATAGGAATATCCCCGAAATGCAGAAACCTTTAATCAAACATGAGCTTTGATCCTTACACAAGGATATTGGGAGCACAAGGATTTGTCAAGTTATTGTATATTATTTCCACTTACGGTAATATATATCATACACATAGGCTGAATCTGCAGTTATGTCAAAATCTTAGGCATAACTAAACAATGATGAGACCCCTAGGAACATTTCCATTATACATTAGCTGGACTGGGTAACAATATTAGCCACATATTCTTTTTCAATGTTAGTCAATGTTTACATGGGCACTGGAGGTTTTATAGAAAAACTTAGGGATTTTTCCCTTTTAAATCTTTGGCAAAGTCAATTGGACCACACTATAAGTCATATTTAGCATATGATACATATGATATAAACAGAAGCCATAACCTATATGTGAACCAAGGGGGCAGATAAGTAAATGGAGAAAGAACAGCTCTTTATATCTGTCCATCACATATTATTAAAATGCTAAATTTGCTGCAATAAAAACTAAATAAGGCTATGATGAGTGCAGTGCGTGTCTTCTCCGTGTAATGTACAAAGTGTTAAGCCAGTTGGACTAATTCCACCATGGACCCATAACCTGGTAACCCAATTTCATGATACTCAAGAGTAAGTGGCCACAGTGCACTTAAAAGTGACTCTCAGATTTGAGAACGCTTTTATGCTAAAATGATTTTTAGTTGCATACAGGGAGAGAAGATTTCTGTGTGGCCAAATAGTGACAGGTTTTTTGTTAGTTGTATATTATTATGTTACTTATTGTATTGTAAAGTCAGCAGATAATGGAGAGGAATGTGTATTTAATATATGCTAAGTGTATGGAAACATGGATTCTATAAAGAACACTGCACTGCTGTACATCTGCGCACTGCATGCCATGTTTTTGTCTCAGAGTGTTGTTTAAAGGCAAAAATATGGTGCCTCAAAAAATATGGAGCCCACAGATTAAAGACACAATGAACTGACAGGGAACATAGGTCACATAACCTGATGCTTCCACCATTTTGAGATCCTAGAATAGTGATGGCGAAACCTTTTAAAGACAGAGTGCCCAAACTACAACCAAAACCCACTAATATATTACAAAGTGTCAGCATGGTTATTGAATTACGGTAGTAATTTATTGTTCTCTGTTCTGTCATAGATTTCAATCATATCAGCATCCTGAGGACACCAATACAGTAGAAAGAACGCAGACAAATTCAGGGTACCCTGAACAGGAAGAATTGTCAGGCCTGGAGCTACAATGATCATCCAGATTTGTCTGCACCTTCCCACTCCTCCTGTAGTCCCAGGCAGCACTGTTGCTTTGAAATAGCACTTAGCATGGCAAGTCCTGGGCTGTTTGGGACTCCATGAAGATGCGTTCCTCTCTGATACGAATCCTCTCTGGTGATTGTCTGGGTGCCCACAGAGACGGCTCTGATTGCCACCACATATATAGTGTGTGAGATCTTAGGTACACTTGATGCCATGTACATAACAGTTTTATCAGTTTAGGGCTAAATGATTAAAAAAGAGTCACAGAAAAACCCATGTTTACAAGTCAGATTAATGCCAAGGAAAGCAGGGCCACAATTATGTGCCTCTGTGACTAATTTTTACATCCTTATGATGTTACATAAATCTACAGGGAAATTAAAACCATGAACAAGTCAGCAAAATCCTAGCTTCTGGGTAAAGATAAGATGAGTGGTGGATACATGGACCAGATACCAGATGTACACAGTTTTTTTTTTAATCTGGGAAAAAAAATATTGGGAAACTGTGTAACGTGTATTTTTTGCAGGACTAGCTGACATTTTGATTGATACGATTTTTAGAAGCATCCATCGCTTTTTATTCTGATTTTTGCAGGTTTCAATTGGAAATTTTGGGAAGGATGTGTACCCCTAATGTTTAGAATTTTGTTAGTGATCACCTTCCATACAGTTGGGGGAATTGTGGACAGCGACATGATGACTACAGCAGATCTGTGGGCACAGTGGTCACAGAAGCAGGAACAGTAACTGCTTAATATCCCATCCAAGAGTGCCAACGAGGTGACTTGGCACCATGACATAGAAAGGGTAACTGAAGCAGGTTCAGTTTATTTTTTTTCTCCACTGTCCACTGCCTTAGGTGTTCCTCATTAAAACTGGCAAACCGCTTAAATGGAGTTGTACCAGGTTTACATGATACTTCCCTATTCACAACACAAGGGATAAGAAGCTGATTGGTTGAGGTCCAATTGCTAGGACCTCCACCGACTATGAGGATAAACCCCCAGTTTTTTGGAGAATGGGGATCCCATACTCACTAACTGATTATGCGGCAGGACAGGCATGGGAGAACTGGAAGATGTGACAAAAGCGATGTGTCTAAGTTCTAACCCTATTGTATCTTTTCTCCAGGGTGTCTCTGGACTTCTCTAGTCCAGAGAGTTTGCAAATACACCCTGGAGTAAAGATAGCATTCAAGTGGAGATAAGTGGAGCATTCACTCATACTAAGTTCATGCTGTCCTTTAAATTGTATGCACAGTCTATCTTCATTGACTTAAGGGTTTGTTTGTGCAAGGGGCACTTGACTTGTATTCCTTGAATCTCCTCCATTATGTTTAGTGCATCTTTAAAATACCAAGTGTGTTATGCAAATGAAAAATTTTCCTGTAAAACTTGTTTTTGCAACTCTGCAAGTATGTGTAATGCCAAGGTACAGTAAGACAATGAATTGAGGTCATAGATGATACTTCGGGGGTGGGTCTGTGATACTGGTGAAAAATGTGTTTTCGTCTATCAGACTACCACTGATTATAATGTCTGTCCATGTGGGAATGAACTCCAAAACACTCCTGCTATCAGCTGCGTCTATTGTTTTCACTGGAAAAATTTCCACAGGAAGAAATTTATGTTGAGCAGGGGTGAGGGGCAGCATGTCAATTCTTGCCACAGACTATGGACCTGCACTAAAACTACATTGAATTGGACTAAATCTGTAGACCTACAGTAAGTTCACACTGTTAAACCTGAGCAGATATCTTTGGAGGGATTTTATCAAGAGATGTGAAGTAGACTATGTTTATTCTTACACTAAAGCGTCAGCACCTGAGTACACACTGTACACTCAAGTGGCAACGATTTGTGATATGCAACAGAAATAACACCTTCCCTTGTCAAACTCCAGGTTGCCTCACATGGTTACAAAGAAGGTATCAGTGGGAGAAATAGTGAAAAGGTTTAAAGCAACAGTCATGTGCATACAGGAATGCATCAAATACTAAATTTCATGTAACTGGTGCCATAATGGAAGTGAGATTAATATTTTATAAGGGGCACCTAATGTACTACAACTACTCCAGCCTCCAAACAAACAAAATAGAATGGATCCACACTTTTGACTTATTTCTAGTCATAAAATATAACTGCAAGGACATTTTCACACAGACGTTCAGGGAGGGATATCCGTTCGCACTATTTGTGGCTGGAAAACCGCCCCCATAGACGCATAAGGCGCCTGGCCACGTGTGTTCACCCCTTTGCTTCTCCACCCAATGAATGGAACGCCTGGGTCCGGGCCCGGGAATACCATGCATTCGTGTGAAAGTAGCCTAAGGACGGGTCCACAAAGTCACTAATTGCTAAACTGTACAATCTGCAGTAAGCAGCGTAACGTACCCTGGTTCACAGAGAAGACATCCTTCATCTTATAGCTGAGGCGCTACTTTGAATAACAGTATGTTCTCCGCAACTGATACTATAGAATTCAGAAAAGAACAGTCTCACAAGGGGCACAAAGGACAAAGGACCATGCATAGGCCCCTGGCGGTTGTTATTGCACATAGCTAAGGATGGCCATTCATTGAACTATATATGAGGTATTTGTTGCCATTTGTTGCCATAAAAACAGTCGGCAAAAAATATATTTTTATGTCAGCACAATCAGGACCAATAGTTTTTTTTTCAAACATTTCATTTAAGCTTTTTTTACAATTTGTATAATCCCTCCACCCTATGTGATCAATTGCTTGCTTGTACATAGAGACAAGGCAAACAGGGCTGATAAATAAGACAGTCGCATATAGCACATTAATAAATGGTTTATTATGTATATCTCTTATGTCAAAAGTCTGCTTTGCATAAAAAGATTTGTGTTCATACATGATAAGAAATGGACTAGATCCATTGTTAGTTTCCTGGGGACTTATCACATTATACTTCCATCTGATTACTATTTATAGTAACTGTATGTAACTAGAGATGAGCGAGCACTAAAATGCTCGGGTACTCGTTATTCGAGACAAACTTTTCCCGATGCTCGAGTGCTCGTCTCGAATAACGAGCCCCATTGAAGTCAATGGGAGACTCGAGCATTTTTCAAGGGGACCAAGGCTCTGCACAGGGAAGCTTGGCCAAACACCTGGGAACCTCAGAAAAGGATGGAAACACCACGGAAATGGACAGGAAACAGCAGGGGCAGCATGCATGGATGCCTCTGAGGCTGCTTAATCGCACCATTATGCCAAAATTATGGGCAACAGCATGGCCATGACAGAGTGACCGAATGAAGCTAGATAGCATCTAAAACATGCAATAATTGACCCTGACACTATAGGGGACGGCATGCAGAGGCAGCGGCAGCAGCGGCAGGCTAGAGAGTGGCATGGCGACATACCCTAAATGGACTCAGGCTTCAAACCAATGGGTGGCAGAGAGGAACCAAAGGAGGTGAGCAAGAAGCGCTCAAATAATATCGGTACATGATAAAAGTTTGCCAGTATATTTTGTGGATTACACAGCAGGGTGGCGACAAAGTTAACATGGAAGCCATGAAAACAACCCAAAATTCTGCCTGACACAGCTCGTTTGATAAGGGGACCATGTATGGAGGCAGTGAACTAGTAGTAGATTAAAGGTGCTGCAGTTAAAACTATGTTAGTTGGATCTTGGCATGGAGCTGGCGCTCCGCTGCCAGACGAGCTTTCGCCAATCCAAGCCCCTGTCTCTAGGCTACTCCCCAAACAGCACTTCTAAGAACCTTTTGTATAAGATCAAGTGTAGTAGCGTTCTTATAAGTTTAGGATATGGCGGGTGAGGGGAATGTAAACAGATGCGCAAGAAGCGCTGAAATAATATTGGTAAATGATAAAAGTTTGCCAGTATATTTTGTGGATTACACAGCAGGGTGGCGACAAAGTTAACAAGTTTGTTGTGGAAGCCATGAAAACAACCCAAAATTCTGCCTGACACAGCTCGTTTGATAAGGGGACCATGTATGCCTACAGTTCATGCCAGTCGCTGCACTGGCTGCCAGTCTCCTTTCGAATACAGTTTAAAATAATAACCCTCATCCATAAAGCTCTGTATAATGCTGCACCCCCCTACCTCTCCTCTCTTATCTCAGTCTATCGCCCAACCCGTGCTCTTAGATCCGCCAGTGATCTTAGATTAACCTCTACTCTAGTGCGGACCTCCTACTCGCGTCTCCAAGACTTCTCTAGAGCTGCACCGATTCTATGGAATGCTCTGCCCCGGACTATCAGACTAATACCTAACCTCCAAAGTTTCAAACGTGCTCTTAAAACCCATTTCTTTAGGCAAGCCTATAACACTCATTAACTGCATGAAGTTTTAACTCTTCTACTAACCCGTCCTGTGTCGTCCTCCCATCTGTTATCCAGCAACCAACAGGCACCAGACTTCTCTGCAGTCCCATTCACCCTGGACCTGGTATATAAGATGACGGCTGAGTGGTTCAAGCAACAGCAATTCCATTTATTATATTTTGTTCTATTCCCTAAGAAGAATGGCTTGACCATTAAATATTCTTTTACCTCGGGTTACCCCATCATCTTCATAAACCGTAAGCTCTGGCGAGCAGGGACCTCACTCCTGTTGTTCCATACAAATGTTGTGCTCTGTTACATTACATTTGTATTTGTTTCCTATGATTTGTAAAGCGCTACGGAATATGATGGCGCTATATAAATAAAGATTATTATTATTATTATTATGGAGGCAGTGAACTAGTAGTAGATTAAAGGTGCTGCAGTTAAAACTATGTTAGTTGGATCTTGGCATGGAGCTGGCGCTCCGCTTCCAGGCGAGCTTTCGCCAATCCAAGCCCCTGTCTCTAGGCTACTCCCCAAACAGCACTTCTAAGAACCTTTTGTATAAGATCAAGTGTAGTAGCGTTCTTATAAGTTTGGGATATGGCGGGTGAGGGGAATGTAAACAGATGCGCAAGAAGCGCATGATGCGCATGGAGCTGGCGCTCCGCAGCCAGGTGAGCTTTCGCCAATCCAAGCCCCTGTCTCTAGGCTACTCCCCAAACAGCACTTCTAAGAACCTTTTGTATAAGATCAAGTGTAGTAGCGTTCTTATAAGTTTGGGATATGGCGGGTGAGGGGAATGTAAACAGATGCGCAAGAAGCGCTGAAATAATATCGGTAAATGATAAAAGTTTGCCAGTATATTTTGTGGATTACACAGCAGGGTGGCGACAAAGTTAACAAGTTTGATGTGGAATGCCCTGTAATAGCTCTTGGGCGGTGTGCCTTTTATCGCCTAGGCTCAGCAGTTTGAGCACCGCCTGCTGTCGCTTAGCGACGGCACTGCTGCTGTGCCTAGAGCTACCGACTGATGGCGCCATGGCCACGGATGGTAATTCGGAGGAGGAGGAGGTGGAGGAGGGGTGGGAGGAGGAGGAGGTATACTAGGCCTTTGAGACCTGGACCGAGGTAGGCCCCGCAATTCTCTGCGTCGGCAGTATATGACCAGCCCCAGGGTCAGACTCGGTCCCAGCCTGCACCAAGTTAAGTGTAGTAGCGTTCTTATAAGTTTGGGATATGGCGGGTGAGGGGAATGTAAACAGATGCGCAAGAAGCGCATGATGCGCATGGAGCTGGCGCTCCGCTGCCAGGCGAGCTTTCGCCAATCCAAGCCCCTGTCTCTAGGCTACTCCCCAAACAGCACTTCTAAGAACCTTTTGTATAAGATCAAGTGTAGTAGCGTTCTTATAAGTTTAGGATATGGCGGGTGAGGGGAATGTAAACAGATGCGCAAGAAGCGCTGAAATAATATTGGTAAATGATAAAAGTTTGCCAGTATATTTTGTGGATAACACAGCAGGGTGGCGACAAAGTTAACAACTTTGATGTGGAATCCATGAAAACAACCCAAATTTCTGCCTGACACACCTCGTTTGATAAGGGGACGATGTATGGAGGCAGCTATATGGACGACTTTTGGAGGTAGCAATGGAGACAACGTGTGGAGGCTGCTATGGAGACAATTTAATTTGGATAGTGCCTGTATGTGGCAGTCCAAAAAAGTTTTCAAACCAGAGGAGCAGGTAGGTGGCCCTCCAGAAAAATGAAATAGATTGAGTGCCTGTATGTGGCAGTCCAAAAAAGTTTTCAAACCAGAGGAGCAGGTAGGTGGCCCTCCAGAAAAATGAAATAGATTGAGTGCCTGTATGTGGCAGTCCAAAAAAGTTTTCAAACCAGAGGAGCAGGTAGGTGGCCCTCCAGAAAAATGAAATAGATTGAGTGCCTGTATGTGGCAGTCCAAAAAAGTTTTCAAACCAGAGGAGCAGGTAGGTGGCCCTCCAGAAAAATGAAATAGATTGAGTGCCTGTATGTGGCAGTCCAAAAAAGTTTTCAAACCAGAGGAGCAAGTAGGTGGCCCTCCAGAAAAATGAAATAGATTGAGTGCCTGTATGTGGCAGTCCAAAAAAGTTTTCAAACCAGAGGAGCAGGTAGGTGGCCCTCCAGAAAAATGAAATAGATTGAGTGCCTGTATGTGGCACTCCCAAAAATTGTTTAAAACAGAGGACCGGGTAGGTGGCCCTCCAGAAAAATTAAATGCATAAAGTACTATAGCTAGAGCCAGTGGGCCCTGTCAAAAAATAGCCAGTTTCCTCTGCTTTAGTGTACAAAGAGGAGGAGAAGGAGGAAAATGAGGAGGAGGAGGAGTGCATAAATTATTCAGGTTGAGCTTCCTTCACCTGGTGGAGATTGGAAATTATGAGAAATCCAGGCTTTATTCATCTTAATAAGCGTCAGCCTGTCAGCGCTGTCAGTCGACAGGCGTGTACGCTTATCGGTGATGATGCCACCAGCTGCACTGAAAACCCGCTCGGACAACACGCTAGCGGCAGGGCAGGCAAGAACCTCCAAGGCGTACAGCGCCAGTTCGTGCCACATGTCCAGCTTTGAAACCCAGTAGTTGTAGGGAGCTGTGTGATCATTTAGGACGATGGTATGGTCAGCTACGTACTCCCTCACCATCTTTCTGTAAAGATCAGCCCTACTATGCCGAGACTGGGGACAGGTGACAGTGTCTTGCTGGGGTGACATAAAGCTGGCAAAAGCCTTGTAAAGCGTACCCTTGCCAGTGCTGGACAAGCTGCCTGCTCGCCTACTCTCCCTCGCTACTTGTCCCGCAGAACTACGCACTCTGCCGCTAGCGCTGTCAGAAGGGAAATAGTGTTTCAGCTTGTGCACCAGGGCCTGCTGGTATTCATGCATTCTCACACTCCTTTCCTCTCCAGGGATGAGAGTGGAAAGATTTTGCTTGTACCGTGGGTCCAGGAGAGTGAATACCCAGTAATCGGTGCTGGAATAAATTCTTTGAACGCGAGGGTCACGGGATAGGCAGCCTAGCATGAAATCTGCCATATGCGCCCAGTGTCGGACTGGAGTACCTTGGGCCCACCAGAGAAAATCTTTTTTGGGGCCCACCTTTCATGTAAATAGAATGAATACTACAGAACCCAAGACACGTTGGGGCAGATTTATCAGAAGCATTCAACGTTAGACAGCGTAAACAGAGACAGACAGATTTATACTGCACCAGGTATCATCCAACCTCGCGATGTATAAATCTGGATGATAAATATGTTGTAGTATAAGTCTTATTAGTATAAATTTGCACTCTCTATTAGTTGGTTTAGATTACATCAAAAAATAAGCCTGATTTTGGGCACTTTTGAAACTGTCAACTGCACTGCAAAGCTCAGTACACAAATACAGAACCAGAACCATACAAAATACAACATTTGTACATTGCCAACGACAACCTTGGTCATAACAACACAGGTGACATAGCTGTACTGCAAAGCCCCAGACAGGGAAGATCTGGTTACTTTATCCACCAAACTTTAGATGCGAGACAGACCTAAGAGCGAAATCTAGAGAGTGCTTAAAAAATGTCTATTGTGACTAAACAGTGACTATATAGTAGTCAGATACAAGGTATACACAGGGGCTCTGCAATACGATCATTCTCCATGAAATAACAATCCTAAGACACATTTTTCTCCAAATCCTGGATTGAGTATTTCTCTGCATATGTATGCATAATGTGACAACTGAGTGTTCCCATTACTTGTGTTATAGACCTGTGCTCAATATATGCTCAAATACGACACATACTATTTGGCATTACTTAATGAGACTTTATGTAGTGCTACATAACTATAGAATGACAGCTGCTTCTCTCAAACTTGAAGGGATCTCCAATGCTGTATACTGAGGCTGTAGCTCCATGTATGGCTGGGTACTGCGGCTGTAGCTCCGTGTATGGCTGTGTACTGCGGCTGTAGCTCCATGTATGGCTGGGTACTGCGGCTGTAGCTCCATGTATGGCTGGGTACTGCGGCTGTAGCTCCATGTATGGCTGGGTACTGCGGCTGTAGCTCCATGTATGGCTGTGTACTGCGGCTGTAGCTCCGTCTATGGCTGTGTACTGCGGCTGTAGCTCCGTCTATGGCTGTGTACTGCGGCTGTATCTCCATGTATGGCTGTGTACTGCGGCTGTAGCTCCATGTATGGCTGTGTACTGCCCCCGTAGCTCCATGTATGGCTGTGTACTGCGGCTGTAGCTCCATGTATGGCTGTGTACTGCGGCTGTAGCTCCATGTATGGCTGTGTACTGTGGCTGTAGCTCCATGTATGGCTGTGTACTGCGGCTGTAGCTCCATGTATGGCTGTGTACTGCGGCTGTAGCTCCATGTATGGCTGTGTACTGCGGCTGTAGCTCCATGTATGGCTGTGTACTGCGGCTGTAGCTCCATGTATGGCTGTGTACTGCGGCTGTAGCTCCATGTATGGCTGTGTACTGCGGCTGTAGCTCCGTCTATGGCTGTGTACTGCGGCTGTAGCTCCGTCTGTGGCTGTGTACTGCGGCTGTATCTCCATGTATGGCTGGGTACTGCGGCTGTATCTCCATGTATGGCTGGGTACTGCGGCTGTAGCTCCATGTATGGCTGGGTACTGCGGCTGTAGCTCCATGTATGGATGGGGAACTGCGGCTGTAGCTCCGTGTATGGCTGTGTACTGCGGCTGTAGCTCCATGTATGGCTGGGTACTGCGGCTGTAGCTCCATGTATGGCTGGGTACTGCGGCTGTAGCTCCATGTATGGCTGGGTACTGCGGCTGTAGCTCCATGTATGGCTGTGTACTACGGCTGTAGCTCCATGTATGGCTCTGTACTGCGGCTGTAGCTCCATGTATGGCTCTGTACTGCGGCTGTAGCTCCGTCTATGGCTGTGTACTGCGGCTGTATCTCCATGTATGGCTGTGTACTGCGGCTGTATCTCCATATATGGCTGTGTACTGCGGCTGTATCTCCATGTATGGCTGTGTACTGCGGCTGTAGCTCTATGTATGGCTGTATACTGCAGCTGTATCTCCATGTATGGCTGTGTACTGCGGCTGTAGCTCTATGTATGGCTGTGTACTGTGGCTGTAGCTCCATGTATGGCTGTGTACTGCGGCTGTAGCTCCATGTATGGCTGTGTACTGCGGCTGTAGCCCCATGTATGGCTGTGTACTGTGGCTGTAGCTCTATGTATGGCTGTGTACTGCGGCTGTAGCTCTATGTATGGCTGTGTACTGCGGCTGTAGCTCTATGTATGGCTGTGTACTGTGGCTGTAGCTCCATGTATGGCTGTGTACTGTGGCTGTAGCTCCATGTATGGCTGTGTACTGAGGCTGTCGCTCCATGTATGGCTGTGTACTGTGGCTGTAGCTCCATGTATGGCTGTGTACTGCGGCTGTAGCTCCATGTATGGCTGTGTACTGCGGCTGTAGTCCCATGTATGGCTGTGTACTGTGGCTTTAGCTCCATGTATGGCTGTGTACTGTGGCTGTAGCTCCATGTATGGCTGTGTACTACAGCTGTAGCTCCATGTATGGCTGTGTACTGTGGCTGTAGCTCCATGTATGGCTGTGTACTGTGGCTGTAGCTCCATGTATGGCTGTGTACTGCGGCTGTAGCTCCATGTATGGCTGTGTACTGCGGCTGTAGCCCCATGTATGGCTGTGTACTGTGGCTGTAGCTCTATGTATGGCTGTGTACTGTGGCTGTAGCCCCATGTATGGCTGTGTACTGTGGCTGTAGCTCCATGTATGGCTGTGTACTGCGGCTGTAGCTCTATGTATGGCTGTGTACTTTGGCTGTAGCTCCATGTATGGCTGTGTACTGTGGCTGTAGCTCCATGTATGGCTGTGTACTGTGGCTGTAGCTCCATGTATGGCTGTGTACTGCGGCTGTAGCCCCATGTATGGCTGTGTACTGTGGCTGTAGCTCTATGTATGGCTGTGTACTTTGGCTGTAGCTCCATGTATGGCTGTGTACTGCGGCTGTAGCTCCATAGCATCCATTACAGGGCCAAATCCATAGCATCCATTACAGGGCCAAATCCATAGCATCCATTACAGGGCCTCCCATCCCCCTCCCTCCATAGCATCCATTACAGGGTTCCCCATCCCCCTCCCTCCATAGCATCCATTACAGGGCCCCCCATCCCCCTCCCTCCATAGCATCCATTACAGGGCCCCCATCCCCCTCCCTCCATAGCATCCATTACAGGGCCCCCCATCCCCCACCGTCTATAGCATCCATTACAGGGCCCCCCCCATCCCCATCATCCATTACAGGGCCCCCCATCCCTCCCCCTCCCTCCATAGCATCCATTACAGGGCCCCCCATCCCCCTCCCTCCATAGCATTTATTACAGGGCCCCTCTCCCCTCTTTGCATCCATTACAGGGGCCCTCGCCTACTGCAGCTTACATTACAATGGCACTTACACTTAACTCCTCATCAATGGCTGCTGACTCCCGCTCCGACGGTCCCGCCTGCCTTCCTGCGCGCTTCCCATCAGTTGTGCAGCGCGCACAACAATGCCGGCAGGCGGCAGCGCGCACAATGACGCCGGCAGGCGGCAGCGCGCACAATGACGCCGGCAGGCGGCAGCGCGCACAATGACGCCGGCAGCCGCCGCGCACAGTGAAGTCGCCCCACACAGTGACGCTGCCGCACACATGACGCCGGCAGTGCTCGCACTGATGCCGCCATAGCTGCGGACGAAAGCGTCAGCAGTACACTGTGACCTGGTGCTGGCGGAAACAGCTTCCGCCAGGACCTGATCACAGACACACTGTTTAACTATGTAAGTGTCGGGACTCGGGGCCCACCGGAGGTTTCTCCGGTGCTCCGCCGGGCCAGTCCGACGCTGTATGCGCCAGAGTACCAACGCGTAAGAATTCACTCCCCTCACTGGCCTGACTGTCCATTTCCTCCTCCTCCAACTCCTCCAACTCCTCTTCTTCTGCCCATACACGCTGAACAGTGAAGGACTCAACAATGGTCCCCTCTTGTGTCTCGCGAACATTCTCCTCCTCTTCCTCCTCTTCCTCCTCCACCTCCACCTCCTCCGATATGCGCTGAGAAACAGACCTAAGGGTGCTTTGGCTATCAACAAGGGAATCTTCTTCCCCCGTCTCTTGTGACGAGCGCAAAGCTTCCGACTTCATGCTGATCAGAGAGTTTTTCAACAGGCCAAGCAGCGGGATGGTGAGGCTGATGATGGCGGCATCGCCACTGACCATCTGTGTTGACTCCTCAAAGTTACTCAGCACCTGACAGATATCAGACATCCACGTCCACTCCTCATTGTAGACTTGAGGAAGCTGACTGACCTGACTACCAGTTCTGGTGGAAGTTGACATCTGGCAGTCTACAATCGCTCTGCGCTGCTGGTAAACTCTGGATAACATGGTTAATGTTGAATTCCACCTCGTGGGCACGTCGCACAACAGTCGGTGAGCGGGCAGTTGGAGGCGGCGCTGCGCTGCCCTGAGAGTGGCAGCATCTGTGCTGGACTTCCTGAAATGCGCACAGATGCGGCGCACCTTCGTGAGCAAATCAGACAGATTGGGGTATGTCTTGAGGAAACGCTGAACTATCAGATTTAACACATGGGCCAGGCATGGCACATGTGTCAGTCTGCCGAGTTGCAGAGCCGCCACCAGGTTACGGCCGTTGTCACACACAACCATGCCTGGCTTCAGGTTCAGCGGTGCCAGCCACAGATCAGTCTGCGCCGTGATGCCCTGTAATAGCTCTTGGGCGGTGTGCCTTTTATCGCCTAGGCTCAGCAGTTTGAGCACCGCCTGCTGTCGCTTAGCGACGGCACTGCTGCTGTGCCTAGAGCTAGCGACTGATGGCGCCATGCCCACGGATGGTAGTTCGGAGGAGGAGGTGGAGGAGGGGTGGGAGGAGGAGGAGGCATAGTAGGCCTGAAAGACCTGGACCGAGGTAGGCACCGCAATCCTCGGCGTCGGCAGTATATGACCAGCCGCAGGGTCAGACTCGGTCCCAGCCTCCACCAAGTTAACCCAACGTGCCGTCAGCGATATATAGTGGCCCTGCCCGGCAGCACTCGTCCACGTGTCCGTGGTCAGGTGGACCTTGTCAGAAACGGCGTTGGTCAGGGCACGGATGATGTTGTCTGACACGTGCTGGTGCAGGGCTGGGACGGCAAATCGGGAAAAGTAGTGGCGGCTGGGGACCGAATACCGAGGGGCGGCCGCCGCCATGAGGTTGCGAAAGGCCTCGGTCTCTACTAGCCTATAGGGTAGCATCTCCAGGCTAAGCAATCTGGAGATGTGGACATTAAGGGCTTGGGCGTGCGGGTGGGTTGCACTATATTTCCGTTTCCGCTCCAGCGTCTGGGGTATGGAGAGCTGAACGCTGGTGGATGCTGTGGAGGATCATGGAGGCGACGATGGGGTTTTTGTGCCAGGGTCCTGGGCAGGGGGCTGACTATCAGCTGAAACAGGGGAAGGAGCAGTGGTGTGCACGGCCGGAGGTGAACGGGCTTGGTGCCACTGAGTGGGGTGTTTAGCATTCATATGCCTGCGCATACTGGTGGTAGTTAAGCTAGTAGTGGTGGAACCCCTGCTGATCCTGGTTTGGCAAAGGTTGCACACCACAGTCCATCGGTCATCCGGTGTTTCCTTAAAGAACCTCCAGACTTCTGAAAATCTAGCCCTCGCCGCGGGAGCCCTCGCCACGGGAGCTTCACTACGTGACACATTTGGCGCTGATGCACCAGCTCTGGCCCTGCCTCTCCGTCTGGCCCCACCACTGCCTCTGCTATAGGCAGTGCCTCCCCACAACCTGTTCTGCTATAGGACTCGCCTCCGTCTCAGAAGCACTGTGTTCACCCGGCCTATCAACCCAGCTTGGGTCTGTCACCTCATCATCCTCCGATCCCTCAGTCTGCTCCCCCCTCGGACTTCCTGCCCTGACAACAACTTCACCACTGTCTGACAACCGTGTCTCCTCATCGTCGGACACCTCTTTACACACTTCTTCCACTACGTCAAGAAGGTCATCATCACCCACAGACTGCGACTGGTGGAAAACCTGGGCATCGGAAAATTGCTCAGCAGCAACCGGACAAGTGGTTTGTGACTGTGGGAAGGGTCCAGAAAACAGTTCCTCAGAGTATGCCAGTTCAAATGCCAAATTTTCCTGGGAGGGGGCAGACTGGGGGGGAGGAGGCTGAGGTGCAGGAGCTGGAGGAGTGCCGATTTCGGTGACATGGGTGGACTGCGTGGAAGACTGACTGGTGGACAAATTGCTCGAAGCATTGTCGGCAATCCACGACATCACCTGTTCGCACTGTTCTGGCCTCAACAGTGCTCTACCACGAGTCCCAGTAACTTGAGACATGAACCTAGGGAGTGTAGCTCTGCGGCGTTCCCCTGCTCCCTCATCAGCAGGTGGTGTCTCACCCCGCCCCGGATCACGGCCTCTGACCCCTGCAGTAGTTGGACGCCCACGTCCCCGCCCTCGTCCTCTACCCCTAGCCCTCAGGTTAAACATTTTGAAAATGAAAGTTATAACTTTAATTTTTTTTTTACTTTTTTTGTGTTTTTTTGTGTTTTTTAGTTTTTTTTGTGTTTTTTAGTTTTTAAAACCAAACAATGCTATCCTATTGCTATGGCTATTTTCTAGCCAAGTATGAAAGCACACTGATGAGATGACGCTGAGTTATGAAAAAATAAACGTAAAATAAAAAGAAACTGCCAGACTGTGCCTAATTGAAATCAAACCCCTAATAAATTTTCCCACTTCGGTCTTTGCGATGGATATGTGCGTCACTAAGCGCTAAACACAGCGGTCGCAAGTCTCACTCCAAATTCCTGACAATTGGCTAGTATATGCACTGCAGCAAGGACAGCCAACAGCAGATCAACCAGAAATAAAATATATATAACGCTATTGTAGGCGTAAGTAAGCCGTTTGGATTCTCCTTTGGCTATTTTCTAGCCACGTATGAAAGCACACTGATGACATGACACTGAGTTATGAAAAAATAAATGTAAAATAAAAAGAAACTGCCAGACTGTGCCTAATTGAAATCCAACCCCTAATAAATTTTCCCACTTCGGTCTTTGCGATGGATATGTGCGTCACTAAGCGCTAAACACAGCGGTGGCAAGTCTCACTCCAAATTCCTGACAATTGGCTAGTATATGCACTGCAGCAAGGACAGCCACCAGCAGATCAACCAGAAATAAAATATATATAACGCTATTGTAGGCGTAAGTAAGCCGTTTGGATTCTTCTTTGGCTATTTTCTAGCCAAGTATGAAAGCACACTGATGAGATGACGCTGAGTTATGAAAAAATAAATGTAAAATAAAAAGAAACTGCCAGACTGTGCCTAATTGAAATCCAACCCCTAATAAATTTTCCCACTTCGGTCTTTGCGATGGATATGTGCGTTACTAAGCGGGCACGAACCTACACTACAAGAACCACGGGCTTGCCACTGATATAGTCAGGCAGCCAACTAGTCTAAGTGTGTTTATTCGTCCCTGCTCTCCATAACAACATGGAGAGCAGGGACGAATAAACACACTTAGACTAGTTGGCTGCCTGACTATATCAGTGGCAAGCCCGTGGTTCTTGTAGTGTAGGTTCGTGCCCGAGTTTATCCTCTCTGGAATACACACCGACAGTTATCTGCCCTCAGGGTCTAATAATATTATCTTAAATTGACCCTGAGTCTATATGAATTTTTTCCTGCGGCATTGTGGGAAATGACACAATTTTAATGGGTTTGACCATGTATTGGTCTATTTTTAATGTAACTGTGAATAAAAGTTATTTTTTAGGATATCCACAGTCAGATCCCTCTCTAATATCAGTGAATCCTCATCACATATATCACAAAGGGAAAAAATGTAAGATACATTGCAATGATTAAGTAGGCCAACTTCAGGAAACTTGAAAAAATGGCATCTGAAAAACTATGATAAGTCTTAAAAAGTATTACAAGAATGCAGACAATGTAGTGATAAATCCCCCAAATGTAAGTGTGGATAGCATTATAGATCAATTTTTATTAGTAATTATTATATAATTTTTGGCAGGGGTGGGATTCAGATTCTTAACAACAGGCTCCCTACTTTGCATGTGAGAAGTCTGTCATGTAATAGCGCTCGAAAGAAAATTAAACATAATCTAAAAACAATAAAAATATTTAAAATGTACTTAATATTAATATAATATTTAGATAAATCTTTATCTTAAAGCTATTTTTATTTACATTCAATCTTCTTTAGTATTCTATACCAATAAAAATATACAATGATGGGGGGGGGGGTTTATCATACGCTGGCGCTCATGCGCAGGGTTTTATTTCTACGTCAAGTCCTACCTATGTGTGAAAAGTCAATACAATACAAAAAAGTTCATGTAAAAATATATATTTTATAGATTTTTCGTGTATTAAAAAAAAAAATCAATGCATGTTCAAAAAGACAGCAAGAGACGGAAACATGAAGATTGTAGAAATAAGTCGCTGTGCACTCGTACTTGTGATCCATTCATATTTATTTAAAGCTAAAATTCATTCATGTAACAATTCATTAATCTGCAATAGGTACAAAATCAATATAAATATTAATACAATTATAATGAAATGCATACATAGTGAAGTCACAAAAATGCGTCTCAATACGTCTCAAACTGCAGAATACTAATAAATCAGTTTAGTCCCGGGCATATCCTAGAGTGCTGGTAAAGTGCACCAGTACTGGAATAAAGAGCACCTAAGTAAGCGCAAAAAGACAACTGCTGGGATTGAGACCCGTAAGACCAATACATGTGTTCCTGAAGATAGGTTTTCATGCTTTTCTGCACCATTATGGTAGGGATCCAGATCGGAGTCCAACCTCTCTGAACTGGCTGTTAATTGAACAACTAGTTCAAGAGATATTATTCAATCTCATCCATGACCATGCCTCCATTTTTACTTTTTCTATGGTAATACATTGGTAGTTTATGATTCTGTTTATGAAACCTCATTCTTCATTCTTTAGATCCTGATATATGCTGAAGAAGACAAAGTTTCTTTAGGGAAACACTGGAGCTTCCTGGAGAAGCATAAAATATCTGTTAGCAAAAATCTTCTGCACCTTGTTATATGTAAATCCATTAGGACTTTAGTCTCTACACAGCTTTGGGAACTTTGGTGGTTGACCCTCCATATATGTCTAATAGTCAATAGTGAGCATTGAAGGATATTACGGTATGAGTTGTTGGATTGGTAATGGACCCTATTATCCATATCCAGCTCTTTTCTACATAAGCCATTAAAGGGGTATTCTCATCTGTGCATTCACATTCAGTTTCATTAATCTGCCATACATAAACTTTTCTTCAATTAGATGTTATAAAAAAAATGTTCCTGTGTGAAGATAATTTCTCATAAATGTAGTAATATGGTCCATTAGAAACAAGACTATGTCCCTGGATACGGCCACCTCTGCTGGAGGGATTGCACAAAGCAACAAACGGTTTTTGTATATGAAATGTCTGGAATTTACTGCTAGTCCCACAGCCGTCCTGTAGTAATGAATCCTGAATCAGCAGGTCAGACAGGGCTTGGTAGTGCGGGTTGGTCGTAACTGAGGAAGCTATCTCGTTTCTAAGGGACAACTTGTCTACATTTATGAGAAATTATCTTCACACAGGAACATTTTTTTAATAACATCCAATTGAAGAAATGTTTATATATGGCAGATTAATGAAACTGAATGTAAATGACCAGATTAGAATACCCCTTTAATTTCCATCAGCCCCATACAACTTACTTCAATGGAGAAACTCCTTGTAAATCCTTGTCTTTGGTTGGTGTTTTCAATTCATTTAACAGTAAACCATCTGAATCTTATAGGTCTCATCTTCTGTTGTAAATATTATGGTGTCATCCATCCCTCAGTGATGTTTCTCTAAGGACGCCATAAGACCTGAGGGGCCCATCTTATGGCACTTTGCAGACAGATGCCTCTGACAACCTTTCCCAGCCTAAACATCAGAATACACATGAAATTCAATGAAAAGATAATAGTTCACAGGAGAAACATTTTCCACTCTCAACACAACAGGAAGTTCTCTATTATCAAATATTTGTAAACCTCAAATTTAGCCTATGATTGTTCTCATGGCTGACATACCTACTGAAGACATTCTTCCTCCCAGATCTTCATTGGCTCTAATATATTAACTCCTCCTCACTGTCAGAGTCATCCATCAATGATTGACCGAGTAGTCCCTGACCGCCTAAAGAGGGAATCACATATTATATGGGTGCCTTATTCTAAATCAGTCTGCATTCTTTAATGTTATTTCCTTTGTGTGACTATATATAACTTTCTGGAGGCACCATATTTACTTGACTTTAATAGGCCTTTGTGGTAACTTATAGTGAGTGATTCTCGATGATAATACACATGTGCTATCTATTTTGAAAACCTCACCATACAGGCAGTTCTTTCCATATGGTATGTGGTAGCTTTATATGAAGTTGGCATCTGTGGTTTGCAGGTGGGTGTTGAGGCAAGGGTCTCACCTATTCCCATAGGGACTTTTGTCTTATAAGAGGACTACACTACTGCTCGGAGGGTTGTTTTTGTATTGTTGCTCAGGGGCTGTTGGTGGAAGCTCTGGTGGTACTGCATATTTTTGGGTATGTTTAGTTGTTATTGAATAGTTACCTGTGGTGTCCACAATCACTTCCACCAGATCTCGCACGGTCCTAGTTCGACTATTATTTTTGTAGCTGGAATTAAGAAATAAAGTGTTTAGATAAAGCCATATGGTCCCCCCAAGGTTGTATGGGGAAGTAAGAACCCACCACCACCATACACATATAAGACAGGAAGATCATGTCCCTTTATAATGACCTCCAGAAGTCACAACACCATCTGTAGCCCAGATATTAAAAAAAACTGTCCCCATTACACTTTATTATCATTACTTTACATTACTGGTTTATTGCTTATATTATGTAGAAGATGCCGAAACGTACCTCTTGTAGATGTAGAGGCCAAGTGCTGCCAGCAGGATGGCACAAGATGGCACAAGCACCGCATATCTCAGGACTAAAACTAAACAGGACGGGGAATTAGATGTCATGTTTCCTATAGACTATTCAGATGTATTATCTAACATTATGGATAGTAATGGTTGCCATGGTGATAGAACATTCTATTATGGAATGTTGGGAGTTGGAGACCACTTACAATGTTACCCAACCAGATACACACCGAATATATGATAATGAATACTCACTCCTGTCCTCGGGGGAAGCCACCTGTGGGGTGGAGATGGTGGCGGTCACTGTCAGAAATAGAAATTAAACAATAGTGAGGCTTTACATTATGCAAATACAGACATTGTTAGCCAACAAGGAGGTGACAGAAGCCCCCGCACTGGCAGATCACCTATCCTATACGCTCAAGCCTATCCCCATCCCGCTACAGATCTCCTACCAAATACAGGAAGAGATAAGCAACGCCTGTATAGTTCCACTGATGCTTCTTATAGATATCCATTACCTTCTGGTCTTCCGGTGACCCTCCCCTGCACAGCGGATAAAGCAAAAGTCAGTAATATCCAAAACACAATTTTCACATCCATACTCTTCTCCTTCTTCAAAACCCTCAGCTGTTTCCAGCACAGTTCACCCCTTACATAGAATAGACAGGGTACTGTGATGTCATCACTATTGTGATGTCACTGGAGAAGGCTGGTGTGATGTAATCTGGGCGGGGCCTCATTACCAGCAGACTGTGTGCAGTGACATTTGAATTTGCACAATAGCATTATGAGGTTCTGCAGCAGCTGAAGTGTGTGAAATGCTTCTGTGTGAGAACTGAAAAGGAATGAACATGGTGTCATTTGTTTGTCCGGTTTGTTCCTATTCCATTAGTCCATGGAGGTATTACACATGACAGATTGGCTGTACCTGTCCATTATGAAGCTGTGGGGTAACTGTACTGATATAACAGAGGTACATAATATAAGCCAGCAGCTCATCAACGTCACCAACCCAATACAGCTTTCTAACTCCATTGTTTTGGGAAGGATTTGTATATAATTCCTAAGGATGTCTACAGGAATGTTGTGTCCATCCAGTAAAACACTTGTGTTTGTATGGTGCAGATGAGGGTTTGGCTGGGGGCCAGATACTATGGTCAAGTTGGAGATGGAAGCAAGACAGAGGTTAGCTGGAGGCTAGGTTATATTCACATGTGGTAGATTTGTTAGAATCCCATGCAATGTATGAATAGGATTCTTTCTGCACCATATATCTGAATTTTTTTTTTTTAACTGAAAAACTTTTTTATTTATTTTCATTTAGTGCATTATAAAATACATACAAACAGCTTTGCCATTTTAACAGTATAGGGTTGCAATATCATTTACACTCATGTAAGTTCCATATATCTGAATTTTTGCAAACTCCATAACATGAAATGGTCTGTCGCAAAAATTGCTGCATATAAACATATGTTTGTAATCTTACTATTGTATTTCATACACCTTAGGCCAGGTACACACGACAGTGAACTATGTATACTGTAGTCTGTTTTTTGAAAAAGCTGCACTAAATGCAATACTTTAGAATGGATAAATGCCCATGGCCGTTATTTGAAGAGACTGCACAATCAATTCTTTAACCGCTTCCATGGCTCCCTGCATGGTACTGTGTACATGGCGTTCCCCTGTTTTGCAATCAAAGGGGGAGAACCGCAGGAGTCAGAGTACCCACAGCCCCCTAGCACCATTCGAGCCCTCAATAGTGATCAGGTCTGTGTGCGTCTTTGAGGCACAAACAGCGCTGATTATTGGAAGTGCTGCCTGCACCCCTTTTTGAGACCCAAAGCGATGGCGTCTGGGTCATAGAGAGGAAGAAGCCGCATACATTGATGCTCCGGGAAAGAAGAGGGACAAGGGAGCGCAGTAGAGGTTGCAGGGGGTGCAGTATCTATATACTGAGGGGACATGTGCAGGGACTATCTATATACTGAGGGGGCATAAGCTTGTGCTATTTATGTACTAAGGGGCCACATGCTGGTGCTATCTATGTACTGCGGGGGCATCTTCTGAGGCTATCTATGTGCTGAGGGGGTATGTGCTTGGGCTGTCTATACACTGAGGGGGCATGCACTGGGACTATCTATATACTGAGGGGGCAGTGTATACAGTATTATCACCCTCATGCACAGATCCTGCAGGGCTGAGGACATTCCTGGTGCAGTGTATACAGTATTATCACCCTCATGTACAGGTCCTGCAGGGCTGAGGACATTCCTGGTGCAGTGTATAGAGTACTATCACCCCTCATGCACAGGTCCTGCAGGGCTGAGGACATTCCTGGTGCAGTGTATACAGTATTATCAACCTCATGTACAGGTCCTGCAGGGCTGAGGACATTCCTGGTGCGGTGTATAGAGTATTATCACCCCTCATGCACAGGTCCTGCAGGGCTGAGGACATTCCTGGTGCAGTGTATAGAGTATTATCACCCCTCATGCACAGGTCCTGCAGGGCTGAGGACATTCCTGGTGCAGTGTATAGAGTATTATCACCCCTCATGCACAGGTCCTGCAGGGCTGAGGACATTCCTTGTGCAGTGTATACAGTATTATCACCCCTCATGCACAGGTCCTGCAGGGCTGAGGACATTCCTTGTGCAGTGTATGGAGTATTATCACCCTCATGCACAGGTCCTGTAGGGCTGAGGACATTCCTGGTGCATTGTATGGAGTATTATCACCCTCATGCACAGGTCCTGCAGGGCTGAGGACATTCCTGGTGCAGTGTATAGAGTATTATCACCCCTCATGCACAGGTCCTGCAGGGCTGAGGACATTCCTGGTGCAGTGTATAGAGTATTATCACCCCTCATGCACAGGTCCTGCAGGGCTGAGGACATTCCTTGTGCAGTGTATGGAGTATTATCACCCCTCATGCACAGGTCCTGCAGGGCTGAGGACATTCCTGGTGCAGTGTATACAGTATTATCATCCTCATGTACAGGTCCTGCAGGGCTGAGGACATTCCTGGTGCAGTGTATACAGTATTATCACCCCTCATGCACAGGTCCTGAAGGGCTGAGGACATTCCTGGTGCAGTGTATATAGAATTATCACCCCTCATGTACAGGTCCTGCAGGGCTGAGGACATTCCTAGTGCAGTGTGTAGAGTATTATCACCCCTCATGCACAAGTCCTGCAGGACTGAGGACATTCCTGGTGCAGTGTATAGAGCAGTGATGGCGAACCTTATAGAGACTGAGTGCCCAAACTACAACCAAAATCCACTTATTTACCATGAAGTGCCAACGTGGCATTTTAAGCAGTAACTTACTGTTACCTGTTCTTCCACTTATTTTAATTGTATCAACCGCCCGGGGCCAACAATACAGTTGAAGGAAGGTGGGCTCAGACTATTATTGTAGCTTCTCTCCAGGGTCTCTCTGTACAGGAAGAATGGTGGATGTAGCAGGATGACCTACAAAGATAATGCAGTCCTATGAACACCTTCTTACTTTTCAAGCAGTTCCAACAGTCAATGTAGTGTCAATGTAAATAAACGCTAAGAGCAGCATCTGGAAGATTTGATATATTGGTCCTGTTTGGTGAACTCTGTCCTGGGGTGATGGCCTGAGTGCCCACAGAAGGGGCTCTGAGTGCCACTTCTGGCACCCGTGCCATAGGTTCGCCACCACTGGTATAGAGTATTATCACCCCTCATGTACAGGTCCTGTAGGGCTGAGAACATTCCTGGTGCAGTGTATAGAGTATTATCACCCCTCATGTACAGGTCCTGCAGGGCTGAGGACATTCCTGGTGCAGTGTATACAGTATTATCACCTTTCATGCACAGGTCCTGCAGGGCTGAGGACATTCCTGGTGCAGTGTATAGAGTATTATCACCCCTCATGTACAGGTCCTGTAGGGCTGAGAACATTCCTGGTGCAGTGTAAAGAGTATTATCACCCCTCAGGCACAGGTCCTGCAGGGCTGAGGACATTCCTGGTGCAGTGTATGGAGTATTATCACCCCTCATGCACAGGTCCTGCAGGGCTGAGGACATTCCTGGTGCAGTGTATAGAGTATTATCACCCCTCATGTACAGGTCCTGCAGGGCTGAGGACATTCCTGGTGCAGTGTATAGAGTATTATCACCCCTCATGCACAGGTCCTGCAGGGCTGAGGACATTCCTGGTGCAGTGTATAGAGTATTATCACCCTCATGCACAGGTCCTGCAGGGCTGAGGACATTCCTGGTGCAGTGTATAGAGTATTATCACCCCCTCATGCACAGGTCCTGCAGGGCTGAGGACATTCCTGGTGCCGTGTATAGAGTATTATCACCCCTCATGCACAAGTCCTGCAGGGCTGAGGACATTCCTGGTGCAGTGTATAGAGTATTATCACCCTCATGCAAAGGTCCTGCAGGGCTGAGGACATTCCTGGTGCAGTGTATAGAGTATTATCACCCCCTCATGCACAGGTCCTGCAGGGCTGAGGACATTCCTGGTGCAGTGTATACAGTATTATCACCCCTCATGCTCAGGTCCTGCAGGGCTGAGGACATTCCTGGTGCAGTGTATACAGTATTATCACCCCTCATGCACAGGTCCTGCAGGGCTGAGGACATTCCTGGTGCAGTGTATAGAGTATTATCACCCCTCATGCACAGGTCCTGCAGGGCTGAGGACATTCCTGGTGCAGTGTATACAGTATTATCACCCTCATGTACAGGTCCTGCAGGGCTGAGGACATTCCTGGTGCAGTGTATAGAGTATTATCACCCCTCATGCACAGGTCCTGCAGGGCTGAGGACATTCCTGGTCCAATGTATAGAGTATTATCACCCTCATGCACAGGTCCTGCAGGGCTGAGGACATTCCTGGTGCAGTGTATAGAGTATTCTCACCCCTCATGCACAGGTCCTGCAGGGCTGAGGACATTCCTTGTGCAGTGTATAGAGTATTATCACCCCTCATGCACAGGTCCTGCAGGGCTGAGGACATTCCTGGTGCAGTGTATACAGTATTATCACCCCTCATGCACAGGTCCTGCAGGGCTGAGGACATTCCTGGTGCAGTGTATAGAGTATTATCACCCCTCATGCACAGGTCCTGCACGGCTGAGGATATTCCTTGTGCAGTGTATAGAGTATTATCACCCCTCATGCACAGGTCCTGCAGGGCTGAGGACATTCCTGGTGCAGTGTATAGAGTATTATCACCCTCATGCACAGGTCCTGCAGGGCTGAGGACATTCCTGGTGCAGTGTATAGAGTATTATCACCCTCATGCACAGGTCCTGCAGGGCTGAGGACATTCCTGGTGCAGTGTATAGAGTATTATCACCCCTCATGTACAGGTCCTGCAGGGCTGAGGACATTCCTGGTGCAGTGTATACAGTATTATCACCCCTCATGCACATGTCCTGCAGGGCTGAGGACATTCCTGGTGCAGTGTACGGAGTATTATCACCCTCATGCACAGGTCCTGCAGGGCTGAGGACATTCCTTGTGCAGTGTATAGAGTATTATCACCCCTCATGCACAGGTCCTGCAGGGCTGAGGACATTCCTAGTGCAGTGTGTAGAGTATTATCACCCTCATGCACAGGTCCTGCAGGGCTGAGGACATTCCTGGTGCAGTGTATACAGTATTATCACCCCTCATGTACAGGTCCTGCAGGGCTGAGGACATTCCTAGTGCAGTGTGTAGAGTATTATCACCCCTCATGTACAGGTCCTGCAGGGCTGAGGACATTCCTGGTGCAGTGTATAGAGTATTATCACCCCTCATGCACAGGTCCTGCAGGGCTGAGGACATTCCTGGTGCAGTGTATAGAGTATTATCACCCCTCATGCACAGGTCCTGCAGGGCTGAGGACATTCCTGGTGCAGTGTATACAGTATTATCACCCCTCATGCACAGGTCCTGCAGGGCTGAGGACATTCCTGGTGCAGTGTATAGAGTATTATCACCCCTCATGCACAGGTCCTGCAGGGCTGAGGACATTCCTGGTGCAGTGTATAGAGTATTATCTCCCCTCATGCACAGGTCCTGCAGGGCTGAGGACATTCCTGGTGCAGTGTATAGAGTATTATCACCCGTCATGCACAGGTCCTGCAGGGCTGAGGACATTCCTGGTGCAGTGTATAGAGTATTACCACCCCTCAGGCACAGGTCCTGCAGGGCTGAGGACATTCCTGGTGCAGTGTATAGAGTATTATCACCCCTCATGTACAGGTCCTGCAGGGCTGAGGACATTCCTGGTGCAGTGTATACAGTATTATCACCCCTCATGCACAGGTCCTGCAGGGCTGAGGACATTCCTGGTGCATTGTATGGAGTATTATCACCCTCATGCACAGGTCCTGCAGGGCTGAGGACATTCCTGGTGCAGTGTATAGAGTATTATCACCCCTCATGCACAGGTCCTGCAGGGCTGAGGACATTCCTGGTGCAGTGTATACAGTATTATCACCCCTCATGCACAGGTCCTGCAGGGCTGAGGACATTCCTAGTGCAGTGTGTAGAGTATTATCACCCCTCATGCACAGGTCCTGCAGGGCTGAGGACATTCCTGGTGCAGTGTATACAGTATTATCACCCTCATGTACAGGTCCTGCAGGGCTGAGGACATTCCTGGTGCAGTGTATAGAGTATTATCACCCCTCATGCACAGGTCCTGCAGGGCTGAGGACATTCCTGGTGCAGTGTATGGAGTATTATCACCCCTCATGCACAGGTCCTGCAGGGCTGAGGACATTCCTGGTGCAGTGTATACAGTATTATCACCCTCATGCACAGTGTATACAGTAGTATCACCCTCATGCACAGGTCCTGCAGGGCTGAGGACATTCCTGGTGCAGTGTATACAGTATTATCACCCCTCATGCACAGGTCCTGCAGGGCTGAGGACATTCCTGGTGCAGTGTATACAGTATTATCACCCCTCATGCACAGGTCCTGCAGGGCTGAGGACATGCCGGGTGTTATTGTCAGGCAGGAGCTGTCATTGCTGTCAGTATTATGCCCCTGCAGCAGGTACCTCCTCCTCCTCCTCCTCCTCCCCCTCCTCCTCTCCCTTTTGTTTTACTATCACAGGGAGACCGAGAGAACAATTTCCTGTTGACACCGGAATATTTAGAAAGTGCAAGGAAGGAGGGAAGAAGGAGGGCAGCAGCAGCAGCGGCGGCAGCATCTGGGCAGTGGCAGCGCTGGCACCGGGGCTGCTGCATGCATGTGCACACAGGGCAAAGTTTGTGTGCAGGGGCCTGGCGTGCATGTGGCATCGGGTGGGTCAGGGGCACTGAATGGATGGGCATTGTGTAGGGAGCAGCCGCACACAGCTCGGCCTCATCTGGAATAGTGGAGGTTCCTGCTGATTTTGTGAGCCTCCAATGCTGTTACCCTGTGCTGTCTGCTGATGGCTGAAGCCTGGCTGGAGGAAGAGGAGGAGGAGCTGAGGGACAGTGCTGGCAACAGGAGACACAGGAGGTCCAACCTCAACCAGGCTGCAGGTGGGTGACATGGGCACCAGTGCTGATTATCTCCATGCCAGGCGCTGGGGGGATTATATTCTTAATGGTGATGGATGATCCAGAACATACGGTGACATAAGCTGATACCTCGCTGCAGCCATTGCCTGAATAGTCACCAAGACAATATCATGATATGAATTGTGTTTATCCGGCTGCGAAACAAAGTAACCAGAGCTCCAGAGGTGCCCAAGGCCTGGGGACATGATAGCGTTGTTATAGCAGGCCTCTACATTAGATTACACATGAATACAGTATGTACAACGCTGCAGAATATGTTACCGCTATAAGTAAGGGGGTATAAATGAATGAAGAACATTGGTAATAGGAAATCAATATTTCTGGTGCTCTTCTGTCCCATCTCTTGCATATTGATGCAAATGTAGATTGTATTATTTTTCTATTGTTAATGTTATGTTCTTGTCTTCTGTCAAGATGTTGCAAATTCATCTCATTCATTTTGTATGGAAGGTCTCCCTGACAATAGAGCGGCAAACTTTATGTATAGTGATACAAAATGATCAGAAATTTAGAAAGGATGTGTGATCAACTTAAAACTGTCAAGTTATAGTCTTATTATCATATTGTATATATAATTTTTATATATTAACAAGGAGGAAACAGTGGGAGACAATCAGTGTTGGTACCAGTTACTATTAATATTAAGAACTCTGCTTTCTGTAATGTAATAGGAACCCTTGATCACGCAGGTACATCGCTGGGTACAATACAGCTATCATTGCTATGTCTTCTGCTCCTCTGTGGGCTTAATATGACCAGAACAGATATTTATCCCCTGGTATTAAATACTAACATTTTTACTGTTCGTTTATTGTAAAATACTTTTCTCTAATAATAAAACAATACCAACATTTAATTGCTGATTCTAGAATATGCCATTAAGGAAGACACATCATTTATATGCAAACTAGTCCTAACTTTGGTATAAAGTATGGAGATCTGTTGAAAAACTAAGTGTAAATTGATCATACAAAGGAAAATAGGGAAAGTCCTGGTTTGTGTATGGCTGCTCTCCATGGTAACCCAATTCATGAAGTTCTGCTTGAACAACTTTTGTTGAATGGTTTCTTCCAAATACAGATTGTAACTTGGGTAAAAAATAGTATGTACTGAATGTTTCAGCCATACATTGTGTAATTGTATACACAGGTCATATCCTCATAATGAGCATGACTTGTGAAATAACTAATATAATAATGGTACACGCACCTGTAAAATATCATCTGACCCTTATGGACTACGATGTCTGGATTGTTCCGTTCTTTAAAACTTTTTTTCTTTAAAACATACGATAATACATGGATTGTAAGGCCTCTTGCCCACATTGAAGTTTAATGGGTCCAATTTGTCTGGCCCTACAATGTCTGGCCTGAATTCTCAGGAACCAGAACTGAACTGATGTGCTGAGTTTAGTTCCAGTTTCTGAGCATTTGGGCCGGACACTGCAGCAGACACACTGGGGGTCATTTACTTAGGGCCCGAATAGCCTTTTTTACGCTGGGTTTCCCGTATTTTTCCGATTTGCGCCGTTTTCCCCTGAATTGCCCCTGGGTTTTGGGGCACGCAATCGGATTGTGGCGCATCGGCGCTGGCATGCTCGCAGCGGAAATCGGGGCGTGGCCGCCAGAAAACCAAACGGATTCGGAAAAACCTCTGTATTTTTTTTTAAAAAGTGTTGCTTGACACGCGCTTACCTGCACCCAGCAATGGATGGTAAACTCCAGCGGACTTCAGCGCAGCAGCGACACCTAGTGGACATTGGGCACACTACCTTAGTGAATCGCCAGAAGACCCGAATCCTCGACTGTGAACGCACCGCTGGATCGTAACAGGAACGGGTAAGTAAATGGGGCAGATTTATCAAGTGTCTGAAAGTCAGAATATTTCCAATTGCCCATGGCCACCAATCACAGCTCCCCTATAAAATATTCATGAGCACTGGTGAAATGAAAGCTGAGCTGTGATTGGTTGCCATGGGCAACTGGAAATATTCTGACTTTCAGACTGCTTGATAAATCTGCCCCAATGTGCCCCACTATGTGAGTTTGTGTATCTTGTGCATCCTTTTCCATTGAGACAAAAATTCTAAAAAAAAAGTGTGCACAGTGCTTTTCTAAAAGTGGTAGAATAGTAAGGTACTATATTGTATGTCTATATGTGGACACTGAAGTACCCTGAAGGCTGGTGATGGTTGCTATACAATGGCTTTTTTCTTTCATTGGGTATTATGGCCTCCATCAATCTTATTCCTCTATTTACCTTTTTAAAAGGATAAAAAGGTCCTCTTTGTTACATAAGATGTCTATGGACATGTTTATCGTGGATGTTGAGCGCTTTCCTGACATACAAGATGTGAGCCTAGGATCAGTGATCTAGTGAACCTCATGGGTTATGCTGTTGAAGACCTTTGTCATGTTGTCTTAGCCAACAAAAAAATGATATCTCTAGATCTGTAAGACCTGAGAGTATAGCCAACCACACAGAAGGTTAGGCCAAATTTATGTAGCAGAATACTGCATCCAAAAATGTTGGACAAACTTTGCACCTCCACTTTTCATGAAAACACCTTTTGTATCAGTTATGTGGAGGATGTAGAAAACTGATTGCAGGTTCTATTCCTGTCCATGTTTGTGGCCTGTGGGAACATGAGAAATACCGATGCCACACGGTTTTCATGTGGTCCATATTCGCCACATTCCTAGTGACATAAAAAATTCCAGCCATTGTTTTTTTTTTGTTTTGTTTTTTGGTGGATAAATGACAAACATTGTTTTTTTTTGCGGACATACCGCTGAGAAAGTGATTACACAATGATGACACATGATCCGCAAAAATGGACCATAAATTACTTTTAAACCTGTTACCTGTTGTGATTTTTGTAGGCATCCCCATGGTGTTAACCCTTGCATTTAGTCTATTGTATTCTTTTGTATTTGACCAAAAAACTAGAATACGCAGCTACATAATTTTGTACCGTGAGTCTGGTAAAAACATGACATTTACAACAGTAATCTCTTATCTTATGCTGTCTTCAAGGTCCTCTGGCATATTTTAACTGGTCTATTTGGTAATAATTTACTATGGATCAATTACTTCAGAGGTTGTTTTTCTTACTTATTACAACTTGTGTTATGAGGGGTAATTAAAAGTGCAGAGGTAGATGGACCAACAGTGTTAAGGCACTCTCCAAATGCATTGTGGCAAATAAAGAGCATACTTTAATAAAGAACGCCATTTATACACTATTAGTCCATCTGTCTGTGCCCCTGCACAAGTGTACATGCCCCCTGTGCCAGGGATGTGTATTTGGAGTTGTAGAGTCGGTGAACATTTTGGAAACAAAGTCGTGAGGAAATGGACCGAACAATTTGATCAATACAGTATCGGCCGAATATTATGTCTCTGATCTAAGGATTTAGGACAAGGGTGAACACCATTAATGATCAGAGCATTGTCATACCGTGCAACTTTAAAAGAAACCTACCCTCAAAATCCATCATGGCCTCCTTCTAATCAACTTTAAAATTTATGCTAATAAATCCGAAGGGCTTTGGTGGGCATTACCAGAGACCTTTCATTCTCTGGCTTCACAGGCTGTTACACGGTTTTCCCCTTATGCTCCCTCAACCTCTTCTCCTGCAGTGAGATTACATCGGGCAGAGGGCCGGAGAAGTGCTCCTGCTTTAGTGAAAAATAAGAATTGGAATGGCACTCACCGCATGAAACTCCTTCCAGAGAAATTTTATTTGTGAATACTCACATGAAGACAAAAACGTGGTTTTACATGTAGAGGGATAGGGAGGACGCAGGGACTCAAAACATTGCAGGAAGGACAGCTGTTTCGCGCTCTAGGCGCTTCATCTGGCTTGTCTGCTCAGTGAGCAGACAAGCCAGATGAAGCGCCTAGAGCGCGAAACAGCTGTCCTTCCTGCAATGTTTTGAGTCCCTGCGTCCTCCCTATCCCTCTACATGTAAAACCACGTTTTTGTCTTCATGTGAGTATTCACAAATAAAATTTCTCTGGAAGGAGTTTCATGCGGTGAGTGCCATTCCAATTCTTATTTTTCACTGTATCACATTCTTGCGCTAGGAATCCAGAGCACCACAGCGCTCCTATTTAAGCTTCGTTTTCCATGAACATCGTCATCCTATATCAAGCTTCTGATAGAGACTAATTCAAGATATACAGACCCACACTCTATAACCTGGTGTACATTGAGTAGTGCCACCCGGTTCTCATTCTATACATTCTACTTGCTCCTGCTTTAGTGTAACATCCTGTACAGTTACAGCACGGAGGGGCTCTGGCAACAACCCCAGTAAGACCTTCAGGCTCATTGGCATAATTTTAAAAGTTGATTTTAAAAGGAAGGAGTCTAAAGATAACAATTTAATAAGATTACCAGAGCTCCAGCCTATGTCAGTCTTCTCTCCTCCAAACTCATGCAGCTGCCTCACCCCTCCCCACTTCCTGTCATGTGTAGTAAAGGAAACCTAACATCTCGGATCTACCTATTAAGGTAGATCCGGTGGCAGGTTCAACGAATGAATGACATGGCAACCCTTTTTAGGGCTAATCCTTGAGTGGCATGTAACTTTATAAATCTTTTATCACCTAATATGCAAATATCTGAAAGAGGCTACTGGGGCGTGGAGTAGCCGGAGCTGAAGCTACACGTCGCGGCTACTCCATGCCCCAGTAGCCTCTTTGGAGGATCCTTCTACTATGAGATCTTTAGTGCGCAGCTTATGGTAGCTGCGCACTCTTGTCCGCACTCTGCATAGACTCTCTATGCAGAACCGGCGGCTGCGCGTACATGGCGGCGAAGTCGGAGCTACTGCGCATGCTTAATAGCTCCAGCTTCAGAGCCAAGTACGCACAGCCGCCGGCTCTGCATAGTTAGTCTATGCAGAGCGCGGACGAGTGCGCACAGCTACCAGTATCAGACAGTTTGATAGCATACTCCCAAGTAAGGTATCTAGGCTACATTTATTTTTAAAAAAGCCTACCAGATCTGTTATACTGCCATTATTTTTTAGGCCAGCATAACTTAGTGACAGCCTCACTAATTTCGACTGATGTCAAACAATGGCTTCCTGAATCATTGACTAGCACGCTTCCAAAAACAACAGTCATGTGCAGGGGGCCTTATTTTATGTGTTTATGTGTTGCAAATTTTGAAAATTGGCAACTGATTGAGTTTGGAAGCCATTCCTGCCACCTCGCTTTCCAGCTATTTCACACCCGTGCAGCCTCACAAAAATGAACTAGGACAATACACCATGGAGTGAGGAGAATAAAAACCTAGAAGTTTTTTTCAAATTTTGTGGCATTTTCTGTTTGGTAAGGAAGGCTGTGACTTTCATTTGCATAGCACATGGTTACTTGGTATTTTTGGGTCAGTGACATTTTTTTCACGTTATATATATTTTTACATATATCACTGCCAAATGTCCCCAACTTATTCTAAAAACATCGGTTTCTGCCACAGCTTTGCGCCATGATTTTGCTGCAGCAATTTTATACCCCCAGTAGAAAAGTGATTCCACTGCAGTTTTATTTTTGAGGCACATGGATGGGATTTTAATAAATCCTAGTGGTGATGAAACTATGGTGCCAGGGGTGGGACTCAGAGCCATGTCTGTGGGCCTGAGCTGTCACCCCAGTAGAGAGTTTGCCAGGCCGGTTGAATGACTCAAGGCCCCCTTCTGCAGTCCTCGGTAGCTCAGGATGCGCTGTGTGCAGGGCTATTTTAAAGAAAAACTTCCTGGGCTTCCTGAGAATTATAGGTGGAGTAAGGAGGGGTGGACAGGGCTTGGAGATTCTGCCCTGTGATTCTTCCTGTTCAAGGGAACCCTGGATGGAATCTACAATGATAATCAGAATTCCCTTCCTTCTTTCAACTGTATTGGTGTCCTAAAGAAGCCGATATGAAAGCTGTGGCAGGGCAGTAAGCTACTCTGTGATACATAATTGGATTTTTTGCTGTAGTTGGGACACTTGGCCTCTAAACGGTTCACCATAACTGTTCTATGCTGTTATTGTATATCACAACAGATTCCAATACAAATAACCTATGTTTTCCATCTCGTTGAACTTTGCACAGAATTTATCATTATAATTTAGAATTTTTTTTTTAATTTTTGAAGATGCATGTGTCAGGACCTCAGCTTTAGCTCCCAGGTTTCTAACAATGGCATGAGGATAGTCTAGCACATCAGGTTGTGCAATGTACACGAGACAACACCCATGAGTATTAGTCACTCCACAAGCAGATACTAAAGATATGAAATGTGAAACTCTACACCTGTACGTAAACCTTTATCACAAGTTTCTAGGCATCCAGGAGAAATGACGCTTAATAAAAATGCAGATTTGCCTTGCAGACCCTAAACATAGATTACAGCCTTTTTTCATATACAGGCGGTCCTCTACTTAAGGACACCCGACTTACAGACAACCCATAATTACAGACAGACCCCTCTGACCTCTGGTGAAGCTTTCTGAATGCTTTACTATGGTCCCAGACTACAATAATCAGCTATAAGGTGTCTGTAATGAAGCTTTATTGATAATCCTTGGTCTCATTACAGCAAAAAATGTTTAAACTCCAATTGTCACTGAGGCCAAATTTTTTTTGTCTGGACCTACAATTATAAAATATACAGTTTCGACTTACATACAAATTCAACTTAAGAACAAACCTCCGGACCCTATCGTGTATGTAACCCGGGGACTGCCTGTATAGTGATTCCCCTGGCAAAAAAAATAGAATGAAACATTTTACAAGCGGGTGTAAAACAAAATTGGTGGCAGACAGGAAATTTCAGTAATCTAGCCTTATAAATTTGTCAGAAGTTTACAAACAACTGTAAAATCTTGGCCAGGCCTAGGTTGAATGGGAACAATATATTATGATAAGATTTTTTTTTTAATCCATTTTACTGCTGATTTATGTCATGTTTCACAATTATTGTGGCTTAAAGCGCAGTATATATATGACCTGAGATGTTGCACAGCTCTGTATACTATTCCACTACTGGATGGAGATTGCCACAATATTTGCCAAGGCTGTTTCAAATATAGTTGCTATATATTTGAGCCTAGGTGCCCAATCTGGGGGCTCCTTCATAATAATAAATCTTTATATAGCACCAGCATTCCTGCCATGACTGGATGCAGAAGTAGTGATAGGACCTGTACAAACGTCTGTGACACTTCTACAAGCAACGGCAGTGTACGGGGAGAGGAGGAGGAGGTGAGCGCAGCTCACCCCCGCCCCTCTCCATAGCAACCTATGGCGCACGGCGCCGTATTACGGGAAAAGATAGGACAGGTCCTATCTTTTTCCCGGGTACGGAAAGGTACGGTGCCGCACGTGTGCCGTGCGCCCATAGAAGTGTATGGGGGACGTATATCGGCCGTATATACGTCGGCCGTATATACGTCCCCAATACGTTAGTGTGAATGTAGCCTAAAACTGTATCAGACTATTTTCCCCTCTCGCTCCAGTTGTGAGTTGCAGTCTCAATACCATCAGCTTGTTTGGGCCGTCAGTGTCACACCCCGATCTTGTACTGTGACTTTTCAGTCCCCTATCAAAGCTGCCCCAAAATACAAGAGAAGGGGTGCGTGACTTCAATTGGACTACTGGAGCAGCAGAGAGAATGCAATGTGCCTTCTCTCTGCATGTTTCTGTATATACAGATCAGTGATTCTATAAGATGTGTTACCATAAGATCACTGTTACCTCTGATCTATATATAACAGCAGGACATACTTTAACAAAAATAAATAAATACACCCCCCCACACACACACTCCCAAATAAACTGGCAATGGCTATGATTGTCAGGTGGCTCCCTGACAGGAGGATTCTTGGGTGATGGCCATAGTCTGTACAGGCGGGGGTCTAGGGCGTTGGCCACAGTCTGGACGGGGAAGAGGCAGTGGGGCTTCAGCCATAGTCTGCACAGGAAGGGGGGGGGGGGCTGGGGCTTTGGCTATAGTCTTGGTTGTGCACCCTTTATTTAATAAATTATGTAAATGTACTTTGTCTCAATTGGCTATTTAAAAAGGGAACTGTCACCCAAAAAACATGCACTAGGAGATGCTTACTAAAATAAGCAGCTCCTAGCACTACCCATGTTTAGCAGTGTTAAACTTCTAGCTTTAACGGAACCCTCTGTTAAAGCTAGCAGACACTGCAGCGCTATAACCTCAGAAACGCCGGACCGCGCTCAAAGCTGCTTCTTTTCCGGACCACCCCTCCCGTGTCATATGCCAGCGGTGACTGCCGGGCTTCTTGTGGCATAAATATGCCTCTTTAGTGGCAAAAATAAATATAAGACACTGGGGCTTATTTACTAAGGGTCCGCGGAACACACTTTCGTCGGAATTTGGAAATTTTCAATATTCAAATTGTGTCACATCCAATGCACACAATATAATACATATATAATGCACCGGGAAGTAGATGGTGAACTCCGGTGGACCGGAGCAGGGAAGTGACAGATACTGGAAATTGGGTGCACAATCTTTGTGAATCGCGGAATCCTTGGACAATGCACTTCGGGTGAACTCCGTCGGCCGGGTAAGTAAATGTGCCCCACTGTCTTATTTTCGGGGAAACGTGGTAGTGCTTTTTTAAGGGTGCAGTCACACGTCGCGTTTAATGCATGCATTTAAAAACGCATTGGAATAGCTGAAAAGTGATTTGCCTAATTAAACAGCTGTTAACACTTGCGTTTATAAAACGCAACTGTTAAAATGGTGAAATGAGTATTATTACCCTTCTGGAAAAATGTCAGTGCAACCTCTGTATGTACCGTAATCAAGACCAATTTTATACTGCTAGTGCCATAGGGATGAAGTATCAAAGTACCAGAATACATATATTCTAGAAAAGAAGTATATTAAAGGAAGATGATATACATTGTGTGTCATAAACCAAGTGTGCAATGGTAGGCAATAACATGAAGTGAGGTCAATATCCTAGTAGGTGGTAATGTATACAATGTAAATCGTGCATTGCATTTGCTGGAGTTAAAGTGTAACCTGATAGAAAATACTGGAGAAGGATACAGAGGACTGGTTTCATTGTAGTCAAGCATGACAAGTTTGAATTGTCCAGAAGGCCCAGGAAGACAGAGAGGGGACATCAGTAAAATTCCACACATTTGATAGTGTTTATCAGGAATACCTATATGCAGATAGATTATTTCTTACAGCAAAATCTCAATCCATCATGATAAACCAGGGACATTTACTTAGATATAAGCACCGTGACTCTAGTAATCTTATATTTGTTAACCATGGCCTCCTTCCTTCTAAAATCAACTTATAAAATTATATAGATGAACCAGTAAGTAAAAATATTTCCTGTAAGAGAGTGATTGCTAGGGAGGTGTGCTTTATAACAATAGGGAGTTCTTGATGTATAGCGGTTCCCACAAGTTCATTTAAGAACCTAATGACCAGTCCTGGAGACAGGGAGTATATGTATTTGTAGATATCAGGTGGTAAAAGAGGCATTTTTCTCTAATAAGATACAAAGCTACATCTCTTAACCTCCCTAGTAGTTGTATTCATGTACAGAACGTTGTTTATAATCCTAGCTACACTGTGACATAAGTCATTCTATCCAAGGAGTCAGTGACTTTTTATTTGCTTAAAGCACACAGAGGTATTCCCCCAAGTGATATAAAAGATTCCTTCCCCCAAGGCTAGTATTAGCTAAGATTAATTAGCAAATAAACTTTGCGCTCTGTATTTTTGAGCGGATGAAACAAATTACACAAACAAAATAATAATGCACTTTATTTATTAAAGGGGAAATTCGATAAAAACTCCAAATTAATCAAGGGTATTGCGGCACTCGAATCATGTAGCTGTCCTAAAACGGATAGCGTAATATAAAGCATTGGAGACGGCCCTGATAGGTTAAGGTCTGTAGTGGGAGGATGTGTTGAAGATTCATGTTGCTATCTCCTTGTTCCAGGCGGTTCAGTCATTGGGGTCCTCTGGCACCCAGTGTACCCCTTTTCTCAAACTTTCCCTGCCTGCTATAGTTTTGACACTTTCTAAGGCTGGCACCTATTCCTTTCATATAATTATGGCGTTTGATGTGCGAGCAAGAGTTAGGTCAAGTTGTTTCCTGTCTCTGACATCTATTCTTTACTGACACGTTCTCTCAGACCTGATAATGCTGAGTGCAGTGTCTGGTGCTATAGAGAGGATTGTTTGTTCTTCTTCAAAAGGGTCACCCCTTTTGCTATTACAAGCTATTCAGTCAGTAGTGCAGTTCAGTTTATAAGTTGAATAGTAAATGCTCATATAATCTGATTTTACAGCAAATATTGTCATATTGTCATACTGGTCAAATGACAATCTGACTGTTCCTTAACATCTGGAATATCTGCTCCCTATTCCTGTAATGTTTCCTGAATGGAGATATAAGCTGTCTGCTACTTTAAAGGAAGCAGTCAGATGCCTAAACGTCAGTTTGGTCCAAGAAACTCTGTCCATGCACTTGCAGGATTTCCAGGACCAAACTTAACATGTCCGATCAGTTCAGTGATTCTAGGTTCAGTCCAGGAAATGTCTGCAAAAAGACATAAAAGTAATTTTAACGGAGTAGTGAGATATCTGTATCTGCCAATAGAAGATCCCCCCAGTCTTCTCAATCCATGCTTCAAATTGACATATGTACACACCACGCTTGGGTTATAGTGTTCTCTTTTTCTATATACCTTCAACATGAATACAAGTATCAAAACATTCACCGGCAAATTTAATCGTATTCTATTCTATTGATCCTTTTTCAATATTCCAATATAAAATATATCTCCCCACGTGTACTTCGCATTTCAGACGAACGGAGTGTTAGGATGATTCCTTTTGGAGGGGTGGCTCTTTCAGGGTTTTTCTATAGATATAAATAGGAAGAGATACATTGTAAGTCAGTCCAGGAAATCCCACAAGCTAACGGGGCAAGTATCTAAGACTGAACTCACTTGTGGGTAATGGGCTTAAAGGGAACCTGTCAGCAGAAATTGACCTAATAAACCACTACCAGTATGTTGTCATGCAACTGAACATCTTCCAAATCATGTTTCTCTCATGACCCAGTGTGTTGTAATCATTGATAAATCTGAGATGTAAATTGGTTGTATAAAGTCATGGAGGCGGAGATTTAAACACTGAAGTCAAGCTCTCTCTTCCTCAGAAAGTTCCCTTTACTGTAAATGATGGTCCTGTATCAAGAGACATCACTAACCAGATCTTCTAAAGTCCGATACATGACAGAGGAGGCGTTCAGAACTCCCTACCTTGACTTCCGTGTTAAACTTCCCTCCTCCTTGACCTTACACAATCAATTTACAGCTCAGTTCATAGATTTTCTGGATGATGCCACCACACAGGATCATGAAAGAAACAATAACTAGAAGCTGTTAGAATGCTTGCTAATATTCTGGTAGTGGTTCATAAGGTAAATTGCTGATTAACGGTTCACTTTAAGGCCAGTTGTACAAGGCCTGGTTTAACAAATGTGTACAACTAGCCTAACTATACATTTGCTGGGCAGAGAAGCCAGTGGGGTATAGTCATAAATCTGTTTAAAATCTCACATAATGTGTGCCAATAAACTGTCTAAAACACATTAATAAAGAGTTTTTATAAGGGTATAAGACTGGTACTTCCAAAATTTGGCATAAATTAAAGGAAATCAACCAAATAAAAAACAAGGAAACCTAGAAATACTCACCTCTGCTCCTCTTGATGTTGCTGGCACTGTCTGTCGCTAGTTTTGACATGCTGTGAAAGTTATAATTAGCAGCATGGAGCGCAGAGACATCCTGTCTGGTGCTCCGAGTGACTAATTATTCACACCCCTGCAACTCTCTCTCCCATGCTAGGAGCATGAAAGAGGGAGGTGATGTCACGGGGGGGAGTGCGGGGGCGTGTATAATTAGCAGCCTGGTGTGCCGGACATCTTGTCCTTGCACTCGGTGCTGCTAATTAAAACTTTCTTTTCTAGGTGATCCTGGCGTGTCTAGACTAGCGGAGGAAAGATAAGGACGGATAAGATAACCATTCGATTTTGATTTCTGCAACAAATGTATACCTGCAATATTCGGTGCAGTGAAACCTGGATTATTACTGATTTGTCTTTCCTTCCATACAGAATACTATTTATATTATGGTCTACTTTCTGTGTCTGTTGTAGTCTGTTAAGTTGCATTAGACTGTCTGACCTGGCAACGTTAGATTTATGGTAAGCAGATTTTATAATAGGAGTGTGCACAATTGTTGGCAATGACTATAGTTGGCACAACTACATACAATAAAAAACCTACAATAAACCACATACAATTAATACATTTCTTTCTCTATTTGTATTAGGCAATGATCAATTGATTCAATAGAAAAGCAAGCGGACTATCATTCTGGTAAAGATAAACATGTAAGATAAGTGGAGTGGTTTTGTGGCGTAGTAGTTGCAGTGAAATTTTTATGGTTACCATGTAGTATCTGCTAAAGTCTCAGCCGCTTCGCTGCCGTACAATGCAATGGCTAATCTGCTGTGTGTACTTCTCATGTGAACATATTTTTTAAAGGGGTTGGCCACTTTACTTCATAGTCTATTAAAAGTTCTGCACCCATGTCTTGATATGTAAAGAGCTTACAGGGCTTTTGCTCATGGACAGACAAGATCACCCGACTCTCCATCTGCAGCCATTTTATAGTCAGGACTGTCTGGCTGATGAGGTAAAAGACAAGAGGCTTCACTTTACATATCAAGAGGGTGACGCTGAACTTTTAATAGAAGTATTTGGAAAATTACCTCATATCCTGCCCCCAAATTTACACATACATTACAAAAAACATGAGGTCAAGTGGCCAACCCCTTTAAGTATTTCTATTCTAGTTATTGCGTGAACTTGGCTAAGATCACTGCTTATCTGCAGTGGTGAATTTAAGCGTAACTAAACCTTTGGAAGCAATTGTTTTATATGTCAGACATGCACAGTGTAGGTGATATTAGTGAACTTTCTTGTGCAGTAAGCAGTGTAGCTGAAGCCCATACACAGAACAGAGATATGGAGAGGAAACTGAAGATTATCGCTTTCCCTACCTAGAACAGATTTCTTTGAAGGAAATCTACCGTAATATGATATACCAGGGACACTTACTGATAGATCCAGGCTCTGTGACTATGTTAATCTCCTTATATTTGTTATCCATGTCCTCCTTTCTTCTAAAATCAACTTTTAAAATGATGTTATTGAACCAGAAGGGCTACCTTAACCTCTCTATCATCCGATTTTACAGACGGTTACACTGTCTCACCCTCCCCTGCTCTTACTGTAAGAGGAGCAAGGAAAAGGTATGAGGCTGTGTAACAGTCTGTAAATCCAGATCACGGAGGGATTAGGGTAGCCCCTCAGGCTTATGAGCATAATTTTAAAAGTTGATTTTAGAAAGAAGGAGGCCATGGATAACAAATATAAGAAGATTACCACAGTCACAGGGACTGGATCTTTGAATAAGTGTCCCTGGTTTATCATAATGGATTTTTATGGTAGAATGTATCTTATTAGCCAACCCTGGCTATACATTTTTATGTGTTCATATACAATATGTAAATGTATGACATGATTTGGGTCACCATGCCCCTCGCCTCTCCCCAAGCCTTACGTCCCCAGGTGAGCACTTATAGAGAAAATATTTTTGGTTATCGGAGAGAAGTTCAGAACTACAGACAATTTTATTCTCACAAACTAATAGCATTCAACACTGCTTTTTTGTGTGTGATCAGCTTGTATTTTAGGTTATTAACATTATTAACATTTTAGCATAAGTCTTTTTACTGGTCGCACGAAAAAAGTGTAAAATATAATCTGTTCCCATTACTCAAACATCTGCTGAGTTTTCTAACATTTTAACCATTTAACAGTCTGGAAATCTGCCATCAAAATCCATCATGATAAACCAGGGACACTTACAATAGATCCAGTTACTGGGACTGTGGTAATCTTCTTATAATCTTCTAATATTTTAAAATATTTTAAATTATGTTATTAACTATGGTGTTACCAGAGCCCCTCTGTGTTGCAGCTGCCCAACTTTTTCCACAGGCTTTTTCCACCTCCCACCCATTTGCTGAAAATTCCTTTGCTGTAGTGAGATAACGTTAGGCAAATAAAAAGGGGGAGGAGCAGGAGGAGGTGAGACAGTGTAACAGCCTGCGAAGCTACAGCACGGAGGGGTTCTGGTAGCTCCTCCAGAGCACTTCAAGCTAATTAGCGTAATTGTAAACATTGATTTTAAGAAGGAGGCCATGGATAACAAATATTAGAAGATTACCACAGTCATAGGTCCTGGATCTATGAGTAAGCGTCCCTGGTTTATCATGGTAGATGGTTAATGGTAGATTCTCCATCATAATAAAAATTATATTGAAAACTGCTCTCACTAGGGATCTGAGCATAAAATGGTATTAACTCTTTTCTTGTTCCAGCCCGTTTGGATGCGGCACTGGTTCCCATTGGTCACTTACATGTTGGTGTCTCAAAAATGCCTATGCATGCCCACATTGCCTGCCCCTGACTAAGCAGTGTCCCTACTGGGACATCAGGAGGTAGAGACCAGCATGGAACTGGGCAACGCTAGGACTGCACAAAGATTGAGAGGTTGAGGGTTCACTTATATATGTTAAATCCTCTATTCTTAGTGGCTTTCCCTAACTTTTCCCTTTTAGGCTTAGCCACATTGATGAAAAGTACACTGGGTGGGTAACGTAAGTGCCCAACCCCGTCCACCTTGTGAAGCTTAGAGAAAAGTACAAATGGTGGAGGTCTCGATTTGTAAATAAGTGGTGTTTATTTATAATGAATAATAGGAAAAGTTGGTGGAAACAAATACAGTTATAGCGTACAAGCTGACGGTCAAAGGACCTGAGGAGCACACCGGCAGCTGTGCCTGTTGAGGAGGATGCGGGAGCATCGGCCGTGTTGTCAGCAGAGGTGGATACGATGCTCCGTGGTCAATCTGCGTAGTTGCTTCGAGAGTAGGTGTATCACGGGCTGGACAGGAGGAGCCAAGTGTGGTGTCTGTGTCCAGGCGGTAGTGTACACTCAATGGTGTATGTACGCAGTGTATGAAGGGGGGGGTGCACTCGTGGATGGCGGAGTGCGAGGGGTCCCTAGTAGGCCCTAATAGGGGCTGAGTGGGAGCCCTAAAAGTCCCTGATTGCTCCTAAATTCGGGGCGGCAGCCCTAGATGGCCGTCGTCCCGACTGGAACCTGCCCCTGTCCTCGGCCAAGTAACCCTAGTTATGGCGGGGAGGGAAAAGGGGATATGTGCAGGTTAGGACAAAGGCTGTGGGGATCACAGTAATCTGTCGCAGGTAAGAGACAAGTGCAAAGGTAGAAAAGTAGGGTGAAGAGGCAAATTCAAATTCAAATTTAAGGTGCGAATCCCTTAATGTAGTATATGACTGTACGTGGTGCGAGTCGTGCGACAAGTTACACCATGCGTTATTAAGGATGAGGTCAATCTTCCCTACATGCCATGTTTCACCTATTGAATATAGGCTCATCAGGGGAAATAAGACCTATTGGGGAAAAGCGTAGAACAAAACCATAGTCATATTCTGAGGTGAACCGGTGTGTGGTTAGGATGGGACACATAGTTGGTGCTTACCCTTGTAGTGTGGAAGTTTGCAACATGCCTAGAAGGATTGGGTTGGGGTGCACCGGAGGCGAGTCTGTAGTGATAACAGATCAACAAAGTCAAATGGCTTGATGAGGAATGATAAGACTGGAGTAATAAGTCGATATGAGGAGAATCTTACCTGGGGTTTAGGTATAGGTCAAAGAAGTTCTCCAGAGGTAGGTGCACTGGCAATGGAAACGACAGTATAGTGATGCTGTCTGCGTGAGCGCTGAGACACTGTGTGTCGGTGGAGCTGCTCAGATGTTGCCGGTGTGTGACGCCCCAGTGGCCGATGGGAGGGCCGAGTATGGGCTACGCAAGCATGGCGTCCGTGGGGCGCCTGCGCAGTGTGCTCCGAGGTTGACCGAGATGCCCCGGGGAAGGGGCGGGGACGGGCAAGCCGCGTCGCCCGGCAACCGAAGAAGCGAGGCAGCGCGTCAGACCACGCCCGGAGACCGCCCCCGGAGGCTGGCAAGGTTGACCAGAGGAGCTTCAACGGCGCAGGAGAGGCGGACAGGGTAAGAAATTGAAATGCATGGACCGCCAAGGGGATGACCGGAGCGGTGGATCAGGAGTAAAGAGAGGATCCACCGGTGTCTCGAAGGAATGGTCGTGTGCTTATCAGTGTGGGTAAGAGCAGTGCCACATCGAAGCATGGGAGGACCTGAGAATTAGGTTTGTTGTCTGGACATCAGAGGGAAGGGAAGAGAGGACGACCTTCATGGAGGGGTGTATGGTAGGTGAGTTAAGGGGTGCCTGTATTGTGGAATGTGGGCAAGGTGAGTGTGGCCTCTATATGAAGCAATTGAAATTCAATTGTTCGTTGAGGCCAGAAGGGCGACTGTCTTAAGCCGGTAGATCCACTGGGCTTTTTTCTGGAGGAGTAAACGGTCCCAGTCGCCCCCCCTCCTCATTCATGTGTCGTGATAGGGGTTTGTCGCGGCCGTTTCTAATGTCTCCTAGATGCTCGCCAATCCGGCGGCGGAATTCTCTAAAAGATTTGCCAATATATTCCTTGCCACAGGGGCAGGATGCCATCCTTCTCAGGCATGTTGCAAACTTCCACACTACAAGGGTAAGCACCAACTATGTGTCCCATCCTAACCACACACCGGTTCACCTCAGAATATGACTATGGTTTTGTTCTACGCTTTTCCCCAATAGGTCTTATTTCCCCTGATGAGCCTATATTCAATAGGTGAAACATGGCATTTAGGGAAGATTGACCTCATCCTGAATAACACATGGTGTAACTTGTCGCATGACTCGCACCACGTACAGTCATATACTACATTAAGGGATTCGCACCTTAAATTTGAATTTGAATTTGCCTCTTCACCCTACTTTTCTACCTTTGCACTTGTCTCTTACCTGCGACAGATTACTGTGATCCCCACAGCCTTTGTCCTAACCTGCACATATCCCCTTTTCCCTCCCCGCCATAACTAGGGTTACTTGGCCGAGGACAGGGGCAGGTTCCAGTCGGGACGACGGCCATCTAGGGCTGCCGCCCCGAATTTAGGACCAATCAGGGACTTTTAGGGCTCCCACTCAGCCCCTATTAGGGCCTACTAGGGACCCCTCGCACTCCGCCATCCACGAGTGCACCCCCCCCCCCTCATACACTGCGTACATACACCATTGAGTGTACACTACCGCCTGGACACAGACACCACACTTGGCTCCTCCTGTCCAGCCCGTGATACACCTACTCTCGAAGCAACTACGCAGATTGACCACGGAGCATCGTATCCACCTCTGCTGACAACACGGCCGATGCTCCCGCATCCTCCTCAACAGGCACAGCTGCCGGTGTGCTCCTCAGGTCCTTTGACCGTCAGCTTGTACGCTATAACTGTATTTGTTTCCACCAACTTTTCCTATTATTCATTATAAATAAACACCACTTATTTACAAATCGAGACCTCCACCATTTGTACTTTTCTCTTAGCCACATTAATGGAAATTCATCAGTGACTAGTCCATGACATATTGCATTGACAATAGAAATGTTTTTTATGTATCTGCTGTGGATTCTGCTTCAGCTCCTATCTTCTGCAATGCTAATGGTAATTATGTAGCAGACCTGCTCTGTACATTATGTATATCAGAAAGATTATATAAGGGGCACTGCTGTTAAACCCCTTTATAGGGAGTGTGACATGTCCACATCTCTTCTTAGCCAATTTATCCTGTTGGAGGGGCATGACTCATATATATATATATATATGGTGGTGCTCAAACTTGAGTAGAACACAGAACAGAGCATTTATTCATCATATAAAATATCATCTTCTTAAAAACAGCAGCATGCATCACAGGGAGAGGAACACAGGAGCGTTTACAGGCTCTGTGTCCCCATCTTCAGGCTCCTTTCACACAGTCAGTATTTCGTCAGTATTTAGCCCCCGTGTTTTAAGCCTTGCTTACAAATACTGACAGTCCGAAAGTGGCCTTAGGCTCCTTGTGTTGTCCACCTCAATTTTGGTCCACATGGATCATATCACATACAGATCATTGTGTAGAAATGTACTGGGTGATTCAGTTTTATTGATAAGAGTGAGATTTGAAAAAAAATCTTCACAGTTGATGTTCACAGTGCAAACTTTTCTGCAACATTTTTTTTTTTTTACAATTTCTTCAGCTTCTTTTGTAATTTCGAGGATGCACAACCCAAAGGAATGCAAACTGTTTCTAGGACAGATAATTGTACAAATTGTATCTTATCCGGATATTCTTCCTATAATGGATAGATGGATCCTTGGTTCTTGTAGTAGAACTCTTAGTCAGTGTCTGTCTCTTAAAAGAGAACTTCAGCCTTACTTTTCAATGTGATAAGCTGCCCAACCCTTACTCGGTGTGGCACACAATGCCAAGAACTCAGGTTTCTCTCCTGGTCACCGCAGGTGGTTCATCTCTCCATCTCACGGTGAATCATCTGCATTTAGTATCTAGCCAAGCAGGTCCTGTATTCTACAGTAAGCAGGTTCTTCTACAGTAAAATGATGAGCATAGTGGATCAGTCACATAGCAGCAATACACACTGCCCTCTTCAGGTATACAAGGGCAAATGAGTTTTGTGTTTATTTAAAATATATTTTTAATTGTGTCTCATCAGCATGTGTACAACCTGTAGATTTATTTTTTAATTAAATCAGTTTACAAATATAGAAATGTTAATAAACCTTTAAGGTAACTACCAAATTTGTGGATTAGTAGATTTCTACTTTTTTTTTTTAATAATGATGACCCATACATAGCATATGTCTTAAAGGGGTTGACCACTATTAGCAAACTGCAACATGGTTAGTATAAATAATTAATTCCTTTATTTATATAGTGCCAACAGATTACGCAGCTCTACACAGAGCTTGCCCAATCATTGTCCTCATGGGGCTCACAATTTAATCATACTGCCTGTATGTTTTGGAGTGTGGGAGGAAATTTACACAAACACAGAGAGAAGATACAATCTTTGCATGTTGACCTGGATGGGACTTGAACCCAGGACCCCAGCGCTGCAAAGCTGTAGTGCTAACCACTGAGCCACCATGCTGCCCAGATACTCGACTTACCTTGTTAATGTTTGCTGTGAGTCACGTCATCTCACACACCTGGGCAGCAGGTTGAAGAACTTCTATAAGGTTGCATATCCTGCTAGTTTCCAGCAGATGAAGGGGGTTGCGCAGTCATTACTGTGGACGCTGCCCCTCCAAACACTGTCGGGAGTGGTTATGACAGAGTGGGCATGCAGACAGTAATAACTTCATGCCCCCTCCATCTGCTGGAAACTAGGGAGTCCAGAAGCTTCTGGTCACTAATGACAAAATTTAACAGGGCAAGTATAATGTGGATCTTCGACTTACCTTGTTAAAGTTTGGTATAAGTGGACGACCCATTTAATAGATTAGAGGGGTCCGACAATGTTCTCATCCGCATTGCAAGTTCTAAAAAATCCCAGATGGAAACGTCTTCAATGAAGGACTTGCATCTGTTACAATGACACACATCATAAAATGAAATTTTTAACATGTGGGGCTTCCATTAACATTTTTGTTTTGTGGAGCAGAACAGCATAAGACCCTGTAGAGGTATGTGATCACAGTGCTGTTATCAGACTAGCAGGATGATATTGTTGTTGCTTTCTTTATTTTAAATACCATTCATAATTTTCTTTTTTTGTTTAAAAAAATGTCTCATCTTCCTTTCCTATTGTTAAATCTACAATAGGTTATGTATTCCAGACCTTGAATGAGTTTAATTCATCTGAAATGGTTTGTAAATGCTGACTGTTGTTGATGTACAAGATGTTTGCTTCTTGTCTCTACACTTTGCATGGGTGTGTTACATAAAGTGTTAACAACAGGAAAATAAAGTCTTATATCAGCAGCGGGAATTACCGGTATATAAATCTCTGTATAATTATCTGTTTGTACTCACCAACTAATATAAACTTGTGTGCAAACACATATATACTAGTAAACACATGTGTACTAGCGTGTGTGAAGGAGTGGTGCAGCGCCCGCAGGTCCTGGCAGGGCCTTATGTAGATACATATAGAAAGGCAGGCAGCACTCTAAACGACAATGAAAAGTTGAGGGGAAATGTATCACCTTTTTCCAGGGGTTTATATATTCTATTTCATATTTCAGCATATGGGACCTTTTTGTTGCTTGTTCAGTACAGTATCTAGGGTAGTTTTTCAGGACTTGAAGGGGTGTTCCCATTTCAGCAAATTAATTTTTTTGTTTGTATGATGAAAAGTTATATGATTTCCAATATACTTTCTGTATCGATTCCTCACAGTATTCTAGATCCCTGCTGCTGTTTATAGAATATTATATTCTGTGTTTACTTCCAGTGGATATAAATCTGTCCATGGTCACACAGATGCACAGCTCTGATTACTCTCTGATACTAATGAGCCGTGCACCTGTGTGACCATGGTCAGATTTCTGTCCACTGGAAGTAAACACAGAATATAGAATTCTATAGACAGCAGCAGAGATCTAGAAAACCGCAAGGAATTGGTACCAAAAGTATATTGGAAAAATGTATAATTTTTCATCATGCAAAAAATAACAGTAATTTACTGAAATGAGAATACCCCTTTAGGGAAAATACGTTACAGTTTTTCAGCGGGATCTCTAACACCAACAACCTTAATGAAGGGCTCCCAATATCTAACAACTGATGTGTCAGGGGACCAGACAGCTGTTTTCTTATAGGACCTGTGGAACGGCCAGACATTGGACCTGGAGGTTCCAACTAAGAAGGACAACACTGTGCAGGCTATGCAGCCTCTGACATTTTGGAAGACTCCTGGCATAAATGACTTTGTGGGTAAATAAAAGTAGTTGTGACTCTCTTAAGTTTATGCTGAGGAGAATGGGGAAAGGCCTGAAGCTATGTCGTTCCTTGTAGTCCGGAAATGTGTAGGCTTAGTTTGCTATTTTTCTTTTTATTTATTTTTTTTCATTTTTACCTGGTTTCTCCACAGGTGGGTTTAAATACATTTTTAACTACAGGCAGTCCCCGGGTTACATACAAGATAGGTTCCATAGGTTTGTTCTTAAAGGGGTTGTCCGAGTTCTTGAAAAAAAGCTAAAAGTGGCCGGGACAGGCCTGCTTAAAAAAAATAAAGCTGTACTTACCTTCCGGTGCCCTCCCGTATCCAGCGCTGCTGTCGCTCCGGTCCGGGCGCCATGTAAACAAACACGGCCGCCGGAGCAGCGCTGGATTCAGCTTCCGGCCGGCCGTGGCCGGGCACGCCTATCCGTCCCTATACACAGCATTGTGTATGGGGGCCGGAAGGTTGTCGGGTCCGGCCGGAACTGAGTCCAGTGCTGCTCCGGCGGCCATGTTTGTTTACATGGCGCCCGGACCGGAGTGACAGCAGCGCCAGATACGGGAGGGCACCGGCAGGTAAGTACATCTTTATTTTTTTTAAGCAGCCCTGTCCCGGCCACTTTTAGCTTTTTTTCAAGAACTCGGACAACCCCTTTAAGTTGAATTTGTATGTAAGTCGAAACTGTATATTTTATCATTGTAGATCCAGACAAAATTTTGTTTTGCCCATGTGACAATTGGAGTTTCAAAGTTTTTTGCTGTAATTAGACCAAATTTTATTAAAGCTTTATTACAGACATCTTACAGAGGATCGTTGTACTGGGACTATAATAAAGCATTCAGAGGTCAGAGTGGACAGAGGGGTCCGTCTTTAACTAGGGGTCGTCTGTAAATCGGGTGTCCTTAAGAAGGGGACCGTCTGTATAAACAATCTAATATTCATTGTTGATTTATTTGAGGCTGGGCACATTTTTTTGGTTCCCTTATTATAGTTCTCTTTAAACTGTTACCCAACCTCCTAGTAGTTTATCAGGAACCACTTTGACTTTCCCTGAATACCTACTCCACAGGTGTGTCTGTTTATCATAGTTGGTGAGGTTATCTAGGATCATTATGATAACATCTTAGTCATATTTTTATTGTTCTGTCTTTGAGGGGCACTAACTGCGACAAACGTCCCCATTCAGCGCTATACTCCCATCGTCTAAAAAAGCGTGAACTAAGTTGAAATCTGTTTCCCATAGAGAGTTCCCTGACAAATAGGTCTCCAAGTTCTGATAGTATTTTTTTTTATGAGATATACTCTCTAAGTTTGCATAGATTTGTGCCGTCCTTCAAAAATTATCCTACATTTGTAATGTGTGCACTTCAGTAAGTAAACAGTAGGGAGCGCTACTGAGAAATGGTAAATCCTTGTTTATTCTCTAACAAGTAGAGAAAGTTCAGTGCTCAACCTGGCTTCCTTTTTTGAGTAGTGAAAATGAGGAGGAACCAGGCACTTCCTGAATGGCTGCATTCCTTCATTGCTCTTTGACCAGTGTAGCTGTTCCAGTCCTGAGTGTGGCTACACAGGACTCATCCCTCCACCCCTCCGCCTCTCTCTTCTGGATGCTGCAGAGTGATTTCATTCCTTGTCGGCCGTCTGTTACATGTGTATCACTGTGCTGCAGTAGTAGATAGGTGGAAAAAGCAGAAAGGACTAAAGTTTCCTCCTCTGGACACAGGTAAGTCGGAGAGGAGAGCCGCTGCTCTTTGTTCTTTGTTGCTGAGCAGAGTTGTACTTCTTTTACAACTCTTCTATCACTATATAAACACATAGGGAATTGTGGGAGAATGGACGTAGTAGAGTTGGGTTTGTCTGCAGACACACCTCACAATGATACAATAATGTAGGTAAGTACCAACGCCATAGATTTACATTGTGGATTTGATAAATCCATAAATAATGTCTAATAACAGTATTTGATTTGTTATTCTTATTGTATTTTATATTGACATTTTTGGAGGTTTGTGTAACTGCAAGGATAGAAGCATAATGATTTATGTCATGGGGCTTGATGCGTGTTTTATGGATATCTTTACATTACTGTAATTTATTATGTAGTTTCCAAACATTTTCCCCCATTTCTAAAAACGGGAGTATAAAGAAAAACTTGCTTTTCTTGCTTTTAGAGCACATCTCATAGTGGAATCTCAAAGAGGCAATGACGCCTGGAGGTCTTCAGGATGCAGTTTAATTTGACCTATATACTTTATATGAAGCATATGCTACGGAAAGAGGGAAGGTTAATGTGTAAGGTCTCCTATAAATTAGAAGCTGTGCATACAGCTATACAGTACATTTCCAGATGTTGCATAGACCTGCTTTGAACTCACCCCTCCCCAGTCCTGTTGCGGATCTTTGCCAACAGTGATTCATGGAAGGTTTTTTTTTTTTTTTGTGGTTTTAATTTTTTCCCCTCCTCTGTTTCTAAAGTGATGGCTTAAGTCTGAGGCTGACCTGTAGGTCAGGATACAGCTGTACAGGGATGCTTTCTCAGCAGTTTATTTTGTTCCTAAATTTAGCTCTTTGTTGGAAGATCGGGAAAACATTTATAGTTACTTATTGAATGTTATTTGAGGTTACCGTTTGAAAAAGGAGATGGTGTTCATATGGTGTTCAAGCAGTATTACTGGAAAAATATGGTCACATGTGTCATGATGCCTCTCCATTGTAATTCTTTTAGCCATCTCTGTATACACAAATATAAGCCAAGGCACTTACTTTTACCACAAAAAATTGGGGAAACTTATTGACTCGAGTATAAGGCTAGGGTGGGAAATGCATTGGTCACAGCCTCCCCTCACTATTGAAATGCCCCGAAACCTCCCCTCACTATTGAAATGCCCCGAAACCTCCCCTCACTATTGAAATGCCCCGAAACCTCCCCTCACTAGTGAAATGCCCCGAAACCACCCCTCACTAGTGAAATGCCCTGCATCCTCCCCTCACGAATGAAATGCCTGGCAGCCTCCCCTCACGAATGAAAGGCCCGGCAGCCTACCCTCACTAATGAAATGCCCGGCTGCCTCCCCTCACGAATGAAATGCCCGGCAGCCTACCCTCACTAATGAAATGCCCGGCTGCCTCCCCTCACGAATGAAATGCCCGCCAGCCTCCCCTCACTAATGAAATTCCCGGCAGCCTACCCTCACGAATGAAATGCCCGCCAGCCTCCCCTCACGAATGAAATGCCCGCCAGCCTCCCCTCACGAATGAAATGCCCGGCAGCCTCCCCTCACGAATGAAATGCCCGCCAGCCTCCCCTCACGAATGAAATGCCCGCCAGCCTCCCCTCACGAATGAAATGCCCGCCAGCCTACCCTCACTAATGAAATGCCCGGCAGCCTACCCTCACTAATGAAATGCCCGGCAGCCTACCCTCACTAATGAAATGCCCGGCAGCCTACCCTCACTAATGCAATGCCCGGCAGCCTACCCTCACTAAAGAAAAGCACAGTAACTTTCGACCACTAATGAAATGCCTCTAGTGTTCCCCGCCGCTCCTTTTCCCTCTTCCCCTTTAGCTTCCTGTGTAGCAATGCGGTTAGATCATCCATGTGCTCTGCCCGCGCACTGTGATGTCAACTGTGTGCATGGACCCATCTCTACAGGTAATGAGTACAGTGTTAGAGGAGATTCTTTAAAGAAAAACAGCAGTGAAAGAGCCAGAAGTCTTGCTCATTGGTAGGGGATCAAATACTTTTTTCATGCAATAAAATTCTAATTAATTATTTAAAAAAATCATACATTGTGATTTTCTGGACTTTTTTTTTAGAGTCTGTCTCACATTTGAAGTGTACCTACACTAAAAATTAACGACCTCTCCATTCTTTGTAGGTGAGAAAACTTCTAAAATCAGCCTGGGATCAAGTACTTAATACCCTTACCATAAATATTCGAGTATAAGCTGGGGCTTTTCAGCACTCGGCTTATACTTAAGTATATAGAGTAAATCTCAACCCAGTATGTTTGCAGCATCATTCTTTCTAAAACTATTTTGTTGCAGAAAAAAAACCTGAACTGCAATATGGTTTTAATTATTTTAGGAACTTCTCTGCTTCTACCTTGGTGTGACCACTGTAACCACCAGAACTTTGTCTCCTATCCTATGGATAGGTGTCTCTTCATAATTCTTTCCATTATTGTCTTTTTTTCAATTTTGGGAGATGACAATTTGCATATAATCAGCCATGGCATCCACACTACACTGTACACATATTTTTTCCAGTGAGGTAGGTTTGCACATGTGTTGCTTGTGATTTGGCTTTCCTTCAGATGTCAAAAGCTGAATCCAAGATAAATTATTGACAATTACATCGCAATAATGGAGTTCTTTTTGCATGGTTTGCAGATGACCCTAGTCTTACCTGTAGCTGTAAATAGCAAAGCACTTTCACATATCTCATTGCTATTCAGCGGTTGTGTTGTTGGCCTGTGTACGGCATTGTACTGATTCTCAATGGAGGTGTCTCTTACAGGGAGCCCGCTGTGGAAAACCCACGTTGAGCACGGGTTGGCTGGCATCGTCAAAGACAACAAGTGGCCTCTGAGTTCTAATACTGCTGTAGCGTTTCAATGAGATCCCAGCAGATCAGTTCAGCTGCCTTTTTGTTCTAGACTACTGCCTTTGTTTTCATTAATCCATTCAATGGTGTGATGTATGGGTCTCGTGCCAGCCAAATAGCTCTCTAGTGGACTGTAGAACTGAAAAAAGTCAGCATGGCAGGCAGCTGCACAAATTAGTTATTAATGAATTATTAACTCCTTGACTTTTGGGAAATATGCTGTACACACCGTCGTCACATCCAGATGCAAGTAAATAATGTTCAAAAGATATATTATTTGTGCCTGGTACTTAAGAGGGTCTGTTGTTGTATTTGTTATAATAGACCGCAAATATTATAGGCTTTTCAGATAAAGTGCTCACTACAGGAGAAGAAGCAGAGAAAGGCACAGAGAAGCTGATTTTGTAATATAATTTATTAAGTTAGATTACTACAAGATTACTTTTACCATCTGAACTATTGATTTCTGAAATAAATGGAAAAAAATTGTTTCAAGGATTTAGTTACACTTTTAAAAAGTAGATTTCAGGTAAATATTATTTTCAGATATATATTTTTCCAAAAATATACATATTAAAAGGACCTTTCATCAACTCACCAATTCTACTTGTTTGCACTCATCAGTGTCACTTCACTACTGAAGCACATACCATAATTTTAGCACCAATATGCTAATTAAGCTCTCTGCTGCCACAACCTGCTACCAGAATGTCTAATTAGCATATTAGTAGTCAGACTCCACCAGTACAAACTCAAAGGAATTTTCTTCTGTGGAACCTTCATAGATGCCTTCTTCTTCATTGGTAAAAGGCAAAATCCACTGTATAACCTGCAGCAGAAATTTCCACAATGTTGCAGGAAAGCTTTGGGGTCTGCAAATTCTTGAACTCAAGTTTTCATTATTAATATTGTGCAACTGTTGGTCTCTAGCAATATAAATACCTGTATGAGGACTGCATCTAAAATATTGTGTAGTCATAGGGGGATATTTTTTGAGCGCCAGGCTTAAGCCTCTTGATGTATCGGCCAGGGACATTCGCAGCGTTTATTTCTAGAAATAAACCCAGCCGGCGACTTTTCACCAAGTGAGTGCGCAGGTGGGAGGAGAGTACGTCCCGCGCCAGCCCACTCCTGGCTGGCCATGCCCTCAACTTGGCCGTCCACGCCCCTCTGGCGTAAAGGTGGTGGATAGGGCTAAATAGCTAGCATTTGCGATTATTGCAGGGCTTCTAGGCCCTGATAAATATGCCCCATAATGCGAATTCTCACAAGGGGGAGCAACTGTTATTAAATATGTCATGCTACATATAGAACTGTAATCCATTTAGCTGGGTGACCTTTTCTTTCAGCAATTGTACGCTGGTTTGTATTAATTTTCCTTGTGTACATTGGTGATTTTTCTGCTGGATTCCATGGTTTTCTTGTCTTCCTTGGTGCTTATAGTATTTTAGATTCAACATTGCTTTATGTGGAAAAATCTATTGCATAGTTTCTCATTGGTTAGTAATGTTACCGTAAAATATCTGTACCTATCCTCAGACTGCAGCACAGGACTGTTTGCACAACCTGTGCTCATACACTTGTGGAATAGTTTAATTGACTCTCCCGCCAATAATGACTGACTGGCTGGTAGCATCTTGTTTCTCCTCCAGCTCTATCATAGGCTACCTCTACATCAAACACCATGTTTAACATGACCAACAGCTCCCAAATCTACCCGCAAGTCATTGTGTTCACCACATTATAAGCTTTCTAAATAGATACATTTTCAGTTACCTTTTAATCTGTTGGCCTATACAAAATTCAGTTTTGTGCACCCAAAAGCTCATTAGCATAAATATAAAAACTACAGCTAAATTTTCTATAGAATGACACAGGGAAACAGATTAGATATGTCTTAAAGACTTGTAAAGTGCCCTACACAGTGCTTTTTAACCTTTATGGTGATGTGGGAGCTTGTAGACCCCTTAAAACTGTCCCCAATAGTACAAGACTTTATTACTGCTCCCACTCCTCACTTTGTGACCTAATGAATATCATATGTCTGCCTCATAAAAATATCCTCTGGAGGGTATTGTAGGTTAAAGTGGTAAAAATAACACAAAAATGTGATTGCACAAGTTTACTTAAATTGGTTCAGTTGCTGGGAATGTAGGAATTTCTTTGTCTATGTCATTTTCAGATTGTTTATTTGTACAAACTGTTCAAAGATAAACATTATGAAACAAACCTTTTATGAGATGGTTATCAGTATCAAAAATCTGACTGTGGAGATGTAGCTATAATCTTGTGCAGAATGTGAGCTGGGGCAGAGCCCTATCTAGTTTGTATGTTGGGGAAAGCTCTCTTAGCAGAGAAGGCTTCGTAAAAATGTTATCTTTGCTGTGAAAACCAAGGGATTTCAGCTCTGAAGCTGAACTTTATGAATGCAGTGCTAATGTAGGCCTAGAGATTGCATTAACGCCTCTATAAATGTCATAGATGCCTGTACAGGCAGTTTTACTCCTTTAAAATTAAGGCCCATGTAAATAAATTCCCAAAGGACTTTTCTCTCCCTCCCATGTCCTGGCTCCTTCTTGGTGGCATCAGCTATATTGCTTACTAAAGCAAGCAGTTCCTAATGCTACACCAAAGGTAGCAGTGTTAACCCTCTGATAAAGCTAGCAAGCACTGCAGTGCCATACACTTGGAACGCCAGACCAAGCTCACAGCGATCCGGCGTAGTCATGAGGAGGCGGTCTGAGGCGCTGCTTCTTCCGCAGACCACCACTTCCACGCCATAGGCCGGCAGTGTGTATAAACCAAATCATGGGGAAAAAAAAAATTTAATGTTGGACTGTGCTGGTTAATAATCTGGCACATGTTAACTGTCTAGTCTTCCGTACATATACTTGAGTATAAGCCAACCCAAATATAAGCAGAGGCACCTAATTTTACCACAAAAAACTGGGAAAAACTATTGACTGCAGTATAAGCCTAGGGTGGAAAATACAGTGGTGCCATCCCATGCCGTCCAGTATATAGCTGGCCAGCCCCCTCCCCACCCAGTATATAACCAGTCCATTCCCCCAGTATATAGCCAGCCATCTCCTAGTATATAGCCAGCACCCCAGTATATAGCCATTCCATGCCCCCCACCCAGCCTCTAGTATATAGCCAGTCCAGCCAGCCCCATATAGATAGCCCACAATATGCCTAGTTCTTAAAAAAATTAAGTCAAAACTCTTTAAACGCCCCCCGCTGGTCCCCTTCTAAGTTCTGGGAGCAGCAGGTCCGTGGGCACATTCTTTGTGCTTAAAAACTTGATTTATACTAGTATGTATGGTTTGTTTTGCACTACAATTAGCCTTATTCACACATATGTGATTTGGTCAGTATTGTGCATCAGAAAATGGAGTGAAAACTACATAGAAATCAGATATAATTGAAAGATTTGCACCAGTTCGGTGTGTTTATAACCCACTCGTGGTTTTGTCTCAATAACTGATGCAGAATACTGGAGTAGGAATACTGACAACTGGAATAGTCATAACATAAAAGCAGATGTGATTGGCTGAAGTTTAAAGGGGTATACCCTCTGGGCATTCACATTTAATTAAATTCATTTGCCATTTGACATTAATAAAGACGTTCCTGTGTGAAGATAAGTTCTCATAAACCTGGCCATGTTGATACTAAGAAACGAGATAGCTTCCTCGGATACGTCCACCTCACATTTTGGCAGTGATGGCCAGATATGCGATATTGAGCCCTGCCCGACCACATGGATTCAGCGTTCATTACTACAGGACGGCTATGGGGCATGTAGTAACTCCTGGGACATTTCATATTCAGAAACTTCTTGCTTCCTTATGCAATCACTCCAGCTGAGGTGGCCGTATCCAAGGACACAGTTTTGTTTCTAAGGGACCATATGACTACATTTATGAGAAATTATCTTCGCATAGGTAATTTTTTAAATAACATCTATTTGAAGAAATGTTTTTATATTAATGATTAATGAAACTGAATGTGAATGGCTAGACGAGAATACCCCTTTAAGTCATTGAACATTGAACATTGCAGTGTAGCAACATGGCATTGTCTTTTTAAGTTTTTGACTATTGCTGCAACTATTAAACTACATAACCTCTTTATATCACACCTACTTTTTGTATAGTCCTATCTCCTGCCACTAAGCCTTGTTCATTTTTCAGGCAACATGACAAAAAGTGTCTAAAGCATATAAATAATGTGGTGTGCAGCATATAGACCTGAGTTTTGGAACAAATAATGCTACAATTCTAATCTGTTTAGCCAATATTTGACACTAGACAACATTTTAATATACACTTGTATACATTAGTACTTGGCAACCTGCATATACCCCAGAAGGTTTTACCTGGAATGTCAAAATGAAAGATTAATGATCACTAAGTGGCCACTGCTGTTCTTCGTTATGGTCTTGTTGAAATTGGTAAAATAACGTATTCTTTAAAAAAAATGTTTATTAAGTTCTGTTTTGTTCATTTGGTGCTCAATTTGATCTTTATATGTACATATAGTATATCATATTGGTCACAATAAATTTCTACATCTTTTCATTTTTGTTTCAGAACGTCCAGAAAGGAATAAGCCAGAACACCGTTTTCCAGGGTAAGTGCTGATTCAGAACATATTACTGTTTAATAGGCTTTTACGTGACCTTAGAAATGAAAATCTTTTTATACTGCAAGTTTTATATGCAAGATGAGTGATACATTTGTATTTAAAATGCCAAAGAGAAAATGTAACAAATAATAGTAAATATAAATGATCAAGGATTAGTACTAGAAAGGGAAATTAGGTATCATCTCTTCTTGTGCCACTGGCTGCGCGTCTTTTCTAATGTTTGCATATGACTTGCTTGATGATTTTGTCCATCCATCTAACAATGAAGTCATGTAATTTGGAAAGCCTGGATAGCAGGGTGTGTCGGAGCATATTTCAAGAAAGATCTGCATAGACTGACTTGTTAAGTAAACTATAATTGAGAACACATGTGGAAAATACATATTGTGTTCTAGCATGATCTCTTTTCCCCCACTTTATCACAAGCTTACTGTATTGTTTATATAGGTTTTGTGCAAATGGAATTGACTAACTTAAAGGATATATCATGTTTGAGTACATTGGGTTAGGCTATGTTCAGACCTAATTTTAGCCCTTCATTGTATGGATTCATCAGACAGATTGCTTGAAGGTATCCCACTTGCTCTTGCAGTGGGTTACATTCTTCTGTTCCTCCCTTCCCCTTAAAAAAGGGGCACAGTTAAATCACTGTAGAACTCCCAGAGCATATACTCAGCGGAGGACCGGGATGGATACAGTTTATTTGACTCCATTCTCCCATAGGTTATAATGGCCTCTGCTGAGCGCATATGTCGCTGCAGCAGGCAGCAAGATGGGACTGGGCTTGCTGCATCTTTCTACCCTGTGTTTCCATCAGAATTTGAAGTATACTGTGCAGATGGAGGCTAAAAGGATGCCTCTGCCAGTAGATGTCTATGGATATGCTCGGCATAAACACCAGAATATGCTAAACATATTCATAAAACGAGATGTAAATGTGGCCTTAACAGAATATGGTCCGTAGGCGGGGTGCCCCTGTTAAAGTCACAATGGAGAATTATTAAAGGAAATGGTATATATAGAAAAGTGAGGGGTCAGCTCACCTGAAGGCACAGCAGCGTATGACCAGGAGTCCAAGTACGGATTCTCTTTGTTCCAAGTCCAAGAAATGTATAAAGTGCAAATAATCCAGCTCCATGGACACGCCGGTTTGTAGATAAAAACGTGATATTTTCTTTATTGAAGTACAAAAAGAGATACACAGCCAAGAAGGGGGAAACACACACAATGCCACGGATTATGGTCTACGCGTTTAGGAAAACTCCTTAATCATGACCTGATTGGGCAGTGTGCATAAATACTAGCTACTTGCGGTCACATGACCTGTTTAATTTACATAGAAGACATACACATTATAAAATCTAACATGTTCTTGTTCTTGTTCTTGTTATCCCATTTTTATATGCACAATACTATTTGTATTAGATTGCCAGGGGGCAGGTTAGAGCCAGAGCCCCTGTATTTTAATATGAGAGCACAGCCCCTATATATAAAACATCTTTATAATCGCACTTTTAGGATCTACCACTTATTAAATGGTATATTTCCTTTAAAGGGAGAATTTGTGGTGAGCGTCCACTAGTTCAAACCTCTCCTCCACCCCTACCATCCTACCACTGGAAAAACACCTTTATAGAAGTTCAAAGTTCATTATGCAGTGCCTGTTTCACGGACTGATCCCAGTGTCTAGGACGGGAGTGCGAGCTTCATAGTGATTATATGATACATGAAGTCACTTCTTCCCAGTGGAACGGTAGCATTGAAATGGTATAAAAATAACAATACAGCTGATAGACAATGGTCTTCTAAAACTGCCCTTATGTTGTACTTTACTATCTGTTTTAATTGTTGTTGTTGTTTATCAAGTCTTCGTGGTTTCTAGGAAAGCTGGGGGCCAGCACTGTATATTACAGCTTCCAAAAAGATTGTCACCCAGGGCACTGAATGGGAAATGTCCAATATGGGCAGCACAACAAATCTGGATTTGTCAGATTTGCCATGTAGTACTTTAGAAAGTAAGTTGAGGGTCAGGAGCTATGAGACAGCTGGCTGTATGTGCCTTAATCCCAAGGACTTTTTCTTAATGTCCTAGCTATTCTCTCAGAAGGATTCTTGCGGTGGTGTAGCTTTGCACTCTATCATGTTTTGTTTTGTGTGTATGTTTTCAATCTTGACTCCTGGGACCAGTCATCTGGAGACTTGATGTTCGCTGGCAGATACATGGAAAAACACTCCTCCTGATCCTTCCCTGTAGTGGAAGTACTGCGCTTCACATGACACAGAATCTCCATGTATCTCTGTACTTGCCACAGCTCCTTACCTTCTGCAGCAATAATCGTGAACTTCCTATGGAGCGTTTGCTCGGTCATGATTCTGGTTTTTATTACAGAGGGCGGGATCCTGGGATTACTTTACAGAACTGGAATAAACAAAGTAAATTGGCTTAGATATTGGAACTGCCCTTTCTTTCCAATTGTGAGGCAGAGTTTGTGGACTTTGCAAGAGGTTTCCATCCTTTTACGTAATCCGTTCCTCTTCTGTTTTCCAGGCAAGGACCCCTGTCATCCATAAGAGCCGTTATTAAGAGAAGTAAGTTTCCTTTGTTTCCTACACGTTTCATCATCCTGTTTACAGGATTGGGCTGCGTCTAGTAGTGTAGTTAAAGATGGTGTCGTTTTTTTCTTTTTAAAGAATACATATAAAGATTCCTATAGCTTCTATTTATTTTGTTAACAGCTGAATAGATTGTTCTGCAACATTTCTGTAACTGCTGTAAAAGTGATTGGCCTTTACAGAGATGGATAAGTACAGCACCCTACAAGGAACAGGAACAGCAGTAACATACTGTATAGTTACAGAAACTGTGAAGCTGTAACTTTTCTTCGTCGATACGCCAATGAAACTAGGGCTGCGGAGTCGCTGTTTACGGCACAACAAAGCACACATTTGTGTGCTGGTAGAATAATAAATGGACAACGAGTATTAAAATGATCTTCCATCAACAAAATTTAATTTGACTACACATTTGGCATGCATAGATAAAAATACTTGCTTACTTCCCCTATTGCTTTTGTCACAAATGGCCTCTCACTTTTGAAGGACAAATGTCTATAAGTAGTGTAGATTGAAGGACTGATGGTAGATGTGTCCTACTAAGAAGTTCCTGAGGAACATCGGACTTTATTTATTACAGCTTTATACACCACGATTGCAGCAATATAGAGTTATGAAAGTGATCAGTTTGAAGCGCTCCATCTACCTCACCGTAGTGCCTCAGAGCTCCTTGTGTTATAATTTATCCACTCCCACATTCGGCTACCAGTCCACCCCCATCCTGCCTATCACCTGGTCTATGCCCTGGGGCAGTGGGGGAGTGGGACTGGTAGCATAATGGGGAGAGGGAATAAATGAAAATACAAAGCGTGCTGAGGTTCTCCAGTGATGTGACCAGAGCACGCCAGGCTAATTACAATAATCACTATATATAGAGTTATAGTACAAGAAGTGCAACTTCTTAGTAGGACACATCGACTATCAGAAAAACTGATAGTAGATGTCCTTTAAAGGGGTTTTCCCACGAACTAAAGTTAGGCCCTATCCACAGGATAGGGCCTAACTTGCTGATCAGTGGGAGTCGCAGCGCTCTGCAATTTCTGTCAGCTCCATAGAGATTAATGGAGCAGAACAGTCATTCGCAGCCGCCTGCTCCATCAGTTTGACAAAGCGACGAGGGGTCCGACGGAGGTACGGAAAAACCCCTTTGAGTACAAAAATCATCATTAGAATTAGTGCACTTATTCCTTGTTGGATGGGAGATTATTGAGCTCTTCTCTCCTAAACTGCATCATAGCACTGAGCAAAATTGACTGTGTGTGCAACATCCTTCTGCAGATGGTTCTGCTGTGTCCATCAGATTTTTGGGGCATATCTGTCACCCCATGCATTGGTGGTTGACAGTATCATTCAACACATCAGTGTATAGTACAGGCTTTCATAGCTTCTTGCTTCATCTGTCTCTTTTATAAAGGGCAAATAACCGGCACAGATCTTTATCTCTATTACTTTGCATAAATGACCATATTTTCTTTTGTGAACATCTGCTTAGTCCCTTTCTGCAGTGAATGTTTTTTTTGTCTAGTTTTTCATTCTTTTTGGTTTATAAATTGTTTATTAAAATTTTATTTCAGCATCCAGAACTACCGGACAGAGTGAACAGCAGAGAGATAGAAGGTAATGCTTTTCCCATGTGGTTGTCACTCCATAAACCATATTAACAGTTTAATCGCGACAAATGTGCAATAGAACATTAGGGCAGTAATGGCATTAATTGACTCAGCATGAATTCTGAGTTTTTCCATCACAGGGTGTGATATTCCATGCAACAAATTTACAAAATGCTCTCCTGAAGTAGTTCAGGAGCAGAGCTGCATCAAGAGATAAAGCTTACTCTACTCTGTAACTACATAGTGGGGTAGTGCCCAACAGCAAAGATTGTTCTTTACCCATTTATACAAAGACCTGGAAGAATAACTGCATGTATGCATCTGATCACATGAAATCACAGCAGCCTCCATGGAGGATGGAGAGGAGTAAAAGTCCATGGAGGCTGCTGTGACTTCATCTGATCAGTTAAATCCATGGGGTTCAGTTTGCAAATGTAAAGGGTTAGATGACATTACACTGGTCACATGACATGAAGTGCTGAATAGTAAGGAGGCATAAGGCATGGGAGAAGTAGATGGTAAGGGCCGGCCAAGAAAGACACACCCCCCTGATGCCAGGTAGAATCTGGATTATCAGGCAATTTCGGACAGTTTTAGTGGTGTAAATTAGTCTTTAACTATATAAGTAAAGCATGACTTAAAATTTAAGTTACAGTTACAGTAGGGAATGTTTTACCATCAGTCTTCAGAGCCTATTCATTAGTAACAATACAATTCACATTCCGTAATTATAAGGTTCTTGTGAATAGACTTTGGTCAGTGTTTTTTTTTTTAATATGCCATCCACATAATAGTCCCAGGACACCTTTAACTCCTTCACTAACAGAGTCTCTAGATGAAGTTCTTGTGGTATCACTGGGGATCCAATTCAAATATCATGACCATTTTAAGGTCAAAGCATGAAAGATGAAACGGCACTCCTTGTAAAGCCCTGCAAGGACTTCCAACATAAGTCCTGGTGCAAGCTGCTATCAGTCCCTGTTGCCAGGACAAACCAATACATCCACAACTAAAAAGGCTGCAGCATTCCTTAGAATTTCAATGCAAAAGTGAGGTGTCCTTTGTTTAGATTGAAATTGTAAGGAGTTCTGCAGCCTTTTTCATTTAGGATCATGGCTATTTTATTCAGCCTTGTAGTATTATCCTCCTGATTCTTCAGTCTTCATGCCAAGTCAGAAGACACTTTGGGCTCTTGGGTTGACATGGGCCTGGATTGGGCATTGTTTTAATAAATTTACTTCAAACATAATGAACTTGCTTCCACAATGGTTTTCCTTTTTCATCAATCCATTTGCCCAGAGGAGTTTGGAATCCAATTTCCTTTTTGAGAAACATGTAGAAACAAGTGGGTTTTTGGTAAGAAACTGTATTATACAGAGGATATGCACACACGTGATTACATATTTTGTAGTCAGTACATATTTTTTTTTGTTCTTTCTGTGTGGCTGCTTTTTATCTCGGGGCCCTTTGGGGTATATCTGTGACTATAGCTCACCTACATTGATTACCAGGAGTCTGAGGTAGTCTGTGACACACCCCTGGTCTCATTAAAGGTTAAAGCTTCAGCTTTTTCCCTCCTCCCTGCGGCTTTGTCTTCTTTGATTGGCCACTATGTACAACACAAGTCTATCAAAACCTCAACCAAAGATGATCGGTGAAGGCCCAACTGCTGAGATCCCCACCGATTATAAGAACTAGACTACCCCCAACAATCCGGAGATTGAGGGTCCGGTTGGAGCAGTAATTCGAGCATGCATCCAGTCACTCCATCCAACAGTAAGGGAAAAGAAAGACTATAGACAGTTATTTAGAGTGCCATAGAGAGTAGAGCATTGCGCTTAGCAATTCCTGACACTTCCATAGAATTAAATGGAGCTGGTTCATGGATGCTCGACCTACCACTCCTTCAATTATTCAGAACAGGGCCTATTCTGTGAATAACTTGTAAACTTTGAATTAAATAGAATGAAATGAATTAGAATTAGATAAAATTTCTACAATCCCTTAGTTTTTTCTTGAAAGTAGATATTACACAAGTAAACAGATGAATATTAAAATAAAATGGACTGACTATATCTGACTATAATAGTCTTTTCTTCATTCTTATTCCTCTCTACATGCATAGCACAAGGTTAGAATAATGTTAAACATCTGTCAGAAGTTATATTTCATAGTTAATTACATACTAAAATGACCCAAAAATGATAGGCCTGGCCAAGTCTCAGTACTGTGCAGTTTGTACTTGTGTCACTGCAATCTATAGACATAAGGGGATGTAATGTTCTTTGTGCTCCACAATTCATCAGTAAATCAGTGGAATTTAATTGAATGTTCCTACAACAGCACAGTTTAGACTTGTCTGGCAATGGAAACCTCTGACTTCATTCGCGTTTGGAATATGCCTTGTTCTGACTCATGTGGATACTTTTGGCTTAGTTGTTCCAATTCTTTTGTAAATTGCACTTTTTAACAGGCTGGAGATTCATTTAAAGGAAATTTACCACCAGCATGATAAACCAGGGAACACTTTCTGCCTGATGTTATCTCATTTTAGCAGTGGGGGGTTTCAGGGGGGGAGTGCTCCTTGCACAGTGTAACAGCCTGTGAAGCTACAGCAACCTATCAGGGCTCTACTAGCTCATTAAAATAATTTTAAAAGTTGATTTTAGAAGGAAGGAGGCCATGGGTAACACATATAAGATTACTACAATCACAGTGCCTGGATCTATAAGTAAGTGTCCCTGGTGTATCATTCTTGATTTTGATGGTGCATTTCCTTTAAACAGGAGTATATGGCCCCAAAGCTCTACATGATATCACCTATCCAGGCAATACATTTATTTTATCAGAATTCCTTTTAACTGCCAGCATCTTATTTCTTTTTATAAGCAACTGACAAGTGTCAAGTGTTTCCCTTTATGTGCTATTTTTTAATCACTAGCGAAGAGTAAAAGGAAAATATTTCCTTTGTTTGCAGAGAGTTCTAGTGACAATGTGCCAGCAGCTGAGTCACGGAGAATAATGTAATGCTGTGATTGTGTGTAACACTTAATATGAAGTGCTATTCACATCTACGCTAATAATTCAGTTTGTGGCAGAAGTTATAAGATTAAAACCCCATCATATGCATCTATAGCTTGGCGGGTAAACGCCATTGAGGTGGGCGCTGAATACACCACATTTTGCAGCTTTGATGGCGACAGTAATGCTTCATGTTTGTGTCTTGGGTTTTTTTCTGTTTTAAAAAGCGTCACACCCTGTTATGTTATGCAGCCTGGCCAGATTATTTTATGACCATTGCAGCTGGCATGAGTGAACTTGGCTTTAAGGAGAACATGTCACCAAAATATGATTTTTTTTTTTTATTTTTTTTTAAATTAAGAGATGTAATCGCATTCGCTCTGGGATCGCCTTCTTATGGGCACTTTTTGGCACATAAATGACATGGTATACTTCAGAGTATGGTGCAAATGCCCGTAACAAGTTTTATTTGCTTCTTTGAAGCAGGAAAAATGACAAAATTAAACAATACAACAAGTCCTAGGCCGTCGGCCACTATACAGAGATGTAGTTTCCTCACTATAGAGAATCTGTACCTACTATACAGCTTCCACATACAGCAAATGGCAACACACACAAGGTTTCCCCAGGAGCAGAGAGAGATCATCTTGTGCACCTTCTGCCTTTTTAAAGCAGCACCTCGGGCTGCGTTCAAACGTTTAAATGCAATCCAAAAGCTTCACACATTAAGGTAACATTGCGTTATACGCATGTAAATGCAATGTTACCTCAACCTGTGATCTCAGCCTTTGCATTGCGTTTAAAACGCATCAAAAAAGGAACATGTGAATGCGGCCTCAGAATATCTGGTAATTGGCCACAATCACCTAAAATACCTGGAGTGGCTACTTGTTGTCAGGCCCTCCAGACAGGGTTTTGGCTGCCTAAAGTGTGTAGTACAGGGTCCTGGGGAAAATGCACATGACTTACACCACTCTTCTTCTGATTCTCGCATAAGGGGTTATCCTAGGACTTGGGCGAAAAAAATCTCTCCCTTGCTGTTAACTAGAGGTGCAACAGTTTTTTTTTTCTTTTTTTTTCTTTTGGAAGCTATCTCTACTCATCTAGGGGGCCCGGTTCTGCTGTGATTGCCACTGCCCCGGATCCTGGTAGCAGGAGGGACTGCCCACCCCATGGCTTTCTCTCTCTGCCTCGGGTCATGTCTAGGTACATGATTGCAGAGGATTGGGTTAGGGATGGCACAAAAAGCTAAATCCAAGCCCCTTGTAATCAGACAATTGAAACACAATTCTCATGAAGATTCCTTCCTCTCATTTGGGTTTGAAATCATGACAGCAAAGGGCTGACAATTACAATGTAACCAACAAATTGTACTGATGGGACTGAGAATATCGGACACTGGACAGCTCCCTCCCTGTTTAATGGTCACATCATTTATGACCATTAAAATTATGTGACCATCGTGAACATTTGAAACGGACCAGTGACTTCCTGCGCACATATTAATGCACATGTATTAGTAAGTTGCTTGTAATAGGGAGTTTAATTTTAATTCTATACCACTATATACTGTATATGAAGGAAAAAATGTCCTTGTGTCCCATAGTTTTTACTCCTCATTAAAGTAGTTTTTTTGGCAGCATAAGACATATAGTAGACTGATAAAAGGTGATGTCACAGCTTATCTACCCCCCCCCCCCCCCCCTCATCAGAAGTTTCATGCTTCGGGTATGTGGCTGTAGTTTTAATCAATGTGCTATCCAAATTTTTTTTTAATAGATGGCACACTGCCCCATTCATTCTATAGCCACTTGTATCTGCTTGTACTGTAAATGGCAATGTTGCAGCAGTGAGAGGGAAAAACAGGTCATTTCTGTCTTGTAAGATTAAATGAGGGTAATTCTGGAATTTAATTCCCAATATGTTGGTAATTTATTCCATAATCAAACAAATATGTATGTTGCGGTATGGAAAGTGTCAATGTATTTTTTTTTTTTTAAATATGGTGATTTCTATCTTGTTTGTAGACGTCCAGAGATCACTATTGTTGCAGCTGAGCCTATTGGACCTGGATCGTGGTTTCATGGTGGCCCACCTGGGGGCTTAGGATTCCCCCCACCTCCCCCACCACAGTGGAGGCCTAGTGACTCCCATCCTGCAGAGGTTAGCATTGGTTTCATAATTGATCCATGATTGGAAATTGTAGAGCAGGTCTTATACATGCCGGTGTTTGCCAGTATTTTCTACCATAATTGGTGAATGAGCCGACCTCGCATAACACAAGTCCATTATTTGTGTGCCAGTAGCCAAAGACTGAGGAATGTGTGGGGTTCAGAATGCCATTCCCCAAATACATTTGTACATATGACATACAGTTACAATTGGCTGTAATTATTAGCAGAGCATAAATAATAGTGGGTGGAGCTGAAATAAAGAATAAAAGCCAATATTTCCATCCTCTTGCAAAGTCTTTTCTGGTGGTTGTGTTGGCTTCCTCTGCCTTTACTACCAAAATGCAGTGGCAATTATATTATTTGAAATAAACTTAAAAAAAAAAGTGTTGTAATAATTTTTTGCCCATTTCCAGCAGCCACCATCCTATGAACAGGTAATCAAGGAAATCTCGCAAGTCCAGGTAGCCACAAGCAATTCTAATGTTGAACCCAGGCGGACATCCTCATGTGCAACACAAACTGACTTTCACCTGGAAGATGACTACACAGGGACAGGCAACAATGTGATTCATCAGCCCGTCACTTGTGATCAAGCTACAGTAACAGGTAGGGGTGGTTTTTTTGGTTTGCTAAGGAACATGTAGTATAAATTAACATCTGCATTTGGCTTTGTTTCTTTTGTTTTTTAAACTGAGAAAAAAAAACATCCATTGATTGCAGGGGTTGTTTTAGTACATCAGTTCCATAGGACCAATTCATTTTTATATGAAATGCCTGCGGGACTTTTTCCACATTCCCAACATCTGAAGCTTGAGGGAAAGGATACTTTTAAAAAAGTATTTGTATTTTTTCACATTGAAGTTAAAAAAAAGGTATGGCAACTGGGTGTTTAATCCCACCAAAATTAATAGGTGTTATAAATATAAAATGTTCTCTTCCCCTGATGTAGAAAATTATTTTAAATGTTTTTTATCAAAGGGAGTCAACTAGGCCATACAAAGCCTTATACAGTGTTAGATTACAGCCCAGGAGATCTGTGTAACTATACCTTTGTATACCTGGAGTCCCTGCATTATATTGAAATGTATTGCAAGCACGTCACGTCTGCTGGCCAAACAGCCGAGTTGGGACTTTATTAACTATTACATTTTGTGGTACAGCTGTTTGGCTGGCACGCAAGACGTCCTTGCATTATATCTCAATATAATACAGAGAGCGTGCTCCTATTTCTATATAATACAGAGAGCATGCTCCTATTTCTATATAATACAGAGAGCATGCTCCTATTTATATATAATGCAGAGAGCATGCTCCTATTTATATATAATGCAGAGAGCATGCTCCTATTTCTATATAATACAGAGAGCATGCTCCTATTTCTATATAATACAGAGAGCATGCTCCTATTTATATATAATGCAGAGAGCATGCTCCTATTTCTATATAATACAGAGAGCATGCTCCTATTTCTATATAATACAGAGAGCATGCTCCTATTTATATATAATACAGAGAGCATGCTCCTATTTATATATAATGCAGAGAGCATGCTCCTATTTATATATAATGCAGAGAGCATGTGGCCCATTTCCACATGCTTTAAGAACTCTGCATTAAAACTGCTCCACCCTTTCTCACTGCTGTAATATCTAACCAGAAGCCTGTTACTTCTCATATTCAAAGGAGAGGGACTGTGCAGCAGTTTAGTGAAGATTTGTCACACAGGAGGTGGGAGGGGGCTGGTCAAAACTGTTGGTGTACAATCCTGTTAAATATGATGAAATTACTGAAGTCGTTCTTATGTGACTGCAGTTTATGAAGGATAATTAATCTACTAATGCGCCTCTCAAGGTGACTATACAATTGAGACTAATGTTGATAAAAAGGGACCATTCCAACCATAGTAAATGTTTGCTGAATAAAAATTAAACAATAAGTGATTGCTTTATGTGGCTGGATACACTGTCATCCTCTATTTAGAAAGGCTTGATAAAGGCTGCATGGTTTAGCCTAAATATAGCTGCATGGGTGAATAAAGCCACTTTGTTTCAAAAATCTTTACAGAACTTTCCCAGAAAGATTGTTTGTCCTTCACCTGTTGTCACTGAAAATGTGTGGCTAATTTGGTCTGCAGTAACCAATTTGGTCTAAAATGTTCATTGCTTTATCAGCAATGTTGAACAGTTTACTGATAAACGTCTTACTGGATTGCCTTTTTTCCAGCTGGAAAATTTGACTAAATTTAGTAGTGTATCTGGAATAGATATATTTATTTCCACATTATTCTTTTTCTCTTTCATTTATTAGTGCAAAGGACCACTGAGAGATCACGACCGTCTATACCTTTTGTGATTAATAATGTTCAAGACAGTGCCATCCACATAGCAGTCAGTAATACTGGGACTAGCACCCGATACGAAGAATCGAATGTTACCAGATACCCAGTGCCAAGGCCAAGGACAAAGTCTAATCTTAAACCTGTGGTAAACAATAATCTAAGTATTTTTCAAGGTAGCAGTGAGATCTTCTTCCAGGGTACGTCTGAAGGAGAACTTCATTCCAGCCAGACTTGTTCTGGTTTTGATGATAACTTTCTTGGGGATTTATACGAAATGAACAATATGAGCCATGAAAGAAGCCAAAACAGTATTGTGTCAAGGATTAAAGCCTTTGAGTCGCAAAGTGAAAGTTCAGAACATCCTAAAAGACCAGAAGTTGCACCACGTTCCATCAACACTAGAGGTGCTGTCACCACAAAGCCTATATTAGCTCCCAAACCAATATCCAACAGAATATCTGGCGAATGGGATCCTGGGAAGGACAACAAACCAAAATTTACACCAAGAGAGGTTATACCATCAAGTCTACAAGATACCGGTGGTGTTACCAAACCAGACCTGCCAAAGAAACCAAAGCCGAATCTCTCAAAAAGCAACAGTAATGAGTTTTCTGATGGTCTTCTTGCAACGTCTGGAAACAACAATAAAGAGTCTGAAAGAAAGTTACCAGTTCCTGCTCCCAGGCCTATGCTGCCTAAGAAATCCATTCAAACTGACAACCTTGTCATAGGAGCCAAACCTCTTGTTCCTCCTCCAAAATTCTCTGTTGCTTCCCAAGCCAAAGTATTTAACACCGCAGAACCACCGGCACCTAGAGTAGTACAGAGCAAGTCAGTGGGTGATCTAGACTTGATCAGCTTTGATGATGATGTTTTATCTCCAGTTCTGCCCAGTCCAGAAGTCACTAGCGATTCAAAAGCAAACGTTGGTAAGAATAGACAATTTTTTGGTTATTTAGTGGCATTTTATTTGTTTGTGCTGTACATTTGTGTTCTCTATATAGCTTTTAATCTATCTATTATTATATATGTGTATTTGTGTACTGTAAATTAGGAGGATAAAACTTGTTCTCACTTTGAGTATTTGCTATTTGTTTATGATATAATGAAGATTATCCATTCAAAGTCTCTGAAAATACAAAACGGTATCATTTATGCAGAATACAGTTTATGTCTCTCATATCTGAGATTATGAGGATTATTTACCGAAAAGCTGCCAAACCAATGTTGATCTTTGCAATTAACCTGTCCTTTTATTGTAAGAGCTGTACAACTCTCTTTTTATGCTTTATGCTTAAAGTAAAAAATGCCAGTGCCAGCATCTTCTTCCTGTCTTTGTACATCTCTGACATCGGTAGTAACTTCCTGTTCTGAGCAGGTCACTTCTGCGTCCAATCACTGGCCTCGGCGGTTACTTCTGGTGGTGAAAGGCTTATAGCTTTGTTTAGTGCTGGGAGTTTGCCCTATTTATCTGCTGTATAATACAGCAGCCACCCACCTTGTATGGAGAGGGAAGAGCCCCTTAGCTCTCTCCATACAGCCTTAATGTCGCTATATTATCCGTTAAGTATGGCCAGTTCATTTTGGGGTAATGGAGCTCTACATACCTACAGATTTGGAATATTTCTAACTAAGTACAATTATGGCAGAGGAAAGAAAGCATGGGATCTCCAGGACATGGAAAGCTCCATACGAATTTCCCACAAAACTTTTTTTCCCACACTCAGTTGGCTAATCCCCTACATTATAACTCAGTTCCTGCTGATAACAAAGTATTTTTTATGGAGTTTTCTATCGCTTTATGTTATTTTACTTCTAATCGTCTCTGTTCTCAAGGTTCCAACGGCCCACCTGCTGTATTGGTAGACTTACCTTACACAAAACTTATCTTATTGTTTCCATTAACTTGTATCATTGTCAGCACTTGAATCCTAGCAGTGACGTGGTTCAGGGTTCTGTGTTTGCAGTTAACGTGACCACATTCCAAATTCAAGGGAAAATGTTTTTTTTTTCTCCTCTTCAGATCCCTTCCAGCTGTTTTCAAAGGATGAGGCTGAGAAAGAGCAGCCAGCTCCTCCTACTGTGCTGAGAAAGCCTACGGTCATCCGGATCTCTGGAAAACTAGGAAAATGTGAGCATCCCACAAAGTCTCCTGTAAAAATGTCTCCTGCAAAAATGTATATGATGATGTTTGTAGAATCACAATACTTGCAACCTCTTCTGATGTGACATCATGAGCCCCCCCCCCCTTTTCTTATCATATGGTTTTACTTATCCAATCCTGAAAAACTTATTTGTGTATTTTCCCAGAATCCCCTAGTGGAGCATCAATGGCTAGAAGTCGTCACATGCCTACAAGGGGGCCTTAATTGGCAGTCTCCGTAAGGAGAACTCTCACTTCCCAACCCTTATCAAATAGTAGCAGATATATTGAGAAAAGGGAAATAGTAGTTACCGGTATGTTAATATATTGAGCTGTTCCGTCAGATTAGCAATAACTATTACTATGGTTTGGTATGCTTTTTAACCTTTGCCCCCAGTAATGCAGATATAAGCAATAATGCACATACAATATTGTATAGGAAGTTAGGATAATGTCCAAAAACAGATAAAGATTCCTAAGCAATGTACGCTTAATACATCATGATTACGTATAAAACTGCTGTGTGACAGATCTCTTCTAACATCTGTTTCAGTAAACATCTGTGCATAGTGAATTTGGAGCACAACTGGTCAGCCACTTGTTGTTTGGTCACTTGTGTTTTCGCATAGTTCACACTTGGAGATCTCCTCCTTTGTCTTGATGATCTGCTTTACAAGTGTCTGATTCACCATCAGACACTGATTTAACTTAATAAGCCACTTCCAGTATGTTGCCAAGCAGCTGAACCTTCCAGATCATGGTCCAGTGTGGTGGCATCATCCAGAAAATCAATTTTGAAGTGAGATGTAAATTGGTTTTATGAAGTGAAGGAGGCGGAGATTTTAACACTGAAATCATGTTCTCTCTTCCCCAGAAAGCCCCATTCACTGTAATTGATGGTCCTGCATCCAGAGACATCTCTAACCAGATTTCTTGAAGTCTGATGCATGATGTGCATCTGCACCTTGACTTCACTGCTAAACTCTCTGCCTCCTTGACTTTATACACCCAATTTGCATCTCACTTCAAAAGTTAATTTTCTGGATGATGCCACGACACTGGACCATACTAGTTGTTGTTTTATTAGGCCAATTTCTCATGACAGGTTATCTTTAAAGGGGTTGTTCCAAACGGTGTATGGTATCCCCTATCCACAGGATAGGGGCATACCATGTGATTGGTGAGGGTGTGATTTCTGGAATCCACATACTGATCACAAGAATTGGGGTCCTTTTCTGATTTATTGATGAAACAGCAGGTCTAGTATCTGTAATTCAGTGCTATGGGTATATTAAAAATTTACAAGCACAGGGTATGACCCTTTGGGGGAGGGGGGGGGGGATTGTTAGGTTTTTGATTTTGTTGTGTGAATGTAAAATTGAAAAACGTTCAATATAAAAGATTGGATTTAAAATAAAAAATTACAAGCACAGGGCTTTCTCATGATTGGCTGGTTTCCCTAGCTATTGCATCCTAATTGCACATACAGTGTGCACGTAGCAAGTGTATAGACATCAATTCAGTGGCCCATTTTAAATCTTCTGAAATGCACCTTTTGTGTTTTTATGTGACATAGAACCGGAGATATCCTCTGTTACAGTTGTAGTAAAAGTATGTGATTTTTATATGCATCTCTCCTCTGTTCCAACCTGTAACTTTAACTGTGGATATCTCTGTCTCTGTGGCACCTTGAAGCACAATCCTGGCGCAATATTAAAGGGGAGATTGTACCAGCACTGTGTATTTGTGTGCCACAGTTCACCCTCGATATGAAAGGGTTCAATAAATCACCACTATTTGATATTTATGACCTACATTATGAATACGTCATCAACATCACTAAACTGAAATGCCACTTTTAAAGTCAGAATCTGGACATGCCTACCTTTACCTTAGTCCAGGGTTTTACATACACTGATGAAAAATTGCCCACTGTAAAAGAATTGTCAAGAATATGTTGTAAAAAGAGAATAAGGTAATAACATTGTTATTGCACACAGCATGTGAAGAACTTCAGACACCTCCACCACTTCCATCGGAGAAACCAGTGGGGAGCCTATTCAGTAAACCAGCTGCAAGGTCACGCCCTGTTGTCAGAAAGGTATGTATTTATATGTCTTGTGCCATTTCTCATCTAATTTATAATGATGTAGAAATAATGATCAAATAGCATTAATCTAGCTTTTTTTCTGTTTTGTGTGGACATTTATACATTTGCACTTTTATTTCTATTTCAGGATTGGGAGCAGTTTGAAAATGCAGAAGAGACTTGGTCCAAGCCAGTACTACCTACCAGGTATGAAGGTGTCACAATGCATTTCATTGCTAAAGGTTGTATTGGACAATGCCTTCATTATATGTGGTAAATCTCAGAGTTTCTAAACTAAACTTTAACGGGGCAGCACTGTGGCTCAGTGGGTAGCACTTCTGCCTTGCAGTGATGGGGTCCTGGATTCTAATCCCACCCAGATCAACATCTGTAAAGGGTTTGTATGTTCTCTCTGAGTATGCGTGGGTTTCCTCCGGGTACTTCAGTTTCCTCCCACACTCCAAAACATACTTGTAGGTTGATTAGATTGTGAGCTCCATGGGGACAGGGACCAATTTGACATGCTTTGTGCAGCGCTGCGTGATCTGTAGGCGCTATGTAATTAAAGAATTATTATATTATTATTATTATTATAAGAGCTACAGTAGAAATATGATGGCCATTCATAATTTTCAAATGCATCTCTTGTTCTATTGTTGATATTGCATGCTTAGTTTATTTTATTCTGTTCTAATACAGACCAATTGGTGTTAAAGTTATGGACACTTCACAGCCACCTCCTCAAAAAGGACCCCCTGGAAGACCCCCACCACCTAAAATTTCCAAAAATGCCTCAAATCGAGATGCCTTTCCCCGTTCATCTTCCGATGCGGGTATAGGTGCAAAACACAACACATCTGGGCTCAACAGATCAAAAAGTCAAGTGTTAAAAAGACAGCAACCAGATCTACCTCCTCGACCCAAACCTGGACACCCCCTATATAATAAGTACACGGTAAGTTTCCAACATTCACATTTCATATATAAATCTATATTTATAGCATGACTAGATAAAAAAATAATTGTTGGTGTGATTGTATATTTTAAAATCATACGGTGTGGTTTTCTGGATTTTGTTCTGAAGTACACCTACAATAAGAATGACAGACCTCTCTTTTCTTTGTAAGTTGGATGACTTGCAAAATCGGAAATGTATCACATACTGATTTTACCTACCAAATGTAATGTAAAGAGGGCATGTAAACTTTCATTATTCTGCAGTTATAACCATTCTGATTCCCATAACAAACTCCTGAGGCCAATGTCTTCTGTTCCCCTCATGTCAGTTGCAGATGTTGTTGTGGCTATTGTTTCTATCATAGAAACTGAAAATAAAAAAAAAATCAGAAATGTTATCATGTAGATGTAAAACATAAGAGCAGCTCTGACGCAAGGAAAAGCTTTGTTTGGTCAAGGTCACCCATTTTTGTATTTTACAGAAGATTATTAACTCTTTCACGACTGCCATATGGCTATACAGTGTAGGTCCTATTTGCACATACACCATGCAGAAAGGATATTTATAAACATCATGACAGTGGCCAACCTAAAACGGCTAAATCTCCTGAACCCTGGCACCTAGAAACGCAATTCAGGTGTCATATTAAACAGGAGAATCTCTTCTTTCATCTGCATTCAAACCGCCGTATATTGGAAACACGTACCCATAGACGGCTTTAGCCGTGTGGCACTGTGTCCTATGGAGAGGGGAGGGGTGAGCAGCGCTCATCCCTTCTCCTCTTCAGTGCACCGATGTTGGATGTTTATACACTTCATGACAGTGGCCAACTTAAAGAGAACCTGTCACAACGTTTTACCCCATTAGACTACCAGCCCTATCAAATAGGGTATGAAATGTCCTCACCTGTTTATTTAAAAAAAAAAATTCCCCCTAAGCCAGGCAAATATGACACTTCTCACCTCATTTTCACATGAGAGGAGTCAACTTTAGTGGTTGCAGGGGTAGTGTCAGGTCAGAAGGCCCTATCTTTTGTTCTATAGTACCCAGAAATTATGGTGCCCTATCATAAAGATACGGATCTAATCTTTCCGATTCCATTGGGCTTATGACTTTGTGATTTACAATATAAATAAATATCCAGTTCCTGCCTATATTTAATTTCCTGTATGACCAGTTCTGTAGCTCACAGAACAATAAGCCAAATAGGATCTGCAAGCTGAGATTTCTAGGTCCTGATGAACAGAACATAGGGTCTTCTGTAGTGACCCTCCCCCTGCAAACACTAAGTTTGATTGTTCATAGATGCTTCACAGAACCAGAGATATCCACTCTTAAAGTTGCAGTAAAAACTTTTGATTTTTTTATATACTGCTTTCTTTTTCCCAAGAGTTCCGATTGTAACTTTAAGAGTAGATATCTCCGGTGTATTTCTAGGTGCCAGGGTTCAGGAGTTTGAAATGTGTCCCCTCCAGCCTGTCAGCTGAAGGCAGAATGTAGAAGGAGCTGCAGGAAAGACTTGGCTTACAGTTTGTAGAATTGTAGTACAAACTGTAAGTACATGCACCCTCTGCATCTGTAGCTAAACTTGGGGAAAGGGTGATGGAATGATGCTGTATATATTTATAACATATTTTGGTAAAAGTTTATTCAGTTTTACTACTTATTAAGAAAACACTTTTCTGAAAAATGACAAAGCTGATTTTTTCGTATTTGTAGTCATTTATTGCCTCATTTTATAAAGAAAAAAATATGAAATTAATAAAAAAATAAGCTAAAGTCTCACATGTCATGGGGAAAAAAACATATAAAAAAATAGTTTTTATATGTAAAACGTTTCCTAAGATATCTTAATATCAAGAAGCACAGAACTGAAAAAAATTGACTTTGACATTCAGGCATCAATGACCCTCAGTCACAAAGGGGTTGAACATCATGTTCTCTCCGTGTTTGCTTGGGTTTCCTCCGGGTCCTCCAGTTTCCTCCCACACTCCAAAACATAACTGGTAGGTTGATTAGATTGTGAGCTGCATTGGGGACAAGGACTGTTTTAGCAAGCTCTGTGCAGCGCTGCGGAATCTGTGTGCGCTACATAAATAAACAAATTATTATTATTTTCCGATTTTTCTCCTAGCCTTTTTCTCTCTGCATCTTTATATGATGTTTCTAGCTATAAAAAAAGAATAGAACCCACAAAGTTAATCTCCAGGGAGACTCTCAGACTCAGTTAAACTTTTTTATAAAGTGATGCAATTCCGATTTTTGTATTGTGTGTGTTTCCCACACTATGTTCTAGCACACAAGTTGTCATCTTTTATAGCTCTGTAAATGTAGAGCAAAGCCATAGTTCTCCGTTGTACATTTCATCTGCTCTGCTAGACAGACCTACATGGAAGAAGAATAATAAAGACCTGTCACATGTGTTTGAGCCTATATTATTTTTTTGCAGTTGGCTTTGCCTCATGGAATTGCTGAAAAGGATATTGCATCCAGTAATCACGGAGAGCTGTCGTGTAAGGTAAGTCTTACTTGTAAATGTCATCTTTATTTTTATTATATTACTAGATGTAGTTCCCGGTGTTGCCCGGGATATTTGTTAACGTCCCTAAATAAAAATAGAATGGGTTAACAAAAATATATGAAACTGCAGCTCTGGACGTGACTGAAGTATCCGAGATGATCTAATGCTTCTACAACAACGTTGGCTAAGTGTATGACAAGGATAAGACTGCTGCTCTGGATGTGACTGGAGTATCAGACAGCTTAAAGGGGTTGTCCGAGACTGTAAAACAATAAAACATTGGTGGCCGGGAGGGGGCTGCTTAAAATAATAACTACTTACCTCCGCCGTCCCTCCTGGCATCCTGCGCTTACGTCTCTCCGGTCCGTGCCCCATGTAAACAAACAGGGGTACGGAAGCTGCACTGATACGGTGCTGGGAATAGGGACGGGTGGGTGGGGCCGCCCACCTCGACTGGTCGTAACAGCTTCTGTGCCCCTGTTTGTTTACATGGGGCATGGACCAAAGATATGGCAGGGACTGCGGAGGTGAGTACATGTTTATTTTTTAAGCAGTCTTCTCCCGGCCACGAGTGTTTTTTGTTTTATGGTTGTTTTATGAGACAACATTTTTAGGTTGGTAAGAATGTGTATAAGGACCAAACTTCAATATAAACAATCCAAGGCTTTTACTTAACCCCTTTCTGACCATGGCCTTAAAAGGCTTTAATAACCGGGGCATTTTTAGCAAATTTTCAAACTTATTTCATACTTCCTTTTTTTTGTGCAATACCTTAAATATTTTTGTGGCATTTTTTTATGAACATAGGGATAGTTACCGTATTTTTGGACTATAAGGCGCACTAAAAATCCTTTGATTTTGTCAGAAATCAAAGGTGCGCCTTATAGTCCAGTGCGCCTTACATATGAATCATACTTACAGACAACAGCTGCCTTGTACTGTGCACTGGTCTGCCACCTTTTTTTGGAAGTTACAAAAACTGGTGAAAAATGTTTACATTTTTTGGTAATGTACTCTATATATTTTTTCAGATTTCAAATTAACTCTAAATAACCATTGTAAATAAGAACCCAATTTATAAGAACTCCAGTTACAGGGAACATGGCCCCCAGTGAGGGGAAAAGTCTGATCAGAACAGTTCTGGATCCCAGCAGCTCTGAATAACCCCTGCAGAGCCTGTGGCCATGTGACTGCCGGCTCTTGCATTCACTGCATAGCTCCACTTCAGTACTATACAGTGAAGAAAGGAGAAGGCAAAAGCGGTAATAAACCACTTCTGCCTTCTCCCTAGGATCTCCGGCTGTGTCTGACGACCAGAGACCCGGTCCTGCGATTAGGGCTGGAGCAGGAGAAACTGCAGTGACGTCTTTTGACTCAAGACCCGCGTCCACTGACATCTTTCATCAGTGGGCAGACAGGAATGAGTTGTTAAAACACTAGAGATTTCACAAAGTACCTTTGTCATATAGCAGTAGGGCTAATCTACACACAGGTTCTTGGACTAGAACTGGTGCCTTAGTTGTCTAGAGGAGACTTTGGGATTTCCTTTAACAGATTCCAGGTTTGGATCTTTATGGACTTTACTACTTGAATTGAACTGTTTTAGATTTGGCATTTGGGATTCCCTGGTCTATTGATACTAGTTTTCCTTTGTGGGTGCTCTACTGGCTCCTGCTATATCAGAATGATCACCTGCTTCCAAATTCTGACAGGATTTTACCTCCATGTAGTTGGGTCTTCTTAGCCCACAGTGGGTTCTGTGGGTCTGCTTACCCCACAGAACCACCATTTTTACCTCGCACACTGAACAATACTCATGGGCCTGTGCACATTACCAAGGCGAGTCCAGAGAGAAGGTTGTTTAGACTCTCCTCACTAGTTCCTATGTCAGCACTTACACCACAAGTGGTCATTACATCACATTAGTATGACATTTTAATACACTGACACATGACATTTCATCAGGTTGTACATCAGATTCCTATGTAGGCTAAACATTTGTAGTACCAAAAGAAAACATATATCCAGTTCTCCTTCCACTCTCCTTCCTCGTGTGCTGTCTGGTGCACAGAGAATGGCCCAAGGTCCTGGGAAGACAATGAATTCCTCATCATCCTGTAAGCCAAAACGCGTCAATTGGACTTTCTCCCTGTTAACCCTATCCATGGTTTTGAGGTTTATTGTGTTAAAGAATAAAGATAGGATTTACTGATTTTGAATGCTGGAACTTCTCTTTGTAGAAACATTTGTAATGTCACTCTGGGTTGCTACATATACATGGATGCATATATGCACTCAGTTTTATATATTAGATAGAAGCAATAATATTAATAAGGTACGGTCATATTTTTATCCCTACCGTAAACCTTCCTTGCGGAAAATGTAGTTGTACAACAAGCTATAAACACTCATCTTTGATCCCCAGTTGCTTTGTCCTGATGGTGCCTGCTACCATTATGGTCTCTTATTTCTTCTGTCCTGATGACACAAGGATATGGGACCATTACTGGCCGGTCACTGGTATATTAAGGCCATTGCTATTTGACTTTGCAGAGAGAAGTATGGAGATGTTGTACTAGCACAGCATGGACTGAATTAATTGAAAACCTAATGAACATATAATGATAATGGCGAGTCTTTATATCAGTGATGGCTAACCTATGGCACTGATGCCAGAGGTGGCACTCAGAGCCCTTTCTGTGGGCACTCAGGCCATCACCAGAGATGACTCCAGGTATCTTCCTGCAGTCCCAGACAGCCCAGGACTTGCTGTGCACAGAGCTATTTTAAAGTGACAGCTCAACATGGGACTATTTTCTGCTTTATTGGTGTCCTCAGGGGCTGGTATCAATGAAAACTGTGACAGAGAAGGAAGTATAAATCACAAATTAAATTTCTATGTTGGCACTTTGTGATAAATAAGCGGGTCTTTGTTGAAGTTTGGGCACTCGGCCTCTAAAAGGTTCGCCATCACTGCTTTATATCTTTTCATTTCCTTTCTTCTTTGTCTAGCGTGGAGACGTGCTGGTGCTGCTGGAGCACAAAGATAACAATTATATCCATTGCCAAAAGGGAGGTGTAACTGGAGATGTAAAAGTGACCAATATGAAGATCATCACTCCACTTGATGACAGCTCGGATAACAAGCAAAAGGTAGACTTCTCCTCGGAAAGAAGGGATTCTGATGAATTGGCCTACAAAAGATAATACTTTACTGCATAGATATCCTATAACCCTTCCTAATCAAAGCAGTACACTATGAATCAAATGGGATTGACCCTAAATTTAGGTTTACATTTTGTAGGCATTTCCTCTCATCTTTGACCTCTACATAGGGATTTGCAACTTCTTTAGCTTTAGGTGTTGATATGCATATGAGCGACCTATACACTGTCAATAAACACCTTCCAGGGCTGCACTTTTGAGTCACTGCTGATAATCACCTCATTGTAGCCGCAGCCACTGAAAAGTCATCTCTACCAAACAGGAAGTTTATCCTACAATAAGAACTAATTGCCAGCGTGATGAGGAAAAAATAACATCTAAGCAATATGTTGACTCTTCAGATATTGGGTGCCAATTCCTAGAATGCACTAGACCGTGAGCCTATGCAATTTCTCTCTGCTAAATTAAGTAGTCTTATATTAATTTTTTTATAGACATTCCCTAATGTAAAGGCCACTTGTCACCAGAGACCGCATTTTCACTAAAGACAGGTTACAGAAGCCCGTTACACCTGCATTGCAAATCTGCCTTTCTGCTTTTTATAAGCATTTGCATTACAATTTAATTTTGTTGTTTGTTGTTTTGTCCCAGGGGTTGGCTTTGGTTTGGATGCATTTCAAAAAACAACACGTGACTTGTCTGTGCTGCAGACTCCTCAGCTATCAGCCCCCACCTATGTGCTCATTCATAGGATCAGCGCTCGCAGTGTGGTGAGCTGACATCAATGGGGCAGGGAGGAGCTGTACAGAAGCACAAAGTTGGGGGCGGGGAGCTGAGGAGTTTGCATCACAGCCAAGTCATGTGTTGTTTTTTGAAATGCCAACCCGTGGTACTAAGCGGAGGGTTTTTTCAGGAACCCCCGTAAGTTACAACACACAATTACCGTATATTCCGGGGTATAAGACGACCCCCCTACTTTCCTGTTTAAAATATAGAGTTTAAGATATATTCGCCGTATAAGACTACCCCTTTTCCAACGCATACAAAACACCGGTAAAAATTTAAAAAAAAACAGATTTGAATTTAACATGGTCCTTTTTTTAATTTAAATTCTTATGACATGCAGGTATACAGCAGGAAAACTGTCGCTCATAAACATAAGGCATACAACAACATTACCATCGTCCATTTTACTGTAAATGTTACCATACTGTACCTTAAATTTTTATTTTATTAAATATTCCATGCCATGTACTCAGAAGCGGGAAAAAAATGCACCATTTTCTTGTGGGCTTTGATATCACGTCTTTCACTGAGCGCCCCAAATGACATGTCTACTTTATTCTTTGGGTTGGTACGATTAAGGGGATACCAAATTTATAAACGTTTTATAATGTTTTCATACATTTACAAAAATGAAAACCTCCTGTACAAAAATTTATTTTTTTGATTTTGCCAACTTCTGGCGCTAATAACTTTTTTATACTTTGGTGTACGGAGCTGTGGGTGGTGTCATTTTTTGCAAAATTTGATAATATTTTCAATGATTTTTAGGACTGTACGACCTTTTGATCACTTTTTATAGATTTTTTTATGATTTTCAAAATGGCAAAAAAGTGGCATTTTCGACTTTGGGCGCTATTTTCTGTTACGGGGTTAAACGCATTGAAAAACCGTTGTGTTTATGATTTTTACTGTTTATTTATATTTATGTCAGTTCTAGGGAAAGGGGGGGGATTTGAAATTTTAGGTTTTTTTATTATTATTATTATTTTTTTTTTTTACTTTTTTTTTTTTATTATTTATACTATTTTTCAGACTCCCTAGGGTACTTTAACCCTAGGTTGTCTGATCGATCCTACCATATACTGCCATACTACAGTATATGGGGATTTTCCTCATTCATTACAATGTGCTATCAGCACATTGTAATGAAGGGGTTAAAACGAAATAGCCTCGGGTCTTCGGAAGACCAGAGGCTACCATGGAGACGGATCGTCGCCCCCGAAGACGTCAAGGGGAGTGGCGATCCCAGGTAAGATGGCGGTGCCCTTGCGCCGCTATCTCTTTGAGGCTGCCGGCAGCTTTGCCGGCAGCGCACGCTGTGAAAACACCCGCGATCGGTGCTAGCAAAGCAATATGCAGCAAAGACTTACCGGCTATGGAGAGGGCTCAGCCCGTGAGCCCTCTCCATGCACCGGGACCCGACCGCCGCCGTGAATACACGGCGGGCGGTCGGGATTACCAGTGTATAAGATGACCCCAGAGAAGACAGAAGATCTGTCTTCAAAAGTCGTCTTATACGCCGGAATATACGGTACACTGTAATGAAAATGCTTAGAAAAAGCAGAAAGACCTATCTGAAATACAGGTGTGATGGGCTTCTGCAATCCGTCTTTAGTGAAAATTAGCACCCTACTGACTGGTTTCCTTTAAGGACATCCGGCTTAGGCTTCATTCACACTAACGTTGCCCGCCATACCGTAGCACATGGCAGCGCTCGGCATACATGGCGCACGGCGCCGTATGCCGTGAAAAAATACGGGGGTACGGAGCGGTACAGTGGCGCACGTGTGCTGCACCGTACCGCTCCCTTAGAGCGCCGCGCACCCATTGCCGTCTATGGGGGACGTATATCAGCCGTATATATGTCGGCCGTATATACGTCCCCCTTGCGTTAGTGTGAATGCAGCCTTACAGACAACTCCTCTCTACTCACTGTGACCTCTGGTGAAGCTCTCTGGATGTTACTTTGGTCCCAGGCTGTAATGATCAGCTGTATTGTGTCTGTAATGAAGCTTTATTGATAATCCTTGTTCCCATGACAGCACAAAATGTTTAAAATCCAATTGTCACTCGGATAAAAATTAAAATTTGTTTGGAGTTACAATGATAAAAAATACCTTTTCTGACTTAAATAAAAATTCAACTTAAGAACAAACCTAAAGATCTTGTATGTAACACGGGGTCTGTCTGTATTATGCAATTCCTTTTATAACCTTCATTAAAGGGGTGTTCCCTTTTCATCAAATACATTTTATTGTTTGTATGATGAAAAGTCACACAATTTTCCACAATACTCTCTGTACCAATTCCTCACGATTTTCTAGATCTCTGCTTGCTGTCATCTATGATCACTTCCAGTGGACAGAAATATGTTTCTGGCCACATAGGTTCACGGTTATATCACAGAGAGTAACCAGAGCTGTGTGATATAACGAGCCGTGCACCTGTGTGACCATGGTCAGATTTCTGTCCACTGGAAGTAATTCTAGAAATTGTCCATAGAGTGACAGCAAGCACAGAACTAGAAAATTGTGAGGAAAAGATACAGAATGTATATTGGAAAATTATACATACTTGCTTACATACTATTCTTACATGTAATGCGTTCTTTTTTGTAGGACTTGCCCCATAGAATGGAGGACAGCCATACACCTCACGCATTGGTGCTGCATGACTTTGCTGGAGGTATGTTGAACCCTCATCATTTTTTAGCTATTATATATACAATATTAGATAACTAATATTAGATATAACATTTTAGACTTGTGTTCATTAGCATTAATAGTGTACTATAGCTTTTCTTAGATTTATCTAATGGCATGGATTGGAATAATCTTCCTTTTTCAGCCTATAGTCTACCTTTACACAAATAAATATTTAATTAAATCAGAAAAGAAATGGAGAACAGAGTTTACAAAAGCTTTCATTTATAAAATATTTTTTATAGTTTGTTGAGTATATATTTTGCCTTAAAGGGAACCTGTCATCAGGAGCCCTTTTTTTTTAGCTCCCCCCATGTCCCAATAGAGAATAGTGTGCACATTGCCAAAGAGTTTTTATAGTAAAAAGTTTACCTTTCTGAATCGATGCATAACGGAGCAGTTTCAGCAGGGTTGGGGGGCAAACCACTCCTCACTGGCCACTCTGATGGGACACGAGACACTGCAGTGCATACAGAAAGGTAAACTTTGATCTAACTTTCATTTTTTTCGGAAAAAGACAGTTTGACTTTAAAAACTCTTTGGCAGTGTGTACACTATTCTTTGTGGGGCATGGGGGAGCCAGAAAAGGGGCTCCTGATGACAAGTTCCCTTTAAAGTGCTTGCATTTCTTATGTCACTTCTAGTAAAAGATTTACTTAAATTGTGTAGCTCACAGGGTCCCTTGTCTTCGTGTTTATATATGATTTTACTGCACCCAACAATAAGCTATTAAATAATAGTAGCCTATCTTCTGCTGAGATCCTATGAGATGCTATATGACCATGATACCCAGACTGTTCATCATGATAACTTGCTAAATATCTCTGCTGTGAGGATCAGCACTATACACCTCTGCTACTGTGTACAGTACATTAAATACTGAGAAAGTGTAATAGGAGAGAACTCATGGGTTCTTTGCTTGAAATGTATACATGTTTGCATCAACTGATTTTAATAGCAATGATAATATTTACCGTATATATAAACGTAAGCTATGCAAGTATTCACGTTGGTGTTGCAGAGGTAGCGGTTGTACCCGGACTCCAGTGCTCAGATGAGTTCAGGGGGTTAAGACACCAGCAATATAAATAACACTGTGTAGGTGGGTGTTCTGCATTTGGTTTACGGTGATATTGTGTGATCTATTGTTTGCATAGTATGATTGAGACAAATAATCATGTTTAGAACATTGGCTTAGTTAGCTTTTTTTCAAATATTTTTCTTCTGAAATATTATTTTTTTCCACAACCATTTCTTTTTAGAACATGCAGATGACTTAAGTCTGACCTCAGGGGAGATTGTATACCTGCTAGAGAAAATAGACAGAGAATGGTACCGAGGAAAATGTAAAGGAAACACAGGCATATTTCCTGCCAATCATGTCCGGATATTGGTAAGTGATATAAGTAGAAGAATACCTAATAATGCAATACAGAGGTAACAAATAACGGCACACATATGCTCTATTGTACAGAACCCCAGGGAACTGCATCCCATCTAACATTTGTTAAGAGGGCTGCACTGTCCTTCTTCTGTCCCCCACCAATCAGACATAAAGCAAACAAACTGTTTTGTTTGTCAAACTCGAAAACCTTTCTAAGTCTTTGCATTTTTTAAGCGATATCTTTATCTCTTCTTTAGGATCCACTATGGCAGTAACTAACTTGCTAAGGCACGGATCACACCTGTGGTTAGACCTCCAATATTATCTTCTGTCACTCAAATGATATTGATGGAAGTCTAACGAATCGGTTAAAATGTGCATTGATTTCAATGGACTTTTAATGGATTCCTTTTGTGTCCGTTTGCCCCACTAGTAGCGCTGCCCCTCCTGTCCAATTTTCAAATAATGGAAGACTAACTGACACTAAAGGAAGTGGTGCAATAGGACAATAACGGAAGCGGTTCAAACAGAAGGTTTTAAAAGTCCATTGAAATCAAAAGATGTTTTAATGGATCCATTAGTCTTCTGTTATTATTGTTTTAGTTACGGAAGATAATAATGGAGGTCTGAACACCGGTGTGAACATGGCCTAACTATGGAAATCTCTCATCTAGTAACACCCAACACTATAATTAAGATGCAATACATGTTCTTTACTGAATTGTATAGGAACCTTGACGTTTTCATGAGTAAACTTTATTGCCTTTAGGTTGACATGCCTAACAAAGGGTTTCTGAAGAAAAATCCTGCAGCTTCTAATATAAAGTAAGTGGACTTAATGCTTCAACTGAAAAAGAGAATGCACATTTTTTTTGGTTTGATTGTTTATTATTGTGCGGATGATCGATTTCCACAATTGGAGACCCATATTCTGCTGATACACTCGTGAATCAATGACTATATTATCAGACAAGCTCCCTTCATAAAGGATGGATAATAGAAGTATATTACAGTTTATCCCAGAATGTTATTCATGAATGTAAACTACTAGCAATGTTATACTGTGCTTTTGTTTGTGCTATTGCACTTTTATGTAGGTTATTGTTTCTTTCCAGGGGCCCGCGTTGTCTGGCTCGTTTTGAATTTATTGGGGATCAGAAGGATGAGCTCAGCTTCAGTGAGGGTGACATGATCACTCTGAGAGAATACATCAATGAGGAATGGGTTAAGGGAGAGCTTAAAGGACATGTTGGCATCTTTCCAATTAATTTTGTGGAAATCATCGAAGACTTGCCAAACAAGACTACAGGTACTTTTTGTGAGCTTTAACAATAAGATCTAGCACTTTTCTTCTGTATGTAACAGCATCAGGCCACTTATTTCACACTTCACACTTAGTTTTAATTGTTTCTGGCTAATTTCCTTTACCTCCTTTGAATTACGTTTCAGGAAGAAATTGAAATGCTACGTGTAAACGCAGCCTAATGCTGCCCTCACAGCGGCATCAGGGGCTTTGTAGCTTCCGTTGCAGATTCTGTCCAAAAACTTGGAATTCTGTTCTATGAGTTAACTAGCAAAACGTGCTATAGTGTCAGTCATGTTATATATATAATTTACATATGACAGTGCTAAGATTTCGTTTTTCCATTACTATAATAGAATGGAAATACAGTACAAGCACTAAAAGTATCTGTCAATTAATAAGAAATCGTATTTAGTCCGCGTTATACTAGCTCCAAGCCTGTATACCATCTTCCCTACAACACCTGTTCTTTTTTCATTGTAGCCCCAGATTCTTGGGATTCACAGAAAAATAAACCATCAGCATCATCTGCACAGGTAACTGTTTTGTGTTTACATGTCTATAGATATACAGGCGGTCCCCTACTTAAGGACACCCGACTTACAGACAACTCATAGTTACAGACAGACCCCTCTGCCCTCTGGTGAAGTTTTCTGAATGCTTTACTATAGTTCCAGATTGCAATAATCAGCTGTAAGGTGTCTGTAATGAAGCTTTATTGATAATCCTTGGTCCCATTACAGCAAAAAATGTTTAAACTCCAATTGTCACTGGGGCCAATTTTTTTTTTGTCTGGATCTACAATTATAAAATATACAGTTTCGACTTACATACAAATTCAACTTAAGAACAAACCTCCAGACCCTATCTTGTACGTAACCTAGGGACTGCCTGTAGTGCCCTATTCTGTTCTGTATCACAGGAGAAAATGTCTTAAAAAAGTGAATTAGTCTCACCGGTAATTCTGTTTCCATAAGTCCACCATGACGGCACCTGGAGGTTGCACCTTGACCTTTGGTAGGGACAGGAAGTTGCGAAGGTTATAAGGCCCCTCCTCTGCCGCTGTTCCCCAGTGTCTTCCAAATAACCACCGGAGGTTCCAGTAGAGAGCTAGAAGATATTAGCCAGACATCATTAATAACACAGGGCAGGGTATATATAGCCGTCATGGTGGACTTATGGAAACAGAATTACCGGTGAGACTAATTAACTTTTTCCATGACGTCCCCCATGACGGCACCTGGAGACTTACTAGATAAATCGACTAGGGAGGGACCACAGCCTGGAGAACTTTCCGTCCAAAGCTCAAGTCATGGCTAGAAGGTAGATCCAGGCGGTAGTGTTTTGGGAATGTCGATGTACTTGACCACGTAGCTGCCTTGCAGATCTGGGAGATGGATGCTCCCCGTTTCTCTGCCCAGGAAGTAGCCATAGCTCTGGTAGAATTGGCTGTTATGTTTTTTGAGAGACTCACATCTTGTAGCTGGTAGGATTTAGAGATGGTCTGTTTTATCCACCTAGCAATGGTGGAACTTGATGATTTCTCTCCTTTATTTTTTCCCCCAAACTGAATAAAAAGGTTTCTGCACTTTCTGAAAGATTTGGTTCTGTCTAGATAGATTATGACAGCTCTTCTGACATCCAGAGTATGCCAGAGCGCTTCCTTCTCATTCTTTGGGTTGTTACAGAAAGATGGTAAAACGATTTCCTGACTTCTATGGAAGTCTGAGACTACTTTTGGGAGGAAAGACGTATCTAATTTCAGTACTATCTTGTCTTCCGAGATGATCAGGAAGGGTTCTTTGGAGGATAGGGCCTGCAGTTCTCCAATTCTCCTGGCGGATGTTATGGCCACAAGGAAGGAGGTTTTGAGAGATAGGTCTTTCAGGCTGCATTCCGAGAGCGGTTCGAACGGAGGCTTCGTAAGGGAGTCTAGGACTAGTGATAAGTTCCATTTTGGTATATCTGATCGGATTGTAGGTCGCAGTCTTAAGACTGCTTTCATGAACATCTTCACCCACTTGTGCTCTGCTAAGGGGAAGTCAAAACAGGCGCTTAGAGCCGAAATTTGGACCTTAAGGGTGTTAGGTCTTAACCCTTTAGAAAAACCATCCTGTAAAAAATCAAGAATTTTAATGATATTTGGTTTGCCCGGAATCGGGGAAAGGTCCCCGCACCAGGATATATACTTTTTCCAGATTTTGTAGTATATTTTGTTGGTGATTGGTTTCCTGCTTGCTATTAGGGTCTGTATAACCTGGTGAGAAACCCCCTTAGCTAGGAGCAATTCCCTTTCAGGACCCAGGCCGCCAGGTTCAGAAACTTCAGGTCTGGGTAAAGAAGAGGGCCCTGGTGTAGCAGATCCCTTCTGCAGGGAAGGAAGATGGGTCCTGAGATTGCTAGTTTTAAGAGAAGTGGGAACCAAGGTTTTTTCGGCCAGAATGGTGCTACTAGGATCACTGTCGTCCGACTCGATTGAATTTTTTGTAAGGTTCTGGAGATTAGGGGAAATGGAGGAAAAGCATATGCTAGATTTGTCCCCCATGATTGGCTTAAGGCATCCAGTCCCAGGGGGTTGTCCTTGGGTGAGATGGAAAAAAATACCTCTGTTTGAGTATTCTTTTTTGAAGCAAACAGATCTATTGACGGAGAGCCCCATTTCTGGGTTAGAGAAAGAAAAACTTCCCTGTTCAGGGACCACTCGTGTGGGTCCATCTTTTCTCTGCTCAAGAAGTCCGCTGATTCTCTGACCCTTTTAGGAATACCGCTGTTAAGGAATCTAGGTGATTTTCTGCCCAGGAAAAGATCTTCTTGGTGACCTCCATCAGGTCCGAGGATCTTGTGCCCCCTTGACGACGTAGATAGGCCACTGTAGTCACATTGTCTGACAGGATCCTGATATTTTTTACCTGGGTTTTGGGTAGCCTTTTTAGTGTTTCCCATACTGCCGATAATTCCCTTAGGTTTGAAGATTGTCTTCTCATCCAAGGGGACCATGACCCCTGAAGGTAACGGTCTGGAAGAACAGCTCCCCATCCTGAGGAACTGGCGTCTGTTTGGATGATCAGGACTGGAGTCGGATTCCATGGTATTCCCTTTTCTAGATGCTGTTGGTATTTCCACCAGTTTAGAGAATTTTTGACTTCCAGAGGAATGACCTTCTTGAAGTCTAAATGTTCCAAGTTCTTGTCCCAAATTTTTAATGTCCACGCCTGTAGTGTTCTTACATGGAACTGGCTCCATGATACACAATTTATGCAAGCTGTTAAGTGACCTAGCAGTCTCATGGCTGAACGGACGCTGCATGATTTTTTCCCCTGGAATTTGTCTATGAAAGAGGTAAGGGATTCTCTCTTGTCTTGTGGAAGAAAAGAAGTTTGGCGCCTGGAATCTAACATTACTCCTAAGAATCTTGTCTCCCTCTGGGGGTCTAGATGAGACTTTTGGAAATTTATAATCCAGCCCAGATTTTCCAGGGTTCGTATTGTCCGATCTCTGTGATTGAGAAGAGTCAGGGTCGAGTCTGCCACTATGAGGAGGTCGTCCAGATATGGAATAATTGAGATTCCTTCTTTCCTCAAGAATGCCGTCACTTCTGCCATGACCTTTGTGAAGGTCCTGGGGGCTGATGAAATTCCGAAGGGCAAGGCTCTGAATTGGAAGTGGCAGACCTTCCCTTGAGGTGGTTCCACCGCGAATCTTAGGAATTTCTGATGATTTTTGTGTATGGGGACATGATAGTAGGCGTCCTTTAGGTCGATGGTGCACATTTGTGCGCCTGGAGGAATTAGTGGGGTAGCTGTCCTTACTGATTCCATCTTGAAATATTTGTATTTTATGTTCTTGTTTAGCCGCCTGAGGTTTATAATAAGTCGAAGGGTCCCATTTGGCTTTTTCACAAGAAATAAGGGGGAGTAGAAGCCCTTCTTTTCTTCTTCTTTGGGAACTGTAACAATTACCTTCATTGTTAACAATTCTTGAAGATTTTTCCATAGCTGTATTGTCATTCTCCGAGATGTTAGGTTGGAGACAAGAAATTTTTGTTGTGGAGGGGAGCTGAATTCTATCTGATAACCTGATTTGATGATACTCAGGATCCACTTGTTTGATGCGATCGTTTCCCATCTGTGGAAGAAGAAAAGAAGACGCCCCCCTACCTGGTAGTCACTGTTTTTTTGATTGATGTGGAAGGTTGGAGAATAGGTATCCTCGGCCTCTTCCACCTTTGTTGAAGGACCAGCGGCCCTGTTTTCCTCTGCCTCTGGAGTCTTTAGGATCTTTGGAATTCCGAAAGGAAAAGTTTTTCTGGGGTTTCTTAATTTCCGGAAAACCTTTCTTTTTATCAGAGGCTTTTTCCAGAAGAGTATCCAGTTCAGCGCCGAACATGAAGTCTCCTGTGAATGGGATGTTGCAGAGCTTTGTCTTGGATTTTACATCCCCTCCCCACTGTCTAAGCCAAATAGCCCTGCGGACTGAATTAGATAGTGCCCCTTCTTTTGCTGACAGTCTGATGTTTTCTGCTGAAGCATCGGCAAGAAAACCTGTCGCTGAACGCAGCAGCGGTATCGTCTGTAGAAGGAGATTCCTGTCCGCATCTGTTTTAAGGTGGTCTTCCAATTCTCCTAACCAAAAGAACAGAGTTCTCGCTACCGAAGTAGCAGCTATGTTAGACTTGAGGCTAAGCATGGAAGATTCCCAGACTCTACGGAGTAGGGCATCAGCCTTTCTGTCCATGGGGTCTCTTAATTGGGAAGAGTCCTCAAATGGCAGGTCCGTTTTTTTCACCACCTTAGACACTTGGATGTCTACCTTGGGGGGGCTGTCCCAGGTTTCTGTCTCTTTGGGGTCAAAGAGTAACCTGTTCCTGAACTCTTTAGTGATGTTTGCCCGCCCCTCAGGATTCTTCCATTCCTCTTGGACAATATCTTTTAGGGTCTGATTTATGGGAAAAACCCTTTTCCTTTTGGATTTTAACCCTCCAAACAGTTCGTCTTGAATGGATTTTGGCTCTACCACCTCTTCCACGTTAAGCGTATTGCGTACAGCTTTAAGGAGGTTATCCAGTTCCTCATTAGAAAAGAGGTATTTTGAGGTTCCTTTATCCTCGGACACCGAGGAGACGTCATCAAGCGAGTCCTTCCAAGAATAGGTAGGAGCCGCAGAGTGTTTATCATAGTCCGAATCAGTATCAAGGGATCTAAGTTTTTTAGGAGCTGGCTCTTGATATAAATCCGGATCCTGGTCTAGTTCAGGTTCGGGATTTGGCTCAGGACCTAGTCCCGGTACCGGTTGGTTTAAATTGGTAAACATCATAAGAGAGGATTGGAATTCCTCCCGCATGGCCGCTTTAAGCTCATTTAACATTGACTCCTTTTCCTGTTGTAAGGCCCTGGCTAGGCATTCAGAGCATAGTGATTTTGGATACAAATCTGATAATCTTATGTTACAGGAATGACATCTTTTTGATTTAGTAACATATTTTCCTTTTTTGGGGTCTTTGTCTTTCTTCTCCTTGTCCTTAGGTCTAGAAGAGTCGTCCTAGGACAAGGAGACAGACTATATTAAAATCCAAACAATAATGCACAACAAATTTTTATCCCCTTTAAGCAAAGTTTTTTGGTTGTACTCACGGTACCCGGGACAATGGGGGAAGAACCAAGGTCGTCCGCCATAGTAAAGGATATTTCCACAGCTTCAGTAGTGAACTCGTTGGTGGTATAGAGGCTGACACAAAGCAGGAAGCACTTTTAAACTTCCCGCCACCTTCTAAGCCAATCAGATGGCTTCTTTAACAGTCACGTGACCCAACCCGGAAGTCGGGCGTACTGCGCATGCGCGAACCGGCCGGCGATACACGGCCGTCGCGCAGTACGCACCGGCGTTCACAGGAGGCAATAGCTGTGGGAGGTAGCGCCCGGAAGCCGGGAGGCACCTCATCCAGGGTCCGGAGACCCATGCTCCCCTCGGCTTCAGCTCCAGGCCGCAGGAGGAGGGGAGCCAGGACGCGTCCTGCAGGACACCCAGCCAGGAAGGGAGGTACAGCCCCCGCTCGCGACTAGTCCTGGGGGGGGGTTTCTAATTTCATCCCCCCCCCCCCAAGGGGAGAGACGAGGTCTCGCAACCCTGACCCTTGGTAGGGACAGGAATACACTGGGGAACAGCGGCAGAGGAGGGGCCTTATAACCTTCGCAACTTCCTGTCCCTACCAAAGGTCAAGGTGCAACCTCCAGGTGCCGTCATGGGGGACGTCATGGAAATTATGGGTTTTTGCACCCTGGGTAAATAAAACATAATACTGTGCATTGGACAACCTCCACCTATTACTTTTTACACCTGTCTTGTCATCTATGATGCAGGGATTCATTGTGTGACTATAGACCTATACTCTAATCATGCTTTCAGTACAGGACACTAGTCCTATATAGGTAGGCAGTGACTGATCATAAATGACTGTGATGTTGTGTTTCTGGAAATGGTCCATATGTAATGGCTGTGTGATATCTGGAGCATCCCTGTCATTAGTCTTCGCCAATAGTAAGGCTACATTCACGCTAAAGTAGCACAAGTCGGCGCACGGGAGAGGAGGAGTGGTTACCAAGCCCCTCTCCATAGAGATACATGGCGATGTAATACAGGGAAAGATACTACACGTCCTATCTTTTCCCCGGGTACAGAACGGTACCGTGCTGCACAGTATCTATCCATACCGCTCCGTGCGCCGATTGCCAGCATTTGGTATATACGCCCCCCCAACAGTCGTGTGAATGTAGCCTAACACTTTTCTACAATGAAGTATCTTAGCTACTTATGTCTTGGTTTCTTATGATTCCTATCACAGCTAAACCGGCTTTCTGGGGAATGGTATGAAGCGCTCTATGATTTCACCGCCGAGACCGAAGACGACTTGCCCTTTAGAAAAGGAGACAAGATTTTGATTATCGAAAGACTGGACTCTGAGTGGTACAAAGGACGACTGAATGGCAGAGAAGGGATTCTGCCGGCTGCGTTTGTACAGCTCTGCTCAGGTACGTCATTTAGTGTGTCAAAGCCTCCTGTGAAGGTCTTCCAATCCCTCTAAGATCAGGACGTTGCTGCCACAACTTTGATGAAGAGAGAGATTACTGTTTTAGAGAGAGATGTCAAATCTTTTCAGTTCATCAGTGGGAAGTGTGAATAATGTATGAGGTTCTCCTGAGGGGTATAAGTGCCTCTGACAGCGAGGCGTTAGTTGTCACTTTCTACTGTGTTGCGACTGAAATGTCTGGGTGCACACAATCTCCATAACGTAAAACTAGAAACATCGCTTTCGTTTTAGATGGTAGAAAATTGATAGCCAAACGTACGTATTCCCGTCAATAAGAAATAGGTTTAAGAGTATTGATCATTACATTGGCACTTGATGTTGAAAATGAAATCTTACAAAACACTTAGCAGGAATATATTTTATGCTCATCCGATTTACTCATAGTAGACTGCCCAAACTTACCTCATGTTCTGGATTCTTCTAAAAATGTCATTATACAAATATGCAAATGAGCCGGAGGCGCTCAGGCTTACGTCACTAGAGCACCTACCAAAAATTAGGGGAGACTACATAATAATCATAGTCGGCATAAGTTAAAAGTCAATGCTTTAATAGATCATAAAGTACAATAAATCTAATAACATGTCATACGTAGAGAGGCACAAATATAACACCAGACAATACTGACTAAAAGGGGTAGACACATAAGCTTTCATTACGTTGATCTATCACTGACAGGTAAACAAGGCCTAAATCAATGGAGACAGTACCAGTTATAACATGTCTCCAAAGAAATATATACCCTCAGAAATTGAGCTATAAATGAGCTAGATATCCAAGGATAGATGGGAATATATAATACACAGGAATGATTTAAGATACATGAATACCAGCATACTTATATACAATGTTAGATAGGAGGTATAGTAATTCCCAGGAGATGAGCCATCGCCAAGAAGGTCAAACATACTGAAGGAATATCCATGTAAAACAACCGATATAAATCAAAATAAGGTCCTGTGTATAACTTGCATCATCCTGTCTGTGTATGAGACCACACCGCGGACAGAATCGCCTTGCGTCACCTGAGCACCCCATTCTTTTAATGTACGTAACTGGCAGTCTGCAAGTTCGACAGTCCGGACCAGGCTACATTAAGAGAGGGGTGCGTGTATATATTAAAAAAAAATGGCGCCTAAAGCCGCACTAGTGATGTAAGCTGAAGCACCTCTTTTTCCTTTGCATATTTTCATATAGAAATTTTTGGAAGAATCCAGATATTCCAGAAGATAAGTAAAACTATTCCATCCCCAGGGAAACATAACAAGCAGGAAAGTTTGGGCAGTCTCCCATCAGTAAATGTGATGGTAGATGTCCTTTAAATTTGCTTATGAAGCAATTTTTCTGATGTGTATGTTTTCCATGGAATCTAATCCCTATCTGGAGACGTCACTGTGTTGAGGACACAGAAAGGCCTGCTACCGAGTGATAAGATTCCCCCCTCCCTTCGTTCCCCATCAGATTTGTAGTCCTGGCCTGGTTCTGATTTGTTGCTTTTCTGTAAAGTGCATTGTAAAAGTTATGGAAATCATTAAGCATTAATAAACATCCAATTGTTAGTATATGTTCCTAAACAATTTTACTAAAAGGGGTTTTCCAGTCCTAAAGCTCCTAATTTCAAAAATATCCCTATGTGTTCCTTATGATTTCTTTGTGTCTTCTTGTTACTTTTTATGAGCTGGAACTTCTTGGTTTTCTCCGGTAGCTACTGTATCCATAGTGCCCAATATCTTGCTTACAACAGGCACTTGTGGAATCAAGCTCTATGTTTTCCACGAATCCACTGTCTCACAGCAGATACACCGCTTTCTGAGCACTTGTCTCACTGTTCCCCTCCATTAACCCAGCAATAACTGTATTGCTAAATCCAATCCTCTTTCCTGGTCCCATTTGGCCATCTACCAGAGGCGTCAGTAAAGCAGGACTTGTGATCCGTGTGTATACATGCCTCTGCTGTAGTCCAGCCTGTGGTGTTTGCAGCCATGCAGTGTCAGGTGGAGCTGACCGATTCCTCTGGCCCTCCATAAAAACCAGTACACTGGAGGTAACACATGAAGTAGCACAAAAAATTGGGCCAGTAGAGGTCACATGACCAGTCAAAGAGGCTTGAATCCGCTCAGAATCAGTGGTGGATTAAGTATCCCATGGGCCCCAGGCTGTTCACACGACTAGGGCCCCCCCAGCTTCCAAATTAACATTTGCCTGGTTGTTAGGACTTAAGTACTACTCTACATCCTCTATATCCTTAATCTTGCAGTGTTCATAAAAGTAATTTAATGATGAACTTAGGAAAGCCAATCACATTCCCTTAACCACCCACCACGACTACCATCCAGACCAGCTCCCCCTGACTGTGTGGGAGATGTGGACTGCTACCCCTGCTGAATCCCCCCCCCCCCCTCATACTAAGCTAAAGCTCCTAATTTCACCAAAAAAAAAAATGGGAAAAGTTAATGACTTGAGTATAATCCCTAGGGGGCAGGAAATGCAGCCACTTCCCTAAAATGTCCAGCAGCAGCCGCACCTCATTAATGCAATGTAATCAGCAGAGCCCCCCTTTAATGTAATGTCCACAGCATAGCCCCCCTTTAATGTAATGTCCACAGCATAGCCCCCCTTTAATAATATGTCCACAGCAGAGTCCCCTTTAATGCAATGTCCACAGCATAGCCCCCCTTTAATAGTATGTCCACAGCAGAGTCCCCCTTTAATAGTATGTCCACAGCAGAGTCCCCCTTTAATGCAATGTCCACAGCAGAGCCCCCCATTTAATGAAATGTCCACTGCAGAGCCCCCTTTTAATGAAATGTCCACTGCAGAGCCCCCCTTTTAATGAAATGTCTAAAGCAGGTGCCCCCCTCTGCTCAAATGTCAACAGCTCCCTTTCCTTTTTTTTTTATAGCGGATCCTCATATAGGGCCCGGGTACCCATAGTCCCCATAACCACCTATATGAAGATCCACAATTGCTCAGAATTGCTACAAAAGACACATTACTATGTTACTTTAACTTGGCTACGTGTCTGTTGTAGCAATTCGGAGCCAATTCCAGCCTCTTTATAGCCTTTAAATTCCTTATTCAATGACTTTTTGCCCGGATAACCCCTTTAATAAATATGTAAAAGGAAATATTTATTGCAGCAGTCCTTTCTGGGGACATGATCATGAGAAATGATCCCTTAAACAGGTGTATATTGGCTTCCAAATCACCACCAAGGTAGAGCAAGTTATAAGGTTTGATATTTCTAGCTCGCAATTTTACTTTCTATCTTGGTGAAAGTTACTTTCTTGGTAGACCAGAAGTATGATGCCAACTGGTGCATCTTTTAGTTTTTGTCTCTCAACCCCCCTATACTGCCCGTTATGATTCCAGCTTCCAAAAACCTAAACCCACCTTCTTCTGCTAAATTTTGCACATAGAATATTTTATAGAAGAGGCTTGGGTCTGGGTATTCAGAATTATGTGACTGGGTATTGCAGGGGCAGAGGCAGCCGCTTTTAGAGCTAAACTCGGGATAAACGTAAAGTTGCAAAAGAGAGAGAGACGACAAAGTAATGTTTAGAAAGAAAGAATGTTTATGAAGTGCACTACAGTAAGATGTCTTTTCTCTGGGGAGGATTTTAAAGTTTGGAGGTCCCCTTTAATGCTTTTTTAGTGAAAACATTTTTATTTTTGGCTGTGTTTAATTTTTTGTTTTGTTTTTACATTTGCTGACATCTAGTGGCTAAACAGGTAACAATCTCCCATGTCTTTTCACTGTGCAATCCACTTCATTATCACCTTAGTGACAGAAGGGCATGTAATAATAATAATAATTCCTTCATTTATATAGCGCACACAGATTACACAGCGCTGCACAGAGATTTCTAAATCAGTCCCTGTCCCCAATGAGGCTCACAATCTAATCAACCTACCAGTGTGTTTTGGAGTGTGGGAGGAAACCCACGTAAACACGGAGAGAATATACAAACTCTTTGCAGATGTTGACCCTGGGACTTGAACCTAGGACCCCAGTACTGCAAGACTGTAATGCTGACGACTAATGCCACCATGTATCTTATGCTGCCCAACCAAGACCAGTAGATTTCACATGTATAATAGCAAAGAGTAGAAAGCTGAGGGTGCAGAGTCATCTCTAGATAGTTACATGGGGAGATTTATCAGAAGTTTCTGATGGCAAAACTAATAAAGTTGTTCATGGCAACCAATCAGAGCTCAGCTTTCATTTAACAGCAATTTATATAAAATAAAGGGTACATACACACAGTCATATGCCTGCTGTGTGCTGAAAAGGAGGAGGAGGTGATCCTTCCCCTCAATAGAGAAAAGCAACGCATGGCCTGCACATACGGGGAAAGATAGAGCATTCTCTATCTTTTCCCCGTATACGGCATGGATCCGCCGCCGGGCCGCCATTGCTGTCTATGGGGACGTATATGCAGACGCATATACATCCCCACAGACGGCCGTCTAAATGGACCCTAACGCTGAGCTCTGATTTGACAGCAAAACTGTTGTAATTGCCATTGCCACTTCTGGGATACAGGATCTCCCCTACAGACTTTATAGCTATTTTCTTGTGAAAAGCAGAAAGTGTAAATAAAATTATTTTATATTGTATTTAAGAAGCAAGAAAAATAAGAAAATGACATTTACCGATAATACTGTAACTTTTGACACTTGTGTGTAGACTTCCTACACCAGGCAGACTGAGGCCTTGTTACTATACGCTATTTTCTACTTTCATTTAACCGCAATTAAACAACTGGTATAAAATGAGCTCAGTCCTAGGTCATGCTATCACTTATGTACCTTTGTAGGTCAAGGCCTCCATTCTCACACATTTGTGACATTCGTTGGTCATGTGGATGTAATAATACCTGACATGTTATTTTTTAAAATCGTTAAAATTGGTGTGTTTTATGTGGTAATGTCATGTCATACAAAATATCTTCAACATGTGATAAAAATTTGGTAGCAAGGAATGTTTTGTGGGCCTTTTATTTTTTTAAACCAAGTCGCCAATATGTAATAGATCAGGAGTAGCAAATCAGATTATAAATAGTTCCTCCTGCTATATAACATGTTGCCTGTGAAAGACCACTGAGTAGAGTTTTCATAGTGTCCTATATGCAGGCAGCGTGTCGTATAGCACGAGGAACCGGAGAGATGGTGTTCTATCTGCAGGGAGAATGTTATAGAGCATAAGAAGCTGAACAGATTGTACAGACTGTTCATAGTGTCTTGTCTTGATTAAGCTCCTCATTCTACATAAGATACTGCCTACAGATAGAACTCTATGAACAATTTGCAGGTAGTATAGTCTGTAGAGAGAGGAGCTGAGCAGATTATACATAGTGTCCTATCTGCAAACAACATGTTATAGAGCAGGAAGGGCGGAGAAAATTGTACATAATGTTCTATCTGCAGGCACCATTCTATAGAGCAGGAGATGCTGAACAGATTGTACATAGTGTTCTATCTTGAATCCATAAACCGTTTAGTAAATTGTAAATGGTCATGGTTAGGGTCGAGTGCAGTTCCAGTTGCTCAGCGTTTGGGTCAGACATTCCAGCTAGCACACGCTGTTATTGTGATGCAAGCTGGACACCTCAAACTCACTCTAAGTGGCCTTACATAGAATATATGAAAAAGACCCAGAACTCTTCTCTTATAGAGTGGTTTTAGGTTGATCTAGTAACCATACAACCACTGAGTATACATGTTTATTATATTGGGTAGAGGGGAAGAAACTATTCTCATCCACTTATTTGTGCAGGAACAAACGATAGGGAATTGAAATTTAACAAGCCAGATTTTTTTCTGTCAGCTATTTGAACACGTTTACGACCTCTGTACATGTTAGGGTACATTCACACGCAGTATGCCCGCCGTGCGGCTGTAGATGAGGAGGAGGTGACCCCTCCTCCCTCCATAGAGAATAGCGGCGCGGCCGCACACACGCCGAAAGATAGAGCTTGCTCTATCTCTTTGCGTTATGTGGCCCGGATCGGTGCCACACATGTGTGGCACCGTATCCCTGCCGTGCCGCTATTGCCATCTATGGGGACGTACATGCGGCCGCATGTATGTCCCCGCAGACGGCCATGTGAATGAGCCCTTAGTTTAGCTAGCTGAACCCATCAGTCCTTGAATGACCATTTCAGTTATAAAGTCTTTAATCTGCTGCTTTTACATATTTAGATCCACATTAAATACCTGTTCTGTAATACAAGGAAACTGTATATAATGCCTTACCTGTTTCTTGTAGGGGCAACGACGTGGCAAACTCAGGGAGGGAAACCTGGAAAGGCTCGGGCACTTTATGACTTCAGTGGGGAGAATGAGGATGAACTTTCATTCAAGGTAGAGTCCTTAATGCATCGATACCCATCCATTCCTATGGAGGGACCCCTACATCTAGCTTCAATGATGCATTACACACAACAATGTCATGGCTTTGTTTAGGGTGCGTTCACACGTTGCAGTTAAAACTGCATCGCAATCAGCTTTGAGGTGGTTTTAGGTGCAGTTTTGTCAATTTAACAGGTGAAAGACCTGAACTGAACGGGTGAATTTGATTTTGAAGGGGAAACCTGCTCCACAAATGTCATTCACTCGTTCAGTTCATGTCTTTCACCTGTTTAATTGACAAAACTGCACCTAAAACCACCTCAAAGCTGATTGCGATGCAGTTTTAACTGCAACGTGTGAACGAACCCTTAGAGTGTATGTGGAGGGCTAACGCCTGCCTCGAACACCTATGATCAGTGCTGGAATCATTTGCAGGTGTTAACCTTTTTAAGCAGTGCAGTCACACTTGATCATGGACTCCGATTTGATCAGTGCCCCCTTGACATTGTCAGGGTGGCAGCAGAGGCAATTGGTTGCCTTGACAGCTGGGACCCTTGCCATAATCCCATGGCTATAGAGCAAGATCTATAGTAGATCCTACAAATGCAGATCCACTAAATTTCCAACACATTTCAATACTGTAGTATTGTTGTATATTGTATCAGCAATTAGACCTCCTAGGAGTCTAAAACAATAGTAAAATAAAATGTAAAAAAGGACATCTACCACCAGGATTGTGGTTGTAAACCAAGCACACTTACATGTTAGCGTGTGCCCCCTCTGGTAGGATCAGCTCTTCTTTTAGCTTCTCATGCCCTGTTGTTTTTTTTATTTATTTTTTTTACTCCAGGCTTTATTAGTAGCTATGGAGCTTGGAGCACCTCAGGCTTATTAGCATAATTTTTAAAGCCTTTTTTCTATAAAAAACAAGGACATAGGAAGATAAAAGATCTGCAGATCCTGCCAGAGGGGGCGCACACCAGTGTGTAAGTGGGCTTGGTTTACAATCCTCGATCCTGGTGGTAGATGCTTTTTAAAGAATTTTTAAAAAGTTCAAATCAAATACCCTTTCCCTTAAGCAGAAATAAAAATACACAAATGTAATCATAAGCATGTTGGATATCAAAATGCCCAAAATGATTACATAAAAATTTGAATAACGTGATTAAAAAACACATTCGATCCTTAAAATGGTAGCAATGAAAATGTCAGCGTGTCCCACAATAAATTACACAGATTTTGCTTAGTAACTACTAGAGATGAATGGACCCGACTTTTGGATTCAGGGTTGGGGTTTGGCTGCATGCCAGACATATTGCCCGATTGACAGGTGAACCGTCTGTCCAACAAACCGATGGCCCTAGCAACTAGCCATGGCTAAGATTGTCCAGGTCACGCGTCCAACCCGAATGTTGGGTCTGCTCATCTCTGGTTATTTCCTTTACTAGATTTACTACAAGCATAATAATCTTTGCTCTCTTTAACAGGCTGGTGATATAATCACTGAACTGGAATCGGTAGACGATGAATGGATAAGCGGAGAGCTGTATGGAAAAACTGGGATATTTCCAAAGAACTTTGTTCAAAAATGTTAGCACTATACAGCGGACATTGCATTGTACCCTCTCACAAAACAGACTATCACCTTCGGTGCCAACTGAACTTTTTATATAGATATAATGTGTGAGATTTTTGCACTATGTTTTTTTTTGTGTATATTTTTTTTTTTTATTATTATTATGTTGGATAAGATGTTTTTGTTCTGGTTTCTGTATGCGCTGTTTACCTGCTTGTTCTGTATGAAATACATCAAGTCCAGCCAGAGATGTTCAATGCATATCACAGGCCATGTAGCATTGTAAAGGGCTTCTAGAAAATGTCCTTGATTTCACTGGCCAAGAAACTCCAACTTTGGATCTACTTTACTTCTGGTCTACCCTGCAAACGATAGACACACATTTCTGCAAGTCCAGTGGTGTGACCAATGCTTGGTTAGATCCTGCAGAAATCATCTTACAGCCACATGGCCACGGGCTGTAGCTTTCTATGGAAAATGCCACCTTTCCACTGGGCCAGGATCTTCAGGGCTTGTAGTATCTGCAATCCATTTAGTGCCTGTGTACATTACAGCAACATGTGATACTCTATGAATGATTTCATTTCCCTCCATCACTACATTATCATTTTACGTTAGTACAAGTTGTCATTGTTTACTCGTTCTGGTATGCAAAATTGTTTCTAGAAACCATTCTTTTTGTACTGTCCATTTACTCTTATACAAAGCTTGCTTAGGCTCCACTTACTAATTCTAGTACAGTGGTGATCTGACCCTTGCATGAACCAACATCATCGCCCTTCTTGACCCTTAAAAAAAAAAAAAAATTATAAAAGAAATAATCGCCTTGGAAATAGTCCCGAGAACAGAAGTTGGGTAATAGAACGGAAGACTCGCACTCCATCACCTGAACCTAATGGTACAAAATTGTCCAACATTTCTTTAAGATGAGGTTATTTTTTTAATTCAGTCTTTTCTTAAATCTGGTTTCGATATATATATGATATAATTTGACAGGATTTTACAGACCACGCATGTTTAGGCTTTGCGAAGGTGATTTAATAAATGCCAAAACTGGAGGCAACACAACTTTTACGTATAATGTGAAGCTAGGACATGGGAAGAAGTTTGGATGTAGGTGCATCTATGAACTTTGAATGCCCAGATACAGGGTAACTTTAATGGATCTTTCTAATCATTCCTATAGACACTGTATACAATCCTACTTTTTATCAGGACTGCATCTTTTTCTATGTGATCAAACCTGCTAATGTAAAATATATAGAATAATGATGTGTCATGGTCAGACATGGTGAGTGTATGGAGTTGCACTTAAAACACCACTTCAGAACTGAATGTCTTTTACATGTTGTAAAGTCAAGGTAATAGAATGAGACAATTGCAATGTTTCCTTTTTCTTTATTGTAATTACTGCATCTCTTTATTACCGTGATATTGCATTAGCTGCCTATCCGCCATGATGAGCCACACATCTGAACTAGAGCTGACAAAGCAAACACTTTCTTACTCCCTGGTCAACAGCCAGTTTTATTTTCCCCTTTTCTGCTCTAGTGTTAAGCGATATTATAAGTGACCCCATGTGTCATAAATCAGCAATGCACTTTAAGGATCATGGCTGCTGTCTCCAGACTCCAGAGATTGTAACATATGGAAGTGGGGAATGAACTATGCCTTGGTAATAGCCCAGTGACTACAGGAGAGGAGTAGATCAAGACGTGACTATTTGTTTAGAATCTTTTATCGGGCAATTATGCATTACTGGAACGTTATGTAATAAAAAGTAATTTATAATATATCTGCTGTGAGTGAATGTTATTTTTTAATTCTGAGAATGAAACACATTTATAGCATCACGCCAATAATATTTTATCCCCCAAGTCTCTTCCTGGCTGTCCCTGCAGTTGTCACTTCTGGTTGTGCTGCTTATCTCTGAGAGTACAGTTTGTTAACACAAGAAATTCTATGAACTAAGACCTCTTCCACATGAACAAGTGCTGCTCACCCCTGCTTATTGTACTGTGGAAAGGCACCATAAGCATCTATGGGTACCAATATCCAGCCCCTATACTTTCACGTGAAAGGGGTTAAGCCACCCATATAATGGCTCCCATAGAGATCTATGGCGCCTGGTTGCTGTGCACACAGTGTCTTACAGCACCGTGATCGAGACAGGAGGGGTGCGATATGTGTATGAGGCCTGACTACTGGAGGGAGCATGAGATAATGTGATGCTATCCTGTGTAACTAGCAGGAGAGCTGTGTCCAGCACAGAAGTGAGGCAGACAAGCTCCTCTGTTCGTTCCCTATCAGATCTTCAATACTCCTGTACACAATTGTGCAACCGGCACCTAGTGCAAATGGAAGCATTATGCCAAAATATGATACAAAGCCTTCAGTGCCATGGTAGGTGTGTACGACTGCCAGTGAATAGAGCAGTGCAGATTTAGACTCCAAAGGGGGAAATTTACTATGGCTTCTCCGTAGATTTTTTGCATTGAAAGCATGCACATCACCCACTCAGGGTAGAGGCACCCTGAGGGTGAAGACACACATGGCGTTTTTAGGCCGTTTTTGGGTCGTTTTTAGTTTTTTAGATAGTTGAAAAACGCATGCGTTTTTTGAAAACGCATGCGTTTTTGACAGGTTTGAGCAATTATCTTAATTCAAACTGGTCAAAAACGCATGCGTTAACGATCTGAAAACGCACTAACTAAAAACGGCCCAAAAACGGCCTAAAAACGCCAAGTGTGTCTTCACCCTTAGGCTGTATTGACATGTAGCATTTTGTTTGCGTGTAACGCACAAGTTTTTCCAACAGCTAAAGAGTTTTGCTTAATTACATTGAGTTTACAATATGCTTGCATTAACATTTTAACGCTTGCGTTTAGATAAACGCAATGTTGACAATGTAATGAGCCAAATCTCTTCGCATTACGTAACAAACGTATGCAACATGTGAATGCAGCCTCTGGGCACCTTCCCATGTGGTGTTTCTCACGTTTTTAAGCGCATCCAAAACGAAAGATTGCGTTTGCAATGAAACATGCGTTTCAGGCGAACCCCCCTCCCACTTGTGTTTTGGATGCGTTTAAAAATGCAAGAAAAACACCATGTGGGAAGGTGCCCTCAGGGTGCATTCAAACCTTCAGTTTTTCAGAAGAGTGAAGAAATCAGGCAATACCTTTTTGTAAAGAAAAAAGTCAATACACAAAAAGGTATCGCCTGATTTCTTCACTCTTCTTCTGCTCTCCATGGCCAGCACGGTACAAATCTACACTATTGTTTTTCAGATGCAGTTTTCAAATCCAAAAGCTCCTCCACTCTTCGCTCCACGTTTGGACATTGGAAACTTCACAAATTCAGTTTTTCAGATGCAGACTTTTAAGGCCACCTCGCAAGCGATGACTTATAGCCACTAGGGGAATTATGCAAATGTTTTCCAAAGGGGCCCAGGAAAACATTGCCTCAATCCTGCATCATGTCATTAGGTTCCTGAAAGTCATGCTTTGTAGTAAGGGGGGTGCCTACAGGGTACCGAAAGAGACAATGACCCAAATTTACAAATGGCCGTGTGCCAGTTTTCTGTCACACTTCTTAAATACCTGTGCAAGCAGTGTCTGCCTGTGAATAATGCAGGGTGTGTCATGTGCGCCAGAAATGTCTCAAACACTTTGGCACTGTACTGCCACCAGGCCACCATTGCCATCTACGGGGGCCTATATGCAGTCACATGTAGGTCCCCATGAACGGCTGTGTGAATGAGCCCTAAATGTGCCCCAGTGTTTTCCTTATCCCATGGTGGAAAGCTTACTTGCATAGAGCTAGGCCAGTGGGGAGTTTCTTTTTTAACCCCTTCACGCTCCGTGGCGGATATATCCGCCACGGAGCGCAGTGACTTAGCGCTCAGTGGCGGATATATCCGCCACGGCGCTTATGCCGGCTCGGCTCTGGATCAGAGCCGAACCGGCATCGGGAAACACGGGGTGCCGGCTGTAACTAATAGCCGGCACCCCAGTGTAACACCCGCGATCGGAGTTGTCTCCGATCGCGGGTGCTTAACCCGTTAAATGCCGCGGTCAGCGCGACCGCGGCATCTAACAAGCATCTGGGGGGTCTTTCCCCCACGATCGCCCCCCCCGCACCGTTTTCGGGGGGCGCCGATCGTTGCCATAGCAACTCTGGGGTCCGATCTGGACCCCAGAGTTACTTGCAAGAATTGCCAGTAAGATGGCGTCTGTGACGTCATCTTACTGGCACAGTGCCAGCCTATGCAAGTGTATAGGCTGACACTGATAATACTCTGCAATACATCAGTATTGCAGAATATTATCATGAACAAGCAATCAGAGGATTTCTTGTTCATATCCCATGGTATAAAAGTGAAAAAGTAAAAAAAAAAAGTTATTCAATAAAAAAATAAAGTCATAAATCACTAAAAATGCCCCAAACCCCCAAAACATATAAAGAGACATATAACTCAAAAAAAAGTCTAAATCATAACACAAACCCCACATATATAGTATCACCGCGTCCGTAACAACCCGTAGAATAAAAGTAAATCATTATTGAACCCCCACGATAAACGCCGTAAAAAAAAACTGTTATAAACCCTCCAAAAATTATGATTTTTACCTTTTCAATCCCACAAAAAATGCTATAAAATGCGATCAAAAAACCATATGTACTCAGACATGATACTGGTGCAAAGTACAACATGTCCCGCAAAAAACAAGCCATCAACCAGCTCCGTAGCCAAAAAAGTAACAATGTTATGCCACTTGGAAGATGGCAATACAAAAATGATAGATTTTTCCCCACATTAGGGTTTTGTTTGACAAATTTAGTAAAACGTAAGAAAATATATTCATGTCTGGTATCCCCGTAATCGTATCGATCCATAGAATAAAGATAACAGGATTATTAGTCTATACGGTGAACACCAAAAAAAAAAAAGTAAAAAATCCAGTACAGAATTGATGCTTTTCTACTCCTGCCCTCAAAAAAAGTTCCTAAATTTTCAACAATAGGTGATACCAACCCCAAAATGGTAACAATGGAAAAAGCATCTCATCCCGCAAAAAAAATGCCGTCACATGGCCCCAATAACGAAAAAGCGAAAATTTTATAGCCTTCAAAAGGGGCCAATGAGGAAACTAAAATCCTGGCAGCTGCAGCGCCCTCCTTCCCTTCTGCACCTCGCTGTGCCCCCATAAAACAAGTCACAGCCACATGTGGGGGGTCGCTGCACTCAGGAGAAATTGTAGAACAAATTGTATGGTGGGTTTTCTCTTTTTATATTTTGGAAATGTGTAAATTTTAGTGCTAAATGAACGTATAAGGGAACAATATGACCATTCTAAATTTCACCTCCATTTTGATTCAATTACTATGAAGATCTCAAGGGGTTAACAATCTTCGTAAAAGCTGTTTCTGATAGCTTGAGGGGTGCAGATTTGAAATTTGGGTAGATTATATAGGGGGTTTTGATGCTAAATATGTAAAATTTCATTCAAAACTGTATTTATCCCCAAAATAGTCAATTCTGAAAATCCGGAAAAGCGATATTCTATTTGTAAGCCGCGTGACATCAAAATAAATTATCCAGACATTTCAGAAATTATGAAAATGTAAAGTAGACAAATGGGAAATGTTATTCAGTAACTTATTCAGGTGGTAAATCTATCTGCCTGAAAACGCAATGATTTAGAATTTCGAAAATGGCAAATTTTTCAAAAAATGTATCATATTTTCTTTTTTTTGTAAATAAACGCAAAACTTATCTGCCAGAATTTACCACTAAAATGAAGTACAACATGTGGGGAAAAAACAATCTCAGAATCGCTTTGATAAGTAACAGTGTTCAAAAGTTATAACCATATAAAGCGACGCAGGTCAGAATCCAAAAAATCGGGCTGAGCCTTAAGCTACAAAATGGCTGCGTCCTTAAGGGGTTAAAGGCTGGAACTAGTCTCAAACTCCCTTCATCGTATTCTGCACCATTAGTTTTGAACTAGAGACACATTATACCAGCTATTAGTTGGTCTAAGTTTTGTTTTCTGACTAAATTTTGGTGCTCAACTTGGGCCACACCCTTTCAGACTAGACAGAACTGTCCAAAAAAGGTCTAAAACCCCTAGAGGTGTGTTCACACATGGCAGTAATGCATGTGTTTTCAGATGCATTAGAACAACTGAGGAGATTTGCCCTATTACAAAACACACACTAACAGCTTTGTAATCAGGCAAAATCTCTTCATGTGTTCTGAAGTGTGTGAAAACGCATGTGTTACTGCCACAGGTGTACGCACCCTTAGGCCGGCGCCACACGTAGCACTTCCATAGAAACGCCGATGCGATCGGCCGAAGCCCGCCCCGGTGGGCGCGACTTTGTCTGCGTTTGCAAGCGCAGACAAAGCGCTACGTGTGGCGCCGGCCTTAATGTAGTGCACCACATCAGGTAGAAATTACTCAATTAGAATTTTTTTAAAATTAAAACTGATGCAAGAGTGAGGGGGCACTCCTCAATGGACCCTCCGATGGGACTATAGTCACCACTCTACATACAGAAAGGTAAATTTTGATCCAACATCTCAGAAAAAAGCCACCTATACTATAAAAACACTTTGGCAATATGTACACTATTCTTTATGGGATCCAGAAAGGACTCCTGATGACAGGAAAGGACTTGTGCTTGTTATATGCAGCAGACACCTGGCATTAACACATCAGTAACCTTACTACAGGTGTTAGAGGTTGTCTGGGATTTTGTTTTTTTTTTTAATTTAACCTATTCTAAACATGAATTTGCATTATACCATCAGTGCTGCAGACAAATCCACAATACGCTGTGCCTTTCCCACAGCCTAGAGATTAGCTTCAAGAGCTCCTGCCAGGCACATCTAGCTCTCCAAACCAAAAGGTCCTACCTCATTTACTATAGAAGGTTACTGTGCATGATTATATTGAAATGAGTCAGTGGCTCCTGTGAAATTGTGAATTAGATTACTCACCGGTAATTCTATTTCCGTTAGTCCACCATGACGGCCCAACCTGGAGGATGCCCCTTGACCTCTGCAGGGCCAGGAAGAAGAGAGGTTAAATGCCCCCCCCCCCCCCGCATCCTCCCGCCAGTGATTACAAAATAACCATGCTGAGGAAGATACAATCAGATTTATGAGTATGTTTGCTCCACATACAAAACTCATCTGAAAGCAAAAACACAGAAATAAGAATTTCCAACTGGGAGGGAAAATATATAGGCCGTCATGGTGGACTAACGGAAATAGAATTACCGGTGAGTAATCTAATTCACAATTTCCGCTTCGTCCCCCATGACGGCCCAACCTGGAGACTTACAAAATTAGTAAGCTTTTAGGGAGGGATTACAGCCTGTAACACCTTGCGCCCAAATGCCAGATCTTTTGATAAGTGCAAGTCCAGTCTATAATGCTTAGAGCAGTGATTTTCAACCTTTTTTGAGCCGCGGCACACTTTTTATACTTAGAAAATCCTGGGGCACACCACCAACTAAAATAGCACAAAATGACACTAAAACAGTCATAAAAGGCCTCCCTTTACTAATAAAAAACCCCTTGCGGCCTCCCTTTTCTAATTAAAAGTCCCTAGAGGCCCCCCTTTACTAATTAAGAGCCCCTAGCGGCCTCCCTTTACTAATTAAGAGCCCCCAGCGGCCTCCCTTTACTAATTAAGAGCCCCTAGCGGCCTCCCTTTACTAATTAAGAGCCCCTGGCGGCCTCCCTTTACTAATAAAAAGTCCCTAGCTGCCTCCCTTTACTAATAAAAAGTCCCTAGCGGCCTCCCTTTACTAATAAAAAGTCCCTAGCGGCCTCCCTTTAATAATAAAAAGCCCCTAGCTGCCTCCCTTTACTAATAAAATGCCTCTAGCTGCCTCCCTTTACTAATAAAATGCCCCTAGCTGCCTCACTTTACTAATAAAATGCCCCTAGCTGCCTCCCTTGACTAATAAAAAGGCCCTAGCTGCCTCCCTTTACTAATAAAAAGGCCCTAGCTGCCTCCCTTGACTAATAAAAAGCCCCTGGCGGCCTCCCTTTACTAATAAAAAGCCCCTAGCTGCCTCCCTTTACTAATAAAAAGTCCCTAGCTGCCTCCCTTTATTAATAAAAAGTCCCTAGCGGCCTCCCTTTAATAATAAAAAGCCCCTAGCTGCCTCCCTTTACTAATAAAATGCCCCTAGCTGCCTCCCTTTACTAATAAAATGCCCCTAGCTGCCTCCCTTTACTAATTAAGAGCCCCTAGCGGCCTCCCTTTACTAATAAAATGCCCCTAGCTGCCTCCCTTTACTAATAAAATGCCCCTGGCGGCCTCCCTTTACTAATAAAAAGCCCCTAGCTGCCTCCCTTTACTAATAAAAAGGCCCTAGCTGCCTCCCTTTACTAATAAAAAGGCCCTAGCTGCCTCCCTTTACTAATAAAAAGGCCCTAGCTGCCTCCCTTTACTAATAAAAAGGCCCTAGCTGCCTCCCTTTACTAATAAAAAGCCCCTAGCTGCCTCCCTTTACTAATAAAAAGCCCCTGGCGGCCTCCCTTTACTAATAAAAAGGCCCTAGCTGCCTCCCTTTACTAATAAAAACCTCTAGCGGCCCCCATTTACTAATTAAAAGACCCTAGCGGTCTCCCTTTACAAATTAAGAGCCCCTAGCGGCCTCCCTTTACAAATTAAGAGCCCGTAGCGGCCTTCCTTTACAAATTAAGAGCCCGTAGCGGCCTCTCTTTACTAGTTAAAAGGCCCTAGAGACCCCCCTTTACTAATTAAAAGGCCCTAGAGACCCCCCTTTACTAATTAAAAGGCCCTAGAAGCCCCCCTTTACTAATTAAAAGGCCCTAGAGGCCCCCCTTTACTAATTAAAAGGCCCTAGAGGCCTCCCTTTACTAATTAAAAGGCCCTAGAGGCCCCCCTTTACTAATTAAAAGGCCCTAGAGGCCCCCCTTTACTAATTAAAAGCCCCAGCCTACCTTTACTAATAAAAAAAAAAAAGACCCTAGCTTCCTTCCCTATACAAATAATAACCCTATATACTTACCCTTGATGTCTTCTTCCACGTACCTTCACTCCTAATGGCGATCCGCTCACCTTCTGTAGCTCCTGCACCGCGCGCCTCTGGTCACGTGACTTACGCGACCTGACGTCAGGTCGCGTCAGTCACGTGACATGGGCCGCGCGGTACAGGAGCTACAGAAGATGGGTGGATCGCCGGCGCGGGGCATGGAGGTAAGTATGGGGCAGAAAACGGGGGGGCGGCGGCAGCTCGACCCCGGGGATCTTTCCCCCGCGGCACACTCAACCTTGTGTCGCGGCACACTAGTGTGCCGCGGCACACAGGTTGAAAATCACTGGCTTAGAGAACGTAGTAGATGAAGACCATGTTGCAGCCCTGCAAATCTGATCCAGTGACGCCCCTCTTCTTTCCGCCCAGGATGTGGACATAGCCCTGGTCGAGTGAGCTCGGATTCCTGATGGTATCGGTATTTTCTGTAGGTCGTAGCATGAAGCAATCGCCAGTCTCAGCCATCTTGCGATAGTTGCCTTCGACGCCTTCTTTCCCTTATTTTTCCCTGAAATTGGATGAAAAGATTAGAGTCAATATGCCAGGCCTCAGTGATCTGTAAGTATTTTAGGACAGAACGTCTTACATCCAAAGAACTCCATTCTCGTTCTCTTGCTGAGGAAGGGTTCTCGCAGAAGGAGGGCAGGATAATCTCCTGGTTCCTATGGAAGTCAGAAACCACCTTGGGAACAAAATTTGGATCCAACATCAATACAATTCTATCATCTAGAATTTTCATGTAGGGTTCCCTAATCGATATAGCCTGAAGTTCACCTAACCTTCTAGCAGAAGTGATGGCTATCAGGAAAACCGTCTTAAGTGTTAAGTTCTTTATACTGGAGGAGTCAATAGGTTCGAATGGTTCCTTCATTAAGGCATTCAAGACTAGAGTTAAGTCCCATGCTGATGATTTAACAGTCTGGGGCTTTAACCTAGAAGTTGCTTTAATAAACCTCTTGACCCACCTGTGCTCGATGAGAGGCTGGTCGAAGAAAGCACTAAGCGCCGACACCTGGACCTTCAGGGTGCTGGTGGACAATCCCAGCTCCAAACCCCTTTGAAGAAATTCTGCACCTGCAAGATATTAAGGTTAGCCTGGGAAGGTGGACTGTCCTTACAGAAGGAACAGAACCTCTTCCATATCTTATGGTAGATGGCAAAAGTGACTGGTTTCCTACTGGCCTTCAGGGTCTTGATGACTTCAGACGAGAGTCCCTGAGAACTTAGGAAACTGGATTCAGGATCCAGGCAGCCAGCTGCAATTTTCCCGGATTTGGATGATGGATTGGACCCTGATGTAGTAGGTCCTTGGACAGTGGAAGAATGACTGGATCCTGTGGCGACATTCTTCTCAAGAGTGGATACCAGCTTTTCTTCGGCCAGTTTGGGCAGATGAAAATGGCTCTGGTGTTTTCCTGGAATATCTTTCTCAGGACCCTGGCGATCAGGGGAATTGGGGGGAAGGCGTAGGCTAGTGGAATGTCCCAGGAGTGAGAGAAGGCGTCCAGCTGTTCCTTGTTCTCCCCTTTTTCCAGAGAAAAATAACGCGGGCATTTGGTATTTTCCCTTGTTGCGAACAGGTCCACTAGAGGATAGCCCCACAAAGATGTTAGCTCCTGGAAGATCTCCTCCTTGAGACTCCACTCGTTTGGTAGGATCTTTCTTCTGCTTAGAAAGTCTGCCCTTGAGTTCTCCGTGCCCTTTAGATGGGTGGCAGATATTGACAGGGTGTGTTGTTCTGTTGTCCGACAGAATGAGAAGGTGATGGTGGGCGAGAAGAGGAGTGTTTGCGCTGAGGGCTTCCCATACTGCTTGCAGCTCCCGGAAATTTGAGGACCTTCTTGTAATCTCCTCCGTCCAGGTACCCTGGGAAAAATGCTGAGGCATAACTGCCCCCCAGCCCCTCTGGCTTGCATCTGTTTGGATTGGAATATAAGGGCTGTTTGACCAAAATATTCCCTTCCTCAGATTTCCGTCTTCCAACCACCATAACAGGTCTTTCTTGACGGCAGGTGGAATCGGGATTTTCCTGTCCAGATCCTCCTGTCTTCTGTTCCAGGATCTTAAGATCCATCCCTGGAGTGTTCTGGAATGGGCCTGGCACCAGGCTACCGAGGAGATGCAGGCTGTTAGAGAGCCCAGGATCTTCATTGCCTCTCTGATGGAGATCACCGATTTTTTCCTGAACATCGTTATCAGATCCTTGATGTGGTCCCCCTTGTCCTGTGGAAGGAACGACATTTGGTAAACAGAGTTCAAGTTTACTCCCAGGAATTTCCTCACAGTAGCTGGGGAAAGTTCTGATTTCTGATAATTTACTATCCATCCCAGTTTTTCTAAAGTTTTCAGGGTGAGATCTCTTGAAAAGAGTAAGCTCTCTCTGTCTTGGCCAATAACAAGCAGGTCGTCTAGGTACGGGACGATCAGTACGTCCTGTAGTCTGAGAGACGCCACCACCTCTGCCATCACCTTTGTAAAGGTTCTTGGTGCAGATGATATTCCAAAGGAAAATGCACAAAATTGAAAGTGTAGTGTAGAACCCTCTGGAGACAGGACAGAAAACCTTAGAAATCTCTGTGAGAAAGGGTGTATAGGGATGTGATAGTATGCATCTTTTAAGTCTATAGTGCACATTAATGCATCTCTGTGAATAATGTGTGTGGCTGATCTTACCGACTCCATCCTGAATTTTCGGTAGACGATACATTCGTTGAGACCTCTCAAGTTGATGATTAGCCGGTTTGTGCCAATCGGTTTCTTTACCAAAAAAAGAGAAGAGTAAAAACCAGATTTCTCTTGATCTTGTGGGACAGGTATAATCACTCCAAATGACAAAAGGGAGGTTACTTTTTGCCATATTAAGTTGTGGGATGTAGGTGACATAGATGACAAAGGTGGCATGTATTTTGTAGGGGGAAGCTTGAAGAATTCGATATTGTAACCATGCAGTAAGATATCTAAGACCCAGAGATTTAAAGTGATCTTTGTCCATTCTCCTCTGAACCTTAGCAATCTTCCCCCTACTATGGCATCATTGTTTTTTGTTTCTATTAGGGTCTGTTGGGGTGGAGAACAGAAACCCTCTCCCTTTACCTCCTTTCGGGTAGCTCCAGCGTCCCCTTTTCCCTTTATCCTTGTAGGAATCCTTTTTAAAATCCTGAAAGGGCTGCTTCTTGGGTATCGATCTCTCAGGAAAGCCCTTCTTCTTATCTGATGCTCTCTCAAGTATAGCATCCAATTCTGGCCCAAACACGAATTCCCCTGAGAAGGGGAGGCTGCACAATTTTGCTTTGGACCGGATATCACCATTCCACTGTTTCAGCCACAGTGCCCGTCGTGTAGAATTAGTGAGTGCTCCCTCCTTGGAAGCAAAACGGATTCCCTCGGCCGCTGAATCTGCAAGGAAAGCTGTTGCTGATTTTAGCAAAGGAAAGTTCTCCAAGGATTGTTGACCTTGGAGTTCCCTCCTTGATGTGGGATTCCAGTTCATTTAGCCAGTACAGCAAGTTCCTCGCCACTGAGGTAGAAGCTAAATTAGTCTTCAGATTGAGCATGGATGTCTCCCAGGCCTTCCTTAACAGAGAGTCAGACTTCCTATCCATCGGGTCCTTTAATTGTGCCGCGTCTTCAAATGGAAGATCAGTCTTCTTTACTATTTTTGTGACTTGCACATCCATTTTTGGACAATTGTCCCACACCTTGGACTCCTCTGGCTCAAAAACAAGTCTCTTCTTAAAGTTTTTGGACACAATGACTCTCTTTTCTGGCTCTCGCCATTCCTCTGAAACCAGCTCCTTTAAGGTGTCGTTCAGAGGGAACACCCTCTGACGTTTTGCCTTTAATCCCCCAAATAATTCTTCCTCCTTAGACCTGGGAGGGAGAATCTCCTCGATTTCCAGGGTCTGCCTTATTGCCTTTAAGAGACCATCAAGTTCCTCAAACTGAAACAGATGACGTGTATCCTCTGTTTTTTGTGAGTCCATAGGATCATCATCTTCCACATATGAGCATGAGGGAGCTTCAGAGTCATCCCCCTCCTCAGATATAGAAGAATCCGGCTCCACTCTAGGTTTCTTACTCGGTGGGGATGTAGCAGCAGCCACTGAAGAGCTTATTTTCTCCTCAATAAACCCCTTCAATTCATCTAAGAAGGACGTTTTTTCCTCTCATAGGATTGACGATGCAAGACTTGCAAATCGGCTTTTTGTATGAGTCAGACAGAGTGAGCACACGTTACACTTCCCAAGTCGACTTTTCTCGGGTTTTTCAGACCTGCTTGTCTTATCCCCTTTATCCTCCTTGCCTTTCCCTTTAGACCCCTGGTCTTTCTCCTGAAAAGGCAAGCGGAGGATAATAAATGACCCGCTATCTTTACACACAGTAAAAAAGCCCAAACCTGCACAGATGACCCCACTTACAGGGACCGGAGGATGCAGGGAGGTTGGGTCTGCCTCATCAGCCATCATAGAGCCGGGGGAAGCACACAGGAAAGTTCAGAAAACACAACAACACGGGAGCACCGCAGCGTCACACACAGATCTTAGACCTGAGATCAGTGTGACTAACCTGCTCCAGGTGTCTTAAATACCTTAATGGGGAGCCCATCCCCCTATAGAGGCCACCACGCCGTGCTCCCGTTCCCAAGGATGCATTGCGGTCCTGTGAACCGCTACTTCCGGTCTACTTCGAGGACGCCGGGAAATGTAGTTTCTTCGGCCGCCGCGCGCCCACACTAGGATCGCGGAGCGGCGGCCAAGGTAAACGGACTGGAAGGGCAGCGAAAGGGAAGGCACGAAGCCGACCAAACGCCCCAGCCCCCCGGGATTTAGCCAGCCAGGACTACCCGTGAGTTCCCTATGGAATCTTCGCCCCCGTGGAGGAGAGAGGGCACCTCTCTTGTCCTGCCTCAGCAGGGACAGGAAGAACACTGGCGGGAGGATATGGGGGGGGGGGGGGGGGGGGGGAGCATGTAACCTCTCTTCTTCCTGTCCCTGCAGAGGTCAAGGGGCATCCTCCAGGTTGGGCCGTCATGGGGGACTTAGCGGAAATATAAAATGACCCCCACTCTGCATTGTAATAGAGTGAATTGAGTCAGTCTGGTGTTCCTGAGCGAAGCCAAGTCAGGCTACAACAGCCTCTTCCTCTCGTAGCTATGCCCCCTGCACAGTCCATACCACGTCTGTGCTGCAGCTTGGTAGGTGGCATGGAGGAAGGAGGTGCTGAAGCCCGACTCAGGTCATCTCAGGAACACCTGGTCAACTCAAATCACAGGCTTACAATGCTGAGGCGTCATTTTATAATTCAGTAACAACTCATTTCAACAACATGCAAAGCAACTCACTAGAGGAAATGCTGTGGGACCTTTGGTGTGGTGTGCAAGATGTGCTTCATGGGTTTCCTTCAAAACATTGAGCCTTAGGATTTAATACCCTGTTTCCCCTAAAATAAGACATCCCCCGAAAATAAGACCCAGTACAATATTGTTCAGGCTTAGAAATATAAGGCCTCAGCCATTGCAGCAGCTCCCCCCATGCCATATATTAGCATTAGGAAATCTTTTAGATGCTGCAGAAGGTTGTGACATGGGGAAGAATTCATGGAAGTCCATTTTTTATTGCGCAAATTCGGAAAACCTGTCAAAAACGGATGTTTTTTAAAAACGCATGCTTTTTTTTTTAACGGACTGCTTAAAAACAGACCAAAAACTGTTTCAAAACGCCATGTGTGGCATCACCCTAAAGGTCATTTATGGAAAGTGCTTTTACTAAACATGAGACTGGGGCCAATAATTCTAACAGAAATGGAGTCACAAGAAATACAGCATGAAATTCAGAGTTGAGAGTCATAAGGATGTTAGAGTCATTTGAGAGTTTGTAGAGTCATATGGATATTAGAGAAGTAGATTTTTTTTGTTTATAAATGTAATTTCTTGTTCAAGACATCCCCTGAAAGACCTAGTGTCTCTTTAGGAGCAAAAATTAAGACTCTTATTTTCGTGGAAACAGGGTAGCACTGGCAGTGGTACCAAGTACTTCTTAGTACTCCCCCCTAATTTATGAGATCAGAAGTGTCAGAGCCAAAACTGTTCTAGTTGCTCATGGCAACCAACCAGAGCTCAGCTTTTAGAAAATAAATTGCTGTGGGAAAATGAAATATGAGCTCTGATTAAGTTACCTAGTTGCTCATGGCAACCAAACACTTCTGATAAATCATTTATCATTACAGGTCCCCCTAGTCAGGCTTTCAGACACTAGATGTTAATAACCATTTAGAAAAACCTTCAAAGTGAAGAAACTCCTTTAAAAATCATTGATTGTAGAATAGAAAAAACCCATCACACAACATATAGAACAGTTTGTTTATTGTTTTCAGGCTACTTCTGATCAAGCATCTCAGACAGACTCCTGTACGGGAGGCTCATATCCATCAGCACGGTCAACTTTGGTGCCTGTTTCATCACCGGATGGCTTTCCACTGCCACCTTCCCCATGGAGCTCCATAAGTTTGCCCACTGCAAAAAAAATTGAGAATAAATCCATTAACCATTTCATAACATTAAAAATGCATAAAAAAGTTTTAGCCACCAATTTTATATATTAGAGATTATATCCAGTAAACCACAAAAATGTTGATCATCTAACCTCCCCCAATCACTAAATTCTGCACAATACAATCACATAATTGCAATTCATTTATCCTTTTTGTGACAAGTAGAGGGAATCTGCTCTTGTTAGAGTTCAAAAGCAACAGGGAGATTGACATTACAGAGACCTATAAAGATTTGAACACATCTGCGTGTGGAAATAGGTTCTCGTTATTCCTTTTTTCCCCCCTCCACAAATTTTAGTTTCTCCTCCTGCCTCCCACTAAACTGACAAGCAGAATTATAACTTACTATGTTAGAACAACCCTTTTAAAGCCAATATGAGGAGAGCAGGAAATATTATAATCTTTATTTATATAGTGCCAAATTCTGTAGTGCTTTACAAATCATCAAGATTTGGTCTTCTACCTTATATAGGTTATATAGTGTATAGTTACTTGACAAATCGACAAGTTGTATTGTGGTTCAGTGAAAATGTTAACAGAAAAGGTTCAGCTGTGGACAACTTACGCTCAAATTTAGGCTTTTTCAACATCTTGACTTTACGCACATAGACATCATGAAGAGGGTAGATAGACTGGCAGGCCTTTTCAATGTCTTTGCCTATACTGTCTGGAATCCTAAAAAGGAAAAGAAAAAAAAGTCAGAAAAATTTAAATAAAACCAATTACACAAAATATCTCCCAAAGCTAAACATAATGCAAGCCTAAGTAGCCACTCTCACTACCTGGGGAAGGACGAATGTACCCAATTCATGGAATTCCAACTGCAAGACTGATGCACATGTTGGGAATCTTAAAGTAACAGATTTAATGCTGTATCTGTACTGTGAATCTAAAGTAGGTGCTGTACCAATGTACCCACAGGTTCCAGCAGGATTACCCATCTATTGGAATACTATGTTTTTCCATAAATATCTTGCTGGAAAAAGTAAATAAATCAGACAAGCAAATTTCAACACTCGATGTTGAACACACTGCTACAATCAATCGATGCTACTGATGGCAGCAAATAGAACCAAGATAGGTTTCACATACTTAAAGGGCACCTACCACCACAAATCTACCTATAAAGGTAGATCGGGTGGTAGGTGAATCAATGGGACGTGAGGAGAGCCCTTTTAAGGGCTAATCCTCACGTCCCCGCACTGTTTTATAAACTTTTATTACCCTAATATGTTAATTTACTTATGCGGCTACCGGGGCGTGGAGTAGCCGCATCTGAGGTTACACGAGGCGGCTACTCCACGCCCCGGTAGCCACATTACCCCTCCTACTCACCATGTTCGGCGCGCAGCTGCTCGTAGCTGCGCGCCCTCGTCCGCCGATCCTGCCGTCTGCGCATGCGCAGAACAGCAGGATCGGCGGACGAGGGCGCGCAGCTACGAGCAGCTGCGCGCCGAACATGGTGAGTAGGAGGGGTAATGTGCCTACCGGGGCGTGGAGTAGCCGCCTCGTGTAACCTCAGATGCGGCTACTCCACGCCCCAGTAGCCGCATAAGTAAATTAACATATTAGGGTAATAAAAGTTTATAAAACAGTGCGGGGACGTGAGGATTAGCCCTTAAAAGGGCTCTCCTCACGTCCCATTGATTCACCTACCACCCGATCTACCTTTATAGGTAGATTTGTGGTGGTAGGTGCCCTTTAAAAGTTCTAACAAGTTCTGGAAAAGGGTAGTACTAATAAGGAAGAATGGAACCACGGTGGGAGCATCCTTTAAACATTAATGAAATAAATCATCAGTGACTATTTCACGAAGACTAGCAATCTAGTTCACAAGACTTGAATTTAGGGAAGCGTTCACACTCTGCTTGTGTTGTGTTTTTGTACCAGCATCTGCAGGGAGGGGCTTGACCCATGACATTAATTTCTACTGAAACTCTTGAATGGGAAAAAGCTTCTTGGGGAACATTTACATAAAGTGTCGGTGTCTGCATTGCTTTGTTGCGGACCTGCTCTCGGGAAAAAAGATACACATTTACTATTGTGGAGCTGTGCAGATACATTTCTGGCCCCCAAGACTACAAGCTACAACAGACCATAGAACAAACAAACCCCTTCATAGGCCTGCAATTGTCACCACTGCCAGAAACACTGTGCGCCAACTAACCAATCTTGACCACAAAGGTTGACCCAAACCTGTTAGCAGAAACTGACCTAATCAGCCACTTATGCTCTCAAGCATGTTTAAACCTTCCAGATGTTTCTTGCAGAGCTCAGAGTGGTGGCATCTTCCAGAAAATTAACTAGGAAGTGAGATTGGATGTATAAAGTGAGATTGAGTTTAGCACGGAGGTCATGCTCTCCATCATGCACCAGACTTTAAAGCTCTACATCCAGGGACATCTTACGAAAGCTCCTGAAGTACAGTTAGGGGGAACAGTCTCACATTTTCAGGATGTTGCCATCAGACTGCTATAAGAGAAACATGATCTTGAAGGTGATAATATGCATGACAACATATTGGAAGGGATTAGGCCAAATTCTGCTGTCTGGTTCCCTTTAAGCCCCAAAGTCTATTGCAGGCAAAAGTACACTTGTTAATTATCCATTAAGCTGTTCCCACCAGCCTTCTAGACACTGTACAAAGCAGTCAGGCACATGCTCCATTGTTCCTTAAAGGAAACCTACCACTTGACGTAGGTGGTGTAAGATTCATGTCAAGGGCACAAGCTGCCCAAAACGCGTCGGCGTTAACCTGCCAACCCCACTATGTTTTTAATTCATTTGGAATAAAGATATTGATTTTACGGAAGTGCTGCGATCTACTTTCACTACGACTCTATGCTACATCTGCGGTCCCAGCAGACATTGCGATTGCACTCCGGGTGTGCTGGATTCACATGGCCGATTTTACTCCTCGGTGCCGGGATCTATCGAGACCTACGAAAGGGTGAGCCGCACGTACACATTTTTTTTGTTTTTTCGCTATGTAAGATACATTTACCGAGCACAAGCTCAGGGTGAGCTGCTGACGGTGCTTACTTTCATTAATGTCCTAAACCGCTGTATCGCGGATTAAACACTTTTTAAACTTTATAGCTGAAGCTGCTTCGGCGCACCATGCGCCTACATAGGAAATGCCAGGGAGCTGTGCGCACGGTCGCACACATGGTGTGCCGAAGCTTCTTCGGCTGTAAAGAATAAAAAAGTGTTTAAACCGCGATACAGCGGTTTAGGACACTAATGAAAGTAAGCACCGGCACCAGCTCACCCCGAGCTGGTGCTCGGTATTTCCATCTTACACCTACCACTTCAAGTGGTAGGTTTCCTTTAATCATTGTGATTAAAGTTTGAATTTGGAGTCAGAGGCGCAAGGGCTGGCAAAGATGGGTTAAAAAGTAATCAGTATCACAGTCTGCAGGTAAGCATTATATACAAGGGGGTTGAAAGATATACTAGATAAAACTGCATCAGACAAAAATTCAGAGGAACTGTGCATGGAACTCAAGTGGGAAACTCAGAAGATCTCAAAATGGTAATCATAGACATCATTTGGGACCGAAACAAATTGTCATCATTGTTTCCCACAAGAATCCATTAAAGTTACAGTAAAAATTATAACTAAAGGCAGAGGAGAAACTTACAATTTGTTAACAACTTCCTTCAAGTCATTGGTCTGGACTTCCCTGGTCATGATTTCCATCATCTTCTTACGAATCTGACGCACTTGTTGGTGCTGGGCATAGGAAGTCTTTCTGATCTGATTGTTGCGTTTTTTTGTGAATCCAACACAGAAAAGACGGAGAAGGTAGCCATCTGTAGTCTTCACATCGACATGTGCTTCAATCATGGTCTAAGTGAACAGAGCTCAGCATCAGCAATCATTAAACAACTAGATATGGACAAGGAGTCTCAGTCACATTAGGTATTCAAGTCCACTAAAAGAAACAGGCAAGGCACTGGCCCAACAATCTGCTGCTGGGTATTACACCACCAGCTCAGGCCTACTGTTTAAGCTGAAAACTAGAATGTGAATGGCACTGCCCCCTTTAAACTTCAGGGACTATGATGAGTTCTTGTTACTGTAGGAGTGCTGATCATCAGGGTTGTGCGTTATTCACAGAAATCAAGTATTGGAATCCCCCTCATGTGCCACCACACTCCAGAGGTGGTTTTGGGTCCTGCACACTAAGAGAAGCTCTGGGCACCCCAGGACCTGCTTCATACAATACAAGGCTTTTGGAAACCAGGAACCAACACAGTAGGCAAAGTCCCCTGGAAAATGGAACATACCAGGTCCGAGGCGGCCAGTCTATGGATGAATCGGGCCCGATCAACTCACACCCCAGAACTTCCGTTTACACAAGGCCCAAAACCAGGGGTACTGCACCAATGCTGGAGTGGGGCAAGTTCTTTCCTACCACCGGGCAGTTTTCATATTTACAGAAATACCCTTTAAGTTAGTATCTTCATAAATATCCAATAGTTCTACAAGTAAAACCGACAAAGCTCCTCAACAAGCTTTGGTACCTACAAGGTTTTGAATGAGAATAGAAAGACAACTATAGTTATGCAGCAGGGAACGTCAGAACGATCTCATGGGTAATGATTGTAATCATTGGCCATCATTTGGGACCGAAACATTTTGTCATCATTTGTTCCCTTGAAATCTAATACTTCCATCTACATATTAAAAATTTAATGCAGAGCCACAAAGTAACCATATTACCGGGTACTTCCAGTCTAGCTCTGATGCAACAACACTTCCAGAGAGATGGCAAATATATTGGTAGGCCCATGCATACCTGCCATTTCTTGACCATGGAGCACATCTTGTCACGGGTCAGATCCATGCCATGGAAGTTGGTAAGGCAGTTCTTGCCCTGGACATCTTCTGTGATCAGCTTGAATTTACGGAAGGCAACTTCATCGTTCTGCAGATCAGCCAGGCTAACCTCGAACACACGACCCTTAAGTCCATCAGAGGCAATTTCTGTTAGGAGCAGAAGATAGGAAATACTGAGCATTTACTGAGACTTCTCAAAATTAAATTTATTGAGAGAAATGGGAAAGTCAGAACAATTTCAAGGTGCTAATCAGAGAAGTTATCTGGGACCAAAACATTTTGACATTTTCCCTTTTAATACAAATGTACGAGGCATAAATATTATGACACCAATACAACAAGGACACCGCAACTTGGCACACGTGGAGCTATAGACACCAGCATTATAAATTTGTCAATAGAAAGTGCCTGCACCTACACAGATGATCCACTACAGCAAACATTTTAATGCAAGTCCCAAGCTCATTTAAAAAAAAAAAAAAACTCCCACGGGTGCAGTGGATTAGGCAGGAAGAAAATCACTTTCTGCCATCCCAACATGCAGAATGCTCAACTAAAGTCCATATTTATGACGCTTCAAAATGTATTGTATTTCCAGCACTAGATTGGTGTCCAAATATATAAACCCCAAACCTAGGAAGACATTTATGACAGGTAGGCTATTAAAGGGGCTGTCTCATGTGCCAAAACCAAGTCAGACTAAGGTGCAATGGGACTCCCTATGATGAGGATACAGGGCCGCTGCACAGGTTGTCTCATGCAGTAGTGTAACTACTGACACTGCCAAGGACAGGACAAAGGTAGAGAACCTATATATGTCAGAAAATAAAATACTAATGTATTTTTGTAATTTGAAATTGCACCCCAGAACCATAAGGACTCCCAACACCCAAGTACATAAAATGGTGAGAAACTGATGTCCCACAAGTATAGAGCAAACTACTTGTATGCTGAACACTATGAACTACACACTCACCCCTACACATAAACATGTCACAAGGTACAAGAGTCACGCTTAGAATCAAACCTCTTGAAGATGTCTACAAGGAAGTGTTAAAGTGAATGTAAATGTAAGTTTTGCAACATGGAATAACAGGTATAAGATCCAGGATGGACAAAGTACTAATACTATCCCCGTACTGACCCTGCTGTACACTGTATACACACTGTACACATACAGGGCATTGGGCTCATCTGTCACTGGAGTAAAAGTTGCAGCAAAGTCTTGCACAAAATCACAGTTTATTGCTGTCTGTGGCAGCAGATTCCTCACTACATGTGGGCACCACACCAGCCCCCAGCACATGCCACACCAGGTAGGTGTCTGGTCACTTACTTGTCCCCTGTGTCCGTGTTACGAGAGTCTTCCCGAGGTTGCGGATGTTGAACATTGCCGGGGCCTTGACATCGTACCAGTCCTTCTTGGAGAAAGGGTCCACACTGCGAACAGACAGGACACATGTGACATGCTGCCCGGGCTATACACAGAGGCCTCTGCAGCCTCCGCCACACACAGCACAGCGGACCATGGAGCCGGGAGAAGCACAATCCGCCTCACAGCCACGCCATCCTGTCCTCTCACCCCCTCCTCACCGCCCCGGCCGCTGCCCTGCATGTCTCCCCGCACAGCCCAGGCCATATTACTACTTACATCTTCTTCTTGGCGCCCTTTTTTCCGCCTTTGGTCAGCCGCTTGTTCTTGCCGACTGCCATCTTGCTGAGCTGGGAGAGAAAGAGGAAGCACAGGCCGCACACGCGAGATTTCAGAGCGAGAGAAGACCAGCGAGACGAGGCCGCCGTGTGTCCTCCAGAAGGACGGGGACCTCTAGCGGCGGCGCGAGTCACTGCAGGGACGGGAAGGCGAGAGCAATGCTGGAGCCTGTGTGCTGCTGGTAGTTGTAGAAGGCTTGTGTGAGACAGGGTGTTACTCATTCATGTATGGGCCGATTACTGCACAAAGTGTAACCCTCATTTGAGATAAATTTTTATATTGTGTGTGAGGCAATGTCGTAAACATTTTTTTAATATATTTCATTAACAGATTCTGCTTAGTGTGTAACTAGATCAAGCCTTCCATAGAGGAGAGGGAGACCTTGGGGCACATTTACTTACCCGGCCATAGGAGTTCACGAAGTACGGAGTGTCCAATGATAATGCTCTCTGCTGCCATTCACGAAGATCGTGCGCCTGATATAGTGGATGTGTCGCTTCTTTTGCTCTTTAAAGGAAACCTACCACTTAAAAGTGGCAGTTCTAACCCACAGATACATGACACCAGCTCAGGGAGAGCTGGTGCCAGATCATATTTGCATTAATGCAAGAAACCCCAGATTCCCCATTTTATACCTTATATTACAACCCATTTCGGCGTACCAGATGACGGCACGACGCACCATGCGCGCGACTGTGCGTGTGGTTATATAAGGTATAAAACCGCAATTGGGGGTTTCTTGCATTAATGAATACGCTCCGGCACTAGCTCACCCTGAGCTGGTGCCATGTATCTTTGGCTGGCGCCACATGCGCAAACGCAGACAAAAGCGCCACGTGTGGCACCAGCCTTTGGGTTAGAACCACCACTTTTAAGTGGTAGTTTTCCTTTAAAGGGAACCTGTCACCAGGAAGCCAATTCCAATGGCCTCTGGAATGTTGATTTTAAAAATACATTTGTCATGTATCTGAATAATTACAGCTCTTTTCATTTGTTTATGTAGAGGGTACCTGTCACCAGGGACCTCATTTTCACTAAAGACAGGTTTCAGAAGCCCATTACAGCTGTATTGCAAAGCATTTACATTACAATATAATTGTGTGATTTAATAATAATAATATTAGCGATCGACTAATGGCTAAGGCTATATGCCGAAACACGTCTATTACAATGTACCTGTATTTCTGATCGCTATGTCGGATTTTAACCAATAAAGAAAAGGATTTCTTCACCTAAATTGTGAATGTGTTATTTTATTACCCTTAATATATTTAAGAATCTTGTCTTCTTGGGAATACCCCCTTAAAGGAAATCTACCACCAGGAACAAGGATTGTGAACCTAGCAAGCTGGTGTGTGCCCCTCTGGCAGGATCTGCTCTCCTTTCTTTTGTCCTTGTTTTTACCAAAAAAATTTCAGGGCGGCTATATAAAAGTAAAAAAATAGAGGGGGCTTTATATAAATACATTAGGCGGTGGCAATCTCTGTCATTATATCATGAGAGGGTTGTATATAAATTTGTAAATTGGAGGTACAGGCAGTCCCCGGGTTACATACAAGATAGGGTCCGCAGGTTTGTTCTTAAGTTGAATTTGTATGTAAGTCGGAACTGTATATTTTATAATGGTAGATCCAGACAAAAAAATTTTTTGCCCCAGTGACAATTGGTGTTTCAAATTTTTTTTGCTGTAATTGGACCAAGCAATGTACACTCACCGGCCGCTTTATTAGGTACACCTGTCCAACTGCTCGTTAACACTTAATTTCTAATCAGCCAATCACATGGCGGCAACACAGTGCATTTAGGCAAGCAGACATGGTCAAACTCCTGCAGTTCAAACCGAGCATCAGTATGGGGAAGAAAGGTGATTTGAGTGCCTTTGAACGTGGCATGGTTGTTGGTGCCAGAAGGGCTGGTCTGAGTATTTCAGAAACTGCTGATCTACTGGGATTTTCACGCACAACCATCTCTAGGGTTTACAGAGAATGGTCCGAAAAAGAAAAAACATCCAGTGAGCGGCAGTTCTGTGGGCGGAAATGCCTTGATGATGCCAGAGGTCAGAGGAGAATGGGCCGACTGGTTCGAGCTGATAGAAAGGCAACAGTGACTCTAATCGCCACCCGTTACAACCAAGGTAGGCAGAAGAGCATCTCTGAACGCACAGTACGTCGAACTTTGAGGCAGATGGGCTACAGCAGCAGAAGACCACACCGGGTGCCACTCCTTTCAGCTAAGAACAGGAAACTGAGGCTACAATTTGCACAAGCTCATTGAAATTGGACAGTAGAAGATTGGAAAAACGTTGCCTGGTCTGATGAGTCTCGATTTCTGCTGCGACATTCGGATGGTAGGGTCAGAATTTGGCGTCAACAACATGAAAGCATGGATCCATCCTGCCTTGTATCAATGGTTCAGGCTGGTGGTGGTGGTGTCATGGTGTGGGGAATATTTTCTTGGCACTCTTTGGGCCCCTTGGTACCAATTGAGCATCGTTGCAACGCCACAGCCTACCTGAGTATTGTTGCTGACCATGTCCATCCCTTTATGACCACAATGTAGCCAACATCTGATGGCTACTTTCAGCAGGATAATGCGCCATGTCATAAAGCTGGAATCATCTCAGACTGGTTTCTTGAACATGACAATGAGGTCACTGTACTCAAATGGCCTCCACAGTCACCAGATCTCAATCCAATAGAGCATCTTTGGGATGTGGTGGAACGGGAGATTCGCATCATGGATGTGCAGCCGACAAATCTGCGGCAACTGTGTGATGCCATCATGTCAATATGGACCAAAATCTCTGAGGAATGCTTCCAGCACCTTGTTGAATCTATGCCACGAAGAATTGAGGCAGTTCTGAAAGCAAAAGGGGGTCCAATCCGTTACTAGCATGGTGTACCTAATAAAGTGGCCGGTGAGTGTATATACATATATAAATTAGGTTAGGGTGGCACTGTATATAAAATCATTTGGGGAGTTTTATGTAAATGAATTAAAACAGGAGTGCATATATTAGTTAGTGGACACAGTGATGCATTGTTACTGTATTTTGATGCATATGCATTTTTTTAATTTGCCTGTGTTAGTTGTCAGTTGTGTTGTGAGGGGTACATATTATTTAGGAACAATGTTATGCAGGTGACATTATACTGTAGGTGACTGTGGTACTTTATGGACACAGTGTGGTGATGTGCTGCATGAAGATGAAGACATCCGGCAGTGAATTCAACAGTGATAAACCATGACTGGGAAAAGTCATAAAAAAAACTAAACAAGGTTTGTCTTCATATTCGGTCGGCCAAATATAGTAGGAGATCAGGGGCAGGCTTTTATGTGGGGTGGGGGCGGCATTTCAATTTTCGGGTCAGGCAGCAAATAAATAGACCCTGGTGCTGGAAAGTAGGGGGAAAAATCCAAATTCAGTGAAATTTGTGAAAAAATGCATGTAAGTGTATTGCTAGGGGATTCTGTCAGCTCACATAAAAGTTTTCTGTTTAATGCAAATAAAACTTTACTCACTGCACTATATTTTTTCCCTGATGATCTTTTTATGAGGTGGGATAAAAATGCACACCCACTTATCTGGTAGGTGACAATGTCCATACAGCAAATGAGGTAAATGACAAATATTGTAATTTTGCTCCAGCAGCTTCATTGAAGTAAAACACACTAAATGGCCTGAAGTTCTTTATAAGTGCCATCATATTCACTATAAAAACAAAATAAGACATACAGAACAATAACATTGTCAGATGAAACAATAGGTTGGAGGGCCCTGAAGCAAGAGCTTACAATCTTTGAGACCAACCGGATCTTTTTTATTTGGGACAAACCTGAATGCCATATAAATCCCACAGTTATTCCCAGAAAATGTCCAAGCAGTTAGAATAGGAATTTCACAAGCAGGAAGTAAGAGACAATATGTGGCTTGTGGCCAATGTAATATATGTAAACTCAGCAAGATCACTGTACATTTCCATTAATAGGTTGTTTTAGCCAGGAATGCCGAGGTAACAGCTCAGAAAAGCTGGATATAATTCCTCCTATATGTTAATCATTGACTTCACTTAAAGTCTTAAGGACTTCACCTAAACACTTTAATATGTTGCTATGGATTAGAAGAAGTAGTGCACAGGTTGCCTTAGACTTTCTATGTATTGCTACTGCGTGTTAAAAATATTTTCTATCAGTGTCAATCACCATTAATTTGGGTAAAAAGGGATCTTTCTTTAAGTGACTACCCTCTGTTTCCCAACCAATTTTGTTGCAATGTGGTACAAAGCAGGGGTACACACTTTCACATGCTCATTTCTTGCTGTCCATGGATCTTTTAGCAATATCACTTTGCAGCAATCCAAATATCTTATGGCAAAAGGAGCATGGCAGCATAAAAGGGGGCATAACTTTGAGGCAAAAGTCAGTGTGCCACAATTTGACACAGTGAACTAGACCAAATAGAAGAGTCTTAAAGAAAATCTACCAGTTGTTGTGCATCTTCTCTTTTTCTTTTTTATGTCTTAGTTTGGATAATAAAAATGAGTTTAAAAAATATGCTAAGGAGCCTGAGCGGCTCTGGTGGGCATCATCAGAGCCCCTTGGGCTCCGTCACATCACAATTATGCACGCCCCTTTACAAGCCTTAATACCCTTCTCCTCCCTCCTCTGGCTTGGGTAGAGAGCCAGTGGCATCACCTATCTTTTATTAATTCCGGAAAGAGCACTGAGGAGCATCTGGTTGCGCACTGAAGATAAATGGGAAATGTTGCCCACCAGAGATAATTTTAATACTAATATTTTTTAACAAAACAAGCCCATAAAAATGAAGAACAAGTGGTGGTACTCTGAATATAATGTGCTACTTATTGTCAGGATTCAGGGTTGGTGGACCCACTGTACCAAGTTTTCACCACAGCCTGCGGCAAAACAGGTTCGACTTGTTGCAGCATGTCACAACGGGAAATCAGTCTAAACGCAGTAGGTATGGAATACAGCTTTCACAATGGCATGGAAGCACAATGATCCGGCGGAGCATGAGGGAAGAGGCTGGCTATTTATTAGATTGCCAGGTGGCCAACACCAATTAGCGGCATGCTGGCCCAGGGAGGCACACTGGTGCGCCTGCAACCAGCCGAACATACTTGAAGTACAGCCACACCTTATCACCCGGAGAGAAGATCAGAGGAGACCTGCGTCTTTTGTCGGCCTGCATCTTGGTTCGAGCAGAAGCCTGTATCAAGGATAGGCTATTCTGCTCCTGGATAGACTTGAGCTTGAACCAACTCGGCCACAGCAGGAACACCCGAAGGGACAGAAAGAGGAAGAGGTGGACGTGGGTGTTGTCTATAGACGAGAAAGGAGCAGGAGCCCTTTGGAGGCCCATTTGAGGCCAACTGGACCTGTTGTTTATACCCACTGTTTAAAATGCAGAATTTAGTTGTTAAACGCACACAAAGACATATTATTACTGTCGATTCTTCTTTGCTCATTCTATAATTCATGATGATGTGATGTTTTGAATATTCGAGCCTCCTGTGTTTACGCATTGTAACCATCCTATGTAATTCTCATTCTTATGATCTGACTTGCTGTTTGTCATTAATAAAAGAAGTTAAGGTTTACAACTACATTTACCAATCAGACGAGCTAAAATACTTAAACTAGCTCCAAGCTTACCTAGACACACAAAGTGAACACAGAAGGTGGAGAACATTTCAAAAAAGTTTCTAAATGTTACAAAAAAATATGCCAATGCTGTGAGATAGTACAACTACCTTTTGTTTAAACTCAAGTGGAAAAATATTTAAAATCCAAACCAATATGAACTGTCAGTCGAACTTTGTTTACCTTATTGAGTGCAAATGCAAATTACAAAATGTAGGGAGGACCACACAGCCCCTACATTATAGAATGAATCAACATTGCTTTAATATAAATCCTAATAACATGAAGCATGGATTGTGGAGGCACGTTAAAATAAAACATAAGAGAGAATGCAAGAGTTATATTATCCCTATGGATAACGTGCCCGAGCATAATTTCAATAAATCTGAGACATTGAAAAAACTAAATATATACTGGATTTTTAAAATGAAAACTTTAAAACCAGAAGGTTAAAATTAAGTTTCCATAGCAATCCTAGTATGATACCACAATGAAACCATAATGAAACTAGTATTTTTTTTTTGTTATAGGCAAAGTTTAATGTGTGCATCCTCTTAAACAATGAGATTGTCCAAAAAGCAATTTTAATATCTTCTAACAGAAGTAAGACTAGACATATAAATTACAGTTTCTAAATTCTCAAATTAGAGTGATAAAAAACACAATTGGATCTTTTCGGGAACAAGCGCCAATGTATCCTTTCTTTAAAACTTTTAGGTCCTCGTGGATGCAGTTTGGAGTATCCCCTTTTTTCTTTATCTAGGCTTCCGTAGATGTAGTTCCACAGAGAACCAGCCAGTCCATTTTTAACATCTAAACTTGCGTAGTTGTAGTTTTATATGTTTATCTTCCCTAATGGAGATTTATTCTTAGCAAAAAAAAATTCTTAGAAGAACATGGACCCACTATTACATTTATTGTGATTGACGTTGTAAAGTTTTTTTTAAATTACAATGAAATAGATGATACAAGATATAGGGGCAGATTTATCAAGCAGTCTGAAAGTCAGAATATTTCGAGTTGCCCATGGCAACCAATCACAGCTCAGCTTTCATTTCACCAGTGCTCATGAATATTTTAAAGGGGAGCTGTGATTGGTTGCCATGGGCAATTGGAAATATTCTGACTTTCAGACACTTGATAAATCTGCCCCATAGTCAGACGCATGATTGCAACATTTCTGGTTTAAATACCGACACAAGTCTTTGTATGTATTGCAACTGAGAAAGGTTCACCTCCGGATTCGAAAAGTGTTTTGCTTTGTTATAACCTAAAGTTTCTTTAGAAACAGCAGAAATAATAGCAGAAATGTGAACTGTTCCTTAGAATGTTATATGACCCACACTGACCACTATTACTTCCATTTTTGTATATATATGTGAAGACAACCCAACCGCATAGAACATGAGTAAAATATGTGCTTTTAATCAATATACTGGTTACTTATTAATGTTTTCACATTCTTTTCCTGTGATTGTGTTCTAGACACTTCTTGCAATCGGCTGAGCCCTCATAATGTTTCTTTCTCCACCCATCTGAATCTATGGTAAGGAAGCCCAGTGCCATTGTCCCTGCCAATAACCCTGCTCTGCCCTCTTCCTATTCACAGCCATGATCTATTGTGCTGATTGAATTTTCCAATGCATGTTACTAGACATTTTACTCAATGCGGCAGCAATGTCTCCTTTAGTACATGGAAGTGCAACACAGAATATATCTTCATATTAACGGAAATCTATCTTCAAAATCAAGCATGATAATCCAGGAACACTTACTCATAGATCCAGGCACCTTTATATGAAATCCATAGCCTCCTTCCTTCTAATAAGCCTGAAGGGCTCATTGGGGTGTTGCCAGAACTTCTCAGTCATGTAACTTCACAGGCTGTTACACTGTCTCCCCCTCCACCTCTGTTCCTTCAGTACTTCCCCTCCTTCTGCATGCAGTAATCTCCCTGCAGCCAAGGAAATTTCCGCACAAAGTGGAAGGGAGGAAGTGATCCTGCACACTGTAACAGCATGTGAATCTGCAGCATGAAGGGACTCGGGTAACATTTCCAGGAGCCTCTCAAGCTCATTAGCATAATTTTAAAAGCTAATTTTAGAAGGAAAAAAAGCCATGGATAACAAATAAGGTTACCACGGTAATGGTGCCTGGTTTATCATGTTTGATTTTGATGCTAGATTTACTTTAAACGAAAGGGACCTTAAATGGTGTGTCCCAATTATTCAAGTTATCCCCTTTCCCCAGGAGGGTCTCTTAAAACCCATCTTTTTAGGCAGGCCTATCACACTCGCTAACTGCATGAAATGTCAACTCTCTCTTTATTAATCCATCCTGTGTCCTCCCGTCACTTGTCCGGCAAACACCAGATATATACCAAGCTCTAGAGTTCTCCGCAGTCACTTTCACCTTGGACCTTCTATATAAGATGGCGGCTGATGGCTGGTTCAAGCATCAGAATTTTTTATTTATAAATTTTATACTATTCCCTTATGAAGAATGGCTGGACCATTATACAAGCTCTTTTCCCTCTTGTGTCACCCCCATCATCCTCATAGACTGTAAGCTCTTGTGAACAGGGGCCTTAACTCCTATTGTTCCATATAAATGTTTATAATATGCAAATGTTGTATTTTATTTGTATATGTCCCATATAATTTGTAAAGTGCTACATAATTTGATGGCACTATATAAATAAAGATTATTATTATTATAGGGTCCGCCTGCCCCCACCGATTGTTTGACAGATTTCGCAATTATGGTTTTCTATAGCATTACAATGATACATTTCATATCGCTGTTTCAAATGGATTTAATTGGTAACTTTGTAACCTACAGGAGCATAAAAATGCTGTCATGTTGGCGATGTTATTTGATTTGAGAAGCAAACAGGAAACTACATCCATGTAGATGTCAATGACACATAAGCCAAACGTATTAACCAATTGCTATGCCCTCTGGTGTATTGTAGCACCCTATCAATCCGACTAACGTTAGATCACCTTAATAGCAAGGCTTTACGAATCACAATAAGGAAGTGTGAAATAGCAGTCACTTCATACTATACACCAGGGGAACACATCTGCTGGAGGCCAGTTCACAACAAATGCAATTGAATAGAGGATCTGGCTTATCATTTCTACAACATTGTTCTGACATGTATCCTCCCAGATGTACGCTGATCTGGTTTCCCTGACTTAATTCCCTTGGTAAGCTACATATATTTAAAAACCCTCCATTTTTACGTCCTCCCAGCTGTCATGGAAAATCAGCATTAGCATTAGTAAAGCATTGTCTGGTGCAATCTCCTGCCCAATAATAGATACTTTATGCATTCATCCTGGCAGTTTATTTTGTTTTAATGTGTTTTAAATAGATTTTTTATTGTACCAACATTTCTGTGACTTAAAAATGTTAATTTTCAATTATATTCACAGAAATTTGCATACAGTTTATCGCTGTGCACTGCTGTGGAAGGGGGTACAGTGAGAATCTAATAATTCCTTTTCTAAGCCTAATAATTGGAAGATGGTCCTTTTGAAATAACAATAAATATCTTATCTAGGATTAACTTTACTCTCTTTTGTTTGCTTCTAAGTTAAACAAAATTAGTAGGGTCTACATATAGAAGGAGAATAGCCAGATTGGTATTAACTCCACTTTTGTTCTTTGACCTTGTTTTCAAGAATGTAAAAAAAAACATACTGTGCTCTAGGTGTGGTTAGATCACACAAATCGAAATATTAAGCTGACAAACCAGCAATCAATAAACTCTTATGTATAGACAAGCATTGACTAAACAAATCCTGGAATACATGGTATAAATAAAATGCTTAATTTCTCTTAGATATAAAATTACCATATATACTCGAGTATAAAAAAAATAAACTCAATACTGACCTTTTCGACGGCCCCTTCAGGTACTCTTCATGCTTCCTGTGCATGGGCCCTTGATGTCAGCAAGCGGAATGGTGAGTATTGATTTGTGCTGGGCATACTAGGGGGAGGGGGCTGGGTGGCTATGTATTACTGAGGGCTGGCTGGCTATATACCACTGGGGGCAGGCTGGCTGTATATTACTGGGGGATGTCTGGCTATATATTACTACTGGGGTCTGGCTGGCTATATACTACTGTTGGCAGGCTGGCTACATACCACTGGGGGCTGGCTAGCTATATATTAATGGGGTCTGGCTGGCTATGTACCACTGAAGGCTGGTTGGCTATATACTGGGGCTGGCTGTGTATATACTGCTGGGGACTGGCTGGGTATATACTATTGGGTACTGGCTGGCCATATACTACTGGGGCAGGTTGACTAAATACTACTGGGGTCCGGCTGGCTATATGCTACTGGCGGCTGGCTAAATACTGGGGACAGGCTGGTTATATACAACTCAGGGCCGGCTGGCAATATACTACTGGGGACTGGCTGGCTATATACTGGGGTTTGGCTGGCTATATACTACTGGGGGCTGGATGGCTATATACTGGGGACTGGCCGGCTATATATGACTGGGGACTGGCTGGCTATATACTACTGAGGCCTGGCTATATACTAGGGGCTGGCTGGCTTTATACAGCTGGGGACTGGTTGGCTATATACTACTGGGGTTTGGCTGGCTTGCAGGCTATGTACTGAGGAGAGGCTGTGACCGATGGCTTTCCCACCCTAGGCTTATACTTGAGTCAATAGGTTTTCCCATTTTCTTGTAGTAAAATTAGGTGCCTCAGCTTATACTTGAGTTGACTTACACTTAAGTATATACAGTACTTACAACTAATATAATTGGAAGACAACACAGCTGTAGAGAAAAAGGAAACTGGCATAAATGTTAATATATACTTATATATACTTTATTAAGATTAGATAAATGCACATAAACAACATGGGGCAGCATGGCTAAATACATAAAATCACAAAAGAGCATTTGCTCTCTGCAAACGTTTGTTGCAATTTATATATTGGTTAATAAAAGGTATGTAATTTGTATAAACCATAATCAAAATGTTTAAATGTAATATAATGCATAGAGTAATGCAGCACAAGATTTGTATTTTACTACAGCTATAAGATAAATAGTGGCTATGTAAAACTATAGTAAATGCATATACAACACCATGGGCGTAACTAGGAGAAGCAGGGCCCCATAGCAGACTTTTGAATGGGCCCCCTCACTCACATATACACATATATGTATATACCTATAAAGATAAACATACAGTTCTTCACTCATTCACACACATTTATACACTGACACACATATAGAGCATGTATACATCACATATACACAAATACAGTGCCATATACAGATGTACAGCATATACACACATAAACAGTATTTACCCAGCATGCAGCATAAACCATATACACATCACAGATACAAACACATCACATATATGTTATATACATATTATGCTTTACAATGTGCATATATAATGGTGCAAATCATTAGTTGGATGATGGGGCCCCATGACACTGCAGGCCCCATAGTGGCTGCTATGGCTGCTACTACTGTAGTTATGCCCCTGTACAACACACAAAATGTATACACAATTAACTGAAATAGGGAACTGCACTGCCCAGCATCCCCCCCCCCTGCCACTATGTGTTTTATTAGACAAACCTTTATCAAGGGATTATTGTTTTTGCACCTGCTCTTTTGTGATTTAATGTATTTAGCCATGCTACCTATGTTGACTACTATGTTTATTTGTGTTTTTTTTTAAACTCAGCATATTTTATTTATGTGCAGTGGCGTAACTAGGAGAGGCAGGGCCCCACAGCAGACTTCTGAAGGGGACCCCCTGCCGGCTTAAAAATATACATATATTACATTCCTATATACATAAAAATACAGTTCATCACTCATACATACACATTTATGCACTGTTACACACATACAGAGCTTATACACCTCATATATTCACACCTACAGTGCCATATACAAACATACAGCTTACATACACACATAATGTACTGTATTTATACACACCATACACCATATACACATATAGCATATACACATCACAGATACACATAAACAATATAAATACCACAATGTGCAGTTTAATATGTATATAATGGTGCACATTCTTCATTCTTTAGTGTCAGGTTCAGGGCCGGTTCCAGGTTTTAGTGGAACCACACTGCCCCCCCTCCCCCTGCGGACACACTGACTACCCCCCTTCCACCTGCAGACACACTGACCACCCCAACATCCCCCTGCAGACACACTGACCCCCTCACCCCCCCTCCCCTGCATTTACACTGACCACCCCAACCTCCCCCTGTGGACACACTGACCCCCTCACCCCCCTGCGCACACACTGAACCCTCCCCTCCCCCTGTGGACACACTGAACCCCCCCTCCCCCTGCTGACACAGTGACCCCCCTCCTCCCCCTGGGGACACACTGACCCCCTTCTTCCCCCTGCGGACACACTGACCCCCTCCCTCCCCCCTCTCCCTGCTGACACACTGACCCCCTCCCCTCCACTCCGGGAAAGAAAAAATAATTTACCTTTCCTGGTTCCCCCGGAGCAGCGCCTGTAGCTGTCTTCGGCCTGGGCCACCTGTACGCGCCGGCTCTGAAGCCTGCAGAGTGCCGCATTGTGGGAACTGGGACAAGTGATCGATCCGGATGGTGATCAATTGTACCAGTGTCTTATAGCAACACTGGTACAATTGATCCGGGGGCCCGAGTGGGCCCCTCCAGTACCCCGGGGCCCCGGCACTTGCCCGGGTTGGCCGGGTGCTGGCGCCGGACCTGGTCAGGTTGTATGACTGTGGGCCCCATAACGGCTGCTATGGCTGCTACCATTGTAGTTACGCCCCTGTTTATGTGTTTTATCTAATGCTAATAAAGTATACAATTTTAAATTTATGCCAGTCTCATCTTATTTGAGAGTGATTAACTTTAATGATGGATATTCAAGAGTGCTTGTCATTACATACTGTCAGAGCTAATAGTAGATCGCTGGGGGAAATATAAGAAAACTGGCGTTTAGAATGCGAGTCTTAAAATTTCTAACACCAGTGCTACAGGGCCAGCATCTACTAAGAGGCTCCGGACTCTTGGTAAATATCATAAGTCTTATGCTTGTCCAGGCCATAGCCCAGTGAGCATACAGCTGGGTGAGGCAGAGAGACATTGGGGTTTATTTATTAAGGGTCCGCAGATCGCACTTTCGTCGAACTTTCTAAATTTTCGGAATTTGTACCTCTGTGACAGCTATTTCACTGGGGATTGTGTTGCACGTGATCGGATTGTGGCGCAGCTGCGTTGGCTTTCATGCGACAGAAATCGGGAGGCGGTCCGCCTGATTCGCAGCGAGCGTGGGATTTAATATTAAAATTGTGTTGCATCCAATGCACTTACATACACTGGGAAGAAGAAGGTGAACTCCGGCAGACCTGAGCGGGGAAGCGACACATGCAGGAAATCGGGCGCACGATCTTTGTGAACCGCGGCACAGTGCATTGATGTCGGAAAATGTACTTCAGGTGAGTAAGCACTTCGGGCGGGTAAGTAAATGTGTCCCATTGTGTGCTAAAAGCACGGTGATTGGGTGTCATAGACCTCTATGGGGGTTGTGATCCGGCCACAAATGATATACTATTTAGAACTCAGGTCATTGCATATATAAGTTCTCAGTGTTGTAACCCATGGCAGCAGACATATAAAGCTACACAGAGGTGATTATGTGCCAGATAGATGGATCCATAATGTATATAGTACATGAGCCATAATGCTGGTTATAAAGGGTGCATACCAGAAATAGATATTATATTCACATTTGCTAATTACCCTATATACTCTAGTATAAGCCGAGTTTTTCAGACCCGGCGGGTCTTCTTCTATACAGCAATGCTTTGGCATCGGCTCCGTGTCCCTGCGTTGTCTGTCGCAGGGACCTTGATGTCACCCGCACGCTGACGTTCTACTATGTGCGCCGGCATCGGCACACACTCTGATGTGAGCGAGCGGCTGACGTCATGGTGCCTGCGATGGACAGCGCGGGAACACGATGCCGGAGCATCACTGTATAGAAGAGGGGTCTCGGCTTATACTCGGGTCAGTTTATACTCGAGTATATACGGTAGATCAAATCTTAATACACACCTCCCTCTTCATACAGAGGTTCTGCATGATTTTTTTGGACACGGAGGGGGGTCCGAGAGGCAATAGGGTGATGTAGCCCAGTGCGTCTCTGGCTCATTTGAATATCTTTATAAAGTCTTTTTTTTAACAATACCGATGTCCCAGGACTTCATAAAAGCAAGATCACATGAAAGATGGGAGGAGCAAGTAAGTTTGGGACATCTACAATCAGTAAATCTGTTGGTAGATGTCCTTTAATGCAGTGGTCCCCAATCTTTTTTTGCCCAGGGACCGGCTGTGAGCATAAATTTGTTTCTAGTGACCCTTCCAATGTCCCCTCGTCTGTAGCATGTCCTCTTTCCAGGGTCACCTCTTCTGTGGCATGCCTCCCTTCCAATGTCCCCTCTCTTGTAGCATGCCCCCTTCCAATGTTTCCTCTCCTGTGGCATATCCCCCTTCCAATGTCCCCTCTCTTGTAGCATGCCCCCTTCCAATGTTTCCTCTCCTGTGGCATATCCCCCTTCCAATGTCCCCTCTCCTGTACCATGCCCCCTTCGAATGTCCCCTCTCCTGTAGCATGCCCCCTTCCAATGTCCCTTCTCCTATAGCATGCCCCCTTCCAATGTCCCCTGTCCTGTAGCATGCCCCCTTCCAATATCCCCACTACTGTGGCATGCCCCCTTCCAATGTCCCCTCTCCTGTAGCATGCCTTCCCCTTTCCCCTAAATTCTACAGAAATGGGGACATTGGAGGGAATACAAATGTCCTCTTTCCTACAGAATACTCACCTTCTCCCACAGCATGTCTTCCTTCACTTCTCTTCTGCATTAATGTATGTGCCACATCTCCCACCGGGGCCTAGCCTTTTCTTGGGGCTTGGAGGCAGCGGTGGCCCAGAACACCGGAGTGGCCAAGGCACGCTGTGGTCACTGTGCTTGGTATGGGGACAGGAGGGCTGTCCTACAGCCTGGCAGGTCTCCAGCAGGTGGTGTGTGGAAGAAATTAAATGAGAGGGAGAGGCTGTTGTACTGAATCTCCCTGGGGCAACCCCTTAGTGTCCGTAGTATATGTCCCTGGGTAGTGGATGGGGAAGCCCTTGATGGTATGCAGAGACCAGACGGAGGTAACATTGTGCAAAAGTAACTCACGGTTCTTTATTCAACAAACTGCAGGCAAACGATCTTGTACAGGTGCCAGATTACTGGAGAGTCCGGATTGCTGAGAGTGGTCATGGAGAGTGATCCTCAGGAGTAGTTCACCAGCCTGGTAATAGGTGCAGGCTGGAAGGTAGCTGTGTCCAGATATGGAAGCTGCAGCATTAATCCTAAGAGATAGCTCTCTGCGAGACACTGAAGGTGTATCTCACACTGTCTCTGGTCACTCAGTGTTCTAGAAGATGTCTGCTCTGGAAGAGAGCTAGACTCTAAGAGGTGTGCTCCTGTCTCAGGAGCTGGGGCCTAAGAGCTCCTCATGTGGTGAGAGCTGGACCTAAAGAGAGCTTGCCCCTTCCTGTACAGGGGTTTTGTTTTTCCCTGGTCAGGTGGTCTCACTCTCCAATCACACTCCAGTTGGATAATAAACATTACATAGAATTAACCCTTGCCTATCCAGGCAGTAACTACATCTGCATAATTACCTTTAACTATATGACCCTGAAGTGAGTTGTACAGGCTCACCTAGTGGGGACACACAGACAAAGGGGCTTATTCTCAACTACTCTTCTGCCTATGCATCGGCAGGGGTGTTGCATACGGCTCTAATGTGGGCAGACACAATGGGGCAGATTTATCAAGCTTGATTGGTTGCCATGGGCAACTAGAAATATTCTGACTTTCCGATAGCTTGATAAATCTGCCCCAATGTCATGACATCATGCACTGCTCTATTGCCAGTGCGCGTTAACACGCAAATGAAGTAAAGGAAGAGAGGACTGCTGTGAGAAGGTAAGCATTGTATTTTTTTAAATTTTTCTTTGCAGAGTTTGGCCGCCGGCCCGGGACCAGGTGCTCCACAGCCTGGTCTTGGGCCACGGCCTGGTGGTTGGGGAACACTGCTTTAATGGATCTGATATACCTCTGTTATTATCATTTTAGTGATGGAAGATAATAACGGAATTCCATGTAGTGCAATTTTTTAGCTTTGTACATAAATGAAAGTCCAAAAGCTTGATGTTTTCATTGAATTTTCAATAACTTGTATCTATTTAATATTTTATTAATGTAAACTTGTATCTATTTCATATTTTATTATTGTACAGCATGTTCAGTCAATATATGTAACACTGCAATATCAAATGAATGAAAACTGAAACACATAAAATAAAAACTAAGTATAAGAACTATCCATAGATTGCTAGGCTATCTGTAAAAACAGGCCATTTTTTCTGATGTACATGATTTTTTTTAAAATCTGGAACAGGTTTCCCTTTACCTTACTATGGGGACTTCCACCCACACCATGGACACACCTATAGCTCGAGATTTGAGTACTCTCAGTTGCGGTCCCTCATGGTGGGGGCAGGCGACATTGCGGCCTACACAGATTCTCTTACGACTTTTGAAGGACTATTCCGCTTGGATTCTGCTCATACACATGCCATTTCCCAAATCTATTCTATTCTGACAAGTGGCTTGGAAATCTCAGAATTTCCACTTGTAAAGAGCTGGGAACAGGAACTTGGAGCCGCCTTGGCACAGGAAGATTAAGAACGATTTTTCCTATTCAAACATAAATTATCCTCCGTCTATACAGCCCAGTGAAAGGGGTACGAAATATTATCTAGATGTGGGTGCCGACTGTGTTGCATGTAGACTGTTTAACCTGTTGGCGCTGTGGTATCAATAAAGGATATGTGCTGCAGGTATGGTGGAACTGTGATTCGGTCAAACCATTCTGGAACCAGGTATTTATTGCATTTTGACAAATTTCTGGTAAGCAGGTGACTGCCTCTCTAGATGTGGTGCTCCTTTCTGTGCCTCCATAAGCACAAAAGAAAGTGATACTCTACAGGCACCTAGATGGGTCTTGGAGGCCTTTGGAGCTCACTGATTATATGATCGTATGCTTATTATTTCTCATTATGGGTCCTGCTTGTTCTATTATCTCAGCGGGCCCTGTCATGCTCATTTCGACTTTCCACTGCCTAACTGTAAGTGGATCTAATGTTCCATAATACTTCATCTCATTATATGTTATGTCTCATTTCATATGTTATGTATGTATAATACGTAATATAACATCTTCAATATAATCTGTCATGGTAAATATTATCCAAAAAACATGGAAATTCATAGATTTTTACCTTGACTTCCTCTGTATACCCACATTGACATAGACCCACTGTAGTTTTCCATGCTAGATCAGAATAATACAAGTAGCTTATGGAGAAGAATATGACATAGATTCGGGCATAAACTTTGGATTAAAAGGTTCTACATTGGACTAAAAGGATCTCAAATGGGGCTGCTCACTGGTAGACGGCGTATACAATACCTCTCTGATGGTACTTCTCTCCTGTTCTGCTGTCAAAAATCATTCCTTCATGTGCTGGAGAGGATGTGGAGAAACAGGTTTCTATTTTCATATTTGGTGAGAGTTTAATAGAGTTAACTTCTTATGGATAGCAGGTATATGATTTCAAAACATTGGAAAAATTACTGAAAAAAATACATTTCCTCCAAAAATAATTTGCTCCCTAAGTTTCCAGAAAATCTGGTCAAAATGGCTTGAGGTCTTCCCTACTTACCCTACTTGATCTACTATTATATTGAATATTTTAAGCCTTTCCTAGACTTCACTGACCTCACCACACGTAATACTAGACATAATCTATTGTATCCTCATTTTTCTGAAGGTACATTTTACAAAACCTTGATAATCTGTTATTTTCTGACTACTATTATTTCATTTTACTTTTTTTTTGTAAAAATGAAGAAAAAGGTTAATAAAAAGTTATATATATATAAAAAAAGTTTAGCATTAATAATTTTTTCATCTTGCAGAGCAACAGACATCCCAATGGAAACCCAATGTACACCATTATAGTCAATGGGATCTTTTGGATCTTAACGGAGACGAATAACGGAAAAAGGGGTTGTGTATGTAAACTACAAATGCTGAAGACTTCAGTCTAAAACAATCTACATTTTTTTCTTATGTAAATAAAATGTCACTTTATTGTGGACTGTGCGGCGTTGTAATATACTGGGGAAGTGTAACCGAAAGTGACACAATATTACACTTATTGATGTAAAAGTCGACATAATAGACTGTGTAGTTATATTGCCCACAGGAAACCACAAGCACAAATATTCTTCTTATAAATGGGATGTGAGCGCTGAAGATCTTATGTGTGTCACAGAACCGAAAGCGAAACATCAGAAACAGGGACAACTTATACAATAAGTAATAAGTGTGTGAGTGGTGACGGGAAAAATATTATTAACAAATAATTTATTCTACAAGGTTTGTCTTAAGAGAGTAACATAAGAAAAATTATGTAATTTGTTGCTTAGACAAAAATCAATAGTTGATCATTCCTTTAATTGAACAATTTCAAGCTCTGGTTGATAAAATTACAAGTAAACTTTTTCCTTTCTTAGTCAATTAATGTCACCAGATGCAAGAAGCATAATGGTGCTGCTGCATGTTATCCTCGCTGCACAGTGATACTGCTGCTACCGTGTAGCTGTATTACTATATAGCATGGAGGGCAGTACCTATCATACAGGGACATGTCACCGGAAGGGTGGCTCCGCCCAGGGACAAGGGACAGGCACACCACGTGGTAGGTGCAGCTCACCGGCTCGCCCTGCCCTTGTGATGCCATAGCGCGATGCCTCTTACCTGCGGGCAGGGGGGGCGAGCAGGCTGCATCACCGGCCAATAACAGAACAGAAAATAGATAGCGAACCAATGAGGACACGTCCCTGACAGAACCCTACGACTGGCAGCCAATAGGAAGACGGACAGTGGTGACAGACACCAATAGCATGGCGGAGCAGGCGGGGACGAGCGGCCACTTCCTAGGACGCTGCAGTGAGTGAGTGAGAGAGGAGGAGGGGGTGATCCCGGCCGGCGCACCTGACAGCAGCAGCAGGAGAAGGAGGCGGAGTTCCCGGTGTTGTAGTCCCGGTGCCGGTCAGGAGCTGAGCCCCGGCTGCCCGCACAGGACTGCTGCTCTCAGCACATCTATCTCCCCCGGCGCACGGCGGGCCCTGTGTGATCCGCACTCAGACATGGCCGGCCAGGAGAGACAGGTGCACACAACAGGTGAAGAGAGATCCGCAGCAGAGGGCCCGGATCCTGGAGGGGCCAAGGCGCTAGGCCCGGCGCTGCCTATACGGGGCATCCGCATGAAGTTCGCGGTGCTGAGCGGATTGGTGGAGGTCGGGGAGGTGACCACTAGAGACCTGGTGGAGACGGTCTTTAACCTGGTGAGTAGTTTGTCAGGTGCTGCTCCTCATGACACCGGCCAGGCTGCACATCCTAACACTGCTGTGCACTGCCCCTCACAGGAGGCCACCTGGATCACAAGTCCTTCATGTGTCCTCTTATACCTGGGAAAGCTGGGTGGGCAGTCAGCCTGATTCTGTCACCTAACTTTCCTGGGCTGCAGAATGGCAGATCTGACAGGTGGCCTCTCCCTGGTGTAAGGGGAAGGTGTGACTGCATAGTTATGATATAGCTCAGACCTGATGTGTGGGAGCCATATTGTCACCCAGCTTTTCCAGGAAGTGATATACAGAACTAACGGAATAGAGAGAACAACGTGTTGTGGTTTTACTGCCTATGAAAGTGTGATCCTGATAGTTGTGGGTGCTGGGGGGCACAGGTGGTTTCCATGGAGTTCTCCAGTCCCCTGTAAGTAAGGGGTCTCATGCAGTTTATCACTTAGCCATGGCATAGATGATAACAACGTATGCCCCCCTTAGATTGTATGATCACACGTGCCCGCTGCCGCTCTATTTATTCTCCAGGTAAAACACTTAGATCTGTGTCCGTCCATGGAGTATGAATGAACAGCAGAGCGTGTGATGCCTTTACTTCATTCATTAAGGTGATCCGGCCCTTTGTCCTCATAATCCCTGAGGGCTGTATCCTGCGCATAGAGGATATGCAGTGATCATTGCATGCTGGGAACTTCAGCACCTCCTGAGATACTTTGTTTCCAATTTCATATCATTTCCAAGATCTGTCTGTGATGTCAATAGATGGAAACATGTTATCTACTGAATTCCTGCCCTGGATCTGTGCAGAATGTTGTAGATGATTTTTATGGCAATGGTCAATTTCTAGTCTAAGGTCCTGTTCATACTGATATCAGAGGTCATCAGAGTCTGACTGTAATAATAGCTTTGTACGCAACGCTGTCTTCAGAACTGATGAAACCACTATAGGCCTCCTGTGTCATATCTGTCTGATACGACTGATCTAACATATGCATGAACTCACAAGTACATAATCCATATAGGACCACTGAATGTGAAGCGGGTCCTTTGACCTCTGCAGTCTAGGGCCTATAGCTTTGTAAATATTGGTTCCATCCATCACTCACTTGTAGTTTGACAGCTTGACTGAGGTTTACACATGACTTTATTGTGCATGCTTTAATGTGGAGTTTACCCTCCTCTGCCATAGCCGGCTAATGTGCATGTTCCTGGAGCCATCAAACTCCACTCCAGCAGATTAAAAGTTAAACTACCGAATGGTTCCATATTATGTAAGTATGACTGTTGTATTTCCTTGGCCAAGCACTGAGCAGAGAGACCCAGACTAGAAGCATCATAGTCATCTATAGGAGTCTCGGGCTGACATGACTATACTATGAGCCAGTCCTCCAACTGATGTGACTATTAGGCCCAATTCACAGCTGCACTCAGACCTTTATTCATTTCCATTACTAAATCAAAAATATTGGATGTCTAATAGATCTGTTAATATACCTGTAGATTTCAGTGGATCTTTAATGGCTTCCATTATTGTCTGTTTGCGCCACTTCCGTTATTTGAGAAGAGAATAGGACAGAAGCAGAAGAACTATTTTTTTCTGTCTCGAGTAATGGATGCCTAACAAAAATGGTCCAACGGATCCTTTAGACTCCTGTTATTGTTTTGGTAACTGATTATGAGAGGTTTGAACAGGCTGTGAACTGGGCCTTAGGTTCAAGTTTGAGTCTCGGGTTTGGGCTTAAAGATTATGGTATAAATGAGACTTAAGCATAAGATTGGATTTGCTGGTTCTGTCCCACACCTCTTCCACATGCTGTTCCCTTTTACCTCTTATAGCAGTGGGGGCGATGCTGCCGGTGCCCATCACATTGTTGAGGCTTGTTCTATTACCGGTACTTGATGAAAAATGCTTCCTTGTTGCTTCCAACTTGGCTTAGTACTTGGAATTCGGCATGACAATGTATTTTTATCCACTTTTCTGCTTGGTGGTGGTGTCCAGAGCTCAAACCCATATCAACAAGATTTCCATGACTATCCCTTATATTATCACTCATATTATGGCCTATTATACTGGATGAAAAGCTGTGACCTCCGCATAGTCTAAATCAATGTAGCAAGGGAGTAGTAACATCTTATATCTATGAGGCAAGGGAGTAGCACATGTTCTTGCATCTGTGGGGCAAGGGGGGGGGGGTAGCATGCCTTCTTGCAGCTGTGGGGCAAGGGGGGGGGTAGCACGCCTTCTTGCAACTGTGGGGCAAGGGGGGGGTAGCACGCCTTCTTGCATCTGTGGGACAAGGGGGGGTAGCACGCCTTCTTGCATCTGTGGGACAAGGGGGGGTAGCACACTTTCTTGCATCTGTGGGACAAGGGGGGGTAGCACACTTTCTTGCATCTGTGGGACAGGGGGGGGGGTAGCACACCTTCTTGCATCTGTGGGACAGGGGGGGGGGGTAGCACACCTTCTTGCATCTGTGGGACAGGGGGGGGTAGCACACCTTCTTGCATCTGTGGGACAGGGGGGGGTAGCACACCTTCTTGCATCTGTGGGACAGGGGGGGGTAGCACACCTTCTTGCATCTGTGGGACAGGGGGGGGTAGCATGCCTTCTTACACATGGAAACGAATATTGGCAATTACAGAGCGGCACTGGATGCACTGGGGAGGCCGAGGCATCAGGTGGAGCGCTGTTTTCCTAGTTTTGCAATGAACGTTGCCTGAGGGCTCCTAGTGCTAGATCAGCAGGTGCACGTGTAGCAGACAGACGTTCACACATTGCAGCAGATAGTAAGTGACGTTCATCTAGAACAGGCAGTCGTCTTGTAAGCATCATAGGAAGTCTCTGCTCCTTACTCTAGTCAGTGGCTTCTATTATGAGTAGGCCTATAGTAGTATCATTTTGTCCCGGAAAGTAAGTGCTTTCTATGTGTATAGATTATGCTTTACATTTTCTCTGTGAACCCTCATGTATATGAAGGTCATATTTGCTAGCGCTTGTTTGTGGCGTAGGGAAAATCCTGATCATGTATTCCATTTCCTCAGTTCTTTTTGGTTATTTTATTTTTGTTTCTATTTTGGTCAGTGTAGTACTCAGTAGCAGAAGTATTTTTCTATTAAAATGTGGTAAAAGTAGTGAAGTGAAATTAAATAGTGTGAATCCATCCCAAAGGAAAATTGTGTTCATGATGAGTGTGCACCAAGTTTACATTGCCACAAAAGATTTCTGTGGATCTCTTCAATTTAAGGAAACTACTATCAAAATTCATCATGATAAACCAGGGCCACTTAGTCATAGATCCAGGCACTGTGACTGTGGTAATCTTCTTATCTGTTATCCGTGGCCTCCTTTCTTCTAAAATCAACTTTTAAAATTAGTCAGAACGGCTATCCTAGCCCCTCTGTGATCTGGCTTTACAGGCTGTTACACTGTCTCACAATCCCCCTGCTCCCTCAGCACAGAGATTGCAGCTGGTAGTCCTCAATGCACAATTGTAGAGGAAGCAAAGAGGATGAGAGCTATAAAGCCAAATCACAGAGGGGCTAGTATAGCCCTTCTGACTCATTAGCATAATTTAGAATATAGTTTAGAAAGGAGGCCATGGATAATAAATATATGAGAAGATTACCACAGTCACAGTGCCTGGAATTACGAGTAAGTGTCCCTGGTTTATCATGCTGGATTTTGATGTAGATTTCCTTCAAGGATCTAAAAAATGAAGTAAATACAGATGCTAAATAGAAAATCTTCTGTTGAATACCAGTTACCATTACCTCAATGCTTCTGTTCCAATACAAAACATAATGCATTCTTCCTCTTCTATGTTTGGGAGATGTCTATGCTTATGTCATGTGACAGTGTAGAAATGGGGAGCATCCTCAGGCATTTTCATCAAAAACAAAATTGCTAGAAAGTAGTACGGCCAGGGGTGGATTAAGGCTGCCATGGGCCCTGGGCTGTATGAATGTTATAGCCGCTACAAGTCAGGAAGTCACTTCCTACATATGGTACTAGCATCAAGCTTCTTGGAGAATAGAGGATGCGTCCCTTCTGCCTGATTTTCAATACGTGGTTTCAAGACCTTTGAAAGACCTTCAGAGGTCCTGAAAAGGTTCTTGTGTACATTTGTATTGAGAGTAGGAACAGATGTAAGTGGATTTTATGGGTAAAAATCCTTTTTGGATTTGGTGGGTGGTTTGGGTGGCCATGGGTCCACAAATCGTCTATATTGTAATCCACTACTAACTGCATGTAGCGTATTAAGATTGCAGGTGTGCATAGAGTTTGAATAAACCACATGCAGAAAATCCACATGCAAACCTGCATAAAAAATGCACATATTTTGTGATTATTTACATGGATTTTTTTAGCACGACAATCCGCAAAGTGTGCCGTTAGCATTAAAGGTTTTTTTTTTTTAAGATATGGCTCCAGGGGGTAAGAAAACCAGAGCTTGGGTATCCAGAGGCGAGCAGTAATGGTGGTGACCGCAGCTACAGCAGGAGTTTCAGGCTGTAGCAGACGTTTGGCTGTTGACGTGATATTGCTGCTGGCCTCTGAATGTGAACAGAAGCTCTAAGCGATGAGAGTATCCGTTAATCCCAGAAAACCCTGTAAAGGTACGTCTGGGAGTCGGTAAAAATAAAGAGAATATCTGAAATCTATACAGGGAAGTATTTTTGGTCTGTGCTGTAGTTAAAAGAACGTTCACTACTGCCACAACCATAATATCCTTGCACGTATTTCATGGAGCTTTAGGCCAAGTTCACATACAGTGTTTTCCACAACCCGCATTGCCTACAAATCACAATTGGTGAGACTTCACAGTGTGTAGTTATCAGAGCCCGCTGGTTTTGCTTTTCACAAGAGGCTGAAGCCCATTAGGATATTGTACGTGTTAGGCCCATGAGACCTTCTTAGTGGATAATCCCTTTTAAAGAAAGTTATCATGAGCTATTAAAAGTAACCTACCACCAGGATTGGGGATTGTAAACCAAGCACATTTTAAATGCAGGTATTTGTCCACTCTGACAGGATCTTCTTTTAGCTTTTTATGCCCTTGTTTTTACCAAAAAAGGCTTTAAAAATTATGCAGATGAGGGGGTTTCACATTGGCGTTTTTTTTTCACATGAGATAAACCCGTTTTGGCTTATGGACACATACAGATTGATTTTCTCTTCCTGGCTTCAGCGATTTTTCAATGATGCTTTACTGAACCATTTTTTTCAATTGTTTTTTTCTCCTATCAGTTTTTATTCCACTGATCCAATGTTGTCAGTGAATGCAAAAAGAACAGGTTCAAAATTGACCACTGAAAAATAAATAGAAGTGTGAAAAGGCTTAAAGGAAACCAACCACTTTCCAATAGTACTTCTAAGCAGCAAATACCGAGCACCAGCTCAGGGTGAGCATGAGCTGGTGCCGGAGCATATCTTTGTTATGTTCATAAACCGTTGTAATGCTTTTAAACACTTTAGTAATCTTTATATTGGAAGCAGCTTAGGTGCACGGTGGTACGTGCTCGGCGCACCATGCGCGAACGTGCGCACTTGACGTCACCGGCTCTCCAGCACTTCTTTTTCAGGCGCACGCACGGTTGCACACCAATGTCCGTCTAGATATGTTTCCATCCCTATGCCTCACTTTTGGGACAGTGTTTTTAGGGTTGAACTCTACCTTCTTCTCTCTCCAAACCCAACAAGTAGAATTCATAATAATAAGTTCTATTTTGATCTCCTCTGACCACATGTGCTTCTCCCCTACCTCCTCTGGATCATTCATATGGTCAGTGGGAAACTTCAAACGGGCCTGGGTATGTGCGGGTATGAGCAGGGCGACATTGCAAGAACTGCATGATTTTAATGCCTGACAGTGCGGTGTGTTACTAACAGTAATGTTTTAGACTGTTCCCAAATGGCTTCAGGCCATTGACCTGTGAGGAAGATTGATGGTCATCTAGGCCAGTGATGGCGAACCTATGGCACGGGTGCCAGAGGTGGCACTCTGAGCCCTTTCTGTGGGCACCCAAGCTGTCTCCCCAGAAAAGAGTTCACCAGATAGGACTCAAACCTTTCTGCAGTCCCAGACAACTTGAGATGCTGCTCTCAACGCTCTTTTAAGATGACACATCTTTGACAGATTAGAACTGCAGGAAGAATGAGAAGGTGTGAACAGGGCTGGATTATCTTTGGAGGTCCCTTTGCCCTCCTGCTTTCAACTGTATTGGTGTCCTCAGAGGGCCAATTCGATTGAATGTTGTGGAAGAACAGGGAGCAATATGTTACTGTTTAAATTGTCATGTTGGCACTTGATGGAAAATAAGTGGGTTTTGGTTGTAGTTTGGGCACCTAGTCTCTAAAAGGTTTGCCATCACTGTTCTAGGCCATAATAATTGTGCCAACAGTTTTCTTCTCATCAAGATGCTGCCTATTGTCCTGTAACTCATCCAAGCCGTGTGTATGTCTACAATATTGTCCCTGGTGTCCTCAGATAGGTTTTGCTCATGGGGGGGAGGTTGGAGTGTGAACAGGTGTCTTTTATACAAGAAACAAGTTCAAAGTGCAATTAAAGCAGATAATGAGTGAACAGTAGGGGGAGCTTCTTTAGGGTTTGTTCTTTGTGTTTCAAACGTCAGACTTAACGCCATAATTCTTGCTTGTTGTTGGGGGATCAGTTACCGTATATACTTGAGCATAAGCAGACCCGAGTATAATCCGAGGTACCTAATTTTAGCCGAGGGTGGGAAATGCATTGGTCCCAGCCTTCACCCAGAATATAGGTAGCGAGCCCGCCTATGCCCCCAGTATATAATCAGCCAGCACATTCCCCCCCAATATATAACCAAAAGCCCCTTGTCCCTAGTATATAGACAGCCAGCTCATGCCCCCAGTATACAGCCCCTCTTCCCCCTCACCCCCCCTCCCAGTATAAACAGCCCTTTGCCACAGTATATAGTGCCTGGAACATGGATGGAAAGAAGAGGGCATGCTGGGGGTGTCGGAAGGCGAGTACACTTTTTATTTTTTATATAGACTTGAGTATAAGCTGAGTTTTTAAGCACATTTCATGCAGTTTATTTTTTTTTTTCCTCTTTAATTATTATTTCTGATGTCAAAATTCTGCCCATCGGTTCTCCAGGCTTTGGACTTTATACCTCTTACTTGGCAGAAAAGCAATAGTGAGTGTGAATAAATAAATTGTTTAGTTGTTTTAGGAAGGAATTTGGGTGTCCCAAAGTGACCAATCGCAGTGCATTTCATAATAGAATAATAGAATGCCTAAATGCGATCAATAACCTTGCATTGAAATAATGGATAGAATGTGTTTACCTGTAAACACATGTGATGGTTCGAGGCCTTTGTGAATGCAACACTAGCGGACTAGGTTTATTGTACTTACAGAAAATGTGTAATATGCGTTAAAACAAAATTTGACAGCTGCAAAAGTATGGGCACCCTTATCATTTGCTTAATTTGAATATTCCTAACTGCTTTTTACTGACTTAGGCCAGCGGCACACATGGCGTTTTGAACCCGTTTTTGGGCCGTTTTTGAGCCGTCCTTTAAAAAGCATGCTTTTTTTGAAAACTCATCCGTTTTTGACCCGTTTTAATCAAGATAATTGGAAAAACCGGTCAAAAACGCATGGATTTTTTAACAGACTTCTTAAAAACGGCCCAAAAATGTGCCGTCGGCCTAACTGAAGCACTAAAACCTCATTGAGCTTTGAACTTCATAGCCAGGTGTATCCAATTATGAGAAAAGGTATTTAAGGTGGCCACTTGTAAGTTGTTCTCCTCTTTGAATCTCCTCTGAGTGGCGGCTCCTCATGGGCTCCTCAAAACAACTCTCAGATGATCTGAAAACAAAGATTGTTCAACATAGTTATTCAGGGGAAGGATACAAAAGAGACTTAACCTGTCAGTTTCCACTGTGAGGAACATGGTAAGGAAATGGAAGACCACAGGGACAGTTCTTGTTAAGCCCAGGAGTGGCAGGCCAAGAAAAATATCAGAAAGGCAGAGATGAAGAATGGTGAGAATAGTCCAGGACAATCTACAGGCCACCTCCAAAGACCTGCAGCATCATCTTGCTGCAGATGGTGTCACTGTGCATCGGTCAACAGTACAGCGCACTTTGCACAAGGAGAAACAAAGATTGAGTTGTTTGGTCATACAAAAAGGAGTTCTGCATGGCGGACAGAAAACTCAGCAAACACTTGCTACCCACTGTATAATTTGGTGGAGGTCCCATCATGATTTGGGGCTGTGTGGCCATTGCCGGCATCGGGAATCTTGTTGAGGATCTCATGGATTCCTCTCAGTATCAGCAGATTCTTGAGAATTATGTGCAAGAATCAGTGACGAAGTTGAAGTTACGCTGGGGATGGATATTTCAGCAAGACAATGATCCAAAACACAGCTCCAAATCTACCCAGGTGTTCATGCAGAGGAACAATTACAATGTTCTGGAATGGCCATCCCAGTCCCCAGAGCTGAATATCATTGAACATCTGTGGGATGACGTGGGCTGTCCATGCTCAGCGACCATCAAACTTAACGGAACTGGAATTGTTTTGTAAAGAGGAATCGTCAAAAATACCTTCATCCAGTATCCAGGAACTTATTAAAATCTACAGGAAGTGACTAGAGGCTGTTATTTTTGTAAAAGGAGGATTTACTAAATATTAACCCCTTAAGGACGGAGGGTTTTTCGCCTCATTTCTCGCTCTCCAACTTCAAAAATCCCTAACTTTTTCATTTTTCCGTGTACAGACCTGTGTGAGGGCTTATTTTGTGCGTAACGAATTTTACTTTCCCGCAATGTTATTTATTTTAACATGCCGTGTACTGCGAAGCTGAAAAAAAATTCCAAATGTGGAAAAATTGAAAAAAAACCGCACGTGCGTCACGTTCTTGTGGGCTCAGTTTTTACGACTTTCACTCTTCGCTCCAAATAACATGCCTACTTTATTCTTTGGTTCGGTGCGATCGCGGTGATACCAAATTTATACAGGTTTTATTGTGTTTTAATACATTTTCAAAAATTAAACGAATGTGTACAAAAAAGAAAAATTTTTTTTTGCCATCTTCTGACGCTAATAACTTTTTCATACTTTGGCGCACGGAGATGTGTGAGGGGTCATTTTTTGCGAAATGAGGCGACGTTTTCATTGCTACCATTTTGAGGTCTGTGCGACATTTTGATCATTTTTAATTTCATTTTTTATGTTATGTAAAAAGGTGTAAAAGTCGCATTTCGGACATTTGGGCGCCATTTCCCGCCTCGGAGGTCACCGCCGGCCGTAACCGTTTTTATATTTTGATAGATCGGGCATTTTGGGACGCGGCGATACCTAATATGTTTGTGATTTTTACTGTTTGTTATGTTTTATATCCGTTCTAGGGAAAGGGGGGGGATTTGAACTTTTAATATTTTATTGATTTTTTTTATTTTTTAAACTTTTTTTTTTCTTTTTTTTTTCACTATCTTTTAGACCATCTAGGGTACATTAACCCTAGATGGTCAGATCGCTGCTACCATATACTGCAATACTACAGTATTGCAATATATGGCGTTTTTGCAGCACATTCATTACAATGAGCCACTGGCTCATTGTAACGAATATGCAGCTGCCAGATAGCCTCGTGTCAAAAGAAGACACGAGGCTACCATGGCAACCGATCGCCGCCCCCCGATGACGTTCGGGGGCGTGGCGATCGAAAAAAAGATGGCGGCGCCCGCGCGCCGCCGTCTTTTAAACGCCGCCGGCGACTTTGCCGGCGGCGTTTAGGGGGTTAATAGCCGCGATCGGTGCAGGCACCGACCGCGGTTATTAGCGGTGGGGGTTTTGTGCAAAATGCCCGTGAGCCCTCTTCATACATCCCTTATACCTCTGCGCCGTAGAGCTACGGCGCAGAGCGTTAAGGGGTTAATATCACTTTTCTGTTGAGGTGCCTGTCAAATTGTACCTGTCAAATTTTGTTTTAATGCATATCGCACATTTTCTGTTACAATAAACCTTGTAATTCTAATCCTGAAATATTCCTGTGTCCATCAGTTATTAGATACAGACGGTCCCCTACTTAAAGACACCCGACTTACAGACAACTCATAGTTACAGACAGACCCCTATGACCTCTGGTGAAGTCTCTGAATGCTTTACTATAGTCCCAGATTGCAATAATCAGCTGTAAGGTGTCTGTAATGAAGCTTTATTGACAATCCTTGGTCCCATTACAGCAAAAAATGTTTAAACTGCAATTTTCACTGGGGCCAAAATTTTATGGGTCTGGATCTACAATTATAAAATATACAGTTTCGACTTACATACAAATTCAACTTAAGAACAAACCTCCGGACCCTATCTTGTATGTAACCCGGGGACTGCCTGTATATCAAACTGAAATAGCTGTTGCAAAAACCCAAATTTTTATAACTAAAAATGATTAAGATTAATAGGGGTGCCCAGACTTTTTCATGTGACTGTATATCCACCATCCTCTTCTTTTTCCTGACTGGATATTCAGATGACTACATTCTTTAGGGCTTCTAGTTCACATACATTGGGGTCTTTCAATAGTGGTCCAACAGACTTTTTAAGTATTTTTGATTTTGGCAAATACATTTTATTAAATTTTTCTCATGTGTTCCGAGATCTCTGCTTACTGAATCAATCAATTGTTCACTCCTTTAGGCTTGGGACAGAAGTGAATATGCTGTGGGTTAGGTGCAGCTGAATTGCTGATGGCTAGGCGCTAGTACTTGTTTTATGAAGCTTGGAGCTTCAGTGTTTTTGTGCCCATATATTATTATCACATCTGAGGGGATATGGTGATGGAAGTGGTCATGTGACTCGCCTAAGCAGAAGGAATACATGTACATCTTTAATGAAAGTGTTACATTTAGAAAGTTATTCCCCTAATGAACACTTTTGTGCATCGGCAGTCCATTTCATCATCGGTGATTTTACTTGTATGAAGGGACGGGGTGAGAGGGTACAGCTGCCGTTTTACCACTGCGCCTTCATTTGCACATTATGGTCTACTCCTATGTCGCCTAACCTGTTTTACAAGTTTGAAACGAGACGCTCGGAAGTGGAAGTAAGGTATCGTCTTGTATAGTTTGGCTCTGGCCACATTTTCCTTGATAAGGCCTCAGAAATAGTGGTGTCCATGAGCCTGAGGATCAATTACAGCTTCTGATCTAAATACTAGACCTGGGCTTTCTGCTGGGTGTAAGGTTGCACTGCTCATCATTGTGCAGTTACCTTATGTTAATAATTTATTGTCCTTCCTGCTTCTGTGTGTGCGGGATTGTTATACTTCCACCCCAAACCTCAAAATTAAAAGCTAAAAAGTCCAAATTGAATTTCTGACTCACAAAATAATGGCTTCCAGGATGGGTGGATGGGAAATAAAGGTCATTCGTTTTAGATCCCACAGTCGGTAAAGTAAATGTTCTAGTCTTCAGGATTTACTTTTAATTTTGTAGGTTCAAGAAAGTGTTGTGTACATATTTCCCACAACTCGCCCCCTGATGAAGCCACAGTGAGGTGGCGATACGCGTGGGGCAGCCAGCCTCTTCCCCCCGAACAGACCGCACTAGGTATGGTTATATGGCTCAACTACTCATGTATTGAATGTTTCCCTATGTCTTATTAGATATTACCTGTGGGTCATCCAAACTGTCTGCACTTTGACTCAAGGGGGGATTGAGTATACCAGTTAGCCCACATTGGAGGCATCTGGTCGTTCCCATCTGCTTGATGGGGATTTGCTGTATTTTAATTGTTTTTAATGTATACCAATAAAAATTGTATTTTTTATCAAAATCATTTCTCAGGCTCTATAACACCAGGACCCAGTTGGGTTTATGTGTGATATAGTTACAGTTTTTTAACTGGTGTGGGAGCCGCACTTAACAGGGCAGACCCACTAAGGACACGGTTTTATTGCATAGTATAGCCATTAAAAAGGGGCAATGCATAATCTGCTCTGAATGGCGCAGCTTCCCTTCAGTGCCCTGGCGTGTGCCCATACAGCAGGTTACCACCAGATATGGGGTATTGTTATACACAGTAGAGGTTGGGTATCAAACTTTGTGTAGTGTTTTGGTATTTTATACACTAAGTAATTAAAAAAAAAATAAATTCCTTCATTTAGATAAAAAAAATTAAATTTAAAAGTTGCATCTCATTTTGTTAACCCCTGTAAAACAATGAAAGGGTTAACAAACTTTATAAATATTGTTTTACAAGTTTTAAGGATATAGTTTCTATAATGTGGTAATTTATAAGGTTTTAATATTCCTTATGTCTCTCAAAATGACTTGAAATCTGAGCAGGTCCCTCAATAGCAGGATTCTAAGTTTTTTTTATGAAAATGTGAAAGTTCAAAGCCCCATAACATCGGACAAAATTTGAGGATGCATAAAATACCATGTCCACATAAAGTAGACATTTAGTGAATGTTAGTTATTAAGTTTTTTGGTGTTCTGAAAAATTAAGAATTTTTGGAAATTTTCACCAAATATCAGTTTTTTTTCCAGAAATAAATGCAAAACATACCACCAAAATTTTTCAACTAACCTGATGTACAAAGTGTCTCAAAACAATTTCAAAATCACTTGGATATGTTTAAGCGTTCCAAAGTTATAACCACAGGGCAGATTTGAAAAAATGGGCTGTGTCAGTAAGGTGAAAAGTGGCTTTAGGGGTAAGGGGTTAACCTTGAGTTTACATTGCATATATTTAATGTAAAATGTAATGTTAAGTTAGTATAAATACATTAGCATTGCTTTTACAATGCATTACCAATCACTGCGTGTGAATGCTCCCTAAATGTTTAGCAATACCCTTCAACTACGTAAAAATGCACATCATATGGACCATATGCATTTACTCTTTGCGTCCTTAAAGGACATGTTCATGTGTAGGAAGGTAAACAGGTCTGTGGCCTCTGCATTAGGTCTTCACACACGCCATTGACAGCAGTAAAGACGGCCTGGACAGAATGGGACCTGCTCAGAGCCTCGCGGCTTGGGCAGTCGGCTTACATGGGGCCATGGAAACCACAGCCATGTGTGCGATCTCATTGTAAAGAAGTTGTCTGTGAATCAACAGATGGCAGAAGCACAAAGACACGGAAGTTTAATCTGTCTATTAATCTATCCCACTGTAAATCACATCCATTCTTGACGTAGAGGTAGTCTGGTACACCTTAAATATACCAGCTACACTAGAACTATGGACTAGAACACAGAAGAACTACATGGCCTTTCGGAAATGAGCTCATCTGTGTTATCTAACACTTCAGTTTATTTTCATGAAGAATTTTACCAAAATTCAGTTACGGTAAACAAAAGGTATTTGAGTCATTTCAGGAGAAAATCTTACCTCCCAGTTGCACATGATGCCTTTAGCAATTTCCTTTTGTTTCCTTTGCTTTGCATATGGCATTACAGATGGTGCTAGACCACTCCATGTCAAGAACAGCAGACTCGCAGGATCATTATGAGATAACAGACAAGAGTTGAAGGAAATTGGGTCAGAGAAGATGATGTATTCATTGACTGTCTACATTATTTCTCTTTTCAATGGAACAAAGCTAAAGAAGTATAAAAGTTTAAGGCTAAATGATAGAACCAAATAACCAACTGACCTGTCTACTACTCCGATAAAGTGCTACAAATAATGGAAGGAGACAGAATACAATGATAAAGAGATATGCAAGGTATGAGACGGGTCCTATAATTATAGGAAATCTACCATCAAAATCAAGCATGATAAACCAGGGACACTTGAGGTACATTAACATGAACGCATGCTCACCCGAGCACACGTCGGAGAGGAGGAGGGATGAGCACTGCTCACCTCTCTCCTCTACATAGGAAAACACGCCGTATGGCTGCAAACACGGGGAAAGACAGAGCATGCTTTATGGCTTCCCTGTGTATGGTACGGTACAGTGCCACAAGGCCGGGTCGCCATAGTCTTTTATGGGGAACCTATATAGACCGGATCAATGTCATCGCACCAGTCATTTGAATGTCTCATAGTATAAGATTACCACAGTCCCTGAGCCTGGATCTATTTGTTATCCATGGTCTCCTTCATTAGTAAATCAACTTTTTTAAAAATATGCTCATGTGTCAGACTGGTTCTTGGGGGGGGGGGGGGGGAAATCACCAGAGCCCTTCTGTTGTGTAGGCTGTAATACTATCTCCACCTGCTACCTCGCTTTTCCTTTAACAATTTTAAATTGTTTTACATTTTAGCAACTTTTCTTGCAGGTAGGTGCCGTGAGTAAACTGACAAAAGGGTGTTAACCGTTTTGGGTGTGTCACTAAATAGTCTGACATAACCCATTTAGTGTTAAGTAGCATCTCCTGCAGTGACACAGCCCTTTTAGCATTGGGAACCGTAGTCCATTGTGAGTTATTTCTACAATCTAGGAGGAACAAGACCGAATTATGAGCAATTATTTAAAGGAGAATATACGTATTTATTAAAACAAACCCGTCGGCAAACTACTGGAACATATGTGTAGGCAAATGGGAATTGTGTGCAATACAAATGTATTAATGTATTAGGAATAATGAAAAGAAACCTTTTTTGATACCTATCTACGGTAATCGTGAGTTGAGTACCATTTTTGTGGAACCCTACCCACCATCCTAGGCGGCACAGATGTTGAAATCAGCGCTTCATGCTGGACAGCCGAGGCTAAAGTTGTGATATAACCATGAGTCTATATACTAAGCATTGGTGAAGTGGGGAGCTCCTAGACTGCAAGGTGGTCAATGTGGTGGGGGCTTCTCAGAGTGGACAACTGGACATAGAATAAATAGAAGCACAGGGAGGGTCTTCAACACTGACCTGCTCTACTAATCCATCGTACAGTACAGGGTGCTCACACAGCAGTGGGATTTACCCATGTACACATATACACTTTCAGTTTTCGATAAAGTGAAATTTTCTGTGGTTCAGAATTTTGTCTGCGATGTAAAATCGCTGCGTAATGAGAAATAAAACAACAAAAAGAGGCTATGGATGGCCATGAGTAGGCATCCCACCATAACATGGACCGATAAAGGAGTAATGTATGATGTAAAATACATAGAAACATGGAGAACACTAACAACACACCACTACATAACCCCTCCTTTCTCTCCTACTGTGTCATCCTTGTATTGTCATAGTGACAATGCAGTAATGAACATCCAACCCCTAAAGTCAGGAGACCCTGAAATGTTATACAATGTTGGTGTATTTGATGTGGCTTATTCCATCCATATACACTGTATTTTGTTTTGTTGTGTGTGTTTTGTGTTTTTTGTTTTTTTTTTTAAAGGAGATTTTACCCCACCTCTTTCACAAAAGCAGGTAGTGACAGGTTCCCACAGAGCCCACTACGGCATTCTTCTTTAAGCTAAAAAATCTTTACCTCAACACCACATAAAAAAACTTTGCAGCGCGAGGGGGCGTTGTCTCCTTTGGCCGAGCTCAGTGGCCCATTCTAAGCATGTATTTTTTTTATTCATTTATTTATTTTTTTGCAGGGATGAGTGGCCTCTACATGCGGGATCAGGGTTTGGCCGCACAACCCGAACAGGTTGGCAGCCGAACAGCCAATCCGGCAAGTTGACACCCCTAGCATCTAGCTATGGCTATAATTGAATAGGGGTATCATACCCATGCCTATTTTCTATGGGCATCAATATGCTGATTGGCTGTATGGAAAACGCTTCACTTTCAGGGTGTGGTCACACGTTCCGCTAGCATTGCATTTCTTAACGCAGCGCTACCACACGGGTGGGCTCGGCTCATTCGCATATGCATTGTCATTGAAACACATGCCATCAATAACCAGCATGTGGTGTCTTGTTTAAACGCAAGACACCGGGTGCTGGTTACTGGTCGCATGTATTTAACTGGAAACTCATATGCGATTGTGCAAGTCCCTCCCCCATGCTCCAGCGTTTTGCTGGGAAACTGAACCCTAGTGAAACGTGTGACCACAGCTGAAAAACAGTTTAAATTTGTGGCTGTACTTGTTAGGCCAAACTCATACGTGCGACGGGCAGAGTTTGTTACACATGACACGCAGGGAAAAAATGCCGCAGCTGCCTGTGTCCCTCTATGGCTATTAATAATGGGTGCATAACGGAAGATAACTGAAGGACTATTTAAGTCTATCGGGAGCCGAAGGTGAATGGATGACCTTCCGTTAACCTTCCATTTTCAGTTTCCATTATGGAAAGCCCAGATGCAGGTGTGAACTGGAGCTTACAGTAATTATTTCCCTATGAAAGCCGTGCATGTAGCGTGCCGCAGACAGAAGCTCTGCTCTGGCTATCTGCCTGTCATGTCATTGACCAGAGCAACCCGTATCTGTTCAGGTCTCTTCTTGATTTGTAAATCTTGAGTTACTTGTGATACATTGCATTAAAACCAGAACCAAAGAAGGTTTTTAAAGTGTAACTAAAGTTATAAAGAGGCTAGCCAAGATTTAATAATTGAGAGTCTATATTCAGGATAATATGTGAGCTACGAGCCTCATCTCCTAAATGCAGGTTCAGGGGTGAGCACTATATTCACTTCAGCTGCAAGTGGTGTTGCCTGGTATTGCAGCTTAGTCTCATTCGCCTGAATAGTACTAAACAACAGTAAACCCTAAAGCCCGGTACAAATGCTACTCAAAGTATGGCTCTGAGCATGGTAAATGATTAAAGGTGATGCGCCACTGTGTGGTCACCATTACATAGTCCCATTGAAATGAGTTAAACGTTGATTTTAGAAAGGAGGCCATGGATAATAAATATAAGAAGATTACCACAGTCACTGTGCCTGGATCTATGAATAAGTGTCCCTGGTTTATCATGCATGAGTTAGATTAAATATTTCTATTAAAGGGGTTTTCCCACTGAACTATATGGGGCCTATCCACAGGATAGGGCCTAACTTGCTGATCGGTGATGGTCTCAATGATGGGACCCCCATAGATCACTAGAACGAGGGGTCCAATTTACCCCAGTCGGACCCCTCGTCGCTCCCCGTTACAAGCATAGCAGCAGGACGCACATGGCCGGTCCGCGCCGTTCATCTCTAAGGAGGTGATGGAGATTACCAAGAACTATCTATTAATTATAACTCTTTTGCCAACCATGTAAAGTGTTTATATATTAAGCACATATATGTGATTTTATACATGGAAAACAAATTGACAGAATCTTAATATTTCTAAGATTTATTTGCCAAAATGTTTCTCGTTAAACCTGCCGCCAGCCATCAATGCTGTGCAAGTGAAGTATGTAACTGGTTAAATCTTTGTAAAAGGTATCATTAGCTTCTATTTTAATACTATCTTTATCCTGTTTCTATGACTACTAAGTTCAGAGAAATTTAACACTATTTTGCATAATTCATATGAGTTGAATGTGGTTTGCGCAGACAATGCCATAGTAAAATCTATTGCTCATTGGTTCTCTGTAACCTGAATCGCATCGCTGAGCAGTGGAGGTGTACAAGAGCACGTGTAGATGATGGAAGCTGAATGAATCGCCTCTTTTTTTTTTTTTTTTTTTTTTTTTTTTCTTCTCACATAGACTACAATGGCAGGAAGGGCTTTCTTATGTGTTTTCTTTTATTTGCTCTTTTTGACTGCAGTGCTATTTTATAGGTTTTTCTTTTTGACTATAACTTATACAGCAGACACATTTCTTTTTTCCGTGTTGCACCATAATCAGGATTTTCCTTTCAAACAGGAAGAAATTTATTAAGCTTCCCTCATCAGTGCTTCTCTAATGTGAGTGATGGCAACTCTAGGGCGTTTTTAGGACCACGATATTGCTGATGCTGCCGTATTTGTAATTGTTACACGTCCTTTTTTTTTTTCTTTTATAACAGGTGACAGGTTCCAGTAGCCTAGGCCAGTGGTGGCGAACCTATGGCATGCGTGCCAGAGGTGGCACTCAGAGCCATTTCTGTGGGCACTCAGGTTCTCACCTCCGGACAGAGTTCATCAGACAGGAACAAATCCACCAAATCTTCCTGTAGTCCCAGTAGAGATGCTGCTCATATTTTAAATCAACACTCTATTGGCTGTTTGGAAATGTGCTGGGCCCTTCATTCTTCCTCTGGAGAGAAGCTACAATGATAGACTGAATTTTCCCTCCTTCTTTCATCTGTATTGGTGGCCTTAAGGGCTGATATGATTTAAATATGTGGAAGAAGAGGTAGCAATAAATTACTGCTTAAAATTCCATGTTGGCACTTCACGGTAAATAAGTGGATTTTAGTTGTAGTTTGGGCACTCTGTCTCCAAAAGGTTCACCATCACTGGCCTAGGCTATGCTGATTTTAAAACTGTCAGCATTCTGAATCATTTCAATAGTAATTAATGCACATTACCTGGCTCCTTGCCAGCAGTGTGTGGGTGATGCAGGGGCAGTTGCAGCCTGTTTGTGCCTGTGTGCCCCGCCGCTGCATTTTCGCTTCAGCATGTTGATGTATCAGGCAGGGTGCTACACAACCCTTAATAGAAATTAAAAAAATATTAGAAATAAACGCAGCTGGCGACTATTCACATGTAAAAAGTCGCCAAGTGCAGCGAGTGCGCAGGCGTGTGGGCAGTAAAGCCCTGCCCCAGCCCACTCCCGGCCGGCCACGCCTTCCACTCGTCTGGCCCCGCCCCTTCACGCCACACTAGCATGATGGTGGGGGACAGGCTAAATAATCGCAAGTGCTAGCAATAATTGACGTGGCGCAGAGGCCCTGATAAATCTGCCCCCATGTCTACATGGAACAGTCTATTCAAACATCAATAGAAAAAAGGGTGCTAATTCTAGAACACCATATAATTGACCTGAATTTACCAAGTGACTAATAAAATGTAACTTTTATTTGGTTTGATCTAAAATTTCAGTCCTGTACACTCATAATTAAAAATAAAACCAGCTAGAACTATTGTGTTCTTTTTATTATTAGTGTTATATGAGTGTAATGAATCACTGAGAGGCCCAAATGAGATCAATGGGATCAATAAGATCACTATGAATGATACATCTTGTAACTGATCATAACAAAAACCTGTAGCACAAACCGTCGATTGATCTTATTCGCACATCTGAGTGATTCATTCCACTCATATAACTCTAATAAAATAATAAAAAAGGCACAATAGCGAGAGTTCTAGTTGGTTTATTTTTAGTATGAGTGAACATAAATGAAATTTTAGACCAAACAAAATAAGTTACATTTCATTAGTCACTTGGTAACTTCAGGTCAATTACAGGCAGTCCCCGGGTTACATACAAGATAGGGTCTGTAGGTTTGTTCCTAAGTTGAATTTGTATGTAAGTCGGAACTGTATATTTTATCATTGTAGTCCCAGACAGAACTTTTTTGGTCTCTGTGACAATTGGATTTTAAAAATGTTGGGTTGTCATAAGAATCAGGATTAACACTAAATCTTCATTACAGACACCTGTGATAACTGTTACAGCTTATCATTGTAGCCTAGGACTAAAGTACAATAAATTACCAATATGCAGAGGTCCGTTTGTAACTAGGGGTCGTATGTAAGTCAAGTGTTCTTAAGTAGGGGACCGCCTGTATATGGTGTTCTAGAAGTAGCACCCTTTTTTTTCTATTGAGACTTCTCTTCTACACACTCATGCAGAAACCTCCCAACTTCCTGTCATGTGTATTGAGCAGGCAGAGGAGACATGGGAGGATGGTGTGAAGAAGAAGAATGCGTGAGAGACCCAGGTACCCAACCCCGGACATTATCAAGTACTGAAATGATTCAGGATGCTCAAAGGCATTTTTAAAATTGGCACAGGCTATTGGAACCTGTCACCCAGCTAAACATGACATTCCTGGTGACGGGTTCTCTTTAAATATTACCTTGGTCATGAGACGTGTTGTCTAGGGACGATGCTTGAGGGTTTTCTTTTGCTGGTTGGACATCTGATCTCTGTTTGTACCGAAATGGTTTAATAAAAAAAAAAAAAATCAAAAATAAATTAAATGATGGTAGTTTGGAATTGAAAATGAAAATTGTAAAACTGAAATACCTTTTACAAGTTATACAAGAAAACTATATGCATAGGATATAGATCAAATAATATATATGGAAGACTAATGATAAAGTCATACATGTGCAAAGTGTTTGTGGCTCTTTAGACACTTTCCATGTTTGAATGAATCCAGGTCAGGTTTTTGAACTTGTAAAACGTTTAAATATCAGGCCAACATTGGGATACTGCAGCTATTGAAAAAGGGGATAGATGCCCTGAAACGTGTCTAGAGTTTCCTATATTGGCATTCGGCTTATACATTACCTTCTAAGATCATCACTACAGAACAAACTACTGTTGCAATGTGTGGCTCATCAAATTCCAGTGCGGTCTACTTTCATTTATACTGTATTCCTCCTTTTGACCGAGACCCAAGATGCGTGTGACCAAGGCATGTCTGTTCAGAGATGATAAGCTTCCTGAGGTCTGGACATGGAATTATAAATAGCCACAAACTAATGGTGGTAATAACTTTCTGGTGAAAATTGAGGGATGAAAGTGATGTGGTGGTAGTGAGTGGCTTCTCAGGAGGTCGTTGGACCATATCATCTTAGAACCTACTACAGGTCTGCACATCATAGAAAGTATAAAAAAAAAAGGTGCATCAGGTCTTGAAGTGTCTTTGAAATCTAAAAATCTTTCTAGAGCCAAAAATCATATGGCATAGTCTACAAGAGCTTACCGTAATTTTTAATCTTTATTATCTAACTATGTTGCGTCTGCACAAGAAAAATCTACTTGTGTCTTTATGTAAGAATCCTATTGTCTGCTTGCATAACATGGTAAAGTTGGCTGATTTTAGTATCGTTTATGGTAAAATATGTTCTTGGGCCAAACCATAATTGTTTTGCTTTGATGAAACATAAGGTAGATTATGCAGAAACACATTCAATAAATACGGATTCCTTTCGGTTGTAATAAAATCATGTCGTTTATTAAAACATACTGGTGGTCATGGAGACAAAAAAGTGACCTGTGTGCTTCCGCAAGTAGCCTTATGCATGATATTCCACAATGTGTACAGATAGCCGTACATCTGTATCAAATATGCAAGTATGAGCGTTTTTATGTAGATTTGTGTTATTTGTATTTCTTTTGCGTATTTACTGTACATGGTTTTTTTTTTTTTTTGTTTTAATATTCACGTGTGTTTTTTTTAACCTTTTTTTTTTTTTTTTTTCACCTGTTTGTTGCAGATTGATGCAGATTTTCACAAACTCATAGACTTAAAGGAAACCTACCATTTCAGATCGTTGGTGTAAGCTGTAAACACCGAGCACCAGCTCAGGGTGAGCTGGTGCCGGTGCTTAGTTTCGTTAGTGTTATAAACCGCGGTATCGCGGTTTTAACACTTTTTAAACTTTAGAGCAGAAACTGCTTCGGCGCTGCGTGCGCACGATCGTGCGCGCACCTACATAGGAAATGCCGCAGCGCCGAAGCAGCTTCTGCTATGAAGTTTAAAAAGTGTTAAAACTGCGATACCGCGGTTTATAACACTAACGAAACTAAGCACCGGCACCAGCTCACCCTGAGCTGGTGCTCGGTGTTTACAGCTTACACCGACAATTTGAAATGGTAGGTTTCCTTTAAGTGTAAAAACATGCAAAAATCTACAAAGACCCACAAAAAAATAACATGATCATTATTTTATTTTCCACACTGAGCAACAATTTCCATGCTGAAAAAAAGCATAGTCTGTTACTTTTTCCAAATCACATTTAATTTGAACTATTTAAAAAAAAAATAAATAAAATAAAATATATAATATAATATAGCAGACATTCTTGAACCACCTCTATGTTCAAAGGATCCCATGTGGCACCCCATTCTCATAACCTCTGGGTTAGAAACACGCCATACATCTAGTCATAATTTCTAACCACCAAGTATACATAATACAAGGAAGATTTGTCAAAAGTGTTACTTCTCAGATGGGCAATCTTCTACTAAAACATAATTAGCATCCCACATAATCTTATTTTGCACCACTTATTAGTTGGCTATGTAGGCACCAAAATTGCACAATACTTTGGGAAGATTAGTATAATTTTTGTTGAAAGCCGTTTTCCCATTAGACCACACCTATTTTGTTGTACTGCTGGTTAAGGTACTTATAATGAAACTACATCGATCAAGGGTTTTAGAGAGTCATAGTATCATAGTTTATACGGTTGAAAAAAGATACTTGTCCATCAAGTTCAACCATTGAAGGGAAGGGATTCGATGAGGAAGGGATTTAGGGGAAACAATTCTATGTAACATAACCATCAATGTTATTTAGGTGCAAAAAGGCATCCAAGCCCTTCTTGAAGCTCTCTGCTGTCCCTGCTGTGACCAGCGCCTGAGGCAGGCTATTCCACAGATTGACATTTCTCATAGTCTTTGGCACAAATCCCAACAACTCCTCATTTTGTCGTAAACGATATGATAAATGTGTCCCTGGTGCCTCTGTTTATATTTCATGTGGAATAGTTTTTATATGTTCTTAGTACAGGGTGTTCTGGATTATTGTAACAACATGTGTGTGTTTATGTGTCTGATTTCTATCTGTTTGGAATTTTGCTTGCAGTATGTATTTCTGTTAATACAAGAAATATTACTTGATATGTAAAGCATATTTGCCAGATTTTATAGAAGCAACTGGTTAGTGATTATGAAAATATCTATTTTTTTTAAATGATTTTTCCGTGTTTTTGTTTTTGCATACGACGAAGTACCTTTATTTAACAAACTTTGCTTAAATTAGTAATAAACACTGTAAATTCTTATAATAGAAAGCTATTTCCTTGTCTACTTACTCTTACAACCTCACTTCTCCTTTAGTTCTAATCTTTTCTTGCAGAAAATTCTGCTAAATTACGTCTTGTTAGAAAAAAGGACAGTAAGTTACTATTTTAAGAATGATGCTAAGCTAAAAGTGGCAGAATTCTGGCCTAATTTACACCCAAAAACAGTTTTTTAACATGCTTTGTGCAACTTCAATGACGTTTTTTTTTTTAATACACTTTCTAGATAATTAAACAGCTTATCAGAACCTCTCCTCGTTTAGAAGACCATTATTGGCCCTAAACTTGGCAAACTCATACAAGTTGCGTCGATAGAATAGACCAGTGGTGGCGAACCTATGGCACGGGTGCCAGAGGTGGCACTCGGAGCCCTTTTTGTGGGCACCCAGGCCATCACCAGAGAGGACTCCAGGTATCTTCCTACAGTCCCAAACAGCCCAGGACTTGCTGTGAAAGGACTACCTGGGACTAGCAGAGGAGTGGGAAGGTGTGGACAGATCTGGATTATCATTGTAGCTCCTGCTCCGGCCCTGACAATTCTTCCTGTTTATGGGACCCTAGAGGGAAGCTACAATGATCATCCAAATTTCTTCTAGCTTCTGCTTAATTGGTGTCCTCAGGGTGCTGATATGAATGAAAGCTGTGACAGAGCAGGGAGTATAAATCACTTTGTGACCAATAAGTGGGACTTGGTTGTAGTTTGGCACTCAGTCTCTAAAAGGTTCGCCATCACTGGAATAGACTAAGGCCCCATTCCCACAACTGTATATGGCGGGTGTATGCTAGCCATTCAAACGGCCACCATATAAGTGCATTGTGCACAGCAGGGTAAGGTGTCCTCATTCAGTGCCGTCCCCGCAAAAAAGGATGCCTCGCTATGGAAAGGAGGGGGGGGGGGGGAACGTTACTTCTTTCTCAGTCTCTCTGCATCAGTCTCACTATTACACTGCTCTGACGCTATGTTGAAGGTTAAAGGGGTGTTCTCATCTGGGCACTTACATTCAGTTTGATAAATCTGCCATACATAAACATTTCTTCAATTGGATGTTATTTAAAAAAATGTTCCTGTGTGAAGATAATTTCTCATAAATGTAATCCTATGGTCCCTTAGAAACGAGATAGCTTCCTCGGATACGGCCACGTCTGATAGATTGAGTGCACAAAGAAACAAAAGGTTATTGTATATAAAATGTCCGGGTGTTACTACATGTCGCACAGGCGTCCTGTGGTAATGATCGCTGAATCCTGGTGGTCTGGCAGAACTCTATAGCGCAAGTCTGGCCACCGCTGCCAGAGTATGACGTGGTCGTATCCGAGGAAAGTATCTCGTTTCTAAGGGACAGTATAACTACATTTATGAGAAATTATCTTCACACAGGAACATTTTTTTTAATAACATCCAATTGAAGAAATGTTTACATATGGCAAATGAATTTAAGTAAATGTAAATGCCCAGATGGGAAAACCCCTTTAAGGTGAACATTGGTGTTCTTCCTTTCATGTGTGTAAATAGTGAAGCCGAGTGATATGGGAATGGGGAGCCAGAATGACGTGAAAGACTTCTGGAAAACTCCTTTCTCTTCTACACAGTTTTAGTATATATCCAACAATGCGATACAATTTGCAGTATTTTACGTCTTCCGCACACACTTTTCACACCACCATCTTTACTTGATATTTACTATAGGCTATACTATATTATATTATATACTATACTATATAAAAGAACAGTTTCTGTTCTTTTGCTAAAAACTGGTCTCGCCTATCCGTTCACATGTCTTTCGATTTTAATGGCTTCCGTCAGTGAACGTTTGCACCACTTCAGTTAGTGCTTCTACTTGAGCGGGAAATTGCATGGAAGGTGCAGCACGATTTTTTTCCATTTCATATGACAGAAACCGAACAAAAAAATGGATGTTTCAGAAAATTGGAGAAAAGCCCTTATTAAAGGGGTATTCCCATCTGGGCAGTCACATTTAATTCATTTGCCACATGTAAACATTTATTCAATTAGATGTTATTAAAAAAATGTTCCTGTGTCAAGATAATTTCTCATAAATGTAGCCATGCTGTGCCTAAGAAACAAGACTGTGTCCTCGGATACGACCACCGCATATTTTGGCAGCGATGGCCAGACGTGTGCTATTGAGTCCTGCCTGACCACCTGGATTCGGTGATCATTACTCCAGGACATTTTTATATACAAACACTCTGTGTCTTTGTGCAATCACTCCAGCAGAGGTGGCCGTATCCAAGGACACAGTCTTGTTTCTAAGGGACCATAAGACTACATTAGAGAAATTATCTTCACACTGGTAAAAAAAAAATTAATAACATCTAATTGAAGAAATGTATATACATTGCAGATTAATGAAACTACATGTGAATGCCCAGATGAGAATACCCCTTTAAGTTCACCTGTATTACATTTCAGACTGTATTCAGTCAATGGTGAAACTATACCTCTCCTCTATATTATTTTCCCAACATTATTTTTGGATTAAACAATAAAGAATTGGTGTACAAAAACGCCCAAAAAGACTGTGTCCGCTGTGTCCCTTTTGTAAGGTTCTCCTATGGAGACAAAGATCTTGTGTGATAATTGTCTGTTACTATACTGAGGTGTGTAATACATCTGGGAATGGATTCATATGATGCAACTACGAGGTATATTCCCTCATGAGGCTCTACAAGGTGTTATGCATATTGTACATTAATACTCATTAGTTTTCTTTTAAGCATTAGATTGTGGTATGAAGAGTGAGGTTTATTAAAGATTAATATATTAGAGGCTTGTTGAGTTGTAATCGAGATTGATTTTAGACCTTTCAACTCCAAAACCAACTTTTTGCATCCTTTATTAACATGTTTTTTTATACAGCCGGTGGGTGTACATGGTTTCCTTTCTGCAGGCAGTATGTTATAGAATAGGAGGGGCTGAGCAGACAGCACGTAGTCCCCTTTCTGCAGGCAGTATGTTATAGAGCAGGAGGGGGTGAGCAAACGGCACATAGTGCCCTTTCTGCACGCAGTATGTTATAGAGCAGGAGGGGGTGAACAGACTGTACATAGTGCCCTTTCTGCAGGCAGTATGTTATAGAGCAGGCACAGCTGAGCAGACAATACACAGTGCCCTTTCTGCAGGCAGGATGTTATGGAGCAGGAGGGGCTGAGCAGATAGCACATAGTCCCCTTTCTGTAGGCAGTATGTTATAGAGCAGGCACAGCTGAGCAGACAATACACAGTGCCCTTTCTGCAGGCAGGATGTTATGGAGCAGGAGGGGCTGAGCAGACTGTACATAGTGCCCATTCTGCAGGCACTTTGTTATAGAGCAGGAGGGGCTGAACGGACTGTACTGAGTGTCTTTTCTTTTTGCTGGCAGCATGTTGTAGAGAAAAAAAGCAGAAACTTTTATATTTCCGGATTTCGTATTCTGAGAAGCATTCGTTTGGTCGTGGGGTCGGTGTTTGAGAGACCAGTTTACTGAATAGAAAGTATATTGTATAGAAAGTATTTACATTTAAAAACATCCTTCTGATATTGTATTATACAATTGCTCCTGCTCTATAACATACTATCTGCAGTTTGTACAACATTTCGTAGTGACCACTTACTTTACTGTTTGTTAGTGTAAATTACAACACAAAATATTGATCCTGTGTAATAATTTTTAGTAGAATTTCTTCCATCTTTGAATTAACCATTTCTTCCCCAATGTGTTTGCAGCTTGTCGGGGGACAGTTTGACCTGGAGATGAATTTCATCATTCAGGAAGGAGAGAGCATTATATGTATGATGGAACTGCTGGACAAGTGTGATGTCACCTGCCAGGCAGAAATCTGGAGCATCTTTACCGCCATCCTGAAGAAAAGCATTCGCAATCTCCTGGTCTGTACGGATGTTGGTCTGGTTGAACTGGTTTTGAACAGAATTGACAAGGTGGACGGCATGATTGCAGGTAATGATGGAAATGTGACAAGTAAACAGTACAGGGAGAGCTGATAGAGGTAGAAAGCATTATAATGTAGTGATGGCCTAAGGCAGTGGTGGCGAACCTATGGCACGAGTGCCAGAGGTGGCACTCGTAGCCCTCTATATGGGCACCCTTGGAATCACCCCGAGTTAGAGTTTGCCAAACAGGACTTAAGGCCTCTTGCAGCCTCAGGCAGCCCAGGACCTTAGAAGGAAGCTACAATGATGATCCAAACTTGTTTACCTTCATTCTACTGTATTGGTGTCCTCGGGTGGCTATACAATTTAAACCTGTGACAGAGCAGGTTGTCGCATCGGCACTTTGTGAAATACACACAGGTTTTGGTTGTAGTTTGGGCACTCGGTGTCTAAAAGGTTTGCCATCACTGGCCTAAGGCCTCATTCACACATCACAACCACATGTAGCAATTTTGAAAGCTATCCATGTGCAGTAACAGGCATGGAGTATACTTCAGCTCTGCATTGTATAATGGAAATTTCCTCCTCTCAAAGTTTTTGAGTAAAAATGTGACGCTTAAAGGAAATCCTACCATTAAAATCCAGCATAATAAACCAGGGATACTTGCACATAGATCCAGGCACTGTGACTGTGATAATCTAATATTTGTTATCCGTGGACTCCTTCCTAAAATCAGTTTTTAAAATTGTGCTAATGAGCCATAAGTGATCTGGGGGTGTTACCAGAGCCCCTTTGTGCTCCAGCTTCACAGGCTGTTAGTGTCACCCTCTTCCTTTCCCCCTTTGTTTGCCTGTGCTATATCTGCACTTATGATCCATGAGAGGTCCACTACCAAAAAAAGTTGTTACTGAAACACCCCTGTAAGCATTAAAGTATTCAATATTTTTCATTTGTTTATCTTTGAAAAATGCAATGAAACGTGAAGTTTGATTAAAAAAAAAGGTACAACCCCTGGGCATGTAGTCATCATTTGGATATAAGGAAATGTTCCATGATGAAACCTCCTGGTGCAGGACATAAGATATTCAGTGGGGGTCTTGTGAATGTATTCTGCCATGTTTTGTTTCTTGCAGATCTGCTGGTTGACATGTTGGGCGTTCTAGCCAGTTACAGCATTACAGTCCGGGAGCTGAAGCTATTTTTCAGTAAACTTCAGGGAGAAAAGGGACATTGGGTAAGACAATCCTGTTTTGTGTATAGATGGCTTGTAGCTGTTACGTGTGGCAATGGCAATTTACCTTTTGGGTTTCCACTTCATTTAAACACTGTGGTGTAATATATACACCATTAACTCTATGACTAAACTTTGGGGGGGGAGATTTATCAGAAGTGTCTGAGGTAAAACTATTCTAGTTACTCATGGCAACCAATCAGAGCTCAGCCTTAATTTTATAAACGGCTGTGGGAAAAGGAAGCTGAGCTCTGATTGGTTGCCATGGACAACTAGAACAGTTATGCTCTGACACTACTGATACATCTCCCCTGTGACTACATTACACTTGACAATATGCTTTGGAGGAAAAGTTATTTGATCTCATCCTACATTAAGGCTATATTCACACTGCCGTTGCCCGCCCGTACCGTACCGTAGCGGGCAACGGCAGTGTACGGGGAGAGGAAGAAAAGGTGAGCGCAGCTCACCCCTGTTCCTCTCCATAGGAAGTAATGGCGCAAGGCGCCGTATTACGGCAAAAGATAGGACAGATTGGTTTTGCTTATTTTTTCCCTTTCTCAATAAACTACATTTATTTCAAACTTTTGCACATGTGAAAGCAAGAACATTACTCAAGTTTGTTTGCAAATTGGAGGCTTCTTCAAGCTCATAGGTGACATATATCAAGACGTATACTCCAGTTTTTCACCATACAAAGCCTGAAATAATCGCAATTACTGGCGGTTGTGTATACAACTTTTTGCCAAATCACATGTGTTCTAATTCTACTGTGATGCACCAAAATCTGCAGGGAAAAATGTGCATAATATGCAAGGTGTGCAGTTAGTCTTAGGCAGCAGTCTATTCTGAGTTAAAGGACACCTGTCATCAGGTCTGTGTCACTTGTCCTGTCACCACTACCTGTTGGAGCAGCTCACAAGGATCCATCACAGCCTTTATCTAATCAATTCATACATTAATCATTTTACAATCAACTTTTCTGTATTATGTAAATTAGGCTGGTCACAAGGAGAGAGAAAGTGATGTCACCCCTGTTACCCCTTCCCTCTCCTGCCCCTGCTCATGTCTGTGTGTAATGTATAGTAAAGCATAGTTGGTGTGTGTGCTGCATCTGCTGACATGCTCTCCCTCCTAATACACAGAGACACAGACATCAGCTACACAAGTACCTACATGTTCTGCTATAACATGGCTTGCCTGGAGCTGTTATATCTCTCCTATACACACACAGGTTGCAGGGGGCACCAGCACATGGAACAGCCATTACACCATTGTACCTCACACCATACAGGCTGTGTATAGGAGTATCTCATACACTCACAAAGGCTGCAGAGGGCATGGCCTCCAGCACCAGGAAGCACATGGAGGAGCCATTACACCATTATACATCACACCATAATAGAGGCTGCCAGTCATGTGTATAGGAGTATATCATACACACACAGGCTGCATGGGGCACCAGCACCAGTAAGCACATGGAGGAGCCATTACACCATTATACCTCACATCATTATACAGGCTGACAGTCAAGCACTGGGGGTGGGGCTGTGCCTCCCACTCATGAATAAGCCAGACATCTTGAATATGATAATGATTCATTGGACAGTTCACAGGTCATTTGCATACAGCTTTAGGACCTCATTGCTTATGTTTACAGGCATGTAGAGGGACAATGAAGGGATAAAGGCAATGCTTTCTAATGGCAGTTTATGAAAATATATTTAGATTAGAGGGTAAATTTGCCTGACGGGTTCTCTTTAAGAAGGCTGTCTCACAGATTGTTCCCCTATCTGGCGGAAAACACAATGCGGGGGTTGGGGGGTAGCAACCCATTTTTTTATGTTTCCCATGGTGGAACAAAGTGCAAAAAGAATGTCTGGTGGGAACTTCAGTGGCCTGGCAGGATTTCCCAGGATGACCCTCTTATCATTGGACTGAACTCGACACAGAGTGTTTTTCTCGGACTGAACTTGCTCATAGGCAACTTGACTAAGCCTCTAATCACATGTCTGCAAACGGCAAGCGTGCAGGCAGATATACGTGTCTACAACGTCCATGTGAAGGGGGCTTAAGATGAGTAAATCCTACATGTGAGTTTTGGTACTACTCAAGTACAAAGTACATCCCAGTGCTCTGATACTTGGGCCTGGTGGGCTTATCATGCGCCGCAATCAATGGACCCGTGGCCCGTGTTCAAGAGCTCCACTCGTATTTAGATAACTGGTTTTCAGTTTTTCTGTCAAATGCCTCGGGCATAATCCTTCAAAAAAAAAAAAAAATAAATATATATATATATATATATATATATATATATTTTTTTTTTTTTTAATGATTTATGCCTGTTATTTATATGTGTGTGTATTTTTTTTTTTAAGTAGCTTTAAGTATTTTTATAACTTTTCTTTATACAGTGATTTCCCATTGTGAACAAAAACCTTTACAGAAATCCTTCTAGTATATTGGGCTATTTCTTGGGCATCTCTCATAGAATATGACATGTAGTGGTCCTGTCACTAGTCTCAGTCCTGCTATTGTGGATAGAATAAGCTTACATAGGAGAAATGACTCTCCTGGGTGAGCTTGTTTCCTAGGTAGCCCCATTTTCCAGCTTGCTCACATAGTTCACTAGATAATAAAGCAAAAATAATTATCATTTTACTTCGATGCTCCTGACTCCTGCCTCTCATGGGAACATTATTCAACTTCTACCCTAAGGCACAATGACTGTTTCCATGTATTTATTATACAATGGATTTAGTTCTAAACATTGTTATCTTATTTTGCCATTAGGAGGTCATTGCAAGAAAGGTTCGGTTGTTTTAATAAGTTTAGCAAAATTTTTTCTTTTCGCTTTCTTTGCTCCCTTTTGTTTCATGTAGAACAATTTGTCTTACAAGTTTCTTTTCTCACTTTTTGTTTTTTAGCCTCCTCATGCAGTAAAGCTTTTGTCTGTGTTAAAGCACATGCCTCAAAAGTATGGTTCCGATGCCTTCTTTAACTTCCCCGGAAAGAGTGCCGCAGTAAGTAGAAGAGTTGGGATGAGCATACTAGTTTTATACAGTGTGATTCATCGTTATACTTTTGCTATCCTGATTTTAAAAGAAGGAAAAAAAAAAAAAAATGAGAATTTTGTCTGATTTAAAAACATTGGTAATTTGGGACATTCTGACTAATATATATATATATATTATGTAGAATTTTTGGTTCAATTTCACAAAACCCGCATACAAACTGTCCAATATTTAACAGAGAAATACTAGCATGTACTTTGGGTTTTTTTTTTTTGCCCTGTGGTAGGTCGTAGTATCCGGAAGGTATGCAGTTATGTTCAGTCCATAACATAAAATGAGTTGGAGATAAGATTATTTTTATTACATACTGACTTTCTTTTTGACCTATAGGCCATTGCCTTACCTCCAATAGCAAAGTGGCCATATCAGAATGGCTTCACTTTTCACACTTGGCTAAGAATGGATCCAGTAAACAACATCAACGTGGACAAGGCAAAACCCTATTTATATTGGTGAGTTTGTGGCATTTGCAAAAAAATAAATAATGTCATGTTACAATTACTTTAAGAAGTTGTCTGCTGCTATGCTTGATTTCATCTTTGTAACAGTAAGGTTTTATTGTGCGCTGAAAGTAAATTTGGCAGCTTATTATGTTGATCTGTATGTGTGTGTGTTATATATATACTTCAGTATAAGCTGACTCGAGTAGAAGATGGGGCACCTAATTTTGCCACAAAAAAACTGGAAAAACTTACTCGAGTATAAGCCTGGGGTGGGAAATGCCCTCCTAATGTCCAAGGATATCTGTTGTACTGTCCAGCCTATGAGATCTCTTACTGATGACTGGTGTTTTTGGGAAAAAATGCACCGCTATGGGAGTGGGATTAAATGTCTTGTTTTGCTTTTTGGCTTAGTTTTTCATTTTCTAGTTTAGTTTATATTAAGATAGGAGATCACGTATGGTTTTGCCCTCATACATCAGCTGATCAGACACACCCTTGTGCAGTGAGAAAAGCCACAATTCCATTCTTTTAGTGGCATCATTAGAACACAGTGATGGCACGTCAGCTGGCTGAACTGCAGCAGGACGGCAATTCAAGTTAAATACTACCCACCAGCTCACTAAACGGGTCTATTTGCAGCTATAACCCTTGACCTCATTTGCTGTGCAGGGATACCGCCCGTAATTTTTGTTACACACAGAACGTGCTTAATATCTTAACTGGGGCAGGTTGCTCGAAATAGCCATATATCCGGGCATACACTTGGTGATTGTGTCATAGGCTCAGTTTGTGAACAATTTTATTTTAAATAAATCTTGTAAGATATTAAAGGGGTTTTCCCACGAAAGAAAATTCTCAAATCTCCCTAGTAGTGATTATACAATAAAGATAATTTACCATTTTACCCAGTTTTATTGCTGTATTAGCTTCCATCACTCCCTAGGCTGGTCAGTGCAAGATTTCAGAGTGTGGGTTTGGACTCTCTCTAAGCAGACACATTATGATCCTTCTAGTTCTGTGAGCTGACAATGTGCTTAGATTATCAGGGTACAATGTTTACATACACTTTAATTTAGCTTCTGAACGTTGTACTATCATCTGACACATAGAAAAAGAGATTAGACTGATCAAAGATGAGATGATGAGATCCATGAGATACCTATTATACACTGTCGGCTTATAACTTATCTGCCTGTAGATGAGTTGTTTGCTGGCAGGAAGTGAGTGTGTGTGTCGATGTGAGCTCTGTCCTGGACTTAATTAATGGTTAATTTTTATTCTCACCATCGCCTTTTTTCTTTCCCCTATCCTTTTGTTAAAATTACTATGATACTATAGGTGGTGTACACTGAGGGTGCCTTTTTAGAGAGGCATCTATAGTAATGGTATTTCATAAATGGTACCGACTGTTGGTATGGTAAAAATATACATTTGTATTCTGACTAAATATCTGTATTTTGTTTAGCTTTAGAACAAACAAAGGACTTGGTTATTCTGCTCATTTTGTTGGTGGCTGCTTAATTATCACATCCATAAAGTCTAAAGGCAAAGGTTTCCAGCACTGCGTGAAGTATGATTTCAAGCCTCAGAAGGTGTGACTTATGTTTGTTATTGATTGTGATATTTTCCCTCTATAGAAACTCTGCTGCACAATCATGTCTTCATCCACTGCAATAGGATATAGTACATACAGCTGAGCTTTACATTCAGCACATGCATTGGTTAACCTGTATATGCCCTGACTGTAATGAAAAGCTGTAATGAATCTGTAGGTGCTATATAAATAAAGAATTATTTATGAACATGGGATCTAAGGACTGTTCCTGGTTAAATATGTATCCTCTCTATGTCCGTCGGGCAGCGCGGCCTTTGGGCAAAAAGCGTAGTTATGTGTAAAAACCATTGATGGAAAGCTTGCAGGCTTTTAAAAAGTAAGCAGGCACAAGACAGGAACACCCCGTGCACGCTCTGCCGGTGGCCATGGCCCTCTATACCCCCTCCATGCCCACATGTTGTGAAAGGGCGTAGTCGCCATAATAATCACAAATTCTTTCAGTGCTTCTATGCCATTTTTCTGGAACTCCTAAATCTCCCCCAATAGGAAATCTAGGCACACTTTATATGAATTATACAAAAATGTAATTGTTTATGCAGCAAATTAAAATTTCCTCCTTGTGTAGGTGCGTTTGTGCTTGACAAAGGCAAGATATTGCTGAAACGTTGCACAGAAATTTTATTTTGCTGCATAAATAATAACATTTTCGGATAATTTATTTAAAGTGTGCCTGGCTTTCCTAGTGGTCATCAGGGGTAGAAACCCTTATGGTGCATCTACTATTGGAGTGATGTTACAGGTTTTCTGTCAATTGATAAATCTCCCCCATTACAAAAATAAAAACATGATTAAAAAAAAGGAAATAACAGAAAAGTCACACTCCCTCCCCTTCAAATGTACCAAACATTTCTGACAACTTCTGGGGGTAAGTTGTTGTGTGTACATTATTTTTGCCAGTTTTATGCTTTTTTTTTTTTTTCTTTTTTTTTATATACATGTTTGGCTGCTTTTCCCCTTAGCTGGTGACTTTATCTTAGTCCCTGAACTAAAGCATGAAGACTGCTATGTCTTGCCTACACCACACATGTAAAAACCTGCAAGCCCTACTCTCTGCAATGCTTATAAACAGCCGCTTCAAATAAATTGGGATTAGTTCATATGGACAGAGTTTCACTCTTCCATTGGAATTAATGTCACAATAAACAAAGAAACACAACCATGTCCTATTTCCGAGCAAGCTCTGGAAGGGTGCTGCTCAGTATATCGAGGATATCGGTGGTAAGCCTGATCCGGTGGAATTTTGTGAAATGTGGTTTATCGTTTATTGCTTAGGCTATGTATGGCGTTGTCTTCTGATCAGCCATTAGATAAAACATTCCTATAGTGTAGTTGTATCATTTTTGTAGACCGTACAGTAGCAGACTGTACAACAAATCTGGAAAGAGTGATTTATCTGTAATTTTTGTTAACTATCCCTTGTGTTTTAAACTTACTATACCCTCTTTTATACTTTATCTCTCAGTGGTACATGGTGTCTGTTGTGCACATCTACAATCGATGGAAGAACAGTGAACTGCGATGCTATGTGAATGGTGAACTGGCGTCATATGGAGAGATAACCTGGCTTGTCAATACAAGTGATGTGAGTCAAATGCTCCTTTATATTTTCAAAGCCTGACATACACGTATACACATATACATACACGCATACATGTACATACACTCATACATGTACACACATACACACATGTACATACTCCAACATACAAACACCTTCCAACATACACACACCTTCCAACATACACATAGACACACAGTACTGGGAAAGGTGACTAGGTAGAAATTGGCCACCGTTCAGGTCTATAACAGTGAGTCTCCCCCTCCACCCTGATATATGTTCAGGGTTCTGGGTTCTGGCTTTAGTCTTCTTCATATAAGGTTGTGTTCTGTGGGACCTCTGAAAAACATAAACCTCATAAATTGGCAGGGACCTTGTCCCTTGTGTAGTGTGCATGTGTGAGCACTGCTATACTTGCTTCTTTGAGACTTGCAGAGAAGGTTTATACTACCACCACTGGTTTATAGCATTGCTCCATCAGTTCCTATAGCAGGTCATTTAGTGGCAGTCGCACATGCACACTTGTGCTCTGTTAAAGGACATCTACCACCAGGATGAAGGAATGTAAACCAAGTGCACTGACATACTGGTGTGTGTCCCCTCTGGCAGGACCACTTCTCTTTTAAGCTGGTTATGCCCTTGTTTTTAAGAATAAAAGGCTTAAAAATGATGCAAATGAGCATGAGGGCTTCATAGCTATTATTGGAGCCTTGAGCTCTCAGACTCATTTGCATCATTTTAAAATCCTGAGTTTTTTTTTTTTTTGGAAAAAAGGTAAAGGGCAGATCCTACCGGAGGGGGTGCACAACAGTATGTCGATGTGCTTGGCTTACAGACTTACAGTGCTTCATCATGGTAGTAATGTTCTTTAACTTCATAAGTGACAGGAATACACTGAATCTTGTTATCGATGGGGCACCTTTTAATAAAGTAGATGGAAGGGCTTCCCTCCATCACAGTGCTGCATGCTAAGAATGAAACTCTTCTAATTCGGTTCATGCAATTTTTAAAAAGGTGATGCCCATTTATTACCGTTGGAGTCATAAATGCATTAAAGGAACAATTATTTCAGTTTCATAGCTAAAAGCACGTGATACCTACTTGGATGTGTTTATCTTATTTGGTAAGGGAGATGTCGGCATCAGGGCTCATCCATAAGATCCTTTGATGTAATGAGGCCATTGCTGTGGTTAGCTGACACTTGTGTAGCACAGTATCTACCTCAATTAGACAACTGTTTAATTAAGTGGAAAAGTCTGACGGGTCGTCTCCCTTGACCATGGTCCTGTGTTCTGTAATTCTCTCACGTGGATTTTCAGTGTTGCCTAAAGTATTATTACTATAAGGGAATACATTGTGCCTCCTTGCTTGTGCTTTATCGAGCATTTATATTCTACACCACTGCATGATTTCCACTTATACAACAGTGCATTTTGGAGGGATTTTCCTCTTTCCTTCAATTGCTTCAGTACATTGTTGTCGGGATTTGTATATTTTTGATGGTTACCATTTTTCTTATTAACCTTGTCACTTTCTCCTGCTTCAGACCTTTGACAAGTGTTTCTTGGGCTCGTCTGAAACGGCCGATGCTAACAGAGTGTTTTGTGGACAGATGGCTGCCGTCTATCTTTTCAGTGAAGCCCTCAATGCAGCTCAGATATTTGCAATTTATCAGCTTGGTCCATCATACAAGGTAAAGGTTTCTGCTGCCAAACAATTAGTTGTGCATAGTTTATATGATACATTTACTATTGTATGCATACTAGGAGTAGGAGTGATATGGTGGGGGATATGTGAGCAAAATATAGTATATATTGGTGAAAAGGGAAAATAAAATCACTGCATACTTCTGATAAGTTACAGTCACAGCCTTAGACTGCCATTTTATTATATGTATGCTGTAATAGAATACATTCAGTATACAGAGCGGGGGATAGGATGTGATCTCTAACATCACTGGCAAAAAAAAAAAAGTATATTCTCACAGTATTTTTTATAGCGGAAATGTCTGAAAAGTATTTATCTGAAAAAAAAATAACGCTGTCCTTTTTATTATACATTTTTTCAGGGCACATTTAAATTTAAGGCAGAAAGTGACCTCTTTCTTGCAGAACATCACAAGTTGCTGCTGTATGACGGCAAGCTGTCCAGTTCAATTGCATTCACATACAACCCAAGAGCTACAGATGCTCAGCTCTGCCTGGAATCTTCTCCCAAAGATAACGCCTCTATTTTTGTCCATTCTCCGCATGCCTTGATGCTCCAGGTATAGTTTCTGATGAAGCTGCCTTATTCTGTGGTCTATGTATTCCCACACATGGTATACCATATATTATTAGCCATCAATGTTATTGTATGCATTGTTACAAACAAGAAGTATCTTTACTTGCTTTATTTGGAAATCTATTTAATAATCAGATCCTTCCATACAATTGAATGTATGCATGTTCCATCAGTTAGTGAGAATTGGACCCCCCTATTCTGATTGGGGGTTCTAGCAGTTGAATGAGATAAGATAGTGCATACAATTTGAACATGGTACAACCCCTTCCATGGACCCTTCTTGCTAGATTTCTTATTCCTATTTAGGTAGCAAAAAGTTTCTGTCCTTTGGGGTTTTTGACTTTCTATACCTGGAAACTGTTGGATGTAGTATGGGCATAGAACATTTATATTACTCTTTACATATACTGTATATGTTTTATATTTTTCTTTTTCCATTTACTATGCTCCTATATAATGATTTGTAATCTATGTTTCTATTCAAGGATGTGAAGGCAGTTTTAACACATTCAATTCAAAGTGCAATGCATTCCATTGGAGGAGTGCAGGTTCTCTTCCCACTTTTTGCTCAGCTGGACTATAAGCAATACGGGTCTGATCACATTGACACTTCTGTTTGGTGAGAGACCTTTTCAGTGTTTTGTCTTCATTCTGAATGAGATGTGATATACTATTGAGATTATTGTAATCAATGGCTTACAAAATGTCTTGGCTATCGTTAGCTAGAACTGTATTACACTAAATATTTTATTAGTGACGATTATGACTACAGGCGGTCCCCTACTTAAGGACACCCGACTTACAGACAACCCATAGTTACAGACGGACCCCTCTGCCCACTGTGACCTCTGGTGAAGCTCTCTGGATGCTTTAAAATAGTCCCAGATTGCAATAATCAGCTTAAAATTGTCTGCAATGAAGCTTTATTGATAATTCTTGGTCCTATTACAGCAAAAAAATTTGAAACTCCAATTGTCATTGGGGCAAAAAAAAAAAATTGTCGGGAACTACAATGATAAAATATACAGTTTCGACTTACATACAAATTCAACTTAAGAACAAACCTACAGTCCCTATCTTGTATGTAACCCGGGGACTGCCTGTACTTACATTCCCAAAACACTGAAATGGGCCAACAACCCCGGCAATTCAAATGGTGGACAGATAAGGGTTTATACCGTATAGGGGACTTTTATGATAGACTAGGCCTTAGATCGCTGGAATTTTATAAATCCAAATATGATATACCTGAAAAAGAAGTGTTCAGATTTCAGCAGATCCACCATTTCCTACAGAAGTTGAAAGACTCATGCCCTGACATCACCATACATACGGTCTTTGAAGGTATATGTCTGACACAAGCTGGACTTCCCCATACTCTTTCTACCATTTATAAAATTCTTAATGACCAGTCAGAGAAATTGGGTTATATGTTAGCATGGGAAAAAGATTTACATATGTCTTTTTCTTTAAGAGAATGGCAAGACATGGCAGAAAACACAGCAAAAATTTCTATTAATATGGCACTAGTGGAAGCTAATTATAAAGTACTACTCCGATGGTATATGGTACCAGCTCGCATAGCGCAAGCAGTTCCTACCTATTCTCCGTTGTGTTTCAGAGGCTGTGGTAGTAGGGGTACCCATTTTCATATATGGTGGGAATGTCCTAAAATTCGAAGATACTGGAGGAGACTTTATAATATGTTATACTCCATAACAAGGATAAACCTAACTCTATCACCCAGCCATGCACTATTGAATGAAAAAATTCCGGGAATTTCAGCTTCTGTAAGGAGGTTTATATCATTTTTTTTTTTAGCAGCTAAAATTGCGATTGCATTCTCCTGGAAGAAAGCCACAGTCCCTATAGATCTGATCAAACATAAACTAATGTGGATAATGGTAAATGATAACCTTTATTGCTCAGTACAGGATAAAATGACATTATTCAATGAAACATGGCAGACGTGGATAACATACCAATCAAGAGTTTAACCTCAATGATGATAAAATGCACTTGATAGGATCCCCCCATCCCCCTCTGGTCTTCCTATTTCCCTCTTTTCCTTGATGTCCTTCCCTTTCCCTCCTGTCTTACAAAGATGATAACTGTTATTATAGAAGTACAATGCATTCGGCAGGTCTCTTTTATTTTTTGTCTCCATACGATAACGTTGCCTAACCAGCCGTGGTTCAGCTATTGAAATGTGCGATGCTTGTATATGATACCCCCCCCCCCCCTTTCTTTTTCGTTTCTGTACCCTTCACCCCCAAAAAATGAGAAAATTAATAAAAACATTGTGAACCAAAACACTGAAATGCAAGCTACATGGTAACGTGTGTGTGTGTGTGTGTGGGTGCGTATATAGTTATAAAAAAAAAAAAAAATTTTTAACAAGGTTATAAAAGGAAATATTTAAAATAGATTTTAAAACCATGTACATAGTTTTCATGTCGTGCTCAAGTGCTTTTTGGGTGCTCTACCAGACTTGTATCATTAATGCCTGAATATAATAATCTAGGGTGCTGCTTTAGTATTGCCAACAAAGTTGTTTGTATAATTTTTATTTTGTAGAATTTTTCTGTGTCTTGTAATTTTTATGAAAAAAATTAATAAATATATATATTTTTTTTTATTCCCAAGCTCTACTCTTTTGGCCTTCATTTTGGAGTTGCTTAAAAACTCTCTCGCTATGCAAGAACAGATGCTCTCTTCAAAGGGCTTCCTTGTAATAGGGTATAGTCTTGAGAAGGTAAGGACACATTCACCTTTGACAAATCTTTATAGGCATTAAATATACCACTTTCACCCAGCCTTTAATTTCCAAGTAGAACAGAGGAGATCCAATGTATTTTTTTCATATTTGATCATTTGCAACTGTGTTCTCCACAAATCCCATGAACATCCACCAATCCTATTGGTTTCAAAGTTAGTTCTTGTCATGCCCTCAGCTGGACCTTTTTCACCATCCGCTTTTTTGTATTCAAGAAGGAAATTTGGCAAAGTTTTAGAGAAGAGGTCAATAGGTAGACAACACATTCTTATTCTGCACCAGATTTATCATGCTGGATGAGAATTTTGTAGTATTAGACAGTGGATTCATTCTTTAGTCAAACTTTTAGTTGGTCCAGTTTACTCCTGTATAGTGTGCCAAGTTTTAGGCAGTGTTACATGATTTTTGCCACAGTGACTTTTGGCTGCAAAGCTACCACCACATGTTTCCCTGCACCTTTTTTATGCAAGTTGGAAAAGTGCCTAAAAATGGTATAAACTCTGTAATAAGTGTTAAAAAGGCATTTTTGGCGCAATTGACTCAAGAACTGCTTGCTAAATCTCCTACATTGTGTTCTTTTTGCAAATGTTGATGCACATTTTATGAGTGTCTTCCAGATTTTACGGTTGCGTTAGTTTGACCTACTTTTATATGATGTAGTTCCAAGATAATATAGGAATTGTGAACAACCCCAATGAACCTGTTTTTCACAGATAATTTTTCTCTTTCTTTACAGTCTTCCAAAACACATGTGACTAAAGATGTGTTAGACCTTAGCCTCTCATTTTCAAAATATCTGAGCACTTTGCAGAATGGGATTCCACTACTGAAACAGTTGTGTGACCACATTTTACTAAACCCAGCAATATGGATTCATACACCAGGAAAAGTGAGTAACACGAGATTCAATGAAATCTGTTTCCTTCATATACGCTAAAGGCCAGGTCGTAGCTGTACAGAAGGCAAAGCCTTTCACCCAGACTTTCACCCGGATATTAATAGGGAAGGTACTTTTCTGAGGTTCTTTATAATGACTTGGTAAATGGTGTCTCATTTAGAGGAGAAATTCTGGTCTTGCTAAAATGATAGATTGTAGCATTGTTCTATAAGAAAATGAACGGCTAGGAGTCCACCACCTCCATCTGAATAAACATTATAATCTACTGGTAGTATGTTGTAGAGTAATGCTCTCTGATTTCTTATATACCCGCTGTATATTATTTGTATTATGCAGTTTCCAGTATATTTGTATGCTATTCTGGCAATCGAGGCATCCAGGCACCTTCCTCAGCACCTGGAGTGTTGCTGTTCCCACCTAGACAATTCCCCTCTCTTCCCAGTGTTCACCCCTTGTTTCCCACAAGACTGTTCTCCCGCATGGCAGCTCCAGGCAGGAATTGCAGTGCCCTGTGTTCTAAGAACACAATCTTAAAGGGGTATTCCCATTTCAGGAAATAAATGTTACTCTTTAAATAACGAAAAGTTATGCAATTTCCCAATATACTTTCTGTATCAATTCCTCAAGGTTTTCTAGATCTCCGCTTGCTGACCATTTATAGAAAGTTTCCTTGTTTATTTCCAGAAACCTGTCCATGGTCACACAGGTGCACATCTCGTTATATCACACAGCTCTGATTACTCTGTGATACTAATGAGCCGTGCACCTGTACTTCCGGTGGACAGAAATCTGACCATGGTCACAAACAATAGGGCTTCCTATATAATGTCAGCAAGCAGAGATCTAGAAAACCATCAGGAATTGCTACAGAAAGTATATTTGAAAATTGTCTAATTTTTCATCATACAAATAAGAACATTAATTTGCCAAAATGGGAATAGCCTTTTTAACTGCTTCATAAACATGGATGAAAATGGGAATTTCTCATTAAATGATATAATGCACAGAAATAATAAAGGTATGTCTGCAATCCTGCTGTGACGTGCCGCCAGCAGATTATAATATTAGCAGAAATCAGGACGATCTTTTTTTTCCATTTCACATTAGATTAAAGAGTGGTTCACCGGGCCGGACCACGTGAAGGTAAGCGCGTCCCAAGCGACACTTTTATTGTTTTAAATGCGGCGGTTTTTCCGAATCCGTCGGGTTTTCGCTCGGCCACGCCCCCCGATTTCCGTTGCGTGCATGGCGGCACCGATGCACCACAATCCGATCGCGTGCGCCTAAATCCCGGGGCAATACAGGGAAAACGCGAATCGGGCCCCAGTATGTCTACAGTTTGTATTCCAGAAGGAACAGATTACTTATTCTGCTTTGGCTTTAATCCCGCATCATATAATTGGGCTTTATGAAAGTCATGCTTGAAATTAAGAGGGCTGCCTTACAAGGTAGCTAAGAGGCAATGTTTTATCCCATCCTGGAAGACGTATAATGTCACATACATTGGCTGCAGCAGAAGCATGCATTATCTCTAGCTTGTGCCGTACATTCCAGCAGCACTACTGAAACCAGGGATCTACTGCACTGCTCACTTTAATGATATATGTAGGAGCATTAAAATTAAAAAATCCACCCTCTAGAATTTTTCGAAGAGTCTGATCTACTTTGAATGCAAAAAGATCAACCTCCAGTAATGCTGCTATCTTGAACACTTTTCCGGTTGCCCAGGTATCTAAATCCTCCGTTTACATCCCAAGCTACAATTTTAAGCAATAGATTTTCAGTGTGGGATGTGGGACATGTTTACAGGCAGTCCCCGGATTGTGTACAAGATAGATTCTGTAGGTTTGTTCTTAAGTTGAATGTGAATGCAAGTCGGAAGTCTCTACATTTAATTGTAGCCCTAATCAATTTTTATTTTTGGTCTCTATGACAATTGGATCTTAAAAATGTTGGATTCTCATAAGAACCAAGAATAACAATAAAGCTGAATTGCAGAGACCAGTGATAACTGTTACAGCTGTTTATTGTAGTCTAAGGCTAAAGTACAGTGAATTGCCAGAATCCAGGGGTCAGTTTGTAACAAGGGTCGTCTGTAAGTCGGGTGTTCTTAAGTAGGGGACCACCTGTATTTGTTTTGTAGCGTATGAACAAGGCCTTATTGTGTGATTTATGAACTTTGTATCCAAAATGTTACATTTCGACTGAATAGTGTCATTGTTTTCCCATCTCTAGGTGCAGTTGGCGCTGTACACCTACATGTCCACTGACTTCATCAGCACAGTTAACATATACAATGCAGTCCGGAGAATCGGGACCGTCCTCCTTGTGATGCACACGCTGAAATACTTCTACTGGATTGTAAATCCCCAGGACCGTAGTGGAATTGTCCCAAAAGGATTAGGTATGTTCTAACAACTGATACTGTAGCTAGAAATGTACTCAGGCAATTGTGGTGGAGGTTTAATGTTCTATCTTTATTACTTAAGATGGTCCTCGACCGAACCCGAAGGAGGTTCTGACACTGAGAGCGTTTCTACTCATCTTCATCAAGCAGTTGGTAATGAAGGTAATGGATACTTGTTCTGTTTCCCAATAAGACAAAAGGAACAGTTTTCTGTTATGTTGTCTGTTAAACCCAATCCTAGGTAACCCATTTATAACAAGAGCTATATTCATAACACATATAATTACTTATTTTCCCCCTATTTTACAGGATTATGGAGTCAAAGAAGATGAGTTACAGGCAATTCTTAATTATCTTCTGACAATCCATGAAGTAAGTAAATCAAATTATCTTTGAGGATAAAATAGTAGAGTATGCAGTTTTGCCACTAGGTGGCACTGTTTATTTCTCATAAGTTTCTAAAGTCATGAAATAATGTAATTTTTAGTTTGGTTTTGTGTAATATAAATGCTCTGTTAATTTTGTTCAGCTTTTATAAACCTCACCATTGCTGCTTCTTTATTATTCTCATCTGATTTACGTAGGATGACAACTTGATGGATGTTCTGCAGTTACTTGTTGCACTGATGTCTGAACACCCGAGCTCCATGATTCCAGCTTTTGATCAAAGAAATGGATTAAGGTGCAATACAATTCTTCAGAGTTAACTCAATTATTAGAGGTTTCTTTTTCTTTTTGACATTTGTGTATTTCTTTCCATAGGGTCGTTTATAAACTGCTCGCGTCTAAGGGTGAAGGAATTCGAGTCCAAGCTTTAAAAGTCCTTGGATACTTTTTGAAGCACTTGTCGCCAAAGTAAGTGAGGCAGATGCTATAATTTGAAGGATTTATGACAACGCAGCATAAGCACTGCCATGGGCAGGATCTGTCCTCAGGTTGTGCTTCACTCTGCTTCATATGACTACATTGGCAATATCTGTAGCTTAAATTCACTCGCTTCATATTATATGGAACTCTATACAGAATCTACTCTTAAAGTGTTTTAAGGTTCTAAACACAATTTGTGAGATGTGTGTGTTTTTTTTTTTTTTTGTTAGTCTGACTGATGAGGGTTTATGGAATCTGCATCTCCCCACTATCTAATGGTAGCCAGGAGTGGAGAAGTGACTTTTAATACGTGGCTTCTACATTGTCAATATTATTCTAAGGACAATCGAAGGTCCTGTGGAAGTGATAAGGCCGCAGTGTCCACCTGTATCCTATTAAATGGGATGGGGACCCCTGTTCTCCTGATTAGAACACCTATTTATTTTTGTTACTGTACATGTTCTATATCAGTGCTTTCATTGTGAAACATTGTTTCGGATGTATTCATAAGTGTTATATGTTCTTTTTGTTATAGGAGGAAAGTGGAGGTTATGCAGGGCCATGGATTATTCTCTCTTTTGGCTGAGAGGTTAATGCTAGAGGCAAAAACCATCACAATTACCACTTACAATGTTTTGTTTGAGGTAAGTTCATTGTTCTCTTCCGCACTTATTTTTTTTTAGTGGATTAAGGAGAATAAAATGTTGTAACTTGTTTCCCAAACACAATATAATATGGCTAGCGGGACCCTCCAGAGGTATTAAGTGTCACTTGCTTGTTAGTTCTGGGTCTGTCTTGAGAAATTTACTATATACGCACATTATATTTTTAACTAAAGGAGCAGAATTGTTTTTCCTAAAAATGGAAAATCTAAGACCATTTTGTCAAAGACTGGGCCATAATAGAAGGAAACAATAAATCTGCTGCATCATTTACCGAGTGTGACTAAAATGTTGGCTAATGACTTCTTTTTCAGATTCTGATAGAACAAATAAGCACACAGGTGATACATAAGCAACACCCTGACCCCGACTCCTCTGTCAAGATCCAAAATCCCTGTAAGTTGATAATAATTTTGCCAACTAAATACTAATTAAATCTGTTTCCTTAGGTACAGCATCCCAAAGTTGTTTCTCTTGTAGATTCTTGTGTTTCATAACAGTCAGGAAAGCTGCCATTTGAAATGCACTAGATTTCAAAAACAACTTTATAATTTATGTTCTTTATAATGTTTATGAGACCCAGAGTGCTGCTATTATTTGTTAGCATTTATAAACTGTGGTAGTACTTTACAATGGCCAAATGTCATGTCGCTTTACTAAAACCATACTTTAATAAAACCATGTAAATTTGGTTTTTAATTCCTATATCTGGCCACTGACGTTGGTTTGCTGGCTCGCAGGTACATAGTCTGCAGCCATGTCTTTCTGCATCACTGCAATTTTTCTTGCAACTTCAAAGGTGCAGTTCTTCACTAAAGCCGGAGCAGTACTCCCCGGCTTCATTGCACTGTAGCTATAGCACACGATCAGTGAAGCAAGGGTGTAGTATGCCCCTATTACTGTATGGCTGGGAATACTGGAACAAGGTAAGTATACATTTTTTTTTCTCTTTTAACAGCACAAACATAGGGACTTGCTAAAGGACACTAAGCCACAGTCCATAAGGACCTGTGTGTGGCTTAGTGTCCTGACTTGCCCTGACAAGTACTCTTTAAAGGGGTATTCCGGTAATATTAACTTCTGAGAAAAACCCATAATGCTATAAATAAGTGAATAAAACAAAACTCAATATCATTCATCACAAAACCGAGTTGAAATATTCATGAGCTTTCATGATTCACAGAATTTTATGAGCTTTCTAAAGTAGGGGGAGTTCTCTTCAAAATGGCTGCCACCTAAAACTACAACTTTTATTATGTTCCCTCAGTAACAGCTCTTCCCCCTTATCTCCTGCTCGCAGTGATTATGTAACAGACTGTCCTGCTCTGTTACCATAGTAATGATGTGTGTAACTGCCATCACTGCATATTACCACACTGATACAATTTCTCAACAACACTGGCCATGCTGGATTCTCTGCAACCAACCATCTACAGCCAAACATAGTCGTGATCACATGACCTGCCCAGGCAGGTGCAGAATATGTGAAGTGGACATGTGACCAGCAGCCTGTGTCTCCTCCACAGGGACAAAACCACAGGACTGATTGGAAGTCCATTAGCATTTTAGTTTTTCTTAAGGTGTATGACTCCCTGAACTGAGTGGTTTTGCTGGAAAATCAAATCTAAAATTATGATAACGAGTCTCTGTCTATCATGTGGCTGCCCCACTGCTCTCCTCACCCTATATTAATTAATGCACTGCTTCATCCTTGTCTTACCCAGCATTAACCGAGAATATGTCATCACTGTGTTGTCCCTGACAGGCAGATGTAATTAATCGCTGCACCATCCCCCAGCTGATGTGTATGAGTCATCCAGTTCAGGTTGGTTAGTCCTGTCTGGACAGTCCAGGCAGCTCCATGTAATTTTTTTTTTTAATGTTCGGAAGCCAGTCTACACCCAGCTTTCCCAAAGTCCTGAATTTTATAATTGTTTATAATAGTTTTTGAGCAAAACCACTTGTTTCTGCATCAATGTAGCTACAGCATTCTCAAGGTTGTTTAGTCATAATGCATAAAAACAAATGGTAAATGTCCTTTAAATAACAATTAATTACATATTAGCTTACCGTATATACTCGTGTATAAGGCAAGTTTTTCAGCACCACAAATGTGCTGAAAAACATACCATCGGCTTATGCACAAGTCTATAAAAAAGAAAGAAAAAGCTCACATAATCCCCTTCCGGCGCTCCCAATGTGGCTCCATTTCTTTCTTCTCTCTGCTGTAATGGCGGACAGATCACTTGGATGCCTCTCTGCCCGCTGTTACATTTGGGAGCCGCTACAAGCAACGGGAGCACCGCAAGGCGAGTATGAAAATCATTATTATTATTTTTTTATACGACAAATGGCGGCATTTGTAGATGAATTATGCTTATTCCTGGAATACTTTTTTTTAGTCCTTTGAAACTTGGCATATGTGATTCAGAAATGTATTAATCGAAAGGATTTTGTATAAATTGATGAGTTTTTGCCTACAATGAGTGTATCACCTCTTGGTTACAATCAATGCACGTTTTTTAGGATATTGTTTTTCCCATTGTACTGAGGAGATCGCCAGCGCCCGTGCAATCCTATGTGCTTAGAGTGCTGAGGGAGCCCACACAACTAGTGTATAACCTGTGGATCTGCCTTGCAACACTCCGCAGCCAAATACAGTAGCAGTGTTGTGTATGGGATTTATAAAAACCCTTTTCACACATTGCAGAAAAAAATCTGCAGAAACAGTAATTATAATCCACTACTGTGACTCATGATGTAGAAATCGAATTTTTGGTGTCTGATGCCCGATTTCTGGAATCAACACGAGGGTAAATTCCACAGCCCTTACACTACGTGTACAGATAACCTAGGTTCCCATATGCTTAAGATAAAAGTTAGCTAAACACACAGACATAGAGAATTTGGTTATTAAAAAAGATCTACCATGAAGCATTAGCTTACACTTCTGTTTCTATTAAAAAGACATGCATGCTCAGCCAAAGGCATTGTATAAGACAAGTGTATGTGCACCTTTTGGATTTCAAAGTCTTTTGTGCAGATATTGGGGCACATTTACTTACTCGTCCCTGTGCGATCCCCGAGGTGTGTTCCCCCGACGAGAATGCACATCTGCCGTGATTTCCTACCAGCGTGCGCCCGATATCCTGTATCTGTCGCTTCCCCCATCGCTGGAGTTCACCTTCTTCTTCACATGAAAGCCGATGCGCCAAAATCCGATTGCGTGCGACAAAATCCTTTGCTAAGTGCGGCGTGGGTCGGAAATGTTTGGAACATCCGACAATAGTGTGACCGCAGGACCCTTGGTAAATGAGCCAATTGTGTCATCCATGACAAGGGAACAATGAAATGGTGTCTGGACAGATTTGACTTGGCTTGAGGCTTTTCCTTGGGGATTCCTTGACAAGCAGCTGATAAGCAGTCTGGGTTGTCTGGTGATTGTAAAACATTCTTCCAAAAACACCTTCTCTCCTGACCTTAGGTAGTTCCAGGTATTGCAGCTAAACTCCATTAATTTCTGTACCACAAAGCTGCAATACTGGTGCAAAGCATGGTCACATATGGCGCTGTTTTCGAAGAATGCTTCCATGTTTCTCAACTTCTTTAATGAGGATGGCGTTAGGAACTCCACTTTGTCGGACGCATTTTTCTTTTTTATCACACCTGTATAATGTGGACTACTTACCCTTGTTTCCATGTGATATAGGATCCAGCTGGTAGGATCCAAGATTATGCATTGGCCAAATTTATTTAGCTGCAAAGTTTGCGCTGGAAATGATGAATTCTCTCGCCCTCTTTTTATCCCGGGTTTTCCTTGGCAATATTTCTGTGTTCACAGGATGTATCGGCGTGTTTGGAATGAATCAACGTGTTATGTGGCAGAAATTTTCTGTGGGGTTTTATTTTCTTTTAATCTAGATTCCCCGCATATAGAAAGCATCTGTCTGCTAGACTGACAACTCCGCTCTCTGTGAACCGGGACAATTTCTGTGATTCACGGCGTGCTGGTGCCTGCTATTCGTCTTGTTGAGTTTTGATAGTTACAAAAAGATGCAAATATTGACCTAGTGCTCCACGATTCAGATGTCTGCGCAGCATAAATTACACTTTGTCATATTTTTTTTCTACCGCTGTCTGTTGGCTTCGGGCAATTGTTTATTATTGTGACATTTTTTGATGAATAAAAATGGTTCCTAAATATTTTTTGCTTTATGTTCAGCTATTATTCATATATTCTTGATTGCAGAGCTCCGGCCATGATACTGATTTTAGTGTAGATGCCAAGAAATCATGGGATTGAAGGGTTTATGTAAGTTTCAGGGGTGCCCAGCTGAATGTGACCTTAGAACTTGGACAGCTATTCTTTCCAGTACAAATGTACATATAATATGAATGGGGAGCAAAGATGTAGCTACCACCTGATGAAAACCTTGTCTGTTAGAATTGGTAAGACATTATTGTGACAAATCCAGGTGATGTTGGCGCTGCCCCAGTGTTAACTATCCCTACAGTAGGACTGTACAAGTGGTCCCCTACTTAAGGACACCTGACTTACAGACAACCCATAGTTACAGACAGACAGACAGACAGACCCCTCTGACCTCTGATGAAGCTTTCTGAATGCTTTAGTGTAGTCCCAGGATGAAATAATCAGCTGTAAGGTGTCTGTAATGAAGCTTTATTGATAATCCTTAGTCCCATTACAGCAAAAAATGTTTAAACTCCAATTGTCACTGGGGCCAAAAATTTTTTTGTCTGCATCTACAATTATAAAATATACAGTTTCGACTTACATACTAATTCAACTTAAGAACAAACCTCCGGACCCTATCTTGTATGTAACCCGGGGACTGCCTGTATAGTTACTACATATTGGCGCTTTGAAGCAGATGTATAATGGAAATGTTGCTGAGTAATTCTGTGGCTCTAGTTATAGAATGGTGGAGGTATCCCAATATCTTCTGAAATGATCAGAAAAATGATTAACAATCATTAATCTAGTGACTGTTCAAGTTTTTTGAGTGTACTGCACTTTGAAATTGTCATGTATCCCCGATTACTGTAGTTATCTGTAGATGTTTGTGATATCTATTAAAAAAACTCCTGAAATCCGTAACCTTTTTTCCATTAATTTATTTGGTAGTCGGCTTGTTTTTTATATGAATTTTGTTTATCTGTGAGGGTGAGCATTTAGAAACGATATGGTAGTGCCCGGTGACATGGCAAGACCGGATCGCATCTGCATTTTCAGTGCAGATGGGTAACAAACGTTTTAGCATTGTATACATGCAGAACACTAGGAACTTGAGTTTCAGTTCTTTCCTTTAGTTATTTTGAGCAGAAGTTAAGTGTGGTCATACACGTAGAACAGATGCAAGCATTGCAGCAACTATATAGAGGTAAGGTATCGTGGAAAGACTTTTGGTAATGGGTCAAAAGTGGGTCTCGGTTACAAAAAGTATAAACTTTAGGGCAGTGATGGCGAACCTTTTAGACACCGAGTGCCCAAACTACAACCAAGACCCACTTATTTATCGCAAAGTGCCCACACAAAAATTTAATTTGAGATTTATAGTCCCTTCTCTGTCACAGCTTTCATTGATACCAGCCCCTGAGGCACCAATAAAGCAGAAAATAGAAGAAATTTGGATGATCAAGATCTGTCCACAACTTCCCACTCCTCCAGTAGTCCCAGATAGCGCAGTCACTTTAAAATAGCTCCGTGCACAGCAAGACCTGGGCTGTCTGGGACTGCAGGGAGATACCTGGAGTCATTACTGGTGATGGCCTGAGTGCCCACAGAAAGGGCTCTATGTGCCACCTATGGCACCAGTGCCATAGGTTAGCCACCACTGCTTTAGGGTATAGCACTTTTCGTTATTTTTTTGTTTTATATTGTTTTGATGTATTTACTTTCCATGCATGGTGGCACTACTATGATAATACCTGTGTTTATTGAATAGACTTATTTTGAATGTGTTTTAGAAAAAGCAAAATGTATCCTATTCTGTGTATAACACAGCTAAATGTGAAGACCTTGTGCAAGGTCTGCTGTGGCTCTGGTAGAAAGGACCAGATCTCAATATGTGGTATTCAACGCTGAACACCTATTTTTATATTACGTATTCATATTAATACTACAAGTGCTTTTTCAATATTTTGTTAAATGTTTTTTCCCCAGTGATTCTTAAAGTTATTGCCACACTCCTCCGAAATTCTCCTCCATCTCAAGAGGTCATGGAAGTAAGAAGGATGTTCCTCTCAGACATGATAAAACTTTTTAATAACAGCAGAGAAAACCGGAGGTATGTAGCACATCTGTACATTGGATAACTTGGTTTATATATTATTATACAGTGGGAGGATTTATCAATCTGTTTACAACCAAATTCTGACGTAATTGGAACCCAAAAACTTTCTGCGCCACATTTATGAAGGGTTTAGACTGTTAATTCAAACCTCTGACGCATGTATTCAGGGCTTCTCCTGAGCTGCACAAATTCTATAGAATAGCCTTCCCCTTACTACTATCAGAATACCGTATATACTCTAGTATAAGCCGACCCGAGTATAAGCCGAGACCCCTAATTTTTCCACCAAATACTGGGAAAAACTCGAGTATAAGCCGAGGGTGGGAAATGCATTGGTCAAACCCCCCCAGTAGTATACAGCCTGCCAGCCCCCAGTAGTATACAGCCTGCCAGCCTCCAGTAGTATACAGCCTGCCAGCCCCCCCCATGTAGTATACAGCCTGCCAGCCCCCCCCATGTAGTATACAGCCTGCCAGCCCCCCCATGTAGTATACAGCCTGCCAGCCCCCCCCATGTAGTATACAGCCTGCCAGCCCCCCCCATGTAGTATACAGCCTGCCAGCCCCCCCCATGTAGTATACAGCCTGCCAGCCCCCCCCATGTAGTATACAGCCTGCCAGCCCCCATGTAGTATACAGAAGCCCCTAGTAGTATACAGCCAGCCTGCCCCCACGGCCCTTAAAAAAATAAACTTATATACTCACCCTCCGATGTCGGCGCGACTTACCGATGTCCCCGATGTCAGTGCGTCCCGTCTTCTTTCTTCTCCGCGGCTCCTCTCTCTTCCGGCATGGACGCGGCCATCTCTTCTTCTAGCAGGCGCATACTATGACGCGGCCGCTGCTGACGTCATAGTATGCGCGGCCACTAAGAAGACATGGCCACGTCCATGACGGAAGATAGAAGATAGAAGAGGAGCCGCGGAGAAGAAAGAAGACGGGACGCGCTGACATTGGGGACATCGGTAAGTTGCGCCGACATCGGGGAGCCGCGCTGACATCGGAGGGTGAGTATTTAAGTTTATTTTTTTTTAAGTGGGTAATTTTTTTTTATAGACTCGAGTTATAGGCTCGTGTATAAGCCGAGGGGACGTTTTTCAGCACATTTTTTGTGCTGAAAAACTCTGCTTATACACGAGTATATACGGTAATACCCAACCTCCAAAGTTTCAAACCTGCTCTTAATAACTCATCCTGTCTCCCCCCCGAACCCTCCCCCCCCCGTCTGTTATCCGGCTCTGGTCTTGGACTCTGTATGTAAGATGGCGCCTGATGACTGGTAAGCTCTTGTGATCAGGGCCCTCACTCCTATTGTTCTATATGTATTATTTTATTAGTATATGTCCCATATAATTTGTAAAGTACTAAAAAGTATGATGGGGCGATATAAATAAAGATTATTATTACATTATTACTATTAGTTTTAATGCACATTTATGCGTAGTATGACTAAAGGGCAGGTGTGGATTTTGGCAAAAATGTCAGTGTGACAAAAATAATACTAATGCGCCAGAATTTTGCTTTCTGGCATAACCTGATCCAAGTAAGAGGCAATGCACAGTACAAGTAGACAGTGTGATTCTGGATGATAAATCTGATTTAGAATGTGACACTTTTGGTAAATCCTCCCCTTTCTTTTACATAATTTTATATACCATATTTATTAGTTTTGAAGTTTTATGTAATTATTACAATGTATTATTAACCACTGATTTTGGACCTGTCTGTTCTCTCGTCAGGAGCTTGCTTCAGTGTTCTGTTTGGCAAGAGTGGATGTTGTCTCTCTGCTATTTTAACCCCAAAAACACAGACGAGCAGAAGATTACAGAAATGGTGTACGCCATCTTTCGCATCCTTCTTTACCATGCAATTAAATATGAGTGGGGTGGTTGGCGCGTCTGGGTGGATACAATCTCTATCACACATTCAAAGGTAAATATATAGACACTTATATGAAATGTATATTTATTATTGCTCTGATAGCGGTGACTTGTACTGAAAAGGCATGTGACTGCTACCATTTGCAGGTGGAGCTTTAAAACATTTTTTCGGAGAGTGCATTGTATATGTACATTTGACATTAAAATATAGTCGAATCTGCTTAATTATACAGCAATACTTCAGCCTTCTATTGCTCAGCCTATGGATGCTCACCGCTATAAAGTGTGTAAAGTTGCATTTCCGACATGGAGGAAGAAAATTATAAAAATATTAATTTTAGGACACAAAACTAGATTCCTTTATTTTAATGGCTAAAATCCAACTTTGGCTCCTTACACAAGAATGTATGGTATACCTAGACCCAGGCGTAGCATACAGGTGGCTTGAAAAGTTAAAGGGTTAACTCTTTTCACACTTCCCCTTTCCATAGAGAAGCATGCTGCCGGGCCGTTCTTATGGCAGGAACATATTTCTTTAATAAAAGTACATTGCAGAGTTTAATATTATCATGTACATGTTCATATATATAGAAAGGACCAGCGCTTCAGAAGAACGTAGCGTTGAAAAAATTTTTTTTCTTTATTCACCTCTTTAAAAGCATATGGGGTGGCAAAGTGCACAACACATTGGTAACACAGGAAAATCCGACGCGTTTCGCTCAAATGAGCTTAATCATGGATACAAACACAGTGAAATCTTACCTCCCTTTTAAACTCCGCGCTTCCTCTGTAGCGTGTGACGTCACGATCACGTGTCCGAATCACGTGACCAGACCAAGCGGCCACATGACCAGGCACATGATCGGGACAGACCCACCTCACAACAGGAGAACAAACGCGGTAAGCTAAAAACATAGTTATATTTGTAAAAACAACCTAAAAAGGATATGTGAGATAGGGAATAGTAGTGTGAGTATATTCCAGTATCTAATGTGGCCAAATAAAGAATATTATTCCGAACCCTATGACAATGTTTCTACTCTTCATGAAATTATTAAAATTTGAACATTATTTGAGGATAACGAACGGGGGCAAGCTTTTCCGACCTTAAATATGAGACTATATAGGTATAGGTCTCTAGGGGCAATGTGTTTAAATCTATTTATTTATAGGTCTCTATGGAAAAGACCGATTAGGGACCCATATTCATTTATGACTATATGAGATCCGATAGTACAATACGATACTCTTACCCCAAAAAAAGGCATACACAACAATCACATGGTGATGAGGTATAAATCATGTCTTGTGTACGAGGCGTTTGAAAAAACCTTTACAATACAATATTTTCAACCAAAAAAAATACACATACTGATCTCTTAGTGGTATGGAATGGAAAATATCATGTCTTGCATGTAAAACGCAAAGAAAAATCCCTAGACCTTATTGCATAGACCCTCAATAACATAGAATTAGATCTTGTCTTAAGTTCAATCCCAGAGGTTGTGTGGTTTTTAACACAAACATCCAATAGGTTTTCATGTACATGTTATATTATCCTTCAATTATATCTACCAGCAGGGGTGGACCGGCCATATAACTCACTGGGGGAAATCCGGTCGTTCTGGGACTGGTGAGGCTGGTCTAAAAATTATAAACCATGTACTCACCTTTCCAACGCTCCCCCACAGTATTATACTAGTTGTATTCTTGTACATAGGGGACAGTATTATAGTAGTTATATTCTTTTACATAGTGGCATTATTATAGTAGTTATATTCCTGTACATAGGGGGCAGTATTATAGTAGATATACTCTTTTACATAGTGGCATTATTATAGTAGTAATATTCTTGTACATGGGGGCAGTATTATAGTAGTTATATTCCTGTACATAGGGGGCTGTATTATAGTAGTTATATTCTTTTACATAGGGGGCAGTATTATAGTATGTATATTCCTGTACATAGGGGGCAGTATTATAGTAGTTATATTCCTGTACATAGGGGGAAGTATTATAGTAGTTCTATTCTTGTACATAGGGGGCAGTATTATAGTAGTTATATCCTTGTACATAGGGGCAGTATTATAGTAGTTATATTCTTGTACACAGGGGGCAGTATTATAGTAGTTATATTCTTGTACATAGGGGGCAGTATTATAGTAGTAATATTCTTGTACATGGGGGCAGTATTATAGTAGTTATATTCCTGTACATAGGGGGCTGTATTATAGTAGTTATATTCTTTTACATAGGGGGCAGTATTATAGTATTTATATTCCTGTACATAGGGGGCAGTATTATAGTAGTTATATTCTTGTACATAGGGGCAGTATTATAGTAGTTATATCCTTGTACATAGGGGCAGTATTATAGTAGTTATATTCTTGTACACAGGGGGCAGTATTATAGTAGTTATATTCTTGTACATAGGGGGCAGTATTATAGTAGTTATATTCCTGTACATAGGGGGCAGTATTATAGTAGTTGTATTCCTGTACATAGGGGGCAGTATTATAGTAGTTGTATTCTTGTACATAGGGGGCAGTATTATAGTAGTTATATCCCTGTACACAGGGGACAGTATTACAGTAGTTGTATTCTTGTACATAGGGGGCAGTATTATAGTAGTTATATTCTTGTACATAGGGGGCAGTATTATAGTAAGCATATTCTTGTACATAGGAGGCAGTATTATAGTATTTATATTCCTGTACATAGGGGGCAGTATTATAGTAGTTATATTCCTGTACATAGGGGGCAGTATTATATTAGTTATTTTCTTGTACATGGGGGCAGTATTATATTAGTTATATTCTTGTACATGGGGGCATTATTATAGTAGTTATCTTCTTGTACATAGGGGGCAGTATTATAGTAGTTATATTCTTGTACATAGGAGGCAGTATTATAGTAGTTATATTCTTGTATATAGGGGGCAGTATTATTGTATTTATATTCCTGTACATAGGGGGCAGTATTATAGTAGTTATATTCCTGTACATAGGGGGCAGTATTATATTAGTTATATTCTTGTACATGGGGGCAGTATTATAGTAGTTATATTCTTGTACATAGGGGGCAGTATTATAGTAGTTATATTCCTGTACATAGGGGACAGTATTATAGTAGGCATATTCTTGTACATAGGGGGCAGTATTATAGTAATTATATTCTTGTACATAGGAAGCAGTAATATAGTAGTTATATTCTTGTACATAGGGGGCAGTATTATAGTAGTTATGATGAAAGGAAAACGAAGGAAAAAAGGTCGGGAATCCGGCAGCCATACAAGAATGTCCAGGGGTAAACGACTTCTTAAAAAAGTATTCCAAAAAGGTTTATTTCAAAAAAGTTAAAAACATCACTAGCCCACATGCTAGGATATGGACACAGAGGCAGGCAGACAAAAGAAACACAGCACAGTGTGGTGGAGGTAACGCGTTTCGGACTATGTAAGAGTCTTAGTCCTTAATCATACCACAGGTAATCATACTAATATAATACATACCACAGGTATGATTAAGGACTAAGACTCTTACATAGTCCGAAACGCGTTGCCTCCACCACACTGTGCTGTGTTTCTTTTGTCTGCCTGCCTCTGTGTCCATATCCTAGCATGTGGGCTAGTGATGTTTTTAACTTTTTTGAAATAAACCTTTTTGGAATACTTTTTTAAGAAGTCGTTTACCCCTGGACATTCTTGTATGGCTGCCGGATTCCCGACCTTTTTTCCTTCGTTTTCCTTTCATCATGAAGCATATCACTGTGGACTGCCGGACCAGTGAGTGGGAACATTCCGTGCACCTGGCCTGATCTCACGCCGAGCACAAGCTGCTGCTACATTAGGGTGAGCCGATACCACTACTTTTTTCTCTCTTTTTTTCCCTTCATTATAGTAGTTATATTCTTGTACATAGGGGGCAGTATTATAGTAGTTATATTCTTGTACATAGGGGGCAGTATTATAGTAGTTATATTCTTGTACATAGGGGGCAGTATTATAGTAGGCATATTCTTGTACATAGGGGGCAGTATTATAATATATTGTACTTGGGGGCAGTATTATAATAGTTACATTCTTCATTGGAGAAGGTATTGTAGTCGTTTTTTGTATATATGTCAGTATTAAGTTAAGTTTAAAAAAAAAAAAAAAGAAGCGTTATTCCTGTATAAGGGAGTTGTATAAACGAGTCTCTTTCACTGGGCTGTACATGTTGTTTTAGACCATCTATCAACAGTTTGTGTGGAGTTTAGTAACTCCACCCACATCACATGACCACACCTACTTGTTTTGACCCTGCTCACAGAATGGAGCCATTTTTACAGTTTTTTTTCTAGGGCCACTTAAAATTCCCAGTCCGCCCCTGTCTACCAAGAAATGTAGGATTCTTAACACAACTCCAATTTTGGTAGTTTCTTCTTCCCTGGTTATGTCTTGTATGTGTAATTTTATTAATTATGCATAGAACCTTCTTTTTTTTTCTTTTTAACAAAAAATGGCCAGCAATTGCAGTGTGCAGTTAATTCCACTAGGTGGTGCAGATGTGCTAGAAATCACTGGCTGTGCACATCTCTGGGTTTACTATTTAGTTTTGTTGTGACCATGCATTTACTTTCATGGTTTAGAATATTGTTTATATTTGTTTACACTCTGTAGTATAACTATACAATATACAGTTACACAAAGTACTTAAATCATCTGACTAGTACAGCTGAACATTGCTCCGGCATACCGACACTGCAATTAGCTCCATTCATTATCTTGCATTTATATATTTGGGCAACTACATCGCCTTTACTGATAAAAGAACAAATGTTCCAAAGTTGGAAGGGCTTTGCAGTGCTACATATCAAAATACGTGCTTCTGCTATAAAAAGCCAAAGAAACTCAATTGCAATTTTATTGTCCGGTTTGATAGATATCCTGCCACCTTTGTAGCAGGGTAGCTGTTTATCAATGTAGCCCTCTCTTCCCACAGCTGTAGCACACAGCCAGTACACTGCTTCTCCAGCACAATTGGCCAGTTTTATTTTTATTTTTTCCTCAAATGGATTTAGATTTTCCCTTTTTGTTTTTATTTGCTAATTTATATACAATTGCTTCATATGGACAGTACTGTAGCCTTATACTTGTGGTAGTACGCACTTAAAACAAATCTCATATATATATATTACATTTTTTTTTTATTCTGTTGTTTGAAAAATGCAAAAAACATTTATTTATTCATTCACTATCCTATTATAGACTTTTTATTAATTATACTTATATTATTATACAATGTCTGGAATATTGCTTCTTGTTTTGATGCCGTGAAATTACTTCCTCTTTTATGTATAAATGTTAATCTAAATGAACAATAGAAAACTATTTGTTTTTATGTTGTTATTTGATTAGCTTAGTCTTTAACATGTGTGCCCTTTGACATTCAAATGCCAAGGTCCGTGCTTAGGGCATTGGATTCATGCCCTGTGGCTGGATATTTAAGCATACACTTTTTAATGGCATCTTTATGAAATATAAATATGTGTGTGTATATTAGAAGATAGATATAAAATGTAACATAGTTAGTGTGTGCGTTGATATATAGTAGTGCTTTAAAGGTTTTTTTTTAACCTGAATTAATAAAAAAAAATTGTACTTGAATCCTCTGGAACTGTTTTCTGGCCCTCCCCTCAAGCCTTCTATCCTTATGGATTGTTTCAGTTTTATCTCATTATTGAAGGCTTTTTGTTTGACATTTCCATACGGCATGCAAGTTAGCAGATTTCAGTACAATGTGTGGAATGTAAGAACAGTTGTGTTTAGTGTACAGGCCTAGAATTGCTGAGCCCGTTCCAGCAGTGGGGTAAGGTTGGGAAGTTAAGTGAGCTATCATTATCCAAGCATCTGTAAGGCTTTGACTCGCTCAATTATTTCCAGCCCTTTCCTGCAAGATGCCCTTGTGGCACGAAGTAAAAACATGTCTGGCTACAAAAAAAAAACGTAATTCACGTTCATATCAAAAAAGATCCCAGTGTGTAATGTTTTCTTGCTGGACGAGCGCGATACAGAAATGTGGTGCATGCTTATTTATTCATATTGGAATAAGGAAAGATGAAGGAGGAGATGATGCCTTTGTAGTTCCTTTAATTTCCTGGGAATATATTATTTCCATTACATGTTCCATGTTCTATAAACTGTTGCATATTTGTTTATAACTATCAAACGAGCGAAGCAAATAGTAACTGCAGCTGCCTCCCCCCAAGTGCTTCGGCACGGGCTTTACCTGACCATGCAGAAACCCAGCATAGAGAAGTTCTGTAATTGTTATGTTTTATAGCTGTACATAACCATGCAATCTTCTAATGTTACTCAGTGCAGTACAGATTATTGACACAATTGCTAGCAGATGAGATCCCCACCTAATCCCCTCAGTTAGTATACAGTGCCACACTCGCTCGTCTGACATTGCATCTCCTGGAGGGGGGCTTTGTTTAGTCTTTCCTATCTCTAAGTTCTTGACCTTGTTGTTGATATCAGCAGGGAAGGATAATTCTAGTCAACATTAATTTCCATCCATCCCAGGAGAAGCTAGCGAATCAAGCTATGACTATTTGATCAGTAGTCATTATGGAAATTAGTTGGGTTTGGCTCAATACCCCCCCCCCCCCCCCCCTCTGGTCAGTTTTCATAGTATATTTAATTGTAACATATTTAGGAGTTGCACGTTACAAATAGCCAAATTTCCAGAACATACTAAAAACATTTTTTAAATTTAAAAAAGAAAGAAACACACACAATACTTAATTCTACTTAATTTTTATGGTGTCAGTTGGTTTTTATTTTGGGGTTTTATTGTTGCCCAATTTTTTAAAAAAATTACCCATAAATATTAACTTGGATTCCGTCAGATTCTGGCTAGTTATAAAATTAATGTGGAATTCAATACTTGATGCCCATTTTCTTTTTATAACCTAGTCATCTGGTAGTCTGTGGCATTGCTTTCATTCTAGTAGATGGAGCTAGAGGGCCATTTCAGAGAAATTTATGGGACTGGGAATGTGGAAAGAGAGAGAACACCATGTATATTGGCTATACATGATGTATGAGTTGTGTGTTTTTTTTGTGTGTGTGTGAAATTGTAACTAATAGGTTTGCTTTAAAGAGAACCAGTCACCAGGAAACGCCTCCCCCCCCCCCCCATATCTCACATAGAACCCATGGGTCTATCAATCGGATTAGAGCCACCATTCTTCTAATTAAAAAAAAGGTATTTTATTGATGCCCTTTGTTCTAGTCATGGGCACAGGAAGTTGCAGTATACAGTGAAACTACCCCATCCTCCTCACGGACACTGACACTGCTAGCCCAGCAGAAGAGAGTTCCTGAGGGTGGTACTCTGCTCTGCAATATCGTTTGCCACTCCCTCAGGGAGGAGTGGGGTGAGAGTGATGCTGGCTGTGTGAAGGGAAATCAACCTTAGGAATTCTCTCCAGCTGTCTTAGCATCAGTGCGAAGGACGGGGTAGCTTGACTGTATACTGCAGCTCCGCACCACCATAGCTGGAACAGATTCCCTGGTGACCGATTCTCTGTTAAGGCAGAGACTCTTTTATTTGGAGAAGGGATGCAGATAAGTAATAAGTTAAGCTGGTCTAAGACTCGCCACATGAATTGTACATCCAGTGATTATTATACTTATTCATTATTGATTAACACTAATTCCATCAGGAGACGGAGAGACGGGGCCCCCCTTCCCACTTAAAAAATATACATACTAGTATACTCATACACATACTTACAGTGCCATATGCATCATGCTCACATACAGTGTACACAGACCATATACACAGCAGAGAATTGTATATATACATCACATCATAATTATATATCTCACAGTATATGTTATATACATATTATGCTGGACATGTGCAGTACAATATAGATATAATTGTTCACATCCTCCATTCTTTATTGCTTCAGGTCGGATGACGGGGCCCATGACACTGCAGGCCCCATAGCAGCTGCTATGGCTGCTACCGCTGTAGTTACGCCCCTGCATTCCATGGAGCTGTACATTAAATAATCACAAACATTACATTGAGAAGAGAACATATAGAAGTACAGGCAGTCTCCGAGTTACGTAAAGGATAGGTTCTGTAGGTTTGTTATTAAGTTGAATTTGTATGTAAGTCGGAACTGTATATTTTATAATTGTAATCCCAGCCAGATTTTTTTTTTTTTGGTCTCTGTGACAATTGGATTTTAAAAATGTTGGGTTGTCATAAAAACCATAAGAACTAACAATAAAGCTTCATTACAGACACCTTTTATAACTCTTACAGCTAATTATTATAGCCTAGGGCTAAAGTACAGTAAATTACCAATGTCCAGAGGCCCGTTTGTAACTAGGGGCCGTCTGTAAGTCAGGTATTCTGACGTAGGGGACCGCCTCTATAGTGATAAATATATATTACAACAATACCTTATTTGTTAACTAGTCATAATATTTGTTTGTTATTTTAAATAATTCTTAAATAATTTATTCATCCCAGTTCACACATCCCAGATAAATATATATTTTTTTTAAATCTCATTTCTGAAGATCGCAATCCTTGTTATTTTGGTTGCTGGTTTATCTGCTATTTGTGGTTATCGGGAAGCGGTGACATTACTAGCAAGGACTATTTATTTTCAGACCATGTCCATTTATAGATTAACTTTCCAATCACAGTGAAGATTAATGACTGGTCTTTTAGCTGGCTAATTTCGAACAAAATCTAGTAATTAATTGCAGTCTATCAGCTTTTCCATTACATATGCGAGTAACTGAAGAATAACAACCATTAAATTGAATCTCTGAATACTGACTTTGCCTCTTAGTAATGGCGAAAAACAATTGTATCTCACCTTGGAAAAATAGGGGTACACTTAAGCATTTTGGTTCATTGTTGAAACTCAATGCATTTTAAAATTGCAGGTACACTGGGGTCTATATCATTGACCCCACAAATCAAATATATGCGGTTAAGTGTTGATTGATTCATTGATTAGTCATGCATGAGGTTATACTATACTTCAATAGTATTTTACTGGGGTTAAAGTTAAATGAATGTTTTGCTTGTATTCCAGCAAAAAAAAGTATTCTATTTATTTCTATATTAATTTCTTAACCTTTTGTTCTTTTGTTGAAATTGCTATTAAACTGAGAAATAAAAAAAATCCTATATACAGTATGTATCATAACAGATTATATTGTCTTCTCCCCTCACTGTCCTGGTTGTAAGACAACTGGCATCAGCAGGTGCCTCACCTCTCTATCCTGTCTGCAGTAGAACGCCAATCCAAAATAAGACATTCCAAAAAAAGATTGTGGTTGAATGAAAAAGCTTGTTTTATAGTAGCTAAAATATGATCTTAGTCATCCTTATCGATATTGTACAATATTATAATAATAATAATAATAATAATAATAAATGTTTATATACTGCCTAAAGATTGCACAGCGCTGCACAAAGCATGGCAAACTGGTCCCTGTCCCCAATGTGTGGCTCACAATCTAAACAACCTAACAGTATGTTTTGGAGTGTTGTGGAGTGGTTTTTAGTTTTTGGAAACCAAGAATCCTGTTATGACTAAGGAGGGTAACGTTTGTGGAATTTGAAAACTGGGACATTTTAGGGGTTCAAACCTGTACTTTTTACCACTTGAATATTACTCAATTTTTCACCTTATAATTTAGATTTTAGGAAAAAATATGTATAATGAAACAAGTAAAAACTTGCCTTTCATTTTTTTTTTTTTTTATTTCAGGTCACTTATGAAATGCACAAAGAGAGCCTGGCTCAAGCATTCAGGGACTACGAGGACCATGTGGTTAGTGAAATAGGACCAGGACCATCAAGTCCTATAAGAACGGTCTCTGGATACAGCCAAGCGCCTGAGACGACAACTCAGACTCCAACTTTGGAACTTGCTGAAACTGCATTGAATCATACTGGGCATTTGGAGACTGAAAGAAGTGTGAAGGAAGACCAGGACCAGGGCACTCAGGAGAGTTGTTCTGTTACTGAAGACAACCATGAAGAAAAGGAATCTGAAATCTCTGTGGTTAATAATGAGTCTTCTGAAAACAAAAATAATGATAATGTAGAAGCACCAGAAAATCATCACAAAGAGCCAGATGAATCTCCACGAGAAGAGACCATAACCACTGTCACCCATGACGGGCAAGTTGGCGAATCTTCCTCTACACAAGATGTTAGTGGCAATGACACTGGTGTCATGTTGGGTGATGACACTGAACATGTTGAGTCATCAAACAACATAGTTGAGAAGTCAAACATTGTAGAAGAGGAAACTAAAGGGGACATTGCCGTTGGTGGTCTGGATTCTGCAACCGAAACAAAAATTTGCAACAAAAGTGTGAGATTGGAAGTTCCAGAGGAACCAGGTGGAGAATGTAATAGCAAGGAGGAGACTTCGCCACAGGATGCTATTGAAGCTGTAGAGGCAACAACTGAACATACTGAAAGTTCATCAGTAGATGGTCCTCAAGGTGTAGAACCTCCTGTTGAGGAAGCAGAATCTTCTAGTGACACAGTAACCGAGACAGCTACAAGTGTTGAGGCTTGTTCAGAAGATGTAGGTCAAAAAGTTGATACTACTGTATCAAGCACCACAAATGACACAGGAGAACCAAATGCAAGCACTTCAGATGTCCAGAATGGTGAAAGGAAAATAGCTAAACTTGATGTATCAAGCATTGCCTCTGATACTGAAAACCTGGAATTAAAGGTCAGCTCGAATGGCGAACCAGACCAGTCACCCAGAGCCGTTCCTGAGGTATAGTTATTTACTGGAGGAATTTTAAAACATGTCTATGAAATTATTACCATTGAAAAAGACTGGCTTACTTTATATGTAAGGGAGTATTGCAGTGGTGGAACTGCTTCCCTACTGTTACTGCAGGCTCAAGCTCATATAATTGTAGTATGGAGATGTTTTCTGCAGTATAGTCTGTATTGGAAATCTTTAGGCTGGGGCAAGTAAACACAAGGCCTGGATCTCCTCTATAATAAATTGGTGGAGAATGCGGGTTGCATTAAATGAAACTTGTATTCTACTCATTTGATGTAAACACCATGATTTAAGATGAATCTTGTTTGGGAAATATATAGTGGCATTTACTAGTCATGTGGCCCAAGGTGGGAGCAGGTTTTGTAATTCTGGATCAAAGTTTATAAGAGATAGGCCCCTTCATAAGTAGAGGATCAAATGGCAACGAATATATTGGCCGTCAAGGCTCTACTCCCATTGATTTAAATGAAAGAACAGAGATGAAACTGCAGTAATCCTGAACAGCCACTACACTACTGATGGGTACTGTTTCCACCTCTGTTCCTTGTGTGCTTTATGCTTTCTACTCATTTATTTATTTATTTTCGATCAAGCAGCCTGATGTTCATAAGGGTGAACAAATAACCCCTTCAGATGGGCAGAGAAGAGACTCCAGATCCACTATGTTTCGTATTCCAGAGTTTAAGTGGTCAATGATGCATCAGCGACTCCTTACAGACCTTTTGTTTTCAATCGAAACGGACATCCAAATGTGGCGAAGGTAAGTGGTTTATGATAGTAGTAGGTATAATTTAGGGTGGCTTTTTGGTTCTATGTTTGAAGGAAGCCTATGCATCTCTGTAGTATACAATACTATTATGCCAAGTTCTTTTTGACGCTATCCATTTACTAAGCTCCTTTACTATGCATTGAAGTGTTTTATTTATGCATTTTTGTTTTTGTAGCCACTCAACAAAGACTATCATGGATTTTGTCAACAGCAGCGACAATGTCATTTTTGTGCACAACACAATCCACCTCATCTCTCAGATCACTGACAACATGATAATGGCTTGTGGTGGTATACTGCCATTACTTTCTGCAGCAACATCTGCAACGGTGAGCATTCACCTTTTCTGTCATCTCTTAAACGGATAGCTGTACAGTGGAACTGAGGGTTGTCCTTTTAAAGGTTATGTTGGCAAGTTACATTTCTAAATTCCATAGTATTTATACCAGTTATATTATTTCTCATATTTTAGTCAATTTGTCCTAAAAATGTGGTTCCTTTATCCTAATCTCCAGATTATGTGACTTCAGATTTTCAGCAGTTTTTTATGTTTTCTATGTTTTTCCTGTGTTTTAAGAAATGTGACATATTTCCTGATAAAAACTGAAAGAATTAAGTTTTTGTCCAAAGCTTATAGAATACTTACATACAGGAGTATGTCAGGGTAGTCATGCATAGATTTTCCAGGTCCATCTCTTCCATGTCCATACAGACTTGTCATGCAGATGAACCTTCCCTTCCATTTTCTTGCTTCCCGTCCCATGTCTCTGCTTCCCGTCCCCTTCTCCCCCCCCCTTCCGTTCCCCTTCCCTCGTCTCTGATGTTCACTCCGTTACCAGAGTGCTTCACTGCTTTATAATTTATCTACAACCCTTCTCTGTGTTCATTGCAGCATGGTCCAGCCTGGCGATCCACAAATGGGACGATCGGTGGGCGGGACCAGGCTGCAAAGATTTGAGGGGAGAAGGCGGAGAAGTCTAGAGGGACTTGATTTTGATGGTAGATTTCCTTTAACAGGAAGTTTAATATGAGGGTCTTATACTTATCCTGGTAACATTTCTTATTAGTGGCAAACCCTCTTAATTACATCAAGAAAAATGCTCTAGATATGCAACAGCTATTTTAGCTACATAGTGTAATTTTTCCTTAATTTTTAGCACATTTGTTGGGTACAAGGCATTATAATGTATGCATGCTCCCTCTGTAATCATTGCAGCCTGGTCCCGCTTGCCAGGAAGTGCCCACTGTGCTGAGGAAGTGGGGGAAGTGTGAAGCCAGATCACAGAGGGCTTGGGTAGCCTCTAAATTTCATTAGAATAATTTGAATAAGTTTAACTTTCTAATTATTAGCTTTCTTTCTTCTTAAGAAGAAAGAACACGATGGGAAACACCTATAATCAGATTACCACAGTCATGATGCAGGGTAAAAGACATATCATTATAGCTATTCCAAAAGGAACTGATCCCCAACTGTAGACCTTGCTGTTTCAATGTCTTGACATCTCGACAGTACAGTTTAGGGAAAGTTGAAGGCCTTTGAGTAGGGTGGGGAAGTGAGAGCTCTCCTTTACGGAGGCTTTGCCAATTACAGATGTACTGGGTTTGCTTTAACCCCACATTGTGTCAAATTGGCAAAGTCCACGTAAGGATAGCTTCTATGATGGAAACACTGAATCTTTGTAAGCTATGTGTAATACATTTTCTTTCAGCACGAACTAGAAAATATTGAACCAACCCAAGGTCTGACGATTGAAGCATCCATAACATTCCTGCAAAGGGCAATTAGCCTGGTGGATGTTCTTATTTTTGCCAGTTCTTTGAGCTTCACTGACATTGAGGCAGAAAAGAACATGTCTTCTGGAGGAGTGTTACGTCAGTGTCTCAGATTAGGTGAGTAACTTAACATTGGCTAAAACTGATGCATCTGTATAGCACTAAATGTGTAATTATGTGTGTTAAAGAAGTTCTGCAGGAAATTGAAAATAAAGACCCTACGACATGGTTACTTCTTGGCCCTCCTTGGTCTTATTTTGTTAGATATTGGCTACAGTGACTGTATACCTGTCCTTGTTTTCTGTTGTAGTCTGTGCTGTTGCTGTTAGGAATTGTCTGGAGTGTCAGCAGCACTTGCAATTAAAATCCACAGGAGAAAATATGAAAAACCAGAAAGCAATTCATGGCCTGGCGGGAACAGCAAAGTCCTCTGCAAAGGTAATCCAGTTGCGATGCATGCTACAATACTGTTTGTGTCTCATTAATTTTCCTAAAAAAGCATTGCATGTGCTCTGAGAATTCATTGATCACACAGGCTGGGTAGCCGTAAAGCCTTCTGTATAGCAATCCCTGTTACGTGTAACAGTGGAGGCATTGTTGTCCAGTCACTGCATTAAATTGACAGCTAGGTTTCATAGTCAGGTTTTCAGGCACATGAGTAGGCTTGGGGTGTGTAGAATCTATAGTATTTGATATTTATATTTTTTCCCTGGTTTTGGTGAAATTTTTGCCTGGTTGTATGTTATGAGACTTCAGAAAGCAAAAGGGGTTGCTACTTGTTTTATTAAAATATATATGAGGCATGACTTCTAAAATGTGTGTAAAAGTAAGATGGTGCAGATTAGTCTCTTCTGCTTCCCCAAATTTATCATAGAGTCTGCTGGTGGGCAGAGGTCGCATTAACGCCTCACCAAGCGTCATAGACGCATTATTGGGCGCTATTACTCCCCAAAATAAAAGCTAAGCGTAAAAATACGCTTGTCAATTATCGCCTATTGTGTACTGCAGCCGGCAGGTGCAGAAGGATAGCGCAGGGAATGTTCTACTTCAGCTACGACTTCAGATTTGTATTCCCGGAGGATAAGACCCACCCACCATACTGTACACTAATATAGATATACACCTGCCATACTGTGCACTAATATAGATATACACCCACCATACTGTACACTGATATACACCCGCCATACTGTACACTGATATACACCCGCCATACTGTACACTGATATACACCCGCCATACTGTGCACTAATATAGATATACACCCGCCATACTGTGCACTGATATACACCCGCCATACTGTGCACTGATATACACCCGCCATACTGTGCACTGATATACACCCGCCATACTGTGCACTGATATACACCCGCCATACTGTGCACTGATATAGATATAAATTAATTATAAAAGAAAAAAAATTAAAAACTTTTGCCCCACCAACCACCCAAATATAAATTAAATAAAAATTCAGGTGCGCTAGCCCATCTCATCTGGAGGGGAGGGGGGGCTAGGGAATTTGGTAGATCAGCCCTATTCGCCATATAGGTTGAAATTTCTCAGGAGACGAAAAAAGATTGTTTTCCTTTATTTAATGCACAATTTAAAATTACTAGATTTGTCTCAATTGGCTATATAGTCACAGAAAACTGGGGTTGATGTCGATTTATACAAGAAATCCATCTATTAAAGGAAACCTACCACTTAGAATAGCAGGGGTAAGCTGTAAGTACCGAGCACCAGCTCAGGGTGAGCTGGTGCCGGTACTTACTTTCGGTAGTGTTATAAACCGTGGTATCGCGGTTTTAACCCTTTTTAAACTTTAGAGCAGGAGAGGCTTCGGCGCTGCGCGCAACCGTGCACGCGCAACATCTCCGCTATTTCCTATGTAGGCGCGCGCACGATCGTGCGCACGCAGCGCCGAAGCCTCTCCTGCTCTAAAGTTTAATACCGCGGTTTATAACACTAACGAAAGTAAGTACCGGCACCAGCTCACCCTGAGCTGGTGCTCGGTACTTACAGCTTACCCCTGCCATTCTAACTGGTAGGTTTCCTTAAACACTATATACGCCTAGGAGCTATTAATTTGTATTCCTGAAAATGTCATACTCCTCTTCGGCTAAAAATACTCCTCAAAAATTGTGAGAGGAGTATTATTACCCTTCTGGAAAAATGTTAGTGCGACCTCTGCTGGTGGGTGATTAATCTAGTGTAGTTTTAGACTGTCTAGACAAACTTTACACCACTATTAGTTGGCAGCTAAATTCAGCATTTTTGTTTCATGCTGGAATTTGTGGTCTGTGACTGTGACTCTCCCACAGCTATACATAGAGGTGACTACAAATTCTGGATGACCATCTAATGTGTATGGAGGGTTGTCATTTGTTTTCTCTTCTGACGGCAGGGAAAGAAAGACCACCATGTTGTATTTCAGGATGTTGGCTCTTTTGTATTTGAGGAAGATAGTGGTTGGCAGCGGCTTACTCCTTATTGGAAACTTGGGGCATAGGGTTAGTAGGAATTGTTGTTGACTGAAGCCTTTTTAAGGTCTGTGGCCACCATAAGGTTCTCGTTTCAAGGGCTACAAAGTTTTTTTGTTTGGAAGGAAAAGCATAGAGCAGTCAAGGAAACCTTTCACAGTGTAAACCATCAGCACCCAATGGATACTGTTTCTCCATTACCTTTTGGCACCCTTTGTTTTCTGATCTTCAAATAAGAAAGGGGCTCAATTTTGCTTAAATGGTAAATGTTGGTTTTGTTCCGAACAGCAGATCCTGCATGTGGAAAGTTGTGTAGTAGCACTCTGCCTTTTTACATGTACAAAGCAATTGGGCAGGTAGAGGAGGAGATGGTGATGCTGAAGCCCTTCATCTGTGGAAAGTGTTCTGGTGAAAGAACAGGCGAAATATAGAATTAATAATAATTCCTTTATTTATATGGCGCACATAGATTACGCAGCGCTGCACAGAGCTTGCAAATGAGTCCCTGTCCCCAATGGGGCTCTCAATCTAATCAACCTACCAGTATGTTTTGGAGTGTGGGAGGAAAACGGAGGAAACCCACGCAAACACGGAGAGAACATACAAACTCTTATGTTTTTGTTTTAACATTTCTGTGTACTATGATAGTATTTCATCTCAGTATTGTTCTTTTATTTTCAGAGTCCATTGGACCTTTCAACAGGAATAATTTCTCCTATCCGAGACATTGACAGACTTCTGCAAGACATGGATATCAACCGCTTACGAGCTGTGGTTTTCAGAGATGTGGTGAGCGGAAGATCAATGTTTTATTATTGCCCGAACTGTGAACGTATTGGTTGTTTTGCTTATTCCACAAGGAGTGGTGAGATGACTCGGAGTATAGGTTACTTGTCATTGGAAATTTGCACTAAGGGTGATTGGTCAGTGTTGTAATTGTTGGCAGAATCTGCAGAAGGATGTGTGCGTTATATGGATACGCCTTTCTTCCCTAACATGCCAGTTTTTAACTTGCTTGAATATGTTTTGGGAAATGGTACACACATTGCACATTTATCTTTGCTTTTCTACTGGATAAATACTGTCAAGTAGGCTTCTTTCTAGTGTCCTATTCTATTCAGAGGACGGAGTTATACATATTTTATGCCACAACTACTAAAGAGAGATCAGGAAGTACTTTATGTAGAACTACCTGACATAAAGGGGCACAAATACTCTTTATACAAGGTCTGGTCATTATTTTTCAGGCCATGCATGTTCCTTAAGCAATAGCTATTTGGATAAGGAGCATGCACATTTTTCCACGGTGGGGAAAAGGGATACTATAACTCCAGTGCTACCTTGAAAAGGCAGCTCCTTGTACGTCCTTAGGCCCTTTTCGCATGAACGTGTGCTACCCATTTGTACCGTTTTCATATACGGTCAGTAGCACATGGCCACACTCCCTACAATGTGCGATGGGGTAATCCATTTAAATGGTCGTATTGCCCAATGTACCATGCTCAAACGTAAGAAAATATAGAGCACGTTTTATTTTCTCCAGCATTTCCGTTCCACACACCCTATACAAGCCCATGGGAACTTTTCAAATATGTGTTGCATATGCTTGTGTACTGTATAATGCCGTATATATGGGTAATATCTAGGGGTCATATATACGACATAGGGCCCCTTTCACATGAACATTTGTGCTACCGATATCGGTCTCCATAGACGCCTATGGTGCGCAGCCACAGAATGGCGAACACACGTGTATCAATATACCGTACTGTGGATGGGAAAAAGATACAGCAAACCCTATCTTTTCCTGCATGTACGGGCTGGATGCATAGCGCTCTACGGAGAGGGGAAGGACGGGCAACACCCGGGCAAGTATATGTTTGCGTGAAAGAGGCTTTATACAGAAATGCATGACTGAAAAAAAAATTAGCATTAGCATAATTTTAAAATGAAGGAGACTATGAATAACACATAAGAAGATTGCGACAGTCACTGCACCTGGATCTATGAGTGTCCCTGGTTTATCAGCTGGATTTGATAGATTTCCTTTAAGAGATAAGTTGTACACACGTTGATGGGTTACTAATGTATTGAATGAATCTGTCATCTAGTATAATAAATAAAAATTATTTCAATCAATGTATTTTATATTGCTTATAACAGGATGACAGCAAACAGGCTCAGTTCTTAGCTCTGGCTGTAGTCTACTTCATCTCTGTACTCATGGTGTCCAAATATCGAGACATCTTGGAGCCTCAGAATGAGAGAAAGCAGCCTCAAGTCAGCACCCCTACCAGACAAGTGGAGAACGGCTCAGTGGATGCAGGAACATCGAGCTCACAAGGTAGTTATAAGGAAATGCAAGCTCACAGAGTAAATGCTCCTATTAAACTCCAAATGACTGTTACTCCAGTCTAAGCAGATATAGTGTGAACATGGACGAAGCTAAGGATCTAAGCTGTGGGGCCACATGTCTGACAGTGTAACAAAGATGACGTGGATTGGTCTTCAGACATTACAGGTTATACAGATCTTCTCTTGGCACACACAGTTTATGCTGTTTAGCTAAAAGGTGCATCTTTTACTTAAAGGAAACCTACCACTTGTAGTGGCAGGTTTCCGATGGCAATACCGGGCACCAGCTCAGGGTGAGCTGGTGCCGGAGCTTATTTTAGTTAGTGTTTTAAACCGCGGTATCGCGGTTTAAAACACTTTTTAAACGTTGTAGCCGGCGCAGGCAGGTACGCACTCGGCGCTTAGCGTGCGCGCGGCTACATAGGAAGTGAATGAGAGCCGCGTGCACGGTAAGCGCCGAGCGCGTACCTGCCTGCGCCGGCTACAACGTTTAAAAAGTGTTTTAAACCGCGATACCGCGGTTTAAAACACTAACTAAAATAAGCTCCGGCACCAGCTCACCCTGAGCTGGTGCCCGGTATTTCCATCGGAAACCTGCCACTACAAGTGGTAGGTTTCCTTTAATTTAGACCAATATGCACTATAGTGCAGTGCACGTAGACAAACAGCAAAGTTTCCATACACAAAATCACTGTAGGGTGACAAAAAAACAACCTATTTAGGACTAAAATTAATATGTAGCTTTTATATAACAATTAAAAAAAAGTAAGTCCCCGACACCGACTTCACCGGGATATATGGACCTGGTGGAGGGCATATGGCTCTTGGAGGGGCTAACGGCCTGTATTAATCCTCTCCCCACAGACTGGGTGGGAATGGCTGGACCTTTCCAGTCATGTCTCCAGTATCTGTCCTCATGTCTGATATATGGGTATCTGATGTAAGGACTCTCCTTCTGTACAAGCTGTGCCGTCCATGAGATAAGAAACCTTTCAATTCATGCAGAAACAAGAAACCTCATAAAGTGAATTGTAATACAGAACAGATTAAGGCTAAATTCACATGATGTATGCCCGCCGTACCGTACATCGGCGCAGTGGATGAGCACTGCTCACCCCCGCCCCTCTCCATAGGAATACACAGCACACGGCACCGTATTGCGTAGAAAGATGGGACATGTCCTATCTTGCTACGGAACGCTATGACACCGCGACGCCATTGAAGTGTATGGGGGACGTATATACGGCGTATATACGTCACCCATATGTTCGTGTGAATGTAGCCTTATAGCAGATTTGTTCTCGCTTATTGCAGACTAACCAAGTGAAATGAAGCCTAAAGGCAATAGATTTTTAATAGGACTTTGCTTTGTTTTTCCATTTCTTAATCTTTTAGATGGCACCCCAGCTGTAGAACAAGCTAGCCCAAGTGATACAGACAGCACCATGTCAGTAAGAAGAAGAGATTCTGGTATTGGGGAGGAAGCGACTTTGTCACCAAACAGTAATTTGGAAGTGGATTCGCCCAGGTCGGACCCCGTGAGTTCAGGTCCTGATGCCATTAGTGAAGTGCTACACACACTGTCATCTGAAGTAAAGAAATCTCAAGAAAGTGGAACTGATGGTGTAAATGAGCAACCGCCCGCTAAAAATGTGAATGTAAAAGATATTCTCCGTAGTCTGGTCAGTACACCGGCTGAAGAGACCCAAATAGATCCTGCTTTAATACCACCGGCCTTTCTTGGAGCCCTCAGGGATCCTGCCGCTGATCACGCGGTGCAGTTTCGCTCATTTGACAGGTAATCCATCCTTACTAAATCGGTTTGCAGCATATTTTAGCCTTTTTACACTCCAGCCCATTTTATCTGTTTAGATGACTGGAAATGAGGTGCAATACCAGACAAGGCCTTTGCTAAATATACTGATTTGTGCATAGTAAGCTATGATTGGGAACACTGCTCTTCACGCAGCCAATCTGTGGGCCTAGCAGCTGTCCAACTCCATTCAATCTATAATTTAAAAACTCTTTCAAAAGGGGTAGCTGTTAACCACTTAGGTTGCTGCTGAATGGGACGTTTTTGGACCATTTTTAAACAGACGTGCGTGTTTGTATGTTTATCATGCTTTTGGCTGGTTTTAATCTGTTTCACAGCTGCCTACACTTCAAGAAATTGCGATAAACAGGTTCAAACCAGCCAAATGCAAGATAAACTTACAAAACGCATGCGTTTAAAAACAGATGCCACACATGAAAATTTACTAAAAATGTCCTGGTCATTAAAATCTTTTCAGGTCATTAAGGGGTTAATGAGACTTGACATACTGTTATGTCTTCTTGACATTAAGGCTGAACGGAGAGGTTTCACAAGCTGAGACCTCAACATACAGGGCTTGTGTCTGGTGTACTGTACGGTAGACACCATCTCTCACTATTTTGAACTGTGGTGGATGTCAATGGAGTGATATGCATCAGTTACCATTGCAGCCGAGAGGCACTCAGGGCAGAATTCTTGTAACTGAGAAGAAGTACTATGTCAGCAGTAGCATTGCAGTATATTGTAATCAGACCCCCTAAAGTTTAAAGATCACAAGTGGCCTGAAAAATTAGTTTCCCTAAAACACATGTAAAAATACAAATATGAAAAGCACATTTGGTCACTCTGTCTGATTTAAAATATATAAACTTCTAGCTGTAGATCACGATGTGGTAAATAACTGCTCTTAGCTATAACAAAATATGAGCGATTTACAAAAAAATCTCTCTGTCCCTTGCTCACTCTCCGTGCCTGTCTCTCTATCCCTATCCATATTACCTCACACAGTCTTATATGCTGTCTCATGTGTCTTATTGCCTATGGTAATCAATCAAAGCTCAGAGCTCACATTAATGACCTGTGGCAAAATAGCAACCAATCACAGCTCAGCTTCTAACTGTCACTGCAGCACCAGTCAATGTCTTCTGTATATAGTGGTTAATAAGTGGATTTTGGAAATCGTTTTAAAATCTAGTCTGACATTCCCTGAGTACAAATTTTGCGCAGACGCTCTCTGTTAAACACAGAGCGGACATACACACACATGCATGCATACACACAACTCTGCTTTATATATTAGACTGTGACCATTGTATGGATGTCACCACTGTAAGATATAGCTCTCAGATATTTGTTCTTGTTATAAAATTGCCAAAATCAAATAATGTTGATAGTTTGAAAGCTGTAAAAAGGAGGTTGTAAGAAAATAACAAAAGCAGGCAGCCTTGCTCATACTATGCTTTGGATTTTTTTGCCCACCTCTCCAGTCTATTGCCCAGAATATCAATTACAGAATTATGTCCTCAATTAACTTTGGCGCTTTTGAGTAGAGGAAAAAAACTTAAACGCATACACTAAATAGGGTCTAGTCCTCAAGGAGTTAATATCAGAGCCCCAGGAAACCCCTTTAACAATATTAATTCAAAGCTTATCAGCGGTATCCTGTACCAGGGCATCCTGGACCATTGTGTTTTTCAGCAGAGAACAGCTGATCTTTAGGGTTGCTTGTGTGTGTGCTCCTCATGACCTATGAGGCGATCGTCCGTCCTTATTTTTGGACCAGAAAACCCCTTCAAACTTGGTTTTCTTAAAGGGGTTGTCTGCCATCTACTGAATGTTTCTCTGTGTTCTCCTAGCATTAAAGGGGGAAGGAATAGGTTAAAAAGATATTTACCCCTACAAATCTGAGTGCATTTAGTTTTGCTTTCCCTTATGATATTGTCCAGTGCTATAGTTATGTATCATTTTATTTGTACACAATGTAGTTTGCTGATCTATAGACTGGCATGGCTAGTTGGCAGCCATGTTTGTATATGTAAAGTAACCCTAAATCCCTTGTGATGACTATTCAGTCATATCTCGCATCTCCAGCTGTGGAGTGTTTCTTGAAGGAATAAAGCAGTAAGGAAAAAGTGAATGTTGAAAGGCTACTGTTTCTTGTCACCAATTTATCCTGGGTAGCACGTCTTTAGACCTTGCTCTGGTTCTTATTTAGTGTTTGGTGTAGTGGCGGCACAGGCCTCAGCCACTTTACAGTCTACATGCAAAGACACCTTGTCTGAAAGATCTTCTCATATATCCTTTAACCAGTGGGGTGTCCCTGGGAATTTCAAAGCATCCCTCTGATCCTGCATTTATCTCAGGAATGCTTTGTCAGAAATCAAAACTCTCCTCATATCTTAAGGATTATCATCTATCTAGCTATAGCTGGAAAGTATACAGTAACAGCTAGACAAGTTTAGCTTCCCTGAACGACTGCCAGGAGAGGGGCTGCTGCCTGCAAGGTGTGCACATTAGTTCCCATGCTAGTGATGTCCCTGCTATCATCTTCACATCCATCCTGGCGATTAGTGGCTGCCAGAAATTTCTACAGATAAAGTTCAAGGTCTGCTCTGTTTTTTTTTTTTTGTCTATAGCTCCCTAAAGAAAATGGGAATTACTAAAATACCTCTGCGCCTTTTATGTACTTATTTCTAGAAGATTAAAATAATTTACAGTGCAATGATTGTAGATGAACAATGGCTTTCCATGGGGAAGTTCTGTGAAAACTGTGTTAAAAAAACAAACAATTTCTAGTGCTTTTAGTTTTTTAAAGTATTTTATAGTACTCTTGAAAATTTTAGCTGTGTTGTAGAGGAATTTACCATATGCCGACGCCCAACCTGGCATAGTTTTGCATAAAAAACTGTGCACTTTCTAGTAGCCTGCAAACATTTGTCAGACATGGGGGCAGGAACGCCCCTTGAGGCCCACTCTGCCGGTGGTCGCGCCCCTTCATATCCACAAGAAGCCTAGATGTTGTGGAGGTGCCGCAATCACAAAATAATTGCAATTTCTTAACAAAATTAATGTATCGGTAGTAATGGCAAGGATTTCATTTTTGTTAGACACACTCCCATAGGATGTTACTTTTTAAGGAAGAAATCATTAACCTAATTATTGTTTTCTAATTATAGTTTTTCAATTATAATCCATTTTTATGGCATAATTGGGGTTGGCCACAAGACTTTTGCACCAAAAAATGTAAAACCTCATTCATGTAAGGCTTCTTTTTGCAGCCTTCCGGGTGTAGACCTTATCAAGTCACTGTAATGTCTGTAACAAAGAAACAAAGGGGGATGTAAAAACAATGAAATAATGCATATTAACACACCATTCTGGATTTTAAGACTGTTTCCATATCCAAGGGATTTTGTAACTATGGACGCCAGTTTTTTTTTTTCAGCAGAGCTGATCTGGTAATCTGTCATGTCTTTATTCTGAATATGATTGATAAAAGGGCATCATCTTCATTCACCCCTCATCATCATATAAAGAGGAATAGAATCTACTTTTCTTCCAGCACGGAAGATGATCCTATGTCACAACGTGGTCTCTACAAGACGTTTGAACATGTTTGCAGTAGATACAGGCAGTCCCCGACTTAAGATCAACCGACGAAATGTGAGGCAAAACTCGCATTGTGTGCTTGGGAAACCACAACTGAACGGACATGCTGAGTTCCGGTTTATGAGCATTCGGGCCGGACATTCCAGCAAGCACATAATGGAAATTTGATGCAAGTTGCACGCATCAAGCACATTTTATGGGTATGGGCATATTTCCACACAGGCAGTTCCCAGGTTAAGTACAAGATAGGTTCTTTAGGGTTTGCTTTTGTAACTACAAAAAAAATTTCGATTTTTCACTTTTTTTTTGCTGTCATGGGACCAAGGATTATTAATAAAGTTTTATTACAGACACCTTAAAGGTGATCATTGCAGCTTGGGACTAAAGTAAAGCATCCGGGAAGCTTCACCAGAGGTCACAGGGGTTGGAGAGGTCCATCTGTAACTAGGGATTGTCTGTAAGTTGGGTTTTCTAAAGTAGGGGACTTGTCAAGACCTAGCCTTTAAAAGTTGAAAGAAAAAAAATATAAACTTGTTCCTTGGATATAATAAGTGTATGACGCGTCAGATAGTGAAGTCTATCTTCTCTGAAGGTTTATGCATTAAGATAAGCATATATTCTGAGGCCTGGCTAGCCCGGGTGATCTGTGCTCATTCAACAGGCAATAATTATCTGCACCACAAAGCCTTCTTCCAGTTCAGCATAATTGGGACTAATAACACACTGACCTTATGGCGGAGAATATTTATGGCGGCTGGTCTTTTCACCCTTGTCCTGTCAGATGTGATGTAAGCCTCTCTTTGAAATCCTTGGCGTTCTGGCATTGGACACTTGAGAGATACATTGCTTTTCAACATGACACAGGGCCAGTAAAGTGTGGCTTAATTCAGAATTTTTTGTAGTCTGGTGGAACTTGGATTTGACATTGTATAGAAAGAGCTCGCTGATTTATGAGACGAAGTTCCTAATGGTCGCGAAGGTTTCTGCTAAATAATTGGCTATTGCTTTATTCACTTGTCATGGTACAATGACTTGTGTATTAAGGAAATGGAGTTTGTTAGGAGGAAGGAAGCCTTGCATGTCATCAAGTATCAAGGTGTCTCAGAGGACAACGTTATAATCAGCTTTGCCGGCCTTGAGAACAGATTTGATTTGCGATGTCTAGTGATACGATGTAGTTAGCACTTAAGCAAAAAATAATGAAAAATGTGTTTGTGGAAAGTAGCGGATGTCAGATTTGCTTCTCCGTATTAATCTGTAGAAGTCTTTATCTGTGTAAGGAAGTGCCAACATTGTAAAGCGTGTCTAGATAATATGGGGGCATAATTACAAGCAGTGTACAAGCAGATACATGGGGAATTATACTGTGATACCATAGGCTTTATTTTATTCTCCTAGTCTTCGCCTAATGGATATTTAACCCTCGTCCTACTATGAAAAAGTGTCTAGTCCTGTTCTCATGTCATTTAGTATGTAAAAAATTACATTTATTATGAACTAATATATTACAGACTTTTTAAACCATTAATGACCATTTCCCTCTTATTTAATGTTTTTCTTCCCAGGAGTGTTGTCATAGCTCAGAAGAAGTCTGCTGCCCCCACATCATCTCCTCTTGGTGCAGTCAGTGTGGTGTCATCAATGGAGGCTTCCCAAATTACAGAAACCGACAGAGACTCATCTGGTAAGTTTTTAGGGTAACTTGAAATCCCAGTAAGCAATTTCTAGTCTTGTGCCACATCTATTTATTTGATGCAATCTATGGTCATGTTGTTAAAGTGGAAAACTTACATGGTATAGTTTTGAGTGAAGGCAGAATAGCCTTTCCAGTGCAGCCATAGACCCTGGACATTCAGTTTAAATACTTACTGCATATATCTTCCATTCACAGCCACCCTGCTGGGTAAGTATGACTGGAATTCAGAATGTGCATATGCAGACAGCATAACAAATATGCCAGATTCACTGGACAAAACCCTAGAAATATATAGAAGTAGATTGACTGATATCCCACAAGCTCTTGTGGGAAGGGCCTTCAGTCCTTTTGTTTCATCTGATTATGTTATTTCTCTGTAATGTCTTGTTTTATTTGAATATGTGCCCCATGATCACAAGAGAAGTGTAGGTATTCTCCTGAGTGAACCTCCAGAAACACTGAATTAAATAATTTGACATACTGTAATAGCCCAAGTATAATGTTGCACTATGATGGAGAATAACTCCAAATGAAGAATTAAAGGGAACATGTCATCAGAAGGGACAGGTTCCCACTTACACAGCACTGCAGATTGCAAACAAACGTACACGGAGACAAAAAAAAAAAAAAAAAAATTGGCTGGAGCTACAATTCTAAAATATATAGTTCCGACTTGCATACAAATTCAACTTAGGCTAATCTTGCTGACCGCAGCAAGCAAATCTCGCGCTTGCGCGGTCAGCTCTTTCCATTTGTCATGCAATCTACAACAGGCATAGCAAACAGCTGTACTATGGGGTGCATGTGCGGTAAGAGTGGTGATGGGGTGGTCCATCTTCATTGCTCACTGCGCATGGCAAATAGAATAAGCTGATGGCAAAAGTGCAAGATGAGATTAGCCAGAGGGGTAGGGAGTGAAAGAGAGGGGACGTGACAACAAGTGTTTTCCACAGAAGATGGGGACTTAGGATTCATTCTGGTGGCCATGTGCTCGCCCGGGCGGCGGGAGGAGCAGGTGCTTGGGGGGGGGGGGGGGGGTGCACTTTTTCACCCCTCCTACCTCCATAAGGAGGAGCAGGGGTGAACCTAATGTAAAGCATTGAATACAAGAAGCCTAGTGACAAGATGTGTTTTTCAAAGATAAAACTCCTGATTCTCCATAAGGAATTTAGTTATTTTCATAAAAGGCCTCTCATCCCGTTGAACCATTTCCGTACAATGAGCTGATGGGAACCTATTCCTTTTTGAAAAGCTATAATGGAATGGCTATTAACCACAATGGGTCACTAGGCTCCTTGAAAGTCATGTTTGATGTAAGGGTTTTTCTTATTCCAACCCTGGTGTATGCATTGTCAAATTGTGAAAAAATAGAAAGGAAATATTACCAGCTTCACATGAAACCTTTTGACCAACTCTATACGAGCAATAAAGCATGGGTGAATTTTTATAAAATAATTTTATTTTTTATTTTATAGTTCCTGTTAGGTTAAAAAAAAACCCTGATAGTCCTGTGCCCTGGGAAGAAAATACTTTACATTGTAATTTTCACTGAAATGTAAAATAAATGAAATCTTTGGCTAGAATGTTGTAATTCTCTTTAATGGGTGAGATTTCCAGATTTAAGTGACATCAGAGAACATACAAATACTTAAGGTCTTTTTACGAGGCATCAGGAGAGAGAAAGGGTTTTAAATGATACTTTATTGCAAAAGACATTATTTGTCAAGAGCCTTGGGGACTGTGAATGTTCAGTAGGCTGTGGGGAGAAGGGTGCTAGACAGATGATCTATTTGCATTTTCTTTTATGTTCTTGTGAGTGTCTGTAAAACTGTCAGTTTGAAGGAGCCAGTTTATCAGTGGAGGGATAAGAGAGATAAGTTGGTTTGATTCCATATGTTTGGACTGGCTACTGTAGTTATTGCCCACATGTGTCATCGTAGACATATCATTAGTGGTTTATATATACAAAGTCTTCGTTTTTACACGTTATTATACAAATCTGATTTTATCAATCTCTCTCTCTCTTTTTATTAAATACTGATGGAATATTATTGTACGTTGTTTCTTGGGTCCTGTAAAAGCAATCAAAATACGTGCATGGAGTACACTGTATGCAGGATATAAATGAGGGAAAACGCTGAGCTGTCATAAATTTAATTATTACATTTTTGTTATAAGTTTAAGTTAAACGCAAAGTAAATCTTGAGACACAGGAAAGGAACAAAAAACCAAACTCCGCAACAGTGCAAGGATGCTCAATGCACCCTTAGTCATGACAGCCATGACTAAGGGTGCATTGAGCACCAGAAACGCATAGGCTTTTGTTACCTCGTCTGCACGCTTGGGGGAAAATGCTTGCCATGTTTTATTGGACATAATCTGAAATAAAGGCTTTTCAGAGGAAGACAAGATTTTACCTTGCACTGTTGCAGAGTTTCCTTTTTTGGTCCTTTCCTGTGTCTCAAGTGCAACACAAGCACAAGTGTGGATCTCCAGCACGTATGAAAGTCCACGAACGGTGAGCTGTACATCTATTTTTTTTTTGTTTGCTTACTGGCAGGACTCCTGGGAGGAACAACTATTGCTCTACCCATACACTGTGGTTTTTGTGCATGTTTGTACATTTAGAAGATGGTCAGTCACTTGCTGTGGGCCGCTAACACGACCAATGTCAATAGAAAATGACTGCCTGGTCAGGTATAGGACCCTCCCTATAATTCTCTACCCACCTATGTGCATGCACTGGCCGTGGGCATGAGCACATTGGAAGTAAATGGGCCTTGTGTTAGCCACATAAAGCCTGCTAGCAGAGGTATATGGTTGTGTACATAAGGCATGTCTGATATACACCTGTATAATAATAATTATAATAATTGATATTCTGCAGCATGTTACAGATCATGGGGTGCATATACAGACATATAAACATTGCAGAGCAATACCATGGTCCGCTCAAACATCCCCTTGATACCCATCTTATTTTTCACCCAGATGACCAAGATATTTTTTGTTTGTTTGTTTTATTTTTCAGTTTGTAATTGTCTTCTTACTAAGCCCATTATTTTTTTGTTTTTATTATTTGTCATATTATTCAATGGTTGAAGGGAGTGTCCGGAGGTTAAAAAAACATAAACCTGGCTACTTCTAAAAAAACGGCACCACAACTGACCATGGTTTGTGCTGGTATTGTATCTCAGCTGTAAAGAGATTAATTCCATGCACTACGCATGGTCAGCGGAGGAGCTTTTTTGGAGGAATGCAGCTGTGTTTTTCCAACTCTGGACAACCGCTTTTTAACAAACATGCAACTGAAAATTAAAAACTAAAAAATATTCATCTTGGAAAAAGTTCTGCAAAAAATCTCGTGCTTTGTACGATGATAAAGTGGTCAACATACAAAACATTAAATCAAACAGAGCAAAGTTCATTAAAATTTGACAGCATACCTTATTTTGTTTCCATAAATTCATACATTCAGAACACAAAACCTTGCTTTACATCAGACTTTGTGCAGAGAGTAGTTCCCCAGTCTTCTGTATGTTCTTTGTAAATGACTATACATGTTTTCAGTTTGTATAATAGTTTGACTTTTCGCATAGTACTGTACACTTATACTTTCTTAAAACTATACATCTATAGTCTTAAGTCACCCATTACTCCCATATAGGGTTCCTTTTTCTCAATAATGAGTGACTTAATAAAACAATTGTATAAAACCAATATTATCAGAATTATTAGAATTGCTTTCTATATGTATGTACATAAAAACTTGCTCTTTTTCACTTTTGATAGGCAGTGGATCATCTAATTCGAAGCTGCCCTCCGTCCAGGCTGTGGACTCCGTGCCTGAAGATTCTGCCTCCCACATGAGGTAAGCTTTTTATGTTCCTCATTGACACGGAATTACTTTTGGGGGTTCGTTTTCTTCAAACTATTTGACTTTTCCCACTAAGGCAACTTATCCCCTTTTTTAGAGGTTATGTTGTAGAATGGTGGATCTGTACCACTGTGTAAATAGAGCATAACCATTTCCTTAAACTCCATTCAGGTAGGTCCTCCATAACCATTTCCATAAAAGGTGGTGGTTACCAGCAGTCTAAGGATTGGAACATCATGAATACAGATCTATTTCTGTCTAGACCTTTTCCCCATTTCTACCAAGTTTGATCATGGATGCAGTTAACCCACATCATTTTTCATAAGCACCGTAAATGGAAGGGATTTCTATAACTAAAGTGGCGTTCTGAATCTGACCTCAGTGATGGGTTGTGTATGGACATGTATTGTCAGTATATTAAAGGGGTTGTCTGTACATTATAAAAATTTAGAAAACGGGCTTGGGTTTTTTTTTTTTTTTTTTTGTAACTCCTCTCCAAAGTTGTTCCCCTGTAAACATACTAGCTCTGCTCCGACAACTTCCGGATGGCCTGGCATGCCCACCCGTCTCCTGTACCAGCGTCTTCTACAGCTCTGGTGCAGGGGACTGGTGGGTGTGCCCTCTGCAGCCCAGGTCCTACATTTTTATAACACTTGGACAGCCCCTTTTTAACTTTTATTGACATTTCTTTCATTTGGAGTAACTTTTTTTTTACTCAATCTCAGTATTACAGAGCGTTTGGAACATGCCTTGGAAAAGGCAGCTCCTCTCCTAAGGGAGATATTTGTGGACTTTGCTCCATTTCTGTCTCGGACTCTCTTAGGAAGTCATGGCCAAGAGTTGCTTATTGAGGGAACAAGTAAGTATGAAGCCGTTTGTAACTGGGAAATATACAAATATGTTTTACAATGATACCTGCAAGGTAATCTTAATTGGTTAAATGATTTGCTTGAGTTTGCTCGTAGGGAGCCAGGTAAATTTTTATGTAATTTTATAAGTTACTGGAAGGGGGAAGCAGAAAAAGCATTGTTTGAGTTTTATTTTTCTTTATTTGCCCAAACCTGTCACCAGGGACCTCATTTTCACTAAAGACAGATTGCAGAATCCCATTACAGCTGGATTGCAAAGATATTTGCATTACGATATAATTGTGTTTTAACTTACCTTACACCTATACAGAATCATGTTCTGAGTGCCAGATTTGCTTTAGTTTGCATGCATTTAATTTTTTTTTTTTAAACACAATACGTGCCTTGTCTGTGCTGCTCATTCACTCCTCTCTCAGCCCCTACTTTTGTGCTCCTGTACTACTCCTCCCTCTTGATCCTTCATTCAAAAAAGGACCGATCTCACAGCATGGTGAGCTGACATCAGTGGGGAAGGGAGGAGCTGAACAGGAGGTGGGGGCTGAGGAGTGAGCAGCACAGACAAGTCACATGTTGTGGGTTGTTGTTGTTTTTTTTTTTTTAATGCATCCAAACGACTCTGAAAAGGATTCCTTTTTTTTTTCTTTCTTTTTTTTACCAAGCCAAATATTGGCCCGGTTTTGAGCATTTAACCTTAGCCTCCTCTCTTTATCCATGCGTTGTGCATGCACATCAGAACAAATGGGGGAGTAAAAAATTGGACACAAAATAATTTTTCTTTAATAAAGTTTATTACAAAGTTTACTATTTATTCTTATCTTCACTATTTCTGAAAAATAATTTTACTTGCGCTTTAAGTCAGACAAAATAGAATTTATTATATTGATTTGAACATTTAGGTCCTGTCTATGCACCGATGCTTCATGATCAGTTTTAACCATCTCCATTTAGAAAGTATAAACAATAAAAAAATCTCATATAGGTAACTCTTTAAGTCCTTTGACTTTGCTCAGGTTTACCATGGGGCCAGGGGTCAAAGTACTAATAAGAGTGTTCGGGATGTCTGATGCCACTAAGCAAAATGGAAACATGATTGATAGCTGGAGGGCTGAAGTAAAGGGACTTCAGTGGAGAAAGCAAAGGTCAATGAACCATTTCCCTTCTCTGCATATATAATGATGGTGCTGTTTAGGCCATTACGAATACGCACAGCATATGTTTTACACTTTAGACAATGTGCGAAAAAACCCTCTTCTTTTATTAATTTATATTTCAGAGAAATATGGTAAGTATTTCAAGACTTGGTGCAGGAAAGGGAATTTAAATAGGGGGAGCAGCAGATGTACATTGGGTACTAACATTACACTAATATAGAAACATGTATAATTTGCTAATTTTTCCTGCAGATAAGTCTTAATCTTTTTTACTTTTTTAAGCATTATTTATGTCAGTGTTTGCTTTTATTCTGCTACTTGATTTACAGTTTTTTCTGGTTGCAAACTAACAGAATAATTTGATCCTTAATAAAAACACTAAAGTTGTCACTAATGTCCCTCCCCTTCTATTCAATGCTTGGGGAATAAGTATGTTGTCATCTGACTATGTATCATGGGGCCGATTTAATAATTTGGCACCTTACGAAAATAAGTGGGTGAATAATATGAATAACATGCTAGTTCCTGTTCCATCCCCCTTGTACTAGGACATGTAGGTTCTAGACTTACTAGTTTGCATTGAGGTGTAAATATGCTTTGGATTATAGAGTTCACTTCAATTTTCAGTAATGTCAAACTATTTTTTTTTCTTTAAGGCCTGGCATGTATGAAATCCAGTAGCTCAGTTGTTGAGTTGGTGATGCTTCTTTGTTCCCAGGTATGTTTTCTTAAACACTGCTTATTAATCATATTTTCTTATAAAAATGTATCCATTTTTACCATAGGTAAAGATATATGGTATGCAGTGATCACAGAGGGGTAGAAGTAGGCTATGCTGCTAGGGTACATGAATACAGCTTAGCCTGTAGCTGATAACTGTTTGATTATATGTCTCTGTAAATCCATATATAACATACCATCTATCCCCGGATAGACCTCTAGGGGTTCCTTGTACCCTTGTCTGTATGGAGCATTCCCATAGAACCGAACGCCATTATGATCACTGGTAATCCCAATGGTCTAGAATATATCTCCATTATACGTTGTATTCAAACCTCTTTACAAATTCTTGTTCATTATACAATACAGACCACAAAAGTATAATGGGGATGTCCCCCCTGTTTTAATTCCCACCAACAAGGAATGTTCTATGTGAAACGTGGCATTTCCAAAAATGTTTAGGAGAGTGAATATTAAGCATTTTCTCTGTGTTGAATAAGGATCTGAATGGCCAAACCCTGAATGACCTCTGTTAATCAGAAATAAATGTAATCTTTGTTCTATACTTAACCATTTTTACCCCCCCTGTAATTAAAGGAAAATGGTTTTTATTGAGTTCTGCTATCTCTTAAGAATAATCAGTTCCTTTGCTATCATTTTGCTTGTAAATCCTGTCATTGGGTGGGTTAGAATAGCTTTTTTTAATGAGAAGAGTATCAGTCTGTAGGTCAAGGGTTCTGACCCATTGACAAACCTTTGACCTTCATTTGCAGCCAGTGTGGCCATCCTGCCCGATGAATAAGGATAATGCAAAATTAATGTTTCTTTTCATCGATTTGTTTTATGTTACTGCTTATGCCACCAAATTTATTTAGACTGCACTGATAGACATTTCATGAATACAAATGAAGGAATCATAGAAGGTGTGAGGAATCAATGATGCACATTGTCAATACAACGCAATAAGAACAATTACTGGAGGAGATTACACCTAATAGATTTTACAATAAAGTATTGAAGTGGTTATACTTCTAGTGAGCTTATTATTGTAATCTCTGGTTACTGTGTATTCATAGGAATGATGGAATCTGTATCCCTGACTATTCAGTCTGTATTGTTATGTGTGAATTTAGATCAAAGTTAATATGGTAAACCAGAGTCATTGAAAGGAATGATTAACACACAAGGTTACAGCATTTTTGCATCTTACATTTTACACATTGAACATCTAACGTCTCTGTGTAGGTGTCCTGCTTATCAGCAGTGTAGTACTGTGCACTTAAAAGAGATTGGAATGAATTTGATCAGTTTAATCCTATAAAAGTAATATTAAAATGACCACTTCCATGGTTATACCCAAAAACAGTATCATTACTATATTACTTAACGTTTACCACCTATAGGCATAAATGAGGCATAAAGAAAATGGTTGGATGTCACCAAACTCTGATATACAGGTGCTAGGATATATATAACTTGCCAACTGTCCCGAGTTAATGGTCACCAGCGTGGTCCAGAAACTGTCCCTGTTAAAGCCCTATGTGTAGACCTGGCACTAAATCAAATACCCAATAGCACCCTAGAACTGCCCCTGGTGACTGAGGATTTCTGTTGTTACTCTAAGGTGTATCCCCTTGGAAGTTTTGTAGTATTTGCACCCTCCATTGTTTTTGTGTATTGTTCTTTTGATTGGTGTTACATGTCCGTTATCCACCTGCTATATGGTGGATATGGCTCTGGCGTAATATGTTTAATAGAACACATCAGTAGGATACAAGATTGGGTATGTCTGGAAAGCTTAAAAAGTGCCCTACACAATGCTGTTTTTACTTTTGGGGTAATTTTCCGGGCTAGTAGACACCTTTTAATGGGGTTTCCCCCAAAAGAAAATTTTCACATTTCAATCCCCTAGTGATGTTAAAACAGTGATGGTCAGTGTAACATTTCAGGGTGTGGGTGGGGCCTCTCTAAGCAGACACATTATCATCTATCTAGTTCTGTGGGGTGACAATGTGGTTAGATTATCAGGGTACAGGTGTGAATACACTTTCTTCTGGCTTCTGACATTGTACTGACACATAGAAAGAGATGAGACAGATCAGAGATGCATGATATGATTACACAGAGGCTGATAGACACAGGCTGACAGACCATTACAGTGTTACACTGTGGGCTCTGCAACATCTCACAGATGTGTCTGCCTCCCCTTCCCCGATTTACTTATCTCCTTGTAGTTTGCAGCGCCTCTCTGCTCATCATGTCCTGGCAGGAAGTAATCAGTGAGTGTCTCTGTCTCTGAGCTCTGTGCAGGGGGCAGGGCTCAGAGTAGAAAGACACAGAAATATTAGCTCCACACTCTCACACGGAAATCCAAGATGGCGGCCCAACCCCAAGTCAGAAGTTACAGGGTTGGGTCTAGGGGCAACTGAAATTGTGTACACCAGAACTAATAGACAGGTTGGATGTAAATCTGTGAAATGTTGTATTTTTGTTAATAAGAGTGAATTAGAGAATGTGTGTTATTTTGTTATCCTGAGTACATATAAGTAACTTGTCTTTGTGGGAATACCCTTTTAAGGATGATATAATCTTTGTCAAGTCCTGTATTAACCAATTGAAACTGTTTTCGAGATTCTGCACTTAATATTTAGCTGTGTTTCAATGAGTCACAGTTATAAATTGCGGATCCCTACCAACCACTCTAGATTTACCTTTTCACGGTACTAACGAGAAATCTGCCAATCAGTTTCGGGCACACCAACTAATTATCATATCTCGTCTCTTGCAGCAGTGACTGCACTCTTCAAGTACGTTCTTTAAAACCACATTACATGGACTATTACTGAGACCACAGAAATCAGATAGTTTTTCTAAATTTTCTTAGATTAGATGGGTACAAGATCTGGAAAGGGATGCGAATTCTTTAAAGATCTCCACCTTAATGTCTAAAAAAATTACAAAGATATTTTGGACTATATTGCAATGTGTATCTCTGTGCAGAAGAAAATAAGGAAAGCGGTGTGTGCAGGGTTGTGCATCGAGAGATATTTCAGTATTTTAATAAAGGAAGGACTCATCGTATTTTCTGGTTTTCTGCTTGTAAGGAATGTTGGGAATACAGCTTTTTTTGGTTGGGAGTTTGGAAGTGTGAATGATACAAGCTATAGGCCTGGAATTGGCTCCAGATGCTTTAGCCTTGTTGTAGTGTGATAATTACATTTTTCACTTACAATTTTCCTTATTCAAAGAGGTCATAGTAGCAGTCACCAAAGTGATTCATTTTCTTAAGAAGTGAACTGTCTTTTGAGGCTGTATGAAACCCAGAGATATATGAAATTGAATGTCTGCTCAATGGCTTGCAGATACTGGGAGGGGGCTGCTTGAATTTGATGGATTGGCTTTCTGCTTTTTTGGGAGGGGTGTACACAGATAAGGTAGGAAGTGATCTTCAGCTGCTAAAATTCTAATTAATTTTTTTTAAAGTGATGGAAGGGTTTGAGTGCCAAAGATCGAGAGATCAGGTCAAAAACTGGATTTTAATCACGTACATAATATGGTAGCTTAGGCAAGTTAACATGTACAAATGTTGTGTGAAACTTTTCACATTTGTCATGTCTTGCGGATGTGATGAAGTAAACGAATATGCTCCATTATCTCAATGTAATTAAATAATCCTCTCAGATTGACTGCTGTTTATACTTTCCTTTCTGCATGGCAACTTCGTGATATTAAAACCTTAATGTAATATGTTTTTATACACACAAGTAAGATTAATGCTTCATATGTGGAACAAGGGAAGTCTCCTTTGAGCTGGCCTTTCAACTGTTTGTGTTTTGCTACATTGAAAAAAAAAATCCCAAGAAGGAGTTGGCATCACATAAAATTTAATATAATGAATAAATATGTAAGTGGGCACAATATTAGAGTAAAATGATACGTTTACAGAGGGAAACTATATTATTAAAATGAGGCTCCAATGCCCTGTTAAGTCTCCTGTAGCCGGGATACAAGATTTTGGGCATGCAGGTTCCTTATGGTATCTTGCCATCCATTTTTTCCCACATCTGCTATTCAAGATGTTCCAGTCTGTAGAAGTCCAGGTGTTTGGTTGTCAATGGAATGAGATGTTGTCAGTAGTGTTTGGGCAGTAGCCCAGGTCCCAATCCTTCTAGGGGGCCAATGATAACCCACCAAAATTTATACCAAGAAGCACCTTCACTGATGAAATCCTCATAAATCTATTCCTCTCATTATACATGTACACAAGATCCATTTCAGGAGCTTTTGAAGGTCTCCAAAAGATCCTGAAACTACAGATTAAAAGCAGGTAGAAGGGACACATCTTGCATTCCCCTAGAACAGTGATGGCTAACCTATGGCACTGGTGCCAGAGGTGGCACTCAGAGTCCTTTCTATGGGCACTCAGGCCATCACCAGAGAGGACTCCAGGTATCTTCCTGCAGTCCCAGACAGCCCAGGACTTGCTGTGCACAGAGCTATTTTAAAGTGACAGCTCTACCTGAGACTATTTTCTGCTTTATTGGTGTCCTCAGGTGCTGGTATCAATGAAATCTGTGACTGAGAAGGGAGTATAGATCACAAATTGAATTTCTGTGTTGGCACTTTGCGATAAATAAGCGGGTCTTTGTTGTAGTTTGGGCACTCGGTCTCTAAAACGTTCGCCATCACTGCCCTAGAAGATTGATTGAAGTACCATATGTAGGAAGTGACTTCCAGACTTGTTGGGGAACATTAATTTTCTTTCTAAAGGACAAGATACTGGGAAAATATGTAAAGTTTTCCAGTATGGAATAAGGAAAAACACGCCTCTTTAGCTACCTTCTAAGGCAGCTGACTTGACATCAAGCATGACCAACAAGAGGCCTAATTACATGATGCAGGATTAAGACCAAACCGGTACATCTATTCCAGAAGGACAGACTCCCAAGTGTAGACAGCACTGTTTTGACCTGGTTCGGTCTCCTCAGTACAGTGTAGGTATCTGGTTTAGCTGAGTGAGAGGCTTGTAACTAGGGTCAGGAAGTAAGAGTTCTCCTTACGGAGACTGCCAATTTAGGCTGCCATGTAGGTGTGTGGAGTCTTATAAAGGACAAGATAAGCGGTGTAAAGAAATCTGCATTTTTTACATGCAGTGACCTTGATCTCCTAATTTGATGTGAAGCTGAGGGAATGGCCCTACTAATCACCGACTCTTTAAAAATTATTGTCCAAATCTCTGAATTTTGTATTGGGCTTTATTATCATTCCTTATTTTTATCTATATTGGTTCCAATTTACAAAGAGTGCCCAAACTACAACCAGAACCCACTTATTTATCGCAAAGTGCCAACCGTTAACTTATTTCTCCCTGCTCTGCCACCACTTTCATTCGTTTTGGCATGATGAGGACATCAATACTGTTGAAACAAGGAAATCAAATACAGATTATCATTGAAGCTTCCCTCTAGTGCAGTGATGGCGAACCTTTTACAGGCCGAGTGCCCAAACTACATCCAAAATCCACTTATTTACCGTGAAGTGCCAGCATGGAATATATATTATACCTTAACTTACTGCTACCTGTTCTTCCACATCTTTAAATTGTATCGGCCGCCTGAGGCAACCAATATAGTTGACAGAAGAAAAGCAAATTAAAAAACTATCATTGTAGCTTCTTTCCGGGGTCTCTCTGTACAGGAAGAAATGGTGGGTCCAGCAAGATGACCCCCAAAGATGATGCAGTTTTGTCAACACCTTCTTACTTTCCCCACAGTTCCAAACACCCAATAAAGTGACACTTTAAAATAGCGCTGAGAGCAGCGTCTCTTAAGTTGAAGATTCAGTGTTTTGTGAACTCTGTCCTGGGACAATGGCCTGAGTTCCCACAGAAAGGGCTCAGAGTGCCACCTCTGGCACCCATGCCATAGGTTCGCCATCACTGCTCTAGTGTCATCAGAACAAGAATAATTATGGGGCCTGGAGCAGTAGCTCCATTGATGATCCGACCTTGTCCACACTCATTTTGTCCTAGGATGTGTAGCTTTAAAATAATGCTGAACAAGCAAAGTCCTGGCTTCAGTGACCATAGAGAGGGCTTTAAGTGCCACCACTGATCCGGAGGATGTGACATTGAAGAGACAGTGGAAGTGCCCAACTATAGAAGAAAAAAATGGCTTTCTTAACATAAAGAGTTTATTTAGTTGATTACCCAATTATCCTTTTGCTCACAAGCTTTACTTTGCAGTTTATTACTAAATACTTTACTAGCAATAATCTCCGATAAGGGCACCAGCAGTCAAAGGTTTCTCCTTACATTTTAAGGTATTATAATGTCTATTCTTCAGCTCTGGGCCTTTTTTTTGCCGTGTGTTGTTTTGACAGCTACGTTTCCACTTCGAATTTAAGAAATATTTCCTGTAATATTACTGCAGAGGATTTTTTGTGTATTTGACGTGAATATAGTTTTTGAAACAATACACATCACGTTGAAGGCCGCTTGATAAAAGCGTTGTTTTGCTCATCCTAATTCAGGTTGACATACATTCCAATAACACTACCTCCCTTCCAAGGCTTAAAGTGAAATTTATGGCTATGCATTGTGAAGTGCATCATTTAAAAATGGTTTCAACCCAAAACATCTAATAAATAAATAATGTGTATGGCTACTAGGTCGCAGACTTTCCTGACTAGAAATCATCCCATCGGATACTCAGCAGGCCACTATCGGAGGGGGCTGTCAGATAAATCTTGCTATAGCTGCATTCATGTCCTGTAAATCACATGTTATTGTGTGAGCCTTCTGCCAGGTCATCTATTCTTCTCCCATTTATCAGAAATGCATAGGATGTGTTGGGAAAAGGAACATCATTGTGTCTGGCTCGTGTGTCCAAAGTAATTAATTAAATGAGAAAAAAAATACTATTAAATGGGAATTTGAAACTCTGTGGTTTCTCAGTAAAATGGAATAGTACAAGGTTTTTAAGGGACTTGTAGTCGGTTGATTTCTAGCATTTGTCTCTGTTTCACTGCCAATTAAAATGATTTGTGTCTGTTTTCCATGTATTCATGTCACTAGCGTAACATGATTTATACTAGATATGCTTGTGTTTTACTATATGCAGATGAGCTGTTATTCATGATTTGTGTATTTCCATTGTGGCACAGTGGCTTCAGAGTTACAGGTACAGTCCCTTTTTTTGTGCGTTCTGCCTCCTCAATTACTTGTGAACTGGTTGAGGATTTATAAGACGGCCCTGTCTGTGCTGATCATGGGGATATAAGGAAGCGATTATATTTCACTTTCTGATGGGGCACTTCAGTATTTAACGTTTTACTGTAGAGTGATTTAATGAACCCCCTCTTTTATTATCTTGCCTGTAATAAGATGATGGGGATTGTAAACCAAAAGCTATATTCAACTATTCCATTTGATGTCACTTTTCAATTGGTCTACACTTGTCTCTTTGAACATCTCCCACAACGATGACAACTACATCATTCATATGAGCACTGCAGCCACTCACTGGCCTCAATAGAAATGTGCTAAACATGCCAGCATTACCACTGAGGCCAACTGTTAAATTTCCTGAAACTTTCCCAAAAATCATTCAAACTGATAGAATCTTTTGTCCATCCACTGCCAGGTATCACTAAAGCACTTCGGATGGGTTCTGGTAGTGACCGGAACTGCTTCCATTCAGACTCCAAGCCTCGGTCCAATTTTCCATTGAAAGACTAGAAGCACTACCGGAAGTTGTCCAAACCATTACACGTCCATTGAATTCAGTGGACGTTTTAATGGATCCTTTGGACTTCACTAAAATGATTATAATGGAAGTCTGAACACAGGTGTGAACTGTTCCTTGTTACTACATGTGTTGGAAGCTGGCACAAAAAAAAATTGATCGGTTAGTAAGCAAAAAGTTTGAGTATTACCAAGTATTATTACGCTTGGTAATCCATGACAATGATCACAAATTCCAGCAGATTCCAGCAAATAATTAATATTGTTTCTGTAATCAATAGTTATACAATGTGTTCTGTATCAATTTTTCACCATTTTATAAATCTCTCACCTTGAAACAGGAAGCTTCATTTTTTACACAGGTGCACAGCTCATTATAACACTGTGTAATCAGGGCTGTGTAATGCTAATGAGACGTGCACCTGTGTGACCTCACGTGACCAGGGAGTGGTGTTTATCTACAGGAAGGAAGAAATAAAGCTTCTTGTTGCATGAGAGCAAGCAGAGATCTAGAAAACGGTGAAGAATTGATACAGATAGTTTATTGGAGAATTTGAATAATTTTTGTTACACAAGCAATATTGATTGTTTGCTGGAATCTGCTTAAAGTAGACTACCCCTTTTAAAGATATACATTTATACAATGGATATGCATTTGTGTAATGCTAGTTATTGGGAAGTGGATGGATTACATTTTAGATTGTGCCTGTCTCTTATGATTTATATATGATTCCATTATAAAAGAAACATATTAAATAAAATGAGAGTGATCATTCATCTGAAAAAGCTGGCTTTAAATTTTACATGACCTTTAAGAAGACCAAAACTCTTGATACAATTACAGGAATCCGTTTGCTAGTTGACATTTATTGTCATTTACAGCATGCACTTTGTTTAGACTCTGTGGACATAAAGCCCTTTCAAGCACAACCACTAGTCATGTTCTGCAATGTGATATATACAAATGCATAATATATATAGCAAAACCATATTTTTATGGATGGATACAAATCCATATAATAGTGTGTTGATATGTGGATGTGCACCCCTCTGCCCCGCCAGATACTTCAGGAAGCTCGGAAGACATTTTGATTTTAAGTGGAAGGGTTACACTGAATGGGCCGGATCATTCCTCAACACCAGACTGTGTTGGCTTAGCACTGTACACTTTTTCATTGATATCAACCTTGTCTTTTAAAAAATTTGGATATTTCTTTACAAATTGTGTCTGATCAATTGAATTGACCAAAGGGACATTTTTTTAAATTAAAGGTTATGATGACTTACTATAGTAGTTTTCATTATACAAACAATCCTTACTTAAAGGGGTTTTCCAATTATAGAAAATTCACAAATTTCAATCCCCTAGTGATGTTAACACAATAAAGATAATTTTAAACACTTTACTTCACAATTTTACCCAGTTTTATTGCTGTTTTAGCTCCTATCACTCGGTGATGGTCATTGTAAGATTCCTGAGTGTGGGCCGGAACTCTCTAAGCAGACACTTTATGATCCATCTAATTCTGTGAGCGGACATTGGGGTAAGGTTATCAGGGTACAAGGTTCTATTACACTTCAATCTGGCTTCTGAACATTGTACTATTATCTGACACATAGAAAGAGAGAGAAGAGACAGATCAGAGATGATGAGATCCATGAGATTCCTATTGTGCACAATGACAGTTAGCTCTCCTACATCTCTGCTATTCCGCAACACACTGCTAGATCTGCTGTGCCTTTCCAACCCCCACACCCCTCCCCAGATAAAGAACTTATCTGTCTATGGCTTTACACTCCTAATGCTGCTGCCGGCAAGACTTCAGTGTTTGTGCATCAGTGAGTGAGCTCTGTCCTGGACTGCAGGGTGACGGGGCTAGAGTTGCACAGAAATCCAAGATGGCCACCCTACCCTAATTCAGAAGTTACAGGGTCGTATCCATTGGCAACTAAAAATATGTACACCAGGACTGATAGAGACAGGTTGGACTTGTATCTGTGAAATGCTGTATTTTTGTTGATAACAGTGAATTAGAGAATGTGTTATTTTGTTATTATGAGTACATTTAAGAAACTTGTCCCAACTACATACTAAAAGTTCAAGCATGTAAAGAGCTACTTACAACATTACATGTGTATTTGGATGGTTACAAATCGTTTACTACAGCATATATATCCACACATTTTTTGTAGCATTTAATTTTGTATAGTTTTCAAACTTCACTGTAAGGCGTATTTTGACTAACTTTTTATAGTTTATCGATAAGATACTGTTTTAGCAGTCTTAAAGAAGCATAGTATAGTAGTTACAGATGTCGGTGACTGAAGGATATCATAATGTAGCTCTCTCTTTGAAATACAAGGCTTCCTGTTGCGACTTCAGCACACTAGGGTTCAAAAAACACAAGTCTTTAAGGTGAAATTCATAGAAAAGGGAGCACACCCTGTGGCTTAGCAGTCTAGTCAGAAGGATGAGACCACGCTGACCTCTTAGCAAAGGCTTTGAACATTATTCTCCAGGGTGGTTAATACAAAACAAAGTAATATCAACTGGCACTTAATTCTGGGAGCTCCCTGCTGATTGGGCTATGCAGTGAAATGGAACTCTTCCTGACAGGAAGCCGGGCTCTAAATGTGGAGACTGCTCAGAGTAATGTGTGCTTTAATTTGGCTTCCTACTGTTATGACATAACTGTGCCGCTATGAACGTCCAAGCAAACTGACTGGAATGTAAGGCCTACGCTGTGTAAAATGGCTCAATATTGTCCTCCATTAGTACTCATTTGCTTAGTGACCTTTCATTTTGCATTATTATTACCCTTGAAGGTGGTATTAAATATTATATGACCATGTTGAATCATAAACCAAACCATGAGAATGTTTCTTCTAGAATGGATATTGCTGTTACTTGCTTGCAATGGCACCCCCTGGTTTGATTTCCTCACAGAATGTCCATCTAATGGTAGGATTTTTTCACTTGATGTTCCCCCTGCCCGGCTCATCGCCCTGGATATACTCATAGGCACCATACTCTTGGTTTATCCATCCTCTTTGTTTATCTCCACAGTCCTCTCTGATCACTTGACATGGAGGTGGTGTAAAGGGAAAGAATGAGTGAGGGAGTCCTTACTACACTACACTACACGTGTAGTGTAGGGGAGGGTAAGACAGTGTAACAACCTGTAAAGCCACATCAGGGACTAGGACAGCCCCTCAAGCTTGTTTGCATACTTTTAAAAGTTGATTTTTGAAGGAAGGACGCCATAGATAACAAATAAAAGAAGATTGCTATATTCGCAGTGCCTGGATCTATGGGTTTATCATATTATTTTGATGGTTGATTTTCTTTTAAAAAGGGAGAAAATGTATGAGGGTAAGTAGACGAAGTAGTTTAGGGGGAAAAAAAACTACTGCTTGTCTTTTGCAGGTTCTTAAAGGTCGTTGTTCTGAGATTTTACATTTTTGTGTATGGCATTAAAGGATGGGTGCACTTATGATTGCTGGACCTTTAAATGCACTTGATGGTCCCTGCATGCAGTCTTTTCCTATTAGGTTAATGATGAGCACTAAATATGCCCACCTTACCCTACCTATGCTTTCTAAAGCTGCAAACAGAACTGTGATCCATTGTTTGCAGCCTACATGTAATTGCCATGACGGTAGAGAATATTGGCTGAGCTGCAAACATGAGCTGCTAGGGCAGATAGGTCGTACACAAGGCTGTAGAAACCACAGCTGTGTGTATGAGCCCATAGAAATGAATGTGTCCAATGGCTAGATGTTGAATCTGTATGATGGCGTGCGGATGAAAATATTGCCCATGTACAGCCCTGCTGTCTGTAATAAATGTCATTGGTTTCTTGCTGAGCCCCTATTTGCTATTCAGGTATATACCTCCTTTTAAAGTCTGCACACCACCTGTATTATTTTGCATCAATTACACCCTGTAAAATAATAAAGAATTTAAGTAACTTGTAATTAACTTCCGCACAGAAAAATATCAAATAAATCATCTTTAATCTGTTTGCTTTGCATTTTCATTCTGCTCTGACTGGTTTAACATGGATTCCTTCTGTCATCTTTCTACATAAAGTATGGAGTTGTAATTGCTTTTTCTTGCATTAGGCTGTGACAAGCTAATGTGCATGTTGATCCAAGAACTGATTAAGGAAAAACTAATGAATTTTATATAACTCTTCAAGGATTTGTAACAGTCATAAATATTCTGCTTTAGTCTTTTCTTTAGAAATCTGGAAACACAGAGCTGTCATATTAAACACTGAGTTAAGCATTGTTAATTCGTGTTATGTTACCCTTGAGCTTGATAAAGGGTCCTGTGTTACATGCTGGAGCTTTACTACTAGCAGACTCTCTCCCACTTTTATGTTTACATTGTGAAATGACAAGGTAAAAATGATAGAAACGCAGGACATAAGCCAATCTAAATGTTGTCCAATGTCTCTATTAAAGTAGAATGTAATATATATACCGTAATAAATATATATATATACATTTTTTCTTTTTGTAACCATTTGGGCCTGTAATTCCCTGCAGACCTGACTTCAGACCTCAGAGGGCAGCAGCTGCCATTTGTCTTAGAGACTGCAGTTGTCAAACAGACTGACCACGTACTAATAGGATACATTTTATACAGCTCCTCTGTACAGAATTGTAACAGAACCCTAATGATGATCATCTGTTCAGAGCTTGTAGCTGGTGGGTTTAAAGCAACTTTTATCACCCCCTTTTGAAACCATTTTCTAGTATTGATTAGAAGAACTTGAACGGGTCACATGAAAGAAAATTCCCCTTAGAGTACATTTTCTGATGACCTCCTGTGTCACACATTTGGTTACGTTTTAATGTGTTAACATGATCATTTAGTTATGCTCTCACATAGCCGCTTATCTTCTGTCTTAAGAGAAAGGACTATATTTCAAAGAAATCTTATTAAGTATTTAAACAATGAAACAAATGTCAGCTTCTTGCTGGTAGACATTTTAAAAGTTATCAGCTAAAATTTATTTACCGTATATTCCGGCGTATAAGACGACCTGGTGTATAAGACGACCCCCCTACTTTCCTGTTTAAAATATAGAGTTTAAGATATATTCGCCGTATAAGACTACCCCTTTTCCAACGCATACAAAACACCGGTAAAAATAAAAAAAAAAACATTTGAATTTAACATGGTCCTTTTTTTAATGTAAATTCTTATGACATGCAGGTATATAGCAGGAAAACTGTCGCTCATAAACATAAGGCATACAACAACAACATTACCATTACAGCACAGCCCCCAGTAGTATACAGCACTGCCCCCAGTAGTATACAGCACAGCCCCCAGTAGTATACAGCACTGCCCCCAGTAGTATACAGCACAGCCCCCAGTAGTATACAGCACAGCCCCCAGTAGTATACAGCACTGCCCCCAGTAGTATACAGCACTGCCCCCAGTAGTATACAGGACAGCCCCCAGTAGTATACAGGACAGCCCCCAGTAGTATACAGGACAGCCCCCAGTAGTATACAGGACAGCCCCCAGTAGTATACAGGACAGCCCCCAGTAGTATACAGCACTGCCCCCAGTAGTATACAGCACTGCCCCCAGTAGTATACAGCACTGCCCAGCATTAAAAAAAAAACAAAAAACTTATATACTCACCCTCCGGTGGCCCCGATGTGTGGCGCTGCTCCCCCGATGTCCGCGCCGTCTTCTTTCTTCTGCTGGGCGCCGCCATTGATCTTCCCCGGCAGGCGCCTAGTATGACGCGCCGCTGCTGACGTCATACTAGGCGCCGACCCGGGGAAAGACATGGCGGCTCCCAGCAGAAGAAAGAAGACGGCGCGGAAGACTGAAGACAGCACAGCGCGGACATCGGGGCCAACGGAGGGTGAGTATTTTCCCCCCGATGTCTTTTTGAGGCTGCCGGCAGCTTTTTGAGGCTGCCGGCAGCCATCGCTGTGCAAACACCCGCGATCGGTGCTAGCACCGATCGCGGGTGTTACCGGTAAGCCTTTGCTGCAATATGCAGCAAAGACTTACCGGCTATGGAGAGGGCTCAGCCCGTGAGCCCTCTCCATGCCGCCGTATAAGACGATTACCAGCGTATAAGACGACCCCAGAGAAGACAGAAGATTTTTCTGTCTTCAAAAGTCGTCTTATATGCCGGTATATACGGTATTATTAAAAATAATAATCATTATTTGCGCTCTGCAGAAGAACCGCTTACATTTAAAAGTTCTAACTTTTTTTATTTTTATTTAGTAGTTTCATGGGAAAAAAGGTAGATAGGAGACTCTGTAAATGGCTACCGCCATATGCATTGACCGCCAGTCTAGTCCCAAAACCCAAATTAGGGTAAGTACTACTATAACTAAGATGATTGGCCCAAGCCCTAAAATCAGGAAATGTCTATCTGCTGAGAATGTGGAAAATGTGGGTCCTGTTCTCCCTAATATGTGAAGTTGCTGCCACTGCAGACAATGAATGGGAGTGCTGGAGATAACCAAAAGCTGTGCTCAGCACTATTATACATTCCTTTGCTATCAAATAGAATGGCAGGATACGTGCTTCATCTGTCTAGTGTGAACCGGACCTGTGTAGATGTTGGATTTTTTTAAAGAATCATTTGTAGTTCTTGTGTGGTTTCAGGGGTATGCTTGTGTTATCAAATACAGACGGACCCCTACTTAAGAACACCTGACTTACAGACGACCCCTAGTTACAAACGTACCCCTGGATGTTGGTAATTTACTGTACTTTAGCCCTAGGCTACATAAACAGCTATAACAGTTATTAAAGGTGCATGCAATGAAGCTTTGTTAATTCTGGTTCTGATAATACAACATTTTTAAAATCCAATTGTAACAGTGACCAAAAACAATTTGTCTGGGATTACAATTATAAACTATACAGTTCCAACTTGCATACAAATTCAACTTAAAAACAAACCTAAAGAACCTTTCTTGTACGTAACCCAGGGACTGCCTGTACTCCTTATGCCCCAGAGCAAGTAAGATTATACTTTACAGTAAAATCTTATTTTCATTTAATCAACAAATTTTTCCTTTTAGATAGATCTTAAGTTCCAACATGGACAACTGGAAGTCCTATAGAAGTTACGTGAAGCCGCATTGTAAATGCATGAGTGCGCTTCTCCATTGTGGATGTGCACTGGAATAGGGGGGGGGGGGGTTATGATTTAAAAAGGAAATATTGTTCTTATTGTGCCTTTTACAAAATGAGGTAGAGATACTCCTTTTCATATATACGGTGGAACAGTCAGAAAGTTCATTGCGTTTGGAGGCATATGTATCACATGTTATTTTCTATAACAATGATGTGTATGTTTTAGTATTATGTTATTTTTGTAGATCCTATTAAAAAAAATGTAATTATTTTAGGAATTCTTTTAAATAAAATTATTAACTTAAAGAAGCTTAATGAAAAAGCAGCACTTGTATAGTCCTTGTCCCCTCCTTTCGGTGGACTGAAAGGACAATCTAATGGGTTCTCAAACTGCTGATCCTATTATGTTTTGGCTGAGTACTTCCATTGATTTAAATGGATATCACCCTCTGGTTGCAGTGTGATCTGCCACTTTGGAGCAGATTAAATTACCCTCTAGAGGTGTTAAGATGTTAGATAGAGAAGGAGGGGTAAAAACAGCTTGTATTTGACAGAGCAGCTGAGATAATGTCTGGTAAGTATGGTTGTTTGCGTTACATTGCTTTGTTCACCAAAGCTTCTCTGGAGTGGTGCTGAGAGAGTGCTGACATTGAAGGCAAACATTGTTGAAATGTTCTTGATAGTTTTGTTTTAAGTACTTGTATATTACCGTAACACCTCTAACCCTTTCTCTCTGATGAAGGGATTATTTGACCTGTTGTGTTATGTATATTTGGATTGATTAATTAATATGATTTGTAATAAAAAATAAAATAAATAGAATACTCGGGACAGTGCTCAATATCCTTTTTTTTTTTTTTTTTTTTTTTTTTTTAAAAAAAAAGGTTGACAGGGTTATCGTCTCCCAAAGAAATTAAATTTAAAGGTGTGGTCTTCCTGATGTTTGGGTAATTTAGAATGAAAATTCTGAATTCTTTTTAACGTGTGAATATCTTTTTTTTTTTTTTTTTTTCCCCTCTCCCTTTTACTGAATATACAATAAATGTCTAAAATGTATAAATTACAAGGAGAAAGAGGGGAATTGCATCTAAATGGCTAAAGATGACCAGATAGTAGTAATGCCATAAAATGAATATTTATTATCTCCAACAATAACACACTTAACAAACATTTAAAAACACTTAAAAAAGCACAGTACATGTGTGCTTGTACCTAGGCATGAACTGCTTGGGTTGTCTGCAGTTACATGCTTTAGCTACCTATCCCCCGGTTTGCCTATTGGTGGTGTTGTCTAATTATAGCTGTCTAAAATGTAAACACCTACAAATGCTTCCCTATGAGGCAGTCTTATACAAACACAGGAGTTGTCTAGATGAGTTCGGACGAATCTGGGGCACTTGGCGTGACTCGGGTGAGACACACTATTCACCTCATAGACTCATGGCAATCCTGGCAGAAGAACAATCTGCATGTTGACAATGTCTATCCCTTAACTGATAAGTTACTTGGACTCGGAGCAAAAGGTGTGGGCCTGCTACACCCCGGACCCTGGGGAATAGATCAGGGGCACTTAGACTAGAGCTCACTGAAGGGGCATTGATAAACGGTCATAAGATAAGGATATTTTAACGGCACCTACAGATCCAAAATTACTAGAATCGCCTTGCAAGTAATGTTTTGTTTGTTATTTGGTTGCTGTCACATACTGGGGTGTGGGAGAGTCTCTTGGGGCTAGAGTCTGTGGACTCCCTGGACCTCCCCGGGGGGATGATGGCACTAGCCGCAACCCGGGACTGGAGTCTAAGAGGCCCCTGGTCTTCGGCGGGGGGGGGCACCAGCTCGTTTCATGGGTCCGACTAGGCCTGCTGTGGCAGCCAAGGTAGGGAAGCAGGAAACCAGACCTCAGGGAAGGCGGCTGGACATGCACATGAGAAACACAGGCTTTCACGTCAGTGGAATGACTTATAGATCTGTCAGAGAGTGAAGGGAGGTGATGGATTATAAGGGATTGCCGGATTAGCCAGCGCCAATGAAGAGGATGCTGACTCTTTAAGGCATAACGAGCCGACGCGTGCGCGCCCTAGCAGCGGGAGCGATACAGAGCCAGAAGCCTGGAGAGGCAAGTACTGGACGGGGGGGAATAGGCACCACATGGCGGAGCACGGGTGTAGCAATGATCCGCGACATGGATCGCAGGGGCACCCATGACAGCTGCATTGAAACACCATAAACCACACATATGGAGAGACTTGATGTAGGGGAGGCAGGTGGTAGAATGATTGACTACTGGAAGAAAGTGTTTCCAATACTGTTACAATTTTTTTTTTTTTGTACCAAATAATTGTGTATAATGCAGCTATTTATTTCATGATTTTGTACAATAAAACAGTTTAAAAAAATAAATTAAAATGTAAACGCCTCCTAAAATTCAAGTGAAAACTATTTCTATTCGCTGTCAAATCTAATTTTTTTTCCCTGAACCTTGTCAAAGGAGCTGCGCTGATTGGACATGTAACCGAGGGACATGATAAAAATTAGTTGTACAGCTGTATTATTTCATGGCGAATAGACAAAATAAGAGAGGAAAAAGAAAGAAGGCAACTAGGGGCAAAATCAGAGGGGGGACTCTCAGCAAACAGTGTTTCGGCATTTAAATTCTAGATTGGCAAGTCATCGATGGCTGCCAAGATTTATTTAGATTCAAGCACGTTGAAGGAGATGGTAGGTTTTTCCCAAGCTGTTGCAACAGCAATTTTTGCAACCAAAAGAAAGGAGACATATTTATGGGTAGAGAGGAGCAGACCAAAACGGATATATTGCCGATTTGACCCCCCTCCGCACTAGCCATAGCTGTGTTGGCCAGGGGGACACAGGCAGTCCAACTCCTCTCTAGTCTATGGTAATGTCTCAGAATCCCTAAACTTTTCATTATTTAAAGTGTAACTGTCATTTGAAATAACTTCTTATATAATATGTGACTCGCATCTAACACCCCTCTGCTTGGTTAAACAGCTCTGTCAGTGAGGATTAACCCCTTTGCTTACAGCTTGATCTTTGAAAATAATGCTCCTAGCATACTACAGCCAAAGAGAGAGCAGAAATGGTTAACACTCACTGCTGTGTAACAAACAGGAGAGGACTTGTCTTCAATCTGGTAGACAAATTTGCTATAGCAGCATAGAAGTAACATTGTAACTAAGGGGCACTTTGCAGCCTGTATGTCTACAAGCTGATGCCTCGTACACACGAAAGTATGAGCACCTGTGATCCGGGCACACAATTTGCATCCGGATCACAGCAGCCATAAAGGTCTACGGCACTTGTACACGGTAAAGTGAGCACACAATATCGCAACGCACTGTGAGCGAGCTGATACGTTTTGTCCTATATTTTCCTATATTTTGCAGTACTATGGCAGAAGGGACCATCTCTACCCATCTACCCGGGCATGCACACATTTATGTGCATGAGGTCTAAGCAGGCACACACACACTATCAAAGACATGTAACCTTGAGGACATGTTTATATCATTTATTTTGATACGTTTCCATAGACTGTGATCTGTTATGAGCAGGGCCTTCCTCATTCCTATTGCTTCATCTGACCATGTTATTGTTCTGTAATTTCTTTGTACATGCCCCTCTGATCTGTTCAGCACTGCTGAATATGATGGCGCTATAGAAGTAAAGATTTCTTTTTACCCTTATAGGGAATTCTCAGAGGGTATCATTAAACCCTTGCCTTGTGTCTCATTTTGAATGTATGACAAAAAGGCAAAGTATTTTCAGATATAAACAATCAATTAACAAGTCAAGGAACAATGGCCAGTCGTGCAGTAGAGGAAGCAATCAATACTGCATTACGGACAAGCTTTATGTGTTTTATAGTAGGTTTTGCTACCTATTTGAGGAAAATATTCAAATAATCTCATTGATGGTTACTTGTAGCAATGTGGTAATTTATTTATTTTTATACTGTATTCCAAAAATGTATCCATAAATTTAGCCAGAGTTTTGAATTGTAGCTTCCATTATACTATTTTAGCTGTTTACAAAAACATGTTCATAAATACAATTCTATATATAATATGGGCTGAAAGTGCACACTCCCAGCTGCAATATGAGAGTTTCCACATCCAAATCGGAGGAAGGGTTTAGGAATCATAGCTCTGTAATGCATAGCCTCCTCTTTTTCAAGGGACCAAAAGTAATTGGACAATGGACTCTAAGGGCTGCAATTAACTCTGAAGGTGTCTCCCTCGTTAACCTGTAATCAATGAAGTAGTTAAAAGGTCTGGGGTTGATTCCAGGTGTGTGGTTTTGCATTTGGAAGCTGTTGCTGTGACCAGACAACATGCGGTGTGAGACACTGAAGGGGTTAACTGTGGATGGGCGGTATGTTTCCCCTAGGTTTTGCTTCTATGCAAGGCCTTAGTGCTGAGGTGGGTTTGTCCAGCACCTTGGACACAGGTGATGGGAACAGCCTAATTAGCCTGGATAAAATGACTCAGCAGAGTTGAGTGGGTTGTCTCTCTGTGGAAGGAGGCTGAGAGGACACAGCTCTGACCTGTGTGTCTGGAGCAGCCACGTGATCTTTGTTTAGTGTGAGCTAGTGGACTATTTGTATAGTTAGCACCCTGACGGGTAGGTTTTCTTTTGTTTATTTAAATACCTGAATGTAAAGGCTGGTTTTATTTTGCTGCAATAAACGCAGGCGAGACCTGTTTGGACTGTACCCTGGTGTCCCTGTCTTGAACTGCATCCCAGCACCCCGCTACCACGGTCTCTACTGGGCCAAATCCCCACATATGGTGCTTCGGATTGCGGGCAGTTCAAAAAGACATACACCTGAAAGGCTTGATACATCCTGCAACATTGCATGGCCTGGGTGAAAGCAGCAGGCAAATTGCAGGATACAGCCAAGATGGAGGACTTTATTAAATACCTGCAAGAGGAGGCCAGAGCTAATCGGCAGCAGCAGCAGGAAGAGTCCCAGGCTAATCGGCAGCTGCAGCAAGCCATGCTCCAGCAGCAGGAGGAGAGGTCCCGTCAGCAGCAAGCCATGTTCCAGCTGCAGGAGGAGAGGTCCCGCCAGCAGCAAGCCATGTTTCAGCTGCAGGAGGAGAGGTCCCGCCAGCAGCAGGAAGAATCCCGAGCCATGTTCCAGCTGATGATGGAGAAGTTTTCTGGCAGGATGGCAGCACCGCAAGCGACGACTACTGAGGGGTACCATACTGGTCTGCAAGGGTACCAGGTTGTCCAGCATTCCGCACGGGCTGCAGTACAAAAGGCTTTACAAAAAATGGCGACGACCGACGACGTGGAGGCGTATCTCACTGTGTTCGAGCGAGTAGCTGAGCGAGAGGAGTTACCGGCTGAGCAGTGGGCAGATGTCCTGGCACCGTTCCTGACCGGCGAGTCGCAGAAGGCTTACTGCGACCTGAGTGAAACGGAGGCCCGTAAGTACCCCCAGCTAAAGGCGGAGATTCTGGCTCGTCTTGGGGTCACCGTTCAAGTTCGCTCCAGCCTCGTCCACCAGTGGGCTTACTCAGAAAAATTACCCCCACGCTCCCAAATGCATGACCTGATCCATCTTGTCCGGAAGTGGCTACAACCAGAGGACTGCACCCCAGCACAGATGGTAGAGAGAGTGGTCCTCGACAAGTTCACCCGTTCTCTGCCCTCTCGGCTCCAGCGGTGGGTTGGACAGGCCGGTCCCACAAAAGCTGAGGAGCTTGTGTCCCTTGTAGAGAGGTATCGGGCTACGGAGGACCTTCTACTTACCTCTCCCACACGAAGCAGTGCCAGTGACAGGGTCACCAAACCAGCTGGTAAGACTGCTACTGCGGAAAAGGGGAGACATGTCAGGTTGGGAGGGGGTTCATTGGGGGGCGTGGATACCCAGAAACCCAGTGAGGCTCGTGACAGAGGTCATGGCCGTATCCAGTGCTGGCGGTGCCATGAAATGGGCCATATTGCTGCCAACTGTCCACTGTCAGTGGAGCCAATGGACGGCAACCAGACCCGGCGAGTGTCACTGTTTGCCCGGCCAGTTCTGGCGGCAGAGTCCGTCACGGATGCACAACCCCAAGTATGCATGATCACAATCGGTGGTCACACAGTGGAAGCCTTGCTAGACTCAGGGAGTCTGGTCACCCTGGTGCGGGGAACTTTGGTTGATCCTGGACTATACAGTGGGCGGAGAGTGGGAGTGTTGAGTATACATGGGGACACTCGCGAATATCCCACTGCTGTCATCAACCTACATACCCCTTGTGGTACTGTTACCCATGAAGTGGGGGTGGTGGGGACCCTTTTTCATGAGGCTATTATCGGCAGAGACTTACCGGTGTTTTGGGACCTCTGGAGACGAAGACCCACCTCAGGTGCTGTTGCAGATAATGGACATCAGGTATGTCCGGCCTTGGCCCCTGAACCCTTTGAGGCCGATGTACACACACCAGCAGTAGGGGTGACCCCATGTGATGAATTCTCTCCCCTAGAGGTCCTAGCTGGTGAGGTCGAGGGCCACGAGGAGGTGGCCGACATGCTGGACCTTGAGATTTCCCGTGACAATTTTGGGGCTGCACAGCTACAGGACCCTACCTTGGTTATAGCACGGGAGAATGTCAAGGTGATAAATGGGGTACTTCAAATACCAGGGGCTGATAAAATATACCCCCGAATGGTGATTATTGGGGAACTGTTGTACAGGGTCGACCAGATACGGGGTGAGGAGGTTGAGCAACTTGTAGTACCCCAATCTCACCGTAGGCTGGTGCTAGAGTTGGCACACAAACATGTGCTGGGAGGGCACTTAGGTGCTGAGAAGACCCGAGAGAGGATCCTGCAGCGATTTTTCTGGCCCGGGGTATGGGAGGAGGTAAACCGGTATTGGAGCTCCTGCCCTGAGTGTCAACTTACTGCCCCGGTCTCCCACTTCAGGAGTCCTTTGGTCCCGCTACCGATCATAGAAGTGCCCTTTGAACGGATTGCAATGGATCTGGTTGGCCCCATAGTCAAATCCTCCAGGGGGCACCAATACATCCTAGTTATCCTGGACTACGCTACGCGGTATCCCGAGGCGATTCCATTAAGGAACACCTCCTCCAAAAATATTGCTAGGGAGCTGTTCCAGGTGTTCTCACGCACAGGCCTCCCCAAGGAAATCTTGACTGACCAGGGTACCCCATTCATGTCTAGGGTAATGAAGGAGATGTGCAAGTTACTACAGGTAAAACAGCTCCGCACCTCTGTGTATCATCCTCAGACAGATGGCCTGGTCGAGAGGTTTAATAAGACCTTGAAGGGGATGCTTAAGAGGGTGGTCAGCAAAGATGGGAAGGACTGGGATTGTTTGTTGCCCTATTTGATGTTTGCCATACGTGAAGTTCCCCAGTCCTCCATGGGTTTCTCACCCTTTGAGCTGTTATATGGCCGTTCCCCATGTGGGCTTTTGGATGTAGCCAAGGAGACCTGGGAGCAGGAGAGGACCCCCCACCGTAGTGTGATAGAACACGTCTCCCTTATGCAGGACCGCATAGCGGCGGTAATGCCCCTTGTAAAGGAACACATGACAAGGGCACAAGAGGCCCAGTCTAGGGTCTACAATAGGTCAGCCAGACTCAGGACCTTTAACCCAGGCGACAGAGTGCTAGTTCTGGTGCCCACCGTGGAGAGCAAGTTCTTGGCCAAATGGCAAGGGCCATATGAGGTCATGGAGAGAGTGGGGAAGGTAACCTACAGGGTATCTCAGCCGGGGAGGAGGAAACCCGAACAGATATACCACGTGAACCTCCTAAAGCCATGGAGGGAAAGAGAGTCCCTGATGGCCATGGGAGTAGAGAAGGCGTCTGTCTCCAAGAAGGGGACACCGGAGGTAGGTGTACCGGATGCCAAGGTGCCTGAAGTACGGATCTCGGAGTCCCTCTCCAGGGCCCAGATTCAGGAAGCGAAGGAGTTTGTGCTCCGAAATATGGAGGTGTTCTCTAAGTTACCGGGACGTACTTCAGTCATCAAGCATGACATCATAACCGAACCCCACATCCGGGTACACCAAAAACCTTACCGGGTCCCTGAAGCGCGCCGGCTTGCCATATCCGAAGAAGTCAGGCAGATGTTAGACCTGGGGGTTATCGAGGAGTCTAAAAGTGACTGGTCGAGTCCTATTGTGTTGATTCCCAAACCTGATGGTTCCCTACGGTTCTGCAATGATTTTAGGAAGTTGAACGAGGTGTCCAAATTTGATTCCTATCCCATGCCCAGGGTTGACGAGTTGATAGAACGACTTGGACAGGCTAGGTTCTTCTCCACCCTTGACCTGACGAAAGGGTATTGGCAGGTACCCCTGACTGACAGGGCTAAAGAGAAGACCGCTTTTGTTACCCCTGATGGGCTTTTTCAGTACGTGGTACTCCCCTTTGGGCTACATGGGGCTCCCGCCACATTCCAGAGGTTAATGGATCTCGTGCTAAAACCTCACCGGAGTTATGCCTCGGCCTACTTAGATGACATTATAGTCTATAGTAACGACTGGGAGAGTCATCTAGCCAAAGTACAAGCAGTGGTAGACTCCCTGAGGGCAGCAGGGCTGACAGCGAACCCCCAAAAGTGTGCACTGGGTCTGGAAGAGGCCCGTTACCTGGGGTACCGTATTGGGCGAGGGGTCATCAAACCACAAGTAAATAAAGTAGAGGTGATCCAGCAGTGGCCACGACCTTTGAGCAAGAAGCAAGTGAGGGCTTTTCTGGGCATAGTGGGCTATTATCGCCGATTTATCCCCGATTTTGCGACAATAGCGGCACCTCTGTCTGACCTGACTAAGGGTAGCAGGGCGGTGATGGTAAAGTGGAGTGAAGAGGCTGAGGGGGCGTTTCAACGACTTAAGACGGTTTTGTGTGAGGGACCGATACTGATCACCCCTAACTTCACCAAGACCTTTATTGTGCAGACTGACGCTTCTGACGTGGGCTTGGGGGCTGTCCTGTCCCAAGTAGTGGAGGGTGAGGAACATCCTGTAACATTCCTGAGCCGCAAGCTCACACCTCCTGAAAAGAACTATAGTATAGTTGAGAGGGAGTGCTTGGCGATCAAATGGGCTCTGGAATCCCTGAGGTATTATTTGGTAGGGCGGCAGTTTACACTGGTGACCGATCACTCTCCCCTAACCTGGATGAGTCAGGCCAAGGAGAGGAACGCCAGGGTCACAAGGTGGTTCCTAATGCTCCAGAATTTTAAATTCACGGTGGAACATCGAGCAGGAAAATTGCATGGGAATGCCGATGCCCTATCCCGTACCCACTGTCTGATGGCCAAAAGTGTTCGTCCCCACAGGGTCAAACAGAGGGGGAGGGTATGTGAGACACTGAAGGGGTTAACTGTGGATGGGCGGTATGTTTCCCCTAGGTTTTGCTTCTATGCAAGGCCTTAGTGCTGAGGTGGGTTTGTCCAGCACCTTGGACACAGGTGATGGGAACAGCCTAATTAGCCTGGATAAAATGACTCAGCAGAGTTGAGTGGGTTGTCTCTCTGTGGAAGGAGGCTGAGAGGACACAGCTCTGACCTGTGTGTCTGGAGCAGCCACGTGATCTTTGTTTAGTGTGAGCTAGTGGACTATTTGTATAGTTAGCACCCTGACGGGTAGGTTTTCTTTTGTTTATTCAAATACCTGAATGTAAAGGCTGGTTTTATTTTGCTGCAATAAACGCAGGCGAGACCTGTTTGGACTGTACCCTGGTGTCCCTGTCTTGAACTGCATCCCAGCACCCCGCTACCACGGTCTCTACTGGGCCAAATCCCCACAGCGGTCAAAGGAACCCTCAATGGAGGTGAAGCAGAACATCCTGAGGCTGAAAAAAAAGAAAAAATCCATCAGAGAGATAGCAGACATGGTTGGAGTAGCAAAATCAACAGTCGGGTACATTCTGAGAAAAAAGGAATTGACTGGTGAGCTTGGGAACTCAAAAAGGCCTGGGCGTCCACGGATGACAACACTGGTGGATGATCGCCACATACTTTCTTTGGTGAAGAAGAACCCATTCACAACATCAACTGAAGTCCAGAACACTCTCAGTGAAGTAGGTGTATCTGTCTCTAAGTCAACAGTAAAGAGAAGACTCCATGAAAGTAAATACAAAGGGTTCACATCTAGATGCAAACCAGTTAAATTTGCTGAAAAAAAACCCCCAAGAAGCCAACTCAGTTCTGGAAAAGTATTCTATGGACAGATGAGACAAAGATCAACCTGTACCAGAATGATGGGAAGAAAAAAGTTTGGAGAAGAAAGGGAACGGCACATGATCCAAGGCACACCACATCCTCTGTAAAACATGGTGGAGGCAACGTGATGGCATGGGCATGCTTGGCTTTCAATGGCACTGGGTCACTTGTGTTTATTGATGACATAATAGCAGACAAGAGTAGCCGGATGAATTCTGAAGTGTACCGGGATATACTTTCAGCCCAGATTCAGCCAATTGCTGCAAAGTTGATCGGACGGCCCTTCATAGTACAGATGGACAATGACCCCATGAGTGCAAAAAAGAGGGACATTCTGCAATGGCCAAGTCAATCACCAGATCTTAACCCAATTGAGCATGCATTTCACTTGCTCAAATCCAGACTTAAGACGGAAAGACCCACAAACAAGCAAGACCTGAAGGCTAAAGGCCTGGCAAAGCAATAAGAAGGAGGAAACCCAGCGTTTGGTGATGTCCATGGGTTCCAGACTTAAGGCAGGGATTGCCTCCAAAGGATTCGCAACAAAATATTGAAAATAAAAATATTTTGTTTGGGTTATGTTTATTTGTCCAATTACTTTTGAGCTCCTAAAATGTGGAGTGTTTGTAAAGAAATGTGTACAATTCCTACATTTTCTATCAGATATGTTTGTTCAACCCTTCAAATTAAACGTCACAATCTGCACTTGAATTCTGTTGTAGAGGTTTCATTTCAAATCCAATGTGGTGGCATGCAGAGCCTAACTCGCAAAAATTGTGTCACTGTCCAAATATTTCTGGCCCTAACTGTATATGTCGAGGTTCAGAGCCCTCCAATCCATGGACACTATGTCTTGTATTTAACTTGGGAACTGATAAAAATAAGGCTGACTTGGACAGCGTGACATACCACTTGTACTTTTATCTACCCACCTCCTGTAAAGTTTACTATTGGCATAAAGTGAGTACTGGAAATGAAAGGCACGGGTGGCATGTGTGGGCTTAGCCCTATGTAACATAGCAGTTAATTTGGGTAGGTAAATTGTGGTGATGGCTTCCCTTTAAATCAACGGTTTATGAGAAAGCGTTCTAAAGAACACTAAATAGAGAATTGGTGTAGTATATTAGACCATCGGGCCTTCATTATTCCTTTTTAATTTCAGTGATGATCGTATTGTATGATCATATGATAATACTATGTTGTATTATGGAATACATTAATCTTTCCTACAATATGCTGTTATGTAACAATGAGGTAACCGGTTTCTTTAGTAAATGGTTAGAGGTTACACATTACTATTATTTAAGTGCACAATGTTCCATGTTTGCTATGTGGTTTGTGTACCCAAAGTGTTTCGTAAGTGTTTCTGCCGGGCTTTAAGGTAGAACCCCAGGATAAAGTACTGCAGGAAATGTTGGTCAATTAAGCACAATGTAGAATATTGACATAGTTGAATCCGATCTGCAGTCCTTCCTTTCATAAGTGTTGAAATGCGCTTTACACATACATGGCTACATTAGTGGTAGGACTGAGGCTTTTATGGTGTTTCTGACCTGTGCCCCTGGGACATGGATAACCAAGGCTATTACACGCTTTGTATATTACATTGATACGCTGTTCTTCCTGAAGATATTTGATACCTGGTGGAATATTGAAGTAATCATGAAATACTGTGGCCATTACACTGCATTTGTTTATGCATTGCTAGTGTGCAGGTTTTCCCTGGTTTTCTTTTCTTTTCAGTACATGTATTTTTATCCAAACATGTAAATCATGGCCACCTTTTTTTTTTTTCTTTTTCTTTATTTGAAAAGCTGATGATTTTAATGTAATAGGTAATTTAATGGTTTTATGAGATAAACACATTTTCCTAAATGTTCACAATGTGTGATTCAGATTTAAAAAAATGCCATGCTTACCTAAACTTCTAACCCTTCTACAGTACTCCTCAAGCTGTGCTACAGTGGTGTGTCCAACCACCCCTTTAACCATTCCAGCCAATCACTGGTCTCATGACTATGCAAAAATCATAGCAGAGGGGATGATCTGAGGGAGGAGAGCTTGACTTCAATGCTTATTGCTTCAATGCTCCACCTCCTTGACTTTATACAACTGATTGTAGATATCAATTCAAATTGATTCCACAAAGCTGGGCCACGGAAGAAACATGAATTGGAAGATGTTACTCTGCGTTTATTCACCATTTCTTTCTCGCTTCCCAGTACACGGCATGGAATGTTAAATTACATCACTATGAAGTGCAATTTGTTATGCAGAAAATAAGCCCTCAAACAGCTCTGTACATGGAAAAATAAAAAAAGTTGTGGATTTATGAAGGTGGGGGAGTGAAAAATGAATACGCAAAAATGAAAAACAGCCTTGGCGTTAAAGGGTTAAATATCTAAATTACCCAATAGAGCAGTCATGGAAAGGAATACGTCCAGATATGAGCTACATGTTGAGAAAAAAATATATGAGACACTTGTTTTAACTGATGAACACCAGACAACTAGCAATTTGCAGGAGATTTTTTTATATCTGTTTAAAGTGTTATATTTTTTTTCTTTTGTAGGAGTGGCAGAACTCTATTCAGAAGAATGCTGGACTGGCTTTCATTGAGTTAGTTAATGAAGGAAGGTAACGTGATTATATACTCCCATTTCACATTTGTTTCGTTACATGATGTATTTCTTGTTTGGAATCCTTGTTGTGTCTTCATGATTTTTCTTGTGTTCCTATTTTCTGCACACACATCATCTCAAAGTGATCCTCCTATTCATGTAAAAGTAAAAGATGACCAAGCCAGAAGGGGCTTCTGTGAGCCCCTGAGTCTCATTTGCATAATGAAAGACCAGTTTTCAGGTTCAGGTTCTTATGACAACCCAACATTTTTAAAATCCAATTGTCACAGAGACCAAAAAAGTGCTGGCTTGGATTACAATGATAAAATATACAATTCCGACTTGCGTACAAATTCAACTTAAGAACAAACCTACAGACCCTATCTTGTATGTAACCCGGGGACTGCCTGTACATTTGTTTTGTGTAGCAAGACTTTGACTTGGGTTTGAGGATCACTTTTAGTTGATATACTGTCACCCAAAGCCTTCTAAGTAAGCCTCTCTTTGACAGCATTAATATAAAATAGCTTAATAGGCTTTTCTGAGTTAATACAGTTAATAACCTATCTTTAGATTACCTTTATCGTTATCTTACAAACCGAATTGGGTGAAGATCGCTTGTTTAAAAATGTCCCAACATAATTTGCAAAGTATTTTGAGATACTAGAATGTATATTTTATAATGCACTTTACATTGCATTTGCTTTCCAATATATGGTATACAAATACCTTCTATGGAAGAATATAGAGAAATATCTTCTGCCCAGCAACACCTGTTGTCAGTATCTAGCAGACAATACCTGTCAATGTGACCATCAATCATATAAAATACTAACAATGGGATACAGATTTGTATGGTCATTATGCATTACATTTTCCATGGTGGTTTTTCCCCATTATATATATATTGCTATATGTAGCCCAATTTTAAACAATATCAATGTGTCTTGCAGACAATGAAAGATTAAAGGTAACTCATGTAACCATTAATTTACTCCCTACTTATGTAGCTTAACCTCTTGGCTTGTAAAACAAGCTGGCCTTCATAGTGGTTGCTGAAGCTGCTCCCTGAGACATGTGCTATGAGCCTTGATCCCAGAGGTCAGAGAACGGCAACAAAAGTGTTTGGTTACACTGCCTCGGCCTGTTCTGTTGTTGTTTCCTATTATGTGGGGGTTGCCTTCTTTGACCTTATTTATGGGCTAAGAGCTTTACATTTAGACTGTGATTATTGGTTCATTAATATAGATAACATGGATTATGTCCAAATAACGAAGCATTGGTTTAAGTTATCTATTGGTAAGTGCAGATAACAATCACATTCGCAGCTATTGGGACAGTTCTTTTGCCCGATTCATACTGGAGGGAGGGTATTTTTATTGGTACTGATCCATCCTATACTAAGAACTAAGGATTATTTATCCAGCCAATGATACCTTTCTAATGGCAGCTGTTTAAATAGAGGGTTAATAATAAGTGTGGTAGCTTTGTATCTGTCAGTTCAAATCCAAGTACAGGTGGTCACCAAGTTAAGGGCACTTGACTTACAGACGACCCTTAGTTACAGACAAACCTCTCTGCCCACTATAACCCCTGGTAAAGGTTGATTCACTTTAATCCTAGGCTGCAATTAATTTGTTAAGTTCTAAATAACTAAAGATTATTATTGCTAATGGTCAGCTGTAAGGTGTAATGAAATTTTATTGATGATTCTTGTTTGAATTATAATACTTCACAAATTCATCTTAAGAACAAACCAAAAGAAACGTTTTTGTTACCTGGGGACTGACTGTATACAATATGCTGTGTAGTCCGTCAGTTATGAAAGCAGATCCTCTCACAATGTAGTAGAAGGATTGTTAGTCGTATATATAGAGCCTATGCTATTGCAGTAGTATTTCCCAAGTTGGTATGGTGGCTCCATGGTTAGCACTACAGCCTTGTAGCACTGGGGATCTGGGTTCAAGTCCCATCCAGGTCAATATCTGCCAAGAATTTATATGTTCTCTCAGTGTTTTTGTGAGTTTCCTCCGGTTTCCTCTCACACCAATACATACTGGTAGGTTGCTTAAATTGTGAGCCCCATGAGGACAGGGAACGATCCGGCAAGCTCTGTGTAGCGCTGCATAATCTGTTGGCACTTTAAAAATAAAGGAATTTTTATTATTTTTGTTATCAAGCAGGTGATTTATCATGTCTATATGAATGTCTTACAGCTCAATTTTATATGAATAAACAAGGATTTCTTTAAACTAGTACAGTACAGTTTCCTAATTTTATGTGCCGCAGATTGCTGAGCCAGACGATGAAAGATCATTTGGTGAGAGTGGCAAATGAGGCCGAGTTCATCCTGAGCCGGCAGCGTGCAGAGGAAATACACAGGCATGCAGAGTTTGAGGTAAGTCTGAACTCCTCTGAAACCTACAGCAAGTGTTAAGGTTATTAGTCGCCACTGCTTCAATAAAGTCTGAAGTGCTGCCTGCACTTTTTTTACTCTTACTACAAGGGATCTCGCCAGGATCCATGGAGGCCCTGCAACTCCCACTGTTGAGGTTCTTTTCCCACTGTGCTACTTGTTTTTTTTCTTCATCTCTGGATGGATAGATGGATAGATAGATGAGCAAGATCAATAGGTGGATAAAATTAGACATCTATAGATGGGAACTATATAGAAAGTGAAAAGTGTAAGTAACTGATTAGAAACAGACGTGATCCGGCTCCAAGACAAACGTTCCACTATTTTTCTTTTAAAAATTCCAGAATTTTATTGTCATCTTGGCATAAAAGCATGAACATACGGAGTCAATCAAAGAGGGTCGAAAGAAATTGCCTACGCGTTTCGGGTAAAACCGCTACCCTTATTCATGGCTAACTCTTAACACATAGACATCTCATTTAAATAGAAATAGTGCTGTCACGTGACCGGAAACAATCCACATCACAAACAAAACAATTCCTAAAATACATATATTGTAATGTACACAGAGTTATAAAAGATCACAGGGAACAACAAGGGAAACAAGAATTTACACAGATACCTATTGTTATTTACAATAAATCAATACTGGCAAATGACGTCTAACCTCTTGTTTAACCCCTTGGGTACTCGAGTCTCAAGTGAGAAAATCCAGAAGGTTTCTCTATTAAGAAGTTTCCTTCTATAGTCACCCCCATGTATAGGTCGCACAACCTTCTCAATCCCCATACACAAAAAGGTACTGCAGTCTCCTTCATGGATCTTTTGAAAATGTCTGGATGCCATAGAAATATTCACTGCATCCTTATTTCTTGCGTCTGACAAATGGCGCCGAATGCGGACCTTTTAGGGTCCGCTCGTACATCCTACATATTGCAACTCACAACATCTGCACATTATAATGTAAATGACAAATGTTGTGTTGCAATTAATAAAGTGCCTTATTTTATGTTGTTTGCCTGTACTCGTAGAAACAAACTCTTTTGAAGAGCAAACATAATTACAGGAGGTGCATTTAGCATGGCCACATTTAAAAAAGCCTGTAGTAGAGAGCCAAGTAGTATTTTTCTTTTTTTCAACTGATAAATAAACTGGGAGACAGTATGCTTGCTAGTGTGGGGGCTTTTCTGACATTACCTTCTACATTCCTGGCTATACTGTCATCTGTACATAATAATGGTAAATATTTTTAATAATTTTAACAATTTCACCATATTGGGAGCTAAACATAGTTGTGAAGGTAATCGGACAATTACGAGATTCTTGAAGGACTTTAGATTTTCTATTTGTTTCGGTGACAAGATCAGACCTAGGAATATTGTTAACTATATTGTTCGCTCTAGTCAACATCGAGGGGGAATATTTCCTTTTTAAAAGACACTGACACATTTTTGAGCTAGCTTTCTCATAGGTGAGTGGGTCTGTACAATTTCTTTTTATTCTAATCAATTCTCCCACTGGGATGTTTTTAACAGTGTGGGGTTCGTGACAAGATGTAGCCTCAAGAATAGAATTAACAGCAGATGACTTAACAAACAGGGTAACAGAAACAGATTCACCCCCATTTAGTGTGATATCCAAAAAATTAATGGATTGGCAATCCAAGCCAGATGTAAACTTGAGATTCATCTGGTTGTCATTGATAAATTTGACAAATTCTAAGGCTTGCAACTCAGTCCCCTCCCATATCAGGAGCAGGTCGTCGATATAACGACTGTACCACCTGATATGGGAGAGGAAAGGGTTACTGGGAGAGAACAAATGTCTTTCTTCCGATGTTGCCATATAGATGTTTGCCAGGGAGGGTGAACATTTCCCCCCCATAGCTGCCCCACACTGTTAAAGAAAATAACTGATTGTTCACAAGAAATGGATACTAACTGAAACAAACTGATACAGGTATCCATTTTATTAACCAGGAAATGTTAGGGTATCAGTTAGGCCGCATGCACACGACCACATGGTCTTTTTTGTTCTGTATATATGGCTGTATTCTGGACGTAATTACGGGACATATTGCAACAGTATGGCAACGCATTGCACTGTATCCGTACCGTATCTGTATAAAATACAGTGGTCTGGCAATTGATGAGTGACTGCCTATTGGCTGTCTGACAGGATGCACCTCCCACTGGTTCTGGATACTGCACGTATATACGGCAACATACGGTACTCAGCAATATGCAGCAAGTATTTAGCCCAAATTTTATACGTTCTACTTTCCACCGTATTTCTGTTTTGTACGGCCCATAGGACATGCTCTTTATTTTTCTATGTTTTACTTACTGTTCGATACAGCAGCATGCACATGGATGGCCGTATTGTCCATTGAAATGCATGGGACCATATTCTGGCCGTATATCCGGCTGTATATATGCTTGAAGAAAGTCCAAGCAGCACAAAATGAAGAGAATAATGAAGGGGTGCACGCCTATTAGGGCCGGGCGTCAGGTCCTTTGAAGATGTCAAAATAGAAAAAAGGCAGCACTCCAATTGTAAGGTGAAAAAACGTGAGTTCCTCTTTATTGCATGTCCCAAAGCAGCAGCAACGTTTCGGCTCAGTGTGAGCCTTTTTCAAGCTAAGTGGCAAGTGCACGCAGTGCATATATATACAAATTCAAATAGGTCACATGATCAAACATAATTAGGTCACATGATCGTGAAGGTACAGCCCACTTTGCGAACAATGCATATTATATACACATTAGTGAAGATAAAACATATTTATAGTTACATTAATTCATAGTGTTATATACAGCATATGGGCCCATAAAAGTGCTAGTGCATTTGATGTAGTGTAGACTGTGCAAAGTAACGCTATGAAAGTGCCAGTGTTAATTAAAAACATAAAACAATCTGAAAAAGTCTGAAAAAGCCATTGATAACTCACCACCTCGCACGCTTAAAGCAGGCTGCTAAAAACAGTGGAAGAACATGATATCGCTTGGACGCTTGTATGACACGCATCCTTGGAACGCACGCGTCACATAGGTACGTGCGCATGCGCCCCGGCAGCCGTGGCACCACTGGTTGCCAACGCAACCCATGACGTCATCCCCAAACAATAATACAAGTATATGAACCGATCGTGGAGACTGTTCGTGCCGGTACGTAGAGTCCAGCATATTGTGATTAGTGTCAGTATTTTTAGGTGCTGTGGTAGGGGAACAGGCGGGCCAATGATGCCCAGTGCCACTAAGGGCATTGTTGGTGGCGTGCACGATGCGTGCTCTACACACAGTAGGTGAGATCACGCAGTATGGGAGTGCCCACAGTACCCCGATCGTCGCTTGTACAACCCGGGCACCGTATGGGCTCTCTGTGCAACGCCCCCAACCAAAGTGCACGTAAATGCACACTGTCACCCATATCCACAAGAGCACCCTAGACATATAGATAAAAAGAATATAACAGCTCTTGTAATGTGTATGGGGATATCCTGTTAGTCATGTAAACGGTGGTGCCAAAAATTTTTTGGGCGATGGAGGTGGTGGTTGGTCTTGGATTGGCTTCAATTATTCATATTGTCTGTAACAAAAGAAGGAGAGAAAAAATATAAATAAGTGGGTAATTATGTATGCATACATAGAATTATATAATTTCAAACACTATGCCACTAATGCCTGTAGCCTGAAAGTCCAGGGCAGATTCCACATCTAGACATAGATACTCAGCCCCCTCAAACTGTCATATGCTACTCACTTTAAAATCAACATTTAGGCCTTTAGGCTTAAGGGTGTCGAGGGTGAAAATCCACTGTAGTTCCCGTTTTTTAAGAAGCCGTTCCCTATCTCCCCCTCTTCGGGGTGGTGGTATGTGGTCGATCAATTGAAACCTAAGATGTTTTTCCAGGTGACCTGCCTCAAAAAAGTGCTTAGAGACCGGGAGATCCTTTCTTTTCGCACGGATGGTGTACCTGTGTTGGTTAAACCTGGTTTTAAATTCCAGGGTGGTCTCTCCTACATAGAAGAGGCCACAAGGGCAACTCAGTAAGTAAATAACGAACGCGCTGTCACATGTCAAGTAATGTTTGATTTGGTGTTCCATACCATTACATACAAAGTGTGTCCCTTTGTTCATCTGCTTACAATTGATGCAGTTATAGCAAGGGAATGATCCCTTCCTGGGTGGTCCAAACATACCCGTTTGCCTGCTTGTTTTAGAGGGACCTATGTCTGCTCTGACTACTCGGTCACGAATGCATTGGGATTTACGGTAGGAGAAGCGGGGCGGGTTCTTGAATTCAGGGACTGAAATGTTGCTTATGGAGAGCTTGGACCAATGTTTCCGTATGATTTTAGCTATGGTATTGCTTTGTGTATTGTAAGTGGAAACAAAGGGTAGTCTAGTTAGTTTCTGTTTGTCTGTTTTGGGAATAAGTAGGTCCTTTCTGTCCACTAGGTCAGTTTTGGCCATGTTGCTGGAAACTACCTTGCGTGGATATCCCCGTTGAGTAAATTTTTGGGCCATGTTGTAAATATTCTTTTTAGATTTGGCAGGGTCACTGGTGATGCGTTTAGCTCTCAGTAGTTGGCTGTATGGTAGTGATTTAATCATCCCTCTTGGGTGATGACTCTCGTACCGCAACAACGTGTTGCGGTCCGTAGGCTTCGTGTAGAGATCTGTCTCCAGTGTCCCCTCCACCTGCGTGACTAACACATCAAGAAATTGCAATTCTTCGTATGAGTATACTACTGTGAATTTGATCGAATCGTCGATGGTATTTAGATAATTATGGAAATCAAGTAGTTCCTGTATCGTCCCGGTCCAGAGGAGGAAGACGTCGTCTATATACCTCCACCAACGCAGACAGTGTCTGTAATGTGTGGAGGCATAGACGGCATCCTCCTCTATTGTCCTCATGACAATATTGGCGTATGTGGGGGCCATATTCGCCCCCATAGCCACTCCCATGAGTTGCATGTAAAAGTCGTCCCCAAAAAGGAAGTAGTTATTTCGCAGAACCACCTCCAATAGTTTGAGTATGAACTGTGATGATTCCGGTGTCAGTCCCTTACTGGTCAGTTGTCTTTTAACTGCATTTAATCCCCTGTCATGGTCAATGGAAGTGTACAGGGAAACGACGTCAAATGATACTAACAAAACATTTTGCATCATATCACTGTTTACCATATCCAGCTTATTAATAAAGTCAGATGTATCACGTATGTAAGAAGAGCCTGAGGTCGCAAGGTCACATAAGACTCTATCTAAAAATGTGGCAATGTTGCAGAAAATAGACCCACTTCCGGATACTATCGGTCTACCCGGGGGGGATTCCAAGGATTTATGTATTTTAGGTAATACGTACAAAACCGGGGTGGTAGGGTGTTCCACTGTAAGAAATTTGTACAGATCATTATCAATGATTCCATTACATAAACCGTCATCAAGGATACCCTTTATCAGTCTGGCTATTTTGAATTTCGGGTCAGAATTGATGCATTGGTACACCTGTGTATCTGACAGCTGTCTGCGTATCTCCCTCAAATATGAACTGGTATCCATGACGACGACAGCACCACCCTTATCTGCGGGCTTAATAGTGATGTCGCCGTCATGGGCCAGTTCATTGAGGGCGTCAATTTCTGCTCTTGTAATGTTAGAGTGTACTAAAGAGGGGTCACAGCTTGTGCTACGTAACATTGCGATATCTTTTTTCACTGCCATGATGAAGGCCGCAATATGCGGTGCTTCCACATCAGGTGTGAAATTACTCTTATTGTAAAGTTGAAACTGTTTCAACGTCATTTCAGTAGTGGACATAACAGGGTGAACAGGTCGATCATTAAAATAATGTTTGAGTTTGATGGACCGGAAGAATTGTTGTAATTCAATTTCAACAAGAAACCAATCTGGTTTAGAGCTAATACAGAAACCAAGACCTTTAGCTAAAACAGATAACTGTGTGTCAGTAAGTTTTTTGGAGGAAATATTTACCACTAATTGTTCCTCTTTCTCAAGGCCATGGCTGGAGTCATCAGTCTCTGTTTGGTGCGGGTTATGTTTTCTGGTTCGGTGATGTTTTCTTCCGCCTCTCCTGACTTTGGATCGTTGTTTGTATCCGTCATTGTCGGGGGACCTAAAAAAGTAGGGGATGGTATGGTTTCCATGTTGTGTTGTTTGGTGCTGTTCTTTTTAATCAATTTCCCTTTTCCCTTTCGTTTCGGGTTGTCTCTGTGGGAATTGCGATTGGTTTCCTTGCCATCCATATACGAGTCCCGTCTTGTAATCCTCCGTGTCCCGGATCCATTTTCCTCGTTTTATCTGCTCCAACTCCGATCGGGTGGCCTCGACGCGCGTCTTTACTAATTGGATGTGTTTGGAAAAATCCTCAGGTTGTATGGAATCTTTGAGTTGTGTCTCTATCCCTTGTAAATTGGTTTTTAATTTCGTGATCTCCTTTTTTAGATGTTCTATATTTAATAAAATCAAGTCCATGGAGTATTTGTTCGAGATATATGTAAATTTCGTGCAAAATTCAGGATCATGTTGGAAAAACGTTGGGGTTACCCTAGACCGCATACCTCTGGGTATCATCTTGGCTTTAAAGTATTCACTTAGTGTAGTCAAGTGTAATTGTAGCGAAATCAACCTCTTGGAGTCATGTTCATGACTACGTTTGAGTTCAGGTGTAGCAGGAGTTGTGAGAAAGGTGGAGTCCATATCTAGATCTTGAAAAATCCGCTCCTCATCCTCCAGGGTGTAGGCAAAAGTTTGGGTGAGGTCCATGTTGGCGGTGGAGTCCATAGTAGTAGTCGAAATAACAGAAAAATGTTCTTGTGCACGCTGAAGGTTGCCAAAAAATACTTGAAGAAAGTCCAAGCAGCACAAAATGAAGAGAATAATGAAGGGGTGCACGCCTATTAGGGCCGGGCGTCAGGTCCTTTGAAGATATCAAAATAGAAAAAAGGCAGCACTCCAATTGTAAGGTGAAAAAACGTGAGTTCCTCTTTATTGCATGTCCCAAAGCAGCAGCAACGTTTCGGCTCAGTGTGAGCCTTTTTCAAGCTAAGTGGCAAGTGCACGCAGTGCATATATATACAAATTCAAATAGGTCACATGATCAAACATAATTAGGTCACATGATCGGCTGTATATATGGCTGTTTTTATACGATTATGTGCATGGGGCCTTAAATTAACAGACACTGGGGCACATTTACTAAGGGTCCGCAGCCGCGAATCCGTCGGGTTTTTCCCGAATATTTCTGCTTTGTGCTGTATTTCACGGGATTGTGGCGCATGCGATCGACTTTCGCGCGACAGAAATGGGGGGCGTGGCCACCGGACAACCCGAAGGATTCGGAAAAAACGCAGAATTTAAAAAGCCATTTGTTTCGCAAGATCAAGCACTCACATACACCAGAAAAAAAGCAGGTGAACTTCGGCGGACCTTGGCGCAGCAGCGACACCTGGTGAATAACGGTGCACGGACCTTAGTGAATCCCGGCAGAACCCGAATCAGCGTCGGAGAACACGCCGCTGGATCGCGACTGGACCGGGTAAGTAAATGTGCCCCAATATGTCATCAGTTAGTGTCAGTTTATCTACCTTTTATTTATCATCCATTTTGTCCTTGATGGAGTAAGAACTATAAATGTTTTATCATATTATTTTATTCACAGAACTTACAGACACCTAAAATATATTAAAATGGTGATGTAGTGATATATGGCCCATTGGATATTTTTCACTTTGTCTTGTGGAGGATAGGCTTTAAAAAGACTGCGACATGGACATGATACTTGGGAAGGCAGCTTAGGTGGTCTAAGGATAACGCATGAATGATGACTTTGAGAGATATAGAACTAATGAAGACTACTGTGGAAAACTCCAGAAGTGCTTATAAGCAAAAAGAGGTCATATGTCTTAGCCATCAGTATTTGACACTTTGTGACTTTAGTCCCAGTAGAGGTCACAATTCCAAAGATCAAGTAGGTCATTATTGAGAGGACATAAGTAAAGTGCATGTGGACAAGTTGATCCATAAGCTGAGAGATGAGGGCACATAAAATTAGGTCAGGGGAAAGAACGGGGGATGAGATCAATTGGCAATTTCTTTACTTTGTATATATTAACGTTGTATGGCTTGGTAACCTATGGGATACTAAAATATCTATTGGATATATATATAATATGCGCTAAGGCACATAATTTTGCCACAATAACCTAGGAAAACTTATTGACTTAAAGGGGTATTCCAGGAATATGAACGTCTGATACAAAAACCCATGATGATATAAATAAATGAATTTAACCAAACTCAATGTCATTAGTCACAAAATGGAGCTTAAATAGTTTGATTTTATGATTTACAAAATTTATGGCCTCTCTAAAGTTATCACCAAGATGGCTGCCACTGGAAACTACAAGTTCCATGATCTTTTAGTTCTCAGTAACAGCTCCTCCTTCTGCTCTGCTCTCAGGGATGATGTAACAGACTGCCCTGTAATGAGGTATAACTGCCATTACTGGACATTATCCCACTGAGATGACCTTACTGGACGCTCTGCAACCAACCGACTACAACCAAACATAGTGGTGATCACATGACCTGCCCAGGCAGGTGCAGGACATGTGATGTGGACATGTGACCAGCGGCCATCTTCTGTCCTGTGTCTGCTCTGCGCGGAGGAAATCAATGGACTGATTAAAGGGCCAGTAACATTTTAATTCTTCATTACAGTCTATGTCCACAGCATTTTTCTGCTGATTCCTGGAATACCCAAGTATACGGCTATGGTGGTAAACGCAGCATATAAATAAATGCTTCTATACTCGTGTGCACTATGACATAATCAGGCGCCGACGTGTGTGTGCAGAAAGTATAGAGAGAAGAGTACAGAGTACAAAGCAGAGCTAAATTTTTTTCAGCACAAAATCAGCTTATATACGGTAAATTCATTGTAATCTAGGTTATATTCTTCTGCTAGTCTTAGGACAAATATATGAATGGAATGGTATCAGGTCGTTGCCATTTCCTTTTGTCAAAGGGAGTGTGTTCTTGTATAGTCCAGCACATTGAGGGTGTGGAACGGCCCTCCACTTAGTAACATCCAGTTATCAATTTATTTTAAACTTTGTGTGAATGAGAACAGAGGAATTATTTTAAGGTCCAATGCACACGACTGCATGGGGGGGCCTGTGATACGGTAGCACAATGTGTGGCCTCATCACGGAGGTTGATAGCACCCTGTTACATTCCGGTGAGCCCACAGTGTCTCGCTGCACCATGACTGAGCCAGGTGGCTGCGCTGTAGAATAATGGCCATGTTCATGAGAAGGTTCATCACTAGGATACCACAGACTGATGTGAATACTGCTCACGTGACACAACTGAGCAGAGAACAAGACATTTTTTAAGAATATGTCCAAAAATAGCAAAGAGTTAGGTTTAAAAAAAGAACAAAGAATTAAAAAAATATTTTTCTTTGGCGCAACTGCGTCCTCATGTATACTCATCTCTTTGTGGTTGTAGGTTGGTTGCTTAGCATTGTATTTGCAGGTAAAAGAGGAGGAATGATAAAAGCTTGTCTTTCGTATTGATTTTCATGCACTGCTCATTCAGGACACTTGTTCAAGCTGTGCATTGTACGTCGAAATCCCTGCACGTGGTCCATAGTCTGTGTCTCATTGCAACCATAGGAGTGGTCAGATCTTTACTGTGTGTGGCCTTATTTTAGAAAATTGTGTAGCTTGTTTCATGTGCCCCATGAAGAGAGTTGACGACTGTCCTGCAGAGATAAAACGGCATCTTCTTTTATATAGCTCTATAATTGGTGAAATGGGGAATATCTTAACAACTTGATCTAGGGATTTATTCTGCCGTTTCACACTTGACTTTTTCTTTTACTTGTATATTTGCTTGGGCAAATCTTGCATATATACAATTCATTAATTGAAATCTAAGTTCCCTCCTCAAATTCTTCTTAAATAACATACTGGTATCTTAATCAGGGGCAGACTGGCCATACGAACCACCGGGATTTTCCCCGGTGGGCCGATCAGTCCAGGGATTGGCCCGGGCTGGTGTGGCCGGTCGGAAAAACAAACAAACCAGGAACTCTCCTTTCAGACGTTCCCCCGAAGCTCTGCTACATTATCCACTCTGTCCGGCAGTGACAATTCCGTGTCTGCCGGTGTTGCACAGACTAAGACGTCTGCAAGTGGCTGACCTCAGTCTATGAGCCGCCAGCACTCACTGAGCTGTCACCGCTGGACAAAGTGGATAAAGTAGCGAATCTTCAGGGGGCGTCGGAAAGCTGGGCTGGCTGTACACAGTGAGTTGGAGTGGGGGGCGGCTGGTCTGCTGTATACAAGGGGCAGGCTGGCTGTATACAGTGAAAGGGCCCTGGCAGGCTGTATACTGGAGGGGGCTTTATGGCTTTATACATGGGGGGCAGGCTGTATACTGGGGGGTCTGTTTGGCTATATACAAGGGGGCTGTCTCTGTACTGGGGGGGACTTGCTGGCACTATAAAGGGGGACTGTTTGGCTGTATACTGGGGGGGCTGGCTGGCCATATACTATAGGGGTAGGGGGCTATATACTGGGAGGGCTGGCTATATTCTGGGGGGTGGCTATATACTGGGGGGGGCTGTTTGGCTTTATACTGGGGGGGCTGTATGGCTGTATACAGGGGGGTGGCTGTTACTGGGGGAACTAGTTGGCTATATACAGGGTTGGCTGGTGGTGTACTGGGGGCTGTTTGGCTGTATACTGGAGGGGGCTGGCTGTATACTGGGGGAGCTGGCTGTATACTGGGGGAGCTAGTTGGCTATATACAGGGTGGGCTCGCTGTATACTGGGGGGGCTGTTTGGCTATATACTGGAAAGGGCTGGCTGTATACTGGGGGGCTGGCTGTATACGGGAGGGCTGTCTGGCTATATACAGGGGAGGGGCGGGCTACTGTCTATACTGGAGTGACTGTCTGGCTATATACAGGGGGACTGGTTGACTTATACTGGGGGGTGCTGGCCGGCCATATACTGCGGGGGGGGGGGGCTTTCTGGCTATATACTGGGGGGCTGTTTGTCTTAATACAGGGGGGGGGGCTAGCTGGCAATATACAGGGGGACTGGTTGGCTGTATACTGTGGGGGCTAGCTATATACTGGCAGGGGGGCTGTCTAGCTGGCAGTGTTATATGGCATAGTTGTTATGTTCCTGTACATAGAGGGCACTATTATAGTATTAATATTCTTGTACATAGGGGGCAGTACAAGGAAAACCTCTTTTTGCTACCTTAAAGGCAGTTCCCTTAACCTCAAGTATGACTTTCAAAAAACATTGTTGACATGATGTGGGATTCTTGCCAAACCAGTATACCGTATTTTTCGGACTATTGCGCACAAAAAATCCTTTGATTTTCTCTGAAATCAAAGGTGCGCCTTATAGACCAGTGCTCCTTATATATGAACCATACTTAAAGACAACAGCTGCCTTGAACTGTCCACAGGTCTGCCACCTGCTGGTCATTCATCCTTATAATCCGGTGCGCCTTATATATGAACCTAGACATTTTAGCAGGCATTTATTGATGGTGCGCCTTGTACTCCGGTGCGCCTTATAGTACGAAAAATACTGTATCTATTTCAGAAGGAACAGATTCCCAACTGTAGACAGCGCTGTTTCGACATAGTTGTGTCTCTTCAGTACAGTGTAGGGAACTGGTTTGCTAAGTGAGAGGCTATTGACTAGGGTCAGGAAGTAAGATTTCTCCTTATGTAGACTTTGTCAATTGCCTTGTAGAAGTGTAGAGACTTATAGCCCTTAAAGGGCATCTACCACCACGAATCTACCTATAAAGGTAGATCGGGTGGTAGGTGGATGTATGGGACGTGAGGATAGCCCTTTTTAGAGCTAATCCTCACGTCCCCGCTAGTGTAGCATAAACTTTATTGTCCTAAAATGTAAATTTAATTAAGCGGCTACTGGGGCGTGGAGTAGCCGGACACGAGGCTACACGGCGCGGCTACTCCACGCCCCAGTAGCCGCTTTCCCTGCCTACCCTGTGATCTTCGGCGCGCAGCTCCTGGCAGCTGCGCGCCCTCGTCCGAGAAGCCGGAGTTCTGCGCATGCGCAGTAACTCCGGCCTCGTTCCCGAGATCGCGCATCCTCGGGCCTGCGCTCGGAGCCCGAGGATGCGCGATCTCGGGAACGAGGCCGGAGTTACTGCGCATGCGCAGAACTCCGGCTTCTCGGACGAGGGCGCGCAGCTGCCAGGAGCTGCGCGCTGAAGATCACATTTTTCATAAGTTGTTAACTCTTTAAGTTTTTACTGGGGTTATAACAAAATGTAATATTTGTGGACAATACATTCATTGAACATTCGCTATGTATTAAATGCCAATTTCTCCTTAGTTTGTTGATATCCCATATGTGGGGGTAAATTGATGTATGGGCACGCGTCTGGGCATAGAATGGAACGAGCGCCATTCAGAGCAGATTTGCATTGTCAAATTGTACAGGCTATTATTTCTTTCGTTAATGTGGATATATAGGGGCTTATTTTTTTGTCACATGAGATGCACTTTTCTGGTACATAATTTTGGGCATCTATAGCTAATTGATTAGATTTTATTAACTGTTAATTTTGTTAATAGACTCGCCCAATCAAGGGTGCTAGAGCGCGGTGTCAACACTGCTTCTGGTGCCGGCTCTATTAGTAAGGTGGTGCCAGAAGCTGAAAGTACTTTCCGCACCGGAACGTGATATTATCTTCCCGTACGGACGTATTACGCAGTTAAATCAATTGCTAAAAGACCTGATATGTTTCACAAAACTGCTCCATCCCAAATGTAGTACCAATCCAGAAACTACAAACATGTGAGTTTAATCTCTTGTAAGAAAAATATTAGAAGGGGTGTCTCAGAAATGCTATCCTGGACTATATCAGTGATAGTTACCTCCCCAGCATGGATCGATTTTGTCAGCCTAACCTAATCTGTATCTAACAGGAGTGAGTGTCCCAGACTTGACAGGGGGAAGCTGTGGGTGTTTTCAATCTGGACTTTTTCTAAGTATTTGATACTGTACTTTATAAAAGGTTATGAAGAAGGAATGTATGTGTTCTTTGTTATAATGGGGTAACAAATTGTTTATTATTCCCCGGTTTAGCTTGACGTTACCAATGGGGGGCCACCAGGGTCAACATATAAATCTTGGAGAACGACTTTAATTTTCCCAAGATTACTACAGAAATTTGGCAAGCAGTACTTGGATGTTTCAGTTCTTTGTTGTATAATGCTCTGCAGTACTGCAGTACTTGATGTTGTCCTACTATTAGTAATATTTGTGGTAACTGTCCATTTTAGTACATGTAATTTTGTGACTTAACGGCCATGTTGCTTATAATGGGGCTGAATGGTTTCATTGTGACCCATTGAAGTTTCATGTGGCAGGTCACTTTTACGTTTGGGAGCTTGTGAGTTGTAGAAAGCCCCAATTGTTTCACCAATCAACCGTAACATTGAAACTGGTGAAGTGAAAAGCATTTATTAGGTTCTGACAAGGACACCTGTCAAGGGGTGGGATTTATTAAGCAGCAAGCGAACATACATTTCTTGAAGTTGATGTGTTACAGTTAGAAAAATGGACAGGCGTATTTACCTGAGTGACTTTGACAAGAGCTACTGCAAAGGGTCACAGCATCTCTGAAATCACAGGTCTTCTGCAGTAGTTTATCAAAAGTCTGGTCTGATGATGCAGAGAAGCTACACAAATTGTAGAAAAAACCCATAATGGTACATTTGCAGACAATATGGGGCTAACTAACCACAGACTTCCAGGATTGACTACTTTCTGGCTTGTCTACATCCATTAGTGCACCCTTCTATTTGTAGAGTGGGTTGATATTTTAATTTATTGGGTTTCTTTGCTAAGAGGTATAGAAGAATCAAAGCCTAAATAGGTCCGAAATGTTTTCCAGTATGAGAGAACCACTGCAGTATTAGGGTTTGTTTGGCTTTTTTTTGTATAAGTAAATTATCCTAAAAGCCAGTGATTTATTAAAAATGCTTCCCACCTTTGCTCCTAACCCTAGTACTGTAGTGATATCTATAATAAGTCATAATTTTAAATGAGTGGATCTGTATTTTAAGTTTGGGTTCGGCTGTGCAACCTGGATGTATTGCTGGATTGTCGGCTGAACAGCCAATCCAACAAATGGACGCCCCTTGCTACTAGCCATGTCCATGATTGTCCAAGGGGTGACCAGGGGGCCAATCATGGCCATGGTTAATAGCAAGGGGCGTCCATTTGATGGACTGGCTGTTCGGCCACCAATACACCCAGGTCCTGCAGCCAAACCCGAACTAAAACTCCAGATCCCCTCATCTCTACTCATAATCACTGTACAGATTAGCCATTGCTGTTTAAATGTTCTCTGCACCTTCAGGTATTTGATTTTTAAGGATGTCACTTGTTCATTTCCCTGAATACTTATTAATTAAATTCTTTCTTTTTTCTTTATCCTGGTGTATTAATATGAAGACTGAAGGTAAAAATGCCAGTGATGATTCCTCTGCAATAACTCAATGTAACATTTGCAAGGAACATGAATTTTGCCCTTTTATTTTTCTCAGTTAGATTTCATCATGCGTAAAATTCAAAGATTCTCCTGAACATTAATCGCATTCCATTCTGCTTTATATTCTGTTCTCGAGATGATGTAAACACAGACTGGTTTTTTTTCCACCAGACCTTTACTGGTTTTCTGTGTGGTTTTTTTTTTTGTTTTTTTTAATAATTCAGCTAGCTGTGTCTTAGGATACAATAAATAAAAAAAAATACTTTGTAACCTTTTAGAATATAAGGCTTGGGACTAATTTATCAAGAAATTTTGAGGACATCACATTTTTCACTTACTCTATATGGTAAGGTTACTCATGTAGTTTTAGTAAAGGTCTGCTTATGTGAATGTTGTCTATCGGTAGGTCAACTTTACTTTATTTGAATGCAATTTGATGTGCTCCACCTCCAAATCCAATTGAAAAAGTTCCACTTTATGGAAATCTACCATTTGATTTTATGCATTATGATTCAAACACCCTCATAATTCTGTTGCTACACTGATGCAGGAACATATCTTGTTTAATCCCTAAACCCAGTGGTTTTTCTGAAAAAAAAATTATGAAATTATGATAATAAGGGCTTTGTTGCTCCTCAGGCTGGCCCTGCGTTTATCCGCTTACTCTAATTATGCACTGCTTCAGCCATGTCCTGCCCAGCATTTGCAGAGAATACGTCATCACTGTGTTGTCCCTGACAGGTAGAAGTAATAAATCGCTGCAACATCCCCCAGCTGCTGTGCATGAATTATCCAGCTCAGGTTGATTAGTCCTGTCTGGATAAATCTGCCTTTGTACGTGTTGTTTAGTTTCGTAATATGGAGCTTATCTGCATGAATCCGTCTGCCATGCTTTCAGCATTGTGTCTACTTAAAATAATAAGTTGATGTTTTTAGATGGATTCTATGGCAGAATACAGAATAAAACAAAAATATGTGGTCCCTCTTGCTCTCTTTCTTTCCTTCCTCTTCCTATTGATGCGGAGTACTGCTATGCAGTTTACTCCTTGTTTTGTTATTGTTATACAAAAATGCAATGCTTGAGAAAGGGGTACCCCTGAAATGTAGCAGGAGTAAGCACATGCCGATCTCATCCATGTGGCTAGGTCTCTGCTAAATGTTTGGAATTGATTTCTGTACAGTCTAATGGACTTTAGAAAGACTACTAATGGACTCTCATTCATGCACAGTATGGGTTTTGGTATGTATCATTTTGTATACAAATACTTTCACAAAGAAATATATTTTGCATCTCATATAGTGCTTTTGTGGATATCTGTCTAAAATTCCATCAAACTCAATTATTAAAAAAATGAAGAAATGTAAGGACACAAAAACCTGTTATCTTGGTAGAACAGTTTCAGACTGACTTCTGAATTATTCTGGTGATACATTATAGCCCCATAGAAGAGAGTAGATCTACTGATGGATCAGTCTGAGACTATTTAAACAAGGGAAAAAAATGATACTATAAAACCTGAATACTAGCTAATAAAATGATAGGGAGAAAGAATTTGTATGTAAGTGTTTGTACTACCACAGCCTGGAAAATGGTCGGTTCAACCTCATAAGTCCACTCTCGACATGAATCAATCCTAGATAATTCCCACATATCTGGTCATCTGCACCTGTTACCTGGGAATATAGAATTCCAAAGGATGTCATTCAGTTCTGCCATCAAAATAGAAAGAAGTGAATTATTAAAAAGATAACGTGAAATTTATGTTTGCTCTCTGTCAGAGTTCATATCCACCGCTAACCTTGATAGAAGATCAGAATGATTTAGACAAGTTTGCTTTAGAGATTCATAACATATGCTAGCCGGATGGAATTGAGTTATCTCTGCTCTAGAGAGTAAGTTATTGTAGCAGGAGCTGACAGAGATGAAGATAACTGAAGGAAATTCAATTACCTTTTAGTGTTTTCTTTCTAATAGGATTCTTAATGTGAAAAAGATCCTTAGATGATGCACCTCTATTGCTTACTAAGGTCTTAAAAAATATCTGTTTTCCTGCAGGGCTTTTGTTCCACATCAAATGTAATTTTTTTTGTTTTTGTCACTAGCCAATTGTAGGGGAAAAAAGCAAAATGGTGTTTGTACATTTCTCCAGTCCCACTCTTTGAATTTAGTAATATAGTTACCGTATTTTTCGGACTATAAGACGCACAAAAAATCCTTCCATTTTCTCAGAAATCAAAGGTGCGCCTTATAATAAAGTGCGCCTTATATATGAACCGTACTTACAGACAACAGCTGCCTTGAATTCTGCACAGGTCTGCCACCTGCTGATCAGTCATCCTTATAATCCGGTTATATATTAACCTAGACATTTAATCAGGCATTTATTGATGGTGCGCCTTATAATCCGGTGCGCTTGTAGTCCGAAAAATATGGTACATAAAATTGAAGTTCACACTGTCTGCTTGAATGGTGACCATTGCAGACGTCATAGGCAGTAGTGTGGCCATACACTCATTTTTTACATGGGCATGTTTCCTCAGGGAACGGTTAGAATGGAATGATGATCAGATTTACCTTTTGTTTGGTATTTTTTTCTTTCATTTATAAACCCTTTAGGTAACAGTGTAAATGTAATAATCTAGAAGATGGAGGGATGAATAGGTGTCATTGTTCCCTGGATTTGTCTTTACTACTCTCTTTCTACTACAGAGTTTTCCTGGAAAGGATATAGTAACGTTCTGGTATCTTCAGAAGTGTATTATAATATAATATTGTAGATCATGCATCCTTCATGTGCACTGAAAGAGAAGGAAAAACATTACAGCTTAAAAGTAAAACTTAAAACCCCTGTCTTTTCCTACAGATGCAGGAATTTCAAACTGCATTTGTATTGTTTTATTTGCAAAATTCTGTACTATTTTGGTTTTAAGTTTTAAAAAAACAATAGTTTTTATGCTGCAAGCAATGATGTGCCAGACCATTCTGTTTAACAACCACTATCTATCCTCAACAATCCCTTGACTCTAGGGATCATGGGTAGATGAGAGGACCGGATTTTCCCGTTGGGACATATTGCTGAATTGGCTGACAATTAATAAGGACATCAGATTTACTGGTAGTAGCTTGCCCACACTTACCTGCTCATTATCTTGTTTAGGAGATGGTAGAGTTTTTTTCATTTCAGGAAGGAGAAATCAACTTAAAAAATTATGTAAATGGAAAATATGGCTCCAGCAGCTCACATCAGCGGACGAGACAAGGGCGGAATATTGAGAGCTGGACGGTGCATAATTTATGAGTTGCCGGAGCCACATTTTACACTATTTTATGAAGTTGATTTTACTACAGCCCTTCCTAAAATAAAAAAGCAGCTACCATCCCCTTGGCAAGATAACGAGCAGGTGTGGGCAGTCTACCATCGGTAATTCTGATGGTAGATGTCCTTTACCACCCCTGGTAACTAGCAGTACATTTGAACGACCAGAGGTGTCCCCTAGGTCAATCACAGACATTGCTGGTAGCTCACAAATCCACTTTTTTAGTAATACTACATAGATTTGTAAACCTTAATATACATTGTATACCTTTTTATTTTATTGGCAGCTTATATATGCAAAATAGAATTATTAATGGAGTTATTCTCTAATATTTAATCACATCCCCTCCCCTGGAGCCTGATTTTGGCCAACACACAGTGTCCACTTTCAATATGGGAATGTGTTCTTTGGATAAATGAATGTGAAAAGAACTTCCCACATGTTTTTCTTGTGTAACATCAGCAACAATACCTTAAAGGCCTATTAACAAGAATATACACCTAGAAAGGACAAGTAAAAAGTAAAAGAACTTTTCACATTTTTTTTGTACTCTATTTATTTTCCTATTACATTATTTAGGCTCAGCCTACTGTTAATAGAAAAGCAATTACATTGTAGAACACATAGCCTTCATCTATATGTGTAAGACAAATACATGGGTTAAAGCCGACCTAGCATGAGATGCTTAAACCCTCCCATTCTATCTAGTCCATTAAGCTGGAAGAAGAATAGAAGAGATACTTTTGATAAGTGTGCTGCCTCCAGTAACCTTGGTGGCTATTATCAAGAGGATGATACTATATCTATTTCATTGGTGGAATTTTTTTTTCTTTTCTTGTTTCAAAAAATCAATACTTTCAGGCACAGGATGACAGAAGCATCACTTCAGAGCCGAACGTGCCTGACAGACATTGTCATTGGCTGAATTCACTTTGCTATTGTGGTTTCAAGCTTCCACTCTTCCAGGGCTTATTCAAGCATTTTTTGTAGAATTTCCCTTGGTGGAATTTGAAAAGCAGAGGTCAAGTGTACAAACCGTACTAGGTAGACAATGTCGTCTTCATTTACCTAGTGTGTTGTGTTACATTGGACAGGGCTTTTTTGGTAAATTGGAAGACTTGGAAGGGCATCCGCAGTCATTTTTTATGTTGTGTATTGTTCATGTCAAGTCTTGTTGTATATCACATCAAAATCATCTAAAATACATACGCTAAATTCAGCGAATCTGTCGTGATCTCTGTTCACATCTTGTTCATGTTTCAATCAGATACCACTGAGAATACACATCACATTAACTAGTTAATTCTTCTCCTACGTGTGGATTGGTCTTTGTAGAAGAAGCAGCACTTCAAGAGAATAGCAATATAAATGACTGAGAAGAAGGGGTCTGTAAATGTATATTCAGTCTAACTGCCTTGTGAATTATTTACGACTAATTTATCTGGGACTGCTGCTTTAATGCCTCCAGATCATTAAATCAGTAGTCCATGTTCAGGGGAAACACATTATCTTTCTGCAAAAAGTGAAAACACTGCAGTTTGCCTTGAACCATTTGTAAGATGTTTAACCTTTTGTGAGTTGACATATAAACCAGTAGCGGCACAATACAAGTTACACTGTTCAAGAAGCATCGTCTGATCATTATCATTCAGAGGATTAACAAAGTAATTAATGCTTTGCACTACAATGTCACCATTAGGCAGTCATTTTGCTCTACATTCTGGGGATTCAGGTTGATGTTCCTTTTATTGCACAGTGTTAAAAAGCATTGGTGTCTATCTGATGAAGTATACTGAACAATTGTATGGTATACAGATATATATGTATATCAGGGGATTTGCCCGTGCGGGTATTTTTTGTGTGTATGTTTGGTTTTTTTTTTGTGTGTGTTTGTGTTACTACATGCCTATGGTTATAAGCATATCTTTTTATGGCAATAATGTTCAATACAGGAATCCTATAAATATTTCTACTGCATACTTCAATATTGACTGAAACCAGGAATATAAATTTAAAGACAATTTTCAAATCTACCATGAAAATCCATCATAAGCCAGTGCCATTTACTCATAGATCCAGGCTCTGTGACCGTGGTTATCTTCTTATATTTGTTATTCATAGTAATGAACCAGAAGAGCCCCTCTGTGCTACAGGTTTAACAGGCTTTTACACTGCCTCCCTCTGCCTGCTGTAATCTCACTGCAGCAGAGAAACTTTTAGTGCACAGTGGCAAGGGGGAGGTTCTCCTGTACAGTGTAACAGCCTGGGTGGCCTCTGGTAACGACCCCATTAGTTCATTTAGCATAATTTTGAAAGCTGATTCTATAAGAAAGGAGTCCATGAATTAAAAAAAAAAAAAAGATTTTCATAGTCACGGTGCCTGGATGTATGAGTTGCTGTCCTTAGTTTATCATGCTTGATTTTGTCATGTCCTCGGTAAATGTACCATTTCAGCGTATCATTACAGCTGCTGTTTCAACAAAACCATCGCCATTTTTTCTTCTTCTACCCAATGTCATTTGGCCGCAGTTGCTTCCATTTGCTCACCCTCTAATGTTAGACAACTGTCAAGTGGGTGTTCTCCAATGTGAAATGTCTATGGCACTACAATTTCGGTGTTTTTAGGTGGTAGAGATACCCCAATTCACACTTCAATGCATTGACTTTGCTGCCAGGACATAGAGGTAGGACAGCTCAATCAAAAAGAAAGTCCACTAAGTATCTGTGACTGAGGACTCTGATGCTGTTTTAGTTCTAAAGCATACCTGATGTAAGGTAACATCTCTTAGCCTTACACACAAATAACGTACATTTAGTGATTACAGTATTTTTCGGACTATAAGGCGCACCATCAATAAATGCCTTCTAAAACGTCTAGGTTCATATATAAGGCGCACCGAATTATAAGGCGCAGCTGATTATACGGATGAATGACCAGCAGGTGGCAGACCTGTGCACAGTTCAAGGCAGCTGTTGTCTGTAAGTACGGTTCATATATAAGGCGCACTGGACTATAAGTCGCACCTTTGATTTCTGAGAAAATCAAAAGATTTTTTGTGCGCCTTATAGTCCGAAAAATACGGTACATTTGGTTATGATAAAAATATATCCAGCATATTCAAATAGCTGACATAATGGAACTCAATGTAATCACTTATTATAACATTAAATAATCCATGCTATAGGGCTCTATTCACGTTGTGACACATATTATATTTCACATCATATTTACATTTATTGTCACACATGTAATAAATGCCCCATTCCTCAAACAGTGACAATTGTGTACACTGGACAACCACTTTAAAACCAACCATGATTAAGAGCTCAGGTAGCGCTCAAAACAATTCGGTTTTCGTGCTGGTGTGTTTGATGTGACATGTTTTCTCAATATAAAATAAAGCTGGACTAAAGCACTTAATCTCATGCTGTGGTGAGTGCGGGATTATTTCTTTATTTTCTCTTTCAATTTCAATAAAGTTTATTTTTCTAGCAAGATGGCCGTCAATAAGGCAACAATATAATTTATCTTCCTTCTTGATGAGACCACACAATTTGGTTATTTTTGATTTATAAAGTGTATAACAAGTGTATGTAACCATTTTTAGGTTGTAATTTTCTTACAAAAGACATTATGAGGCTTAATTTTCATTTTATTGTATAAGGTCAAATGCAAAGCTAATGTTCCACAAAGAGACAGAGATTGATAATCAGTAAAGAATAGGCCTCTAATGTGATTTATATCTATAGATTTTATGTCAGGTATGAAAAGTTGCTGTTCAAATTGTAAAGACTGATCCATTAGACCATTAGGAAGCACTTGGAAAGCATTTACTACTTCCCTTGTTGCCTGTTTTTAGAACTGTGCATTTTCAAATAACTTGTGTGATTATACAATTCAATGAAACAATATGGTTCCATTTACCATGTTCTATGGTGCAGTATTTGTAGGTTCTAATCAACATTAAAGGTTTTTTTTGGAAGTGAATATATTTTGAGAGAAGCTCATAAAGGTTTAAAAAAATAAATTAAGATAAACATTTTTAAGAATCCGCCATAGCCCCCGCTTTTTCTGCTGCTTCAGTAGAGACTGTTAAACCAATCACTGACCAAAGTGATGAACTGCTATAAGCAAAGATTGGCCGAATAACATTTCCCGTGTAAGAACGGAAGTAGAGACAGAGAAGGTTTCCAGGAATGGGAGTGATTGTGGATAAAATAAGTAATACCAAGGTTAAATCGACTATTATGGTGTCCTGGGAAAATATGTAAAGTTTTCCGGGATGTGATGAGGAAAACCACGCCTCTTTTAGCTACCTTGGAAGGCAGCTTCCTTGACATCAAGCATGACCTACAAGAGACCTTATGACATGATGCAGTTTTAAAACCAAACCTAACTCCCAACTGCAGACAGCACAGTTTCAAACTTCTTGGGTCTCCTTAGTACAGTGTAGGGAACTGGTTTGACTGGGTGAGAGGCTTGTGACTACGGACGGGAAGTAAGAGTTCTCCTTACGGAGACTGTCAATTAATCCTTATGTGCTTCTGTATCTACCCAGGTTGGGTTCTGTTCCTTCACATACACCTTGTACTAAAGGAAGGCTGAAATAGTAATTCAGTGAGATTCATTTCTAATTTAGAAATAAGCGGACCCGAAATATAAATTCTGGTCTGGAGTTTGGGTGCCTCCCATGTGGTGCAAACATATTGCCAGATTGGTGGCCCTACATACTAGTCATGGCCGTGGTTGGCTAGGGGTGGCTGAACTTAAAAAGCAATCCTGTCCATCTCTGTAATAATACACTATGGGTAATAAATAGTAACAGGTGGATGGGCTGCGTTCACTATGGACTTTGACAGCGTTTGCAGGGTTCATATTGCACCCTGCCATCTTTTTTTTTTATTTCTCTGTATCCCTTTGTTCAAGGACTAGATTTGTCAGTAACATTTTCTCATCTTATCATACTCAGCCCATAAAGGGCTTGTTTATTGGACCTTAGTGCCCATTTACCTATTGTTCCTTTTATATGTATGTAAATGTCTATATACGTAAATGTGTGTGTGGGTAAATTTTTTCTTTTTGTTTAATAAATCTTGATTAAACCATAAATGAACCTCACTGTCCACTGTGGCCTCTGTTGATGCTCTCTGGCTGCAATTAAGATTTATTAATTCTTGTCCAAATGATGAGACTGAATTTTGGAAATGCAGTAGTCAAAGGGACAAATAAAAATTTTTTTATCTGAAGTTACAGTACTTACAAAATATTCCATTTTAAATACACCATTTCAGCTTAAAAACAAATCTACATAACTTATTCATAACCCAGAGACTATTGTACATGTATTTCATAATTTGGATTTTTTTGTCAATGCTATATGATTTTGTATGTTTTTATGTCTTTTTGATTGTCTGAACTTAAGTCATTAGTTTTAACCTTATAGCTAGCTGGTAACCACAGTCTTTGACAGTGATGGCTGAATCCTCTTTGGACCCACCACCCTCAGCAATTGTGTATTAATTCCTTACAAAAATTAAGGCAAACATGAGTGCCAAATTGTTGCAAAATATTTTTTACACTATTGTTATGAACCTATAAATATTTATAGTGTAGGCATGATTTGTATGTGTGTACACTATGTATGTTGTAACATTAAAATACATTTTCTACCTTGTTTCCTCCAGTCATTTTGTGCACAGTATTCAGCAGAAAAGAGAGAAGACGAAAAGATGTGCGACCATTTAATTAGAGCTGCCAAGTACAGAGACCACGTGACTGCTACCCAGCTAGTGCAAAAAATTATCAATATTCTCACAGACAAGCACGGAGCCTGGGGAAGCTCCTCGGCAAGGTAAGAGTGCCGTAAAATGTTATATTTGTTTGGACACTGCAATGTAATAGTCAGTATTGTTTTATAAGTACCTGAATCAGTCCCAACTATGTTGTCTTTGCATAGTTGCTAAACATTTGGTATCACATTGCACCGCTTGTTTATCTGTATTTTTGGTAGTATAGATGCACAAGCGGATTTTTCCCTACCTTGCAGCCTTTATTTACATCCCTGTGATTATGGCTTTCTTCAAGGCATATCCACATCTTGTGATATCGTATCACTATGATCTTGAGAATGAAGGGGTGGTAGCACTGGTTTACCGTCACCATCACCAAATTTCATTGCTCCAGTTGACCTGGAGCAGTGAGTAGGAAACATGTTTAAGGGAAGCAGTACTTCAACACCTACATTCTCAAGATCTTAAATGTCACGGAGGTTAGAGCCTTACTGGTCATAAAATGAGGACATATCTACTCGATTCGGTCACATAACGGTGCCTAAATGGCTTCTGCTACAACAGAATGGTACAGAATTGCCTATACACATCTAATAGTAAGAGGCATTCAGCTGCACCAGTCTACAGACAGTTTGCCTCCAATACACTTCTCCACTCAGCCATCTGCTGCTAGTAACTTATCATGTAAGCAATCTCTTCTACAAAGTTATTTCCTAGGGGTTATTTCTGTCCTTAACATTATTGTAGATATCTGGAAAAGTAATAATTCTACGGAACCATGTTATTGTCTTCTAAGACAATAGATATAAATTTTGAACCACAATGTTTCATTGAAAGGCCTTTCTATTTTCCAGGCCGCCATATTTAACTTGTATTACTTGACCATTTTCTGTTCCCCCTCTGCTATTCTTAATTCAATTATTTTACTAATACTATTGTACAGGTTATTCATTCAATTTTATCTTATTTCTGCGAGTCTTCATGTTGTCCACAGTAAATCACCTTATCCACCACTAAAGACTCCTCCTATCTACTTCAAACCAAGTCATTACTGTACGAAAATATGACAAAGCCCCTTAAAAAGGACCTACCTGTAGGTTCTACTATTTTAATTATTTTTTTCTTCAATATATTCTCACCCACCCCCTACCTTACCATATACTTGCCCAGTCATCCATGACCTAAAAGATGCTCTGATGTGTATGTGCTAAAATTTGGCTAAAGAAGAATTTGTGCATATGGTTTTGAATTAGTATTATGACGGTCTGTATATGTACAAAACAAAAATAAAATGCATGTTTTAATACATGCAACAAAGTACTACTATTTCTTCTATTAGCAGTCTGGATGTCGCTAGTGAGTAACAAGTCTTACTTGTAAATCAGGACTTTTTGTTACCGAACTGTAGGATACTGTAGGAAAAGTCTATTGAAAAGGTTGCGCCCAACTTTTTCCTATTTATTATCCTATTTATTACATGCATCATATGTATTTCCTATTGTTTCATTTGGAAACCTTCAGGTGATTGACGCGTTGCAAAAGAAAAAAGGAAAATTGTGTTAACAGGATCATAAATTCTATTGGCTTGGTAACTAATATAGTATTGCTCATCTAATTCTCCCTGCTTCCTTTCTAATTTACTTTTCCCTCCCAGAACATATTAGTTATATAAGTATAAACACTCCTTTTAAAGGACATCTACCATCGGGATCAAGAATTGTACACCAGGCACACAGCTCTTCTTTTAGCATTTATGCCCTGGTTTTTTACCAAAAAAAGTTTACAATTATGCAAAGTAGCCCGTGGAGCTCCAGGCTCCATATGTATTAATGGAGCCCCTCAGGCTCATTTGCATAATTTTTAAAGCCTTTTTTTCTTTACAAAAAAAGAGGAAGCTTAAAGGGGTATTCCAGGAATCAGCATAATTCATATACAAATGGGTCCTTAAAATATAAGATTATATGTAATTATTTGTTATTCAAAATTTTGCTCCCGTTAGCAGAAAAATGCTGATGACCTGGGCAGGTCATGTGATCACCACTACGTTTGGCTGTAGTTGGCTGGTTGCGGTGCATCCAGTATGGCCAGTGTTTTGGGTATGGCAGTTACACATCATTACTATGGTAACAGAGCAAGAAAACCTGTTAGATCATCACTGGGAGCAGAGGTAGGAGGAGTTACTGAGAACTAAAGGATCTTGGGACTTATATTTTCCGGTGGCAGCCATCCCAGTGATAACTTTAGAGAGGTCATACAATTTTGTGAATCATAAAATCAAACAAGCTCCATTTTGTGACTAATGACATTGAGTTTTGTTACATTCATTTATTTATATCATTATGGGTTTTTGTATCAGACGTTCATATTCCTGGAATACCCCTTTAAAGAGGAGTGGATTCTGCCACAGTGGGCACGCACCAGTATGTCAGTTGCTTAGTTAACAATCCTTGATCCTGGTGGTAGATGTCCTTCAAGATACATTGATAATCACTTTATGACTGTGTATGCTTGACTATAAGCCAGGTATTTTGGCACAATTTTTGTCCACTACTTGGGGGAGACGCTGCAGGACATTAAAATATTGAAGGAGAGGGGGTGTTGCTTGGCATTACAATATTAGTGTGGGTGGCGTTGGTGGGCATTACAATAGTGTGGGTGGCGCTGCTGGGCATTACAATAGTGTGGGTGGCGCTGCTGGGCATTACAGTAGTGTGGGTGGCGCTGCTGGGCATTACAATAGTGTGGGTGGCGCTGCTGGGCATTGCAATAGTGTGGGTGGCGCTGCTGGGCATTACAATAGTGTGGGGGTTGCTGCTGGGCATTACAATAGTGTGGGGGTTGCTGCTGGGCAGTACAATACTGGGGGCGCTGCTGGGCAGTACAATACTGGGGGCGCTGCTGGGCAGTACAATACTGGGGGCGCTGCTGGGCAGTACAATACTGGGGGCGCTGCTGGGCAGTACAATACTGGGGGCGCTGCTGGGCAGTACAATACTGGGGGCGCTGCTGGGCAGTACAATACTGGGGGCGCTGCTGGGCATTACAATACTGGGGGCGCTGCTGAGCATTACAGTACTGGGGGGCTGCTGGGCATTACAATACTGGGGGGCTGCTGGGCATTACAATACTGGGGGGCTGCTGGGCATTGCAATACTGGGGGGGGCTGCTGGGCATTACAATACTGGGGGGGCTGCTGGGCATTACAATACTGGGGGGAGTCTGCTGCCGGGCATTAAAATACTGGGGGAAGGGCCACTGCCGGGCATTAAAATACTGGGGGCAGGAGCGCTGCTAGGCATTAAAATACTGGGGGCAGGGGCGCTGCTAGGCATTACAATACTGGGGTGAGGGATGCTGCTGGGCATTTGATTGGTGAGGGGAGGCTGAGACCAATATAATTCCAACCCTAGGCTTATACTCGAGTCAGTGAAGTTTTCACCCATGGCAGCAAGTGTACTGCAAATCTCAGATGAAAGCTGCTGGAAAAGGAGGGCTACTGGGACAATTTAATTCTACATACTGAATGAAATGTAGAAGGCATGCAACTCCAAATGTACCACAAAAAATATTAACAAAAAACTTGCTTTTGCACAAAAGCTTTATCACCTGCTCAAAAATGACTCCATTCCTACAGGTCACTTAATGATGTGAAATTGTGTACCTCCTCCTGTAGACACATTGAACTAGAAATTGGTAGTCTTCTGCTGGATGTAATATAATGAGTGGCTTGCTGTATTTTATATATTTTCTCAAAGATACCTTACATGTTGGTCTCATCAGTAGAACACTTCATTATACCAATAATACATAACTTCACATTTTGTTCTTTATAGGCTTTCTAGCGTGTCTTACCTTTTGAACAGTGTCATTTTAGAGAAAATTCACCTTTTATTTGCATGCATCTGATTTGCTTGGTTAACCTTCGGTGCAAGCGCTTTCTTTTTTCATATTTTTTTTTGTAAATTTTAGTTGGGTTAGTTGTATAGTGGAAAGAAAACAAATGCAATAGCCACAAAGGATATGCCACGGGTGCACTAAAAAGCTGATTTGCATGAAGTTAAACGGAACCTACCACCACAGATTTACCTATAATGGTAGATCAGGTGGTGGGTGCATCTATAGGCCAGGAGAATAACCCTTTTAAGGGCTAATCCTCACGTCCCGCAATCTTTTCATAACTTTTATTTCCCTAATATGTAAATTTTCTAAAGAGGCTACTGGGGCGTGGAGTATGAGGAGCTGCGCGCCAAAGTTTTCTGGTAGGATGATCACAGAAGCTACTGGGGCATTGAGTATCTGTGCCAAGTAGCCTCAGCTCCGGCTACTCCACGCCCCAGTAGCCTCTTTAGAAAATGTACAGATTAGCGAAATAAAAGTTATCAAGAAATTGCGGGGACCTGAGGATTAGCCCTTTAAAAGGACTATCTTCACGTCCAGTAGAGGCACCTACCCCTGATCTACCTTCATAGTGTCTACTTGTGTCTACTGATATGTGAGTGCAGAAGTCTCCTGAAAAGAACAGTGATGTAGAAGGGCTCCCCTGTTCCATATCAGTCCCTCCAGTCTGTGATTCATCTTAACTTTCTCGATCTGTCTATCTCTGCACCAAAAGCTGTATCATAGACTCTTCACTCCTCGTCCTATCTCCTGCTCTGCGGACACAATCTTCACAGCAGCAGTCATGAATCCTACAAACTCGCACAGCACAGACGATACAATTTATGTAACAATTTCGCTACTGGTTTCTACTACTTATTTCATGCTCATCCATGCAATGAAAGTTGCAAGGCTAGTAATCACATTGGCTTTGATGCTAACCTTCATCATGAGAGAACACAAAACATCATGTGAACTGTGGGCTACTCGTAATTGACTCGGCTTAGGGCAAAGACTAGAATACCTTAGTCTCCAATTCTCAACTATGGAGGAACATTGAGCATTGTCCTATTTTTATTTATTTTCTTTATACTTTTTAGTTATTCTTTAAGCAGTAATTTGGACTACCTGGACTGCAACACCTTTCAATGATCCTGAGGACACAATACCATTAAAAGAAGAATGGAAATTAGAATTACACTGTAGTTTCTTACAGGGCCCTGGAACCGCAACAATTGTAGGGCCCATTGCGCATTCATACTGAAGTCTCTGAAGTCCTAGGCAGCCCAGCCCATTGAAAGGTGTTGCACTTTAAAATATCGCTAAGCAGGGCACATCTTGGGCTGCCTCGGTCTGCAAGAAGAGGCCTTGCTTCCTGGTGCAATCAGCTTGTATACAGAGAAGGCTCTGAGTGGCACAGGTTTGCCACATCTGCTCTTCCCATTGCTATTTCTACTAATACGGTGAGAATTAATGGACTCCCTTAAAACCTCAGCATTTTTACTGCTTTTACAAAGGAAAAGAACTTGCCATTTCTAAACAAAATGTGTATAAAAATACTGATTTATACATGTGCACATATAATATATATTTTTTGAATTTTCTGAGAAATATTTTTTCTTTATTGTGGCATGTCCACAGCAGGAAACTTTTTATATGTGATTGTGGCATGGATGTCTACCTGCACCATTAGTAGTTGTATGTGTTATCGTCACAGACTAATTTCTGTTTTTATGGGTCCTGGGGCAATCTTACCTAAGCTGTCATGCTATTTAAAAATTATACACGGTAATTATCAAATTCAGTGTTTTAGATGATATTCATAAATTACAGTAATAAGTATTGTGTTAAATCAGCTAATGAAATGTGCAGTCAGTCAGAGTGGGTTAATAGGCCTTAATAGTATGTATTGCCACATGCAGTATTTATCTTGTTCTACAAATGATGGCATAATGAGGTGTATCGCTGTGTGACTCTGGACTGAGTTGTGCTAATACTTCTCCATGCTGTACATTATATTGATATTTATATTACGGTGTCAGCTCAGCATCGATTGCAAAATCGTCTTATTCTCGTTTCCATGAAATTATTTAGTTAATTTCATGCTTAGTTTTTTTTTATTCTCTTGTTTTTAAAGTCACTGGATTTAATAAAGAATGCATTAAAATCCCTCCAGATTCCTAATTATAGGTTATAAACTCATGGCCAGCATGGCAAGCGTTAATATAATCTTGTTTTCTTGTCCTCTAGTAAATTGAATCTTCGAAGGATTTTGGTTTAATTTCGTTTATGCCGTTTTCATTCCTCTCTGTCCTTTGGAATTCATATCGCTTGCTTGTTGCCAGGGCTTGGAGCCTTAATACTTTCCCATTAATGTCATTTATTTTGTTTCGCTATTGATGGGTTTCCTAATGCCGTCCGATCACTAGGCTGCAATGCTGGCAGCTGGCCCAGGATCGGCAGTGGTTTTAATAAATCACAATCAGACCCATGCCATTACATCAATATTTTTAGTCAATTATAGAGAAGGTCAGGTGCTGTATTCAGCGATGAAGCTCCAGCATGTGGCATTTTGAGAAAACATCTGGTACCACAACAAAAAAGAAACGGAAGTTGGAAAGAATGGGGGGAAAAATAAAATTCAATATTACCCATTTGAGGGAGATCAAATGAAATCTACATTATTATAGGCAAACCACAGATGATTACAGGCTGCTTGTCCACAGTGTGGTTATTACACCTAATTCTGTTATACGTAAAGAAATTCCCAAGTTCCACTTCAATAAAAATGAAAATATTCTTTTCTCTGAAGCAGATGGGATTTGTTGTTCCCTCACAGCAGGCATCTAATATCTTTTGACACCTAGTGACCTGTCTGAATGCAATTTGTGTCTTAATATCGGGCTTACACAAGCTGCTGCCACCGAGAGAAAGTCATTGTCGTCTTTATTCCTGCAGATTTGTGCAGCATTTTCCATCTTTTTGGAAATACTTACATTCTGCTGAGAGTTTGCCCTTTGCCGTCATTGAATCTTTTTTTTTTTTTTTTTTTCCCCTCCTTCTCTGGAAATCCGAATGCTGAGATTTTTCACTCGGGAAGAAAAAAAAATTGCCCTACCTATTCATAAATTAACGTCACCTGACGCAAGGCTCAGGTGGGGGAAGACAAAATGGGGATAAGGAACGTAAAAAATAAGCATGGAAATATGAGGAATAGTGGGGGGGGGGGGTAGAGAGAGATAGAAGCCATCCACCCCCCCATGCTGTGCATCGAGCAGGCATTGTGTTTATTTGGGTCAGGAGACAAATCATCTTTCATGTAGATGACACCTGGTAAAGTGGCTGAATGTAAGAAGGATGAGAAGAGATGATGGAGAACAGTGGATGAAAGTCTCGGAGGACAGGCTACCCTTTTCTCATCGCGTCCTTCATTGCATTCTAATAGGCTGACTAATGTACCATAGAAATTCACTCCAGGTCTTTGGATAGTATGGGAGAAAGAGTGGCACTCCTCATCTTTGGAATAAAATTCATAGGTACAATTGCAGACATAAACTATTGTAAGCGCTTCGGCATTTTTATATGAAACTAGCTGGATGTTTTAGATTAGCACATAGAAGCAGAGTTAGGTTGCAGCTGCTTTCGAGACACTCTGCGAGATTGCTCAGAGTACGTTCTAATGGATGCCCTCAGGCTAGAGGGTTTCTTTCCCTCCCTCTGAAACATTCATCTTTTTTTTTTTCTTTTTATTTTCCCCCCTTTTTTTCTCATGCATGTCAAGAGCCTTGCCGGTAAAATCTTTGTGATGCTGTCTTCAATTTTTCTTCAGTAAATCAAATCTTCTTCCTTTCAGAAAAGATGAATGTTAGAAGGTGTGGATGTTATAAAGGGAAAAAAAGAAGACGGCGAAAAATCAATGCGGGTAAAATTGAAACAGTATGCCTTGGTATTGATTGGCCTTGTGAAATCGAAACTAACAGCTTTGTAACTGTTCCAGTGGACAGTTAGCTGACCTGTAATGGACAAACTATCAATATTAGCATTACTGTTTTATCTTGTAGTATGTCATAGGATGTCTAGGAATGGGGGCCAAGATGCTTATATTCTTATTCAATATGCAAGAACTTCATTTTCTTCTGCTTTAAAAATGATCATACATAATACAAAAAAGAAAAATATATAAAATGTGGTTAATCCAGAAAACACGACATTAGAGGATGTGCAACAATACACAATCCTTTTTTTTTTTTTTTCTTCTTTGTTTTGTTTCTGCACTTTGAGTTTGGCCAATCAGAGTCCACGATTCATTTCCTATTTCCTGGAAAGCCATGCCCTAATTGGTGGCAGTGTATATCTGCAGCTTTGTTGTGGTAGACCATTTTAACTCCCTATTAGGTTTTCTATTACTTGAGATTGTGCTGCATCATCATTGTTGGGAGTGTATGGATGTATCTAGTCGCAATCACTGGGATATCCCACAATTAGGATTGTTAATGCTCAATTGTCATATTTTCTATGGGGTTCCGGAATCCTGATAAGAATAGGAGGCTTTAAACTAGCTTTTTATAAAATCCGTATTTTTGTGTTTTCAGTAAGATTTACAAAAATGTTCTCTGATCCTGTATCTGCTTGTTGCTGATTCTTGTGGCAGTAAAAGGGTTACTCAGTTCTGCTTTATCCTTTTGTGTTTATTACCTTTGTGATGAGATTTCACTTAGCATTTTTATAATGAATGAAAACGGGTACCTTGTAGAATTGCAATCCCATTAGCCTGCGGTGCACTGAAATGTGAAATGCAATCAAAGCAAATGTATGCAGACACCAAAATAAATAAATAAAAACTCTTCTCCCCAGCCCCCTTAATGCTTTTCTTTCACCGTTTCCCCACCCTGCAGTTATTGCACTTGACACCAGTGTAAAGTAACATTCATTGCTCTCTCTGGAGCTCCGACGATGTTTGGAATTTTTTTTTATTGCCAACATTGGCCCATGTAATAATATTGTGAAATGGCTTAATAAAACTAACAATTCCCCCAGTTGTACCTCCTGTGAACCCCCACACAGCACACAATGACAAATAATTTATACCGAAGCAGCAGCGTGCTAAGAATTCTTATTGTATGGTGATGAAGGTAAAAGGTGTCTGCAATAAAGCTTTATTGTTAATCCAACATTTTTAAAAATACAATCATCATAGAGACCAAAAAAAATTTCTGACTTGCATACAAATTCAACTTAACAAACCAAAAGAACCAATCTTGTACGTAACCCGGGGACTGCCTGTAAAATATATATATATCTCTATCATCTCTATAAAAATCTTTTGTATATTAACATTTTGAAGTCTAATGTTTTTATAATTAATTATCCTGATGAAATGGTAGCACCGGTTATGAAATCACAATTGGATCTCTAAATTATATCTGTCACAGATATTATTTTAAGAAATTTGCATCAGTTGTAAGCCAAAACCAATTGTGGAGACTAGACTGAGATGAGAGTGTTTGCGCAGAACTGGTCTTTGTGTTAAAAAACAAACAAACCATGCACTGGCCGCGTTTCCCTGACCAACCACAGCACAGAGGACTGGACTCTGCATCATAGTGATAATACCATGGGACAACCACTGCGAACTGTAATCGCAGTCTTGAGCCGCCGGCCTTTGAAATAGTGGACAGATTTGCACCGTTTCTATTTCAATGACTCAAAATAATTGCTGTATATAGTATGTAAGCTGAGTTTTTCAGCAGAAAGTGAACTGAAAAAACCCAACTCTGCTTATACACAAGTGTTTAAAAAAGAAACTTTCATACTTCCCTTCTGGTGCTCCCTGTGACTCCTCTTCCCTCTGGTCTTCATGTAACATTGCAGGCAGAGATGCAGGTCTATGTGCTCTGCCCTTTCACACACTGTGACGTCATAAGATGCCTCATAGTGTGTGCGCAGGCAGGGCTCATATACATGTCTCTGTCCACACTGTTCATGAAGTTCAGAGGGAAGACGAGCCACGGGTAGCACTGGTTAATTTTTACACGAGCGGCTTCCCGGGGCTATTTCATTCCTGGGGGAAGCAGCACAGTTTATTTCCTTACCCAAAGAGGCTACTGTGCATTTTGTCGGTGAGTGGAGGCTGCGACCAATGCATTTCCCATCCTAGGCTTATACTCGAGTAATTTAGTTTTCCCCTGTATTTTATGGTAAAATTAGGCTTATATTCGAGTATATACGAGTATATTAAAAAAAGTCTTAGAATTCTATGTACAGTATTTTCAGATTGTCTTCAAATAATAACCTCTAAAACAGTCCTTCTGAAATGTATCAGGTGTTGCGTTTGAGAATATGCAATTTATCATCTTCTGCTAAAATCCAACAGATTGGGTTTTTTATTGGCGCTAAAGTGATTTCTGTGTAACATTAACTTTGAGAGGTCAAAGCCCATCGCTCAAGCTTCAGCTTTAGACAGACTTGGGCATAGTCACTCCATAGACTATGCAATGTGTCGCAGGCCAGTGTAGAGCATTGTTTACATCACCAGTCTTTTGGCGCAAAGTAATTTAGATCCAATTATGTTTTTATTTTTCTATTACGTGAAAGACACCAGAAGTCTGGCGTAAGTGGATTAATAACTCTCCCCCCCTCCCATTCACCTTGGTGTCATTGGTGAGAAACCCAAAATATTTTTTGCATGCAAATTATAATACAACACTGTAAATGTGACGGGTGATTTAAAATAAAGGTTATTACGGCAACATTATATATAATATAAATTTTATTTCTATAAATAATAGTTATTAGAAAACTGACCATACATCGGCAGCTAGATTTTTGTCATTTGAAGGGTTCGTCCGAGAATCTAGAATAGCAGTTTTTCCATATCCACACTACAGACGCGATCTCGAATTCTCACTTCTTTCACAGTTGGTAGATGGAGACTAGATCCTATGGTATGGCACACAGAGTAGAGAGTCGATCCCACGCTCTTTCAAAAAAAAAAAAAAAAAAAAAGAAGAAGAAAAATGGTAAAGTATGGAGCTGTTTTGATATCTATATATTATATCAATTCTGTACAGGACACACAGAGATTAGCAGCAGCATGGAGGATACTTTAGAGAAGTGCTGTATAGGGTAACTGCGCATCCAACACTGTTGGAAAGATATACACAGGGCAGGGTACAGCAATAGTGTTGTGTCTGTCTACTTTCAGCAATGCCCCCTCCCCTCACCTAGACTTCTAAGGGCAGCCTATAATTTGATAGGTCTTCAACTGAGTAGTCTGTGTTGTATCTTTTGAGTGAAGGGGGTGCTGTGGGCTCAGATATTTGGCATGACTGTTTCTTATGCTGTTTTGTACTATGGATTTATATAAAGTTTGTGAAAGTTGTGCTTTGTTATGCCATTAAAATCGTTCACCCAATAACTTTAACTCTTAAAGGGTATTCCTTATTTAGATATGTTCAGCAGGCATGTTTCTGTAATATGAAAATGGGGAATGGCCACATGCATTGCCATACAATCCATGTATTCTGTGCCTAGATCCCACTGCTAGTCTAACTCTGCTCCCTTGAATATGACATTAGTATCGTAGTTGGGAATACCCCTTTAATGTACAATGGGGCACATTTACTAAGGGCTTTGTGCCAGTTTTCTGACGGACTTTGCATGTTCTTTTAGGTTAAAACGGCTTGCACAGGTATTTAAGAGGTGTCGGCGCCACTATTGTGTCGCACTCAACCCTTTTGTGGCGCAGCTGCGATAGGCATTATGCGACACAAATTAAGGGGCGTTCCGAAGCTCAGTATTTAACATGCAAAGTCTGCCGCCCACCCTATGTTAAAGGTGCACCCCAAAAAAGTTGGTGCTCCAGTGCAGGGATGCGACAGATTCATCATTTCTGGTGCACGTTCTTAATGAATCGGTCGCACTCAGGATTATACACAGGCAGAGCACTTTTAGTGCAATTTCCCACATTCATAAAAAATGTGACCCATTGATTTATCTACTCAATTTCCACATCCCAATCTGTACTGGAGAACAAGTAGGGGCCTACTGTTCACTAGAAGCCTCTCACGTACTACTGTCATGGAGTATTATAACTTTATGTTTATACATATTATTTTTCTCTTTCATTTGGTTTGCCTGTGGTTACCCATGGTTTAATGCAAGCTTGTAGCAAGATCAAGTTGGTATGTTATTCACATTGTCGGCTCATTTGTTTTACTTTCTGTCAAGTAGTGAGGAGCTAATCTATTTTTAATGTGATTATATAGTTTACGTCAGTAGCAATGTGCTGCATTTTCTCTGAAGTGGTGGTAACTTTTCAGTGTCCGATGGTATACTTTACTACAGAACTAGCATAAACAGATTATCTCTGATGTAAATCCACATGATGTCCTTAACCCCATGAGAAACCTACTGTCCAGCCTTTATGAACAGCCATTCCCAGCACTAAGGTAAATGAATCCTTTACACAAAGCAGAGAAGCCACACTAAATATTAATATACTTTGTACCAGACAGGGTTTAAAAGAATTTAGGGTAAATGATTTTCTAACTAACATTTACCTTTCATTGTATAAACATCAGAGTTGTTGAGATTAAAAAGAATACCAACAAGATGTCAAGTGCACGACTAGCCGGGGATATAGGACCGATAAAGCTTTCCATATGGTATTTCACTTTCCCAGAGATCCATCAAACTATCTTCACTTTGGGTCCAATGTCGGGTCGGACAGTCGAGTAACATAAACAATTATAATGACTCAAACTTTTTCTTGGTCATGTGAATTTTGTTAAACAGATCTGTCTATTATCTGGTTGAATGAGGATTGTTTTAGGCCAGGAAGTCTGCAGCACCAACTCATCCGACTTCCGAGGTTTTAGAGCGTGCATGATTCTCTACAGATGAAGCGTCAACATGGTGAAGATTTGTGGTGATTGTGAATAAAAACCTTAATCAATGTCAAGTTTGTTGAGATGTATATTGATTTCCTGCCGACTCAGGAGGATTTATTTCAGTACAGTAGCATGTAGGAGGGGTTGCACTTACATATTATTGACCACCTTCATCTTGTGAAGCTTTTAACATGAAGTCTCAAAGAAACTTGCAGTGAGATGCTTAGTGCTGGACATGAAATATTTTTTATTGTTGAGCAAAACACAGATTCCCTGAGCATCTACAATACAGTGTCCTTCTGTTTACTGAGTATATTCAGTGTAGAGGAAGTAACGATTCTCTTTAATTTTACCTTTTTATTTCAATTGGTAAGGTTTTTTTTTTGTAGGTTTTGGTGTTTGCCTGACAACTATACACCCCCATTTGTCATACAAATAGAGAGCAGAACGTTTGTCTATTTTCATTAAACAATGGTAGAAAATAGATAAGACTCCCATAGTAAATTTTGCTTAATACGGTACCATTCTCAAAAAGAATGCAAATCTATAAGGGCTTACCCATATGACAGTGCTTGGTCTGTGTAACATGGACCACGTTGCAACTGCATTTTAAAGACCAAGCACTGCGCAGTGGATGGGACTACAACCATCATTGTTATATATGATGCAGGGAGATCCTGCTTCCTCACAGAAAACAGATGGTGTGGTAGCCTCATCTTAAAGATAGAACACTGCTCCCGGTACGGGTCTACAAGCCTCAAAATTATACTGGAAATGATGCAAGGAGGCCCTGTGTCCCAATGAGACCACCATTATTTATGTGTTCGTAACTTCTTGGAGCAATGTTAGGTCCCTGAGATTTCCCACAGACAAAATATATTGATATGGGTTCGCCATGAAAATGGATTCACACGTTGCGTTTCAAGTGCATTTTTTTCTGATTTTTCCGAATTACATGTGTTTTGTTATGCTACGAGTTCCTAGTTTCCCTACAGGGCTACAACTCAAAACTGAAAACATAAGCATAAAATAAGCAAATGTTTGGTGTTGTCCTTCTAGGGTCAGCCACATTGTGAAGGAAAGTCCTTAAAAAGAAATCCAACCAAGAAAAACTGTGCAAGTAGGTTGTTTTTCTTCAGTAGGTTGTTTTTCTTTCCTGCGTATATGCATTTGCACAAGCTAAGCATTTTCTTCGTTATTGCAGTGGATACAGTAAAATTAAGTGATGTTTCTCGCCTTCTACAGTGGGTGAGCAAAGAATAATAATAAAAAATTCCTTTATTTATATAGCGCACACAAATTACGTAGAGCTGCACAGAGCTTGCCAAATCGGTCCCTGTCCCAATGGGGCTCACAATCTAATCAACCTACCAGTATGTTGGCACACCTTGTTGGTGTATTTTGGCAGATGTTTAAATATTTCACGTTTTGTTTCACTGCAGCCATTTGCTAAAATCCAAAAAGTTTTTTTTTATTTTATTTTTTTTTATACTGATTAATGTACTTTCTGCAACCCATCTTCTGTTGGAAAACTCTACCATAAAGCCCTGACTGGTGGAGGGCTGGTGAAACTTTCTCCAATCTCCCCATTACATCTCTGGATCTCAGCCACAGGGATCTAGGGGTCCTTATTTTCCTTTCTTACCAAGGCTCTTCTCCCATTATTGCTTAATTTGGCTGGATGGCCAGGTCGAGGAAAAGTTGTGGTCGTCCAAAACTTCTTCCATTTAAGGATTATCGGAGGCCACTGTGCCCTTGGGGACCAAATTCTTTTGGAAGCTTGGCTATTTTTAAATTATCACATTTAATGAGAACAATTAACAGTACATGAAGGTTCCAATATGTGTTTGATAATTGATGTTACTATTGTAGTTTCAATTAAATTAAAGGGGGATTCCATGTTTCACAGGATAGGTAATAACATGCTGATTTGTCTTACCCTACTTATCCCAAGATAGGAGTTCAGTTACCCCAAATAGTGTTAGGTTATACATTTGCCCTATTGCCCCATTCGCTCTTTACAGGATTACTGGAAGAGTACAGCATCTCTCAGCCACAGTCATTTTCTGGTCTGTACTTGTAAGTTCAACTACGGTAAAGGTGTGAACACTCTTTATGCCTTTTTACATTTTATATATATGTCCATTTTATTTCCAATATTTATATTACTAGATTTCTATTCAATTATTATTATATTTTCTTGAGAAAGGTTGTATTGCTCATCCAAAACGTTAAACGCTATATTGTTGAATAGACCATCACATTTTTGACTTTTTCATATTTCGAGTGCTGCCTATTTTTTGTTTTATTACAAGTGGACCTGTTAGCTAAGGATCTCAGTATAGGACCCACCGTTTCGTATAGTTGCTGCTTTTTTCAAAATTGTGTTTTTTATATTTCATAGTGTCTTAAATATTTTTTTTGTGTGTGATGTTGGTCCACATCACATAAAATAAACCCCAGGACAGAGTCTAGGACTTGTGCTACCAGTTCATCTCCATTCTCGAGGCTTAGGTTTGCCTGAGATTGATGTTATGTGCTGTTTTATCGATACTATATGTATGTTTGTGAACTTTAACTCTAAAGTTCATTAACTGTTCTTTTATCAGGCTTTTGTGTGGCTGAAGTGTTATATATCTGGTTTCAGAAAGCACAATCTTTCAATTTAAGGTCAGTGTTGGGGTTTCTATGGTATCTATAGGGATATAAAACATTTTTTTAGCATTCTGTTTTAACGTTCAATTGTTTGCAGGAGTTCAATATCAGTGCAGTATCGATCGTCAGGGTCCAGTAGTTAGTCAAAGGCTATCTCCTCTGACTAACCCCTTAGCACAATGTCATCCTCTTTCCTGTGATAGATTGTTACAATCTCAGCCAGTGTAATTACACACTAACCAAGTGGGTCATTTATTTCTGCACCTTCACCATTTACCAAAAATCTCCTTTATCTTTAGAAGCCAGCTCTTCCTCTTGCAGTAAAAGTAACTTAATGGTAACATAAAACACGGTTGTTTACAGTTGGGAGGTAAATACAAAACTGAAAAATAGAAGTTTCACATGTTTTAAGGCAGGGGTAGGGAACCTATGGCTCGGGAGCCATATGTGGCTCTTTTGTTGGCTGCATCTGGCTCTCAGACAGATCTTTAATAAATAGTGACGGCTGCTGTGTCTCTTCACTGGACTGATCACTGGACACCGGCACACAAGCCTGGGTCAAGGAGAAGAGCCTGGGAGCGTAGAGGAGCTTGCTGCAGGGAGCGCTGGTAAGTAAATGATCTTTTTTTTTTTTTTTTTTGCTGTGACTACCTATCTACTGGGGGGCATGTGCTGGGGCTACCTATCTACTTGGGGGCATGTGCTGGGGCTACCTATCTACTGGGAGTATGTGCTGGGGCTACCTATCTACTTGGGGGCATGTGCTGGTGCTACCTATCTACTTGGGGGCATGTGCTGGTGCTACCTATCTACTGGGAGTATGTGCTGGTGCTACCTATCTACTGTGAGTATGTGCTGTGGCTACCTATCTACTGGGAGTATGTGCTGGGGCTACCCATCTACTTGGGGGCATGTGCTGTGGCTAACTATCTACTGGAAGTATGTGCTGTGGCTAGCTATCTACTGGGAGTAGGTGCTGTGGCTACCTATCTACTGGGAGTAGGTGCTGTCGCTACCCATCTTCTGGGACTATGTGCTGTGGCTACCCATCTTCTGGGACTATGTGCTGTGGCTACCCATCTACTTGGGGGCATGTGCTGTGGCTACCCATCTACTTGGGGGCATGTGCTGTGGCTACATATCTACTGGAAGTATGTGCTGTTGTTACCTATCTACTGGGAGTATGTGCTGGGGCTACCTATATACTGGGAATATGTGCAGGGGCTACCTATCTACTGGGAGTATGTGCTGTGGCTATCTACCGGGAGTATTTGTTCTGGCTTCCTATCCACTGGGAGTATGTGCTGGGGCTACCTATCTACTGGGAGTATGTGCTGTGGCTACCTATATACTGGGGGCATGTGCTGTGGCTACCTATCTACTTGGGGGTGTGTGCTGTGCCTACCTATAAACTGGGGGACATGCGCTATGGCTACCAATTTGGTAGCCGTCGGTATTTATAGGAACCCGGGAAGTTGGCAGCGCCAATCAGCGGTGCACTGGCCCTTTAAATCTGCGAGTGCCGGCCAGCCAGGACGGGAAAGGGGTGGGTTGAGTGAGATCGGAAAGGGGCGCCGCCACGGAGAGGGGCATGGGATTGTCTGCGATCCAAGACTTAGATCGCAGGGGCACCCGCGACACTGGGACTACCTATCTACTTGGGGGCGTGTGCATATGGTACGGCTCTTACGGAATAATATTTTAAAATATGTGGCGTTTATGGCTCTCTCGGCCAAAAAGGTTCCTGACCCCTGTTTTAAGGTCTCCTCCTGGATTTTATAAAAACAGAAAAATGTAACTAAACTTGAACTGGAACGTTAAGAAGTTTCTATTTAAGGGCTTTTATTCTTTTAGTTCTAGGACTACACAACAACTTTCGCTGTGGTACAGGTTTCTTTTGTGTTGTCCTAGTTGTTTCACATCTTATGTGAGTAAATATCTTTGTTAACATTATAAAAAAATTCCTACAACTTCATATGTATAGACCATATGTATAGACCAACCAACATTATATTGCAGTCTTTGTCAAAGACCTTTTACCATTTTTTTTTGTTTTGTTAAAGGAAAAAAAATTACAGAATTCACAAATTTGTGACATAACTGAACCCACTTTTTCTCAATTTTTTTTTGGGCAAATCCGTCTTGCATCTGCCGCTCACTCCATGATGAGTATATCTTGAGGTTCCAGTCTCTTGATTTATCTAGTGGCCGTCATGTGGTTCTATGCCAGGTCTTCCCTGGCATATAATTGGGCTTTACCCTGTGCAAGTTGTAGGCGCAGGCTATAGTGCTCAGTTGCAGGGCAGGAACAACTGATCATGAAAACTGACTTCTTGTATGGATGGGGACTATTGAGTAGGCATGTGGATACCTCTACACCATATAACCCCCAAATAATATAAGCATAGTATTCGAGCATGTTAACATGTGAGAAGAACTTTAACAATGTTCTATACCATTGTTATATTAATAAAACAGAATGTTTCTACCTTGCTGCTGTCCCTTTCATAGATCCTTACTCGACGTGGCTACTAAAAACAAAATCCTACTCTTCTGGTTAATTTTCCTTGCTCTTTTATTTATTGAAGACCGTAACATGCCGTCAAATTTATGGAGCAATAATTAGTATATCATTTTCAATGTTCCAGTGAACTTTTGTCATAAAAATGTAAGAGGTTTTTAATTGCTAGTAATCAGGACTGCGTGTTAAAAGACTGCAGATAATTAGGAGTTCATTTGCATTTTGCTTCTCACAAATTTTCTTAGCGTTGGCAATATCTTAATTCTTTTGTTTTCCTCTTGAGGATTGTATTATCCTGTTTACTGCGCATTCATTTTCTCTTGTGCTTCTGTGGTGCTACACTAGACTGAAATTCTGATTTTTAGGAGAATGTGCAGTAATGGGTATGACTTATCCATAGATCCATGTACTGCAATACTGTAGTACTGTACTTACATGGTGGGAGCGGTCATACCCCAAAGGGGTAAAGTACCCTTGGGGGTCTTTAAAAGTAATTAAAAATATATTTATAACTTATATAAAAAAAATAACATAATAAACATGTTGGGTATTGTTGCATCCAAAAAGTCCTTAAAATTGTAGCAATGAAGACTTCATCCATATCCTGCAAAAAAAAGACGCCTTACACAGCTCCGAAGTTGGAAAAAGTTATTAGTGTTAGAATAAGGCAAAATGAAGAAAAATGTATATGTACAAAAGTATTTTTTTAAAGTCTATCAAAACCTACATAGATATGTTATCTCTGTGATCGTACCAACCATGCTCTGTAAACCGAAAAATAAAAGTTATGGGGACTGACAAATGAAAACACAAAAATGATTTGGTCATTAAAGGGGGGGGGGGGATGGAATCACAAAAATGACCTTGGCGGGAAGGGTTAAAGGTCATCCATATTGTCGTTAACCTAGTAAATGTTTCCCTTCTACCCAGAGGAACCGCAGTTCAGCTGATGTCAGAACTCCCTGTCACATCCCATGTCTTGCGGATTTCTGGCAGGTCAGGGGGATGAATACTCAATGCAAATATTATCACCTTGTTGGCGGAGGCCTAGCTGCTGTGTCTCAATGTCCCCCTCCCTCCTCCATAGAAAATCTGTATAATATGACTTCTCATTAACCTTCATTTCACTTAAAATTTTCTGTAAATGTAGTTTTATAAGTGAAAAGTGGATTATCAAAGGAAGAGGGAAACTGACAAGTAAGCATTATTTTTGTTAATTGTGTACAGATAGTGAAATCATAGTGACAAGAAAATAAGTCCCTGCCCCCTTGGCTGTTATGGGTTAATTTTACTTATAAAATTCATGTGGCTAGATGTTACCTCAGGTATATTATTGGAACACGAGACTGGTTGCTTTCACTACATTAACACCTATTTTTGTGATTTTAGCAAATAAAGTTATAACTCTGTGTAGAAGTCATGGGGTTATCCAGTTGCAAAATTGCTCTGATTCAGCTTGCCTAGTGAAGTCCGATTGTATTAATGTGAAGAGGTGTTTATATTACTGAAAAAGTTGATGTCTAGAGGGATTTCTAGAAATGAATGTAGTTTATATAGCACATACCTTTTACTGTATTACTAAGTAAACACACATATTAACCTTTTATTCATGGAATACAAACTTGGGCTGATGCCCAACTCAACTGTGTACCATCAAAGTGATGGTTCCAGTGTGATAAATGAGGCTGCTTTCCATATTGACCTTGTAACGGTGTAGAGTTTTCTTTATACTTATCTGACACATAACACTTTTCATCACATTGTAAGGCCGAGAGCAACGTACAACTCAGCCTACCTTATACAGATACTACACTACTTACAGGGAAAATCGAATGACGTGGAATACATTTTATCACTGTAAATACTTAGTTTGAGACTAAAGAGGAACTGCCCTCTCTTCTGACCTGTCTGTTTTAGTAATTAGTAATAATTGCCTAATTATGGACCATCTCATAAAACCTTGGGCCTTTTCTCTTAGAAGTTTTTTTTTTTTTTTTATTTACCAACTGAGTGATACTAGTTGAGGTTATTCCATATGACCAGACATTGTCCAGTATGTAGACACATGCCCCCAGCTGTGCAAATCTGGTTGTCAATTTATTCATGAGCTTCTCAGCGGAACGTTACAACAAAAAGTAATTGGAATTACATGCGGTCCCCTACTTATGAACACCTAACTTACAGACAACCCCGAGTTACAAACTGACCTCTGGATGTTGGTAATTTACTGTACTTTAGCCATAAACTACAGTAAATTGCTATAACAGTTATCAGAGGTGTCTGCAATTAAAATTTATTATTATTCCTGGTTATGGTGACATCCCAACATTTTTAAAATCCAATTGTCACAGAGACCAAAAAAAATTAGCTAGTAACAATTATAAAATATACAGTTCTGACAAATTCAACTTAAGAACAAACCTACAGAACCTATCTTGTACGTAACCCGGGGACTTTCTGTTCAAGTATTTACTAAACTTGTACATTTTGTAGTGCTGCCAATGACCACTAATGATTGTCAATAGGGTACCAATGAAATCTACCAGGTTTGGATTTCGTATGACTATCATATGATAGTTGCAGTAACGTGCAGTTCAAAACACAACTTCACTGCTGTGATGTAGCCACACAACGTTTTGATTTGATGTACCGCGCCCATTGCCACCGTATGGGGGACGTATATGGGACGTACATACGTCCCCTGAACGGCCGTGTGAATATAGCCTTACTCATAGATCCAGGCACGGTGACTGTGGTAATCTTCTTGTGTTTATCAATGGCCTATTTCCTTCTAAAGTTTTTGAAAATTTTGGGCAAAATTCTTTACAAAATTATGCAAATTAGCCTAAAGGGTTCTGGGGGCATTACCAGAACCCTTCCCTGCTGCACCACTGCCCCACCCTCCCCTTTTGCTCCCTTAGCACTTCCCCCTTCTTTATCCTTCTGTAGTCCCACACAGTGGCACTGGTGGGGGGGGGGGGGTGTTACGTTCTCATAAGAATCATTTTAAAATGTGATTTTAGAAGGAAGGAGACCATGGGTAATAAATATAAGATTACCTATCACTGTGCCTGGATCTATGAGTATGTGCCCCTGGTTTATCATGCTAAAGAGGTTTCCTCTTAAATCTAACATTTTAGTCCTCAGATGCTATGAGTATCTATGAGTTACTCCAATTTCTTTACGTTTTACTTGTATCAGCTCAGACTTACCCATGTATACCTAATTCTCCAACACAAAGCATGTACAGAAATGTTTGTGCAATTGAACCGAAGAGTTGAAAAACCTTTTTTTGCGAGTTTTTGATTTTGGAACTTGTGTATTGAATAATCAATGTCCCCCTACTTTGAAGCTTAGATACTGAAACTCTGCAATGATTAATAGAAATGTGTACTAGTGTGGGGAAATCCTACTAAATGTATTAAATTGTTTACCATGTTCTTGTATTTACAAAGCCACTTTGCCCTCCCAGTGCGTCATTTTGGCATGTAGCCACTTTTTTAGAGAAAATGAATAAATGCTGGTTTATAAGCCTCTTTACTACGTGGTGGAATGTGTTTCATTATGCGGTTTCTCATTAAAAAAAAAAAAAAAAAATCATGTTATATTTTTAAGTATGTGGTCAGGGTACACTGGACTACTGTAGGCAAGGATTCACTCACACACCAGTTCACACCTGTGTTTATGATCTTCTCAAGAAGAACAGAAGTCTAAGGAATCGTCTAAATGTCTGTTTGTTTTAATGGACTTTTAATGTCCCCCTTTAGTGTCTGTTTGCACCTCTTCCATTTGTGCTTGCCTTATTTGAGAAAAAATAGCGCTGCAGCTCTTGTCCAGTTTTCCGCTCACATAACGGACAGTATAGGAAGCCATTAATGATCTTTTCAATTGATCCATTAGACTTCCACTATTATAGTTTTAGTTATGGGAGATGATAAAGAAGGGGTAGGCAAATAAGTGACAGTGATTGGCAGCACATAGCATAGTAAACCGTGAAATTTCTAGACTCTTCCCATAGATTGTAGTGGAGAATAACTGGTGTTTTTTGGCCCCTGTAACAGGGGCCACACAGGTGGAGAATCAAAAATAATTACCTTAATATCCCTTGACCTAACCAAAATGTTGAAGATGCGAGGGGGTAGTCAGAAGTGTCCAAAATATGAGGATTATGTTCTGTAAATGCTTTATATTGGAAGTCATTTTACCATATGTTGAACTTTTTTAATCATGCCCCTTGTATATTCATTTACTATTATCTGTAGCTTATGGCGGGTCTTGAAAGGTATCCATCTGTAATAACTGCTTCCTATCTGCTGATCTGACCCTGATTACATTGTGAATGATTTGTGTATCCTGCCCAACCGGGGTTTATACTGTAACATAGCCCTAAATTTATTCTAACACGCAGTCTGCATTTCATATGTTTAACATTTTAGCATGAAATATGTATCCATTCTGAATATTTTTAAATTTTAGCAGCCTGTATATCTGAGCGAGGCATACATTTAGTCTTTACAAGTCTCCATTCACCTTTGCACTGTATAATACAAGCACAGTACAATTTTAGATGTCTCTGTGTATGAAACGGGGGAGATGGGGAAATTCAGGAGAGGGAGAGGCAGAAATCATTTCCTAGCAGTCGCCACACTTCACCCACAACATTATAAATGGCTGTTTCTCCATAAGGAAGTGACTAGCTTTGCAATGATGTATGAAATAATATGCATTTTGCATGTCCTGTTTGGAATGATAAAGGTCATATAGTATCATTTACATAATCTTGCTGTGAGAAAATGAAGTGTTGGGGGCATTTTCTGTGCAATATATACATTATCCCTTCATTATTCATGAAAGTTAATTTTACAGTGGGTGTGAATGATCTCTTATGGGCGCTTTTTTCCCTGATCATTCGGTAAAATAATATGTAGCAAAGGCTGCACAAATAGCAGGAAAACGAGTAAAGAGTGATACATTTGCATGACTCGCCGTGTACCCGATTGGATCTTGATTGATGGCTATCATTTGTCTTTGTCAGAAAAGGAGAAAAATGCAGACATTGAAATAAGAGTGCTATCAAAGTTTCTGTAGTGCCAGAAAATTCCATTAATGCTACAATTCAGCATAACCAATCTGTTTTCCTAAGAAAATCCTTTATCCGTACAGCCTTTCCGAAACCATTCCTTATCGGTTTTTCCCGCTGAATATGTATTTGCTCAATGTCATACCAAAGCGTCTGCCTCTTAGCATATGATATGGCTGAAAGTTGAATTGAAGGAATCGGAAGAACCTTTGTGTGGGACCAGTATCTAGAGGATGACTAATAACAAGACAATAAGAGAACCTTAGTCTATTCTGTATTTTCCAATACTTCTCACAATTCTAGTGTTTTTATATCCCCACTTTCCCTTTAAGAGGAAGTTTACTTCTGTTTCAAGCATAAAATGTATTTAATAATCTTAGTGATTTGAGATTTATAGTAACACTAAACAGAAAACGTAAGATGTAAAGTAAGTAGCATCAAATGTAGATGGGTAAATGTAACAAAAACAACCCTATTGAATTTATACATCAAATCTGACGATTAGACATCTGTAATCTCTGCCACTTCTGCTACTTAGTCAGAGACCTTGTATAGTTTCCATCTGCCACTGGGGCTTGTCTGCTGTGTGTACCGAAATGGTTGCTTGACCATTGTAATGTTTGGGCTCTCTTCCTGTTATCTGTGCATCATTCTTGCTGGCACCAACCGTCCAATATATATAACATTGCAGACTGCCTGCAATGTGTCCAGATGGCCACAAAGCTACCTGTGGGGCTGTGGCAAGGATTGTGTGACTACATCATCCGTATTGCTAGCTGCCCATGTATTTTATAGAAGAAAACAGATATACGAAGAATCAACACATTAAGCTTAAAGGCATTTGCTACTTTTGCCAAGCATTATACCCTGCTAGCTGCATGTTGCAAAAAAAACTGAGATTTCCAACATACCTTTATTTTTGTCCATTGTGCCATTTCCAAGATATTCCCAGTTTAATCTGTATGATAATGAGGCAGTTGGTGCACCATGGTTGTGTCCTCCATATTCTGAGCAGTGCTGTTCCTACATAAATTACTTTTCTTGTTTTGCTTTGTGTCATCCCCAGGTTTCTCCTAAGAAATAAAGGCTTATTTAACAGAGGTGGAATAGCCCAGGCGGTACTTGTTGCACCAACTGTCTCATTAGCATACCAATTACAATGGGAATTTCTCTGAAACCCTGTAATTGACAGGAATAATAAAGATGGTTTGCAATTTACAATGTATGTCTCAATATCATGCTGCCAGCACAGTAAAATTCCCTTTAATTCCTTTTAATTCATAGCATTCTGTGCATTTGGACATGGTTTCTAATTACATGCTTGTAGGTGTGCTTTCATTTTAAATGGAGCATTGCCAGAAATGGCAGAGTACTGGGTACCAGTTCAACTTATCGCTTACCCTGGGACTAGGGAATGAATATGATTAATAAGCAAACCCATATAACTAAGTTAGAGCCTTTTATTAGGGACATTGTTTTACAGACCTGATAAACTAGCAATGTTGATGTATTATTATAAGCACAGCATTACCTACCCATTTTTTCATTACAGCATTTCCCCCTCATTTCCATAGTTGGGTCCCAGTGGTCGGATCGCAGTTGATTTTGAATTGGGTTGAAATCTTTTTTTTAAGATCCCTTTAGCATTGCATGTGTTTCCCACCTTACGCTAGTCTTGGAACAGTCAGCATTCAATAATGATCTTTTCTATGGTGTTCCTCACTAGGCCTTCTGTTCCTGAAAACTCCAAGTTGTAGGTTCTTGAAGCCTGAGATTGACATATGCAAATTTACCTTAACTAATCACAGTGATGGGAAGCAGCTTCATCCCGTCATGTAGTCATCTCTACATGTCCTGTGAGATTTGGCTGACTTTGTAATTCCCTTTCTGATGTCTTTTTGCTCCCCTCCAAAATGATAGCCAACTCTCATGTGGTTTAGGAGGGCGACTACATGACTAGATGAAGCCGCTTCCTGCCCCTTTGACTAGTTAAGGTCAATTTGCTTATCCAACCTAAGGTTTTAAAAACTGTATAACTTTATTTTTGACAATCTTACGACAATTGATCCTGCACATACTGGGGACAGAATAGGGCAGAGAAACCACCTGACAAGTTCCCTTGAAAAGCCAATTTTTGCTGTATGATCTTTGCCACCTTTTGTTATAAAAAAAAAATATTTTATTTAAGCTTGTTGAGAAATTCTTCACCTTTTTAAAGGTATTTAAGCCAGGGATTCCCAGTTGTCATTGACTATGTAATCCCAGTTGAATTACAGCTACTATCTTTAAAGTGTTAAATATGTTAAACATGTATATAAATTATATCTATTACATCAGAACTTTTATTTTTGCAGAGCCATAATCATAATGTACTAGTAGATGAAGGGAAAGGCAAATTTTCCAAGTCTTTTCATATTTCCTAATTTCCTAGTGTCCAATAATTTATTCATTAACCCTACTTTCAGTTTTAGATTAGTGGGTTGGTCTCAGGATGGTGGCCAAACGTATGAATAATTTACCATCTTTGCCTAACAGTGGAAGCAGGAGAATTGAAAGGATTGATGGCGGTGAAGGTTAACACATTTTAGCAGGTTTCATTAGCTTTTCATTGTCATATGTTTGTGTCTCCAGCTGAAATAAGCCTTGCAGGAGATCTCTAGTCTGGGGAACTAATTACTTGTAGCGATTGCCATTCTGATGAATAGACCCTCATTGTATCATTCCCCATAGACCCAGAGCAACGTGTGATTCCCAACTGCAGCCTGCCTGATATTTGATAGTAATTTTTACAGATAAACATAAGAAGGCAGAATGATGAAGTGCCCATGCAGTCTATTCAGACTATCATAGAACTGCACATAGCCAGCTGTGCTCTATTTTCCCCCAAAATCACAAATGAGAAAATATCTATTATTAATGGTTCCTCACAGAAGACCATACTTCTCATTTTCTAGATATGCAGTTTTAACTATTTCACTACTTCCTCGTGAATAGTGATATCACATAACTGGGGAAGAGCTCAGACTAAGAGCTCAAAATAAATGTGTAAGCACAGACCGTAAGTTCACATGTGTTCAGCAGGTTCCAACACATTATGGAGAATTCGTTAAAACTGCCATTTTGAACGTTAAAGTTCCCCCCTTGCTTTGGCCTCTTAGTGGATACGGACACAAAACCTGACAGTTTTGACCTGAAGACTAGTTTTTTTTTTGCTATAGTCTCCACTGGTTACAGTAAATGTGGCAGGCCAGGTGTTAACACCCCACCTTTCAACATGGCCAAAGTGGCGCGCGGGCCATAGAAGCCCCAAAACTGGTGAAGGCATGATTGGTCTCCTCCTTTTTGTTATCAATAGTGAAAAAAATTGTGCAGCAGAGCCAGTGTCTTCCCCCTTCCCCCCCCCTGTATCATAGCAGCCAGGCCGCAAATTATATCACAGAATAATCGGAGCTTATAATGAGCTGTGCACCTGTCTGACATCACATGACCATGGAAGAATTTTATCTACCAGAAGTAAACAGTGAAGTTTCCTATAGAATGACAGCACGCTGAGATCTTGAAAACTGGGAGCAATTGATACAGAAAGTAAATTGAAAAATTGTATAACTTTTCATCATAACGCATCAAACATTTATTTGCCAAGAGTAGAACACCCCATCAAGTGGAGATTGTAACAGAAAGCCCAGACGCAGGTATTAACTCGGCCTAACATCAGATGTTTAAGATTTTGGGAACATTTGTATTAAACCTCTTACTAAGGCATAGTTTGGTCATATTTTAGGTTTTGTATATGATAACAATTCCTGAACCTCCCTCAGACTTGCCCTTGCATAATAATGCATTCATGAGTTGTCCTCATGTAAAAGGCTATTGGTAAGGTCTCAGAGCAATATTTTGGGAAACGGGCTTGGGACATTTATGTAAGATTTGTGGGATTTCTTGCCCAGTTTTTTAAAGGCATCAAATAGCATATAAATCCCTCTTGCACAAAGCAGAAGACTCCTGGGGCTGCCATGGAATGTGGGAGGGAGGTGCTCCCACTTAGAGTTTGGGGACACATCCCTGGTACAGGACTGCCCTTCAGAAACTTAGAAATTCATTTTCATAGATGTGTGACAGATTTGCTTTAGCCAATATACTGTCCTAGTCTGCACTTTGAGGATTTGGATCATCTCTGCTGCTCTTCTCAGACACTATAGATAACAGTATTTTCCTCTCTCGTCTGTTAACCCTCCTCTATATTGCAGCTGGTATCTCATCTTTCCTTTTACTATAACAAAGTAACCAATAGATGAAATGGTCTCGTATTGCAATGGTTTTTATATAAAAAGGTTGATCAGAAACCTGATGTGGTGCATGTTCTGCAGTTTTACTGAATGTTTATAACACAATGTCACTGTCAGTCTAGTCATTGCTTTGTGATACATGATCGATCAGCTATAAGGAATGGAAATCTGTTCCAGTGTTAAAAAATATGTATTAAATTTATAATATTCCTTTACAACATTTTTTATTTTATATACCTTCTAAACGGATATGGAATATACTGGATGTGGTTACAATCCATGTACCTTTAAGAAAGCATATGTTTTAATGGGAAATAAAAAATCTATTGTATACAACTATTTCGGATGATGTTTTTTCCAGATAAATTGTATTTCCATGCTTTGTATTTTCTAATGGATATATAAGAAGAGCTATTGAGGTTCTGTTGGAAAAGGAAGTGCACTTATAGTTATGAAAATTGCATGGACAATAGAAAGTGTAGTTTTAACCATATTTAAAGACTAAATGAAAAGTCATATGCAGTTTTGCTACCCCAGAGGCTAAAGGTTCTGAATATTGTAGGAGATGATTTTAATTAAATTCCTGCACATCTAAACGGAGTAATATTTTATTATCACGCACAAGCAAGATTTTCATTAAAGTTAACACTTTCGAGGCAAATGGTGTTTGGTTTGATTTACTGACCTTGTGAGGGAAAGGCACAAATTAGAAAGAAAAATGATGAAAGGGGACAGACTTTGATTAATATAGGTAATGCTATCCCATATTTATAATAGCCTTTTCCCTATTCTGTTTTATAAATGCAGTCTCCGGGAGAGATGCCCTGCTGGGGCTGAAATGAGCCTGAAATCGGAGCGCATGCCACTAGTGTGCAGGGAAGTTGATCACACTGTCAGCAATTCATTTTACAATGATGTATTTAGTGTTCATTTCACCTTCCTTCCATGAAGAGGAATTCCTCAGATGGAAAAGTGATATTGTTCTTTTCAAGGACAAACCTAAAGAGAAAAACACAAGATAGAAGGGCTTGCACTAATGGAGGAGAGTATGTGTAGTACATGGTCATAAAGACTTTATTCCGTCACACTATACAAAGGGTTAATAAAAAAACTAATTTACTCAGTCAAACAATAGACCTGATGGGTATTAGAGGTGTTCATTCCCTTTGTTTCCATTGTTGAACCAAAAGATTAAATATGTTCTGAAAACCTAATTTTGGATATTTCCCAGACTCCCCTTGCCGTGTCCATGTCTGTAAGTCTCCACGCACTAGCAGAGGTGGCCTTTAATGGCAAGGTCTCCATAAGGAATCTGCTTACCTCTGTGATCACCCTAGCACAGACGCCAAATTTATGCGTAAACTCCCACATGACCCACCATCTGACAGAGGACAAAGTGTCCCTTTTGGCCTCATTTGTGCTGATATATTTCAGCAAACCATTTTTTTTGTTTAAAAAAACTGAATATTTGTGGTGTTTTGCATCATTTTAATAATAACAATAATTCTTTATATAGCGCACACAGATTATGCAGCGCTGCATGTCAAATTGGTCCATTTTTTTTATTTTGTAAACTTGGTGGCATGCCTGTGACAGCAGAAATAACCTTAATAAACCCATACCAGTAACTCATCAGATTGAAACCTTCCAAGTACTTTTTTAATGGGCCAGAATGGGGTCATCGTCCAGAAAATAAATCTTATAGGCAACAGGATCTGGAAGGTGTTGATCTTCTTGATAAGGTTCCAGTGGTGGTTTATAAGGTTAATATCTGATGATAGGTTCCCTTTAAGTTTTTCATATAGGAATTTTGTATATGATTAGCTCCAGTACATGCCATTTTTAACAGTATTTGCTGTATCTTTATGCATCTATTTATAGACCCTTTTTTGGGGGGAGAACCTTATATCTGTTGCAGATACAGTCTTCGGCATTGCTGTACACATCTTTCATGCAGGAGTATCCTGTGTACAGTGATATCACATTGCCTCTTTAGTAAAGTTCAACTATTCAATAGTGACAGTTATGACAGTGAAAGTCAAAGAAAAAGCTAAGCAAACAAGGAAGGCTGTCTGTGAAAATTCACAGCTACCATGCTGTTTAGTAATGGCTAACATGTGTGATCTCTGTGTTTTGTTGTAGCCGTCCCCGGGAGTTCTGGCGCCTTGACTACTGGGAAGATGACTTGAGGCGCCGACGACGATTTGTTCGGAACCCCCTTGGTTCAACACATCCTGAAGCGACGCTCAAAGCAGCCATAGAACACGGTTAGTACCATAGAGTTATATGCTCTTGTCAGCCAAAATGGTCATATTGCTACTCTTTCGTGGATGTCAAAGAAATATTTCATAAGAGTAGGTAGTTTTGTAGTTATGTTTTTTTGACAGGTTTATGTTTATTTCACTGATTAATGAGGACTCTGCTATAGTTGGCATATAGGTGGGTGATACATACATGGTAATTATCGGCTTTTTGACGGGGCAATTAAGGTTTTGTAATCCCTGAAAACTGTCAATTCGGAATTATATAAAAAGATAGTGCTTTCAGCTTGAAGGTGGTGTCTGACCCACAGGAAATGGCAGTTGTCCATTCAGCCAGTCATTGACTGCATTGCTGGTCTTCCTTGGTCAGTGGTTACCTGAGGGGGCACCCAGGCATTTCCAGTGTGTCCAACCCTTGGAAACAAAGAGCAACATCTCTTTCCCGGTCTATAGCTTTCATATATATATTTTTTGACTTGCTGAAAAACCCCTTTAGTATGCATTCAACTTTTTTTTTTAAACATTATTGTAATTACTTGCCCAAATATTTCACCATTTAAGTGCTTCCCATCTACAGAACTATATTGTATATAAAAACATTGTTTTAGTATGCTATCTAACATTGCATCATCACACGTTCAGAAGGATACTACACTTACATTATCATATTTATAGTGGTTTTCACACATTTTGAAGCCCCTTTTTTCCAACTATCTACTGCATCTGTGATTGCTAAGGGCCACCCAACTGGCTCCTCCACTAACTAGAACCCCCACCCCTAATTTATTTTCCTTGCACAACCGTATTGGATATGATTTTTACTTCACTGCTGTTTTATTTGAAGTATGCAGTTTGATTAAAGAAAACCTACCATCACGGACCTACCTAATAAGGAAGATCCGGGGGAAGGGAAGGTTCCTTTAATGTATCATAACTCCATGTTTTGTTTTGTTTTGTTTTTTTATAAAACTGTTAATGGCCCAGCACTTTCTAAAACTATAATCTAATATATATCCAAATTTTGTTGAGAGGCTACTGGGTCATAGCAGCACTGTGGAGCGGGAGCTACGGCTACTCCATGCCCCAATAACCTCTCTTGAACACTCCTACCAAGAAGTCTTCAGCACTCGTCTGCCAAGCCAGAGTTATGGACATGCACAATAGCCCCAGAACTGAGGCCACAAATCTGCAAGTATACACGCTCTGTTTGGTCTATGCAAAGCCGGAGCTACTGCACGCGTGCAGAAGACTTCTTAGTTGGTAGGACCGAGAGCGGCTCCTGGGGCATTTAGTAGCTGTAGCTCCTGCTCCACAGCGTGGACCAGTAGCCTCTCAACAACATTTGCATATATAGTTCTAGAAAGTTCTGAGCTATTAACCATTTTATTATAAAAAGAACATATAGCTATGATACCTTATTAGGTAGATCTGTGATGGTAGGTTTCCTTTAAAGACCATTTACCATCAAAATCATGCATGATTAACTAGGGAAACTTAGTAACACTGCCTAGATCTATGAGGGTGTCTTCTTATATTTATTATCCATGACTTCCTTCCTTCTACAACTTTTAAAAGTATTCTAGTGTGCCAGAACTACTCTGTGCAAGAGCACTTCCCCCTTTCCACTGTGTAAAATGACATCAAGTAGAGGTGGGGGGGGGGCGGGGGGAGTGTAAGTGGCGCAATGGAAGGGTGAAACAGTTGAAATGCCTGTGAAGAAAAGAGGGGCTCTGGTAATGTATCCATATGGTAAATGTTCTCACGATTAGCTTCCGTTAAGATACGGTCTTTATCTGAGGAAGGGATATAGTAGAGCTGACTCTGTGTTTGTTAAAGGTGAATTAGCAGAGCTGAGAGTGTCATTATGTTTTATACCCGTGTCATTGATCTCATCATCTCTAAACTCTGATCTGTCTCATCTCTCTTTTTCTATGTGTCAGATGCTAGTAAAATGTTTAGGAGCTAAATAAAAGTGTATATAAACCCTGGACCCAGATAATCTAGGCACATGGCCAGCACACAACATTCTATAACACAGAAATCATGAAGTGTCTGCTTAAAAAAGTCCCCACCTCAAGTCTGGAATTTTACACTGACCATCTCTAAGTGACAGGAGCTAAAACTGAGTAAAGTAAGGGAGTTAAAAATGATCTTTAGTGTGTAAACATCGCTAGGTGATAAAAATTGGAGATCTTTCTTAAAGAGTAATTAAACTTTTGAAGCTTTTTTTTTCTTTTTTTTTCATTCAACAAGGCTCAGTTCATTTTTAGAGAGCTGAGCTGCAATACCCGCACAAACTATGGTCAGGTGTGGAACTGTTTTTGTAGGAAAGCAGCCATGTTTTTCAATCCCCAGACAACCTTTATCTCTGAACTGTCTGTAGATACAGGACAGAAAGCTGATTTACTCAAAATACTGGGTTGTTCCAAGAGGAATGGCTGGAAATGTACGTTTTCTGTACCTCCATTCATATGTATGGGAATCACTGCTGTCTCTTGACTGCTCCTCTTCGGACTCTTCAACCATTAGTGAGATCCCGTTCTGTTAATGAGTGGGAGTACCAGCAATTGGATCCTCATCGATCAACTTGTTATCCACAGGATAAAGGTATAACTGCAATATTGGGACAACCCCTTTAATAAAAAAAAGAGGAATGGAAGAGGAAAAAGATGGACACAGGAACATATTTTTTTTATAAAGTATATTACAAAGTTTAGTATTCTCATCTATGTGATTGATTTATCAGTATTCTTTGAGAATGGATCATTATTATCAAAATCTTTTGTAAAGATCTATTAGTTCCATTTTAACAATGGAACAAAAAATAATATCTATAGTTATATTGCACTATTATTCAAAAGGAAAGCAAAGCCTGGAACAAAAATTATTGAAATGTAGACATGCATATGTTTTAAACTTTGTATATGATGTTTTTTATGTGGAGTTGTACCATTTAAATTGAGTGTCATAGATGTAAAATTTACTTTCTTGATATACAGTAAGTCACTCACTTCTGACAAGATTCTTACTCCCTAGGAGGATGAGTTCTATATCTTCCTTATTGTCATCACATATTCTGTGATATATAGGTGTTGAGTAGAAAGTTTTATACCTGTGAACGCTTCTCCATTGATATTAAATCTCGCTGCTAAAAACCTATATCAAGCTATGTGATGTACCGTCTGCTTGGAAGATAAAATATCGCTGAACCGACCCAGTGTTGTTTTTCATTATTTGTATGGGAGAGTGCCATGCATCCATGCATCAGAACATCTTTAAAAATAAGTATAAAAAATGTGGTTTAAATCACTGTGGTGGAGATGGATAAAAGTGCTGGCATCAGATATTGCTGAAAGATGGGCATTCAATATGGCACAATAGAATTTTTTATTATCATTCTAGAGATAAATATATTTTTATGGGTTATATAGGGTAAAAATATTAAACTTTTTTTTAAAAAACTATGTAAAAAATATAGAAAAGTCTACCAAAATAAACAGAATAGAAAGCAATAAGTGATACATTTCACTATAGGTGTGTACCTCTGAGATATTATTTAGGTGTCACATATGTACATTTACAAACCACCTTAGTATCAAAGTCAGTTTCATGCCATCGTTTACTCTCCACAGTTAACGTGCACAGACTTGACTCTAACTTAGTTTAACTGACAGGTTAAATAACTAACACTAACTAATCATCTATTTGAAAACTGCTATTATACAACAGTAAAAGTATACCTATTTATCCAGAAGCAGCTATTCATCTATTATTTAAATAATCATAAAAAAAAATACAGTCCACATCAGCGATCTCAAGCATACAGTCAGATTACGCCACTTCTAAACTGGAGCTGCCACTGCCAACCCAGCCCCCCTCAGTAATGAGGAGTTGAGATGGTCATTGGCTGTTTATGATTCCCTGAGAATTCGGGAGTGGGTCCATGTTTCGCCCCCTTCCCTCAGTTATTCTCTTTTAGCGAGTTACACACATCCATCGTCTCTCTCAAGTCCTTCATTTCTGAGGGTGGCCGGGTTAGCAGTGTCAATGGCAGTTAGGATGCAGGCTAGCTTAACTGTGTGCTGAACTCCTCACAAGCAAGACTGGATATTTAGTAACAGAGTGCATAAATGAAAGTCTTTTCTAGAATGGTGGGCAATAATCCCACGGATAAAGGCATAAGTGAAACATGTATATATAGGCGTTTAAAAGGTACAATGTGAGGTTTGTGGGGTGATTGCTGGTGAATCATTTTGTGGCATTCAATAAGATCGGTTATTTGTGAATCATCCCATAAAAAATACACCCTAGAGCAGCGGTGGCAAACCTATGGCGCTACCTGGGACTACTGGAGGAGTGGGAAGGTGTGGGCAGATCTGGATCATCATTATAGCTCCTGCTCCAGCCCTGACAATTCCTCCTGTTAATGGACCCAGGAAGGAAGCTACAATGATCATCCAAATCTTTCCTATTTTCTGCTTTATTGGTGTCCTCAGGGTGCAGATATGCATGAAAGCTGTGACAGAGGAGGGAGTCACTAATTAAATTTCTGTGTTGGCACATTGCGATAAATAAGTGGGTCTTGGTTCTAATTTTGGCACTTGGTCTCTAAAAGCTTCACCATCACTGCCCTAGAGCAAGTCATTAGCTCCAAATTCACCTCCAAATGTGGTGATTTCATACTGGTACTATTAAGGCACCTGAGGTCCAGGGCAGAAGGTATAATTCAGTGACTGGAGTGTTCCTTTTATGGGTCTGAATGGCAGCAGTATTTATTCAGTATTTCCATACACAGTGATGACCACACCACCCTCTCTGCTGAGAAAACATGACCACCTTTACTTTAGTGGAGCTTTGTTGTAGCTGCATGGACAGTCGGTGGCTGTGAAAATCATGTTCAGACGGCAACTGATGAAACCCCTTTCCCTTTTACCTAATGCCTCTTTTACTACCCCAGAACTGCCATTGCCTCTTTCACTACCCCAGAACTGCAGATGAGGTGAAGTGGCGCTGTATGTCATATCTATACATGCCAGGACCAAGACATTTTATAATTAGAAGTCCACTCTCATGCACCTGCTGCCAGTGGCTGAACCGGCCTCTGGTCTTACTGGAGTCAAGCGATATTGGCTATGATGTATCTTCAGTGTAAGGGGAATCAATACTAGTTTAGTGGGTTTTATTTGCTGTTGCTAGCAATATGTGCATCAAGCTGTCAAGCTTTTTTTATCTCTGGCAAATGAATTTAAGTAGATAGTGTATAAACCCATTCAGCCATAACGCCTGCAAACCGCATTGTGAAGTGCATTTTTATGCAGGAGACTGGCAAATCTTTAAAATCCTTTCTACTGCGGCTGCCAACTAATGTTTAGCATATAAACGCACTTGGCATATAAAAGTATTTTTTTTTAAAAATCCCTTCTCTTTATGTGCTTTTTTTCATTTGTTGCTTTTTTAAATCAAGAATGGCAACACAAAATTACCAATTGTTTAAATATTTTTAAGCATTTTTGGGATATTTTAAAATTTATTTTCCCATATTTTTATCTGTACTTTTTTCTGTAATTTGCTGTTTATGGCTATGAAGCTGCTCTATGTAATATCACTAAATGCTGTTAGCAAAGGCACAATCAAGATGACAGGTTCCAGAATAATGGATCTAAAATATAGAAAGTCTACAAAAATGAAAAGATTAGAAAAAAAATAATAGAATATTATTCTGCCAGGGGGGAGATTTATCAGAAGTGTCAGAAAGCAGAACTCTAGTTTCCCATGGCAACCAATCGGAGCTCAGCTTTTGTTTTTCCGACAGCAGTTTATAAAATGAAAGCTGAGCTCTGATTGGTTTCCACGGGCAACTTGAACAGTTTTACCTCAGACACTTCTGATAAAACTCCTGATTGGTGTGTGACTATTTTGCTTTATTGTCAGTTGACCTATTTGGTTTTTTTAACCATTGATACAGCAAAGCAGATCCCCTAACAATGAAGTTTATCATACTTAGCAGATTTTATATGTTTTGTAATAAATCACTGTATTTCCATAAATGAGGCAGTTGGTGCCCCCTAGGCATTGCCTTTGCTCCAAGCACATTGCTCTACAACACCACACCCTCCCATCTGTATGCAACATCCCCCATCTTATCTTCTCTTTACCTGCACACAGATTGTGGAGGGGTTGGGTGGTCCAGAGCTGTGCTCTGAGTGAAGGTAACGTTTTAGGAGCACCAACTGCATCATTTATAGTAATCGTGCAAATCATTTTTATACAATATACTTAATCCATTTCTGCTTATAAATATATGTCGGCATTCACTTCTTGCTTCGTTGCGATTAAGTTTATTGATCAAAAGTCATAAATACAAATAGAACGCGTTTCGGCTTACAAAGCCTTTGTCAACTACCTTGTTAACTAGGCTTTGTAAGCCGAAACGCGTTCTATTTGTATATATGACTTCTGATCAATAAACTTATCGCAACGAAGTAAGAAGTGAGTGCCGGGATATTTCCTTTTATGTACGTTTGGCGTGTATTCGCCTGTCCTCGTGCACCACAACCACGCGGAGTTCCGTCCTTACCTGTGATTCCTATAAATATATGCCATGACACACTTTGAAGGGTTAGTTATGGCCTTATCAGTGGTTATAAAGCAGTGGTGCTCTTAGACTTGGTAGACTCCCTGTAAAATACTCGCCTTACATGTGCCAAATCTTAACAGCATGCGCCACCAATAGATTTGGTGCATCTTTTAACTACCTTGTCCTCATTTTGTGTGACATCATTAAACAAGTTTGACTTGTGATATATATATATATATTATAATAATAATAATAATACAGAGTGACTTACCCGTTTTTAGCTATACAAGAAATGGGGATCTAAGTAAATCTTGCCCTATATCTTGAGTGATATGAAAGTGTATGGATGTGTTTAAAAACATTAGCACCTGATCTAGATACCTTAAGCCTTTGTGCAGATGGAAAAAGTCAGAGCAATCTCCTGCAAGGATTGATGGGGTCAAAAACAGCCTCTAATGCAAAGGTGGCAGCGTAAATACCTGAAGACGAATGTTCCCTGTTTTCCCCGATCAATACCAGCCCCTAGACTATACTTCTGGCTATCTTCTAGTTAAAAACAAATTTGTTAATTCTGACAATTTAATTGCCCTTTCCAAGTTCACATTACCTTCCTTCAGTGGGAAGCACAAGTCATTTTTCAAAGTGTAACCCTTCCCTAGAGTTCCTTAGAGGGAGTCCTTGTCTGGACATTTGTGTTCCTTCGGGTTACCATTGTTAATTGAAACAAACTGTTTAGCATACAGTGTTATTATTGCGTCCAAACTTTTTGCATTATCTGGACCTTAAAAGGTAGTATTTCTTTTGGATGTAATAGAAAAACTGGTAGTGGCACTAAAAGCAAGTTTTTTATGTTTTTATTTTTGCTTGAGTTTTATTTTTTATTTTTTTCCCCATTGCCTTATTACAATTGTAGTGAATTTATATGATAATGGATCTAGAAGTTGTTGAAATCCTATGGATATAGTGGTGAGATATTGCACTGGGCAACGTTTGCTTTCCATTTCTTTTTGCGTAGCGTCAATTATTTATACCCATAGCTCTATATGCACTTGACATCACTGACCTGCACTTCATGTTAATGAACTTCCACTCAGACTTTCTTTCTCCTCACTCTCCTCATTTGTCCTGGAATCCCAGTAGATGGTTGGCAATGCATTCTATAATTCCAGGTTTAGTCTTACTATGACTGTGATTTGTATCATTTGGAATTTTTTGTATTTATTAATGCAGTGTCTCACTTTGTAGTAATTCATTATAGTTCCCCAATGTACATTTTGTATTTTTATTGGCATTTATACGTTATAGTCAGCATGCAGTAATCTTTATTGGATGTTAACAAATGCCACAAATAGCCATCATATAGCACGAGGATGGCCTGCAGATTTCAACTTTACTCAATAGGTCTGTTACTTATGGTCTATTAACCTGGATTTGGATCATTTCTGTGCACGGTGGTCAATAGCAGCAGATTAGGGCTGCATTCACATGTGGCATAAGCCGGCCCCCTGTAGTATATAGCTGGCCCCCTGTAGTGTATATAGCCCCAGCAGCCTGCCAGCTGGCCCCCTGCCACTGCCGGGCTGAAAAGGAGAAGACCTGCGGCGGAAAGGTGAGTGTTGACTTTTTTTTTCTTGACTCTAGTATAACCGAGTTTAAATTTTTCAGCACATATTTTGTGTAGAAAAACTCTGTTCGGTACATAATTTTTTTTCTTTCTAAAACTAAATAGGTTTTAACCCCTAGGCGCACCTGGACGTTATAGTACGTCCCCGGGGCTAGATACTTAGCGCACGGGGACGTTCTATAACGTCCTGCTTCTGGCACCGGCTCACGAACGGAGCCGGTACCAGAAGCAGCGGCTGTCAGCTGTCTAGTACAGCTGACAGCCTGCGCTAACACCCGCGATCGGAGCCGGCTCCGATCGCGGGTGTTAACCCCTTACACGCCGCGGTCAAACATGACCGCGGCGTGTAACGGTGTTAGCGCTGTGGATCGGATCCCCCGTGCCGCTTACCGGGGGATCCGATCCTCTTCCGGGCAGCTCCGAGGACTGGCATGTGCCCCGGAGCTGCCCGGTCTCCATGGCAGCCAGACCCCTTCCGGGTCTGGCTGTAAACTGTCTGAGCATGCGCAAGCTTGCTCAGACAGTTTACACTGCTCTACAATAAAATAGTATTGTAGAGCAGTGTATTGAACTTAAACCAGTGATCAGAGCATCAGAGAATCAGAGCATCACTGGTTTAAGTTCAAGTATGTATAAGTAAAAATATGCAAAAACAGTTAACACTACACATTATAATAAATAAAAAATTAATACATAAAAATATAAGCCCCTAAAATGTCACTTTCCCATAAAAAAACTTAATAAAGTATAAAAAACATAAAAACACAAAAAAAACCCGCATATTTGGTATTGCCGCGTCCGTAACAATCTGCATAATAAAACAGAATCGTTACTGGACCCGCACGGTAAACGCCGGAGGAAAAAAACGCAAAAAACATTCCGAAAAAAGATAATTTTTAATTAATACCCTATAAAAAATGCTCTAAAAAGTGATTTAAAAAATGTTATGCACTCCAAAATAAGCCCACTAAAAAGAACAACTGTTCTCGCAAAAAATAAGCCCCTAACAAGATTTATCTGCCAAAAAATAAAAAAGTTATGCATATAAAAAGATGGTGATGCTAAAATGAATAAGATTTTCTCCAAATTAGTTTTTATTCAGTACAATTGAATAAAATACACAAAACCCCCACATATTTGGTATCCCTGCGTCCGTAACAATCTGTATAATAAAACAGAATCGTTATTAGATCCGCAAAGTGAACCCCGTAAAAAACAACCTAAAAAAACTCTCTCTGCTAAAGATGATTTTTTATTAATGCCCTTTAAAAATGCTCTAAAAAAGTGATTTTAAAAAGTTACGCAATCTAAAATAAGACCACTAAAAAGAGCTATCATTCTTGCAAAAAATAAGCCCTTAAACAGATTTTTGAGGTGAAAAATAAAAAAGTTATGCATATGAAAGACGGTGATGCTAAAATTAACAACAATTTTGCCAAATTACTTTTTATACAGTAAAAATGGGAAAAAATAAAAAAATATATATAAATGAAGTATTTTCATAAACGTGGCGACCCAAAGAATAAAAATAATATACTATTTTCATGGTATGGTTAACGGCCAAAAAAAAAAAACACATAAAAATTTTCCTAAAAATTGATGATTTTCATTTCCTCCACCAACAAAGAGTTAATTAAATCTCACCAATTAGCTATAGATGCCCCAAAATTATGTATTAGAAAAGTGCATCTCATGTGGCAAAAGAAATAAGCCCCTATAGGTGCACAATAAAAAAAAGAAAAAAATTATAGCCGGTACAATGTGACAAAGCAAATCTGATCTGGATGGTCCCTCCTTCCCTTCTATGCCCGGCCGTGCGCCCATACAGCAGGTTACCACCACATGTAGGGTATCGGTGTACTCGGGAGAAATTGCGTATCAAACTTTGTGGAGCCTTTTTTCATTTTATCCATTAGAAATGTAAAATTTTCCACCCAAAATGAGTGTATTGTGAAAAAATATTACAATTTGCAGACTCCACCTCCATTTTGTTTTAACCCCTATAAAACACGTAAAGGGTTAACAAACTTCTTAAAAGTGGTTTTTCATATGTTGAGGGGTGTAGTTTCCACAATGGGGTAATTTACGAGTCTCGCTATTATTTAGGCCTCTCAGTGTCAATTAGAAGTTGAGCAGGTCCATCTAAATACAGGTTTTGGCGATTTTACAAAAAATGTGAAAAATGGCACCCAAATTCTGAGCCTCATAACATTCTAGTAAAATATGTGGAATCTTAAAAAACCATGCCAACATAAAGCAGACATTTGGGAAATGTAAGTTATGAATTTATTTGGGTGCTATGACTTTCTGAATCAAAAGTAGAGAATTTAGAACGTTGAAAATAAAGAATTTTTCAAAATTTTTGCCAAATTTTGTTTTTTTTCATAACTAAACGCAAAAGATTTCATCCAAATTTTTAAACTAATTTGAAGTACAATGTGTCACGAGAAAACAATCTCAAAATCCCCTGGATATCTCACAGCGTTCCCACGCTATAACCACTTATAGTGACACAGGCCAGATTTGAAAAATGGGGCTGCGTCCTTTAGGCCAAAAGATGCTGTGTCCCGTAGGGGTTAATGTTTACTTAAATATGTTATAGTGCATATACTTGAGTATAAGCCGGGACTCCTAATTTTACAAAATTTCTCACAAAAAAATGGAAAAAACCTAATGACTCGAGTAGAAGCTGAGGGTGGGAATATAGCCAGCCCCCTGTGGTATATAGCCTGCCGGCCCCCTGTAGTGTATATAGCCTGCCGGCCCCCTGTAGTGTATATAGCCTGCCGGCCCCCTGTAGTGTATATAGCCTGCCGGCCCCCTGAGTGTATATAGCCTGCCAGCCCCCTGTAGTGTATATAGCCTGCCGGCCCCCTGTAGTGTATATAGCCTGCCAGCTATATGTAGTATAAAGTCAGCCCATAAAAAAATTTTTTTAACTCCTTACTCACCATTCCGACGGCCTGGGCAGCTCCTCTTCTATCCCCCTGGTCGCGGCGGGTCCGCAACTGCGCCTTTTCTTTTCTTCCAAAGAGGAACATGGAGATAGAATAGGAGCTGCCGGGGCTATCGGAATGGTGAGTACAGAGTTTTATTTTTTTATATACTTGAGTATAAGGCGAGTAGAGCATTTTCAGCGCAATTTTTGTACAACTTTTGCACAATTTTTTATACTCGACTTATACTTGAGTATATATGGTAAATATGTATAGCATTATTCCATCACCCTTTCCCAGGTTTAGCTACAGATGCAGAGGGGGCATTAACTTTTGCAAAGTGAAAGACTTTCCTTCTACTTTGTACCTTCAACTGATAGGCTGGAGAGTTGCACACTTCGTATGCCTTTATATCTCCTGAAGCTTGCACCTAAAAACACAATTCTCCTTTAATTAGATACTTTACCCAAACGGAGATATCCACTCTTAAAGTTCTCGGAAATAGAAAGCTGTACATAAAAAGCAAACATTTTGAGTACAATTTTAAGAGTAGATAGCTCTGGTTTTGTGAAGCATCCATACACAATCATCATATCATATTAAAGGGGAAATTCTCTTGTTTAATATGCTAAGGTTCAGAAGGTATAGCCGTTTAACTTTGGCCTTTGTCACTGCATGTGCAAATAGGACGTATATACACTCACCGGCCACTTTATTAGGTACACCTGTCCAACTGCTCGTTAACACTTAATTTCTAATCAGCCAATCACATGGCGGCAACTCAGTGCATTTAGGCATGTAGACATGGTCAAGACAATCTCCTGCAGTTCAAACTGAGCATCAGTATGGGGAAGAAAGGTGATTTGAGTGCCTTTGAACGTGGCATGGTTGTTGGTGCCAGAAGGGCTGGTCTGAGTATTTCAGAAACTGCTGATCTACTGGGATTTTCACGCACAACCATCTCTAGGGTTTACAGAAAATGGTCCGAAAAAGAAAAAACATCCAGTGAGCGGCAGTTCTGTGGGTGGCAATGCCTTGTTGATGCCAGAGGTCAGAGGAGAATGGGCAGACTGGTTCGAGCTGATAGAAAGGCAACAGTGACTCAAATCGCCACCCATTACAACCAAGGTAGGCAGAAGAGCATCTCTGAATGCACAGTACGTCGAACTTTGAGGCAGATGGGCTACAGCAGCAGAAGACCACACCGGGTGCCACTCCTTTCAGCTAAGAACAGGAAACTGAGGCTACAATTTGCACAAGCTCATCGAAATTGGACAGTAGAAGATTGGAAAAACGTTGCCTGGTCTGATGAGTCTCGATTTCTGCTGTGACATTCGGATGGTAGGGTCAGAATTTGGCGTTAACAACATGAAAGCATGGATCAATCCTGCCTTGTATCAACGGTTCAGGCTGGTGGTGGTGGTGTCATGGTGTGGGGAATATTTTCTTGGCACTCTTTGGGCCCCTTGGTACCAATTGAGCATCGTTGCAACGCCACAGCCTACCTGAGTATTGTTGCTGACCATGTCCATCCCTTTATGACCACAATGTACCCAACATCTGATGGCTACTTTCAGCAGGATAATGCGCCATGTCATAAAGCTGGAATCATCTCAGACTGGTTTCTTGAACATGACAATCAGTTCACTGTACTCAAATGGCCTCCACAGTCACCAGATCTCAATCCAATAGAGCATCTTTGGGATGTGGTGGAACGGGAGATTCACATCATGGATGTGCAGCCGACAAATCTGCGGCAACTGTGTGATGCCATCATGTCAATATGGACCAAAATCTCTGAGGAATGCTTCCAGCACCTTGTTGAATCTATGCCACGAAGAATTGAGGCAGTTTTGAAGGCAAAAGGGGGTCCAACCCGTTACTAGCATGGTGTACCTAATAAAGTGGCCGGTGAGTGTATAGCTGTATGGCAGTCATAAATTGGGGTTAAGCAAAATGGCCCAGAATTGTGTAATTGTGGCCCGGTTAGCCAAGACACTTTTTGCAACTCACGATATTAGTGTCTTAAAAAGAGAGTTTTGTTTTAGAGGAGCCTAAAATTGCTCCAATTAAACGCAAAATATTGTCCTGAAAAGGAAGGTGGCTAACATGTCTAGTGTGGTGAACCATGAACCTCGGCCTTCATAGGTTTGGTCTTAAATGTATAAAGCGGTTGTCTCACAATTGCAACTTTATGTACCAGATCTACTCGAGTATAAGCCGACCTAAGTATAAGCCAAGGCCCCTAATTTTACCACAAATAACCGGGGAAACGTTTTGATTTGAGCGTAAGCCAAGGGTGGGAAATGCATTGATCACAGCCTCCTCCAGTAAATGATGAAATGCCATGCAGCCCCATTGATGAAATGCTTTGCAGTCCCTCTAATAATGAAATGCCCCACAGTCCCCCTAATAATGAAATGCCCCACAGTCCCCCTAATAATGAAATGCCCCACAGTCCCCCTAATGAAATGCCCTTCAGCCCTAAATAATAAAATGGCCTGCAAACCCCCTAATGAAATGCTCTGCAGCCCTCCCCCCTCCAAATAATTAAATGTCCTGAAGCTCCTCCTAATAATTAAATGTCCTGCAGCACCGCGAGTATGCAAAGACGCATCCATGTGCTCTGCCCACTGGCACACACTGACATCAGCAGCAGCGACACTGCCGCATCATAGTGTTCGCCAGTGGGCACGGAAAGTGAGTATGGAAGTTTATTTATTTTATACACTGAGTTGGGGTTTTTCCAGTACATTTTTTTTTGTGCTGAAAAACTCTGCTTATACACGAGTATGTATGGTATTCATATGAAAGTCATGTATGCAGGGCAGTGCCCACACATACCACCTATATCTTTGTCCAGCTGCTCCTTCAGTGCCAAAACTTTACTTTAGAAATATGCAAATGTGGCTGAATATAACCTTAATAAGGCTGCCCTTACCCCTTTACAGTAAAAACTGCTACAGTATCAGTTCTGTAGTTCGGCCAGGGAGTTCTTGAATCTTATTTCTGTATGATGTAAGGACTCCCTTCCCGTGGAATGTATTCAGTCCATGGGATCAGACCAACATTCAGGTCTTATTTCCACAGGCTGAATGCATTTGTGTGACTGACCTTAGTTTGTGTAGGTGGATTGTAGTGACAGATTCCCTTTAAGTGTGTGAAAACTGTATTTGCCATGTTCCCATAGTTGCACATTTGCACTGCCCATCTATATCATCTCTATGGAACTGATGCAGATAGTCGAGAACAAAGAAATTTTTTTCTCCAATGTCCTAGACTTTGAGTAGAGTAGCTGTACACCTGCCCCAGTCAAACCGAGGACATGGGGTCCTTCATTTCATGATGAGTGGAGTCCAAGTGATTTCTTATTTAATATCTTTTGATATGTTACATTGTGATTGTAGGACCTCTTAAGGCAACAATAAATAAAACTACCAGTATTCCTAGCTAAAAGATAAGTTTCTCTCAATTTCAGAGTTTTCCTGAGGCTTTTATAACTAGTCACCAGTAACTTCTTGGCTAACATCCCGGGAATAATATTCCCATGTTACCTCGCTAGACATAAACGCTGCTTTCAACACTGGATCATCCCCTCTTCTTCATTGCAGTCAGTGTAGTTTCAGCTATAGACACTGCCCTCTCATGGAACGTCTTCAGTCTTATGGACACAAATGTTTTCTTTCCTCCCACCTCATATTATATTTCACTGTAATGATGTCCTGCAATTCTAGGACCTCTGCTCTTTTCACTTCCACACATCATAAACAAATAGTTTGCAACTTCTCAAGTTAATTTTGTACAACAGAAATGGCAGTCTTTAATCAGAAAGTAATTCCCTTGCAGGAACTTGGTTGATCTGTAGATAAACATTATTTTTATTTATAAATCTATAAACATTTCCCATTTAGTTCTATTACTAATAAATTAATTATACAATATATCTTAAAGGAGGGTTCCCACGAAGACAAGATTCTTAAATATACTCAGGATAGCAAAATGACACATTCCCTAATTTACTTATATTAACAAAAATACAGCATTTCACAGATATTATTCTGACCTGTCTCTATCAGTCCTGATGTACAAAATTTTTCAGTTGCCCCTGGATATGACCTTAAATCTTATGACTTTACAGTAGGCATATTGTTCCCTTGTCTGACTCTGCACTGAGCTGCTCTCTACAGCAAGCCTCCACCCTTGCATTTCCAGACAAGCTCACACACATACACAGATTTCCTGCTGGCAAGCAACAGCGTGGGGAGAGTAAAGCTGCAAGCTACAGATAGATGAGGTCTTTATCGATGGGAGGGGGAGGGAGGTACAGAGCTGACATTGTATGTTGTGGCTGAGATGTAGCAGAGCTGAGAATGTAATTGTGTGTTATATGCATCTCATGGATCTCTCATCTCTGTCCTGGTTAGAAAATCCCTGCCCCCTCCCTAGCATTTTACACTGACCAGCCTATGGAGTTATAGGAGCTAAAACAGCAATAAAACAGAGTAAAATTGTAAAGTAAGGGGTTAAAAATGATCTTTATTGTGTAAACATCACTAGGGGATTGAAATTTGAGAATTACATTTAAATTACAAAAATTGGATAAATTATCTATTGTTGCTTCAATTTGTTCAAATTGGAGGTCCTGGGTTAGGTTGAATTTCATTCATATTCTGAAGGCTATTGGCGTATTGACTTGCTCCAATATTTCAATATTGGTTGAGTACTTGTATACCTTCATAAAACACTGAGGTTATTGTGATTTCAAATGTTTTCATATAATGTGAGCAAAGCATAAAATATGTACAAAATGCCCATAGCACAAGGGTAGTGACATTGTGAGTAACCTTATTATATGACTCGCTGCAAGCTGTTACTAGCCACATGGCATTGATGAATTAGCTGGTGCAGTGCATTGCATGCTTTACAACGCTTACTGTACCTTTTATCTGACTGCAGTAAAAGATTGTACTTTTTGTTATTACTTTACTACAATTTTTTTCATTGAGTTTTCACAAAGTGTGAGTATGCAATATAAACTGTTTTTTAGCAATCTATACCAGGACAAAATAACTGGTAAACATTCAATATCACTTTTATATTATTTTCTCTCTAGCAGCCACTATTTTAATGAATGCAACTTGAAATATAAAATCTATTAACTCTGCACATGGCCGTCACCAAAAATTATGTAAATCATTGTATCCCTGAGGTAAAGACTATGGACAAACCCAATTCAGCCTTACCTGCACTCTCTCTCTCTCACCTCATCCTTTGATTTCTTAGTACAGGCGGTCCCCTACTTAAGAACACTCGACTTACATATGACCCCTAGTTACAAACGGACCTCTGGATATTGGTAATTTATTGTTCTTTAGTCCTAGGCTACAATGATCAGCTATAACAGTTATCAAAGGTGTCTGTAATGAAGCTTTAGTGTTAATATTGATTCTTATGCCAACCAACTTTTAAAATCCAATTGTCACCGAGACCAAAAAAGTTCTGGCTGGGATTACAATGATAAAATATACAGTTCTGACTTACATACAAATTCAACTTAAAAACAAACCTACAGACCATATCTTGTATGTAACCCGGGGACTGCCTGTAATATACATTTGGCAGCCATATAATGCAGATTGACAACCAAAGCTTTGTTCTGTTTGTTTTTTCAACTGATCCAATGATGTCAGTGAACACAAAAAGTCCTAAACTGACCACTGATGAGTGAAAAAAAACTGAAGTTTTAAAAAGCCCGTTGAAAAAGAATGTTTCAGTAAGGAAGCGAAAACTAATCTATGTATGTGTCCATAGGCCTAAATGGGTTCAGTGAAAAAACACCAATGTGAATCTACCAATAGAGTTTGTCTTAAGTGAGCGTGTGCCTTGTATCTTAGAGGTTGTCCAGAAATTATGGGCCATAAGCAGAAGATTTTATAAAACAACATAAGAGCATATACTTTCCTCCCTCCTCCCTTCCAGTATAGCATTGTGACTCCTGTTGCCAATGTTCTCTGTATAGGAGGAATAAGTGGTGATGGCACGTCGATGGCGTATGATATCTGCATCCAAAGACTAACCACATCCAGGAGTAGCCAGGAGTCTTATAGCTGCTCTTTAGCATAACGAATGTTTAAATCTATTGAAGTCAGTCTTTCGGCGGTCCCCTACTTAAGGACACCCGACTTACAGATGACCCCTAATTAAAGATGGACCCCTCTGCCCACTGTGACCTCTGGTGAAGCTCTGTGGATGCTTTATTATAATCCCAGGCTGCAATGATCAGCTGTAAAGTGTCTGTAATGAAGCTTTATTGATTATTCAATGGTCCCATTACAACAAAAAAATGTAAAACTCCAGTTGTCACTGGGGGGGGGGGATTTTTTTTGTCTGGAACTTCAGTTAGAAATTATACAATTTCCACTTGCATACAAACTTGACTTAAGAACAAACCTATGGAACCTATCTTGTATGTAAAAGTGAAATATTTTGGGCAACACTTTTTTACTATTTTGCCACCTGTAACCGTTTTCTATATAAAGTGACCAACAGGTAAACAAGCATTTGCCAAATTGGTATCAGTGCAAACTATAGCTCGTCCTGCCAAAAAAGATCCCTTACACAGCTTTATACAAGTAGGAAAAGCCAGGGCTATAAGGTATAAATATAACAAAAGCTATATAAATGTGTTATCTCTGTGATATCCCTTTTTCTTTAGGCTAGAACAAACTCCCTGTAAGGCTGTATATCTTGGCTGCTGGGAAAAGCTGGAAAACTTGCTCTGCTTGCATTTTTTCTTTTTCTTCAGTTTTTATGTTTTCAGAAATTATTATTCTGGTCACCACTTTTTAGGATCCAATAATTTTTCTTGTAGGTAACATGATGGGTTGTAATAAGTGAAGCACAGCAGAAATTGATGGTATGGTACACTGCACGCGCATAGACAGGGCGCATAGTAAATTTATTAATCCCTAACATACTTGTCTTTCTGAAATCTCTTCCACATTTACTGTGCATAAGCCCATAGAAGTGAATGAGGGCTAACGCACATTTGTGAGGATGAGGGCTAAGTGTCAGTTCACAGCAGATTTTTCCAAAATTTTGTCATCAAGAAAATTCTTGGCAGATTCCCTCTGCCAGTGGGAGACTAACATCAATGGAGGGCCATGAAGCAACATATATACCGTTTTTCTGGCACCATATTTTTGTTAGCGGTTTACCCATGCAAGAAAGTTCTCAAATTTTCATCCCCTAGTCATGTTTACAATTTTTAACCCCTTACTTTGCCATTTTATTTCTGTTTTTAGTCCTGTCACTCCTTAGACAAGTCACTTTCTACGGACGAGAGTGACAGAAAAGTAAACAAAGTGGTATCCTGTCCCTTTAGAATGGTAATGGCAATGTTGCTGTCCCAGTCCCCGACATGTCCAATAACAGTACTAACATACACACACTACACACAGGTATGGTTACACACATCTCTCGCTACCTAATGGTTAAACATGCTGACTTTTTTCAAGTACTCCAGAAAGCATTGCTTTCACACAGACCTAACATTGTACTGCAGTGCACCCCGAGTTCAGACGATGGGAGGATTTTTCACTTATTTTAGTAACATGGATACTGGACAAGGAGTCTGCATTCATGTCCAAATCCTGTTGTTCTGGTCATTCTAATACAAACTGAAAAGCTAAATAAAAGCAGTGCCATGTCATTCCCATGAAAACCCCCTACAGACCCCAATGTATTATAGTGGTATTGGTCTGACTTCTGTGACGGTGGTCATTAGGCTCTGCCATTGGGTCGAGGCTAAACTGTGAACCTAACATTGCAGGCGGCCTTGTTCAGTTGTGAGATACAGACTATGGGACACATTTATCAAAAAGGTACGACAATTAGAAGAGACATAGTGGCAGATTTATAAAAAGTGTCCTAAGGTAGGACAGTGCAGAGTTCGATTAGACAGTCTGTCTGCACCAGATTTATAAAGTGTCTAATGCTGGATGAAAGGCAAACAGACTGGTTTTCCTTCTAGAGCGCCATCGGGGGATCTCCAGGAGGCAGGGGAGAAAAAGACGGAAAGGAAGTGAACCAAACCGTGAACCAACCAGTGAAATGAAAAGGTGCTCACCTTTTTGAATAAGTCAGTGCGCGTATATGAAGATTATGTTTCAATTCAGTGCATGAGCCATCAGACAGGATCTACAATTTGCATATTTGCACAATAAATTCCTTAAGTTTGATAACTTATTGATCCATCTGAATATTCTGAGCGCCGGATTTCCTCCTCTTTGGATTTCTGCCATAGTGCTGGATGATAAATCTGTCCTAGTATAAGACTGTTTAGTCGTACTCTGAACCTCTTATAAGTTGGCTTACTTTAAACCAGAAAATCAGAACACAATTCTGTCGAATCAGCAATATTTCTAGTGCACAGACCTTTTTGATGTGAGGCCCCTCTTGTCTAGCTAGTTGTAGGAGAGCCAGAAAACTGTCTAAAACCCTTTATAAATGTGGTGCAGCCACTTTTTTGGTGCAAACTACGACAGATTTCTGTTGTGAACAGATTAATAAATCTCCTCCATAGTCTCATGCTGCACTACCATACAATTCTGTCATAAACTGATTGATAAATCTGCCCCTATGTGTCAGCCATGTTTCCCAGACTGACCACTGTGAGGTGACCAAGATTATTACCATTAAGCTCCGCCTCCACACTTTACGGCAGTAGGACAGTATTTCCACAGAGACTTACAGCTTCATAGTGGAGTATAGATGACTATGACGTTGGTAAAAAAGGCTTGGTGACTTCATTAAGGTGATGAGAGATCTTGGAAAATATCATGAAGTAAAAGGAATTTTTAAATTTACAAAAAATAATTTTGACATTCTGACACACAAGTTACAAAATATGTAAAGCAAGTATAATAACTGTATATTTCTCAGCCCTCTGGAAATGTTCAGTCGCACAGCTCATCAATTTGTCTCTGTCTGAGGGAAAATTCAGTATGTTATATAGTGTCTGTTTTTAGTAGATTTCTTGGAGGGTAAAACATTCTTTCAGATTTCAGCACCTGTAAATTTCTATGTAGCCGCACTGTTTAGAGTCATAGAGTGAAATAAGGATTTCGCTAAAGTACCAAAACAAATCTCCGAGCGAGAGAGGGCAAGAAAGTGTGTTATTGTTAATACTCGTGCACCAAGGGTGACTTGTAATGATGTAGTGTGACTGCCTCTCCGGCGCTCATATATCATGCTCTGTGAACTTGACATTCGCCTTTAGGATGAAAGCCGCCTGCTTCAACACATGGGTTTGTTGATTCATTTTAGTGTGTGAGCAGGATAAAGTAACATAATCAGGTATGTTTAATAAAATGTTTGGCTGTATCCGTGCGCAGCTCAGAATAGCGGGATCATGATGCTGACATGCCGGTCTCCTGATGAGACTATGTTATATTATAGCGGTACTTGTAGCTTCCCATCATCGCTGGGGTACATACACATTCTTACTCTATTGCGTATTTTAAGTTTGATATCATTTTCCTCCTACATGAAATCTCTGAATACATATATAAGCAAGTATCCAGCACTCTGCAAATTGCTTTTAGAAAAGTAGGAATCGCTCCTGACATTTTCTGGTTTGGAAAACAATGGATTTAATTACAGAATAATTCTAGAGCATGTTGTGTTATCCCCATCTGTTACTTCTAGAAATTTTTGATTTAATGTTATCGATTGGGGCATGGTACTTTCCTTTCACAATGGGAATGGTAATACACATTTATCAATTTAGCCAAGAATATTCTGCAGGAAAAACAGTAAGTAAGGCCGTCTGCAAAAAGTTTGTGGCTACATACCGTATGCTAGTCAGATCCCATGGACCAAAGAGTGCAGTGGTCAGGAGTCCTTGCATTATGCAAAAATTTGACGCAAGGACTATCTGTCTGCTGGGAAAATTGAACTACTGACACTTTTACAGTTGTTACCGTGTCAGTCCTTGCATCGTATTTCTGTCTGACACAATGACACCCATCCACTCCACTTTGATTGGTCTGTGGGATCGGACCAGCACACCGGTCCTTTTCCACAGGCCGGACACGTTCTTGTGCAACCGGCCTGATAAAACAATATGATCAAGAATTGTTATTCAATGGATTAGACAAGTGATTATCAGGCATTTATCAGAGCCTTTTAAAGGGATTCTGTTTGCAGTTACAAAACTGCGTAACATGTTAGGTGGCAACCCCAGAGAGCTGTCTACTGTGGGTTAGTAGCAGCAGGACTGTAATAAAACTGAGCCCTTCCAGGAGCCACACCCCTTTAAATTTGCTTTAATTTGCTTCAAACACAGAGATGGGTCTGCAGGACTGTTACACTAACATTGTAGGGTTGACAGCTTCCTTTCTTCCAAAATCAACCTTTTTGAGGGGGGAAGTGCCCCTGCACCGTGTAACAGCCTGTGAACCTACAGCACGGAGGGGGTCTAAAACACTCGTGGAGCACTTGTGGCACTCATAGTTCATTAGCCTAATTATAAAGGGTTATTTTAAAAGGAAGGAAACCACAGATAACAAATATAAAGAGATTACCACAGTCACTGTCTCAGTAAATGGCCCTCCTCTTGTTTTTGCAGCAATGATACATTTTTCAGCCTCCATGTTAACAGTCAGTGGCTTTACAGAAAAGCTGTATTTTGCCTCCATGCCCTGACAATAAAGTACAATTTTTATTTTTAAAAAAATTAATTCATAGTAATGATTTAGCTATTTTTTTATCCTGTAGAAAGTAATTTTGGCTATGGTGCATTATATTCCAGGACGGCCTGTCTTTTGGACCATCCTCAAGTTGAAAGAAAAAAAACTTCATAGAAAAAAAATTACAACTGCAGCTGTATAATGTTTTGTATGCTAATATAAAGTTGCTACACCGATCTACTGATTGATATCCAATATCAGTGTATATCTAAGAGTGCTGGTGACTCTGGGTTCCTGAATAGCCCTTATATTATGAAATGTACAGAAGTACATATTTCTTTTACTAACTTTTCTGTAAAATGTCAGAGGAAGTAGAAGAAATAGCCAAGGCAGACATAGGCTGATACAGATAGTGGGATTCTTTAGGATGTTTTTTTCCAGCATCCTTTTGGAATTGGACATGGAGAATGTGGGGTTGAGGGGATGTTATGTATGAATTTAGGGAATGCTGTGATACATATACAATACTCACTACCTTTAAAAAAAAATGCTTTATTCTCAGTGGAAATTGATTATCAACTAATTGTACTATAGCAATGTGATATTAAAGGGCGTTTTCTGCAGTTTTGACGATACAAAGTTGCAGACAGTGTAAGGTAGTAGCCCTGGAAATCTTTGTAACCATATCCTTTGTTAGTAGCTGCAGGACTGTGAACAATGAATTTATTTTTCAGAATTGCAGCTGGATTTGTTGATCTCTGGCACACTGATGTGTGAGATCTCTTCACTAAACAAAGCAGAGCCCCTCCCCTCTGCTATGAGTACCTGCTTTCCACCTATGGTACCCCAGAAATGGGGATATACAGACAAAGGAACACTCAAAATAAAGTGAATAAATAATCAGAATAAATAATGATAATGAGTCACTGCTGTGATAGCTAACCTAAAGCCAGCTACAGCATGGACTCATAGCACATAGATTATACAGAAGGGACTCGTAGCACATAGATTTTACTGAATTACAAATGCTTCCACTTACTTGAAATTACTTTAGAACTGTTTTTTCTCTCTTCATTTTGCGGTTTCTTCCTCTTCTTTTTGGGTGCAGTTTTGCGACTATGCCAGGGTCTTCAGAAATTAGCCAATGGGTGTGTCTGTTCCTAAATGTGTCTTTCCAAGACAGATAATTTAATTGCTTTGCAAAATTTTTAGAGCAAATTAGAGACTTTTTTTTAGATGTACGAACAAAGCACAACTGACTCCAGGCTTAGTTCCATAAATACACCTAAAAAGTAAAAAAAAAAAAAAACGCAAAAGAGAAACCAACAAATAAAGACATGTATCACTACGACATATTTAGAAACATGCATAGCACTGGTAAAGTATCCCGACTTCAACCAACTTTAAAAAGTCACAAAAGAAAACAAATGATAGATGTGACCTAGTGACTGTTTATCTAGCACTTCCACTAAATCACTAGTGACTGTTTTCACCAAGGAAATGGAGTAACACTTCTCCTTATGGAGACTTTACCAATTAAGGCCACCTTCCAGGCGTGTGGAGACTTATAGCCACTGATGCTGTACTAGGGGATTCTGGGAAATATCTTGTAAGCCAGCCCCCTTACCATCAAGCATGACTTTCAGGAAGCCTGAATGACATGATGTGGGATTAAAGCCAAACCAGTATATCTATTCCAGAACTACACCGTTCCAGCGATTTTATTTTTTTTTTAACATTATAACTTTGGATAAATGGAATTTACCAGAAGTATAAAAATCTTTACTTGCAGAATATTGTATACTAGATGTAACTTTTAACAATGTAACAGCAATGCCCCCTCTTAAATGATGGAATGTTTAACGTCCTCTTACTATACAGGAGATATATGTATATACTATATATTTGTATGCTATTACGTACAGGGGATATCATTTTTTTTTTTTTCAATTTAAAAAAAAGTACCAAATAAATTGTCCTGTATGAGGCTCAGTTCCCACCTTTGTTCTGCAGGTTCTGTTCTTTCTGCTGCACCTTTTTTTCCCTCTGCTAATGCAGCGGAATTGTTACAGAAGGTAACCCTTCCCTACGTGGAAGTCCATGGGGAACAGAATGAAAACTGTGACTTTTCGTTAGTGCCCTAAAATGGAGAGTATAACAGAAACAATGCAGGAACTGAGCCTTACAAAAACATGCGGTTTTCTTCCAGTATTACAGATATACTGCAATCTGTTCTATGAGGCTATTATCAATGGATTATCAATAACCATGTATGAGCAAGCATGGTACTGGTTCTGGAAGAAAGAAGTTTTGTTTTTTTAATCCAGGACAACAAATATAATGCAAATGGAAAAATAAATGGCAGCATCTGGTCCATCTTATTATTAGAAATCTTTACATTCTACTAAAGAATGTGACCTGGTGTTGGTCTCAATGTGGATGTTTTTTCCTGTGCTCATTTACCAAAACTGTTCTCTAAACAATGAAAATGAAACCTGAACTTGGATTGGTTGCCAGGAGCAACTGGTTGCCATCAAAAGTGCACAATTTTGATAAATCTCCCTCATTGTTCTTGGCACTACACTGCTGTCGTGAAAAGTGGCATAAAATGAGTGCTTTTGATTTCAACATTTTAAGCAGTCGATTTAACCTTTACATTCCAAAGATTGCATTCCCTATCCAGAATCTGCAGCAATAAATTGGCATCGTGCAGGTTCTAAACTGCAATGTATATATTCCATCCACCATGCTGGTACTGTATTTTCACTAAAATCTCTACTCAACCCAGACTGCGTGTAGAAGGCCCTTGGCTCCTACCCCTGAGGGTGCGATCACATATTCAGCTTTTCAGTTGCAGTTTTTAAAGCCAAAAGTAGGGGTGGATCATAATCATATCATTGAGAGGGGCTGTTTCTTTTCTTTCCCCCGCCACCACTCCACTCCGGGTTTTAACATCAAAAACTGCATTTGAAAAACTGAACGTGGGAACGCACCCTCGCTGGTCTGTCAATAAGGTGCAAGACTTGCTTAAGGCATAGGTGGGTTGGGGCATTTTGCAACACTTTTTTTTTTTGTTAAAAATTGTATCTAAGCCACTAATTTGGAAAAAGTGTCCAAAAAATTGTAATGTTATTTTTTTTTTGTCTATTGTCAAAGAAAACCTATCTATTTATGGCATATGATGCAAATACTTTGCTTGAAGACACACAAAACATTGACATTTGATAAAATATTTTACATGTTATGCTATTCAAAGCGTTACAAAAGATATGGGAAAAGCTAAACATAAACATTTTTTGCAGTTTAACAGTAGTAAGATATTCACTTGACTCAACATCTAATAGAATGTAAAATCTAATAATCCAGCTCTGTAATCTCTGATTCTTCGACCATAAAAATACTTTATACATCATCAGCAAGGAAAGCATTTTGCTGGAAATCTTTGGGTTCACGGTTCCTCCAAAAATCATAAGATTATGACCTTTGTTTCAATGTCCTGTATGTCATTTAAAATTCAGTGTAAACCGCTGAAAGGAAACGGACCATGTTACACAAACAGCATTGTTACGAGTCAGAGTTTGATCTCAGATTACAGAAATATGTAACCAAGTCTTAAAGGGGAAGTGGACTTGACTTGTATGTAAATGTGCACAAAAATGTTGACATCTTGTGAAATGATGATTAAACCTATAAAGTCTAGACTTGGTGTATAAAAGTACAGATATTTTATGGCCGCTTCTAAACTCGATCATTATCCTTTAATTTGTGTTCAGGGTAACTGTGCTCTAATTACTGGAGGAAAGAAAAGAAACTCCTGTGGCAGAGCCCTATTAGGCCACTGAGATTTGTGCAAGGCCCCAGCCCATGTGGTGTGTATTAAGGCAATGTTGGTAATTTCACTGCTGCTAACTTAAAATCCTCAAGGGGGAGTTAATTACAGGAAAACCATTCCAAATATCAATAAGCTGCATATTTTCCATGACAAGGGGTTTCTCGGCTCAGGTTGAACAATTGCAAAATGTTGCACATATGCTACCTTGACAAACTGGAATGGTGTTTCATTTCGGTCTGTATTAGGGGCGCTCCTCCTCACAGGGCAGCCTCGTAGCTTTGGGGAGTTTTATTTATGTAAAGACAAGTGTTCTCACGAGGGGGGTGAACATTTTTCCTAGCACCTCTTGATTGGAAGTATGCAGCACAAGCCTCGGGGCTGTTCTAGACTTCTCCTCCTTTGTATTGTACTGTTAGTGTGGAGTAGTACATCAGGGCTGCTGGGGACATCTGTAGCTCACCCTTTACAAGTCACTGGAAAAATAAAAGCTCAACAAATTGCTGTTTTTGTGGGCGCTAGTTCTGGATAGCTGTACAGCTACATAACTCGGAGAATTGCATGTCTATTATATTAACTAGTTATTGCCCAGACCAAAAAGGCAGGCAATGTTGGTGTTCTCGAATCCATCCTCTTTGTTTCATTTACTTCAGCATTTGCAGGCTTCCAGATGTTACTTGCCTGTTAAAACGGAATGTTTGATTAACGTTCGGAATGACCGATTAATAATTTTTAATATGTATAACAGTAATACAGGAATACCTGTTATATAATACTCATGATATTCTAGAGCCAACAGTAGTTTCCCGCCATGCATTTTAAATTTCACATAATTAATGTCCATGTATGAAATAATAGTGAGTAATAAAATAATATATTTATAGCTTTCATGATGGAACATTTGCCCCCAATGGAGCATATGGGAAAAGTCCCCTAAAATGATATGAAAAAAAAAATAGTTTTATTAATATAGATTCTAAATATAATTAATAAAATGAATGTGTGTATGTGTAATATAAATGTGTGTGTGTGTGTGTGTGTATATATGTATGTGTATATGTGTGTTTGTTTTTCTTATTTACGTATATAGTATTATACACTATTTAATAAATATGTGTTTATTTTATATTTGCTGTTTTGTTTTATTGACAATGTATAATACATTTACATGTGTGTTCTGTGTTACTGCATGGTGTGCTTTTATTTATTGTTATTACCTCTAATAGGTGTTTTCTTTACTTTCCTTGTAGATCCAGAAGAATCGGCTCTTGTAAAAGGAAAACAATCAATCAAAGGCCAGGTTGTGGGAGGGCAGATCTCTGAGAATGATAGCCTTCTGGAAGGGGATGATGACACCTTGTCATCATTAGAGGAGAAGGACTTGGAAAATCTGACAGGTAAATTGAAAGCTAGCTCTGCCAGTCTGATGTTACTGCATGTGCTGTTTGTCTACTTGTTAGCTTTTATTTCTTTTTTTAACCACAGCAAAGTTGTAGTCCAAGCTCATTTACAGGGTTTCCTGCTGTCTTTCCCTTCCTTTGCACACAAAAGGAATGTATGTTTTCATTGTGCATCACACACACATACATATATATATTACACACACACTCTCTCTACATAGACCATGATTGGTTTATAGTTAACGTCATTGAACTTGAAGATATCCTACCCTTTAGGGCTCTTTCACATTGGCATTGTTTTTCATGTCCGTGCTTCCGTGTTTTTTTCCACGGATGCCTCACAAATCACATGAGCTGCAATGGATGCACAGCTGATGCGGAGCACCAACACCCATGTGCAAGAGCCCTTAAGGGGTTTTCCACTTGAGTGGTCCTGATGACCTATCCATAGGATAGTGTATAGGAGATAAGCTGCAGTTCCCAAAACCGGCCACTACAACACTTTTGAACCAGACTTCCGACTTCCAACTATTGACCCCTAACGTGATATTGATAACCCATTACATAGATTTTAAAACTTCTGTGATCTGGAGCAGAATTTCTGTGCTTATTAATTGTGGTAAGTTATTATTGAGTGCCATGTGACTGTTGTCTTAATGAGTTGTACATTAAGGATCAGTCATGTTCACTGTTGTTCAGCAGTGAGTGTTACATGTGACATTGTAAAATAGAGGTAGAGATCCTGATCAATAATCAGGAACAGTTCTTTTATTCATCATAGTGTAAAATATATGAAACCTTTCACAGTCTTGAAGATATGTGCTGCAGTATGCTTAACCTATTGGTGCTACAGTGTAGAAGTAGCATTTCATTGTGTTCCTTGAAAATCATAATTTCCTTGTTATGGCAAATATTTTCCACCACATTTAAAAAAAAAATAAGAATAAAAACTTAAATAAATGGTCCCTTACTGTTACATTGATCATAGGATAGTCACAGTCTTATGCTGGACAAGTGAATGGCAGACCTTTTTATTTGTGAACTCCATCCCTGCTGTATATACTAGTAGATCTTCACTGCTTATTTTACAACACAATAAAACGTTTCTATAAAAAAAAAAGAATGATTTAGTGTAATAATATCACATTTTAGGTTAACGCAATGACTCCACAGAATGTCTTGTACAGTTTAGTGAAGGTAGAGACCATAAATTAGCCATATTTCTCATTTACAAGGCACATCCCATAATATCTCTTAATTTTTTTTATCTAAAAATTCCTGTAACAGGTATGGAGAAATACCTGCAAATGCTTCAGAACAGACAGGCCTTGCTGCAGCAGCCCCTCCCCCACAATGCTGCAGCCCATAAGTCTCTAATAGCCATTGAATTCAATACCCCAGAGAGAATTATGTGGCCTTCTATACTGCAACTTAACATTCATGGACAGTGAATAAATGAAGCAGCTGAGATTCTGATCTTCTTCTATGTGTGCAGAGTATGGGCACAACATACAAAGTATCTTCTCAGCAGTCAGCATCTCAGTGCAATGATGATGATAAGTCTTGTATAAACACATGTATGAAGAAAGGTTCACGTGTTGAGGAGTAATATTTAGATTCAATATTTAAGCATACTAGAAAATGTAGCATTTTTCATTGTTTTCAATAATGGACATATCTTTTTTTCTTCAGTGATGAATGATAAAATAATATATCAGTGTAATGTATATATTTTTTAAAGTCCCTTATTATTCTTCCTGTACATGTACCACCCCTGGTATTTTCATTATAATAAAAGTTTTTTTTCTTCTTTCATATGTATCCACTGGATAGTGGGAAACATATTAACTCTGTGGAATTTCTAATTACATGAAGATTTATTATTACTACTACAACTACTACTATTAGTAGTATTATGATTTATTATCAATAATAATACAATTAATACATACTTGTTATAAAACACAGTTTCAGAGCTCCTTTGGTTTCATAAAATGGAGGAGTTTAACAAAAGAAAAATTAAAATCTTCTCTTCCTTTTTGTTATTCTAAAGTCCAGAGGAATACACTGATACTGTAACAGAGGTGACAGGGATTTAATTACATAATCCTGACAATGGCAATAGGATTAAGAGGTAATCCTCAATAATAAAGTGATGTGGCTTGGAAATGAAGTGTAAATTGTCAGCTCCCCTCCCCTCCTAGAGCAGGCTGCCCTTGCCTCTTGCAGCTGCCCTCTCCCTCCTGTAATTGAATGTCGGGGAGTGATTGGAAAAATGTTATTTTGCCTCTGGATTACATGTTAATGCACAGGGTGCAGAAGAACACAGAGCTGCTTATTTCATTCATTTGTGAGGAAGAGCACTGGGAAATCAAGGCAGCTCTGTAGCTATCTGCTGCCCATCTGCAAACACAATGTATCTGTAGACTGGGAATAAAGGGCAGAGCCTGCTCTAATCTCAGCAGAGAATCTTCCTCATTGTCCACATGGCACACATGAAGATTGATGGCAGATTAAAGACACTCACCCGTCTAACAATCGATGGAAATGACAATTCATCTGAAATTCTTTGGCAGTAATTCACCAAAATCATTACCTGGCCCCTGTGTTCCTCATCCCTCAGCACTATATTAATCCAGAATTTCAGTGTCACTCATGGACTGCACAGCCCTCTGTATAGAAATATTGTTTGGGGGGATCAATAGGTATATGGCAGTCATATATGGCCAGAGACCTAGGGAATGACACACACCCTCTATGTACAGCTATATGTGCCCTACAGATATAGGGGTGTGATAGATACAGAAGACTATTCCCTACTCAGAAATATATGCATTGTATTTGTAGGTGTGCAACTGTATATCATGCTATGTTCTACATATGTTATATTATACTATGCTGTATAGACTATATATCATACTATGGTCTACAAACCTTAAAACATATATTGCCTTGTGTATAATTGTGTATTATGAGACAGTAAAGAAATAATGACATCGTGTAGATATAAAAATGCATTTGGTATCTGTAAAGTTTTTGATCCTACTCAGCTGTACACATCTATTTACTTTGTGTGTAACTACATATTGTATATGAAATGCAATACACAGTGTGTATGTATGTGTATATATATATATGTGTGTTTTTTTTAATTGTGGAAACCGTCTTTGAATATTTTTGTATATGTAGACAGCCTTCCTGTACATTATGTATTTACATAGTGTGTAGATGTACAGAAATTACATGTAAAGTGTACTAGTGTACACTAGTAGTTACAATTATTAACTACATGAAAATATGTATGTACATGTACTACATAATGTATTATTATGTACATGTGTGTGCAATGATTGTAGCCATATAGTATATAAAACATTTTCATCTTTATAGCAAATTATGAGGCTGTTCTGTAGATCTATGTAGCTGCACAAATAAATAATACCATCATATCATAGTATTATGAGTATAACTATAGATTGCAAGACTCCTCCACAGAAATGTTGCCATTGCATACTTTTTATATTTTATTCTGGAATTATGTTTATACATGTAAACAGTTATATATTGTACCAAACTTCTACAGAAGAATTGTACATTTACATGTGTGCAGCTATTGAACATGTACATGTATGCAGCCACCTCTTATTGTATGGCATGATGTATGTACTGCTCTACAGAAATGCTAATGCATATGCTCATGTCAGTAGCTATATAGGACTACTACTGAATTGGTGCAGTTACATATGTACATGTATGTAGCCACCTCTTAGGGTATGGCATGGTGTATGTGCATACTGTATGTATGTCTATAATATAAGAGTGCTCTACAGAAATGCTAATATATATGCTCATGTATGCAGCTGTAGAATATTATTCCATATTGTATGTAATTGTGTGTGTATGTACGTATATGTATGTTATAGGTCGCATTATTAATGTATACTGCCTATATTGTATTAGGCAGTGCTCTAAAGTAAGACGGTGGTTTTCTTTACCATATTGCATTATGCTAAGTTGCACTACTATACTCCGTAAAATTATGTGTATTTTACATGTGGAGCTGACCTATGCAGCTATATCGGGAGAGAACTATGCTTGTATCTAGAGGGATGGCATGTGCATGAGTACTGACCTTGCCCCTAGACGCCTACATGGACATATTTGCAGCTAATATGCCCTTTATAAAGTAGGCTGATAAACATGATTCCTGTAATGTGAATACAATAATGTGTTAATACATGTCCGTATATACCAGAGGATAGCCTGTGTTTGAGCAGTCATAAGCTCTTTCTATGTAGTGTACACTATTTATACCTTATATATTATACATTGGATCATTTCTCCTATTCATATTCCTATATACCCGAGGATAGTCTGTGTATGATCAGTATGAGCTCCTTCCATGCACTGCCCCTGTGTACATACTATGTGTACTGTGTACATACTATTTGTACTTTATATATTATACATTTGAACATTTCTGCTGTTTATATTCATGTCCCTATACACTAGAGAATAGAATGATTATCATATTCTGTAACTTATACGATATATATCATACACTGGATCATCTCTGTTTATATACATGTACCTATATACCAGATGATGGCACACATCAGCTCCTCTCCATGTAGTGCCCCTGCACTTTATATACAATATTCTATAACTTATAATATATATAACCATTCTCTCTGATACTCATATGCATGTCCCTATACACTACAGAATGGCGTGATGATTATTTTCTATAACTTATACTATATATACCATTCACTGGATCATATCTGCTATTCATATAAATGGATAGACTAGAGAATAGCGCGAGGATTATATTCTATAACTTATACTATGTACATCATACACTAGTTCATCTCTGCTACTAATATACACGTCTATATAAACCAGAGGATAGCCTGATGACTGAGCATACATAATCTCCTTCCTCTACATGTAGTGTCCCCATGAAGGGTGTATATACAATGTTCTAGAACGTTTACCATATACCTCGTACAGCGAGTAATCTCCTATATTTACATACATGACCCTGTATACCAGAGGATAGTCTTCTCCATGTGTGTATACAATATTCTATATTTTATGCCATATATATCATATACCAGATCACTCTCTGGATTAATGCTCATTTGCCCTCTTTGGTCTCACCTAGTTCTTTTTTTTGGCAGGTCCGGTGAGCCTGAGCACCTCAGCTCAATTAATAGCCCCCTTTGCGGTGTTAAAGGGGACCCTGTCAGTCACCTCTTTTGAACTCTACTTTGAGGTGGATGAGGATGATCCCAACTTTAAGAAAATCGATCCTAAGGTAAGAGACGGTGACCAGCCGCTTAGAGCAGCCCTTGTGATGGATGAGGCTGTCAGGGCTAGGCCTACCCCGGGCACCATCTGCAGAACCATCCGCTATCCAGGCCTAGGGGTCTATGATAAATTACAATGCATCACATGTAATGGTATCAGCTCTTCTAGTCAACTGGACTCTGTGGCACTTGTAGTAGAATAGGGTCTTTGCTGGACCTGATCTCACTTCTGTCCCAACTCTTTACTATTACTTATAGGACTAACCGGGATCTATCCCAGTCATCAGCATGGTGTGTGTGTGTGTGTGTGTGTGTATATATATATATATATATATATATATATATATATATATATATATATCACCCCTGTATTATGACCCCCTTAATCAAGTATACAAATAATGATTAATAATAAATGGTTAATAATATATAATTAATTACTGAAGGTTTAACAATACATAAGTGGCCTCGATTTACAATTATCTATAAAAATGTCTAAAAAATATTTAAAAATGAATAATAAAATGATATACTTAAATAGTAATCTCATAGGATCTCGGGAATATAAGAGAGAAAGTTGCTACATTATTTAGTGACGGTCGCCATTGCTGGGAAGTGTAGGATTTATCGCAGGCTGCGGTGGAGATACGATCTGAGAGATAAGATGGTGTGTGTTCACACTGTGCTGCTTGTTTTTACAACCAAACAGTAGCCGCTGCCTCCCGACAGCTGAGCTGTCACTAAGAGATCTGTCACTTTTTTTTTTTAACAAATTTCTTACAAGCTGAAAATGTGCAAATAGTAATCAGAAAATATCTTCCAGAATTTGTAGCCTGACCTGCTATTACATTATATAATAATTTACATGGTTTTGATTGCAAAAGTTTATAAAATTATATTTGATTTTATATATTCGTATATATTTGTATTTGATTGTAACAATTTCGTTAGATTAATTTGTATCCGATTTTTTACTGCTTTCGATAGAAATTATTGCAATCTGTAATCATACAATACTATGTAAGCATGTATCTTTACGAATATATAATATAAATCTGCAACCATCTAATTATGTGTAAGAATAGAATATAATCTAACAATATCATTATCTGTAAGAATATAATATAATCTAACAATATCATTGCAATTCTGTAAGCATATAATAAATATAATCTGAAAGAATGTACTAACTATAAATAATATAGTGTGTTGGTGAAGACCATAGGACCCCGAAATCTTCCTAGAACTGATAGAATTGTTTCCAGCACAGACATTGACAGGACAGAGGGCTGATCTTGAAGTTTTTATTAGTCAGTATTCAGACGTGGAGGGTCAGCTGCTGGGCACAGTCTGACCTTGGCACTATTATACATAGAACTTTTTTTTAGAAGAGACATAATATAGTTTAAATAATTTTTTGTTCACTTAGTGACAAACATTCAGGCAAAATAAAAAATAAAGAGAAGATGGCTACATCTGATATGAAATGTACCTTCAAAGTCCGATTTGCTTCATGTGACTGGATTCACATAGTCTGGAAGGAGAAGGTTCCCCCCTCTCCTCCTGTGCAACGAAATGTCCCCCCTTTCTCTCTCTAAAAAATGAAAGAGAGATCCCTTTAGAAGGAAGGGGCGCTGGGCCTCGGTCCGCTCTGTTACAGTCCTGGGAAGAGTTGTCATGTGGGGGGCAATAAATACAAAGTCTGCATGTCACTCCCCCCTCCCCAGGAGAGATTATTGCCGGGGTGCTGTGACCACTGTCCCCAAGTGCATCATCCTTACAAGTGCGTGTCTCCTCCGCCTCATAGCTTGTCCAGGCTCTTGGGGTTGGTGAGGATCTCCCGGGCGAGCCGCCACGTCTGTTTGGCCGCACTCTCCAGGGCAGAGTGGGGTTTGCCCTGGAACAGGTCCAGGTTGGGCAGGAAGTAGTGCGGGCACCTGCGGCACTGCAGGCAGGAGATGAGCTGCAGGAGGATGCCGTTGAGCCGGTCCCCCAGGCAGGCCTCGTCCCAGTCCGTCTCCCGCGGGTGCTTCTCGCACTCGTACAGCAGCAGGGTCTTCATGTGGTAGTTGTGCAGGGGCTGCCCGGGCAGCTCCAGGTGCCGGTCCCGGAGGGTCTTGAGGACGGACAGACACTTGTTCCTGCAGCCCCCGAGCAGCAGCCGGTTCTCCGCCTCCGCGAACTGCAGCACCCAGGCGTCGCTCTCGGCGGAGCTCTGCTTGCCGGTCAGGGAGTAGCACTCCTTGCTGAGCAGGTTGAAGCCCTCGGCCTTGACCTCGGCCACCCTGTTGGGCCCGGGCCAGGGGATGTGTGGCAGGGGCCACTGCGCCGCGCTGCGGGGCCAGATGCCGGTGCACTTGAAGGCGGGGGTGATCTGCACCACGTAGCGCTCCCGGATCCGCAGCCGCACCTCACTCGTGTCCGCGATCATCTTCACCACGTCCCGGTAGCTGCACTTGTCCACGGCCTGGGCCACCAGGGTCTGGAAGCGGGAGCGGATCTTCCTGGCGGACAGGTACCCGGAGGCCGTGATGAACTCCACCCAGAGGGACATGCTCCTCTTCCGGCCGTCACTCAGCTTCAGCACCGCGCAGCCGGGCAGGGAGCCGTCGTCCACGAAGTTGAAGACCCCCATCTGGTTGAGGTAGAGGACCACCTCGAACTCGGTGGGGGAGACCACCTCTAGGCCCTCGTAGCGGGCGTCTATCTCGGTGAGGGAGCTGATGAAGCGCGGCTCCTGCACCTCCACCTCCTTGAGCACGTCGGACACCACCTTGCACACCTCCCGGATGGTCTTGGCGATGGCCGCCTTGCGGGCCTGGCAGCGCTCCGTGTAGTACTTGTTGAGCTGGTACACCAGCTTGGCCTGGGCGGCGATCATGTTGGGGCACAGGTCCGGGCTGTACACCGGGGGCTCGCAGTACGTTGAGGGATCCAATGCTTTGGCTGGTGGTGGTGACTGCGGGGGTCCTGTCAGTGGGGACGTGCTCAGCACATGCTGCCTCCCGCTCTGCAGGTGTAGGCGAGGCCCCGGCGCGGGCAGTGTCTGCTCAGGACTGTCACTACTACTGCCCGAGTTACTTACTTTTATCAATGGTCCCAGGGCCCTGTGGAGGGGCGGGGCCTGCTCCCTACAATAGAGCGCTGAGCTGTCACCGCCTCAGCCAATCAGCGACAGCGCCGGCCCCGAGCAGCGCACCCTGCTGGTGGCAGCGGGAGAGGCCGCTCTCTGTCCCGCACACCTGCAGCCGCGGAGCCGGGACCTCGCCGCAGGTATAGGCGGGGAGGAAGGGGTTAACACGTGGCATCCCCCCCGCCCCACATACACACATTCCCCGATCACACATCTGCTCCTGCTGCTGCCTGACATCAGTCTGATCAGCCGGCAACAGCAATAAAAGCGGAACTATCCTCCTCCCTGTGTGTCTCCGTTATTATTGGTAATGTCTGTCTGTATGTGATGGCTACATGTCACACAGGGGAGGCGGGGGCGCATGCCAAGCTGTAGGTCACTCACTGATGGGCATCTGCCTGGCATTGCCTGCGCTGCTATCCCTCCTTCCTCTGTGCGCAGGTAACAGGCACCTTACCCCGACCCTTTGCCACTTTCTGGTTTTAATCAATGAAATGTAACAATTTTATCAATGTTTTATTTAATAGCTTTGTACTTATTGATAATTGTATGTATGCATCATATATGTGACCCATCAGAAATCACCTGTGTGCTATTTATTCTATCTATCTATCTATCTATCTATCTATCTATCTATCTATCTATCGCTAAAACATAGTGAAAAATTATCCTATATATATATATTTACATAGATTTTGGGCATCATATATATATACTTATCTATCTAGAACTGTCAGTTTATTCCGTATGTGTCCTCTCTATCTTATGCATTAGAATGGGAATTTGGATTTACTGACGTTTGTCTACATTACATGTGTCTATATTAACTCAAGAAACATACTAAATTTCTACAAAAATAATAATTTCCTGAAATAAATGTGTCGTGTGTTAGTAAATTATATAAATTCCATTTAAATGTGTCACTTTCATATCGTTTATAAATCCTGTCACACATTTCTGTGCGGTATTTGTTAGTTCTTAGTTACTAGATTTTTCGCGGTTTGTTTTATGTAATTTTTTTAGATTATACCTTTTTAGATCTACTGTATTCAGTTTATATTACATTGTACAAATAACATATAAAAGTTTAAGAGTCCTCTTAATAACTGATAAATGTTCAACTGCAGAACTACAGTTTTTTCATTCCATATATCAATGTGTGTGTATAGAGAGACAGAGGTGCGTGTGTATAGTTGTAATCCACCACTGTTACACCACTGTGTGTGGGTATGATTTATATGTGTATAATATAATTAGTGCGTATGATATGTATGTATGCCTGTATACAAGCTGTTAGTATGAAACCTATTCTGACGTGTATAAATGATATAATACAATATATATGGAGAAATGCCCTAGTGTGTAGGTTAGTGACGCCAGGCATGTAGCTGCAGGGCATCATGTGGCAGCCTCGGGGCACAGGTGGAGGGGGTGTAGAGGCTGCTTGGCATTAGCTGCCTGTGTATTGAAGCGGTGCTGATGCTGGATGTAGCTCTGCTCCTCCGTGCTCCCGGCCTCCATGTCCAGGCTGCTGCGTGTAGTCGCTGGATTGTTGTGTCCTCCTGTGCCTTGTGTGAGGGCAGTGCCCGGCGGTGCCCGCTGCTGCCGCTGTGTATTCATGTATAAGGGCAGCGCGATGTCTCCTAATACACAGCACATAGAGCCAGGAGGCAGTTATAGAACTAGTGCCCCATATACCTGCCACCCCAATCCACCGGGCAATGCTGCCAGCTATGCATCCAAGCCAGGCTTATAGGAACGAAGTCGGGCCGATATTCCAATTTATTTTTAAAATCCTTTTTTCAAATAGAAAAATTGAAACACTATTTTGTGTATAATATGTATAATATATATGTATGTATAAAAATAGGTTTACACTGTATGAACAGTTATGCAATACATAAAACATTAATTTGTTTACTGGTAGCTTTGCTTTAATAATGTTTTTTTTCTTTTTAGTTTTCATTTTTAATATTGTTAAACATATTTAAATTAACTTTTACAGATGAATAATTTACCTTTGTGTGTGTTAAATAAATATATCAAATATATTTATTTATATTTACCTTTACAAATGATTAATTTACTTTACTGTTGTGTGTATGTATGTATGAGTATATATAAAATTTGTAGAATTATATTTTTTCTCCTAGATGTTATAATTAAAAGCCAACATTTTATTCATCCATATAGATTAGTAAAGCTAATTTTTCCTGTAAAATTTTACTAAAATGTGAGCATTACAAAAACACACATATATATATATATATATATATATATTATATTATATTACAGAGAATCAAGACTCCCATGCTGAGAAAGGTAATTGTAATGCTAGGACAGTGCTGTACGGTCATCCTAACACTGTATACACCACTCAGCTTTGTTCTTTTTTTTTTTTTTTTTTTTAAGGTATATAGTGTTAAAAATTTATTTTGTTAATTGGATCAAGGGACACTGAAAACATCTTCTAGAATACTGTTTTCTAGCTTTGTTGGCTATGAATCCTATAGATGTTTCCTCTCTGGTCATGTTTAATAGAATGGTCATTATGGCAGCAGCGCTGCTGTGTATCAGACCATATGGTAGACGATTATTATTATTTTCAGCAGTTGGCTCTTTAGGTATATTTTTTATTATATTTTTTTTTTAAAATGTTTTTTATAATCATGTAATTATTTCCTTTATGGTTTCTGAATCTGCAGTTAAATTGAGTAACACACAATATCTTTCCTCATCTTCCCACCATTACTTTGCACTGTTTTCCTGCCTGCTCCTCCTGCCAGTTTATACTTGTTCTCAGTATAATATCTGCCATAATGTTATTTCTACCTGTATAATGGTGGGTGTTGTTAATGTGCAGAATATTATGTTTTATCAATGTCCAGCATATGGCTAGAACTGATCCCACGCCGATTAATACTCTTACTTCTCTACAGTTCTAAAAGAACAATGTATTTTATTATTCTACTAATATTTCTTCAGATCTTTGCTCCCATCATATGACAGAAGTGCATTTGCAGCAGTTCATGTTTATCCCAGTATATGGTAATGGATGCTTGATGAATTCATCACTCCTACATTTGCTTCTCAATGCAAATGTCTTCCATGCCAGGACAGAAATAGCCCCCCACCTGGGAGTTGAGCTTTAGGTGGAGTCTTATTCTACACAGGAAGGTAAGGCAGCTCCAGTATTCCAGTACTGCAGTGTCAGGTATATACAGCAAAACCTCTGTCTGCATATTAAAACCCTGCGAGCTGTTTCAATTGAAATGAAAGCTCTCATTTTTAGTGGAGGGAGAATGGGAACCTTTTCCTAACTTGAGAAGGGGATGTAAACCAGCTGTCTAGGCCTGGCCCTGCCAGTCTGTCTCTCCTCTGTTTTCTTCTTTCTATCTCGTTTTATTATCTCTGGATCCTAAGGAGCCTTCTGATTTTCTGCCTGGTTTTGTCTGCAGTTGGGGCCTGGTTTGGTGGGATGACATTAACTCTAGATGGAGTGGAAGTGCTTTGATCTATAGCTCTGCCTGCTTTCAAATGATTTGCTCCCTGGATCTGGACACTCTCCATGCCCTTTCACTTCACTATCAGATAGGGACAGATAATGACTTGAGGTGCTACCAGATGCATAGTTCATCACTGTATCAGGGCTGTACACAGATCCATCATGGCTCGATTAGACCTACTTTTTTTCCTGCTGATTCTGCTTTTTTGCTCCAGTAAAACTGCAGCATGCTCCTTTTTGCTTTGATTCACTCTCTGGCCTCTTGGTATGTGCATTTTGATATGGATTCCTCTACTGATTTTATGTGCATGATCCTGCCATAGCCTTGTGATAACCTCTGTCACACAGAGTCTGGACGAGCATGCAAGCCATGAATATGTAAGCGTGCTCTGGATTTCTGAAGCGGCAGCGAGTGGCGAAGGAAGAATTAATTTACTAATTGGTACTCAGTTACTAAATGAATTCTACATAGCATTTGGTGAACGACATGAAAGAGCAGTGGTATCAATCTTTGGCTCTTCAGCACTTGTAGATTCATAACTGCGTTACTTCAGGTTGTAGATGTCTAATATTATACCTTCTGTTTTTTTTTATTTTGTGGTATGATATGGTCCTTAGGAGTAGGTTAGATGATCATATGTGACCTGAACAAAACCCTATGGCTCTTGTACATATGTATTTGCAACATCATACCTGTTCCCAGCCCTCTTCTCTATCCAGGATTTCACACTGAACAAAACCATTATGCACTTTTGTATTGCAGCCAAAGCAACCTTTATAGGTTAATCAGCTGCACCCACATCTCTCAATGTCTAATGATAGTTTATTGTGTGTGGCAGACGAGATTTGATATATTTGGACACTGAACTTAATAGGGCAAGTCGAATAGTTAATCCTCTTCTAGGAATAATGTTTCCTTTGTATTCCATTTCCAAAAGTGTGTATTTAAAATTTCCACTTGTCATAATTGATTTCATTTAATATTGAGAGATTTGGTTATTAATCACTTGCACATTTCCATTTTACTTGTGGATATGTGTTATAAGGATATAGTGGTGGGAACTGGAAGAAAAGTATTACTTTTGATGTTTACATCATGGTCAATAGATATAAATTTGCATATGTTCATTAGCCAGTTATGTATGTAGCATGAACTGTGTTGTTTCTTCTTATAGCCAATAGACTACTATTGGATCTTTATTTGCATCCTCTAGGAAATGTTTAAGTTACAAAATCAAGAGATGTTCCCAGAAATAGGACCACATTTGTCCTTGGGTTATATTTGGTATTGCAATCTAGCTCAATTCATTTGAATGGGCATAAGCAGAAACATAGACACAGTCCATATGACAAATATATTGCCTTTTTCATGTCCTGCACAACCCAAGTAGTGTAGTAAAAACCTTCTATTGTGTGCACTGGAAACTGACATTTTTTTTATTATTGTTTATTGCAAAGTACACTAATAGATTGCCCTTTAGTCTACATACACTTTGGTCCTGAATAGCCAAACAGCCTGGACTCTAGGGATAGAAGATGTCATAGATAGATACCTTCAGACTACATACATTGATCATCATGATATAAAAAATTTAGTTAAAGTAGTAGTCTCCTACAACATTAATAATCTCCTATCCATGGACCGCCATGATCCCATGTCATGCTTCACTGCTGTCGTCACTTTTTGGGCCAAGGTGATAGGGAAGTGTTTGCTAGAATATCCACCAGTTGAGCAGTGACATTATGTCTGTAAAATGCCCTTATCTAAACAGCTTCTTGTAATTTACAACCATCGTGCTACTGAAAGACTCTTTATAAGCTGTTTGTATAACATATTCAAAGCTTAAAGAGGACCTGTCGCCTCTCCTGACAAGTCTGCTTAAGTAAATCTGTATATTGCCCATGAAGAAAACAATTCTGTGCCTTGTCGTTTCTGCTGAATGTGTATGAATTACTTGACCAACTCCTGTAATTTGATTGAGGAGCATATCATAATGTATCTTCACATGGATTTAACCAGATGGACACACCCAGAGGGGGTAACACCCAGTTGTCAATTTATTCTTAAATAATAGCAGATGTAGGAATTATGGACACAATTTTCAAAGGCAAAAATGTAAATGTACGTTAAGAGTAAAAGATATGTCCTTCTTAAAGTGAAGGTCCTTTTCCTTTTTTCTATATTTTATTATTTAGGTCCAATATTGTATTTTAATTATATTGGAAAGGAAAATATAAAATTGATAAAAATAAAAATAATTCTCAGCATGGTGTTCAATGTAAACTACACTTCTGCTGGAATGATGAGAGTTGGAGTGAGACCAGTGTGGGAATCAGTAAAGCAATTCTAACTTTTTAAAAAATGATTATTTATCACATTTGTAGCTGGATAAGCTTCCAAATGTCCTTGCAGATAACCGATGGCCATTGGGGTTCAAGTGGCAGATAGCAAATATTTTCAGTAGCCCTTTCTTAATAATAATATATGATTTCTAATAAGTTTAAAAAAATGTTTTTTTAAATTTTATTATTCACCGATGTGTCTAAACTGCTATGAGTATTAAAATATTTTTTATCTTTTTGTTTTACATTCTGTTTTTTTTTTTTTTTTTACACTTTATGTAATATACATGGGCAAACAGTTGGCGAATCTTTGTTTATAAGGCTTCAGTAAGGAATTCCATGTGTGGGTGACTGAAGGGTTCTTCTGTTGTGTGTTCCAGGGCTTGCCCCAACTGATAACACCCTTGTTGGCGTGAAAGTGCAATGCAAATTATGACAGTTACAACCCTCTGTTTTGTTTAACTTGTCAGTAGATTTCCTGGCTCTGAGCCCATGCAATGGTGTTTCCAGCAAGTCCATACTCACCCTAAATCCAAAAGGTCACATTTATACTGGCAGGCCTAGGCAGGGCCTAATTGATGAGGAGGGCAGAGACAGAATTTACTGTTCTGCTGGCTAGTTTTATATCGTTGTCCTGAAAGCATTAGGCAGTGGGAGCCCTTTCTCATGTAAAGGCCGACCCCAGACAGAAACTGGCAATCAAAGGAAGCAGTCACAGGAACCAGTGCAAGCAGGCTATTGATTTTTCTGTTAAGTCTAAGTAGTTTGTTGGATGGGTTATGGGTGATATGTTGTTATTGATGACTTCTAGAACACTGGTGACATGACAGTCTCATATTTCCCTCAGCATTGACAACATGCAACTAGTAGTGTTTAATAAATCCCGGCTCCTTTACAGCAATGCTGCTGAGAGAATGAGCTTATAGTCTGGAGACTAAGACTATAAGCTTTGTGTATGTATGGATTTGCTTATAGACTCAGCTTCTTTGTACTATGCTTATTTACTAATACTTTGCACTTTAGGTCCAAACTTTGTGCATTTTGGAAAAAGATACATTACTGTTTCTGTTTGTAGCTCTGACATTCTCTTCATCTTTTGGATTCAATGTAACATGAGATTAACAATAAAAATACACCAATTTACCTTGTGAATCAAAGTTCTGCACTGCCATGTAAAAAGTCTGGAGTTTGTGCCATGAAGATAGAAAACAGCAGCGGCCCTGCGCTTCCTTGAAATATAGGCGTGCAATTAAGATGTTTGGACTGCACATAAACACAGCATGCATAAATAGTTAGAGGAAGGTTAAGTTACCCCCGAATGGTTTGGGTTTTACTTCACCCATGTTGCTCTGCATTTAATCAGAATACACTGCCACAGCAGCACACCAGTAACACATTGCCATTCCTAATCCGCTTTTAATTCCTGGTTTCCTTTTCCTGATTTCAATGCTTTAAAATAGGAGACTATAAAATGGCTCTTAAAAGTTGTGTGCACATTATGATGGAAATCTTCATAGTTTGTCCCTGCTGCATTTACCACTAAAGCAATGAAATGCGTTCCCTTACTGCAATAATGAACAACATGCCTTGGGTTAATTACAGTTTATTAGGGGGGATATAATAAAAGAAATAGATAACATTTTTCAGAGTTATTACTTGTTTTGACATTTAAATTGGTAGATTTTTTTTTTACTTTTCTATTAAGTGCAGACTTGTAGCAGATTACATTTATGCTAAAATGAGAAAACAGACATGGTTTTTTTTTGTGACCATTATTTGTTACTTTTTTTTTGTTTTTGTTTTTTTGTTACTGCAACCTTTACTATGCATAGTGTTTTTTTTTCTGGCTAGATCTTTGTCAGGGCAATATGGCACATGCTTTTGATTGACTTGCTAGAAAAAAAAGTAGAGCAAAATGAAATAAAGCAGGAGACTAAATGTTTTGAAAAACTTCCCTTAAATAATTCTTATGCTGGTCTCTTGTATAACATTGCTGGTGATGTTACACAGGGCTGCTTCAGAAGAGGGCTGCAGTGTTCGGAAGCTGCACTGGCTGGTCGAGGTTTTTGCATAGATTTGGTTGTGATGCTTTCTGATGATTCAGTGATCTACTGAAAACAATTACCAACCATGATTATATGTTTTTTTTTCTATAAATTTCTTTTTGTCCTGCATTGGCAATACTTAGCAACATCAATTTTTGGATATATATTCTGGCCCTTTTCGAGGACAAAAACAAATTGTATTTTGTACGGTTTTATCCATCATATATCAGTACTTCATTCTACTCCTGCGCTCCCGCAGACCTGAGGTAGAAGAACACATTGGTTTATACATTATTGTGCCAAGTACACAAAGTTTTCATGAATTTTTTTTTAGGACTTTGTAGATGATGTATTACCCAGAGAGAGGGAATAAAAACTTACAAACTTATAAATTTGAAAGACTAGAATGGGAACCCATTAAACTAGAAGTCACAAATAAGTTAGTGTTTGGGAACACATACTGTGAAACAGAGTTTATGTTGCAGTTTTGTAGCTTCACCAAGTTCAGTGGGGTTGTTTGTTGCTTCTGACATTAAGCTGCTCTAGAACCCCTCCCTCTTAGTAACTGTTATAGCAAGCTTCTGGTTGAATACTAAAGCAGTAACTCAGAAGGTAGGGCCTGTGTAGCAATTCAATGATAAAGCTTAGAGCAAAGTAGCGTAAAGACTCTCCCTTAGTGCACTTGGATAATCTATAGTTGCGAAATATACATATACATTTTTCAAAATCCCGATTTTACTAATAGTATTAAAATATCAATGCATAAACCAATCTCCAGGACTGCTATCTACTCCTCACTCCAGTTTTGCACTTAACCTATAATAAAGGAAAGATGGATCATAGATTCATGTGCACCATAGCATGTGACAACATCATAAAGTTCACTGATCGATGCTACGAACATCACATGGGACTTTAACAGGAGATTAATAAAAATCCATGGTGGTCAGTGGTTACCACTACAGCCTTGCAGCGCTGGGGTCCTGGGTTCAAGTCCCATCTAAGTCAACATCTGCAAAGAGTCTGTATGTTCTCTCTGTGTTTGTGTGGTTTTCTCTGGTTTCCTCCCACACTCCAAAATCAACATACTGGTAGGTTGATTAGATTGGGAGTCCCATTGGGGACAGGGACTGATTTGGCAAACTTGTGTAGCGCTGCGTAATCTGTTGACGCTATATAACTAAAGGAATTATTATTAATTATATACCCATTGTTGAAGGGCAGTTACATTCAGGAAACTGCTTAAACTTTGGGCTGCGCTTCTGATGGATATCCCAACATATTAACAAGAAATAAATAGATATTCCAACATATTGAGGAAACGGTGGATATTCCAGCATATTGAGGAAACGGTGGATATTCCAACATATTGAGGAAACGGTGGATATTCCAGCATATTGAGGAAACGGTGGATATTCCAGCATATTGAAGTCAATATCATAACTTTGTTCCTGTCAAACAAGCAACTCTCTTCTTATCACAGTATCATAGCAGAGAAGGTTGTAAAATACATCGGTCCATTATGTCCTACCTTTCAATGCTACTGTGTTGATCCAGAGGAAAGCAAAATAAACCTTACAAGACTGGTGCAATTGGTGCAGAGTTAGGGAACAATTCCGCCCTGAACACAATATGGCAGTCTGAATAACTCCCTAGATCAACATTGACTATTAAATAAAAAAAAAAAAAACTTTGTTCCCCAAACCCTTAATATTTATGCTCTATAGAAAGGCATTCAGGCTCCTTCTTTAACGTGTATAAAGTATCCACCATAACAACCTCCTGCGGCAGAGAGTTCCATAGTCTCACTGCTCTTACAGTAAAGAATCTCTGTCTATGGTGATGGTACAACCGCCTCTCCTCTAGACTAACAAGATGCCCTCTGTCTATGGTGATGGTAGAGCTTCTTCTTCTCTAGGCGTAGAGGATGCCCACTTGTACTGGCCACACGCCTTGGTAAAAAAAGATCATTGGAGAGATCCTTGTACTGACCATGTAATTAAAGGTAATCAACCACTCATAAAACAAGACACAAGTGATTTATGAAAAAAAAACATTAGATTTATGGCAAAAATAAAGCCAGTGTGCTATATCAATATGGTTTAACCCCTTAACGACGCATGACCTAATAGTACGTCACGCTTTGGTTGCGGGTGAATGGAGAGGCTCCCCGCTCTCATTGACTATTATAGAACAAGACGACAAGTTTGTAGTTTTTACACTGGAGGTAAAAACTTTTAGTATAAAAATAACTGGAAGTCACCTTACTGTTCTATAAGGATAACACATAATTCTCATACATTATTTACCTCTTGTCTGTTAAATAAGTGCTACAAAATATAATGGCGCTATGTAAAGGTTATTATTATCAGGCAAACTTCAGATACCAAGCTCCAGGTTTCTCTGCAGTCCCATTAACCTTGGACCTTGTATATAAGATGGTGGCTGATGACTGGTTCAAGGCTGGACCATTATACAAGCTCTTATACCTCTTGTGCCACCCCCTCTACATAGTCTGTAAGCTCTTGTGTCACCCCCTCATCCTCATAGACTGTAAGCTCTTGTGCCACCCCCTCTACATAGTCTGTAAGCTCTTGTGTCACCCCCTCACCCTCATAGACTGTAAGCTCTTGTGCCACCCCCTCTACATAGTCTGTAAGCTCTTGTGTCACCCCCTCACCCTCATAGACTGTAAGCTCTTGCGAGCAGGTCCCTCACTCCTATTGTTCCATATGACTGGTTGTACTCTGTAATGTAGTATTTTATTTGTATATGTCCCCTATGATTTGTAAAGTGCTACAGAATATGATGGCGCTATATAAATAAAGATTATTATTATTAGAGAGGGTAATCTTTTTCTCTACATGAACCCTCTGGTTTACTAAATCGTAAAGAAACTTCTTTAATTCACTTTTTGTTCCTGAAGACTATTATAATGGATGGTCTTCATATGTTTTTTGATGGCCAAGTTGTTCTATTCTTTTAATACGTTTAGGTATCATACACAGTGATTTGTAAGGGGACATGACAAATACCTCTCCAATGACCACCTTTTGAAATCTCCCCCTTTTATTCAGTTGAGATTTTAGAATTTCCATCATATATCATATATATTGGTCATCTTGGTTGAGTAGACCCACTGTTCAGTGCCATCGTGGTTGCAGAGTCATTTCCGTGTAGTCCTGAGACTATAAACCGGTTTATATGAATTCTTTTAAACAACTTTTGTATTGCATAAATGTATTTACACACAGCTCAGGATAAATCATAAATGTATTTACACACAGCTCAGGATAAATCATAAATGTATTTGCACACAGCTCCCAAATATTTTTGAAAATGTCAGGATAAATTATAAATGTATTGGGGTAAGAATTGGGGACTATATAACCAGTTAGTAAAATAAAATATTGAACGATCTGCACGCATTTCTTCTATACAATGGACCTGCCTATGAGGAGCGCACAGATATTCACATCATCAATCTCTTGTGGATTATAAACCTGTAAATGGAAGAAAACCATTGCACTACCACAGATATTTTTATGCTACGGTTGAATCGCTTTTCAAATGTTTTTGCTGTACTGATATAATTGTGAATTATGTTGTACAAAGCGGGGTGAAGAAAAGGTTATGCATTTAGCCACTCTTCCTTTTCTGAGATTTTCCCTGCAGCAGACTGTTCATTTGTCATTGACCCAAATTGAAATATACATTGGTTCTGTGCTCAACCCTTGAATAACGGTTACAAAGTATGCGGAGAAAAGGTGACGAGAAAATTAGTCTGTATGTAAATTGTGACGTAATTGCTATAGGGAAATTCTTTATTAATTTAAGTAGAAGAGCTAAATAACAATGCCCAGATGGAAACTGCTGTGGTTTGTGAAATTGCTAATATTTATTGAGCTTTTCACGTCGTACATGCAAATCTCATGACATTGTGACCTTCCCTGCTCTCCATATGACTATTATGAGTGATGAAGCCAGATATCCAAACTGATATTTTTTTTTTTTCCTTCTGTACTATATTTACTTCGTCCCTTCGTATGCATACACTGTAATGTCTACATCCGTCTGGATTCTATACTTGGAGCATCGGAGGAAAATCCTGTACTAACTCCGTCCTGGAATGAAACGGTGGAAAAGGAGACAAATTAAATTTTCATGAAAGAAAGCCCTAATCAGCAGTGACAGTGGAAGAGAAAGATGATTGCCACTTGGTCATTGTGCAGAAGCACTTACTGTAGATTTGGTGTCAGAGCTTCTGTTAATGATGACTAATGTCTTTCTCTGAACAAGTGCCTTCTCCTGCTGCTGCATCCGTCCAGGGACACTGAGCACACAGGGGTTGTGCCTGGAAATAGACGGCATGTGCTGAGACAAAGGCCACTGCCACACAGTCTGCACGCTCAGCTACATTTTTGGATTGCTGATTCGTATAAAATCACACACCGCTAATTTTAAATGAATTCGCTTTGAAATAATCGCAATGGCGCACAACACTTTACACCTCTGGCCTCTATGGCCACCGTATTCTTAGTTTTAGAATATCACCGATTTATTTGTTCCCATAAAATTCCCAGCTCATATTATACATGTGCACCAAAGATTATTATTTGTTTAATTTCTATTTTCATTGCAGCAGATTTGGTATTTTATATTTACACTTGCTTTATGCGCGACTTGTGAAGTAACTTTTAACCCCTTACTTCCAGAGAGAGACATGACGCAGCCATTTTACAGTCTGAGAACACAAGAATCCAGCCTCTTTATTAAGTAGGAAGTAATGGCAGAGGCATAACGTTCTCATTGGAAAATGGATGATTACGTTTTATGTAGCGTGCTGTGCCGTGTGCAATACAAGGAAGGCGGGGGGGGGGGGGGGGAGGAAAAAAACACGACTGTTGAGAAAGCATCCGCACTGTACATGCTCCAGACATGAACTCATAATTGTCGCTGGAATTTTTGCCTAATCTAATCATGGCTGAAAGCAGACGTGTATTTCACAGTGCCCGGGATTTTAACAGTAATATTTCTTATGTAGTTATTTGTGTGTTTAGGTTCTTTAAGGCCCCGCGGTTTAGAACGGTGTTGGGAAAAAAGCAAAAAAAATCTCCCTCCAAGTCACTCTTGCCGTCTAATTCTCATGATGTGAGACCTTTTCAGGGACACATTTCTGTTGCCTGTCATATTTTTCTAGTACATCTTATTGGTGTGACAAGCCTGGAAGAGCTTGAGAACACAGATGTCGTTGCAGGCAGACAATACTAATTACACTGGGATTTTTTATCCCTTATGTCTGCATGGAACAGGCTGTGTCAAGGCTTGACCACATGCCTCCTACTTCCCTCCCGCTGATTTTACTACACTGACCGTAAAATGGATTTTACTTAAGTCCCATTTAATAATGCATCCAATAAAATTTATATTTTTCTTATAGGTGCTGCATCTTCTTTTTGTATGATGCAGGAGATTTATTTTTTTATTTTTAGTGCTCATTTACTGCAATAAGTCTTTAATCTCCTTGTCTGCTGTATTATAACATTTTACTGTTGTCCAGCATTCCAGTGCATTGTGTCTTAGGGTCTACATGGGTTAATTTGGGGTTACTGTGAGGCTAAAAGGTTGGGAAATAGAAGAGCCAATAATGTTTTGCCACAGATGCTGATAAAGCAGATACAGGAGCAACTTTATCAGAGATGTATTATGAGATAAATCTCTAGTCTCTGCCGTGCAGTTATAGTAATTATGACTAATGAACCGTCCAGTCTGGATAAAATGGCATGCCCACAGGGAGCGAGTCCACTCGGTTGTGACTTATGCAAGCTGAACACAACATTGATGTTGCTCGACATTCTCCTATCTAGCAGCTTTGTGTGCTTTGTAGGAATCAATGAAATAGCCTTGTATATTTTCTAGCATATTTGACAAAAATATTTAAGCTGTTTTTTAATAATTTCTTTTTCAACCTTCTCCTTTTAACAAAGAAAAAAACGTAGAGAGACGTTTTTCTCAATTTTTAAAATTTTGTTTACAATTATCTTTTTTTTTAAATATAAATTTCCTTAGTGTTTTTTTTTAATCTATTTGATTACCGTTACTATAAAAACAGTAAAATGCATAGTTAAAAAAAAAAGTATAAAGCTGAAAGGACAGGAATATATTATTTCAGTGACGTGAGATGCCGAGGAGATTCATGCCATGAGCTGCACGGTCTGTCTTTAGTCACCTATGTTCACATACGAGCTATTATTGCAAATATATCTATAAACACTTAGCTTGGCAGTATAGACGAGACATAATTTCAGTAATCTCAATTGAAAAGAATATTAAACAAAAAATTAAATAAATAAAATATATGTTTATATAATATACCTTTGCATCATTGTGTACCTAATTTTATTTCAAGTCAGTTTCTTTAAATTACTATTACTTACATTTTATGTTCAAGGTTAAATTCACATTGTACAAGGATGGCAGGATGCCTTGCGTTCAGATCAGTCTGGCTATGGATTTTTGAAAGGCATAGCTATCGAAATATTGTTCCAAATATTGTATTCTAATAAGAATTCTCCCATTTGATTATACATTTCTCAGGCTTCTTCTGACCTTCTTGAATTTTTATTATAAATCTGGAAGTGCTTATACCCATATGTCAGCTGGCCACCTTACTCGGCTTTAGTTTACAGGGATATGATATATACTGAACGTATACCAAATTACAACAAAATGCAACTGCTCAGGAAGTCTGGAAATTCTGTTGAAGCTGTATTGTGTTTGTTTAACATTGCAACTGCTATTCTCAGATACAATTTATAGAACGCCTACAGTTACATGCATATCTTGGCTGTGGTTTCTACTAAATTTAGTTTTGTACATTATTCTGGCAGCAAACCAGCTAAAAGTGACCTTCATTAATGGTCAATAATGTTTCTGCGTGGCCTCCTTAATGTGCCATTTCATCTGTAAAATTTTTTTATGGTACTCTCTAACTACATACCGTAATTAAACTTTACTCTCTATAGAGAGTAGAACTAAGAGCCTATTCCTGCTTGAAGAAAGTTGGCAAATTTGTGCATTTTCACATCTTTGAAAGGGCAGTGCTTTATGGCATTCATATGTTAGAAACGGTGGTGGTCTTAGAAGTAGCGCCCCCACTCACTATGCAGTGATAGCATACTTTCATGTAATGCCAGAATTTATAAGATTTGAAGAACGTTCTAAAATCTACAAAAATCAAATTAATCCTAGAGGTGTCAATCATTTTATGGCACTTCCCCTGAGGTTCAAGCAAGACACCCTTTGTTGTTTTTTCTTTGAAAAATTAACACAATTTTTCCATTTTTAGAATGTCTGTTATAAAATGTAAGGCCTTTTTATTAAGACTTTGATACAGTGTGTTGGATGCCCCTGGACCATTACTGGATGAATTCAACAGATTATTGGTAGTGGTGGGCCATGTTAGTCGTAGTTGTAGATGGGCAATCTGCCCTGTATAAGAAAACACTATAAACATTTTCTGTATAATAATGTAATTTGATCCTGCCCACAGCTTGTTTGCAAAAAATCTTATGATAAGGCACCTTGTGCTTTGCTCAACTTGTTTGCTATTTAAGTGCTATGCATAGGGGATAACAAGCTGATCATTGAGGGTCAGAGATCAGCGGTGGAGTGCTCCAATCAGTTGTATGGGAATGACAAAAAATAACCTAACCTTGAGCTTGGTTATCAACCAACTGTTTCCGTAGACCCATGAACAGTGAATGGAGTGGCATTGTGCATGTTTGTCCACCCATTAGTGAGAACGAAATGCCATTCTCTGGATTCCTCTGGGCCCCATTCTCAGTGGAAGTCCCAGCAGTCGGACCAGGTAGTTATCCCTTTATATACTTTAGACAAATCATTTAACACAAAACCAATTGTTGGTAAGACTAAGCAGCCAAATCCACGGCCAATACTTACGACAACTACGTGACATCCATATTTTTTCTTTTTTTTTTCTTTTTTTTTTTTTAACGGACAGAACGCTTCAACTAAATGCTAATTTTTTAAAATGGATTATTGCCTGTGACCAATTTTTTAGAGAGACGTTTCTTGATCAAAATATTTTATTCCTTTATGACCCATTATCATCGTTTGGGTTTGGCAAACAATAACTTCAACAAGTCCTGCAATAAAAATAATGCATATTTTATTAAAGCCTAATGATTTAATACATAGAAAATGGTCCTTAAAGCTTTTATTTTCTAGTCAATGTAGTTTGCACAGTAAGATATATTTCTTATGCACGTAACTTTTTTAATCTCGGTTCTGTTGTAACTTGGCTTTCTGTTAGAAAAAAAAATATTACTGGCGAATACTATAATAAAATATCGCTGCTTTGCCACTTAGTGCGATTTCTCCAAATGATCATCAGAGGATTAAAGTAAATATTGGTACACATCTGTGTGATTTACCTCCTGGCAAGCTATGCTTTTATTGTCGAGTCCTAAATCCCTGCTTTGGGATAATAATTTTCTTACACTTGATGTGTGAAGGGGAATAAATGGAAATGTGTGTTCAGAGAGGATATTTCATGTTGGAATCTGAAAAGTACATTTGTAGCACAAAATAAAATGATGGCTGTGTTGTTGTAATGTTCATGTTAAGGGAATGCTCAACATCTCTTAAAAGTCCTAATCCTAAAGCATCTGTAAATTTCAGAGTTATAACACATCTTTTTTGTTACTTCTTTTTGTACAAAAATACACAAAAATCTTTTTACAGCCTAACGCTACATGCACAAGAACCTTGTTTTGTCTCTGTGCTACCCATTAATTCAACACATAGAACACAAAAATTCTTTTGTATGAATTCTAGCTCATGCCTCCGTTTATGAACCATATATCCGAGCCTCAAAAATCAGAGCAAGTCCTATTCCTATTTTGGTTTGTGACTTGGGCTGTCTTTTTATATTGTTGTCAGGGACTTAACACGCCAATGACCCACTGACCACAAACAATTGTCCGAGAATCCGTTGTTTGTCGCTTGACTCCACAAGACCTCTAATGGTGCATTGGAACCAGTCCCGAAACATGTGCAGAAGGTCTTGTAAGTTGTGATGAGGAAGGGGACCTACATGAGTTGTGGCTTGTTTTTACAGAACACCCCAAAGATGCTCATTCTGATTTAGTAACTCATCAACGGTACATCCCGGAGCTCAGTTTTGTCTCTTCAGACCAAGTGTGAAATCATGTAATAGATGCTTAGAGGGACAACTTAATAAAACATGTAACTGGTAACTCATTTTTGACTTAATGACTTACAGATGACTTATGATTATGTAGCCTGAAAAAATGGAGATGCTTTAAGGAAGGACAAATTTCATATTCCCCTCAGATTAGGTTTTAAAGTTGAACTTGAGTCCTGCTTTACGGTAAAGTCATAGATTTCAGTTAACTGTTGGCTCAGCCAATTTGATTTCTACCACCATTAAGTTACTTGCTTGGCTAGACCAAGTGTGCAGTTACATGTCATGTAGAGGCAGCAGTGGATTATAATATAGGCAGTTAGAGCAGTAACCCTGGGCCCAAGTCTTCTAGGTCTTCTAAGGTGATATTGAAATTGTGATCCAGTGAAGTGGTGCACTCGGAGTAGAATTAACAAGTAGATTTAAGTCTAAAAGCACAACGCATTTCGGGGTTGGGGAAACCCCTTTATCAAGTGAACAAAGACTATGACGGAGGTTAAGTTCATAATATATTCACCCCAATCCCAAAGCTATCCTTTAAGGTGTGACACTATTAGCGCTTTCTTTCCCTGTCCTCTCTTGCCATACTTTATCACAAGTCTTCTAAGGGGCTCATGGTCACCCAATAAATACTGAGAAGGACCTTTAACCATGAAATCTTCGTTCCTGCCATCAATACACAAATAAACAAGAGGTTTGATTAAAAACAGGCAGAAGGGACACATCTACCATTAACCAAGAAGCTTGATTCTAGTACCATAAGTAGGAAGTGAATTCCACACTTGTATGGGGCTATAATATTCATACAGCCCAGGGCCCATGGCAGTCTTCATCCGCCCCTATGTGGAGCGGATAAATAAGCCATTGCATGTCCCCATATAGATCCCCAACTGGAAAAATATAACAGACAAGTTAAAGATCTCAAGCACAGAGACCCTTGAAATTCTTTTTTGCTTATATTCTAGTTAGGTACGCCAGTATATACTGTAATGTCCAAAAGCAAATAATTATTTAGCCCTATGGTTTCTTTTTACTATTTAAACACCACAAATAGGAGAAGGTTATGAAAGATTATGAAAGGATCTGTTGGTATAAGTTTCCTCGGGCCTTCCTTTGTGTAAAAAAACAAAACAAAAAACTTTTGGTAGTGGAAGGCTTCATGGCAGGCAGCCCAGCTAGTTACCATAGAAAAGACTGGCCTCTAAGCTTCAATTAGGGCGGACACCAGTCCTTGACCCTTGCAGGGCCTTCTTTTGGTGGGTCAGAGAACATTGAGGCCCTTGTCCTTTAACAAGAGCTTGTGATAGACCACATTCCTGTGCACTCTAGGTATCAAGTTCTTTTTTTTTTTCCCTAATAAAACTGACTAATATATGACACTCCTCTGATAATTGCTGTATAATATTTTTAACCAAAAGAATAGGAGCTATAACTTGTGCGTCTACACTCCAGAAGATCCATATTATCCTTCTGCTTGCCTAAGCTTGAATGCCATGAGGAAAATGCTGCTGTCCATGCTTGGTTCTCTACCCTACTGCTTTTTTACCGTTTAACAGCTTAATATTTTTTTCTTTTCCTTTACAAAGGATTCCAGGGAGTTTGTGTAAAAAGGCTCATTCATGATTGCAGGAGAGTTCACCTTTAAGTCTAAAAAAAGAGTGAAAAGAGGCTATTTTATACACCACCCTGCTTCCAATCCAATTAAGAGCTCAATAATAGACGGATTAGAAGAAGTTTACTCCTTAGTAGAAGGAAAGCTTTTTAAGTAGTGTATGTTGATAGCAAAAGGCTATAAGGGGGAAAGCGGAGAGAATTATTGAGATAATAGGCAGTAATCTTAACTCGTCTGATGTTTGCGCTAGCCACAATGTAGCGGACCTTCATAGCCAAGAGAACAATAATTCTGAGTCTTTAACTGTTTTGTTGCTGAGCTTTAGATGTCTTTTCAATTTTCTTCACTTGACTGTTGGGTGGTTGCATACTTTAGATATACCACCTAGCACAAAACTGATTTTTTTTTCATCCAGTTAGTGTGTAGCCTGTTCAGTGGCTGAATTATAAAGAATTGCCAAAATAAAGATTACATCAAAAATTTGCGGGTGAAAAGCTCCAATAAGTAACTTTTTTTTTTCTTTGGAGAACATGGCACTACAAACTTCCGAACAAATTGCTCTAACTCTGCAATATTGTATTTGGAAATCTAGCAATTTCTTCTAGTTTTGTCAGGTGTGTAATTTTTTCTTCTTCCTGTGGTTCTGTAAACAGCAGCCCAGGCATGGGAGTAAAGCTGCTGTGACAATTATCATTTCTTGGTCTCCGGGCCATAAGTTCCTCCAGGAGACCACCCTACAGTCTCCTGTATTAGGTACACCCAGCTCATTGAGCACTATCCATGTAATGTTGAAGGAATGGTTTAAGAAACAGCTCTTCTTTCTATTTAGAAAACACTACACAAGCATCATGGGAAAAATAGCGGTGACAGAGGAGGTCCCCCTTATCCCAGTTGATGATCCTAAACACTATCTTCCGCTCTGACTCCACTTCTGACTATACTTGGCAAATCTCACTGCTTCTACACCAGGAAATTGTCATAGCAGCGGTGATAAATCCCCCCCAATGTCTGTATTCCTGCCCTCTGTGCTGATGGGGCAGTTACCAATAGTATTGTAATGTTCTTTTTACTTTTGTTCTGTACAAACTTTGTTTTAACAGATTTCCTGTGATAGACTTGGATTTGTAGACAGTAGCTGATCAGAAATGCCGGCAGGAGAGAGAACAGCTGCAACATTAACCAATGAGGAGACAGGGTTAGGATTACTTCCTGTAGTTCACACCTAATAAAACTGTTAAACATTTTTTAAAAAGCTAGGAATCGAGATACGATGAGCCCCTGTATTACCTGATCATAAACATTTGGACTCTCTCATTCATATGGTTGTTCATATGCTATCTGTCGGATGGCATACTGACCAATTGATTTCTATTGGGCTGGTCACACATCTGTTTTTTTTTTTTTTCAGGGATGTGCAGACAGTGAGCAAAAAAATTACAGCACAACCTATTTTTTTCTCACATGCAGACCTCCATAAAGGTCAATGGATCCAAAAAAAAAACAAAAAACACATGGCACACTGTTGACATCAGTATGTGGTCCATTTTTTCTCAAATGTTGTTAGGCATCCAACTTGGCAGGGTAAAAAGTAGGTTAGAAAATCCATCAGTTTTTTTCATGTTTTTTTTCAAGTTTTGTTCATGTTGAAAAAAACAGATGCAGATACAATATGGACTGAACATGGATATCAAAAATCCGCATTTTTTTGCAGATGCACAGCGGACACTCCCATCTGAATGAGCCCTTAGATCTTTCTGACAAAAAATGTTGGGGCTTTACACATCATTTCCCAATTTTCACAACATTTTTATGAACCTATCGTAAGCAGGAATGTCATAAGGAACACCGGGTGATACCATGTTCAGTTTATCTTCAGTAGACATTAAGAGTAAACACATTCTTATTGGTAAAGATGGTAATCCCTCCTACAGTGATTCCCAAATGGCCCACCCTGAATTGACAGAAAGCCTTCACAAGGGGAGAGATTATAGTAGCAGACTCCTGGGGGGAATGTTTTTGGTGTCTTTTGGTGTTTTTGAGCATAAAAAAATTGCATGGCCTATTTTGTTTGGTTTTTCTGCTGGTCAGATGTTTCTTAGTGCCTTTTTCTGTTTGAGACCTCTGACGTTTGCAGAGTTGAGGTAAGTGGTGATTTTCCAAGTTTTTTTTTTTTTAAATAAAAGTTTCAAAAATTTTCCACAAATTCACATACAGCTCTAGTCTGCTCCCTACCCCCGGTAGAGGGCAGGGGGGGATTAATAGAACAAAACATTAAGTGCTTATCCTGCATTTCACAGCGTCCAGTGCATGGTTATAGTTTTTATAATGAAAGGTTATGTCATTTCTGCATCAATTTCTCATGGTAATCTACCACCAAATTTAAGCATGATTAACACTTACTCATAGATCCAGGTAAGGCTCAGTTCATACCATTCAGATTTCCGTTTCTAGCTTCTGCTTAAAAAAAAGTAAGAAACTGAAGTTGAACAAAAATAGAAGAAAAAGATAAGTCAGCTCACCTGGATGAATGGAAGCATATGCAGACGTGGCGTCTGGTGAGCACGGAAACTTTGGCTCTTTAGTACAAGGAAGATAATGGTGAACAAAATCCAGCTGCAAACGATGTCCACGTGAGGATTAAAAACTGTTTCCTTTATTCAAAAAGCGTTAAAAAACAGGAATATGGTGAAGGCAACAGCCTGTATACATGGCAAAACTCTACAGGGTAGTGAGGAGACAGTTGAACAGATCCATTATAAATCCCATTGAAGACTATGATATTTTTTAATGTCATCCGTTGTCATCTGTTAGACAGTTGTCCGTTTTTCGTCCTGTTTTCTTGGAAGGAAAAATTATCACGTTTAAAAAACTTTCTGTCCTAACGGATGATGCCTAACTGAGCCTAACGAATGTCGTTAAGTTATCTTTTACATTGAAGTCAATTGGGACAGGTCGTAAGTGTCAATTTTTACAGGTTTTTTCAAATAGAAATATATATATAAATAGAAGTAGTTAATTTATAGATGGAAAAATAGACGGATGATAGATAGATTATAGATAAATGTGAGGTATAGAGAGAAAGTTAGGTAGGCAGATAAAAATTTGAGATCATTAGGTAGATAGAAAAGTGAGATCGATAGGTAGGTAGAAATAAGAGATCTATAGATGACACCTATGAGGGATAGATAGATATATAAACCAACAGATCTGAGGGATAGATAGATACATTTTAGAGATGGATGTATAGATAGATATACACAGGGTTGGCTCCAAATTTCAGTAGGCCCCTGGGCGACTGAACCTCAGTCGGCCCCTTTACGGTGAAGGCATTCAAAATTCATAAACTACAACAGCCTCCTCTTCCCTATAATATTCCCCAGTTTATCATCCCAAACAGCCCCCCCATGGTTATTTTATATAAAGCTCCCCTCACCTCCTATAGATTCATTAGTTACAGCCCCCCTCACCCCCATGGATTCCTTATGTACAGCCTTATGTGGCCCCCACCAAAAGCTCTGGGTCCCCAGAACTTGCCCTGATATTCCCAATGCTGGTGCCGACCCTGGATATACATATATAGAAGCTATAGATTGCTGTCTTGAAAGTAAAGTGTGTGTACTGTTAATGGACCCTTCCATCTGTTATGTTCAGTTGTATTACCGTTTATTTACTATTTGTAACGGAGGTAAATAAATGGAAATCCTGGCGGTAGTGTGAACTTAGCCTTACTTTACTATGGTAATCTTTCATTTGTTATCCATGGCCTCCTTCATTCCAAAATCAACCTATATAATTATGTTAAAGGGTCAGAAGGGCTCCTGGACAAGTAACAAGGGCCCCTCGGTGCTGCAGCTTCACAGACTGTTACAGTGTTCAAGGAGCAGATCAGGCAGAGGAAGAGCGAGGTGGTGACGGAGCCAAGGAGAGGGAGAAACAGTATAAGAGCATGTGCAGCTAAAGTCCTGAGTGATTTGCATCATTTTAAAAGACTTTAAAATAAACAGAATAAAAAATATAAATAAATATACAAATATCAAAAGATTACCACAGTCACAGTACCTGGATCTTTGAGTAAGTGTCCCTATTTTATTATGCTTGAGTTTGAATGTTAGCACCGATCGCGGGTGTTACCGGTAAGCCTTTGCTGCAATATGCAGCAAAGACTTACTGGCTATGGAGAGGGCTCAGCCACACGGCGGGCGGTCGGGATTACCGGCGTATAAGACGACCCCAGACTAGACAGAAGATTTTTCTGTCTTCAAAAGTCGTCTTATACGCCGGTATATACGGTATTAGAGCTCTGTCTTGTAAAAACCTGTGCACCTTGTGTGCAGGAGTCGAGGACAGGTTTTATTAAGTTCTTTCAAGCAGAGATCCAGATAACTGCAAGCAATAGATGCAGAAATATTAAGGAAGCTGCAACTTTTCATTATACAAACAATATTTATTTGCAGACATTGGACAACCCCATTAAGAACATTTTCCCATTTTAATTTTTTTTTTTTTTTCATTTCGATTTTGTCCCTTCAGTTCATTGAGTTCACACTGCTAAAGCTTGGTTTACCAGACAACAGTTTTGTTTTTATACCTTCATTTATTTTTTAAACATTTAAATTGTTTTTGTATTTTACTTTCAACTTCTATATGCAGCCTTAACTGATCCTAAGAGTTAAATGATTAGCTTCAAGTTAGAAGAAAGTTTGTTAGTTTACTTGTTTTTACTAATTTTACACCTGGTTGCAGTCATCCTCTAGTAATGTTATTGAAGCGTCTTATATACACAATTAAAATGTATTTTCCTACAGATGAAAGGTTCACATTGTGCCGGACGACTGGTTATCATTATTTCCATCTATTCTGCTATCTTATTATTGTTCTGATCTTTTCTCTCTCATCTGTGCTTAGCATGTAGTGGGCTAAATGTTTAATGAGTCAATGTGTTAAAGGCTTCACTTTTCTTCCAATTAACCCCAAGACCACGCTGGCATTTTCGTAAATCCACAGAAGTATTTTGTGAGGCCTAAAGGGTAATCTGCAAGCAGGCTGTGAAGAATGTAAAAAGACTAACCTGCTAACAAACACTGCAATAGGACAAAAAGAGCTTAATCCGTATTATGGTAAATGCAGGCTTAATGTCCTAAAAAGACTTTGCCATGGAGGACAAAACAATGAGGCTCCACCGATAATAAAAAACAGAGCTTTTATTTGGACTCCAGAAATTGTCACAGATGAATAACTCATAACATAGAGAAAAGTAACTTTTTTTTAAAGTAAGGCTAAGCTGTGAGCCTTCTTACAAAGGGATGGCTCCCCATTGTGTGCAAGACTTGAGCTTCCACCATAGCAAAAATGAGATTGCCTGAAAATGCTCAATAAATGCAAACACATCAGTTTAGCTCCATTGTACAATGTTGTGTCATCATAAACCTTGAAAGGAAAGTATTAGTATAATATTCTCTTTCCCTTTAATAGCTTATCCAATCCAATCGCACTTCATTGTTTTGCATAATTTGTGGTGGACACTGGATGGTGCTTTACAGAGAATTTCAAGCATCCCCAGGAAAATCGTCCTCTGAGCAAAACGAGCTCTGTAGGTTTGGGACTCCAATCCATCTCTGTTCCTGCTTTACCTTTTTTGTAGGAAATGTGACCCTGTCTGCAATTCCCTTGTGAAGAGGGAACCTTGTCATAGTTGCATTGTTAGACTGCCAACAAGGAGCCAGGCAGCCTTGCCCCAATACAGTTGTGAATAGAACCTACTATAATTTGCAATACATCTGGCTGGCTTGGTCACATTGTGGTGAGACACACTGGCCTCACTACATGGTGACTGTCAATGACAGCAATGTGGTAGTCAAAATTTCTCACAGGCGCTATATATGGTTATGTGCATGAGGCCTTAGTAAGGTTGAAAAAAAGAAGATTACTTGTGTTCACATTTTTTTAAATTGTTGATCCGGAGGAAGGCAGAACTCCCTGTAGCAGTGGTCCCCACCCTTTTTGTATTCGGCACCGGCTGCACCAAAAAATATTTCCAGGGATCGGCACCATGATCCCTAGGGAAAAAAGTGTGCCCAGCAAATACCCCATATCTAACTCCAACCCATATTATGTGTCATTTCCTGCAGCTCAATGTAAAATGCTCCCTTTTCTGAAGTCCCCCTTTATAGTGCCCCCTTCCTTTTTTGTAGACCCCTCTCTTTATAGTTCTCTTTTATGTAACCCCTCTTGTTGCTGTTGCCCCCTTTTTTGTAGCCTCCTCCCTTTTCTGTATCCATCCTTAATAGTTCCCCTTTCTAAGTAACCCCCTCCTGATAAAGCCCCTTTTTCTGTAGCCCCCTTTTTATTCCACATATACTCAAGTATAAGTTGGCCCAGGTATAAGCCGAGGCACCTAATTTTACCACAAAATAAACTGGGAAACTTATTGAATTAAGGAAAAGCCAAGGGTGGGAAATGCAGCCGCTACACATAAAAGAAATGACCAGCAGCCTCCCCTCATTAATAAAATGTCCAAAGCAGGGTCCCCTCAAAAAACCACAGCCCCCAATAGTAATACCCCCATTGCAGCCCCCATGGTAATGCCCCCATTGCAACCTCCACGGTAATGTCCCCTGCCCGGCCCCCTTAAAAATAAAAGACTGTATGCTCTCCTCCGACTCTCCTCTTGTTTTCGTGGCTCCAGGTTCTTCTTATCCCGCGGCTTCCCGGGAGATGGCCAGCGGCACTTCTATGCACGCTGCCAGTGCATAAACTATGAAGCAGCCGATTACGTCACAGTGCGGGGTAAGAAGAACCTGGAGCCGCGGGGAGAAGAGCAGCGTCGGAGGTGAGAGTACATTTTCTTTTTATTTTGAGTTCTTTTGGACGCGGCTTGGGACCAGGTGCTCCGTGGCCCAGTCTTAACCCTTTGATCGCCCTTTCGGGACTATTTCGTGTACCTCACTGTGGCATGTTATTGGTAATGTTACCGGAATAAAGTCGTGTTTGCAGTTTGGCTGGACCGTAGGCATTTTTGGGATTGAGACAGGCCAATAACACCATGTAGAAAGCTGTAATTAGGAGCATATTCTAATTTATGCATACATATGATCTATGTGTAATATAACACTCATTGTTTTTAGAGACCCTCAGCATGCGGATTGTGTACCAAAATCCCAATTTAATTTGTTAGCCCTCAATTACATTAAATGATAGAACAAACGTCTAAATGCGCAGCCTGTATGAACAAATGTTTTGGTTGTGGCTTTTGTGAGCATGAGATGCAGGGATAGCCCTTTTTGTTCTTCTCTGTCACTTTGATGTGATCATCAGTGGAGCAGAACTTGGGCCACATTCATAAGAGCCCTCATTAAGCAGCCCATTTGTCTGCAGCCTCATTAATTTGATAAACTCATTTGCTGATATACGATGACAGGAATATATGACTGGAGAGCTGCATAGACTGAATAATTTTACATCTTTTTATTGTGTCTTCAGTTTCTGGCATGATCACTTCAGTGTAATTCCTGCAGAGATACTGTATATGTGTCCCTTGTTTTCTCATATGTCATTTTATTCAGACTTGATTTTGGTGGAATACAATTAGAAGGGAAAAACATTATAGATCAGTTTGGAAATGGGTTTCCACATTCATGCAAAACTTCTCTCGATTATTATCAACCACATCCTATGATTTTTACAGTTCTTAATCTAAAATGCAAGTGGCTCCTACTTTTTTCTTTGGTGCAAACTGGGTTCTTGATCATATGTTTTGATGCGGGACGACATGAATCAAATCTTCCTTAATATCGACTTCCTAAACTAGAGCAGAAGATATTGGTGCCAACATGTCTAAGATAAAAAAAAATCAAAGGAATCTAGTTAGCCACATGCTGTTCAGCCACTCCTGACCCCTCCGTCAGCTGTAAGTTTCCGTATTCTAGTAAAAGTTTTGTATGTTGTGCACAGAATACATATGGGGTGGAGGAGGGCAAGTTTTAGTATTACCCGTCCCCAGGGGTCTACAGATGAGTAAATGAGTTCTGTGCAGTTCTGTGGTCATTTTGGTTGGCACAACTTATTTTGTAAAACAACTTGTATGTTTTGAATAGCACAGTAAAAACACACATTATTTGGTTGGTAAACAAGCAGGAGTGATGAACGAGGTATGCCGGGAGCCAATAAGCAAAGCAGCTCTATTACATACTTTCCTAAAAACTGTACAATTGTAAAGGCATTTTATGATCCGGCAACAGTCTTCTTACTGAGAACAGTCCTAAATCATTATGGCTTTTATTTGTGTAATATTCCCTACTTTCCCTTAATTCACTTTTCTTGACAGTTATGGACATGTTCCCTAATAGCTCTGGCATTTAAAGATAAGATGGCTTGTAAACAGATTAACTTTTTTTTAAATAGGCGGCAATTTCATCCACAATAATGTACCAATTCATAAACTAAGCATTGCTACCCAAAATTTGAAAATAAGATAAATGACCTATTGTATAATGCCTGCTATTAGGCTGACTTGATGGCCCTGTGTTCACCAAGATAAGCCCCTTGTATTATTGCACTGTAATAAAATGAGATCATGTTTTAGCACTACAGATAAAGGAAACATTGGATATATTTAATACTCGGGCTCAAAACACTTAATGTCCATAGCTTCCATAAATCCAGCACCGGCTTGCCTGTAAAACAAATTATATTTCCAAGGTAATATTTTAATGGCGATTGCTTATAAAAAGAAAAAAGGAAATTAGGTGATTGAAGTTCAATTTGTAGTGTGTTATTAACCATTTCCACTTGACTAGATCAGTAAGAGGATAATAGATGAGGGTTTTATTATTGCATTCTCTCTAAAATGAAGTGGTATCTGCGATAAGGAGGTGCAAATAATGAACACTGCACAGCGCAACATCCGTCAGAGCTTCCCAGTCTACTTCCCGCTTTAATGGGAAGCTTGGTTTTTATTTCTTAGTATTTTCAGCATTGCTGGTATAGCAGTGCATTCACTAGGATTTAGGAATGAGCTCTATTTACCGCCATTGAATTGATGCATGCACTTTTTTGTCCAAATGCATTAACTACATTGTATTGAAGGTTTATATGTGGGTTCACCTGGTTTGACCTGCACCAATTTCCAGCATAGGTGCCCTTGGTGGTGCCATCCCTGCATCCTGGGAGGGAATTATTTTGGTAGATAACTAGGTCTATAGCTCTCTCCATTTGCTTATGAGGGAGTCATAATAAAATAAAGCTATGCAAGAAGAGTTTTTCATACCTGAACACCTTTATATAAAATACAGTATTAATAGGTAAGCAATAGTCAAATTTGGCATATTTGTGCTTGGGCAATTTAAAGGATGTATTTTTGTGGCAAGTTTTAATAATAATAATAATAATAATAATAATTCTTTATATAGTGCACACAGATTACGCAGCACTACACAGAGTTTGCCAAATCAGTCCATGTTCCCAACGGGACTCACAATCTAATCAACCTACCAGTATGTTATGGAGTGTGGGAGGAAACCAGAGGACCCCCACGCAAACATGGAGAACATACAAACTTTTTGCAGATGTTGACCTGGATGGGACTTGAGCCTAGCGCTGCAAGGCTTTAGTGTTAACCACTAAGCCACCATGCTGCCCCTAATTGAATATCTGTCTGTTTTTACTCACCTAAAAAAAGAAAAAAATATGAGATCTAATTTGCAATTTGTCTTATTTGTTTCCCTTTAGAAAGAATATTTTTTTTGGGGAGATGGGGTTTAGCTAAGAAAGGGTCAGTCTTGGAACAAATCTACAGCATTCCACCATTTCAAGGGATATATAAAGTGTAATCATGGTGGTTGGCACTTTTTTAATGCTGTTTCTTAAAGGGGTGTTTAAACCACTGAAACCAATTACAATATTTTTCTGCATGATTAATTTAATGCACCTGTTATGTTTGGGGATGGCAAATATGACTAAACCCTGTGTAGCTGCCTATATATTTTGCCAGGTAATGTGTTTAACACCACTTGGCTCAAGTGCAAACTGTATTTTCAGCATTTTTACATATTCATTATACTCTGGGTTTACATATTACAATATTTTATGATAAAAACCTTTTTAAGCAATAAGGACCTGGCTGGCATTTTTCTTAAGCTAAGTTCACATCTCTGTGAACACGTTCATCATGTACGGCTGAGTGTAAGGGCATCCCTTTTGTGGTCATTATGGTTTTTATGGGTTTTATATACACTGCATTGTGGATGCCTTTAACAGTCCCAAGGCTAATTGCCTTTAGAGGGATTTACGGTATTTATTTTAGAAATCCAGCCAGGGCATGTCATAACCACCCTCTGTGAGAGGTAGTATATGAGGACAGAAGTATCTCATGATTTATTCCTAAATTTGTGGAGAACTTCTGGAAACACTTTACTCTCCTAAATTTTTTTCAGTAGCAACATGCAGAGTTGAATTTATTAACTTACTTGGTTACATTATTTATCATCTTGAAGATGTTACCAGTTTTGAAGCCCCAATTTTACCATTCTGTATATACACAGGCATGCATGATCCTCTTGTTCTGATCAGTTACTTTGTAGTGCCCCTATGAGAATAGGAATACTATCTGTCACATAGATTCTTGTGGGAAAGATGCTACACAATGATTAACTACCCCTCAAGGTGTTACCTTTTATACTTGTGGTGCAGTCTTTTGACCTGCTTAAAGGGGACTTGTCACCCATAAATTGGGCACTAGTGCTTAAACAAAGGCCGCAGTGTTAGAGTAATAACGTTACTGGTAACGCTATCAAACACTGCAGCGGAGTGCAATGAAAACATCGGCGCTGCCTCTTCCTCGGACCGCCCCGCTCGCTCCATAGGCCGGCGGTGACTGCCCCTAATCCCGCCCCAGCCCCTCCCCCTCATGAATACATCAGACCGCTGTACTCCACTGCAGTGTTGGGTAGCTTTACCAGTGGTTTCCGGTAACACTATCAATCTAACACTGCTGCGTTTGTTTAAGCACTAGGAGCGGCTTACTTTAGTATAATCTATAATTTGTTGTGACTAAGACCTCCACTCCTGCAGTAAATTTTGATGACCGTAGGGTCTATTCATATGTGTAGTTACTATTAACTTAGTATTTAATCACATAAAATACAACATTGCCAAATTAAAGACTTGACAGAAACCAATGGTATTGATTTTAAAGGCAGCCAAACCTGGCTGCACACAAACGTTTTCGGGCTGTGTTGGTCTGATCCCACTCACTGAACAAATTGCATAAGATGGGTGTCCTTGTTTGATACATAAATATTTATAGTACGAGGACTAAGGAGCTGTTACAGTACCCGTGCAGCAGTTCTGCTGGCAGACAGGGAGTCATTATATTTCTGAGCACACTCTTCCGTCTTGTGAAATATGTTAAGGCCTCATGCACACGACCGTATGGTCTTTTCTATTCTGTATGTATGGCTGTATTCTGGTCATAAATACGGGACATATTGTAACAGTATGGCAAAGTATTCCACTGTATCTGTACCGTATCCATATAAAATACAGTGGGCTGGCTGACAGAATGCACCTCCCACTGGTTCTGGATACTGCATGTATATGTGGCAACATACGGTGCACATATTTCCCTTGACTTCTATGGGCCGTATGGAACGGAAATACAGTGGAAAATAGAACATGCTCTATATTTTTATACAGCTCAATTATGGTACGCTACGGTATGGTATGCTACTGTGGACAATACGGCCATGTATATGGATGACCGTATTGCCCATTGGAATGCATGCGGCCGTAATCCGGCCATATATACGCCCCTTTTTATACGGTTGTGTGCATGGGGCCCAAGTCTGTAAGACCAGGCCAATATATGGGTCTGTTTCCACTGGCCCAACATATTTCTGTGCAGCAAGCCTCAGTTCCCTTCTTTTATTTATATACATCCATGATGAATGTGTTAGAGGTAGAGCTAAAATTAGTGATAATTGTGGATCAGAAATAATATTACCATGATCTCAATTACGTGTAAGACTTGTCAGCCATGTGCATCCTACTGTTGCATGTTAAAATTCCACTACAATGTATTGCTCATAATATGGCTTTCATTTGTGGGTTTCCGTTGGCTTATTGCATTTTTTCCCTCCATTAGTATCTTAAAGTTTATCAAGATTTGAAACAAAACAGCGAGTTTGGACAGTTTGAAATATTTCCAGACTTCCGAGGTGCCTTCATCCAGCACAAATATTACGCAATGAAATAGGAATTTTACTTGCTGTAAATCTGTCTTGCCACATAAGCTTTCAAAGAAATAGTTTTACCCATCTAAGGCAACATCAATTTGCCATTCTCTGCTTCATGTATCAAATGGCGTTCTAAGAAAATATCAATATCATTGGTTAATATAAATGAAATTAATTTTTAAAGCCAGACTAAAGGTTGACACCTGAAAAATTGCATTGCCTTGCAGAAGAAGCATTTCTGTCCTCTTGTGAAATTTCAGGTCAAGAGGTCAAGTAATTTTCCCAGTCTTCAATGGGATCTCGTGAAATATGAACTTCATTGTCACCCAGCCCCACAGTGATAAGATAAAATGAGCTGATACATCATTTGCTGGAGCGTTATCATCTCCTCCGGTAATCGGGAGAGAACACATCAGATGTTGCAAACTATCTACAAGTCCATGTAACATACCCACTAATAACAGATCTATACCCCACTCACTGTGGTGTCATTAAATTGATTTTCATTTCCTGACAAAATTACTAAATGTACAAATATTTGATATTTCCTTTGTGTTTTATAAAAATATTAAATTATATGATACCCGATCTTAAGCAATGTATATTTTTATATCTCATCATGGCAGGTATGGTGATTTCAGGCAAATTTGAGTCAAAAGAAGACAATACCATAGAAGGATGAATCTTAACACTTGAGTGTTAGAGACAACCGGTGCTATTAGAAGTTGGTTTCTGGATATGGTTGAGCTCTCTATGACTATATATATAATATATTTTTAAGCGTTAGAAAGGAGCCATTGGATCACTACGCCCTAAATATATGGTGGAATCCTAGTGCCCCATTAGTACTTGCCTAACCTTGCTTCTGAGTAGTTGGTTACTCTTCTTCTAACCAGAAAACCTACAAATGAGCATCCACACATAGACAAAATTTTTTACTTCTGCATTGTATAGGTTAGGTTCTGTGTTCCTATCTGGGTCCATGCTTTTTTCATCCTGTTGTGTAAGAAAAGTATACGATTAATAAAGGCTGTGCAAGGGAGATGCATACAGCTGTTTGGCATCCATCTCCTGCCACCACTAAACGTAGACCTTGGGTGTTCCCTCAGAGATTACGTAACTGTTTATATATACACAGTTACGTCACAGAAGAGACTCTGTAAACTGCAAAAGCAAATCAGAGGGGCTATGTATCCCTGTGACAGTTGATTACCCATCAGTATTAGAACTACTTATTAAATTTTATATTTGAGTTTGTTTTTTTTTTGTATTTTTTTTTTTACAAACAATTCTTTATTATCACAAACCAATGTTTTCTATGGCAGGTTTTAGGATTAATTATTAGCTACTATAGCTATATTGCTTTGTATTAATATTTAGGCATCTAATACAAGTGTTTTTACTTGAGCTGGTAATGTCTGAGGATAGGTGGTCATGGTAACTGGGGACCACTATTTAAGGTTCTATCCTGCAGAAGAGTCTTACATCTAATCCAATTTTAATTGAACTGAAGAGGCTTTGAAGTGCTGCTGCAGACAAGGGTAATGGTGGAGCGAGACCTCTCTTGAAGCTAATCTGTTTTCATAGGATCAGCAATTTATTTTAGGGTAGGTGAAGATAGCCTCTTCTACACTAAACAGAACTTGAGATGTTGGTCGTGGTTTACACACATACAAACTTAGTCCATTCTTTGGTTATAAACATAGAAGATAGACAGTGTCACCTACTTTTACCCCACTAAACAACTAGCATGCTTGTATGAAAGGTATGAAATGTCCTTTCTAGAATTGCCTTTTTTATGTGATATTTCACCCATTTAGCTATATTTTTTTTTTCTCCAAAGCTGTCATCTTTTGCCAGAGATTAATTATGCTCAGAGGTTGGAGAGGGAGTGTCCATTTAGAACTATGTCTCTGGTATCCTATTAAAGGAGAGAACCGTGGTTCTAGAATTTGATTTAAGGCTGCGGTTCTGAGAGGAACAGAAACTGAGATACAGGGAGATAGACATATTATGGAATTAGATTTTGCATACTTCATTGCAGGTTTCATTCCCAAATATGACTTTACTTACCCATCTCTCCGGTTCTGTAGAACGGTTTTTAAGATTAAAGGGTTTGTCCACGTTAAGCACATTCAAGAAAACAATTTTGTGAAAATGTTTTTCAATATACGTTCTGTATAAATTCCTCAATGGTTTTCTAGATTTCTACTTGCAGTCATGCAACAGGAAGCTTCATTGTTTACTTCTTGTAGATTAACTTCGGTACATGGTCATGTGATGTCACACAGGTGCATGGCTTGTTAAAACACAGAGTAATCGCAGCTGTGTGGTGTTAACTTTCTGTATCACTAGCTGCGTCACATGACCATGTAGTAGTGTCTTCATGCACGTCATTCCATGTTCTTTAATGTAATCTTGGGTGCATGATTAGGGTACCATGCCATATGCATAGCATTCCAAAAATAGCAGCACTCTTTCCAACAAAGTTTTATTGGTAGTCCAATGGGTCCGTCATCACACTATTAAAAACAAAAATACAAAACATAAATACAATAAAGCTTTCTGACAGTAAGTTGAGGTCTAGGAAACTGTGAAGTATCAATACAAAGAGCATGTTAGAAAATGTAATAACTTTTCACTATGCAAACAGTATTCTTTACTGTAATGTGCTTAACGTGGACAACCCCTTTTATTTCTCCATTACAATTCTGAGACCATGGTTCTTGTAGTTGTAGAACCCTAGATATAGGCATCTAAATTAATTATCCTCCAGTGTCTGATCCTGACACATCTGTGACAAAAGATGTTAGTTTTCTGCTTCTTTTCTGCCTGTTTAGTGGGATGAAAGTAGGCGAAAGTTTCCCTTTAATACTGGACATAGAAACATACACACATACATATATACATATAATTGTTTATGCAGGATGTATCTTCATCCAGTTACAGGCCTCACGTCCCTGGTGGGCCCGAGTAGTGGTTTGCCATATGTGTGGAAATCGGCCTTTGTTGAAGTTTATAAATATAAAATTGCATGTAAATTCGAATTTATGGAAATCTGTGTTTAAAAGAAAATCTATGTAAATTAGAAATAAGATCTGTCCGCGTATGGGCATTCACTGTCAACTATCACTTTCGATGTGTGATTAAAACCAGATTTGCAAAAATATACTTTACTGAACATGGATATCGGACGCCTGATCTTGCATACATTAAGTTATTCACCTATAATACTGATTATCACAGGACATCTACCATCAGTTTTGTAGATGGTCTTTGTTTGCTTCAGGTATAGAAAGTGGCAAGAAAGGACAGGGAGAAAGCGCTAATAGTGTGACATCTTAGGCGGTAACAAATGGACATAAAGCTGTAGATTGTGCTCACCGTTTTAGGTTGTGCTGCAGATAGGCACAACACTATTGTAGGCTTTGTGGTGATAATTTTTGTCTGGTGCTGCCTCCAGAGGATAATCTCCTAGATGGAGTTGCCAAACTCTATAGGATGTGTGAAAGTTGTCTATTGTTGGGGTCCAAAAGGATGGTGCACGCATCTGTGTGCTCTGGCTGTGCTGCTTATGTCTGTGAGACCGTAGAGCAGTGGTGGCGAACCTATGGCACTAAGAGCCCTTTTTGTGGGCACTCAGGCCATCAGCCCAGGACAGAGTTCACCAAACAGGACCAAATTCATTAAATCTTCCTGCAGTCCTAGGCAACTTACGAGATGCTGCGCTCAGCACTATTTTACAGCGACACTTCATTGACTGTTTGGAACTGCTTGAGAAGGTGTTGAAAGAACTGCATTATCTTTGGAGTTCTACCTGCTTGACCCACCATTCTTCCTAAACAGACAGACCCTGGAGAGAAGCTACAATGAGAGTCTGAATTTGCCCACTTTCTTTCAACTGTATTGGTGGCCTCAGGTTGCTGATTCAATTAAAGTGGAAGAACAAATGGCACGTTGGAACATCAGGGTAAATAAGTGGGGTTTGGTTGTAGTTTAGGCACTTCGTCTCTAAAAGGTTCGCAATCACTGCCGTAGAGTATATACTGAAGAAACAGGACAAATTCTAACTGCTGCTCCCTGCACAATTTCAGGGTGCAGGAGGATGTGATGCTCTCTTTGTGTAGCTAGCAGGCGAGCTTTGCCTGGGCAGCTCTGTGTGTACATAAGTCTCCTGCAAAAATTGTCGATGTAGAAGATCTCCCCTGTTCTCTAATAGTACCTCCCAGTCAATGGTCATTACTGATCGTACAGTGCTCGCTGCTCTAAGAATCTAAACTATCCACAATTGCTATTTAATAGGGAAACTACTTACAATGTCACAAAAAAGTTATTTTATATATTTTGCTTGTCAAATCATTTTATATAAACAAGCTTTATTGTTTGTATTGATATATTTTTGTATCTTTATTATTTTAGATTCTCAACTATACAGAGGGAGTTCATGGAAAATGGCTATTCACCGAGATTCGAGCAATATTTTCACGACGTTATCTGCTACAAAATACAGCACTGGAAATATTCATGGCGAACAGGGGTAAATTTATCTTGGAATTACTGAATTTGCATGTTTTCGAGGTGCAGACTGTATTGTCCACTATAAGGGTGCAATACAATGGCAAAATATTCATGGGGGGGGATTTGTTCTAAAATCTGATATCATTTTATAATTTTTCTTTTTTTTTTCAATTAGGTTAGGATCTTAATAAAAAGAAAAGTGTTGCTTTACATCCTAATAATAAATATATAAATAAAGGTGTTGGTAATATGCCAACAGACAAGAGCATTTTGCATAGATTTAGTCATTTTCAATCATTTAATTTAATGAAGTAGAAGCTTAAACACATGGAAGCAGATTTGATCACACAGATTTGGTCTCCATAAACAATCAGAATTTACATAGTAAAATTGAATTATGATTTCCTATTGCATGTATATAGAACATGTTCCACAGTAATAAACATCTGTTTCACCATGCATCCAAACAAAAGTAGATCGGAGGAAGTGCATTTAGTGTTTACAAATGTGGGAAGAAGAATTTGTGCACTAGTTCCATAAATAGCTTAATAGGACTTATGAAAGCAACATAGACATAGAAGTGATGAACTCAGCCAAGTGTTGCAGTATCCTGGTTAACTGATTAATTACCCATAGTGCTAGAATAGTTGTTTAACTAAATCTGCCACTCCGTTTTAGCTGTATTCACCCTTAATGCTGCTCTTTAGCTCACAACAGGGTACAGCTATACACTTATTAGTACTTCTGCTCCTGTACTTAAGGTAAACATGATCTTTAACCTTTAATTAAATAAAGTACAAGGAATGTGGGGGCTGAACCAGAGCCCCTCCCTGCTCCAGCTTTACTCTCTATTACATACCCCGAAGCACTTCTGACCTGCTTCCCTGCTCCTTCGGCACTCCCTCCTCCTCCAGCAGGCAGAGGGACTTCATGGATCTCAACAAAGTGTTTCTTACCTAGATAAGTGTATACATTTTTAGAACCAATGTCATATAACAGAAACCTATTCATATATTTCTATAGTAATCTGATTTACATTTGTTGGACCACTCATGTCCAGATTAACGATACTACTGAGCTCCATTAAACCCCGTGTCTCTTTTCTGTTTAAAAAAAAAAAAAAAAATTGCCCAGAAAGTAATTTCAAATGACTCATTTTTTTTAAATGAGTCCCTTTTAGAGGCTGGTGAGGGATATCGCATGGCCTTTTTTTTTAGTACCTAGAGCCATGTTCCTGCATCTATCTGAATATATGATTCTTGTATTTCAGAACGCATCAGTCTTGTGGTGCTGAGAGCTACATACAGTATGTAGAGCCTGCATTTCCAACTATGTCTTTAACTATCTGGTTCTGTAGCTCACAAAACAACATTAAAAGATGATATTCTTATCTTTAAAGGACATCTACCACCAGGATGAAGGATTGTAAACCAAGCACACTGACATACTGGTGTGTGCCTCCTCTGCCAGGTTCTTCTCTTCCTTTAGCGTCTTAAGCCCTACTTTTAGGACACAAGGTTTTTAAAATTATACAAATGAGCCTGAGGGGCTCTGTGCTCAATAGATGTCAATGACTCTGGAGCCCCTCAGGCTCATTTGCATAACTTTTACATCAATATCATAGTTCTAGGTACTATACAACCAAGATAAGGGTGTCTGAAGTGACATCGCCTCCAGCCACTCCAGCATGACTCTTCTCCGGCAGAAATGGTTGAGATAAGAGGTACTGCTAGAAAGGATATTTGATACTCTACCTGAGAATAATGTAAATACATTTTATTCGGAATACCTGTATTACAGGTGTATTCACAAAGATGTCCACTCAAAAGAAGTCATTATTTGCGGACACTTCTACCAAAGCCACAAACCCTTTTATATGACACATGTGTTGTGTATTTCTGTCTCCTATATACAGTTGCTGTCATGTTCAACTTTCCAGACCCATCTACAGTGAAAAAGGTTGTTCATTGTCTCCCCAGAGTAGGAATTGGCACGAACTTTGGTCTTCCTCAAACCAGGTAAATCTTGTGAACCCCCCTGATGTAATTGTGTTTGGGCACAATGCAGGCCGCTTATATTTTATGTTGATATAGCATGTTCTATTGTGATTATGTAATTTGCCTGTAAGTTATGTCCCTTCAACCTACCTATATGTAGCTAATAAGCTGATATTTATAGATCTCCAGTAAAAACGTAATTCTCCACAACTCCCCATAAATATGAACTCTATTTCTATGTTACATGTGAGAAAGCTGAAATCATGGGTGTTATTTGCATTTTTATTTATTTAAACTGCATAGTTTGTTTTCTGTTTAATTATGTATTATAAAAACAGTGAAGTGAACTTGAACATAAAAATTGGAGGAGTTGTTTTGCTATTGTTCCGTGGTAAATGAGGAAATTCTCTGTATGCATTATGCATATACTCATTATAAATATCCATAAAAGAAAGTGCCCAGGCAATAACCATTAAAATGCTGTATGGCATGCACACTGCTCTGATTTATGTTGCAAGCAAATGAACGTATATATCCACAAATGTAATACCGTGTTGCCTCAGGATACACAAGGTTTCTGCATCTTAAACAAACAGTATAATGAAAAATGACAGAATTCCTTTCTTCCAGGAACCTATAATTCAGATATTCTCTGATATTCATGCTTATATTAGTATAACTAATAGGCATATGCTAAGGTCAGACCTTTTATAGGCCCCTGGTTGTCCTTCCATAAAGATGGCAACCCATTGTCCACTTTTGGCGAATAATTAATATTGTTTGCATAATGAAAAGTTATAGATTTTTCCAATATACTTTCTGTATCAATTCCTTAATATGTTCTAGATTCTGACAGGAAGCTTAACTGTTTACTTTCAGTGGATAGAAATCTGTCCCTGGTCATGTGATGTCACACAGGTGCATGACTCAATACATCACAGAGTAATCAGAGCTGTGTGTTATAATGAGCCGTTTTTATATACAGAAAGTAAAAGAATAAAGCTTCCTACAGGATGACAGCAAGCACTGATCTAGAAAACTATGAGGCTTTGATACAGAAAGTACCGTATATACTTGAGTATAAGCCGACTCGAGTATAAGCCGAGACCCCTCATTTTACCACCAAAAACTGGGAAAACCTATTGACTCGAGTATAAGCCGAGGGTGTAGTATACAGCTAGCCAGCCCCCATGTAGTATACAGCCAGTCCCCATGTAGTATACAACCTGCCCCCATAAAGTATACAGCCTGCCCCCATGAAGTATGCAGCCTGCCCCCATGAAGTATACAGCCTGCCCCCATGAAGTATGCAGCCTGCCCCCATGAAGTATGCAGCCTGCCCCCATGAAGTATGCAGCCTGCCCCCATGAAGTATGCAGCCTGCCCCCATAAAGTATGCAGCCTGCTCCCATAAAGTATGCAGCCTGCCCCCATAAAGTATGCAGCCTGCCCCCTGCCAAGCGTATAAAAAAATAAAAAACTTAGTACTCACCCTCCGGGTACGGGTCCCGATCTTTAGCGCGCGGGTCCCGATCTTTAGCGCGCGGTACCAGGTGGCGGCGGCTCTTATTCTCGCTTCTTTCTTCTGTAGCTTCTTTCTTTCTTCGGGCGCGCACTATGGTACCGCGGTGACGCGGCTGATGACGTCATCAGCCGCGACACCGCTGCATCTTATTGCCCGCCCGCCAGCAGATCGCATGGACGCGATCTGCCGACCACAGAAGAAAGAAGAGGATCGGGACCCGCACCAACGATCCGGACACCGGAGGGTGAGTATTACGTTTTTTATTTTTACTTGACTCATGTATAAGCCGAGGTGAGGTTTTTCGGCACATTTTTACGGTATATTGAAAAATTTGTATAACTTTTCATTACACAAAACTATTTACTGAAAGTGGACAACCATTAGGATGTGGAAGATAGCACTGTGGAGCCACCATTGACTATTTTTGGTTCAAACCTCACAATCCAGTAATAGTTTCTCTATTACCTATTACTATTACCCCTATAAGTCTTTGATTTTTAGTGCTGTGATTTTCAGTAATGTGATGAAATGTGAATGTGGAAAGTAACCGTTTTTTGACATAGTTTTTTTCCTTTTTGTTTTCTTTCTTAAAACTGGATTTGTTCTTTTCCTTTTCTTTCTTGACAGGCGTATCTCCCTGGCTAGTCCTCGGCAGATATTTAAAGCATCAAACATGACTCAGCGTTGGCAGCACAGAGAAATCTCAAACTTTGAATATTTGATCTTCTTAAACACAGTAGCTGGTAAAGAAGTGACAACGTATTCTGTATTGTGTTTTTAATCTTCAGCATAAAGGGAATCTCTGGCCATGATGTACCTACCCAAACTAACTGTTATGTTACCCACACATGACACATGACGTGCACAAATTTGTTTTTATTTTCCAGATGCTCCTTCTTTGTAAAAACTTTACTTCAGCAATATGCAAATTAGGCTAAACGCTATGGAGAGCTCCGGCTCTACAGCGATAACAAAGTCCCCTGCTACACTTCCACCACCCAGGGCCTTCTCTCATACTTCCCCCTTTAGCTTCGTCCATCCTCACCAGCTAGATGTGGAGCCAAAGCCCAGAGGTGCCCCCCAAAGCACTTCAGCCTAATTTGCATATTGCTAAAGTGAAGTTTTAGCACTGAAGGAGCAGCAGGACAATAAAAACAATTGTATGGATGACATGGCCCTATATAACATAACAGAGATGCTTGCACATGTATTTATAGTTTTTATTTTAAATGTGTGTGTATGTATATACACTCACCGGCCACTTTATTAGGTACACCATGCTAGTAATGGGTTGGACCCCCCTTTGCCTTCAAAACTGCCTCAATTCTTCGTGGCATAGCTTCAACAAGGTGCTGGAAGCATTCCTCAGAGATTTTGGTCCATATTGACATGATGACATTACACAGTTGCCGCAGATTTGTCGGCTGCACATCCATGATGCGAATCTCCCGTTCCACCACATCCCAAAGATGCTCTATTGGATTGAGATCTGGTGACTGTGGAGGCCATTTGAGTACAGTGAACTCATTGTCATGTTCAAGAAACCAGTCTGAGGTGATTCCAGCTTTATGACATGGCGCATTATCCTGCTGAAAGTAGCCATCAGATGTTGGGTACATTGTGGTCATAAAGGGATGGACATGGTCAGCAACAATACTCAGTTAGGCTGTGGCGTTGCAACGATGCTCAATTGGTACTAAGGGGCCCAAAGAGTGCCAAGAAAATATTCCCCACTCCATGACACCACCACCACAAGCCTGAACCGTTGATACAAGGCAGGATGGATCCATGCTTTCATGCTGTTGATGCCAAATTCTGACCCTACCATCCGAATGTCGCAGCAGAAATCGAGACTCATCAGACCAGGCAATGTTTTTCCAATCTTCTACTGTCCAATTTCGATGAGCTTGTGCAGATTATAGCCTCAGTTTCCTGTTCTTAGCTGAAAGGAGTGGCACCCGGTGTGGTCTTCTGCTGCTGTAGCCCATCTGCCTCAAAGTTTGACGTACTGTGCGTTCAGAGATGCTCTTCTACCTACCTTGGTTGTAACGGGTGGCGATTTGAGTCACTGTTGCCTTTCTATCAGCTCGAACCAGTCTGCCCATTCTCCTCTGACCTCTGGCATCAACAAGGCATTTCTGCCCACAGAACTGCCGCTCACTGGATGTTTTTTCTTTTTCGGACCATTCTCTGTAAACCCTAGAGATGGTTGTGCGTGAAAATCCCAGTAGATCAGCAGTTTCTGAAATACTCAGACCAGCCCTTCTGGCACCAACAACCATGCCACGTTCAAAGGCACTCAAATCACCTTTCTTCCCCATACTGATGCTCGGTTTGAACTGCAGGAGATTGTCTTGACCATGTCTACATGCCTAAATGCACTGAGTTACCGCCATGTGATTGGCTGATTAGAAATTAAGTGTTAACGAGCAGTTGGACAGGTGTACCTAATAAAGTGGCCGGTGAGTGTAGATATATCTCAGCAGATATTTTGAATACAGTTGTTTAATACATAAGATGCCATTGTCCATTCCACTGATCTGATGCTGACTTGGAATGAAATGTTGCTAAAAAAATTTTTTTTAACAGGACGAACCTACAATGACTTGAATCAGTATCCAGTTTTTCCTTGGGTCATCACTAATTATGAATCTGAAGAGCTGGATTTGACCCTTCCAAGCAACTTTAGGGATTTGTCAAAGGTTGGTGCTGTTTCATTCTTCTCTTGTTACCCGTGTGATTGTCAGATATTTATTTATATATATATATTTATTAAAAGTATGCAATTTCATACATTTCTATTTTAGATTTGTTACTTGACTGTATTCCACGTATGGTAGATATAACCAACATTAAGTATAAAGGAAAGCATTGGAACAAGATAGTATGGCATCTTGCTGATCTAAGCAAGAAGAGAAGCCTATAAACCACTTCTCAAAAATCTTTCAACATCAGTCTTGTGAAAAGCAGGCTGCCACTTTCAAGGCAGATCAAAGTTTAAAAACAATAAAAGTAGCTTATGCTTCACACAAACCCCTCTAAAAGGTGCCCATGGCATCAATTTTTAATTCCTTTTGGTTTAAGGAATTATTGTACACTGACTGTTAAACAATTAGCCATTATGTTGGATAGATGTACAGGTGCTTACATGTCTTTTTTGTTTTGTTTTTTTAGCTTCCAGTCTAATAGAAAAAGAAAACTATCCCAGACATAGGCATACACATTTGTTCTAAGTTATTTTTTAAGAGTTTTAAGCCTTTCTTCTTATTCCATGGCCATATTCTCTGGGCGCTACTTTTTTAAAGAATTGCATTTCTCAATGTGTAACATTTAGCTAAATAATGATAAATGGGCTGAGCAGGGATTGATGAGATATTCTGTTAGTATACAGTGCTCATAAACTACTATAGCCAGGTAGAAGGAAGAAAAGGCTTATGTAGTTGTTATGGAGGCATAGAGTTCTGCACTGAAGTCAAATTGACCTCTTGACTACCCTTCTCTTCTTGATTTTTTTAATGCGCCTTTGTGTGTGGTTGAGGCCTCTGCATCCAGGGTCTTTGCAACTGGCTTTTCTCAAGTATAGTATGTGTCATGGTGTCAATCACAGCAGAAGGGGCGTTCTTAGGCAAGAAGAGCTTGATTTGAGTACTAAACTCTCTGCTTCTGGGGGCGTGGCTTAGAAAAGCCTACCCTAGAATATGTGCAGCGGAGCTCCTGCTGAGTCTCCTGTCATTTCTCCGCTCACTGCCCGAATACCCGCTGACAACTGCCCCACTAAGAACTGGGACTATACTGGCACTTGCCTGGTTGATCCATGTCTCAGAGATGCCAAGCAAAGGGAAGGGCAGCAGTAAGACTGATCGTGCAACAGATCTTCAAGATGGCGCCGCCGCATCTTTTCCTGCAACTTCCACCCCTACGAAGATGCAGCGGAACATAGATGATAAGCTTGGCAGGTTTGCAAGGCAGACAGGGGACACACGTCGACAGCAGATAAAGGTAGAGGGACAAAACGTGACTGCCTTATTGAGCAGTGGCTCCAACAAAAATTTAGCAAAAATGCTCTATCCCCTTTATATGCTATCAAGAGGGCGCATTGAGCCCCTACTAGTCCGTTTCCACCCAGATGAGTCCCCTGTCCCATCTTGGCTAAAGGACAGAGACAGGGATACTATTCTGCGCTTTACTCATTATCATCTTGATCTCACAGTGAAAGGCTCTTAAGATCTCATTGTTCCCTGATTATTCTATGAATTTTTAGAAATAGTGTGCAAAGTTTGCAGGTCTTAAGAAATATCTTCGGGACCTGAATGTGGTTTACTCCAAGTTATGCCAAGCTTTGGGTGGTGGCTTTGTGGTCCATGCATTTTTTTTGAGGATCAGGGGGCTGAACTGGAATGGCTAGATCATCATGATGCCCAACTGTGAATACATACTGAAGGGGACTTATACCGGGACTACTACTATGGCTAGTTCTGAATAAACTTTTGCCTCACTCCCTTACTTTTGCCTCGCCAGTTCCCTATGCTGCACTGAAGAGACCCAACCAGGTCAAAACAGTGCTGTCTACAGTTGGGAATATGCTCCTTCTGGAATAGATATACTGGTTTGGCTTGATCTCACATCATGTTATTAGGCTTCCCCCACAAAAATATAGCTCCTCCAGAAAGTTGAGGTGATGCTGCTTAAAGGGGTATTCCCATCTGGGCATTCACATTTAATTAAATTCATTTGCCATGTGAAAAAAAATCTTCAATTGGATGTTATTAAAAAAAATGTTCCTGTGTGAAGATAATTACTCATAAACATAGCCATGTTGTCCCTTAGAAACAAGATGGCTTCCTCGGTTACGATGGCCCTGCCTGACTCCCTGCCTTCTGCGATCATTACCACAGGACGGCTGCAGGACATGCAGTAACTCCCAGACATTTCATAAATAAAAACTTTTTGTTTCTTTGTACAATCCCTCCAGCAGAGGTGGCCGTATCCAAGGACACAGTCTTGTTTCTAAGGAATCATATCACTACATTTATGAGAAATTATCTTCACACAGGAACGTTTATTTTAATAACATCTAATTGAAAAAATGTTTATATATGGCAGATTAATGAAACTGAATGTGAATGTCCAGATCTCGTCTAATGATACCTTTTAATGAAGGGTTGGTATTTAGGAAAAGAAAATTTAAGAAACTTTGGGCTCCATGGTTGAACACATGGGGTAGACGTGTGCAAAATGCTATGGGTCTTTAGCTAGGGTGCTCCTCAGTTTGGTCTGATTTTTCTCTCGAAGCAAGATGACTCTTTGGTTTCTCATGGGTGCTCTTCCTTTCCCTGCATTGCAATCTGATTGAAATGTACCTTTTTGCTGTATATGGCAAACTTAGAATATATAATATAAATAATAAATAAATAAATTAAAAAATCTCTGACTATATACAACTAATTTACATCTCACTTGAAAGTTGATTTTGAAGATGATGTCACTATGATGGGCCTTGATTGGCCTGGAAACTAATAATATGCTTGATAACATACTGGTAGTAGTCTATTAAATCCATTCTGCTGATGGGTTCCCTTTAAATTACAACTCAATATGTGGTTCTCCCTGCAATGGATAATCTCTCCAGTATAAAAGTTAATTAGTCAATTACCAAGTATTACTACCCATTTTACTGCAGATTGAAGAACAAGCTCTAAATAAATAAAATACTAGTTAGGCCTCATGCACACGACCTTAAATATGACTTCTAATGTGCACTTTCATGGTGCGGTGCATGAGCCCTATCTCAACCCACTGTGAAGGTGCAGAGTGGCCATTCATTTTCAATGGACAACGACAGAGTGAGCAGTGCTCAACCCCCAATGGCCTCTGGGCCGCATACAATAGCACTCTACCCGTTGCTTGTGGCCCAGATATTGCACATGACCTTATACTAAATACTGAAGCCTTATACTAAATTTTTCCCTAATACATGTTTGATGATCAGACATCTTTAATGTGACAGTTCCCTAAAATCAACATAGAACAAAAACAGAATATAGTAAGAAGTAAGAAAATACTATGAAGGTTAACCTGTTGTATTCTCTCATGTATTTTAAAATTCTAATTAGCTGTTATTTCAGTGAAAAAATAATTTCTTCCTCCCTAAATGACACTTGGATAAAATGTCTGGATCACATTTGCAATTTAATTCTTGAGCTGCGGTTTGTTTCAGTGCTTACTAATAAGCATCATTTTATTAATTGCTCTGTCTAGGGACACAGGAGAAGCTAACACTCCTGACACTTATTGTGAACAGAGACCACGTATTATACATAAGCCAATTAACAATGACTAATCATAAGCTTTCCACTAAGAAGTGTTGTATTGGTCTATTGTAGCTCAGACAGCCGGTTGATGAATGTAATAGTGTCATCTTCTGGCACTTTATTTGCATGTGATTTGTGGAAGGCGAGTATGCACAGTGATGATTAGATTGCAAGCATTTTTTGTTGGCTCAAAAAATTATAAAACTGTCTAGAAAAGTTAAGTGAAGCTCCAGCTTTCAAGGTACTTTTCAGGCTGTATTCCAGAATTGTTCTGCATCTCTCCAAATATACAAGCAATGCCAGTTACAATTTCATGAATAGGTAGCGAGCATACACTGTATGGTAACTTACATCTACATGTGGCATAGTTGAGAAGAGAATTTGTCAATGTATTACTTCTCAGCTGTATGTATGTTATTCAATTTTGAATAAAAAACTTATTTAAAAAAAAACACTCACTTTCTCTCCTGTACCTGTCCAGCTCCTGCAGACAGCAATATCTCACAAATTGCATTACCATATTAGACTGGCGTAATTTAAAGACTAATTAGAATTTTTAGGTATCACTCCTGCTCCTATAACTCCTGCAGCTGAGATGGTCAGTTTCATTTTGATTTATATATCGCCAGTACACATCATGGGGAACATATACAAACACAATGATACATTACAGAGAAATAACATGGTCATTTGAAACAATAGGGATGGTGGGGGCCCTGCTCACAAGAGCTTATGATCTATAAGGAGCAATGTGTGGCACAAGAAGTGTACAATCATGCCATATTTATAATTCTATATTTCATCCTTTCAGTCATATTCATCATTTTCATGTATGCCATAATTTAGTATCTGTAAGCAACAGATGTGTTCATTATCTATATGACTCTCTGGTCAGTATTTTATTACCCTTGAGATTTTGGCTGGGCTGGTTGACCATCTGAGCATCTAATGTGTATGACTCTTCTAGCCAAGCATACCTACTGAAATCTGTGGCTTCAGGTAGTGTTCCATTAATAGATTAACTTGCCTTTGTTACTTGGCTTATAAGGCTGAAAGTTAAAAGCAAGAGATCTTTTTTTTTTTTGGGGGGGGGGGGGGCGACGACGACTAATTTTTACCTGAAAAATATTTCCAAAATGATTGTTTGTCCTCCACATAGTATCAACAGTATCTTCTGGCAAAGAGATTGCTGATGAATATGGTACAAGATAGAACTTTTATTTCAATGAATTTATTTTTAAATGTGCATGTGTCTCCACATCATTTTTAGTATTGTTTGAAATTATATATATATATCATATATATATATAGACCCATATAACCTGCTTAATGTAGACGTAGGCATTGGTGGGAACAGACAATATGAGCATATTACAGTACACTGTCATCGTCATAGCATAGTCTATGGTTAGGAACGTGTAGGATTTGCTAGGGTTACTATTTCTACATGGAGATACTTCCCAGCCTGTTATCTTTTAAGAGTTTCTTTAGTTTGTGGGTCCAGATTTTCCTTTTTTTTGTATTTATGACTTTGTATATTGGGGATGACACTCACACTACAGACACAGGAGGGAGGCTGGGAGCTTAGGAATGAGAGAACTTGTAAGAGCTGTCTGTCTAGTATACAGACCAAGGCTAGATAAGAGACAGACCTGCATCTAGTGACTAAAGTGGAGACAGATTACAGTAAAATGAATTTCTACATGACTTTGGGATACATACACTCTAGAAAGGCACAATGTGTTGGATGCTTTTATTGCCTTAGCAGCCCTCCAAAAATATTTGTATAGTACATAAAATAATATTAATTCAGGAACAGATTTTTAGTAAAAAAACATCTCAAAATGCTCTGCAGTCTCTTAACAGGCATAGTAAATTATTGACATAATTCAGAATGTTGTGTTGATGCCGATGTACTGCTATGATTTTATTACGTTCCATGTTTGAGTTTCTATGACTCTGCACATGTTTAGTGGAAGCATTCCTTCCCGTATATACTGCAATAATAGACTTCTAAGCACAAAAATATGCAATCCACATTTCCAACTCTTTTCCCAGTTGTAATATTTTTAGCTGATGGGATGCAATGTGTGTTTAGGTCGTCTGTAAATCACAAATTCTATTGTTGTGTTCTGGACAACATTCTGTTACAATTTGTAGAAATGTCTTCCCATAGTTGTGCTGAGCGCTACATGAAGGATTCCAGTGCTATCAGAGCTGGAGATAAAATGGAGAGCGGAATATGAGGATGCATCTCCACTGTATACAAAGCTTCGGCATCTGCGGTCATGTGTTTTACTGTGAGTCACTGCTGGAGATATTACTGCGCTTTAAACAAACATTAAAAATTATATATTGGTGTATATATATAATTTTTTTCAATACCAAAATACAAAACAACTGATATAAATACAATGCAATACACACCAATTATCATTAAAATATTTCATTAAAAGAATTAATTACAATTCACCCTTACCCAGCCAAATTTTATCAAGGACTTTTACCCGCTATTCTGCCTCTTTAAATCGTATATAACCCAACAGACCAACCTGAATTGATCTAGGAAAAGAAATGAGCAGCATATTCTCATTAAACTTCAATGCAAATTTAATTCCAGGGAATACCAGGCCACATGCACAAAATCTGTATTCTCTCCAGAACACGGACATCATATCGAATTTTCCCTCACCTTTATTTTAAATAGCAGTGTACAAAACTAAAGGTGTACAAAACTAAATTGAGCCATTCTATGGGTCCAAGACATAGATATAACAACTATTCCAATCGTCCTTAGTAACTATCCTAATTACCCTTTTCCATTTCCGATTTGAAGACCATGAACCTTCTCTGGCAAAATCCTGTATAAGAAATGTATAAATGTGTGACGTTGCTTTACTAAGTGAGGTAGTGCATCTCAACTATTCAATACATTTATTTGAAACAACCCGAAATCTAGATTTATCAGCTGTTTTAACGTAAGCGTGAAACAACTTCCTAGTATCCCTTCTTCCTAAACTTAACTTAATGAACTTCAAAAAAGCACTAAAATTATGTCAACTAACCAGAAACCTTAACTGTTCTGTAACAATGTACCCAAAAAACCATGGGACCCCTAGACCTCGTGTGTGGGTTTCTTTATGACTGTATTAAATGATAATATTTTGAAATTATACCACTTCTGATGTTTTTACAGATACATTAGGAAGGTCTTTTGGTATTCTAGAATCTACGGTTAGCGCATTAACTCTTTGTTTAAATATGTAACAGAACATACTATGTTCTTAAATCACAGCAAAAGAGCAATGCTGATTGTACCTCATCACCGCCCCATGCTATCAGTCATGCAGACTGTTTTCCTTTTGAAATAAATCTGTTCACTGGGAGGCTATATATATATATACTTTTTTATACCTTCAGTTTGACACCCACTGCTCAGTAACCTGATAGATAACCACACCTTTAGCCTAACCAAAATGAAACCTGATCACATTGGTCACTTTCCGTCTCCACAGTTTACCTACCCGAATTATTTGCTATTTTATGTAGCACTATGTCCACACATTTCACCTATACCTCTGTTCCTTCCTTGTCAAATCTTCACTTAAGAAATATGCAAATGAGGCTGAAGTGCTCTAGGAGGCGCAGGCAGAGCACCTCCGAACTATGACCCCCCACAGCAATAACACAACCCGCTGCTGTTCTTCCACTGCCCAGCGTATTCTCTTTCTCCCCCTTCAGCTGTGTCACTACTGCCTATTTGTAAAGTGAAGTTTTGTCATAGAAGAAGCAGCTGGACAATAAAAACAATGTTATAGGTTACATCTGTGGGCATAACTCAGCAGTTGGCTCAGGTAGGTGAATAGTGGTGATGGATTCCCCTTAGGTTCATCAATGAGACCATCCTTTCTTGTTTGTAGGATCACAGAACAAAAAAGCCAGTTCAGTTATAATCTTTAATGAGTTGATAAAAGAGGGACTCCCTTTGTAGCTGTTATCAATTTTAGTCTAGTTTGTGTAGCCTAAGCACATTCCTAGTTATTTTGTCCTCCTTCAAGATCGGAGCAGAAAGAGAAGAGTATCACAACCGAAGTGTGGCATCAGTAATGTGGCTGTTTTGACACCATTTTCTTGTGTTGAAAATGGGGATAATAAACTCTTTTAAAATGACTTTCTATGAAAAAAATAATAATCTTTTTTATTTTTATAGTCCCTTGTATGACCTTTTGTGTTAGATTTTTGGTAACGTGTACTGTACAATTCTCTGATTGTAAAATGGGATAGAAAGTACATTTGTAAAGAGGTATTAATGAGCTGACTTGATCAATGATAGGCTGACAAGGTTGCTGTATCATGTACTAGTTACCTGGAAACATCCCCCTAGAGAAACTACAATTAAGCCACCGCTTAGTGCAAGGAAATAAACAGTTAATTGATATTCTTTAATATCTTATTATCAATTAATTGTATCCCAGGTCTCCAGTTCACTGATTTTTGCCTCTCTAATTAAACAAAAAAAAAAAGTTTAATTAAGCAGTCTAAAATATTTATGGTGCTGCTGGATCCCATATTTGGTGCTGGAGCTTAGTAAACTGCTTTTACGGTGTATTAAAACATAGCGGAATGGCCTCATCTTTTATAGCAGTTGTCAGGAAAATATAGGCCAGCACTGTAAAATGTATTAGCCCAATACATTGTCTCCTTTTTATTATGAGGAAGCTATGATGTACGGCTCTGTCACAGCAGATCTATTGTTCGAGGGTTTGCACTATTTTCTCTGCCCCGCCATTAATTTATAGCAGTAAACAATATGTAACCGTCCGACTGCAGCAAAGCAGAATCTTTTAATGAGGTGGATGTTATTACCACAATAAATCAGAGCATTCATGTTATGTATAATTCAAAGTGTGTATTCCCACTGTAAGTTCTCTGAGTAAGCTGATAGTGTGTCATTGTCAGAGCCCCGCTATACCTATTTACTGTGCCGTTATTTTTTATCCTTCTATCTGGAGGTCGGATTTTTTTTTGCACTTTTTTTTTTTCTCTTCTTTTTTTGCTTTTCTTTATTCAGTTGTAAATGAAAGTTGAAGAATGTTCCATCAAGGATGAGAAACGGAACTGTAACAATTACATCAGGAATCAATAGTGCAGGTTCTGTGGCAGGATCGATCTATGCATGCTGCTGTTTTCACAAGAGGCAACAAAATCAGTCCTAATTGGTTTTAGTGGTATCTCCAAGAAGCGTAATTCTATAACCATTGATTAGAGGTGGGTGCGCAGTTCAAGAGCTCCGAGGCACATAGCCATTTGTTAAAATGCTGTGGGGAGAATTGCGTTTTAGTATTTATTCTATTTCCCATTAACTCCCTGCTGGGCAGACTGATGGTTGTAGCATGTATCCTGTAACTAACACAAAGCCAAGAACGCACAATGACCCGTGATAGGCTACTGAGGTAAATAGCTTTAATTATTGGCTTTTCTGGATTATTTCTAGTTTATATATTAATAACTACAATTTTCATATGGTTTTACTGTGCTCCATACAAAATTATGCAGTAAAAACATACTACATAATATACAATGCAATTAATTACTTTACTATCTATTTTACTTTCTGGCCACTATGCAACATTTTTCCAAAAAATACTTATTTATTCGCAATTCTTCTTTCTGATGTACCACTAGTACTTGAAAATTTGGTGTTGTTTTGTTATCTGCAATCTTTTTTTTTTAATTGGCAATGAGTCTTTCTAATGAGTTATCACAATAGGTAGCACTTCTAATGTAGAATATGGTTATTGGGGGTCTTCTTTATGCATTGAAGTGAAATATACTTCTCTGCAATTATTAACTTTGTCTCCTGAATATGTCAGCTGCAGTGGAATCATATTCAGATTCATCATCTTTTTAGACTAATCTTGCATTACAAATAAAACCTGAAATAAGAAACATTTTATTTAAAAATAAAATTGGTGCCACAATGCCAATCGGTCAGATTGTGATGATCAGTGAGGTTGTGACCATGGTCTAAGACTTCATTCAGGCTGCCGTTGCCCGCCGTACCGTAGCAAGGCAAGCATAAGGCAGTGCCGGGGAGAGCGCCACTCACTTCCGCCCCTCTCCATAGGAATACACAGCACACGGCGCTGTATTCCATCGAAAGATAGGACATGCGCGCATTGCTGTCTATGGAGGACGTATATCGGCCATATATACGTCCCCCATATGGCAGTGTGAATCTAGCCTAAAAATGTAGTACATGCGTGGATGTTTGGCATAGTTCTTGGATTTATAGACGTTGCCCTCGTGCTATTGTGATCAATTAAGAGCTATAGGCCATAGAATTTTCTTCTTTTATTATGCTCCAAAAGTAATTATGTTAGTCCTTGGTAAAGATCTTTTCATGAAATTAAAAAAATATAGGCGACTCCTTTTTTTTCCTTCAAAATTAACATTAAGTTTAAATGTTCAAATTAAATGTTTGAATTTGTTAACAAAGCCTCGGGCAAATGTTTACTTTTTGGTTTCCTTTATTACAATAGTTTTAATTGACTGTCATGATGAATGACTGATAAATGTAGTATATTTCTCAATGAAAGGGATTTTCTACTCTTTCCTGCTTCTCCTATAGTCCCAGGCATAGTCGCTACAGATGTGTCGCCATAGATGTGTCGCTTTAAAATAGCCCTGATCTTGGAACATCCTGGGCAGCCTTAGACTCTTTGCTGCCACCTCTGATACCCATGCCATAGGTTTATCACCACCAGACTATAGCATAGACTCACCTTAACCAGTGATTGGTTGAGTGAATCTCATAAATAAAGCTGAATGTCTGTATATAAGTCTACTAAAGGAATCTTCACCATCGCGTTTACAATCGCCAAATTACTACATTTAGAATCAAAATTTTCACCCCGCACTTTCCAAAAAAATTATTACCCACCAAATACAGGAGCCATTGTCTGCTACTCCTGTGGCAGTTAGAACCTGAGCCATGATTGGTTAACATTTTGACACAGGTCATTAATATGAGCTCTGAGGTTTGATTGGTTACTATACGGAATGCGCATAAGACAGCTCATGTGTGAGGTAATATCTATAGATATGGAGAGTGAGTGACAAAGAGACAAGCAGGGAAAGTGATTATATTAATAAGTCATATTTAAAAGACATTGTCCCCTGGTTGGTGGCCCCTTAACTAGTAGCATATCCTTAGGTTACTAAGGTTTAAGACTCAGACCTAGTAGACTTATAACCCCTCATTTAGATGTTCCATTAACATATGTTTGTGTACGGGCTCTTTAAAATGGTCAAAATTTATCAGCATGGCTGTGAACTAAAACTTATATTTTTATTAGATATACCTTAAAATATGCAAAGGTCACAGGTTGTGAATTCTAAAAACAACAACAACAATCCGTACTATAGACGCCGACCTAGGCGACTATACTGATCACCACAACCCCCAACGGTTGTGGATCAAACAATGGGGATACCACGTACCTCTAAATCACGGTGCCATGCACCATACCATCCAAAAAATACCTTGCAAAGAGGAAATAAAAGATGGTTCTTACCACAACTGGTAATGGTCTGTAGTTGTGTCCAGTGGTCAGCTGTGCTGTTTTCAAAGTACGTGTATTGACGGGAGCATTAAGATGGTAAGGACATACCTGTATATGTTGGAACCAAAAATGTCACGAACTGTAACAAGGCTACAACTGTCCCTGTCCCCAGGTGTGATTAGCTCCCGCCCTGACAAGGGCAGTCCCAATAGCTTGCCCTAGTTTAGAAAAAAAACACCCTGCATTCCCCTTCCCTGACGCGTTTCTTCCTGCTGTAGGTTCTTCAGAGGGATTGCGGTGGAATCAATAAAACATGGGGTCTCCAATGTAGAGGAGCATCCCTTGGGGTGTAGTAAATAGTCTGATAAACCCAAGTGTAGGGTCATCTACTGGGTCCCTGGTGTGGAGCCCCAGGCGTTGATCCCTATCTGGTGTTGTTTTTCACATCCGTGGTTCAGTGATTTCCACGGATGCCTCACGAAGCCATTATTTTCAATGGGGTGTTTTTCCATTGTGTTGTTATTTCACTGTTCTGTTGTCCGTGAAAAAAATTATGAAACCTGTTGGGTTTTTTTTGGGGTTTTTTTTTTCATGGATGCAAATCACTGAAGCCCATACAAGTGTATGTTGGGCACAAAAAAAACAGATTTATTTTTTCACTAATGACAAAGCAGGTGTAATGTGTTCATAGCAATGTAAAAACTTCAGGGTTTTTTTTTTTTTTTTTTTTTGCGGATGGGGAGACACAATGGGGAGACCAAGCGCAACAGAAGCTGAGAACTCACACCAGTGAGCCCAAAGTCTTAAAGTTTATTTTGCTTCAAATTTCAGTGGATTCACCTGCCAATATTGAAGTAACTTGCATTGATTTTAGTAGAAAGTGGGAGGTCTTCAAGTTTTGAAATTTTTTTTTCTGATTGTTTGGTATTCAAAGAAGAAAGCAGTCCTTCACCACAATGTGGTTGTGTGTCTTCCACAATGTGGAAACTTTATCAATTTCTTTAAATTCTAGAGAACATATTCGTAACCTATACTGTAGTATCATGGGCCTGTACCTGGCATAACATCCCCTCATGGGATTAATTATATGTTGCTTTTTGTAGCTGTGAGTTGTACTGTCACTTTATGGTGTTGAGTTGTCATGTTGATGTCTCTAGAGAGATGTCGCCGTGGTCTTGTCACTTCTTTGTCACTCTGTTTGTAATTGCAAGACATTCAGGCTCCAATTTTAAAGCCCCATGAAGGCTTTTCATTAAACAATCTGTGAATGTAACAATTTTCTTCTATCTTTCAGCCTGTTGGAGCTCTGAATCCCAAGCGAGCAGCCTTCTTTGCAGAGCGCTATGAGACCTGGGAGGATGAACAGGTTCCAAAGTTTCACTATGGCACACATTACTCTACTGCAAGCTTTGTCCTCAGCTGGCTCTTAAGAATTGTAAGTCGTTTTCTGGCCCTGTATTTAGAGGCCACCATGATTTATTGTGTTGGGCTGCATTTACATTCGTCATTTATAAATCGATGTATGCAATGGAATTTATTTTTGAAAAAAGTTTTGTAAATTATAAGTACCGTATATTCCGGCGTATAAGACAACCCCCCTACTTTCCTGTTAAAATATAGAGTTTAAGATATATTCGCCGTATAAGACTACCCCTTTTCCAACGCATACAAAACACCGGTAAAAATAAAAAACAGGTTTAAATTTAACTTTGAATTTAATTTAATTTAATTTGAATTTAATTTGAAGTTAGCCAGCTCCCCCTGTATTTTGGCAGCCAGTCCCCCCAGTATACAGCCAGCCCCCTGTATATGGCCAAACTGCCCCCCTAGTATACAGGCAGCCCCCTGTATACTGCCAGCCAGTACTTCCAGTATACAGCCAGCTCCCCCTGTATTTTGCCAGCTAGTCCCCCCAGTATACAGCCAGCCCCCTGTATATAGCCAAACTGCCCCCCTAGTATACAGCCAGCCCCTCTGTATATTGCCAGCCTATACCCCCAGTATACAGCCAGCCCCCCTAGTATACTGCCAGCCTGTACCCCCAGTATACAGCCAAACCCCCCTGTACATAGCCAGACAATCCCCCCCCCCCCACACACACACAATTATACAGCCTGGTGGCCCCCCAAGTGTGCAGCCTGGCGGCCCCCCAGTATGCATCCTGCCACCTCCCCAGTATGTATCCTGCCACCTCCCCCTCTATATAGCCAGCCTGCTTGGCACATTAAATTAATACAACAGCTTCTCACCTTTCCCGCGATCCACCGAAGCTTCGCTGCTACACTCCGGCCCGCGGTGACAGCTCATTGAGCGCTGGCAGCTCACAGAATATGACGGAATATACGGTAATAAGAAATTAAAGTGTGTTTAATAAAGACAAGAGTGTTCGATACATAGATACATACACATTCAGGCCCCGTAACCCTCAACCATTTTTGTTATTGGTGGGTAATGTTTCCCTAGTCATATTTAAAGGGGTTGTCTGTTTTTAAATAAATTTTCCATTTTTTACATTTTCTTCGCAAAGTTATGTTTGCACCTCCCATTCACAGTTTTGAATGGCAGAGTTTAGGAGAATTGGCTGAATTCCACCACTGTGTGTCTCCTCCCCCCAAACTTTGAACTTTCTCCCTACAGGGTGGGGTCTGCTGGTTGAACTTGACCAATGCATTTTAACTTGGTTTCGCACTTAACAGGCAGGAGCTAGGAGGCTCTTAATCCATGATCAACATAACCGCCTACTGTATAGTAATTGTGTGATGAGATCCCCTAGGTTTTAAGCACCCAGTTTGTAACACAATTTTCATAAAAAAAATCAAAACGGTACAAATTTTAAATCACCCCCTTTCCCTAGAAAACTGATAACAATATGCAATAAAAAAACCTTATACAATTCCCCACTGCTTAAAATACCTGGTCTCTAAAAATATAAAAATAGTAATCCCACACAGTAAACGTGGTATCTAATCAATGAAAACGCCTGCATCTCCTCCTACAAGAAAATTACACCTTATCCAGTTATGGACACAATGGGGCACATTTACTTAACTGTACGAGTCCCGCTCCCCGATCCGGTCTGTCCGGCGATGATGATGCACTGTGCCGCGATCCACGTAGATCGTGCGCCTGATTTCCTACATGTGTCACTCCCCCTTAGTTCCGCTGGAGTTCACTTTCTTCTTCCTGGTGTATGTAAGTCCATGTCTTGCGACACAATTTAAAAGTTAAATCCCGCGCTTAGTCTCAATCAGTTGGATCGACACAAACCCCATTTAAATGCTGCGGAAATCGTCGGAATACCCGAAGAAAGTGCGGTCCACGGACCCTTAGTAAATGAGCCCCAATGTCTAAAAAGCTTATGGGTTGTAGAAAATGTTGTTAAGGGTTTAAAAAGTAACAAACAATTATAAATTTGGCATCTTTATAACCAGATTGAGCCAAAGAATAAATTGGATGCATTGTTTGGACCATACAGTGCAAGCTATAAGGCTATTAAAAGGTAGGGAGTAGAAAGTGAATAAAAGGTCAAACAAAACAGCTTAATTGATAATTGGAGTAAACCACTTTAGTGTTTTTAAAGTACATGTGTTTTTAAAAAAATATATATTACATTTTTGTAGAGACATTTATCTTTAGATACCACATCTCAGGGTCTTTGTTCCACTGTATTTGTTGCTTAAGCTCTTCATTTGCATTGCCGTGTAGCCGGTCTAATTTATCTGGTCCTAATAATGCCAAGCAACCATATTAAGGCTCCTCTGTAATGAGTTGCTGTTTGGTGGATTAATCAGGAATTGTGTTTATTGATAGCATGTTGCTTTACAATAATGTATGTTTCTGTTAAGGCTAGAGGTAATTCGTCTAGGAGAAAGTAATTTCTTTGGGAGAGCATTAGCAGCCTACCATTAATTAAAGCTTGTTAGAATGGTACAAGCAGACATAAATCCTTGATATAATTTATGGGGCCTTGCTAATTTTAGGTAATTATCTACTAATATGGGCTTAAGTGTTCTTTAACTAAGAAGAGGCTTTTAAATCCTTTAAACATTTTTTTTTGTATAGAGATTATTGAATGAATAACACAAAGGCAGTTTTCCTCCCTTTTAAATAATTTGCATATATATCTCTACAAATGGACTTGCTCATACATTGTGTTGATATGATATATTTGACAGATGTAAGCCGATTGAGAAGAAATTGTTACTAGGGGCAGCTCCACATTTTTTTCTTTATTTTTGAATGAATCTTGCATTTCCTTTGCTGGGATTGCAATTAATATATAGATCTTGTCAAAGCGCAGCATAAATGCTTCACATTGCATCCCTCGCCTTTTCTACATATACTTAATAAATGTGACTAGTGTGAAAGACGCTCCTTTTCCTGCAGTACTGTGTTCTTATGGTGTTGACCAGGCACCATCTTTATGCTTTAAATTCTTTCTCTGTTATCCGTTATCAATCCCATGATGCCTCAAAAAAGCATCAGATGGGCAGCTAGATACAGTCTGCATGCTAGGTTATATTATTATTATTTACAGACAATTAGTATACAGTTGGTGCTGTCATCCTCTACTGTACACCTGTAGGCTGTATAATTATCAGCAGTAGCTGGGTTAAGAGTTTGTCCTCCCCTCTGTGGAGAACTTGTATAATACAGTCTAGACCAGTGATGGCGAACCTTTTAGAGACCGAGTGCCCAAACTTCAACAAAGACCCACTTATTTATCGCAAAGTGCCAACACAGAAATTTAATTTGTGATTTATACTTCCTTCTCTGCCACAGCTTTCATTGATACCAGCACCCTGAGGCACCAATAAAGCAGAAAATAGCGCCAGGTAGAGCTTTCTCTTTAAAATAGCTCTGTGCACAGCAAGTCCTGGGCTGTCTGGGACTGCAGGAAGATACCTGGACTCATCTCTGGTGATGGCCTGAGTGCCCACAGAAAGGGCTCTGAGTGCCACCTCTGGCACCCGTGCCATAGGTTAGCCATCACTGGTCTAGACTATTACATCAACCAAGAATGAGTCACCATGTGATTACATGAACCGAATATACAGAAAGAATCCAGAAGTTTTCATTTACAAAGAAACAAATAATATATGATTAATAAAAACTAGACTGGATTGCTTCTTTAACTCTTGTGTTGATGCCAGTACTTTCTTTAAAGGGATATTCCAGGAATAAGCATAATTCATATTAAAATGGGTCATTAAAATATAAGATAATATGTAATTACAGGTAGTCCCCGGGTTACATACAAGATAGGGTCTATAGGTTTGTTCTTAAGTTGAATTTGAATGCAAGTCGGAACTGTATATTTTATCATTGCAATCCCAGCCAGAACTTTTTTGGTCTCTGTGACATTTGGATTTTAAAAATGTTGGGTTGTCATAAGAATCAATATTAATACTAAAGCTTCATTGCAGACACATTTGATCACTGTTATAGCTGTTTATTGTAACCTAGGACTAAAGTACAATAAATTACCAATATCCAGAGGTCCATTTGTAACTAGGGGTTGTATGTAAGTCGAGTGTTCTTAAGTAGGGGACCGCCTGTAGTTGTTATTTAAAAGGTTGAACCCCTTAGTAGAAAAATGTTGTGGAAATACGCTATGATGGAGAATTAAAATGCTACTAGCCCTTTATTTGGTCCATTGATTTTGCCCCTGTGAAGCAGACACAATATAGAAGATGGCCGCTGGTCTCACGTCTTCCTGGGCAGGTCATGTGATCATCTCTATGTTCGGCTGTAGTCAGTTGCTTGCAGTGTTGTGGTGAGGCCCATGGGAGTTGGGCGGGATCATGGGAGTTGTAGATGGTGGCCATTATGGATACCATTTTAGAAAGCCCATAAAGTTTTGTTACTCTACTGAGTAGAGTCTATATTGTATCTTTCATCTATATAGGTTTTGTTGACTGTACACCTTCAAATGCCCATTTATTCTACAGATACATGCATGCATGTTCAGCTGAGCATGCATGTGCTATAAATAAGGAAATTAGTTTTTCTCCATCTTAAATTTGATTTATTATTTGATCAAACAAATAAGCTAGTTGGCTGGTCACACAGATATCATACTAGGGTGTTCTCAGATTGATAAACTTTTAATTGTATCAACATTTGACTAAATAAAGAGGAATGGAAATGTATAAATAAGAACCTCAATATTCTGTTTAATGCTAGTAGTTTGGGAACATTCTAAAATTGTGTATTAATGCTCTTACAAAACAATTTTGTTAACAAACTGGAATATTTTTTCTAGGAGCCCTTTACAACCCTTTTCCTAAATTTCCAAGGGGGGAAATTTGACCATGCTGACAGATCATTTTCCTCAGTTTCAAGGGCATGGCGTAATTCTCAACGAGACACTTCAGACATCAAGGTAAAATTATTTGCCTTTTAAATTATTTAGATGTATGTTTAGTGGATATATAACATACATGCCATGTTTTGTGTTTCACATGTAAGTCATTGACTAGTCATTAAAGTAGCTTTCCCAATAAACATAGGTATCTCCCGTTCTCAGCATATGGGTAGAAACTTTCATTGGTTAGTTACCCCCACCATCACCACCATCAAACTCCCCCTGAATCTGCAGAATGGAGGAACATATAGGATTTTCTCATCCTGTAAACTGTCCTGGAAAACCATAGAAATTAATTGAGCAAAGCTATCATAAGCTATATGAGCTATCGCCTCTGATGTGTGTTTATGACGGGTGTGTGTTTATGTATATATATATGTGTACAGGCAGTCCCCGGGTTACGTAGAAGATAGGTTCCATAGGTTTGTTTTTAAGTTGAATTTGTATGTAAGTCGGAACTGTATTTTTTATAATTGTAGATCCAGACAAAAAATGTTTTCCCCCAGTGACAATTGGAGTTTCAAATTTTTTTGCTGTAATGGGACCTAGGATTATCAATAAAGCTTCATTACAGATTGTTACATTCTGGGACTAAAGTAAAGCATCCAGAGAGCTTTACCAGAGGTCGGAGTGGGCAGAGAGGTCCATCTTTAACTAGGGGTCGGGTGTCCTGAAGTAGGGGACTGCCTGTATATCTATGTATATATGTATGAAGTTCTGACAATTTAATCAGCAGTTTATTGCTCACTCCTCTGCCACAGTTTTTAATTGCATTGGTGTATTGAGGATACCAATACGGTAAAAAGTAGGAGACATTCGGATTATCATTGTAGCTTCCCTCAAGGACCCCATGAACAGGAAGAATTGCAGGGCAGGAGCTCCAATGATGATCCAGCCCTGTCCACACCACTTTGATCCTTCTGAAGTCCCAGGAAGTGTTGCTTTGCATAGAGCTGAATGTGACACATCCTGGGCTACCCAGAACTGCAGGAGGAGGCCTAGAGCCACTGAACTTGTCTTTGAAGCTCTGTGTTGGGGGAAAAGGCCTGGCAGAGATGGGCCAGTTTTGGAGAATTGCCAATTTGCATTCCCACAGATTGGCGATTGATCCCTTACGCTGTGAAAAGGGGATATACTGTATATATGTTTATGAATAAAACCCCTTTGTTCTCTAAAGGTGGACAATATAGTCCTTGCTTCACTTTTTCAAATAAATTACAGGTGGTTCCCTACTTAAGGACACCCGACTTACAGACATTCAGTAGGAATTTCACAGCATTCCTTGTATTGTTTCATGGTCCCAAACTAGGGTCCCATCCCCATATATGTGTAAGATTAGAAAAGATGGCACTTGGTTTGATGTATTTTTATAGATCATTGAGTCATAGATCATTGAGTTATTCATGATGCACCTCTTACTCAATATCTATCGACCGAATGAGGAAAGCTGCATATGCAGATTGAAACTGTGATCACTTGACTCCTCTTCAACGCACACTGCGCATGTCAGAACGCAGGGGATGACTGCGCATGCACAGGATTTGTATGTAGTGGTCGGTTGTGGAAGTTAGTAGGAAGGGAGTGTGGATGGAGAGCTGGGAGTTGCATTGGCCATGACTCAGAGCATTTATATAGACCCCCACATGACTCTGCAGTCTTTGCTGACATGGTGACAGTTATACCTTCCCACTATCTAGTGACTGACACTCATGCTTCATTCATATTGTCACATTTTAAGTCCTTGTTCCAGCCCTATGTATTAACAAAATGTCTATAGTAAGCTTAACTTTAAACAGGAGCACAGTTTTAAGGCATTAATAAGTTGTAGCAATCTATAAAAAAAAAAAAAATAAATGAAAAAAACTCATCTCAAACTTGAGTGTACATTATGTATTGACCACTGCCTGCTGAAACCTGTCTTCTGAAATGGTGGCGTGTAGTGGTTTACATAATTGGCTTTAATATGTTATCAGTTTGTCTGGACCCAAACATCTGTCCAAACTTTCTGTAAAGTAACACTTTATATTAATTTATCTGTAATTTATCGCCTTTGTGCGAGAAGCGGCATAATGATGAGAATGGGAATTTTTGGACTGCCATCAGTGGCTTATCACTTACTTTCCCTTAATTAGTGTTACCATATACGATGGAATTTTCATTTAAAGCCTTGCAACAGTGTCAGGATGACGAAGGTGATAAGAACTTAATCCCCTACTGATGCACAGCTCATTCACCATGGACTACAATACAGGGATCATGTACCTGTTCTTCTGACCTTCCAAAACCCTTCTGGACCCCAAAGTGGGCTGCACTATTTGCCCTAAGGCAAAGTTCAGCTTTGTGTTTTTTATCCTGGAGGTGACTTTTTGTCATTTTCCCTATTTAAGCTGATAGTGATCTATATTACTTTTTCATGTTCAAGAGATAAGAGATCATCGATTTATGCAGGATTATCCAGAATATTTGCACAATTTATACATTACAAATAGTATAGAAAGGGTAAACCTTCCCATTAGTAAATGAAAATAACCTTTTGTCCTGTGTTGGGTCTTAACTTTTCAAATCGATGTTTACTTTTCGCTGCATAACAAATGTATAGACTTTTTTTTTTTTTTTTTTAACTCCTACACTTTATTTTTATTGCTAATTAAAATAAAAACTTTGTCTCCCTGCTTATGTTGCTTCTTGTTTAAATAAAGTTTAAATAAAATCTTTGATTGTTTAGCATGCTGATAATTATACTTTCAGGTTTGTTTTACTTTTTTTAACCAAAGTATCCATTAATTAATGAACTCTTTGAATTATTTATAAAAAAAGAATCCACAAATATATAAAAGAATATAAATCCCCACCTTCAATAAATGATGAATACACATTCTAATTTCAAGACCGGTAATTATTTTAGAATGTGTGTTTCAATTACCGGTAATAGGAAAAAGGAATTATCTAATTTAGTTTGTTTTTGCAGAGTGTATGTACTCTATGGTTGTTACCTCACTGTGAGATGTATGATGCATCCAATCAATGCTTTTTTCCATACTTGGAAGTTGAGAGCAATACTATACCTTGGTCATGTAATTTTCATCTTGGATTGCCTGTGCTGAGTAGCTATGCTGCTGCTATTTCCATAAGCAGAGCAGGAATCGGGCTCTGGGTCAGATCATCAAGGAAAACCCTGGGTTGAATCCCAATGACCCGATTATACCTCATCTTGTGTCAGAGGGGCTCCTCCTAACTCAAGATGGCTTTATCAAATTATTTATTATGATTTAAAGGAATTGGTCTGTTATGAGATGTGGACCTCCTACGTTGAGCACGGGAGGCAAGAACATTTCCAGTGAGCCGTAGACTTGACGGCTGTCTATGGAAGCATTTTCTCTAACTAAAAGCCTCAATAGAGTTATGCTTCAGTGCAAACATATTATACTGAGTTATAGAGATGTAGGTAATCTAATTCTGAATTCTGGTATCGAAACAACTGTATGCTGACCTGAAAAATGTAATTTACAAAAATTAAATAACGCATTGTTTTAAAATACCATTTGAAAATTGAAACTTTAACCTCTTAACGCTCATAACATCTATATACCACATGGAGAGTTAAAATTTGAAGAGGGCTTTCAGAGTGAGCCCTCTTCATAGATGCATGGGATTTGCAGCATATTGCAGCAAACACCCACCGCTAACAACGATTGCTGGTGTTAGCCCCCTGATTGCCGCCAGTGGCAGTTAAAATTCAGATCAGTGCAATACAATGAAGGAGAAATCCTCATGCAATGTAATTTTTATTCCACCAGTGTTCAGACAAGCAATGTTTCACCTTCTCAATGGCATTATCAAGCTTGATGCCTGTGATGTCATCGGTGAGTGACAATGTTTTGCCATGACAGCCTTAGTTCTTTGTGAGACCCTAAGCTGTCTCATTTTAGCAGATCTATTGCAATGTGCTATTTGCACATTGTGATAGATTATGTGTAAAATCCCCATATAATGCCATACTGTAGCAATGCAGTATATGGTAGGATCAATCAGACAATCTTGGTCAGTGGTGGCGAACATATGGCACGGGTGCCAGAAGTGGCACTCAGAGCCCTTTCTGTGTGCACCCAGGCCTTCACCCTAGCACAGAATTAGCTAGATGTGACTAATGACTTTCTCCATGCGTCTAAGACAGCCATGGACATGCTAAAGCGACACCTCCTTGGCTGCCAGGACTGGAGCTCCTGCTCGGGGTCCCTTAATTGTTTCTCTTCAGGGGAACCTGGAAGGAAGCTATAATTTCTCCATCTTCTTTCTGTTGCATTGGTGTCCTCAGGACGCCAATACGATTGAAACTTGTGATACAGCTGGGATCAATAGGTTACTGCTTAAATTGTCATGTTGGCACTTTGCGACATAAAAGTAGGTTTTGGTTGTAGGTTGTACCCTAGGGTGTACACTGATCTAGGTGTACACTGACCCTAGGGTGATCACTGATCTAGGTGTACCCTAGGGGGTATAAAAAATCATAAAAATAAATAAAAAGTTTAAAAAATTATGAAAACCTAAAAGTTATCACCACGTGGCAAAATTTTTCCGTTCTATCAGAATAATAGTTATTCCCAGCATTTAGAATTTTTTTCCCCGCTTCCTAGTACAAGGCATGGAATATTAAGAAGTACACTAAGAAGTACAATTTGTTCTGCATAAATAAACTCTCGTATAGCTCTGTACATGGAAAAATTAAAAAGTTTTATAGATTTTTGAAGGTCGGCAATGAAAATAGTCTTTGTGTTTAAGGGGTTAAAATGTGAAATAATAAAATCTATTTAAAATTATTTATAAGAAATATTTCATGTTCTGATGTGGAACTTGAAGCACTTGGGTCCTTATGTAAAACCTGTTATAAGTCCTCCTCCTGCTATATGCCATTTATAGTACTGCAGTTGTCTTATTTTGCGGTAGTAACTTTTCATAACTTATTAATACGGAACCTGTCACCATGATAATGCAGTGTAATCTGTAAGATGTATGATATGGATGATTTGACTTGACAACGTAGAGCAGTGGTTCTCAACCTTTCTAATGCTGTGACCCCGCAATACAGTTCCTCATGCTGTGGTGACCCCAAACCATGCAACTCGCAGTAAAAACACAGTAAAATTGCGGCTCCGATGGCTTTAGGCGACCCCCGGTTTTGGTCGTTCGACCCCCACTGGGGTCCCGACCCACAGGTTGAGAACCACTGACGTAGAGGAAACTGTCCCTTTGATTGGAGACACTAAACCACCCACAGTTTGAAGCTGTACTCCATGCATCTTGGGTACATGCACGGGTAAACAATGATGTCCATTATGTTCCGTTGTTCATTGAAGAGCCGTCCAGGTGCCAGAAGCTCCAGAGATGAGTTGCATATGGCTCATTGGACTGGACTGGCTCATGGGCTAGGGCGAGGCAAATATAAATGTTTTCTTCTTTTGAATGTTGCCACTAACGTCTCCCATCTAGACTTCAATAGTTAAGCATTGCAAAGGGATCCCTTCCAAGGAATAGGAGTCAACATGATTATTACATTTTTATAGCTTTTATTTCTTTGTTGATTAGACTGTTGTACGCCATAATGTGCTCCAAATATCATTTTGATTTTCTACATTGTATCCATAGGAGCTCATACCTGAATTCTTCTACCTGCCGGAGATGTTTGTCAACTCGAATGATTACAATCTTGGAGTGATGGATGATGGTACAGTAGTGTCTGACGTGGAGCTTCCTCCCTGGGCAAAGACTCCCGAAGAGTTTGTTCGCATTAATAGATTGGTAAGCGTGTTAGATCTTTGTATGCTTCATCTACATTCATTTTTCCACATCCCATTAACTTTAATGCTACTGTAATATGTCAGAGAATTTTGGGACAAAAATTTGTGCTGAAAATATACATAATATGCTATGTGGGGAGTTAACCTAATGGGTCACACACAAATCCCCTTAGACTCAAGTGTAGAAAAGGTGTTAACAGAAGTAGTGTCACACTGCTAGTCAGCCTCCATCCCAAAGTAGAGATATACAGGTGAAACACTGACATGTGGATTGTTTGGCTGGGGTATCCCCCTAATATTAGTAGCTCAGCTACTACTTTACAAGGCAATAAAGACATTGTTCAGCCGTTGAGATCGCACTAACAATGTAAATATCATGGGATCTCTTATTTTACACATCAACACTCCATTGCTATGGCAGGATCACAAAGTCTCCTCTCTACAAAGACCATGATTGACATATCCCCGTGCAGCTACATTTCCACATGGCAGAAATCTTCTCTTTCACAGTATAATTAACCCCTAGGCGCACCTGGACGTTATAGTACGTCCCCGGGGCTAGATACTTAGCGCACGGGGACGTTCTATAACGTCCTGCTTCTGGCACCGGCTCACGAACGGAGCCGGTACCAGAAGCAGCGGCTGTCAGCTGTCTAGTACAGCTGACAGCCTGCGCTAACACCCGCGATCGGAGCCGGCTCCGATCGCGGGTGTTAACCCCTTACACGCCGCGGTCAAACATGACCGCGGCGTGTAATGGTGTTAGCGCTGTGGATCGGATCCCCCGTGCCGCTTACCGGGGGATCCGATCCTCTTCCGGGCAGCTCCGAGGACTGGCATGTGCCCCGGAGCTGCCCGGTCTCCATGGCAGCCAGACCCCTTCCGGGTCTGGCTGTAAACTGTCTGAGCATGCGCAAGCTTGCTCAGACAGTTTACACTGCTCTACAATAAAATAGTATTGTAGAGCAGTGTATTGAACTTAAACCAGTGATCAGAGCATCACTGGTTTAAGTTCAAGTATGTATAATTAAAAAAAAGTCAAAAACACTAAAGTTAACACATTAGAATAAATAAAAAATAAATACATAAAAATATAAGCCCCTAAAATGTCACTTTCCCATAAAAAAACTTAATAAAGTATAAAAAACATAAAAACACAAAAAAAACCCGCATATTTGGTATTGCCGCGTCCGTAACAATCTGCATAATAAAACAGAATCGTTACTGGACCCGCACGGTAAACGCCGGAGGAAAAAAACGCAAAAAACATTCCGAAAAAAGATAATTTTTAATTAATACCCTATAAAAAATGCTCTAAAAAGTGATTTAAAAAATGTTATGCACTCCAAAATAAGCCCACTAAAAAGAACAACTGTTCTCGCAAAAAATAAGCCCCTAACAAGATTTATCTGCCAAAAAATAAAAAAGTTATGCATATAAAAAGATGGTGATGCTAAAATGAATAAGATTTTCTCCAAATTAGTTTTTATTCAGTACAATTGAATAAAATACACAAAACCCCCACATATTTGGTATCCCTGCGTCCGTAACAATCTGTATAATAAAACAGAATCGTTATTAGATCCGCAAAGTGAACCCCGTAAAAAACAACCTAAAAAAACTCTCTCTGCTAAAGATGATTTTTTATTAATGCCCTTTAAAAATGCTCTAAAAAAGTGATTTTAAAAAGTTACGCAATCTAAAATAAGACCACTAAAAAGAGCTATCATTCTTGCAAAAAATAAGCCCTTAAACAGATTTTTGAGGTGAAAAATAAAAAAGTTATGCATATGAAAGACGGTGATGCTAAAATTAACAACAATTTTGCCAAATTACTTTTTATACAGTAAAAATGGGAAAAAATAAAAAAATATATATAAATGAAGTATTTTCATAAACGTGGCGACCCAAAGAATAAAAATAATATACTATTTTCATGGTATGGTTAACGGCCAAAAAAAAAAACACATAAAAATTTTCCTAAAAATTGATGATTTTCATTTCCTCCACCAACAAAGAGTTAATTAAATCTCACCAATTAGCTATAGATGCCCCAAAATTATGTATTAGAAAAGTGCATCTCATGTGGCAAAAGAAATAAGCCCCTATAGGTGCACAATAAAAAAAAGAAAAAAATTATAGCCTGTACAATGTGACATAGCAAATCTGATTTGAATGGCGCCTCCTTCCCTTCTATGCCCGGCCGTGCGCCCATACAGCAGGTTACCACCACATGTAGGGTATCGGTGTACTCGGGAGAAATTGCGTATCAAACTTTGTGGAGCCTTTTTTCATTTTATCCATTAGAAATGTAAAATTTTCCACCCAAAATGAGTGTATTGTGAAAAAATATTACAATTTGCAGACTCCACCTCCATTTTGTTTTAACCCCTATAAAACACGTAAAGGGTTAACAAACTTCTTAAAAGTGGTTTTTCATATGTTGAGGGGTGTAGTTTCCACAATGGGGTAATTTACGAGTCTCGCTATTATTTAGGCCTCTCAGTGTCAATTAGAAGTTGAGCAGGTCCATCTAAATACAGGTTTTGGCGATTTTACAAAAAATGTGAAAAATGGCACCCAAATTCTGAGCCTCATAACATTCTAGTAAAATATGTGGAATCTTAAAAAACCATGCCAACATAAAGCAGACATTTGGGAAATGTAAGTTATGAATTTATTTGGGAGCTATGACTTTCTGAATCAAAAGTAGAGAATTTAGAACGTTGAAAATAAAGAATTTTTCAAAATTTTTGCCAAATTTTGTTTTTTTTCATAACTAAACGCAAAAGATTTCATCCAAATTTTTAAACTAATTTGAAGTACAATGTGTCACGAGAAAACAATCTCAAAATCCCCTGGATATCTCACAGCGTTCCCACGCTATAACCACTTATAGTGACACAGGCCAGATTTGAAAAATGGGGCTGCGTCCTTTAGGCCAAAAGATGCTGCGTCCCGTAGGGGTTAAAAAGTCTGCCACTGAGAAGACGTGCTGCTTGTGTACAAACAACGTAATAGAAAAATAGCACCCAGTAGTTGAGCCGGTGAGAAGACATGATGCAGGAAGGGAGCCTGCTGCCAAACAAATTGATTCATTCTAGACTGTTTAAAACCCAACATGCCTCTTAAAGAGATTGTATGTCTGTGGTTATCCAAATCCAGATGACGTTTCCCTACGACTTCCCAGTTTACTCTTTCCAGCCCGCAGATTATATGCAATGATTATAGCTCCTGAAAAGCACACCGCTTTGATCTGTGACCTTTTTGTGGTGCTAATCGGGTTCCCAATATCATTATACCTCACCCATTAATCATATTTCCTGCAGCCGTCAGGCAATCAGACAGGCACAGCCCCTGCTTTCTGGCCTGTGTTGGCAGGTTTGTGTTTTTTTTTTTGCAGATTATTATAGTACTATACTTTTTGCTCCTTAAAAAGCCAGCACCACATCAAGCTGTGCGCGACAATTAAAGTCAGATGGTCCTCAGGTTCACAGGCAAAGTGCATTTCAGCTGTCTGTCTTCCTGCAGCTAACCAGCACCAGTGACAGACGATAAACAGATTGTACAGTATGGGGCATCATATTCATGTAATGACCTGTCTGTATGTGGAGGACTCTCGTAGATTTACTTGTTACCTTTAGATAAGGTATTTGAAATGTATTTCTTGTATCTATTTGGGAATAAAAGTCACCATATATACACAGCATATTTAAAGGACATGTACCACCAGGATCAAGGATTGTAAACCAAGTACACTTACATGCTGGTGTGTGCTCTTTCTAGTAGGATCTACTCTTCTTTTAGCTTCTTATGCTCCAGAAGGCATTATCATCTATGGAGGGCAGAGCCCCTCAGGCTCATTCGCATAATTTTTAAAGCCTTTTTTCCCGTAAAAATAATGGAATAAGAATCTAAAAGAAGAGCAGAACCTGACAGAGGGAGCGCACACCTGCATGTAAGAGTGCTCGGTTTACAATCCATGATCCTGGTGGTAGATTTCCTTTAACAGTACAGAATGTAAAGCAAGCATTTGAAGGGGGATTCCCACTTTGGCAAATTAATGTTATTGTTTGTATAATGAAAAACAATAAAGTTTTCCAATATACTTTCTGTATCAATTCCTCACAGTTTTCTACATCTCTGCTTGCTGTCCTTCTATGGAAAGCAATATTGTTAATTTCCAGTTGACAGAATGTGACCATGGACACACAGGTGCACAACTCGTTAGTATCACAAAGAGTAATCAGAGCTGGGTGTTATAACGAGTCGTGCACCTGTGTGACGATAGTCAGATTTCTGTCCACTGAAAGTTAACGTAGAAGCTTTCTATAGAAGGACAGCAAGCAGAGATCTAGAAAACCATGAGGAATTGTTACAGAAAGTATGTTGGAAAATTGCATAACTTTTTTATTATTCAAACAATATACATTACTTGTTGAAAAGGTAATAACCCTTTAAGGTTACGATTGTAGTTTCACAGGACACAAATAGCCCTGTACGCCACGTACAGTGCATCATTGTCCCATGAATGTGGGCATGAAAGTCATGGCCATGAACCCATAGAAGTAAATTGCTAGCTGCTACTGAAACAGCTCACAGAGGTCCAGAAACAACAACCGTGTGCATGGAGGCTAATCAAGCTGAGATGTACTTCATGGGGGAACATGGTCACCCACCACCACCCACAGGTCCCCCACTATGTATGTAGGGATGGGAAGGGACAACTCTCCTTCCAGTAGGCAATGAATAATAATGTATGAAATACCCATTTAGCGTGCCTTACACACTATAGGAGTTGAATTTAAATATCATTTTCCATGAATTTTCATTGAATCTTCTTTAATTCTTAAAGAATTATTATAAAATGTAAAAAAATTTGCTTGATTTTTATGCAATTTGTATCATCGTCCTGTAAATTCAAGATAATTCCTTACTGTGTTGTGCAATTTGGTATTGCTGCTGTACCTATTCAGCTACTGACTTGCTGGTTTAGGAAATATTACCATTGCAGGCAATCACTGGTCTTCCGCAATGTCATCCATACCACTGAGGCCGGTGATTTGCTACGACACTTGGCTTTGATGGCACAGTATTATGAAAACAGTTCCACTGCTGCCTTTGGTTGTACAGATCACCTCCATTGTAGTTGGAGGCTGCAATACCACAGAGAAGTGCCTTTAACTTTTAATATTAAGATCATTTTATATACCCCCCAATATAACACAAAACCCTGATAATAGACAACCCCTTCAACTGCAATTTCACATATGACCTGTTATGCTGTAATGTATTAGGAAGGAGGCAGCAACATTTTTCTAATTCTACACAGCTACTTGAATTTGGAAAGTCATCCAATAAATATAGACTTCTGCAAATATTAACTGCTATGATATGGATTGTATAAATTATTAATGAACTCAAGGACGCCTGCCCTAAATTAAGAAATAATGCACTTCTTAGAATTATTGCTTCCTCTTCATCAATATATTGAATACTAGAAATGGTTCTTTATATAATAACATCTATCAGTCAACAGAAGGCAATTTAACAAAATTGTGTATCCATCCAATAAATCCATTGGCAGGAGCTTGTAGTAGTGGGATTCAGTAGGTTGCCCACAGTGTGCTATTACTTACTCTTTGTGTTGGTGCCAATTTGGTCTTGTCAAAGCCACTGAAATCAGATTGTAACTAGTGATGAACAGACCCACACTGCAATGTTCAGGTCCGTGCCCCAAATCTGGGCTTCTGCCAGAAGTTCAGGTTAACCCTATAAATGATTCTAGGGAAAATGGTATTTAAAGGATTTACACAAGTGGTCAGTGCTAGCACCTTTGTTAACCATATGTTCAGGTACCCGTACCAACCTTCTGAACCAGATCAGGAATAGGTCTGCTCATTCCTAATTGTAACTTAATAAGTCTGAACAGCTAGGAGGAGTGCTTGTGCATGGTGACGGATCCCATAGATAGAGGTTTTCTGGTAATGTACTTCATCGGAGAACTTGCTGCGTATAAACGTTGCGTTTCAATTGCATTGCAATTAAATGCAATTCAAATACAATTGGGAGGGGCTTGGCCCAATCGCATATGCATTTCCATTGAAGTGCATGCAAATGGGAATGAGCATCACATGTTTTGCATCCAAAAAAAAAAGAAAAAAACAGGTTTTAGTGGAAATGCACGTGCAACTGTCCAGACTTCCTCTTGTTGTGTAGATCTGGGTCCCCACTTCAGTATTCTTCTTTCTTGGCTATGCTGTAAAGAAAGTCTACATTGTTGCACCTTCCTTTTCAACATGCTTGAAGCATGCCCATTCTTCCTTAGCACTGCAACAATCACTGACACTGAGAACAAATGTTGCGTATGCTAAGTACAGGCGGGTTACGCACACGATAGGTTCTTAAGTTTAACTTGTATGCAAGTCAGAACAGGTATATTTTATAATTGTAGTTCCAGTCAAATATTTTTTTTTGTCCCAGTGACTATTGGGTCTTCCAAATTTTTTTGCTGCCATGGGAACAGGGATTATCAATAAAACTTCATTACAGACACCTCACAGCTAATGCTTGCAACCTGAGACTAATGTAAAGCATCCAGAGAGCTTCACCAGAGGTCACAGTGGGCTGAAAGGTCTGTCTGTAACTAGGGGTCAGGTGTCTTTGAGTCGGGGACCGCCTGTATATTCTGATGATTGTAGAAAATGTGAACCCTGTGACAGCTGTAAAGGCTGTAAACCCTGAATACGTACTCCTCCAAGACAAAAGTGAAAAGACTCTTGCTTGATCCTACAGAGATACGATTTTATATTGGCTGTGTTTTTTTTCATCCTGCCCCCATAAATTGGAGATATTGTTTCTGCGATAGAAATGGCTGATTTTCAGTTAATTCTATATAAGCCGTGTAAGACACTGATTTGTATGGCAGGCCTGTCAGCAGAGAAATACATGTCTAAATTTTCACCATTTTAGCATATGATTTACAGCTTAGTGGTCTGAAGACTAGGAATGGGACATATCCTCCAGCTGTAATCAAATACATATTTCATCTTTTGGAAACAATGTTTCCCCGGGGCTTCATATAGCATTGCAATTTCTATGCCAAGGGTTAAATCAGCAATGCATGTTTGACAACCTCATGATATGTTATAAATGCCATATAAAGATGATAATGTTGAGCAATGTGGAGTGGATGTGTTTTTATCAGCTGCGCCTCTAAATAAAACATATGGCTGCCTAAAAACTTATACCTGAGGCTCTTTAACTCATATCCAAAACTGTTGATGAGCATGACTACCACAAGGGTACACAGCATTTTATAAAACTACAAAACCTCGCTCCTCTCCCTTATACAGGCAGTCCCCGGGTTACATACAAGATAGGGTCCGGAGGTTTGTTCTTAAGTTGAATTTGTATGTAAATCGAAACTGTATATTTTATAATTGAAGTTCTAGGCAAATTTTTTTCTTTTGTCCCAGTGACAATTGGAGTTTCAAAATTTTTGCTGTAATTGGACCAAGGATTATCAATAAACCTTCATTACAGACATCTTACAGCTGATCATTGTCTGTAAGTCGAGTGTCCTTAAAGGAAACCTATCACTTGATATTGTACATCTAAGCTTCAAAGGGTGAGCTGGTGCCGGAGCATATCTTCATTATTCTCTTAAACCAATGTATTGCTTTTAAACACTTTTGTAATCTTTATATACGAAGCAGATTCTGCGCACGGTGGTACGTGCTCGGTGCACCATGCGCACGACCGCGCCTGAAAAGGTAGTGCCGAAGAGCCGGTGACGTCACGCGCCATGTCGCGCGCACGGTGTGCCAAGCGCTTCCCACCGTGCGCCGAAACTGCTTGGCATATAAAGATTACAAAAGTGTTTAAAAGCGTTACATCGGTTCATGAGAATAACGAAGATATGCTCCGGCACCAGCTCGCCCTGAGCTGGTGCTCGTTATTTGAAGCTTAGAAGTATAATTTCAGCCTGTATAACTGTTTTGGTGCATATTTGCATTACCCAAAAATATAAATTTTGAAACCTCTTCTTATTAAGTTACCCTCTTTGTTATTTCTCCCAGAAAACTACGGTTGCAACTCAAAAGAAATGGGGACCTGATCAAACTACCAATATATCATAGACACATATTAAAGAAATCAATTAAAAGCACAACCAAAAGGGATGTGTTAATGACCAAACACATGTTTATTTAGTTTTTCTCAAAAAGACCCAATAGCAGATTAAAAATGCATAAAAAGGGCACAAGGCACGTTATGTGGGTCCTGTAACTGCATCAGGAATGGGGTGCTAAATAGTCTTAAACACCCCTGATTACAATTATGACCACCCCTAAAAAAAAAATCTATGAAACTCACCTTTCTCCCTGCTCCGGTTCACCTGTACAGCCACTTGTCACTACCAGTCTCTGTCTGTACACAGAGGCGTAACAGTGATGCAGTGACTACAGCCCCAAACCTGCTACGGCAGGAGTTTCAGGCAGTAGCAAGTGCGCGGATATGTTTGGGGTAGCACCACGTCCATTGTATACAAATAGAGCGCATTGGTGGGAACGGGTATTGTATAAATCATTTTTTTTATTTAATTCCCATAAACCCCTTTAAGATTATTACATCAATAAAGAAGGGGGATCCCTGTGCTTCCAGTAAGCGCAGATGTGCATTGGAATGTACAGATAAAGGTAAAAATGAGATATCAAATGGGTACTCCATACTATGAGATAAACTAACATAACCCAACCAGGTCGAAACAGCTGTCTACAGTTGGGAGTCTGTTCCTTATGGAATAGATATACTGGTTTGGCTTAATCCCACACCATGTTTTTAGACTTCTTGTAGGTCATACTTGGTGTTAAGGGGGCTGCCTTTTAAGGTGTTGTTTTCCATTTAACACCTTGGAAAACTTATTTGCATCCTTCCCAGAATTCCCTAGGGGAGCATCTATGGCTTTAAGTCTCCACACGCCTTTAAGGTGGCCTTAATTGGCAATCTCTCCTTAAGGAGAACACCTACTGTCTGACCCTTCTGATGTGACTATCATCTGTGTGTGCTCAATACGAACAGACTGCACCAGTCACACGTATGTTTTAAATCTGCTCAATTTCTTCCTTTTTTGCGATGTTTTTGCGCAGGAAATTCTCATATACCTCATTAACATAAAATTGAGCAAAAACTTCCCCCTATAGTAGCAATGGACCCCCATACACCACCTCCTATGTGGTGTAGTTTTGCGATTAAATTTACGTTCAAATTCTCATTTGATAAATGTGGTGTTGCCCGGTGTTACACACTCTGTGGTGTATTTTCTCTGCCTCTGCATGACTTTAGAGTTGAATTTTTTTCTTGCTAAAAAAAACAGCAAAGACAATGTTTGTGCAAAAAATTGTGACAATTATACGCTAAGAAGCTACTTAGGACTAATGACAAATCTCCCCATATGTGTCAGTGTGTAAGTACAATGTACCCTGATAATCTAACCACATTGTCACCACACAGAACTAGAAGGAGCATAATGGGGCACATTTACTTACCCGGTCCTGTCGCGATCCAGCGTCTTCCGGCGATTCACTAAGGTTGTGCGTCTGATGTCCACCAGGTGTCGCTGCTGCGCCGAGGCCCGCCAGAGTTCACCAACCTATTCCTGGTGCATGCGAGTGATTGATTTTGCGACACAAATAGTTTTTTAAAATTCCGAGGTTTTTCCGAATCCGTCAGGTTTTCCGACGGCCACGCCCCCCGATTTTTGTCACGTGAAAGCCGGCGTTTTTGCACCAAAATCCGATTGTGTGCGCCAAAATCCTGGCGGAATTCGGCGCAAAAACGGAAAAGGTCGGGAAACCCGGCAAAAGTGCGCCCGTGGAGCCCTTAGTAAATGAGCCCCAATGAGTCTGCTTAGAGAAACCCTGCCCACACCCTGGTATTTTACACTGACCATCACTGAGTGATGGGACCTAAAGCAGCAATAAAACTGAGTAAAATGATCTTTATTGTGTTAACATCACCAGGAGTTTAAAATGTGAGAATTTTCTTTCATGGGAAATCCCCTTTTAATGCCCTTATGATTATATTATTAATTCCCGCAACTAAAATACTGTGTTGCAGCTTCCCAAAGGTCTCTATTTACTGAGCAGCCCAATCCTTACTCCAACAAAATTGTAATATAGCATCAAAATTGCTCTAGAGTTATGTTGTACATTAACATTTTATTGCAAATTGCCTTCTGTTTCAAGGTGACAGATACCCTGGTATTGAGTGATTTATGGACTGCAATGCTGTTTTAAAGGTATATAAATTATTAAAAGAAACAATCATTCTGAGATAGTTTTAATTTTCTTGAACCAGCATATGTTACTAATTAAAATCATGGCAACCACGATATCATTTTCATTATATTTTCTAAAAGTGCAACTGAAACACAAATCCGTGTAGATGTCTTGAAGTAGTTGAATCAGCTTGTCTTGTAAATATCCGAAACTTCATAGTAAGGTAAAGTTTGCGTCCACATTTAGACATTATGGAACGGTTATGTGCAGAAAAAAGATCCACGTATGAAAGTGCCCATGAACTAGTACTTTGAATGTACTTAATTTAAAGTTTGCGTCCACGTTTAGACATTATGGAACGGTTATTTGCAGAAAGTGGCCATGAATTAGTACTTAATTGCATTCCTAATGTTGTACTGATTCTGTATGGCATTCACAGTGCTTGTGGGTATCCCATTTTGTAGCTGTAGTTGTAACCCTCAGGAGTTAACAGTGTTCTTAAAAAAATATTGTTCACTATAGGCGCTCAACTCTATGGACAAATTTGACTGTTCCCAAAATCTGAGTTATATGTAAACCTTTATAATATAAACTGTAAATCAAGACCATAGTTGTGGTGTACTTAGAATTGGACCTCTTTATATATTATAACATTTATTTAAAAGTAAATAGAGACACACAACTTCAAAGGGAACCTGTCACCAGAGACCTCATTTTCACTAAAGACAGGTTGCAGGAGCACATTACACCTGGATTTTAAATATGCCTTTCTGCTTTCTTTAAGCATTTGCATTACAATATAATTTTGTGTTATAACTTACATGGCTTCCTGACAGAATCCCCTTTGTAGTCCCAAGGGTTGGGCTTTGGTTTGGATGTATTTTTAAAAAAACATGTGACTTCTCTGTGCTCTAGACTGCTCAGCTCTTGGCCCCCTCCAGCTCCAGTACAGCTCCTCCCTCTCCCACTGATGTCAGCTGACCAGGCTGTGACCTCTGTGAAGGAGGGAGGAGCTTTACAGGAGCACAAAGGTGGGGGCCAAGAGCTGAGGATTCTGAAGCACAGACAAGTCACATGTTGTTTTTTTGAAATGCATCTAATCCAAAGCCCACCCCCTGGGTCTACACAGAGGATTTTGTCAGGGTGCAAGGCAAGTTTATGCTATTTAGTATTTATGCTCTCAAGAAGAATTTACACTAATATTTATGTCTTTCACTTCTTAAAATTCTACTTGTTTTCATTTTAGTGCATTGATGAGGTGTTTTTCTTATCTAGCTGAATTTCTTATCACTGCAAGACATTTAGTGAAATTACAGGAAGTGTTTTGGGGATAATTTTGTACTTTTCTGCTATGGTGAATTCACTCTTTGGCTGCTGTCTACTGTAATATAACTGGGCATCTGTTTGGCATCTCCCCAGAACCGCACTCACAGGAGGCTGAGAGTATAGATGATCAATGAGGCAAGCACTAAGCAGATGGTGGTCTGTCTGTTCCCACCTTAGTGTAAGGCATGACGCCAGGTATCTTCTGGACATCACTCACCTGATAATAAAGATAATTACTACTTACATTTCAGTAGTTTAGACTCTGTTCATATGCCTTTCAGACAAAAACATTTTACACATAGATAAGGAAATCCATACTGGACTGTCTATTTGGCATCCATCAGGGCTGTATGTGTTCTTTGTATTTTTGATTAGGAAATGTCTATATTATGGACCATGATTGAATGTGAACTTTTATTCATATTACTGGACTTTAAACCATTTGCCCTCATTACATTAACACTATTTCAGACTTGGACTTAAATATACCTTACTTTGGTAAGGCAAATAAACTGTTTTGGGAGCTGTCTGAACCCCAAATGTGCACCTGCACTAACTGCTGGGCTGCAGTAATTCTGCAGTATGGTGTCCTATTCATCCATGGCACTCCCCCTCTCATAGCTCACAGTTGACACGTATGTCACTTTGCTCCGCTCTACGTTTAATGTAGTTTTTGGGGCTGACTTGGACTTGACGTCTGCTCCAGCACAGAACGGTGCACAGCTGTGGGCAGATTTTCTTTGCACACATGAAGTTATGTGATGCCTGTGTTCTCGCCACCTTGTCGTTACACTTGCTAATTCCTACATGTCTGTCAAATGACACTTTATCACTCCCTATGTTTTAGCCAAATGTGGAGCTGCACTAAACACTTCTACTAACTTCTGAAATCTTACCCGCTAGGTGTTCTTTTTTTTAAACAAACAGAGCTGTATTCACTATTTTGATGTATTTTTATTGGACTATATGCTTAATTACAAACGTATGATAATACATTTTTGTGTACATAGGTATGAAGTTACCTGATGCAATAAGTGAAGCTTCATCCTGCATTTATGGTTTTAGTTGTGTACTTGTATGTTCTCATTGTGTGCAGGAAATGTCCAGTTAATTTGTTTCCTAGGAAACTTGCATGTTTATAGATGTTCTATAATTATCCAGTGCATATGTACATCAGATACATTCTTTTGACTATTAACTAGATCTCAGCTGAGTATTTGGCAATCTTCCTTCCCATCCTTCCCATTAATATTAACACTTAGCTTGTTTAAAGGGGTTGTACACTTTCATCACATTCCAGCTTAAAATTATAACATTTTACAATGTGCTTTCTGTCTTAATTATTCATGGTTTCCATGATCTCTGCTTGTTGCCTTCTTGCTGTCATGTAACAGGAAGCTTCATCATTTATTTCCTGTAGATAAACATCGGTCCTTGGTCATGTGATCTCACACAGGTGCATGGCTGGTTATAACACACGGTGCTGTACACCTGTGTGACATCACATGACCATGGACCAGTGTTAATCTACTGGCAGTAAACAATGAAATTTCCTGTTGCAGGACAGTAAGCCGATATCTAGAACACCTTGAAGAATTGATACAGAAAGTATATTGGAAAATGTAATATCTTTTCATTAGACAAACAATATAAATGATTTGCTCTATTGTGCTTAAAGGAAACCTATCATTTGATTTGATGCAGTATAAACCAAACATACCTTGAGACTGCTGTAGCTACACTGATGCAGGATCATATCTTGGTTAATCCCTGAGGTGAGGGGTTTCGCTGAAGAGACAATTATAACGTTCAGGACCTTGGGAAAGCTGGATTGCATCATTGCACAAGTTACACAGAGCTTGTATTATAGCTTGTATTACGCACTGGCTTAGTGCAGACAGGACTAATCAACCTGAGCTGGATCACTCATACACAGCAGCTGGGGGATGGTGCAGTGATTGATTATTCTGCCTTCAGGCAGAACCCAGGGATTACATCATCCTCTGAGTAGTGCATAACTAATGTGCTAGGTAAACTGCCAAACCAGGTATAGAAGTGAAATTGCTTCATTATCATTAATTTATAATTGTTTTATCAGCAAAATAACCAATATATGATCCTGCATCGGTGTAGCTACAGCATTCTTAAGGTATGTTTGCTTCAAATGGTAGGTTTCCTTTAAAGTGGACAACCCATTTAAGAGTGCATTTTTCTTTTTAGATTGTGAATATGGTACCATGTTTTATAAGGATGTTACAGAAATTGTTCAGATGACTGTCTTTAAATAAAAAAAAATATATAGCTTTTTGTTTATAAATATCTGAATCGAATGTACAATAGATCGTTTTTTCATGGAGAAGAAAAAAAATTCTTGAAGGAAATCACAGTTTGGCTTGTTGTGCTGATGTTTATGATGACATGAATACAGTATATTAGCAAATGTTTTATTTTTTGTTCAGCTGAAAACAGCATCAGACTTGATGAGATCCAACTAGCAAGAGGCCCCCGGATCAATATTACCAGTGTCACATTGTACACTGGTACAAATGATCACCGTCCAGCTTTTGTAGTTGCGTTGGGAGAGCAGCATAGAGGCGGAATCGGAATCTCGCCTTTCTTTGTACCCCGATGCGGCGCTCCTCACTGCACCAGCTCTGAAGCCGGTGCACATAATGATGTCATAGCATCACATATGCTGGCTTTAGAGCTGGCGTGTACAGCAGGCACATGCCAAAGAAAGAAGGGTGCAGGCTCTGCTTCTGGGAATACAGTCTCTGTATGTCACTGACATGATGATACTGGGAACTGCCAGGATATATAGTGCTGCAGAGATCACCCTATAGGAATTAAGGGCAGTATACATCATTTTGGTGAACTCAATATGACTTGTTGCCCAGATGATGCATTTAGAGACCAACCGAGTCTCCTCTACAGGATAATTTCAGCATAAGACGGTGCATCTAGTCAGTTTGCATTGGAATATGTTAGTTAGCATTTACACCATTGGACTGGATGTATTACGCCTTACATAGGGTTTTGTTTGCTGATGCACTTGTTATGTACAGACGGTTATTTTAACCTTCATAACTTTTAATTTCTGTTCAGCTGTATCTGTCTTTTGTAGGAACCCAATAACAAGAGAGTGAGTGATATGTTGCATAGTTTATTTTACTTAAGGAATTTAATATTTTTTTTTTTTTTGTTCCTGTTATATTTTGAAGAAGGTCCTTTGCTTCTATTGGATTACAGACAGGTTCTGGACAGGCTCAGCTGCTGCATAGCATAGTGATATTTTAATTTACTGGGCAGACGTGTTTACTGTGTACTGTGTAGTTTATGAGCGTTACCATAAATGAGGTAATCGAGCGTTTTGGTTTCCATGTGTTAAACATTACATGAGCTAATGCAGCTGCACACACCCATCAACTCTGTAACATATACTTCACTTCAGCCAAAAACTTTATGTTGCAATCTTTAGTTGACAACTCAGGACTTTTGGTTGTATGGACAACAAACTATAGAAAAAGCAATGTTTTTTTTCAATAGGTATCAAAGATGAAAGTCAAAATTCTGACTATTCATTTACATGAGATGCAATTAATATTCACTGTGTTGAGCTACATTCACACTGCCGTATGGGGGACGTATATACGGCCGATATACATCCCCCATAGACGGCAATGGGCACACGGCGCCCAAAGGGAGTAGTATGGTGCCTCACACGTGTGGCACCATGCTGCTCCGTACCCCGTAGAAAGATAGGACATGTCCTATCTGTCTCCGGAATACAGCGCCGTGCGCCAGATATTCCTATGGAGAGGGGCGGGGTGAGGGGAGCTTTCCCCCTCCTCCTCTCCCCGGCACTGCCGTGTGACCGCCGTGCTACGGTACAGCGGGCAACGGCAGTGAGAATGTAGCCTAAGAACTATTTAATATGTTTATTTCATATTTTCATCTTGCAATAAATAAGAGTGTAAACATTTGGTATCTTATACGGTGGGTTTTGTCTCCCGTAACATTATATATGATGTGAGAAGTTATCTTTTAGCTAGAAAAAAAAATTTGCATGATTTTTTTTATCAGATATTCTGTCCATATAAGTTGGATTTGTACAGAGCACCATTAATTCAATGACGCCCTACATTCAATGAAGGATGCACTTGCATAAGACGAGAACAAATGAAAATACAAAAGATACAAAACTACACTGAACTGGTACAAGTGAAAGGAAAGCAATTCCAATTGGGGTTCACAATCTTTATGGGAGAATAGATGTAGACACTAGGGGAGGGAGCACAGCACTGGGATTATTGCGTGTTGTAGGGAATTGGTTCAATCCTAGAGGGCCCCACCATAGATTTGAAAATGCCCATATTACTCTGAGTGCTTGTACAGACAGCAAATATTTTACCTGACCCCACCTTGAAAATATTCAACTGTGGATAATTGTCGGGGATACTTGTGTTTTCACCAAGTGTGGGTCTATAAATTTGTCCTCATTTCCTTACATTGTTTGTCAGAGGAGACTGGTGGACCCCATACACATAGGGTGATTGGATGGTGGTGTTAATTTGTACATGGATGGAGTACAAGTTTGTTTCCCTTACAAAGCTAGTGCATAAAGAAAGCATATATGATTTCTGAATGCTCAGTGCATTCTTAATAGAGAAAAATATACAATCTGGTGGACACCTCTGGTGACAGCTTGTATTCCTTAAAAACCAGATCAGGCATATTGTCCCAACAGTCCAATCATTCTGTGTGGAGTCAGTAAGCCCCTATGCCCATTATTGTTTGTGGAACTGGCAAATCATCTTATGCGCATGATCACCTGAACTGAACACATTTCTGTTTTTATAGTGATAATATGTTTGTCTTGTGCTTTCCAAGTCTACACTAGACAGAACGGACTTATTAAAAAAGTCTATGGTGCTTTGCACACGTCAGATCCTTTTCATGGTCCATTGAGGAGATCCTCAAGAGAAAAACGCAACATGCACCACTCTGATACACAATCTAATACTTACCCTTTAAAGTCGATAGGTTAGTTGAAATAACCCATTGCTTTGGTATGAAAATCTCGCCAAATAATGATCTTTTTTTTATATAGCGCCATCTTGATTTAGGACTTTGTTGATGGGCAACTGGTTTTATGTCAGTATTTCCACATCTAAGAACCTCACCCATACTCCAGTTTATGAAGGCACGTATGTTGTTTCCTGCCACCAGGTCTATGTCTAGAGAGTTTGCAGTCTTGTGTTCCCATGGCTTGTAGCAGACTTGCACTGTATAGATCTACTCAATTACCTGATGCAGGGAACCTAAACAGATTCTCTTCTTTTATCTGTCTTCCCCTGGAGCCATCCTCCCAAGTTAAAGAATGATAAATGAGACCCTAGCATGAGAATGTGAACTAGTTCCTAAACATTTCATCTCGTGTATAAACAACCGTTCCCTTTTACCTTTAACTGCTCTAGAGTCTTCCTCACTGAAGCTTTGCCATGTAAATACAGTCACAAAGTGGATTTTAAATGTTTTAGTGACTTAAATATTTGAATTACAGATATGTATCCGCACTTTTTTGTGTGTGTATGTGGACAGTTATCATATGTGCAATCAGAAAATGTGTTGGGCAGACATACTCACCAAAAAGGACACCCCCCTCCCCTCACCCTATCCAGATTATTTGGATTAGGCAAGATTTAAAGGATTTTGAAACACTTAATCATAAAATGTAAAACAAGCTTTCTACTTTGGGGTTCATGGGAGAAATATCTGTGCATTTTCAGCTTGTCTTAAGCAAATCGCTAATATGTAGGTTTGAAAAAAAGATCTATACATTATTCATCAGTTTTGTTTTGTTTTTTTTTTCATATACAGTCAATGAGACTTGTTTACCCATAGTATCTCACCTGTAATAACCCCAGGGTAAATAGTATTTCTGCAATTCAGAAACAGGTTGCTCTTTTATGGGTTTATTGCAGCCCAATATCTATAAAACATGAACCAAGGGTCTTCTTATAAACAAAACAAAGACTTCTGTCAGCAGCGTTGGTCTATTTACTACATATATCTCATTCTATAGATTTTATGACCACTAATGAGGGCATCCGAAAGGGTAGGATACAAACAGTATTGGGCAGGAGAATTCCTAAGAGGCTCATACTGTTAGCATAGTACACAAAGAATGAGGAGCGGTCAAGTCTAATAAATTTCATCTCCTGGCAGTCCATAAGAAAATACATTCAGCTTGTATGAAGTGCTTTTATATGGGACAGTTCCTCGTAAACATGCAAAGGTAAACCCGAGTCTGGATCAGACTAACACAAGATAAAAGAGAATTCTCATTAGTACAATATTGTGTACTGAACTGTTGGAATATACTTATTAATATGGTAATATTCACTATAGTTTATAACATGGCCATGATTCTTATAAAGGATGACTACAATGCCCATTGTACTATTCTTATTGCAAAACAAACCAATCACTGGGGATTCTAACTGTTGGCACTCCCAGACTTTACAGGAATCGGAATCCCTGCTCATCACCATAAAAGTGATTCAAGCGATGATCATTCAAATACATTCACAACCGGTATTGGGGGTAGCCCGGTTCTGTAGTTGGTTGGGGGTTCCAACATTGAAATTCTTTTTAGTTCATGTTTTATTCTGTGATTTTTAGGTATAAAATGTTTTATTTGCTATGCATTATCCAGATAGCCAAAGACTTCACTGCCCAACATATTATCTAATTCAAAGTCTTGTTGCTTGTAGTACCCCAGAAACGTGTATTTGCTAGCAATATATGTACTTCTTTCTTCACAAACGATTTAGATAAATAGGAAAAGTAGAGAAGCTTTGCATGGCAGATTGCAAATGTAAAATTTTTGTGGCTCATTTCAGTAATCTAATTGATCACTATGAACAAATGCCTTAAGCCGCCTGCACACAATATGGGCCTGTATATCAGCCTGATGCCATAGACGGCACACCTTGTACACCAGTACACCTTGGAATGTCCTTCCATTATACACATATATGAAGCAAAGACTTCCTGTCTGCCGGGCAGACTACAGCGGTGGCGGTGAAGCCCGACCCGCAGACGGGAAGCCCCATGTATGATATTTAGGTATAATGCAAGGACTCCCCTTCTGTACAAGGTGTTCTGTCCTCTAATGTTTATATAAAACCATGGAAAATCCACTCATGAAATATGTTGTTCTAGTTAAATTTCGGCAACAGATTGATGCACATCCCCATAGCTTTTCCACATGGAGTCTTTAGTACATGCAGATTTTTACCTGAATCTTGTAAAATACTAAATAAAATCAACACTTTCTACTCAGAATTTCAATGCTGATCCATGTCTTAAGCCTGACGGGATCTTGAAATGTAGAGATGTCCTGTAACCATTATTCCACTCCGTGGCTTCTTACAAAGCATATAGGAAGTTTACCTACAGAAGGCTGTCCATAAAATTACATCCAGAGAAGTTGGTTATTATTTTATTACTTGTACATTTCAGTCAAGAACATATTTATGGCAAACTTTGTTCTGCACAACCCACAATGTTGCAGTCTCTACTTTACAACCTGAATTTCATGCTAAAAATAAAGCTTGCTGTGTATTCTCAGGGAAAAGTATACATTTTTCAGGAATGCACAAGGGTGCGTTTCATGGTAGTGCCTGAGATGGTTTCCATCATTTTGACTTTAGATACTTTAAGTTTTAACAGTTTTCAGATTTATATAGTTTTTGTTTGCCTGTCAAAACATTTAATTATATCTTGCTCAAAGGTGTAAAGCTGTCAAATAAATCTAAGTCTTTGCATAAACATAGCTGAACGCGCTACCACCATGCTACAGTGTGTAAGTTGTGCCAGCTATTGCAGGCTCTTGAAGACAGGTATGTTTTGATTTAGTTTTTCTACTTATAAGGAGAGTTACAATGTAAGTTGAATACAAGTTTTTACAAAAACAAGCATTTTTTCCCAAACTATATACTAGACATCTATTAGATAAACTGTATACAGTCAGTCCCTTGGTTACATACAAGATATGTTCTGTAGGTGTGTTCTTAAGTTGAATTTGTATGCAAATCGGAACTGTATATTTTATAATTGTAGCTCTAAAAAATTTTTTTTGGTCTCTGTGACAATTGGATTTTAAAAATGTTGGGTTGTCATAAGAAGCAGGATTAACCATAAAGCTTCATTACAGACACCTATAATAATTGTTATAGCTGGTTATTGTAGCCTAGGGCAGTGATGGCGAACCTTTTAGAGCTTGTGCCCAAATTTTAACCAAAAGCCACTTATTTATTGCAAAGTGCCAGCACAGAAACTTATTTCTCCTTGTTCTTTGACAACTTTCAATCGTTCAGCCTCCTAAAAACACCAACGCAGTTAAAGGAGGAGGGCAAATTTGCCTATCATTGTAGGAAGATTCTGTAGGAAGATTCTTTGAGTCCTGTCTGGTGAACTTCATGCTGGGGTGAAGGCCTGGGTGCCCACAGAAAGGGCTCGGGTGCCGTCTCTGGCACCAGTGCCATAGGTTCGCCACCACTGGCCTAGGACAAAAGTACAGTAAATTACCAACATTCAGAGGTCCGTTTGTAACTAGGGGTCATCTGTAAGTCGGTTTTTCTTAAGTAGGGGACCGCCTGTATATTCCCAATTCGTGTTTGTTTCTTTTCAATAAAATATATATATTTTTTACAAAAGCATAAACATCATGAATTGCAATTGTATCTTTTACTTTTCTTCCAATAAGTTACATTATGTGGCTAAGTCTCTAGCGGTAAAGGATATTAAAATACATATTCAATTCTACATTATAGCAGCCTGTTTCAGAAATTTAATGTCCAGAGAATCAATATGTATACAGAAGATTACAAATAGATACATACATTACTTCACACATCTTCTAAGTGTAACCAGTGGAGCCTGACTCTTTCCAGTAGGTAGATGTGCGGCTTTGTACAATGTAAACAAAGAGGTAAAAGTCTATAGATCAGTAGGACAGCTTAAGTATCCTATATGATTAACAAATGGACAAAAAAACAAATTAGGAAGCTCAGACTACAATGCAGCCCATGGTGCGCTGACGCAGTGTGCTAAAGTGTTCATATCTTTCTTTTTACCCTAAAATGTTCTAAATTGGAGTTAATCACTCTCATTATTCTAATGACCTAGCTGCCTTCTTTTATGATGTGGTGCCCTTTGAAGCTGTTGCTTTTGAATGGCGCAGGAAAATACTTGAGCCTCATTAGTAATATCTACCACTTGTGGTTGTGTCCAAGGCTTTAGCAAGCCCATCTACAGAAGGAGGGGGAAAACTAAAGCACAATACAAAGCCCCAGCCCCCTCTGAGCTCTAAATTCCTTGATCCTGCGGCTTCAATTTGCTTGCAAAGAAGATCAAAAGTGATTCTTTGTGATCCCCTTGTACTTTCTGGTCCCATAGTTCTTTTTTGTTTTGTTTTATTTGGGGTTTGTTTGTTTTTTGATAATTACAAATAAAAATGTTGCAAATGGTAATGAGGTCTATGTTGATTTTGTATGTTTTCTTTTAAACGCACACATACACATACACACACACACACACACACACACACACACACACACACACACACACACACACACACACACACACACACACACACACACACACACACACACACACACACACACACACACACTATATCATCATCACTTAATTTGTGTTACAGACAAGTTTAGTTGTAAAGGAAACCTACCACTTGAAGTGGCAGGTTTCCGATGGCAATACCGGGCACCAGCTCAGGGTGAGCTGGTGCCTGAGCTTATTTTAGTTAGTGTTTTAAACTGCGGTATCGCGGTTTAAAACACTTTTTAAACTTTAAAGCCGGCGCAGGCAGGTACGCGCTCGGTGCTTACCGTGCGCGCGGCTACATAGGAAGTGAATGAGAGCCGCGCGCATGGTAAGCGCCGAGCGCGTACCTGCCTGCGCCGGCTATACAGTTTAAAAAGTGTTTTAAACCGCGATACCGCGGTTTAAAACACTAACTAAAATAAGCTCCGGCACCAGCTCACCCTGAGCTGGTGCTCGGTATTTCAATCGGAAACCTGCCACTTCAAGTGGTAGGTTTCCTTTAAGTAAACTTAAGTAGAGAATAATTAAATTATATTTACAGTTTCCTAATATACATTTTTTAGAACAATCCCCTATGTTTATTCGTGTTGGTTCCATTACACACAGTACCCCACAGTATATTGCACTCATTGTTATAGCCATGAATTTATTAGGAGTTTTATTTTGTTCTGTACACCGCTTTATTTGCTGCATCACACAATAAAAAATGTTTAGTTAAAGCAACACCTTTAATTATTGCAACACCTGGATTCTTTTTTTTTCTTACAAGGATTAGATTTTCTGTTGTGCTTGGGATCATTGCCCTGCTGGAAGACCTAGTTTTCGGCCACACTTTAGCTATTGGATTTGAATCAAAATACTTTCCATAGAGTTTGTGGTATACTCAGGAACTGCAAGATGGCCAGATCAAGTGTCTGCTAAATCAGCCCAAAGCATATATTTTTTTAGTAGCTCTTGTGGTCTCCGTATCTGACTCCATGTAAGATAAATAGTATAAATAATGAAAATGTAAAAAGAGTTTTTTATCCTTTCAGAAGGCCGCTGTACTAGAAGAGACAGCTAGGTATTATCTTCGCCAGTCTTTTATGGCATAGCCTGATGATTTTCTGTTTCTACCAAGGACAATGATGTAGCCAATCACTGCTCTTGTTGACTTGTATACAAGTGTCACATAATCTACTGGCTGCTCGGTATATGTACCATTTTTTGGAAAGGTTGATGAGCCTGATAAGCTGCTCTAGAACATCTTTCTCATCTCGGCACTGAAATTCCATTTAATTCATCTGCTATATTCATACATTTCTTTAATTGGTTGTTATTAACCCCTCAGGGATGCAGCGTTTTTTCGTTCGTTTTTCACTATGCATCATCAAAAATCTTAATTTTTTTTTGGGTGTACAGAGCTGTGTGAGGCTTATTTTCTGCATAACTTTTTACTTCTCCGTGACGTTATTTATTATTCTGAAGTTCAAAGATGCCAAATACACAGGTACAATTTTGTAATCATATCCAAATATAGAAATTAGTGTATATGGCAGATGAATTAATAATTAATTAACTTTTTAATAGGTAAAAGGGATCTATAATTTTATTCCTTGTTATGTATTCAATATAAAATATTTAAATTGAGTTGATCAACCTGCTTAGTGACTAACAACAATAGTTTTGGGAGAATTCCTTTAAATAACTTTAATTAGCATATAAGAAAGTTAACTATAATAAACATAGGAGTTTTCAGCTTCCTATAATTGTATTCATAGCAATGAATAAACTTATGGTTGTTTTTGAGCATTGAGACCACGGGATATGGTTGTTCCTTTGTCACATGCAATTATTTAAGATCAGCTGCTGAGAATAAAACATAATAAAAAAAAAAATGAACCCAGACTTGTTAGTTTCTGGCCATCATGTTTGACTAAATTAAGAAAGTTACATGAGAAGTACCTGTACCTCCCGTATAAGCAAAACTGTTTACATTTCAATGTAAAATATGAAAATGATTTTTGTAGACTAATGGTAGGGTCATGTTGATGTACACAGAACATTCCTGTCTTCTGGTCATACTTCTGATTGGAAGCTTGGAGTCCATTTGATGTTATCAGTATCACTTCATGGTCACTGGTAATGCTGGTCAAGATCTTCCATGTGTGTGGTATCAAGAGCCTGCAGGCCAAGTTTAGTCTATTGAGATTGGATTAGTTTATGCCGCCAGCTTGAGTGAAATCCTATTTTCTACTCACCTAGCCATTTGCAGTTTAGATTGCTTTGATAAGTGTGTGGATATATATTAGGACATTTCTGGAATTTTTCTCTTTTCTCTGGTAGAATCATTCTTACCAATACAGTGCTTGTTGTCTTTCTCCACTAATCCTTTGCATTGCTGGAGGGCCTTCTGGCTAAAATGACAATGTGTATAAATGTATACAAAAAAACCTAAAAAGCATTTCCGATAATTCACTCATATTAACTGATGGATTTATGGTTAAATGTTGGTTTGCCAGGAAATTTATATTTTCTTGGTTATAATACAATGGTGAACAGTTTGCATTTGGGAAGTTATAGGCAAAAAGGGCTCTGGACTCTTAAGTCAGTGACTATTTTGTTGGATTCACAGGCGTGATAAAATTAACAGATTCCTACTCCACAAACTTATAAATTATAAAGATTATGAAAGTTTCTTTAAATGTCTGTTCCATTCCTGATCTAAGGATTTAGGCCAAGGGCAAACAACATTTATTATTCCAAGGGCCATATTGTCATACTGCTCGGTTCTACCATCGACATTGACAGGAATTCTTTACTGTAAGAGCAGTGAGATTCTTAAAGGTTGGACTTGATGGACTTGTCTTTTTACAGCCTTATATTCTACGATACTATGCTCAACTTAAAGCGGCCACATTAGTAAGCTGCACCCTAGATATACAATCACAGTGCAGAACAAAATGTCACCCCACAAATGATAAAATGTTACAGTACAGCAATAAATACCACCCCAAAAACCAAATACTGCTTTCAGAGCACACAACAATAATATTAGCGGAGACCCAGAGCAGATAATAATAGTACTGAAAGCACCAGTGCAGTCTACTGTAAAAATTGAGAGATATCCCCAGTGTAGACAATAATACTGGTGACTCCATATCAAATAATACCAGAGAACCCTTAGTATCCTTACAATCCTGGAGACCTCCAGAGAATAAACCTACCAATGCTGTAGATACCAACAACAGACAAATACTGGAGACCTCATAGCAGACAATAATACTGGTGGTCCCCAGAGCATAGAACTACAAATACTGGATACCCAGAACCGGAGAAATGTTTTTAAAATGTATTGGACATATAGATGATTGAATGTAGGGTTGGAAAGAGGGGTCGAATACCCCTCGATAGTAACGATACTACTGAAAACCAAATGTTGAAGGTTTGTTCCAATGGGAGCTCTGTAGAGGGAACTGAGACGAGGATCTAAGAGTAACCCCAACAACAAGGGAAAGAGGAGAAGAGAGAGATCTGCTAAAGGACACACTGAAAATGCATTCAGAGATTAGAAGAAAAGAAAACCATGTCCTCAAGGCCATTATTGTTAAGCAACCGGAGGAAGAGCTGGTGGTGTAGAATCCTAGATTGTCATGGGTGGAACGTTAGTTGAGATAAAGGATTAGGTGATAAAGATATAGGGAGAAGGATGGATCAAGGTGGTTTGTTTTCCCTAATTGCCCTATATCAGTACTGTCCAAGGTCCACAATAGAAAAATGGCCCTATTTTTCAGTTTAAGGTTTTCTGGAGATGACTTTGGTGGATAATAATAAAAAATGTTATGATAATATTATGATAGAAACATTTCTTGTAGAAAAAGGGGTAAAAACAGCACATTCCCCCCTTAAAACAGCAACCTTCTTTGAGTGAGCATGTATGTTACCCAGGGTATTGAAGGGTGTACATTTTGGCAGGTATACATGTATCAATATCCCTATGCTTAGTAGGTCTCATTAAAGAAACCGATATCTGCATGAGACAGTTTGTCAGAGCCGGTACGAGCCTCTAGGGATGGTAATGACAATCTGTGTGCTGCTTCACACAACAACCTATTCATAGTCCGATTTGATTCTTAACAATTTGGACTTCAGCCTCTGATTTACTCTGCCATAAATCTGCTGCATTGCATAATATTGTATTTCTGTTCGACGTTTTAGTGGATTTAGTTTTTTACAAATTTTCCTCAGAGCTCACATTGGGCATAATTGATGCTCAGAGCCAGCTTTGGGAGCACTAACAATTGATTGGTTTTGTTAGGTTTCTGACTTGTTAAGGGAGGGGTGTTAGTGCCCCTTTGTCTTACACATATTTAATGAGCCTTAATGAGGCAATTCCTTTGTGAAGGCAAAGGGTAAAATTAAGGAAGGTGTTCATTTACACATCCCCTGGAGGACACGTGAAGGTCATCATTCTACACTTGGTGGTTCCTCTCCATAATGTGAAGCATGTCATGTATATTCTTCCCAGTATCTCCTTATATAAGCTCTGCATTGAGAAGGGCCCCACCTTTTGTTTCTGGTCTGTATGTGTAATGGCTAAGCTGATAAAGGCTATGAAGGTTTGTGCTTGGATGCTAACAGCTTGCTCGGAGCAAGACGATACTCATTAGAGCTGTGGTGTGCATGATAGGAGATGGGCTAGAGCTACTTGCCTGCAAACTTTAACTGCTGCTCGTCATTCCAAGCTCTTAAATAAACATTTTGAAGGGAAGGCATCAAATTCATAGTGCGTTATTCATTGTGATGTGTTCCTCTTTTTGTAAGCTGTTTTCTAATCAGACCTTCTGTCAGGGTGCGGGCATTGCTCTTGGGTGTAATTTACGGTTACATCCCATTTCACATTAAAAATGTAGCTTATTAGCTTAACAGAGCGGGGATAACCGAAGATTGCATCCCTTCTGTGCACGCTCTCTTATGATTAATCTTCAGATCTATCTGCTAGGATGTGCAGTGGATTCTGTGTGAGTGTATGTGTTTGTGCTTCACTTACTTTTCAGAGGGTTTTACTTGGGTAACCAACCCTTAAAGAAAAGCTGCAATGACTATTAAAATGGGATGCCTAAGGTTAGAAAAACATGGCTGCTTTCTTCCAGAAACAGTGCCACATCTACCTACAGGCTGTGGATGGAATTGCTCATCTGATTTACAGTGAAAGGGTTTGGTTTTAAAAAGGAAGAATGGAGCCCACTTGCTGTCCCATTGTAGTCCTCCATCTTCTACCTCCTTTGAGATCCTGCTCATCCAATCACCCTTTTCTTTCCCCCATTTGTGGGCAGACAAAGGAATTAGAAACTTAGGGAGGCACGAGCAGCACCATGTACTTCTGCTTTATTTGTTTTATGTTTTTTTTTTTTTTACACTTTTTGTTATTAAAAAAAATGCACCAGAAAGTCACTTTTCTGGGTCTAAAAAGCAGTACTATGTAGAATCACTTGGACCAGATATTTAAGTGAAGCCATGGTCTATGTCAACACGGTTTCCAATTGTCTATAAAGTGTTTAAAGTAACATCCAAGCAGATTATGCATAGTGCCCTATCTGCAGGCAGTGTATTATAGAGGAGGAGGAGCTGAACAGGTTGTACACAGCGTTGCACACAGCATGTTATAGAGCAGGAGGAGATGATCAACTATCAACATACTGCATGTTATAGATGATATCTGTCTGATGGTTTATCCTATAATAAAACATATCTGTCCATAATCGGAGTGCCAAGCTATTTTCCAGCATATCAACTAAGGGGAGGTTGCCTATTACTGATAGGGCTGCCTCCATGAATCCTTCATTTAGCAAGGACAGAGAGATAGAAAAAGAAAAGTTATATACAATATTTTCCTACTGAATATGTCATTCTGTAGATAGAGCCCTATGTATAATCTGCTCTGCCATCTTTGGGTGCAGTCACACGTTGCACTTTCATTGCGTTTTGAAATGCATTACAGCAGCTGAGGAGAGCTGATTTGCCTAATTACATTACTGTTAAAATGTGCGTTTACAAAATCCAGTGTAAGTGTATTAATACTGTGTTAACGTATGTATTTTTATTAACATGTAACAATACCATGTTAACAATCTTTTACCATATGTGTTTTGTTGACATGTGTTAACCCAAAGTTAATGTATGGCATTTATGTTAACAGTAATGTAAATAGGCAAATCACCTCTCCTCAGCTGTTGTAATACATTTCAAAACTCAATCAAAATGCAACCAAACTGTAAGGTGTGACCACACCCTGATCCTGCATTTTCTTACTTTATTCTTGTCTTCTCAAATATTGAACATTTTTACATACATATCTCATACCTTATACAATGTTTCAACCCAGACAAGATTTGTTAAGTTTGACATACATTTCAGATACATTTTCAGATTAGATACCATATATACTCGAGTATAAGCCTAGTTTTTCAGCACAAAAAATGTGCTGAAAACCCAAACTCTGCTTATACTCGAGTAAAAAAAATTTTTTATATTTTATCAGGTTTTTGTGGTAAAATTAGCGGCCTCGGCTTATACTTGGGTCAGCTTATACTCGAGTATATATGGTACATAAAAAAACACTTCATATATATTTTTTAATATATTGCATGCTGTCTCACTATTTGAACTTTGGCATAATGTGAATCAACAATTGGGATGTTGAGACACAGTGGAGCGAATTACTCTTTAGGCAGGTATCTTTATCTTATTTTTCGGAGTGTCTATGGAGCACTTTGCATATCAGATTGATGTGCACTTTGCATATCAGATTTATGTTGGTGGCTGGAGAGTTTGATAAATATGGTTTCATTTTGGCACATGTATCTGTGTAGTCCTGCTCATCCGAATACTACAGATCAGCAAGGGCAGAAATGTGACATCATTGCAGTGATACCTCCCCACCAGTGAGAGTGCTGTTAACAACTCTAGGTCTTTCAGAAACATAAAGGATGTTTTTCTGAATAAACTTAATTTGGGAAACATATGAAACAAAAAGATATTCTAGAACCGCAGAGAGGATTTGCATTGCTTTTATTTGCGTGTAGTATTTTATAGCCTGCAGTAGACTTATGAGATCCCTAGCGGCTGCCTCTTATTAAGCAATTACACATGTATTCATTTCTAATAGGATTAAATACAGCTTTTTATGGGAATGGCCATCTCAGGTAGACTTTGTAGCCTTTCTTAGCCTGGTTGTAAATTACATAATGTTCATTTTAATTAAATATATGCCCCAGTATACAGTATACATTATTGTTGGTGGGGATCCTAAGGCAAATCATTTATCTAGCAAGCAATATGCGGTCAGTGTAGATGGTACCTGAAGTTGATTTTATTTCCTTAGATACATTGAGCTTCTGAATATTTATTTGTGAATATTGCAGTTATTTCATGTGGTTTCCAATGAAACAGAAATTGCTGATTTTCTCTTTTTTTTTTTTCTTTTCTATTTTTCTCTGCAAGCATCAGATCCCGTTTTGGCAGGTTGAATTTCTGAAAGTGTTTGATTGAAAGTTGTAATTAAGTGTATCTTAGAAAATTAGCTGAAATTAGCTGTCAGAAAGTCACATTTAAATGAGTAATGGAAGGCCTGGCAGTAAACATTTAAATGATATAAATTGCCATTTAAGTGTATGGTTTAATGTTTGTCATACATTAATGTGACATCTGACTGCGGTGACAATCAAGCCGGCTGCTGTAATTTGAACATATTTAGGGCTTTTGTGTTGAGTGCCACCCACAAATTAAGACAATTGCTGTTTTTATGTGGCAGCTCCAGGACTGTGTCTTGAAGTCATTGTTAATGAAAGAAGTCCATCATTTTTGTTGAGTGGGTATCTATACTATGTATTGATTGTTCACTACTGGGATTCCTATTAGCAGCAGCCGTCAAGCAGCGTATTAAGGCTTTTGTATTTCTTTACAGGGAGATAAAATCTGCTTTGATTTTTTTTTTTTACTTTGTAATATTTGAAATTTGTATCATTCCTGCGGCAATTTTGGGTGTAAACATAAAAAATAGGCAATATGTTTATACTCGAGTATAAGCTGAGTTTTTCAGCATAATTTTACTGCTGAAAAACACCTCACTCAACTTATATTTGGGTACATAAAAAATGAAATAAGTACTCACCTTCCCAACGCCTCTCGCGGGTCCTATTCTTGATTTTCATGTGCCCGGCACGCTCAGACTATGATGTCTGCTGACATCGTTGTAGTGTGCACTGGTACCGACATGTCCATGTGTTCTGCCCCTCTACACAAGGCTGAATAGCTATATACTGGGGGTGGGCAGGCTGGATAGCTATATACTGGAGGAAGGCTGTGACCAATGCATTTCCCACCCTAGGCTTATGCTAGGTTTTCTCAAATTTTGGAGTAAAATTAGGTGGGTCGGCTTATACTTGAGTATATACGGTAATTATAAACAATGTGCTTTAAATAAAAGAAATATAAAAAAGTATTTTGTCACCCTATTTCTAAACAAATGGGGATCTTTAAAACCGGTACTTGAAAGAGTTGTATCAAGTTTACAAGTTATCCGATATCCACAGGTTATGATAACAAGTTGATGGATGAGGGTCTGACTGCTGGGACCCCACCATTAACGAAAATGGGTCTTCACGGCGATCCGGTGAATAGGCATCCTAATCTCACTAATGGGTGGAGTGGCAGGATAACCAAGCATCTTGCAGATCCTTTCGATAGCATGGGAGCACACCGCTCAGCTACCGGAGAATGGGAATACCGGAAACATCTGAGCAGTGTATTCATCAGTTTCCAACACTCGCATACTTGCATCAAACCCCTCCATTCTCTGGATTGCTGTGGGGTTCCATTCATGTGATTGCTGGGGTTCCTAGCAGTTGGACCCTCTCCAATTGGCTGCGTATTGGTGATGACTTGCAAACTTGGCACAACCCCTTTGAAGAAACACTCCTACAATAGTTTTACTTTTACATTTTAGAAAGACTATAGTAGAATTCAGTAGAGAACCATTTAAAAAAAAAAATAATAATTTACGCTGCTTAGCTGTAAACTAAAGTCTGTTTTTATACTCTGTCTAGAAGATCCCCAGAATCCAGGTAGAAATAACATTAACCTATATGTTTTAAGTTTAGACAGTTGTGGACAGAGTTTATTTCCATGTTCTGTTGCTTCAGCTAATGTATGTAAAGGCTTTCATCACCTTCTGAGTACTTCCTCATCTCTGTACTCTGTTCTCACTGCTATTTTTTTTACCTTTGTTACAGGCCTTGGAAAGTGAATTTGTTTCTTGCCAGCTCCACCAGTGGATTGACCTCATTTTTGGCTACAAGCTGCAGGGTCCTGAAGCTGTACGATCTCTAAATGTGTTCTACTACTTAACATATGAAGGCGCTGTCAACTTAAGCTCTATATCAGATCCAGTACTGAGAGAGGTATGTCGTCCTATAGTGTGCCATTTATTATGTGTATTATAAATATCTATTTATAATATGATATGTTATGATCGAGCAATGCAGTCCTTTATGTTTCTCTAAATACAACCTAGGCTTATATATAGATATTTACATATAGGTTTTAAGGTCCAGAAACAAACACTAAGCTAAAATTTCATGAAAACGAAGTACTAACGTATTTTTTGGACTATAAGGCGCACTGGATTATAAGGTGCACCATCAATAAATGTCTGCTAAAATGTCTAGATTCATATATAAGGCGCAGCTGATTATAAGGATGAATGACCAGCAGGTGGCAGACCTGTGCACAGTTCAAGGCAGCTGTTGTCTGTACGTACAGTTCATATATAAGGCGCACTGGACTATAAGGCGCACCTCTGATTTCTGACAAAAGGATTTTTTGTGCGCCTTATAGTCTGAAAAATATGGTATGTGCAAGCTTAGTTTGCACTAGTACCAGGCCGATAGCCGATGGGATTGCTGATGGAGAATGGTCATCTAGTGCACAGCCTTCCATCACTCATCATGGAAGAGTCTGTTACTTACTACTTGCCCTTGCTAAATGTAAATATTAAATCTGCATGGAAATTGTGCATAAGGTCATTATCACTGATCAACTTTTTTCTGTCCCAAAATCTAAATATATTTGTTTCATTTGATAATACACAATTAATTTCTGAATTTTTCCATGGGAACGTGCAGTCAAGAATTGCCCTTCCAAAGTGTCCTTCTTTATAGACATAATGTTTCAGTTTCTGTAACATATACAGTTTTCTTTTGCTTGAAATGGTTTCACAGAATGTAAAGGTTATTTCAGTCCCAACATGACTCCAGAACACTGGTTTGCCGTTAATCTTCCTTTCGAGTATAAACAACATCAGTCTTTATAGCATTGTTAACATTTGTTAAATACTTAAGGAAATATGTTACATGACTTCTCTTCCGTAGGTGTATAAACATAGAAGCTGATGACTAGGACTGTAATTTGGAGATATCACATTTGATAAAACTATAAATAAATGGGATGTGACAGAGTAAAGAAAAGTGCTCCACACAAAGCTACATATCTCCATTTAAAGGAGTTACATTCATTTAATTTTTGGGTCAACACAACAAGTCTATGTGCATGCCTCACTATGCAATGGAATTATTGTATTTGATCACAAGTGCTCTGTATTCTTTAAAGGGAATCTGTCAGCTTTTTTGACCATGAAAAGATGCAAGATGGTTTTTGATAGCAGTTTTTGTGTGCCAATACCTTTTGTCTGTTGTTAGTAGCAGCAGGACTGTGAAAAAGCATTTATATTCCAGAATTGTAGCTGGACTCGGAGCACCGAGGTGCACTTGTGTGGGAGAACTTTTCACTAAGCATAACCATTCCTTCTGCTGTAGCAGTCATCTGTGTGAACCCTCCACCAGATACTCTCCATTCATACATCCTATTCATACATTTATATTACCTTTACAGAAGACACTCACATTTAACATATTATGCTTAGAATAATAATGATACAAAGTATAATACTCCCAAACGCTTCAGTTGTTAGTTTATTTCCTTTATTTAAGAAAAGCCATGACTGTTTTAAGGCAGAAGAAATTCTTCATATCTGTTTGCTCAGTTATACATCTTAGACCTCATTCAGACAGCCGGTATGAGGGCCGTGATCTGGTCACATGATTTGCAACGCAACAAGCCCCACAGACCCTCTATGGTTCCTGGTTTAGGCATGTTGAGCACGTGGCGCATCGCAGCACCGAGATAGAGTTGGGCGGCCGCTCGTCTGCCTATGGAAGGAGGAGCGCACACCCCTCCCACCTCCTCCTCCTGGCCCTGTACTCGCCTGGGCAAGCATACAGTCTTCGGAATGTGTCCTTACACTGATACAATCTGAAACAGAGAGGCAACGATATAATCGCCAAAGTGAAATGTTTCCACTGTTATTATATTGCTGCTAAACGAAAATGTACAATGAGGAAAATTTTTAAAGGAAATCTACCATCAAAGTCATAGATCCAGGCACAGTGACTGTGGTAATCTGTTGTTATCCATAACCTCCTTTTTTCTAAAATCAACTTTTAAAATTATGCTAATGATGCCCTAGCTTCACAGGCTGTTATAGTGTGCAAGGAATAATAATAATTCCTTTATTTATATAGACCACACAGATTACGCAGTGCTGCACAGAGCGTGACAAATATGTCCCTGTCCCCAATGGGGCTCACAATCTAATCAACCTACCAGTATGTTTTGGAGTGTAGAAGGAAACCAGAGGACCCGGAGGAACATGCCTCCCCCTCCCCCTCCCCTGTGTGCTGGAACTTCTTGTGCTGCAGTGAGATTACAGCAGGAAGAGGATGGGAAGATTACGTTCAGGAGAAGAGGGAGAGGTGAAACAGTCTGTCAATCTGCAACATGGAGAGGCTCTGGGAACTGCCCCAGTAGCCTTTCAAACTCATTAGCATAATTTTTTACATTAATTTTACAAGGAAGGATTCCATGGATAACACGCATAAGAAGATTGCCACAGTCCATTCACCTGGATCTATGAGTAAGTGCCCCTGGTGTATCCATGCTTTATTTTCATACTAGATTTCCTTTAATTCACAAGTTTTCCTGGATTGGGAGCCCACTACCAGCATATCCGATCTGAATGCCTCTACTTCAATTTGGACATTTTATAACCAGAGACTACAAATGTCAACCAGGTATTACAATGGGATTAAGATTTCTTGCCAATGAATAATTTTCTTGTACGAGTACAGTCCTACTGGGACAATTCGGACAAGAATCATCGATGGTCTATTGTGCTATACACAAGTCAGACATTTTTCGCAGTCCGTTGATCCCATCCTATCAGGGACAGTCATATGTCAAAATCACCCATTATAGTCAAAGGGTGCTTGAAAAATAATGGACGGAGCTTGGTTGCCAACCTATTGCCGTCAGTTTTTCATGCACGTGTTTCAGAGCTTTGAAAATCTGACACAACTAGAATGATACTAGGAATAATAATGCAGATGGTCAATAGCACTGGCACTGAAATCTGACAAAACTGGAATAAAAATTGTACGATTTTCACTGACCAAAATCCTACAACTAGCATAAGAAATATACATTTAGTAATTTACTAAGTACCGTATATAATCGAGTATAAGGGGGCCCTCTTCTATCCAACGATGTTCTGGCTCCGGCTCTCCTTCTCCATGCGGAGTCATGACATCAGCGGCTCACTGACATTCTAGTGCGGCACACACTATGATGTCAGCAAGCCGCTGACGTCACAACTCGAGCGACAGCACTGCATGGAGAGGGGAAAGCCGGAACCAGAACATTGTTGGACAGAAGAGGACCGACAGGGGGGGGGGGGGCTGTATACTGTGGACAGGGGATTGCAGGCTGTATACTGTGAACAGGGGGCTGCAGACTATATACTGGGGGGCAGGGGCTGAGGCTATGTATTGGGGGCTTGCACTGCCTGGCTGTATACTGGGGGCAGGCTGGGACCAATGCTTTTCCTACCCTCTGTTTATACTCGTGTCAATATTTTTTTTCCAGTTTTTGGGTGTTATATACAGTACCTGGAGATTGTCCATAATTTCACTTTGTAACTAGTGATTAGCGGACCCATCAGGAAGCGACGGCGAAACGCGCGTCGGGGTGCTGTGGTAGTGGTCTGGGGCTAATTTGACCTGAGGCACGGGTATATTACTTTGACACTTGTGTTTTAACTGAGATGGAGTTTATATTTTCTGTGCTCGGTATAGCCCTTATCTCTATACTTATGGATTGATTTTGTATATCGTTATGACGTGTTACTCTTTACTATGGTTAATGGATTGACCACCACCATGCTGTTTGTTTTTGTGGTTTTAACGTGTATGTTTTTAATGTCCAATTTTTGATTGCCTATATGTATTGATAAAGATTTATATTTTGAATTAATTTTCGGTACTTGTAGTACGACTTATGGTCTCATATGCTCTTTGCTGGTATTCATTGTTTGAACAGCATAGGGATCTGTTACCAAAGAGGTGGGTACGGTTATTGGTATTCACCATCAGTAGATTTACCTGATGGACCTGAATCCGAGCACCTGCAATTGGTGCAAGCAAAGGGCAGAGCTGGCGCCATTTTCCAAAGGATCAACGCTACCCAAATGATAACTGCTAAAATAGGAGTAAACCTAAACCAGACCACAAGTCCCGGTTCGTGTTCTGCAGACCAGAACCTGTAATGTCTTGTACGTACCTGAACATCGCAGCTTGGGTCTGCTCATCACTATTCGGGCTGGATATTTTATTGATTATCAAGTCATTTGTGATTCAAGAATTTTTAGCTCCTGACTTTGCTAGATTTCAGGATGCCTCTATCAAGTATAAGAAGAATATTTGTCCTCGTGTCAGAACATTGGCCAGTTCTCCAGAGCCTTGTGCTGTCTCAATTTCTGATTTCTTCTCTTTCATTATCATTGAGTGTCCAGTAGCCAAAGCAGTAGGTGTTTTGTACAAGCACATCAAACCTAAAGAGGCAGATACTGTTTGAAATTCTCCATGAACTCACTGCCTCTGAATGCTAGTGAGTGACATTTGTTTCTGTTGCTTGTGTCTGCTTTGACTAGCTGGTTTGTCTCAGATTGGCAGTCAGGATTATATTTCAGTTGGCCTACAGATGTAAGAGTCAAGAGCAAGGCAGGTCTTTAGCAGTATTATATCTAGACATCGGAATGTCTCATTTTTGTATATCCTTGACATGCTCTTCTTTAGCGGCTATTATTTTTAGGGGGTTAACATACGTGGCATGTATATGCTATTAGAAAAGACTAATGGAAAAAGCGGATCGTTTCTTCTTCAGACAGTAATATTTTCCCTTATTACCGAAAATGTAGCAAAATGATTAGCTCTAAAGAAAGCAAATATATTCTATAAAAAAAAATGTAACAACTGATGGAGACGAGTCTGTGGTCATCTTGCAGTGAAGATATCCACATGTATTCCCATTCTTTCAAGGTTTCAGTCTTATTTGACAAATAATTACTTGTCAACCACTATAAGGGTCTTTATGCTAGGTTTTAGATATTTAAGTGTATTGAATTTCACATGTAAAATTTTACAGAAAACATCAGTACAAACAAATATACAAAAGTAATACATGGTTGGAGTAATAATTCACCACCAATCAGCCAATATTTGTGATCCACTCCGGATCATTCACTCTTTCACTGCTAAAATTCATCTTCAGAGATATGACAGTATCAGTTTACATGGTATTGGAGTCTATGGAAAAGGTCAAAGGAGCTGCTGGAGTAAAAGATACAGAACCATCTCTGCCACTTAAGGCCCCATTCACACAACCATATTTGTGGCCATGTCCTGGCCACACAATTTAGGGGCCAGATGACTGCTACCATTGACTTCTATGACACCCGGTCACAATACAAATTTATTGGTGCAAACTGCCTTTTTGCAGATAATTCAATACTGGTGCATGGTATGCAATTATCTGGCACAATCGGCGCTGCTATGGAGCGCACAGTTGCACCTTTTTCTTTTTGGCGCACTTTCATTCTACAGCGTGCAACACAATTGTGGCACAGCGCAGTAATAAATGTTGTTCAAACTAATTACACACACAAACAAGCCCACTTAGGTGCAAAATGTCGGACAAAGTGCAGCCGCAAGTTATGGCACAGACTCCTAATAAATACATTTGCAAATTTTAAAGACGTCCTTTTTAGTGCACCCGTAGACCCGTAGAAAAAATTAGTGGTGCAGACACAATGATCTATCTGGGCCAGTGTATCTCTCCACTGTTACCGAACTGGGCAGACGCATAACAAAATATAGGGCAGGTCCTATAACTGCTTGGATTTTTGGCGTATCAGCTCAGCTTTCAATGGAGAGGGGAGAGATGAGCGCTTATCCCATTTTTGGACACACTAAAGAGAGAATGGAAGCTTGTACAAACCTCAATTACATGACAGGAATAGGATCTGCCCTGAGTTTTCTACAGCTCCACACTGATCTGTAAAAAAAAAAACACGTTGATGGGTCCATTGAAATTCATGTATTAGTGTGCCATCTGCAAAAGGATGAAAACTACGTTTCGGCATACAGTACATGTACCCTTATGCACCTGCACCTCTCATAGACATACATAGCCACTTTTATTTTATTACAAAGTCACCTGAAACAATAGGTGCAATAATAAAATCTCTGTTATATCTTATAGTTAGTTTTTCTGAAATACCAATAAGACAAGAGAACATGCTAATAGATTACTTTGCCTCTCTCCTCTTTGTGGTTTAAGATGCACGGTCCCATTAAAGTTTTCCTGGTATTTAGTATTCTGGGTAATTTAACTCCAGCTGAAAAGTTATGAGCTAGCTAGTTAATTATGCATTTTATTGTTGTACCTCATATTAGAGATTTTACTGTTTAATGGCTATTTTCAATATATAAGGAGTCCCAAAGCTTTTATGGATTAGATTGCCCATAAAATGGCTATGCACAGCATCTTGCCCTTTCCCATTATAGTTGGTCTGCTTTTATTTCTCTATTCACAACCTTAGTTCCATCAGACAGTCATGGGAAAAAAAGCTCTTTGGAAATTGTGTCTGCAGAGGAAAAGTTAGAAACGATGTATTTACCCTAAGTGCATCCATATGTGCAATATTTTTCATAGTCTACAACCGTTAGCCTGGTATATTTCTAACAGGAACCATCACATACAACATGGACTGTGCTCAGCCCAGATTACAGAAAGTTATTTTAGCAGTGATGAGACCAATATTAATGACTCTTTATGTTGATATGTAATTGTGTAGCTTTGTATATTTTCAAATTCTATATTCCTGTGTTCTACAGCCAGAAACCTAGTTATCCTGGTATGCTATAATCTACAAACTAGCGTACTGTTGGGACCTGTGATCCACTGATCGACAGTTCTAGATATTTGCAGTCTCATATAGTTCCAACATTATAAAATTTTTCCTTAATGTACATCTACTATCAGATATATTGATGGTAGACGCCTATAACTCACGTGTCTGACGTTTCCTTGCTTTCGAAAACACTTTTTATTACTGTCCGGATTGTCCTTAATGTAGAAACATAAACTTATATGCTTTATGCTAATGAGCCGGAGGTGCTCAGGCTTACTTCACCTTAGCACCTCCTTGCTCCATGGGGTCATAGTTTATTCACACCCCCTATCATGCCAGGTCCCACCCCAATATCCTTCAAGCTGCCCATGATGTCACCTGGCAGTCTGTAAATCTCTTGCGCGCACACACTAAGACTTTCATTTGCACGAGCGGCTTGATAGAAGTGCGACTGCTCGAGTTCCTTTAAATCGGGTACATTTTTGAATTCTAGCGAGTAAAAGATAGCCGTATGCAGCATTGGTTTGTGGTAGCTTTATGACTGGTTATTTTTTTTAATCTAGAAATTCTAGTGGTCAGGGGAAGAGATTGGGTTTACCCCAGCAGCTGTTCTTTGAAGACGATTCTATTAGGAGCTGATATCATTGGAATAAATCTCATTAATTGTGGACAGCATCTCTATGGAAGGAAGTGGTGCCTCTTTAGTGCAATGGCGAACAAAAGCGGTTTAATACAGTGGTGAACAAAATAAAAGAAATTTGCTTACCTATTGGAGTTTTGCTAATTCAAGGCATAAATCTGTATAAAATACATTAGGTGGGTATTGCTGGGTACAAAATACATTGTCAGGATTCAACAGAAAAAGTAGCTCTTTTAGATCCTGAGAGAGTTTATCCTTATTTTAGTACATAAAAACAAATTCATAAAAACTTAAGTTTAAGTAAATCCAGTGAGATTTCTACAGGTAAATCCACTAAGCACTGTATAGTGTACGTACAGGATTCATATAGTAACTAACCTGACAGCTTTTATCACATCGAGGTGCATTGGGAATGTAATAAATAGTAGAAACCAGCATTGAAAAGTTACATAGGGGAGAGTCATTAGTGCTTCTATGATACTTTGGCGTAGAAGCACTCATATAAGCGCTCAGATGACTATACCACCTCCATGACATATGGTTGTGGATGGGCGCAACAGATGGCGGTGTGTGCGTGCCCGAGCGTGCCTGCACAATTTTTAAAAATCAGCGGACATTCACCATTGAATGTTCACTGATTTTTACTGAAAACTACACCAGTTCCAAAGCCAAAATCAGGTGTGCATCATAATGGGTAAGAACCTTTTATTTAAGAGATGCTGCTACTCCTCTTTCATGCTTCTCTCCTAGTTTAGGCATCAAAAACTGCAACAGAAAAACTGGATGCATGAATGCACCCTAAGGGTTAATAACTCCCTGCTGTGCAGAAAGTGTCAGTATAGCAGAATGTGTTGTAGGGATCTGAAAAGGAGTGTATGTCACAGCCTAAGGTACAGAGAGAGACTGAGAAAGTTCTATAATGGGTCGATCATGAATGAGCTGACTCTTTAGGTGAATGACAGGAGTCCGCTCTTCCCTGAAAGCCAACGTCTCACTTAGTCTTCCCTTATTTGATGTCATGCTCCTATCCTGTGATCATGCCCCTTTTAATAGAAAATTTTGGGTAGAAAGTAGAGTGGAGATGGGTGGCTGACCACCTACCTCTCTCTATGTATTTACATAGAGAGCCGTACAGGAGCCAGAAGAGCCAAATGATCCAGCTCACTTGAATGCTCTGGAACCAGAACCTAGAAGGGCTTTCTAAAGGCCCATGAAAGCACTTCAGAGTCATTAGCTGATTTTTGGCGTGAAAACAAAGCGGGTCAGCAATATAAAAGGCGTGTCTGGTTTACTGAAGAAGGTTTCCTTTGTTTGGATGGCTTAGTTTTAATGTTAGATTTCCTTTAAACCTTTTTAACATTTTGATATTCCACAGTGTTCTTACAAACCATACTGTTAGCAAAGGTAGAATAAACATATAACATTTTTTAATCTGTTATGCACTGTAAAATGCCACATTAGCCATTTCTTAAGGGATTTTGTAGACCCTTTAATGATGATTTTATGGCATGCTGTTTACTAAGCATATGTTCAGGCAGTTACTCTGCAGCATGTTCCACACTATGCAGGTGACTGTCGGATCCCTCTCCTGTGGAAGCCGGCTGTCTGGAACAGCACTGATACAAGTTTTAACTTTAGGTATGCAACTAGGGAAGTCTGGTGTAAGCTATTGTTTGGTTATGTTACAGTACATGTCTTTAATTGATCCTTGGGTTATAGGAAAGTGTTGTGGATTTCTTATGTTTTATTTAAAAAAAAAAAGTCAAATTTGTAATCTTCATAAAATCCTTACATTTGTTGTATTTTTCTGCAGTTAAGAAGATGTTCAGTTGAGTTTATAAGGTTCTTCACAAATGTTTTTGTGCCTGGCATAATAATGGACTTAGCAGCTGAAGAGTGTGATTTCTGATTGTTATAGCATAACATGTTTCTGTTTAATATCACATGACAGGACAGGGAAGTTTTGCAGTCTTTCTCATGGTAATAATATACTATACTCTTAAAATGACTTCACCATAAATACCAGGGCCAAGTCCGGGACTTTATATAGATCCACCTTTCCATATGATTAAAGTCTACATTTTATTAAGGTGTTGATGCATCTCTTTATTTCATATTTAACACCTTTTCGTTAATCTACCTTTACTATTTTTCAGGGTGTGGAGGCTCAAATCCGTAGCTTTGGACAGACCCCGTCACAGCTGTTAATAGAGCCCCATCCTCCCAGGAGTTCAGCAATGCAAGTTGTAAGTATATTCTTAGTTACCAAGTTATTTCTATTGTACTGAATCTCCCTAAAATATCCGGCATAATAAATATTATTAGAACAAATCTGAAGTGGAACTACAAATTTTGGATGTATCAAATTTTTGCAGCCAGATTTTTAAATGACAAAGTAGTTCATTAACTTTTTTTAAAATGTATTCATTTATTTTTTTATTTTCTCATGTTATATTTATACATTCTATTGAAGGATTTATACAAGATGAGTCAAGGCTTTGCTGTCAAAAGCACAGAAAGCACAAACACTGTGACAAAACATATTGTTAGAAGCAACTACAGAAACTATGTAGCTGTATTCTTCGTACTGGGGTTAGAGATCTATTCAATGGACTGCTGCAGAGCCCCTCCCTCTGCTGAGTGACTTCTGTTGAAGGCTTCTGTTTGAATACTACAGCTATAACTCCTGGAGGAGGGGATGTGGTGCAGTTCCTTGAAGAGATCTCATACACCAGTGCACCATAGTGGAATCCAGCTACAATCCAGGAAAAAAAAAATTATATTTTTTGACGGGCCTGCTGCTATGAACGGCACAAACAATGGCATTGTTTCACAGATCTTCAGGTATCTGCAGCTTTTGTGTGGTCAAATAAAGCTGCTATTTTTTATAGTTAGTAGTCAGTAGGTTTTACACAATCTGTGAACTGTGTTAAGAAACTGGTATGCAAAAAAAGTTATATGAACAATGAGATGTTTGGATATTGTACAGCCTTCTGGTTGACATAAAGTTGGGGAAATTATGGCTAAAAAGAACAAATTAAAGCTGCAGTTATGTCTTTCTTGGCTCAGAATGGCTCGGCTTAGATTCGTGGGTGGTACATAAAGGATTATGAGTAGATGACACATTTACACATATTGGCTGCATGCCATACTTGCTCACTTTTCTTTACTTCTTAACCCAGAGCTTTGAGTTTTGTTTCATTAAAGTAGTTTTGTGTGGAGGTTCATTTCTGTGATTTCTGGTTATTACATTATTATTGTACATGGTGTTCATCTAGCACACCGCTGTGTGGCCACACTGGAAAGGAGTATAAAATATGAAAAGTCAGAAACACCCTAATTATATGTAGCATATAATGTGCCCTTAATATGCCTTTTGTGCTTCCTTTTAGAGGGTAAAGCAAAGTGAGAAAAGATGGTTATGGTTATAAATATTAAAAGAATATACAAAAAAACATATATATTTTTTTGTCCCTTTGGAATCCTCCAGGCAAAATAATCTCTGATTTAAGAATTATTCTATGGTATATTTTATGTGAAAAATAATAGTATACCTGTACAAAACACTTTAAACAATCAAAAATGAATAATAAAAAATGATGTTTCCAGTTGATCTTGGGGTAACGTGGGTCAGGATATAAAATAACAATGTCTATAAATCGGGTAAATAGAATGGCCTAGTATTATGCTCTCGGCAGGCATTTCATATGAGCTCCTAATGCATTTGGCTTTCCTCTGGGCTATAGCGTGCACATTTTTCTTCCCGCAGCAGAAATGCGAGCCATCTTGTGCTGTGTTAAGTGCAGCAGCCATAATATACGCCAGGTGTAGTAATTAGCAGCCACATGAAGGCCGCCTATTTGTCTGCTGCCGCTGCCGTTGTTGAATCCCCCTGTGCCTTCACACTATCAGATAGCTGGATTTAATTGAGGCCACATCAGATGAGGCATTACTGACACCTTTAATTGAATGAGCATCCAGGGAGAATTAACTCATAATATTGATTGGCTTTTAGCCACTTGCTCAGAAGGGTGTCTGGATAGCTTATTAGTTGCCTTTATTTACACCTTTGTGCAAAGAGTACAAACAGGGATTCATAGTGCAATATGTTTTTGTAAGTACTCTTAATAACTTTTTAAAAAGGGCTGATAATAAAAATGCAAATGCAGTTTTAATAGCTTTTTAATATAAAAAAAAAAAGAACACGGTGTAATCACGGAGCGGAGTGCTTTTTATTTATGCCTATAATTACTTCATTATTGTTCCTGGATATTTTCTTCTACTCTCCTTTTTTGTCTCAATGGTATACTAGGTAAGTGGTGTTCACTGGGGCCAGGTCAGAACAATATTTTCAAATGTCTTGGAAGAAAGTCACCTAGAAAGCAGAAATTATTGGCGCAAAATGTTTTTTGCCCATGTGCTCCTGGTTGTATCCCATGTATTTCAACGGGCTCATACATATGACTATGATTTCCAGAGCTCGGTCTATGAGCTGACTGCCAGAGCCACAAGTTATAGAGTAGGTCCAATTCCGGCTTGTTTGTGGCTTGGGTAGTCTTTTTCTAATTCCATCGAGAAGGACCTCACCCGTCGATAATGCACAGGTCAAAAAACTGTGGACTATGGGTCTTTTTCTCTGTTTTTCTCCAATTTGTGTACTGCAAAAGTATGATGAATGCCAAATATACTGCAACTGTTACACCGCAGGACTCAGGCTTCTATGTGTCGGTAGAATTGCTTTAGTGTAACCGGGGAGTAGAGTTTTACATTTATTTAGGTAATGGTCCACCAGTAGCATTCTTCAGTTCTCTAGCTATAAAATCACAGCTTTCAAAAATTCTTGTTTGATTTTGCTGGAGGAGGAGGAGGAGGAGGGGGGCATTCTGCTTTTATACTACCTGGACTGAACTGCACTGTTTTTAACATAGCGATTTCCTTTCATATTACATTTCCTACTTGTCATCCGCTCAGATATGGCTTGTAAAAGGTTTAAATGTTTAATATGCATTTTTATATTTGTATTGATTTTCTCCTCTCTCCAGCTGTCTTTTCTGTTGCCTGCGCTCTGGCTCATACATTGCCTATACTGCAGGGCTGGGTTCATTTGGGGATTGTGGTGCATTATTTCTGTGAATAAGGGAAATTCATGAAATGTCACAGTAGGATTTACTCTTCTGGCTGTAATAAACAGATATAACACAGAATGAAATAAGCATACAATAAAGGCACAAGTAGTTTTTATGATGAATGTAAAGGTTAAATTTAAAAAACTAAAAGCAAAGGTCGCATCCCATGTTTAATGTTTTGAACAATGGAGTACAATCATGATTGAAGTGAACAAAATACAGAGGTTATTCTTTGTTACCCTTTAATCTATTAGGGCATTTGGAGTGTATAGAGAAGGGTCCACAGCGTAAATAGTGACTGGCTTCTGCTCATCCAACCAGCCAAACTATATTACATGGTTGAGCATTCATACGTTTTTGCCACCATGTTATGCAACTTATGCCCTGTATTTGGAAAAACTTCTGGGTTTTCAGGGCATCCACACTTTGAAATGCTACAAATGACAAAAATTGTAAGTAAATAAAAAATTTAAAAACTCACTGTTTTGTATATACACCCAGGAAACTGCTAGTAATCTGAGGCAAGTTTCCATCTTAGATATCCTGCATAAATGAGTCGGAATACATAAACAAAGTTTAAATTATACTGTAGTAATGCAGAAATGTAGTATTGTAGTAATATTGCTCCATGAAGGGGAAGGCACAAAAATCCCACACGTCTTGAAAGGCTTCTATGTCACCTCTTTTTAATAGTCAGCGTATAAAACAAAATTTTCAGCTGTTGCAGGGAAGATATTTATTGGATTTTTTTCAATTACTTAGAATTTGGGGTTGGCGGGAGTTAAGAAAGCTGGAACAACCGCTACCAAACCCCTATTTCTTATAAATATTAATATTGCTAAGGCTTCCTTAGTGCATCATGTATTAGTACCCTGCATCATGTGACATATTCACATTGGGTATTGTTTGGGGTTTAATTCTGCAGTTTATGACTTGTAACTAGTAGTTATAGGCTTTCCCCTTACTGGCCTTCAGTGCCGGTGTGGTTTGAATTTTTTCTTTTTTTGCTGATTGTTCCTTTTCTCTTATAATTGGGTCTTCCTTTTCTTGTCCTGTCTCCCTTCCCTTTGTCCCTTGATTTGTCTTCATACTCTTGTACCCTTTTTCCACTTGTCCGGGTTCTTGTTGTGCCCACTCAACAGTGTCTCCTCCTGCAGACTCCACTGATGTTTACAGACCAAGCTCAGCATGACGTCATTATGGTTCTCAAGTTCCCCTCCAACTCGCCGGTCACTCACGTAGCAGCAAATACTCAGCCTGGGTTGACCAGTCCTGCGGTCATTACAGTCACTGCTAACAGACTGTTTGCAGTGAACAAGTGGCACAGTCTTCCCGGTGAGTAAAGGTCATCTATGTATCATGTTTTAGAAGTAAAATGGGAAAATTGGTGAAAGTTATATATTTATTTTTTTCCGTAAGGATCAAAATATGTAGGGGTCAAAAATGATATTTTGGCACTTCATATGGCACACAATTTAGGGGGCAATTTACACCTTGGAAGCTCTGGTTTTTCATTTGAAGTGTTAAATGGAGGTTTTCTATGGTCTTATGTAGGACGTTAACATGCAGTTCTATATAGAAATGGATACAAGAGTTAGCGCTAAGTTTGATTTATAATTATATTTCTACCCCTACATTGGTACCCACCACTGGTTCGTGTGCCAGGATTAATTCTGCAGCAGGTCCTGCCTGGTGTATTCATTATGCTATAGTTAAAGGGAATCTACACCATGGACCTTATTTGTACTAAAGACCGGTTCCAGGAGACCATTACAGGATCATTGCAAATGTTTTTTTGGTTTTTTTTCTGCCTTTTCTAAACATTTGAATTACAGTATAATTGTTGTTACCTAACATACCGTGCACCCTGAAAGAAGCCTCTGTTAAGTTCCAGGGATTGGCCTTTGGTTTGCATGCCTTTTAAAAAACATGTGACTTGTCTGTGTTGCAAACTCCGCAGCTCTCAGCCCCCATCTTTGTGCTCATGTAGAGCTTTTCCCTCCCCCCACTGACATAAGCTCACCAGGCTGTGACCTCTGTGAAGGAGCAGGAGGGAGAAGCTCTACAGGAGCACAAAGGTGGGGGCCGGTAGCAAAGGCGTGAGCAGCACACACAAGGCCCAAGTTTTTTAAAATGCATCCAAACCAAAGCCAAATCCTGGGACTTAACAGAGGATTCTGTCAGGGTGCAAGGTAAGTTAAAACACATAATTATTTTGAAATGCAAATGCTTAGAGAAAGCCAAAAGGCAATGTGCAGTGCAGCTTTAATGGACTTCTACAACCTGTCTTTAGTGAAAATGAGGTCCTTGGTGACAAGTTCCTTTTATCTCATTGACTCCTTGTCGTGGAGGCAATGCAGGGGGAAAAAACTGGCATTCAAGGCATGATAAATGCCCCTCATGGAATTAAAGGCTCTCATTACATAAAGCCATATATAGCACCATACTAGTTGTATGCCATATTCCAAGTGTTAGAGTGGCCTTGTAGTACAGCAAATTATATTTAAATGCAGTTTAATCACCTACTGAGTAGATGATTTCCGGTGGGAGGAACCATCCGCATGGGAAACATTAACCCTATGTGCAACATTGTACATAAAATATATAAAAACTCATAAAGCAAATACAAATACAAGTTTTATGGAAATTCAGATTGCAACATACTATATCAAATTTTATTTGAAATGGATAATATGCTATTCCAGGCCATATAAAATTTTATATAGATGTAATCCAGTCACTGCATAAATACCTATCTCATAATTTACATAAAATATCAAGATGTTATTTTCTCATGATCAAAACTTCGTCATATACTAAAACCACGTGGTGCTTTTAAGCAGATCTATCATAGCCATTTGTGAACAACAACAAACAATATAGCACTAAACCTGCCATGCGACCTTTATATCTGACATCGTCCTGCAAAATCCCATCCCACACAGCAGCATCGAGAATCATATGACTACATACACAAAGCCATTAATCATTGTCATGAGGAAAGATAGATGGGGGGGCACCGCTTAAATTAATAACAGGTAAAAAGATCTATTATGTTGTACAGACCTTGAGGATTCCACGTATTTAAAATGAACAACCAATAAGTTTATCTATGAAAATGTTTTTAATGTAGTGGCTGCTTCACAGATTCAGGGGCACTTCTTTATAGCCTACACAGTTGCTGAGATATCGGTCCTAGTATCTGACCATTATAATTGTGTGTACTGTCAGAGAGGAGGTTTTGGAGCATAGAAGGGGGCATGTGTTATGATAAACACTCAGACTCTATGAAGATTATCATAACACATTCCCTCTGCACCTCCTCTCTGACATTACACAGGATTATAATGGCCAGATACTGGGACTGATATCTCAGAAACTGTGTGGGCTAGAAAGAAAATTCAAAGTGCCACATAATCTGTGAACAGTAACCCCTACATTATGGTATGCTAATATTCACAGACAATATGTGAAATGGTGAAAGGTCCTCTTTTATACAACATGTAATGGGAAAGTATGGTAAGAAATAGCATAAATTGCTATTTGAAATATCTTGGCAAATGCAGTGGGTACAGAAAGTATTCAGACCTCATTCAGAGTACACTCTGCAGTCCATCTTGACAGGAAAAAAAAACTGAGAGGTAGATATTTTTGCTAATTTATTAAACAAGAAAAACGGAATTATCACAACGTAATCATACGTATTTAGACCCTTTGTTGTTATTATTATTGTTGTGTTATATTTTACTCACATTCTGTTCCTTCTAATCCTTCTTGAGATGATTCTACTCCTTCATTGGAGTCCATCTCTGTTTAATTAAACTGATTGGAGTTGATTAGGAAAGGCACACAGGGGTCTATAAGACCTCACAGAATCCTGAGGATTATGGAACTGCCCAAGGAGCTCCCAGACTGGCAAGGCACAGATATGGCCGGGGTTACAACGGAATTTCTGCGGCACTCAAGAGCACAGTGACCTCCATAATCCTTAAATAAAAAGAAATTTGTAACGACCACAATTCTTCCTCGACCAGGTTGTTCAGCCAAACTAACCAATTGTGGGAGTGGCTGAGCTCCAGAGATATGGGAGAAAGTTCCCTGAACTCAATGATCACTGTAGCCCTCTACCAGTTAGTGCTTTATGGCAGAATGTGCCAACGGAAGCCTCTCCTTAGTGCAAGACATATGAAAGTCGCGTACAGTTTGTAAAAAATGCATGAAGGACTCCCTGATTATGAGAAATAAGATTCTCTGGTCTGAGGAGGCAAGTAGTGACCTGCCAAATACAATCCCAACAGTGAAACGTGGTCGCAGCAGCATCATGCTATGGGGGCAGGTTCAGGACAACTGGTTGGAATTGAAGGAAAGATGAATGTGGCCAAGTACAGAGATATCCTGGATGCAAACCTCTTCCAGAGTATTCTGGATCTCAGACTGGGCCAAAGGTTCACCTTCCAACAAGACAGTGACCCTAAACACACAGCTAAAATAATAACTTGGTGGCTTCAGAACAACTTTGTTACCATTCTTGACTGCTCCAGCCAAAGCCGTAACCTAACCCCAATTGAGCATTTCTGGAGAGAAATTGGCTGTCCATAAACTTTCACCATCCAACTTGAGGGAACTTGAGAGGATCTGCAAGGAAGAGGCAGAGGATCCCTGAAATCCAAGTGTGAAAAACTTCCCAAGAAGACTCCTGGCTGTACTAGCTCAAAAGCTGCTTCTACTCAATACTGAGCAAAAGGTCTGAATACTGAGGACCATGTGATATTTCAGTTTTTCTTGTAGATATTTTTGAAAATGTATTAAACATTTTTGGTGTTTTTCTGTCAAGATGGGGTGTTCAGTATACAGGCAGTCCCCGGGTTACGTACAAGATAGGGTCCGGAGGTTTGTTCTTAAGTTGAATTTGTATGTAAGTCGAAACTGTATATTTTATAATTGTAGATCCAGACAAAAAAAACATTTGGCCCCAGGGACAATTGGAGTTTAAACATTTTTTGCTGTAAAGGGACCAATGATTATCAATAAAGCTTCATTACAGACACCTTACAGCTGATTATTGCAATCTGGGACTATAGTAAAGCATTCAGAAAGCTTCACCAGAGGTCAGAGGGGTCTGTCTGTAACTATGGGCTGTCTGTAAGTTGGGTGTCCTTAAGTAGGGGACCGCCTGTATATTAATTAGCAAAAAATGAACTTTTTTGATCTTATCTTTTGGCTGCAATGAAACAAAGAGTGAAAACTTGTAAGGGGTCTGAATACTTTCAGTATTCACTGTATTCACTAATATATCAGCGCATACAGATTTTAGAATATCATGACTAGTAATATTTTATAAGTAAGAGAACTCATTTCATATATTGCTCTGCTTTTGTGTCTTGCTGCTTAACCTATTGTCTGTGTGTGGAGCATCACATGTACATTTTTTGTGTAATCTTGTAGATGTGCCCTTGTTCTAAAGCGTTTTTTCCTCCCTCTAGCCCATCAAGGTTCTGTTCAGGACCAGCCGTACCAGCTGCCGGTGGAGATCGATCCTCTCATAGGTCTGTCACTTTCTCCCCTCTCTGCGATTCATTAAGCTCTGTATGGTAGCCCTGAAGTGTAGATTACTGTTGTTTTTCACTTGCCAGTTGCCTGGAATGGAATTCTCCTGATAAACCATTTGCATGCAAATTGGAATGCAATGAGCTGTGGCTATGCTGGTATTTCATCAACTCCCCCTCGTTGGCTTGCCTAATTTGAACAGGCCTAGGACGTGTGTCACCGAAAATTAATATGGATGCCGTAATAATGTGTGATTGAGAATGGTGCATGAAACACTGTCAGGATAATATTGGATCTTTTCATCACTCAGACTTGTTGATGAGCAGGAGCGAGGCCCTGTTATGATGAATTGGCATTCAGTAATGTGCTGGAGCGGCATTTTTTTTTATCCTAGGGAAATTTTCATAATAACAGGAAGGTTCTTCTCTGTGAGGTGAAATAAAACCTTGATACCAGGGCTTTATTGTCAAAATCAATCCTTATTTCCTTACATGCTTTACAAGTGAAAGCAGAAGCTACAGCTGTGTGTGTGTCTGTGTGTGTGTGTCTGTGTGTGTCTGTGTCTGTGTGTGTGTGTCTGTGTGTGTGTGTCTGTGTGTGTGTGTCTGTGTGTGTGTGTCTGTGTGTGTGTGTCTGTGTGTGTGTGTCTGTGTGTGTGTCTGTGTGTCTGTGTGTGTGTGTGTGTGTGTCTGTGTGTCTGTGTGTCTGTGTGTGTGTCTGTGTGTGTGTGTGTGTGTGTGTCTGTCCGTATATATATACGGTGTGTGTATATACATATATATATATTTATATATGTGTGTGTGTATATTTATTTATGTCTGGGGATATATAAGTGTGTGTATATGTATATTAATTCATCTCAAGTGAACGTCGATTCTGCTGAGTCTTTCTTTGGTGTACTGCCTACTGTTTATTAATTTATTTATATATGCAAATATATATATATATGTGTGTGTGTGTTTGGGGTGTGTATATGTGTGTATATATAGTGGGGTGTGTATATGTGTGTATAAAAGTGTATATTTGTGTGCATATATATGTGTGAGCGCACGGGTGTATGTATGTGTAAATAATGTCTGTTTCTTTTTCTCCTAACCTCTATTGATTCTTATTTTTGTCATGGTAGAAAGAGAAAGTGTTGAGAACGTGCGAGCATGATATTATGGAGATGAATAGATGATGAATAGGTGTGCAGTACATTACGGTTTGTATGAGCATGTGGAGTATCGTCTCATCCCTGTCTGTCATTGTCTGCTCTTCCCTTGTGTGAGGAGTCAAGATGATGGGCAATGAGATATGGTTTTATCCTCCTCAGAAGTAGAAAGCAGCCCTTGTGTGACTTATAGTGTGTTCTCTGACCGATGTGCAGGGGATGGGAATGGATGAGCTTCAGTTCATTATCATAGAGTTTGCTAGCCTTCCCTATCAGCGTGTCCCCTGATAATAGTAAAGCTCTGCTCGCTGGCTAAGAAAATAAAATGCATTGCCGCTTATTGTAGGTAGATTGAGTCTGCTTGGCAAAAAGGAAATGCTGAGGTTGTTCATATACTGTACATGTGTATATGTGTGTGTGTGTGTATATATATATATATATATATATATATATATATATATATCTCATGTATATAATATATGTGTGTGTGTTTGTGTGTTTTTTAACTGAATTTTTAGAGGTATTTAACATACAATTTTATTCTTTATTGTTAATTTTAAATTTTTTTAGCTTATTTTATATTCTTTAGTTCATTCTATTATTCAATACAAGTACCGTAATTATTTTCCCTCTCTTCTTTTAATTCTTATTTCTTCACACATCCTTTATCCCTCAAGTATTTTTTTTTCTAAATGTTTTAATCTACCATAGAATGGACAATTTGTGTCTTTCGTGCGTGTTTCTATTTATACCATCAAGGCCTGATGTTAATTGTTCTTTGGATATTTTACTAATAATCTATGAGGAGGCTATTGCTGGGAGCACAGTCCTCTGGCTTTTATAGTTTTGTAGTCAGGGATCTGTTTCTTTCATATAGTTGGGGTCCAGTGGTTACTATAATGCTCTGTACTATGTAGCATGTTTTGCAGTGTATATACTAGTTTACATTAGTTAACACTGCAGAGGCCGAAATGGTTACATTTTCCATATTTACTGGTTATATTCATAGACCATAGTACATAGACATTTATTCTGCTATAATGCGTCCAGATAGTGAGATGTTTATACAATTTGTGCACGTTAGACGTCCGACGGGTCTGGGAGAATCTGAGTTATCTGACACTATGGAGAAAGACACAGATGCGGGAAGATAGAACAGGGACAAACCAATGTCACGAAGAAGCTCTTTTTATGTAATGTTAGTCGAGATGTAAATCAGTGCAGGCGGTTCTGGAAAATAACAAGCTTGATGGCACCCGCAGAGAAGAGAACATTTACTTACTAAAGAATTTGATGCTGAACAAAATGGAATGAAGGAGTATTGATGTTGTAGCTACTTTCATTTTCCCGGCGCATAAACATATCAGTTTCTTTTGTATAACTCATGTCTACAGTGTAGTCTCACTTTCATCTCTTATACAGCGTATTAACCTTGAGACAGGGAGTATCAGACATGGTAGTACGTATGTATCCCCACTGCTACTTGATAATTCACAATTGATGAAACGCAGACATTCACTTTATGCGCACAAACAAATCAACTTTAAAAAAAAAAAAAATCCTATACCCAAAAATTTTTTTGTATTTTTGTATTTATCCTTTTTTAATTATTTTTACTTTTTCTTTTCTAGTTCAGTGCCTTTGCTGGTTCCTATTGGTCTAAGTTTCCTTGGTCACAGTAGTTGTGTCCCTCTTAACCTATATAACCTCTGCAGCCAATCAACAGACTCAAAGGTCTCATTCAATACACTGGTGAGGCCAGTGATCACCTTCAGTTCTCATTTTGGAGATAGTGACGTTCTAGAGATGTCTATATAACACACTGGTGCACATTTACTTACCTTTCCACATCGCGATCCCCTATCGGGAATGTCCAACGCTCATGGATTGTGCCGCGATTCACTACGAGCGTGCGTCTGATATCCGGCATGTGTCGTTCCCCGCTCAGGTCCGCCGGAGTTCACCTCTTCTTCATGGTGCATGTTAGTGCATTGATTGCGACGCTATTTGAATATTAAATCCCGCGCTCAGTTTGAATCAGTTGGATCGTCCACCCCACGATTTCTGTCACATGAAAGGCGGCGCCATTGTGCCAAAATCCGATCGCGTGGGACACAATTCCATTCCAAACATACACGTACACACACATATATACACTCACATGACAGGTTGTACTTTTTATTGGCTAATTCTTCTGTGCCTTTAGGTTATTTACTTCACTGGAACATCAATTCTTTCATCCTACGTTGAATTAAAATTTCATGGTGTTCTCCCATATGGCATACATAGCATACAGCAAAATGCCTTAAATGGGGTAAACTATTGCAGACCCATAGGCCTTCATCTGGCTCATTGCTGCTATGAGAACACATCAGGTGACAATGAACAGGATATGAAGGATAGGAACCCCTCAGATGCTGTATTCATTAGTTGGAGTAGGTGGAGATGTGTACAGATTTGGTCTTCTGTGTTTAAGAAGAACATAGCTGAACTAAAGATTGTACAAGAAAACCAATCAAGCAAATTCCAAGACAGACTATCAAAGCTTTATTTTTCTGAGTTTGGGATAACACTTTGTGCAACTTAAAGGAAATCTACCATTTGTTTTTATGCATTATGAACCAAACACACCTTGAGAATGCTGTAGCAACACAGACGCAGAAACATATCTTGTTTAATGCCTAAACTGAGTGGATTTGCTGAAAAAAAAATTTATAAAATTATGATGAGGCTTTGTTGCTCCTGTGGCTGCCCCGGGGCTTCACCTCTTACCTTAATTATGCACTGCTTCAGAGAAGCTGTATTCACTGTGTTGTCACTGACAGGCAGAAGTCTTCAATCACTGCACTATCCCCCAGCTGCTGTGTATGTGTCATCCAGCTCAGGTTGATTAGTCCTGTCTGGAGAGTTCAGGAGGCTCCTTTAAATGTGTTTATGTAGGGCAGCCAGCCTGCACCCAGCTCCGTAATTTAATAATTGATTTTTGAGAAAAACCACTCAGTTCAGGGATTAAACAAGATATGTTTCTGCATCAGTGTAGCTACAGCATTGTCAAGCTATGTTTGGTTCTCAATGCAGAACAGAAATGGTAGATTTCCTTTAACTACAATGTAAATATATTGAAGTTCATTGCACTGTTCCGAAAGGGGCTTAGACGCCTTGAAAATAATAATATTACGGAATATGGTTACTAGATTTCTTGGAAATGGACATTGATCCAGGGATTTATTCTGAATGCCAATTATGAATTTTTCCGTTTAAAATATGGTTACTTATCTCTGCCAAACTTAAATACTTGTAGGAAGCCTTAAGCCCCACGGAATATTAAAATTGGGTTGGAATAACACAAATATTATAACTCCTGTAACATTGGCTGCTGAATACTATGTTATAGTATCCTTATGTTCTGGATGTTGTATACCGCTTTTTTTTTTAATCAGGTCTACTGTGTATGTATATGTATTGTATGTATTTATGTTTATGTATTGCCTTTATGTTTGTAAGCATATAAATTATGCAAAATGGATGGTTAGTTTTTTCTGTTTCCTCTTTGAGGCAGGAGCAGAAAGTCATTCCTCTTTTACGATAGTTCTGGTGCGATTACGTCTGTTTACAGTTGAATAATAGTTTTTGAAACTTTAGAAGGAAAAAACGACCTGTAAGGGAAAGCAGTCATAATGCTGTCGCTCAGACTCTTAGAGCTGTAATCCAAATCCCTGGCTGGAATAAACTACAATACTGACTTGTTTACCCACCAGAGGAACACATTATTGCCTCGTAAAGAAGCACAACGGTCCTTATTATTCGCAAGGCATCAAAACCAGAGCTCATAGCAGCAACCTGCATTCTTTTTGTAGCGTTACAGCTCAGATATCCAAATGGTCTAGCACTGCATATAAAGTGGTTTAGTGTAGTGTTTAAGCATGAATATTTTGGGTTACATTCTCATACAATAATTTTTTTATTTTAACATTTTATTCCACTGTTTTAACTAAAACATAGTTATAATATCCCTGAAATTAAAAGAATAAATGATCATTTTATTTCCCATATACAGTGGAGTACATTTTATGGCCATTTTATTGATAATTGAATTATAACTTTTTATATTAAAGATTTAATTCTATAAATTCCTGATTTACCAGCGTATGAGTAGGTGTGGGTTTAGGTATAGTGTTAATGCCACACTTTAGTGCGGTTTTGGGAACTTCCTCCTGATGTTGCAACACCTTTAAGCCCTATGTAAACTCCTTTCACTCATGTGGTTTTAAGCATTATGCAAAAGATAGAATCATGCAAGACATTGGATTATGCAATGTTGTTCTTTTCATTTTTTAACTAGAAATTATTTTTTTTTAAGATTCATGTTAAGGATTTGACTAATCTTATTGGAATTGGGGAGACTCCGATTATCACCCTAAGGGCAAAATATTGGTGAGAAAAACAAGAATCCTGTATTGTATTATGGGAAAACTGGTATCATAAATATCTAGAGCCCTCTGTCTCCAATAGACTCTTGAAATTTATTTAAAAAAAAAAACCAAAAAATTAAAAACTCCTAACATGCATCTTTATAGGGAGTTTATATGAGATATTTCTGAACAGCCAGCAGTTTGAAGCGCCATATTTTTTCTGGACCTGTACATAAAAAGTACCTGCCATCTTGACTGATGTATCGGTATCTGTTATGCCTCCAATAAACGGACAACATGATGTTACCATCCTCCTTGTCAAAGGATTGTCCTTGCACAGTCCGGTACCACCAGCACGTAAGAATGAACCCCCAATTGCTAACACAGTTCTCCATTTACTTACCGGTATACATTTGTAGGGGGGAACCAGTGTAAGTCATCTTTAAAAAAAAGAAAATTTATGTGCAAAAAAAACCACTTCAGAGCAGTATTAATTCATTATTTCTTCCTTCTTTTTGAAAATATTTTTAATTACATTTTTTATTAACATTTTATAGCAAAAAAAGACACCCAATGTTCTGGCGGCTACCTTGCACAATATATAAAGTTACAATGAAAACAGCAATACAGATACAGAAGTACAGCTCGAAGAGTTACAATAGTAACATAACAACACAATAATGGTGGTGTGGGGATGGTCTAGAAGAGGGAGGCATTCCACATAGTAAATGCAAAATGCAGGTACACTCAGTAATAATACCATCATACATTCCAAAATATCCACAAGTCCCTAGAAGATTTACATCAATGGGAACAGGCATGTTGGGGTTTAGTCTTGGACATTGAGATTCAAGTAGTCAAACCATTTTTCCCAGGTTCTTCTACAAACCTTTAGTGAACCTGCCCTTTAGATGCATTATATCTTCTTGGGAATGATGTGCAATTGAGAATTAATATGCGCAAGTCTCATTTTTGTAAACAGAAATTCTGGCTTTCAAGTCTTCCAAATAAATTATTATTATATTATAATAATTATATATCAATGACTAACACCAACTTCCGATGGGAGTCCTCATTTCTAGACCAGTAGGCTCTCCCTCCAGATGTAGTTTACAAGTCCCGAGTTTCATTCATAAACATTGTGATTGCTCAACAAAGGAGACTGTACTAAAGCTATGGTTTATTGTAGTCTTCCTGTTTTCCTAGGATTTGTACATGGGATAGCCGTGTTTAGCAATAAATTTGAAGCCGTCCAAGGATTGCTCATGAGAGACATGTCGGCAAAGCTCGGCCAAGTAAAAGTAGCTATTTTTCAAAGAGTGTTTTATTACTGTTAGCTTGGTTTGGAAGGCGAATGGAATTTAATGTAGAGGAAGGATTAGAAGCGTCTTCTGTTACAATTTCTGACTTTCATTGGAGCAGTTTCTCTCCTCTTCCTGCAATATATTTATTAGTAATGTGCTGCTGCTCTGCTTAGCGATGCCCGGATCATGTTGTTGCACAAGACAAGCCAATAACTCACTCTTTATCAGCGTAATTAGGGCAGATACTTGTTGCTAAAGATGTTTTCACTGGATGATCTAGTGGATTCTCTCTCTTAAACTGGTCAAGTGATGGAGGTTTGTTTCCTTCTCTGTATGGACTGCTAATTCAGCTTCCATTTATAGCGTTACTGAGTATCTAGAAGAATGGGAAGCATCAAAAGTAGTAATTGTTGATGTGTTGTATATGTTTTTGTAGCTAACAATACTGGGATGCACAGACGGCAAATCTCAGACCTCCTAGACCAAAGTATCCAGGTCCATTCTCAGTGCTTCGTGATCACTTCCGACAATCGCTTTATAATAGTTTGTGGCTTTTGGGACAAAAGTTTTCGTGTGTACTCTACAGACACAGGTAAGTCCTACTTGTGTGTATATGTTTTATATCTCTCATTATCCTGGCTACCTTTTCTCTGTTATAGCCTAGCGTGTTTTATCTCTTTCTCCTGGTTTCCTTATCATCTCTGGATGTTATACAGTATGTAGCTAATGTTTAGCACATTTTACAGCTTAATAAATAAAAACTTTTATGGACATTATTCATGCAGGGTTACAATGTTTGCCCCTTTATTTGTATAATATGGGGGGGGGGCAGACAACATAACCCCCAATACGTAATACACAAACTACACAATGCTATGTATCATTAGGAATGATAACGCCATACATACATACATACATACATACATACATGTTTTATCTCTTGCATAGAGTGTACCATATGTAGACGTTTTTCACGTCTGCGGTTTTTTTTTCCGCCTTGCTGGTATCCATTATACGCCAGATTTCTTGCTTTATAATGGCACATTTATGAGAAATACTCTACCTTACCTGCTAAATGCCCTTTTTTCTTACATTTGAAGCATTTCACAGTATTTGTCTTGACATGTGGGACACTGGATTAACACGTCTGTGAAAGCTGTTAGAGAAGAAACTCTACCGCGTGTTTCTGATTGTTTAATGGCTCCGGTTCTTTTAAAATTCCCAGAGATTTTTTTTTCCCTTCCCTTTAGTTTGGTTGGAGCTGTGCACATTTTAGTCATCTTGTGACAGACAAGCTTGCATCCTCAGAGATTGGGAAAATACTATTGCTCTGTAAGCAGCAGGGCAAACACGTGCACACCCCATGTAATGCATCGCAGCGCAGCACAATAAGTGTTCTATTCAATTATACTCTATCACGTCGGAATAAAGGGCCCCTTTTCTTTTTTAGCATTCCTTGTTTTGTTTTTGTACTTGTAACAGGAAATTCTTGCGGCGTAAATCATTTTTTCTAAGTAGAGCCAATACAGAAAAGGCATCATAAACCCTCTCCTGGCAGTGGGAATTATTTTCAGGCGGCCTTTTACATCCAGCGGTGCTAAGGGCCTGTGTCTGTTTTCCTTTTCTCCTTTATTTCTTTTTATTTGCAACTGGGCTGTCAAATAAAACTGAATAACTAGAAAATGTGTTCTGTCAAAAAAAGGGAAATATTGTTGTTTGAGCTGATGTAATATTTTCTGCTCTGTACCAAGAGCGCCTCAGATTACAAGATGCATGGAAGTGCATTTATTAAAAGTAAAGGTTCATATTTGATTAGTGTCTTTTTATTTTGTGTATAGTAATCATTTTAAATTTTATTAATATATTAAAACCAATATTTTTTTTGTCTAGTAAACTTGTCTCATAAATTCCACAATTCACACCATCAATTGTAGGCATAAAAAAAAAAATCAAGAATCAGGATTTTTTTTTTTATTACTCTTGTATCCTAATGACAGATATTATTAGCTAAATCTTAATGACGTTATAGTGATAATTGCTTTTGAACAGGTGCGATTACACATTTGAGGCTGACCTCAGACTAGTGCTAATTGCTATCCTGCACCTGTTGTTGCAGAATTAACCCCCCCTTCCCCAGTCAGTACAGGTATCGGCTAGTTATTAGCGGTAATATACATGCGGTATCTTTACACTGGGTACAAATGTGTTATAACACATTAAAAGTGCTTATACTATGTGCCCTACAGAATGGGAATGTACTGACGGCTGCAGACTGAGGTTTCTCAACATAGGTTATAGGTTTATTGAATCTAAGGTTAGCCACACAAATTGTGGATAGTTCATGGCCCTGTTAAAGGTCTATGGTGCGTGGTCACACACTGTGTCACAACGTTACCGAGTCAAATTATAGAGCGGGTCCTATATCTGCCTGTATTGTAGCATGGTTGCTCGGCTCTTATGCAGATAGGAGGGATGAGCAGCACTCACCCCTCTAATCTCTAACCAGCTGAAAGGGACCAAAAACATTACCCCGTTTGCAGCCTGTTTTTGCACATTGTCGTATGAATGTAGCCTAAGGGGCGGTCTGACAATTTTTTTGGCCAGACTTGTACACTATGGTAGATAATTCCAAAATGTCCAAATGGGAATTTAATGAAAAGGATCTATATTATGGAACACAATATGTATTTATCAGGATTTATATAACAATGCTGTTTGTTTGTTTTTAACTAGTTTGCTACACTGAATTTTGTATGCATTAATAAGCGTCTATATTGATCCTTTTCAAAGTGTATTTTAACTTCTTTGTCCAAGGTTTTGGTAATTTACAATTTATAGAGCCCGCGGCACTTCGTTCCATTGTTTTGGATATTTATATTTCAGTTTTGACAAGAGATACAGTTGTAATAATACAGACGTTAAGTGTTGGAAGTTGTATGGTTATTGCAATACTGATGGCTTTTTACATCATGTAAAATACTGATTATTATTGCAGGCAAGCTTACCCAGGTGGTCTTTGGTCACTGGGATGTGGTGACGTGCTTGGCCCGATCAGAATCTTACATAGGAGGAGACTGTTACATCCTCTCAGGATCAAGAGATGCAACACTGTTGTTGTGGTACTGGAACGGCAAAAGCAACGGCATTGGGGACAATCCAAACAGTAAGTACTTTTCTAGGGTATGTTTTTCATACAATATATGTTTTTCATCCAAAGGTAGGATACGCCAAGGAAAGTTTTTAACATTTTTGTTAACATATCAATTTTTCATCTTCAATAAAACTGTTTACTACTGTAAAGATGTTTTAAGTAAGAAAAGATGACACTAGCCTATTGGCTTTGGTGCATAAATACTATGCAGATTCCTCGTCCTTCCTGACATTTATTTCAGTACTTGTCTGAAATGGGGATATACAAATATTATGACATATCTCAGTCATTCCACCTGAATATTGATGATTAAATAGACGTCTGAATGTCACAATCCTGTGTGAAATCGGTGTGTTTCTACAAAGGCTGACTTGTACCTGGTACCACCCAGTTGTCATTTTTATTATTTTTGTCCTGGGTGGTGGGGGCGGGGAAAAAAAAGAAACCTCACAATGCAGTGAGATGATATAAAATAGTTAATTTATGATTAATATAGGTATTTACTAAAACAGTCTGGAGCAGTGACAAGTCCTCTTTAAACAATATGTCCTCTTTGACAAATATGCTCTGTTATCTTACCCCAGAATATAAGTAGCCCATCGCCCATACCTGTAAGTAATGTTTCCTTTACACAAGTAGCATTAATATCAAGTATACAGTTGTATAATATTTGTCTGTGTGTGTTCTGCAGTTATCTTAGGCCACACACATCACAATTCTACATTTTGTTTCTGCAGACCTCTTATTTTCAGAATGTAAGCTTTATTGGCCCAAAATCAGATCATCTGTGGCCTCTATTGGCTAATAAACTTGGTAGTGGTTACTTCTACTAAGAATGCAATTGTCTTGTGACCACAGTCGCTCGAAGTGTGTAGCCTTTGGCTGACCACATTTACTATTCCTATGGGTTCCAGCTCTACTTGCTAACTGCCAAACAAGGGGATGGGACACAAATTTCAAGTCACTCAGTTGAAACTTTTAACACATAGAAGTTTTTTTTTTCACAGACACTTAGCATGTTATATTGACTATATAATTTTTGATAGATTGTGGCTATGGATATTAATTAAAAGGGGGTTTCCTAAAACATATAATATTTTGGGCCTGATCTATGAACACAAGAATTGGCAGCCGTGTTCCCTAATTAATTATAAAAGTGGTCAAATATTTCAGAGCCATCACTGCTTTATGTAGCCAAACAGTAGAAAGAAAGGTAACTCATGATCTATATTTTTTCCTGTTGTATTTTTTAACAGCAGGCAGGGAAGCAGTGCATCTTCGGACTGCTGTCTTTGTAAGGGGAATGGTAATAGGGTAAGAAATAGCATAAAACTGAATGCTCTGGGCATATTTTTGAACATCTCAATATTTTATGTTCAATTTTATGCATGAAAAATGGCACTTGTCCATTATTTTCTAAATTATTTGCAATTTTTCTGTTATAAATATATGTGAAAGCACATCATATTCATTATCACATTTTCACTTGCATAACTGACTGGAGTGTTTTTATTTTTTTTTAATTCATAACCACTTCTCTTTATGTTTAATGTGCATATTAATGTGATATGTGACTCTGACCGTTAAGTCTACTTTACATGCACAATTTTTTAAAATTATTTTGTTACATTCGTTATGTTTTCAGGATTCAGATTTTTTTCTGAAGTCTTTTAGAAGCCTATTTGGGGAAAAAAACGCAAATTGCCACTCTTTAAACATGCTTAGGTCTAGAAATCTAAAAGTTCTTAATCTTGGACCCACACAAAGAATTTTTGCTGTGTTCTGTACAGTTGAAACCACTTACTGGACATGACAAAAAGGCGTTATCGGCCATGACAAAAAGGCGTTAATTTAAGGGGATTTGCATCAATTGGTAGTTTAGAACTGGCTCTTAAAAAATGAAAAAGGACATCCTCTGCTATTTAACTGAACTGAAACACAGTCTCTTTCATCCAGCCTTAGTCATTACCCACAGTTTGGTGATGTTCTTAATAATTTGCCTCAGTTATTACGAGGCAAAATCAAGGGCAAGTCGAAAAACACAGTACAGTACTCATATTACCAATGTTATACTAGCCACAAATCCTTGGGTATTATAGAAGGCCTAGGCCCAAGAGGGTCCTGTGTGAGGGAGGTTGTTTTGTTAGGCCAAATGGACTCTCTCAGATGAATGAAATGGTAAACATTTGCCAATAGTCATGAGATACCGGTCGCCAGACAGCTCTCCTCCCTGTTTAGGGCTTAAACAGACGACTTTATGCCATTGGTGTATGTAATTGCTAGCATACTAACCCATTCATTTTGTCTAATGCTCCACAATAAAAAAAAAAGGCAGCATGTGCCATTTCTTCATACCTGCAAAGACCACTGAACAGTCACAGGCACTATAGAAGTCTATGGGGGCCGTGATCTGGTCACAAATCATGCGACCACATACAGCCCCCATAACAGCTGTTTGAATGAACCCTAAGGCTACTTTTACAAAGTCAGTATTACAACAGAATTTTGCATTAGTGTTTGAGGCCAAAAGCAAAGGTGGAACCTGTAAAGAGAAAAGGTACAATGGTACTCTCTGTATCCCTGCTTTGGGCCCTTCTTTAACCCTTTTTGTCTCACCTATACTGATGCAAAATATTGATCATATTTATTTTTTTTGTAGTAAGTACTAAACGTAAGGTGTCATGTTGTAGAAAATGTAACAGGCTAACAGGTATTGGATGACACAGCCGTGTGAATTGGGTCTTAATCTATGTTCTTGCCTGGACTGGATGCCAGGTTTAGCACACGGCCTGGTGGAGAAGGCAGTGGGCATGAGAGCTCCTCACCTCCCCCCTCTCCATTGAACGCTAATTGGCCATGGTACGGTCTTGGTGCGCTGAGACACTGTGTGCTCGCTGCAGTGTCAGCTGGTGTAAAAGAAACCTATGGAATTCAAGATCTGGAGCAAATTGTGGGGGCAGATCATGGGGCGTTTTTGAGATGATTTATCGGTAAGGCCAGATGTAATATTCCCTGTGTCTAAGATACATCAGTAAACTACAACTCTTTAGAGTGTGTCATTACCAATAACTTCTTTCATTTTAGAAACCTGTACGTAGGATATAGTTCTGTATAATGATCCTCATCATGTGGAATATATGTGTTACAGCGTCTTTTAATAACCTGAATTTAATACACTTCACTTGTAGTCATGACAAAAAGCTAGTCCTGAGAGAAAACTACAGGACTAGTGTTTTGTCTTTAGGCTTAGGTGGCTTCAATTAGAAGGCCAATAACGCTTGTAACTGTGGGGGTAATTTACTATCACATGGTTTCATGTACTACTTTTTTTTTTTTTACACAGTTGAGCTTGACAAATGCGACAAAAAAAGTCTTAAAAAGTAGTACAAGAGACTAGACAATGTGGGGATAAGCCCCCCTCTATGTTTATCAACTCTTTTTGGTGTCTACTGTGTTATTGAAGACTGTATGGTTGGGGGGGGGCTATGTTATCAGCTTGAAGTTATTTTGTGTACCCTTTTCTACTGTTCATTACACACATAGAACCAGCAGGTAAAATATTTTCGCTGGTTCCTGACTGCAATTGTCCATATAAATTCCCACCCATCTATTCATCTATTGCTGTCGAGTCATCCTGCTATACACTGCTCCGGTTTGGCTAAAGAATATTTGTGGTACATGATGAATAATTCACTATAATGTAAGAACAAAGCATTCTAGGCTGTACCAGGCTTAGTACATCAACGTCCTCCCAGTGCCTTAGCCTTGTGCGTCTGAATAATAGGGTGCCCCACATTTCACAGGTCCTACTTCATCACATTTATGAAATAAAGAACACAAAGCGTCTATGAACCTGGAATGGAAACAGTATTTGGTACAAGTTTTTATCCTTTTTCAGGCAAATTACAAGTTGTACAAATAAAAATGCACATTCTAGTTATACTTAATATGTAATTATTATAATTGTAATGGATACCTGAAATGTCTTCTGCATGAGTGGACACATTAGAGCTAAAAATGCAGATTTTACTTTACTTGGAGGCCAAACAAACTATGTGATTTAATTTCTTATTGTTTGCTTGTTCTAGTTGGTTATATTTCATTTTTGCTATGGGTTCTAGTTGATCCATGTTAGAAGCGTGAAGCACACAATGAATTTTTGTCATATCTCTTGTATATCTGACTAATCATTACTAACAGGCGGCAGTAGCTTAAGGAATGAATTGACGTTCTGGACCTCGGTAATGAACATCACACCTTTAATACAAGGTGTTTGAGAGGTTTTTTTTTTTCCATCAGCTGCTAAAGCTTTACCAGCCATATTTTTCATACAGCACATTAAATGAATACATATGAGCAGCTATTTTATACTTAGACATAAACCCAGTAAAAAGTTCCTTTGTGCGTCTTCAATAAGTACATTATTAATACGATTTCCCAGCCCTGTCGCATAAATTTCTTGCATAATACAGCATTTGTTGAGAAAGACTATTTTGCATCTTGTCGGCTGTAGAACTAGTATGCGGCTTTTGAAAGGTAATTAAAAATGATTTAAAAACTTCATTATGAAAAGAATATTATGCCGGTGCAGTTTGATCCCATAAGAAATGCACTGTAAGATGCAGTAATTGCCCAGTGCTGTGCCGTAGCCCACTTTCATTATGTCTGGAACAATGGGAAATCAGAATGGGACTTAGTATAAATTTCCCAGTTGTGTTTTCTAGTTAAAATACATTTTTTATGTTTTTTTTTTTTGTTTCAAATATTTAGATTTCCTGTCATATTTTTGGTCCTTTGCTTGCTAAATTAGCCAGAACATCTGTAGATTATATAGTAGTGACAGTTATTTTTGTGCCTTATAAGCTACTGTGTTTTGAGACTCGGTCATGAGCTTACGCCGCCATGTACACGACCTGGGACTATAATGTATGTTGTGACAGGCACAGATCAGAAGGCAGAGCGTTTAAGGTTATTTGTAGCAACGTCAGGCTAATTGTGGAGTTGACAAAGCTGAAACTTTCACCTCTCGGGGCTGGGCACTTTTCAGGAAGGCTGGGAATAATTACTATGATGAATTCAGACCTTCACAATGATGCTTGATGGATTATTTAGGTAAAATTTGTTTTGATTTGGAGGGATCAATCCATCTAAATTCTGCAATCTACAGCTACTTGTGTAAAGAAAATAAATAAAGCCGCGGCTTCTCATCACTGACCTATAGGAAGTAATCAGACAGGCAGGGGACTTTCTTTTTCTACCAGCCTACCCCCTCATGGCGGCTTAAAGTGTACAGTAACAAGACACCCAGCAGAGCCAGCAACAACATTGTCATACTTGGTTCAACGGAAGCGACACCCTGTTACTTAACCAATTAATATCAGATTTTATAGCTTTTATTATTATGTATGGATTTCATGCACCTTGACTAGAATTTTCTCAGTTGTGTTGCATATGTTATATTTATTTTCAGACATAGATATAATTATGAATGTATCCAACGTATAGATTAGTTAGATATTTAGTAATGAGATATTATTTCTAGAACTTTGCAATGTTGTGTGATTTCCTCTTAATGTATCTTGTTTCCGCCTGTTTAAAACATCTCAGCTGTGTGTAGTTGTCATACATGGATTTTTATATGTGTGTAATAAAGCACAACATATGTTCTCTGAACAAAAAGTCTGTGTACACACAGAATCTAAAAAATATGTAACATATAAAAGTAGATTTGTAGATTTGTTAGTGCTTGTGCAGATCATCATCTGGCAAAGCAATAGTGCCATCTGATGGGAAATATGTGTACTACATCATTAACTGCTTGCTTCAACCTGGTTCAGTTTATGATCAGTCTAACCAGAGCTGCTCAGCAGCCAAGAAAAAAAATCAGCCCGGTACACTCCCCAAATATTACCCCCTTCACCTTATCATATAATGTCCAGAGACATCTACCACCAGATATACTGGAGCACATATGTTATAAAGATATATTGTTAATCCGAAATAAATAATAATGTTAATTTTTAAAAAAAACTCATCCCAGTTCAGCGATAACTAGGATTACGATGATAAATGCTGCACTGTAGAGAGGATGCAACAGTTTTTAGATAATAATAGATGAACTCATTGAGTGGACCGCCTAATTTTGAAATTTAAAGCAAAAAAAATGGTGTTTTAAGGTGTTTTAAGCGCCCACAGAGTATAAAACAGTATGCCTTTTAGAGAGGGGGGTCTTCTCAAAGGGGGTGGCCATCTGTATTTGTTCACTATGTGTAATGTGTAAAACCACAACTAAAAAGGTTTAGGCTTTGTTCACTCTTGTTTTTTTTAAATTTTTTAATCATTTTTGATATCTCCCTCTGGAAAACTCTGAATGTACACATTGAATATGGCCATCTCATCTTATTCACTAACATACATTGGACCAATGATGTTTCAGCATACCCTTTCCTCCCACTGTATATAAAGCCTATTATTATGTTCTTTTCCTACACAATGAAATACATCAAAATAAAAGGAAACTTTTAGGTTTGCATAGGGTTCTTTATGTTATCATTTTTATGACTTTACTGAAAGGACTAAATGGAGTTTTCCATGAATATGAAAACCCCTAGTGGGCCTGGACTGGGGTAAGAAATTAGGAAGAACATATACTTGCCATGCTCTGTCTCCCAATCCCTGCATTGCTCTGGTACTTCTGTGCCTTGTAATGACTGACCTTTTCAGACACGGGACATCCCTTTCTGTGTTGACTCAAGGTCTGAGGCAGCCACTCATTTCATAAGGTGGGTCCTTAGCACCCCGAGCCAGAACAAGGTAAGTATGTGTTCTTTTTTTTTTTCATACCCTTTATTTCCTTGTTCATGAATACCACTGTAGGGGTCATTTGTTAATGCTGCTTATCAATGATACCCAGTGAATATTTGGAGCTTTTTTCAGGCATCGCTAACTATGGGATATATGACTGACACGTCATCCAGCTGAGGCTACATGCACAGGGCCATAACCATCACCACATCTATCACACAGCCATTTTGACTCTAATGGGAAATATGAACATTAATTTGAATGGCGCATTGCCTGAAAATCTCCATCACCCTCCTTCATGGCTTTATAACAGCACATCGGCTCAATTACTTTTTAGGACTCTGTGTTGTCTGATTTAAACCAATTTTAATTCATTATTTTGCTCCTAACCAGTCTCACTAATTTGAGAGACTTTTTAATCTTTGGATGAGTTGGAGAGCGGTTACCCTTGTGCAGTAGGAAAGGTACATAGATCTTTATGGATATGGAATCTATGTTACATCTATATACTAAGCCATCAGTGCTTGGCATCCACATTGATTTCCTTCCCCTCTATGTATAATTTTTTTTTTGTTAATGTATTTTTGAGTTATGATACAAGTGTGTAGTAATTTATAGTAATGAGCCCTAGAACAGGTGGTCGAATAGCCGGGCCTGTAATTTATCAGTTGTGATATTCTGGCCTAATTAACCAGCGTTTTGTAGCGCGGTATATTTCTCCTCAGCGCTGACAGATTAATAGGAAGACGGCTTGTGCTTAAATCTCTTGCTTGGAGAGACAGAGAGCTAGACTCTGTTTCATTAGTATTAGCCCAAAACATTGTATTGCTCCTCACCTTCTGCCTATGCCACAAATTGGTCTCCGGCCTCAAAAAAAGGTGAAAGTTGCCTTTTAAATCTACATCCATCCATGTTTGCTTTTCAAATTAATATACATTTCATTTTCCCCCTTTTTTGTGTTGGGCTTAATTCATGCCATATGCAGGAGAAATTCGCCATACTTGAACACAGGACAATTATTTACCTTGCTTAGTTGCTTAGAAAAATGAATATACCATACGAGCCTGGGGCTATGTCTATAAACAGAGGAAAGAGTGATTTATGCCTGGGAACTGCAATTGTGTAATTTAAACCAACCATTTGTGTTAGTCGACTTTGATGCAGTCCAAGTATATTTGGTGGAAAAAAAAAAAATCCTACTTGAATAGGAAGTGTGATATGTCTACAATTAGTTTGTGAATTTGCAGTTGGTCTAGCAAGACGGGTCCTAACAATAAGTATAAACATGGCGTGTAACTTCATTTATTTTGGAAGGTATTATGTCATACAGACCTGTCAGTGTAGTGGGAGGTTGTACAATGAGCCACCTCTTCTTCCCTTTTAGTCTGACTGGTTATCTATGAATGGACCATACCTTGTGAGCTTTGCATTGCTTTTAGGAGGTGGCAAACTATAATAGTAAGCCAAATGACCTCTACATCTCAATGAAGCCAACAGCAATTGCCGAAAGCTGCACTCGGCGATCTTTGTCAGCTCCATAGAGATGAACGAAGCGGAACGGTCATGCGCGGCCATCATCTGCTCCATTACTCTCATTGAGCGAATAGGGGTCCGACTGAGGTACGTGGGACCCCATCGGACCCCACATTTTCTTGATCTGTAGCCCCCTCTGTAATCCAAATTTATATGATCAATACAAAAGTTTCGGTTTCCAATCATGATATTTGAAAAAGTGTTGAAGGGCTTTAAGATTCTCTACTTCTTAAAGTTTTTCACTTTTCCTATACTCCTTGCATGCTCTCTTATCTGCACTTTCAACTCTCTGGTCATTAGGCCAATGTAAATTTTTGAACAAGGACATGTGACTTAAAAAATATACTATTTTTTCACAATTGGCCAAGTGATATAAAATGTATTATTTCTTCATGGATCAGTGAACGTGTGGTATCGAACCATATGAAAGCACATGTTACATCTCCCACAGAGGGAACTCCCCCATTTGGATTTTGGAGTCCTGATCCTGATCATGGAAGATAGCTGGCCCCAGTAGCATCTGATGATCATTTGCATAAATAAATATCAAATAAGATTCTCAATATAATGATTGGACAGGGAAAGTAGAGAGTAGACACCTACCAACAGATCTAGCCTGATGGTAGTTTTTTTTAACATAGAACTCTAGTTGCTCCACTAACCATGTGATCAAGGTTAAGTCGTGTCTAGAAATGACAATATATTTCATATCAGTATTATTTTGACCCACAGCCTATGGTTTCTGTCGTTTGTAGTGTCTGACACCTCAGGGACGTTTTCTATTCTACTCCTGAGATTGTTAATGTGGAACAATGGAAGTCTCTAACAGAGATGTAAAACAAGCCCTAGGGGTTTACGTACTATGGTTATAGAGAAAACTTTAATAGAAACTATAAATGAAGGAGGCTTTATAAATTATACTGTACCAGTTATTATCTGCTGTCAAAGGAAGTAATACAGGATGCTTATAAAGAAGCCATGAACCTAAGAGAATTAGAGAGATTGTTAGTATATCAGGATGCATCTGTTTGGGTAAGTAAATTTGGTTGGACTTGCTGTGAATTCCACATATCCTGGCATGAACTTTTAAAGGACATTTACCACCAGAATCAAGGATTGTAAACCTAGCACACTGACATTCTGTTGTGTGCCACCTCTGGCAAGTCACACTCTTCCTGTGCCCTTGTTTTTAAGAAAAAGGGCTTTACAAATTATGTTAATGACCCTTAGGGGCTCCTGCCTCCATTTACACCTAACACCATACTCTGACTCATTTGCATAACTTTAAAAGCCTTTTTTTTAAACCCAGGGCATAAGAAGCTAAGGGAAGAGCAGATCCTGCCACAGGGGCACACACCAGTATGTCATTGTGCTTGGTTTACAATTCTTTAACCTGGTGGTAGATGTATTTAATTTACACTGAAACACAATTTTACATATTATTATGCATTTATGAGTATTTTGCACCAAAAAGTAATTACACTTATCATTTATAACTGTGTGCACTGAGGATACCCCTGTACCATGCTTCTTTTTATATACATTGCAATTTTAAGATTCCCAAGTTTACTGAAAGCATGTACACTCACAGTGGATTTGTTGAGAGCATTTCTGTGACCGCAGGTCCCATATATATACCTTAATTTGCCTTGTGTGAACATTCTTCTACATACATTTATATGCCATACATACATTATAATATGGGCTGCAGATTACAAACACGTTTAACACTGTTAGGCTACAGCAACACTAGAAGTTTGGGTGCATTTTTATCAAGTTGTATTCAAAAGTGATGGAAAATATGTCATCTTGGGCTAAAAAAAACTACATAAACTGCACCCAGTACTCCTTTAGCCCAGGGCCAGAAAAACAAAAAACTCATTCCCATTGTAAAAAGGGGAAAAACAGAACACAAAAAATAATTAAAATTCATGTTTTTACACAAACCTGAAGACAGAGAGACTCAGTTGGGTTACCTAGCACTCCTAACTGCCCCCTTATAGGAGAATTAGCAGGGTATTCTTTTATATTACAAATAGTACTAAATATTTAATTTTATTTCTGAAACTTTGAAGTTAATATTATTGATAATAATATCAATAATAATTATTATTTTTGAATTTTATTTTTATTGTCCAAAATGTTTTATAAATACCGTATATTTGTATACAGTAAATTAGCAGCGGACACAAAGCTACAATTAAACATGTCTTTGTCTGATGGAGAGCATATGATGGTAGTTCATGTCTTTTAATTATGTGTCAAATTTATAAAATTATTGACTGAAGACTGAGACCAAAAAACAAGATTTTTTTTTTTCTTCTCTCTTGCCAGTTCTGAATTATGATCTTAACATAACTAACGTTTAGTTAGTGTAATATATAAAAATATATATAGTTTGCAAGAAAAAAAAAAAGCTCTCTTGCACAATGTCGTCTTTCTAAGACCAGCTACTCGGGCATCGGCCAGGCTTTCTGTGAATACTTTTTTCTTTCAGGAAACAGAATCTTTGCTGTAATTATTCCCATTACAGGGATATAGATCATGGTTTGATGTCATTACTGCAAAGATATGCTCTCAGTCCATAAAAATGCCACTTCAGATTTATGTTATGAAAATGGCAAAGCATTCCTTACTGGGACTTTTTTTGAAAATTGACTGACCAGTTGTAATTTTTCTCCTACTCCTACATAATGTTTCTTTAAGACAACGATACTAAGGGCAGAGCAAACTGAGGGATTCTGTCATTCGTACAAATCTTGTCTTATTAATTAATTTGTGTGTAATGTAAAAATCTAAGAGTAAATAGTAATCACTGTCTGTCTACAATTCAAGTGCAGCATGCTATAGAGCAGGAGGAGCTTAGCAAATGGATTTAGCATTTTCTGCATTTCTATTTCTGTTTGGTCTATGCTCAGGAGGCATATGGGTACTTTTATTTAGTGACTGCCAGCTTTCTATGTATCTATGTAGGTGAGTATGATCACTTAACAATTAAGCATAGAAAGATCAGTGATTGAAATATAATGCAGGTTTGACTTCATTCATGAACTATTCTAGCATCCAGAGCTTCAGTTATTGTGCAGTATGGCACTGTGCCTATGTAATAGTCAGATCATAAATGTAATTGTTTGCCAGAGACAACTAGTATATGTCAATGCACTGTTATACATCTTTTCCACAAATACACTATGTACAATCAGCTCAGCCCCCCCTCCCCCGCTCTATAACATTCTGCCTACATGTAGGACACTGTACAATCTGTTGAGCTTCTACTGCAGTATAACATTCTGCCTGCAGATAATACACTATGTACAATCAGCTAAGCCCCCCCCCCCGTTCTTTAACATGCTGCCTACAAAAAGGACACTTTATGCAAACTGCACAGCTCCTACTGCTGCATAACATGCTGTCTGCAGATGGGACACTATGTACAACCTGCTCAATTTCTCCTGCTCTATAACATGCTGCCTGCAGATAGGACACTATAGACATTCTGTTTGGCACCCCTGCTCTATAACATGCAGCCTGCAATCAATGGAACTCTATGTAGAATCTGCTCAGCTCCCCCTCCTCTATAACATGCCCTTTGCAGATCGTACTTATTGTCCCATCTGCTAAACTTGTTCTGCTCTATAATGTACCAAGTACGGTACTACTCTTATCAATATACTGTTTAGTGCTAACATCTATGGATTGTGTGTAGGTCTGATGTGGAAGGAAAACCCTTATGTACAATTAGGGTTGCCATTAGGGTTGTAAATTGTAAAATGACAGATCGCCTATGGCTTATTTCAGGTAAATTCTCTAACTGATGACTGGCCATGACTCCTCAAACAAACAGGAAAAATTGGCAATTTAGACTTTTGCATTGTTCCCTTTATCTTTTCCACCTATTGTCTATATAGTCAAAACCTACATTTCTCTTATCCAAGATTCACAGTAATCATTAAAATTACCACCCCTCTTAATGAAGATAAGCCTTCTTGCCTCCTGTGGCTCATTGTAGATGTTGTACTACTTTAGTTCCTTTTGTCAGCATTTTTCATAGAAATGTTAAAGTCTCTGAGGGATGAAATGGGGTACTCTTTGCCAGTGCCGGAGCCGAGGGCTGCTGGGAGGCCCACATAAGGCTCTACATAAGGAATCCATGAGGGTAATGGGGCTGTATCTAATGAATCCATGAGGGGGGCTTTATATAAAAAGCCACACAGGGGGCTGTATATAAAAAAAAACATGAGGGGGCTGTTTGTTATGATTAACTAGGAAATATTTAAGGGAACAGGCGACTGTTTTAGTTTTTGAATTTTTTGTTTCTCATTCAAGGTTTTATTAAATGTAAACTATGTACATAAACATAGTTAAATATAACAATGATGTGACTACCTTTTGGGCATGCATATAATAACAATCACACATTCTTTTTTAGAAATGTAGAAGCAATATAGGCTATAGAGCTTCCAGTAGAAGCTCAGTGTTGACACATAATTCAGATACGCCTGCGGTTAATATTTAGTGGTTGAAAAATACTATAAAACAAACAGAGAAGATCTAGAAGACAGAGGTAAGAAAGAGAGAGGTAGACTCAAGTGGGTAGGTTGCAGGGGGGGGGGGGGTAAGTGGACAGGGAAGTTGGAAGGGGGGAGTGCATGGGAAGATGAGGACTGTTGCCCAGGCTTCACCGCAAAGGGGCCTACTAAAGCTCTGTTGTCCAGGGGCCTACTGAAACATGGAGCCGTCCCTGCCTGTGCCTGTTTACATATCACATGTGATTAGATCCATGCACCTGTACAGGATACACAAAAAAGTTTCCATCTATTTGACAAGTAATATGTATACAAACATTTTCTTGCAGCTACAGCCCTTTGGGAGGTAGGTTATATTAGGAAATTGGGGCTCAACATGTGCTCGGTTACATCAGACTTACTGTATTTATATTAAACGATAAATCCCCTTCAAGTTCTATAGTTGTTTTTTTTCCAGGACTGCAAACCATTAGAAAACCATAGCCCAGTGTAACATGCATTCTGGATTATTATTACATTCATGTCTTTTTATGTCTGTGTCAGGACTACTTCAGTCAGAAAACAAAAGGAATATAGTTCACATATATTGAGATTTTAGCCTAGGGGCGCTATTGATGAATAATTAAGCTGTAAAGATTTAAGCTGCATATAACGTGTAACTTAAAGGGGTATTCCGGGAATATGACCGTCTGACACAAAAACCCATGATGATATAAATAAATGAATACAACAATACTCAATGTCATTAGTCACAAAACGGAGCTTAAATAATTTGATTTTATGATTTACAAAATTTATGGCCTCTCTAAAGTAGGTGGAGTTATCACTAAGATGGCCGCCACTGGAAACTACAAGTTCCATGATCCTTTAGTTCTCAGTAACTCCTACTACTACTTATGCTCTGCTCCCAGTGATGATGTAATAGGTTTTCTTGCACTGTTACCATAGTAATGATGTGTAACTGCCATCACCACAACACTGGCCATACTGGATGCACTGCAACCAACTGACTACAGCCAAACGTAGTGGTGATCACATGACCCTGCCCAGGCAGGTGCAGGACATGTGATGTGGACATGTGACCAGCCGCCATCTTCTGTCCTGCAATGGACCGCGCGGAGGAAATCAACGGACTGATTAAAGGGCCAGTAGCATTTTAATTCTCCATCACAGTCTATGTCACCAGCATTTTCTGCTAAGGGGAGCAAAATTTTAAATAACAACTAATTACACATTAGCTTATATTTTGCCCACTTATATATGAATTATGCTGATTCCTGGAATACCCCTTTAAGTCATTGTGTTCATAATGCCGTGTTCACACTTTGCATTTCAGTTGTGTTGCATGCAGTCAGGCCAAGAGGTGATGCTCATTTCTGATCACATGATCAGTGGAAATGTGGAAATGCATATGTCATCGGTCAAGCCATTCCTCATTGTGTTTGAATTGTGTTTCAAAATGCAATTGAAAAGCATCGTGTGAACAAAGCCTAACAGTCCTTTTTGTATAGGCAATCATTGTAGCCAGTGAAGAACAAAGTTGATTACAACCAACATTTCCATTGTAACCCATGGTATGGCATCTTTCCTCTTTGCCAAGAATGGAAACACTATTTAATAAAGCTTTAATATCTTAATTGATTCACTGGCATGGTGTATGGAATGAGAACAGAGGATACATAAACCATAAATCAGGGGGGATATGAGGAGATGGTATCAAGTTATTTGTTTTGTCAGCTCCAATATTTTCTTAGTAGAATGGTAAGAATATGAAGAAAGAGGAGTTTTTACCATAGGACTACGACAATCCCATAGAAAGGTGTACCAAATAAACAGTGTATAGCCATTTGGCGTTCCTCTATCAGCGCTCATTGACACCCCTATTGTTAGAGGTTCTCTCAGGGACATAGACTCTTAGCTAACCCTAGTGAAGTCTGTCAGTAATATACAGTCTGTTTTAACTGGTGATTGGTAGCTACTGTATGTGCAGATAACATACCACCATTAACACTTGTATTTCTCATGGGGGAGGATATTGTATGCTGGTGCACCTTACACCAGAGTATGATTAAACCCTTCCCCTCCCTCCGCACCAGATATATCAGGCTGCGCTGTCATACATTTGGCGTAGAATCGAGTTTGAACTGCCCTAGTGCACAGTCCAGAGGCAGGCACACAGCCCCTTTCACACTCCTCCATGACTACTTGGTGTGAGGTGCCGTAAGGGGGAAAATGTTCACAATTCTTATTGGTACACAAGGAATTGAAATGATTTTGGAGCTTACATGTCAAAAAACTGGCGTACAAGCCCTGATACATCCCCCCTTGCATTTTGTGATCACTTTTTGAAACAACCATTCATTATCTTCTCTGATAGGGTAGTCCTATAAGGATGATATAATGGGATATTAAACTTTTTTCAAACCAGGTCTATATAATGGGGTGGGGATCTAAAATATGTTGTAATTTGATACAATTTCAATGTACTTTTCTTTCTTGGGATTAATCTTAAACTGGCCAGGTTGATACTTCAGTAGAGGGTTTGCATTTCTGAAAGTTAAAAATGATGTTCAAAAATAGCCTCTTTGAAAAATTCCCACAACTATAAAGACCAATGGTAAAAAAAAAGGAAAAAAATTGGAGCAGATGGCCTCACAATGGTAACATTAGCTTTATACTTCATATAATGTATTGAGGAAACATTGGTTCCCAGCTAAATTTCAGGTATTCTTATTCTTATCTGGCCTGATCGTCTTCCTTAAAGACTCCTATAAAGACGCTGTCCTTTGAGTCCCTCTTGGGGATTTGTATCATGCCTCATAAACCTGTTTAAGGGACAAAGGCTCCATGTAGCTTTGAAGTCAATGGGTTCGATTTTACCCTTCTAAGCCTGTTTTGCTAGCACGTTTCAGAAATGCTTAAGTGGTGCCCCTTAAAGCGTCAGTAAGATAAAACGTTCCTCACATGCTACAGAAAACCATGACAGTCTTCTGGAGCTCCATCAGCCTGAAATCCTTTAAACAGATCTGTTCTGCTTTACAATCAGCTCTTAAAAAGCAACTTGGCCACTGAGGAAATCGTCCCCTGAACTATCCCATGTGGCCCCTTTCATGTGCAGACTTTTATATCTATAAATTTGGTTATGAATCTTTTGGATGCTGCCAAGGTGGTATCCGTTTTGTGTCATGCTGCTTAACTACTTCTATATCCTGGCTTTTAATAGTGCCGGCTAATCAGAAGTGGCTTTTTCATTAGCCACACTTTGTATGCTGCTTGACAGAGTCAGGAGGGGTATGTTATGCCTGCAATTACATCCTTAATATCCCTGAACAATGTTTATTGCTGGTTATGGACCATTTCATCTGACATCATCACAGCTTTATTCACTGCATTGATCATGGATGGAAGAGCCAATTGTGGTAGTATATGTCTAATATGTCATTTATTCACTTCAGCAGTGTGAAGAAAATGAGAAATAAGTTTGCATTCCTGGTGAAGACCAGAACATCTGGTTCAGCCAAGGAGTCCAGTATCAAAGGCTCTGAACAGAGGATTTCTCACTTTCAGCGAACTTTCAGGAAGCTAAGTTTTTCTAATGAGGACATCTCTACTAGATATAGTTTCATAAGGGAGTTATGGGCCCTAGTAGCCTAGAGTGAGCTGTAGAGGAGGAGGAGGTGACCCCCTCCTCCGTCGATAGAAAGCATCGGTGCACGGCCGCATAGCCGGGAAAAGATAGAGCAGGCTCTATCTTTTCGCGGTGTATGGCATGGAACAGTGTCATACATGTGTGGCAATGCACCGCCGCCGGGCAGCCATTGCCGTCTATGGGGGACGTACATGCGGCTGCATATACGTCCCCCCAAACAGCCGTCTGAATGAGCCCTAAGACAGCCATGGGCTGTATGAATATTACAGCCCCTACAAGTCTGGAAGTCACTCCCTAAATTTGGTACTAGAAGCTTCTTGGGGAATGGAGGATGCGTCCCTTCTGCTTCTTCAAAAATCCAAAATCTGACCCACAAATACTTTTACACAGGTCTGGCTGTGCTGATACAGGAAGATGTCTTGATTATTCCCAGAAATCGCTTGTTTGGTCACTACATTGATTTTTATATTCTGCTAATTAGCCATCGGTGCTCCTGTGTTCGTGACACAGGGCGCACCGTGATCTAGCATTAGCATAATTATGCACGCCCTTAGCGTGCTGTCATCACCGCTGCCCTCCATCCCTTACTCGCCCCTGGTCTCCTGCTCAAAGCCTTGTAATACTTCGAGGCTTTGGCGGTAGTTCGTGTAGCTGCACATGCGGTTCTGCGCTGGGAGCTTGGTGACGTCACCAGCTCTCAGGATCGAGAGAGGGAGGGAAGGTAACGGTGATGACAGCACGCTAAGGGCTTACATATGTAGGCCAAAGCCAGTCGCGATCCACATAATATAAAAATCGATTTACTTATGAAAGGAGCGATTTCTGGGACTATTCAAGACAGCTTCCTGTATCAGCACAACCAGACCTGTGTATAGGTATTTGTAGGTCAGATTGTGGATTTTTGAATGGTAGATTTCCTGTAAAAACCTTAGGGCAGGAAAATGGCAGGCTACGCCGATATCCGGCCATGGGCTCTATTTCCCCTCAATCCTTGCTCTCCTAGGATCCGCAAGCTTCAGGTTTTTCTAGGTAAATAATATTCAGGCTGAGAACTTTTTATGAAGTCACATACACATTTAATTAAGAAGTTGAGTTACACAGCTCTGGCTGTAATGTGACTTGATTCTACGGGAGTGTTTATGGTGAGAGGTATTATTTTATTTGAGCTCAGTGTGGTGCATGATGTTTTATGGTGTGCTTTTTTGGCAGCAGACACTAAGCTTTGATATAAAATGGCAAAAATGTTTCTTTTTCTCTGGATGCACAACTAGCACATAGATTTATACTTGCAACGCTGTGTCATACTCTTCTTGATTTACTTTTCTGCTCTTTTAAAATTACTTCCATCTTTTTAGGGAAAAACACACATATGCTCATTTGTAGTTGTTTTCTTTCTTGTGTTCCTTACCCAAGATTTTGTCGAAGTGGTTTGGTAAATTGGATTTTAGGTTTAGATGGATAGGAGGTTGTACTAATTTTGCTTGCCTTTCCTATTAGTTTATCCTTTAAAATCATTAGGGACTGATGTCTAGAAGAATAAACTCTGGTACATGTTGTTACTGTACAATGCAACAGATTTTGTATATTTGTGAAATTTCTGTCTGGCTGCAGGATTATAGCTTTCTGTACAAGTCCTATGTACTCCTTGTTTTTTTGTTAGTTGTGCAAAAAAGGATAAACTATAGTCTCTTCTCAAGGGCTCCCGAGTTCTGCTTAGTGGAAATTTGTGTGGCCTACTTTGATTTTATGTCTTGTTTGTGGAGTAGCCCCTCCTCTAGAAAGTAGGTATTAGCACTTCTGCATTATTCAGACTGGGACTTGGGCACAAGTACATGGGAGGTAATGAAAACACTTTTACACTCCCAAGAAATGGCAAAATAGTGACTAGGAGGCAGGAGGAAAGCAGCAGGTTTATGGATCAGCAAATGTGAAGATTGCAATGGATTTTATTATATCTAGTAGAAAATTAGAAATCTACGTTCTGTATCTTACTGTTTTGACCAAAAAGGGCATAGTTCAGTCTATGGCAGTTTGATACAGCACCATTGAAAAAAGATAAAGCAATGCATTTCTACCAAAAATGAAATATTTGTATGATTTGTATTATATTCCCCACTAATAATGTAATGTTATATAATAGTATTGATTTACTGAGAGCAATAATTTTGTATTTAGACTTTTTTTTTTAATAAAACGTACTAAAGCTTGGTGCCAACAGATTTCCTTCATAAGGCTTCATTGACAATAACTGAAACAGAGCTCTTGACACAGAGTCATATATTAATATGAAGTATATGAAATTTTTTTTTAAAATATTGTAAAACATATTTGCCTAAAAGGATACATTTTTGGCAGAAAATAAGTGTTAAGCAGAATACTAGTTCATGTTTTCCAAACAAAATTATGTATTTCACAAATGTAGGAGATGCTATCAAAGCAAATATGGAAAGACACAGATGTGACTTGACAGAAATGATCTCCTAAAAAAAAAAAAAAAGTATTTTTAAAAATACTAATATTCTGCACTCATCCAGTTCATGTTGTGTTGTTGGGGCTTTAATGAAAAGGAGACTTGTAATTAAAAAGGTAACTTAGTGAAGCTAACATTAGGAACACAAATGATTCGAACACATCATCTATCTGTAGTTTTGTGCATTATATTGTGCATTTTGATCCTTTATTTCTATGGTTTAGAATGTAAGTATTCCTATTATTTGCCATCCTTGGGATACTGGTTATTTTCTGCTGCACATAAAAATACTGGGAAAGAGGGAACAAAACCCTTTATTCATTCATTTGTCCTGTCCATCCCACTTTGTTGTCTGCACTTTCAACAAGATCGGCTAAAGACCTTGTGTATTGGGGAGGGGGCTCCCGTCTGTCTCTGGATGGTTGGGTAAAGGATGATTGTTGGATATCAATGTGTCAGATCCTTTATTTCTTTCAGAAAAAAAACTGCTGCCAAGGGCTGGAACTTTACAGACCGAGGCTGATTTTTAGACTTTTTCTACCCTACATAATATTCGTAATGGATAGATCTGTACTTCTCATAACTCTTCTATATTGATATCTATTGTTAAATCCGTTATGATTTATGACACTGCTTATTATTTCCAATGCCTAGTTCTTTTTCAATTTGTACGTTGTACACGTCTGTCCTCCTGACTATTTCATACTTCTGCTTACAAATGACAAACACCTAAACTTTTTTTTTTTCTTGGGGCTGATAGTCTGCTTTTTTCTCCTGCGTGCAAAAGATGTCTTTTTCAATTACACTGTCACACATTTGTAGTAAGGTCAAGTTAAGGAACCTCTTGATCTTGCTCAAACTACTCACATGCCAATGGTATAATTTAAAAAAAAAAAAAAAAAAAAAAAAAGGCGCCCACCCCTCCCCACTTTCCTTTTGCAGGTTTTGCTACATGAAAAGAAAAACCCCATGTGCAAAGCATTATTGGAGTTCTAAGCTGTCTGTCTGTGGCGACTGTGTTACCTCTTTCTCTCTTTCATTTAGTGTTTCCCTTCCTCCATACTCTCACAAGCAAGTTACTAATATGTGCAAAACAAGACAACTAACAGAATTTAACCTTTATTACTTTTATATTTTATTGCCTTATTTTTAATCTTTTGGGCAGTTTAAATCTCATGAATGTTCCTTAAAGCAAAAATTTCGAATTCAACAAGCATAAGATTTTTGGGGTTCAGACTTACCGGTAATAGATTATGTGTTGGTTCTCCAATATGCAGCTGAAGTTGGTTCTTTTTCCATTTTTGTGTTCACCACCATATTTCATTTTTAGTTTTGCCCTCTGCTTATAACTTTTTGCTATTTCGTTGGTAAACAGTTTAAGTTATATCCCATCTGTCAATACAAGGATCAGGCATGTGAAGTTTCAGATGACTTGCCTTCCTAGGGGAATAAGTGATGTTAAAGGAGTTCTCTCCTTTATAATTGACATATTCAAGGCTGCTTATGGTTGTAAAACAGGAAGGATAGGGTATACCCTGATGTCTGGTGGGGGTCCCAGTGGTGAGACCTTGACAGATCACGACAACTTGGCTCCGGTGTACCCCAAAAGAATGGAGCTGAAGGCCGTTGTGCACGCTGACAGAGATGGTCAAGCTTGGCTATTTCCGTCCTCTCCATAGAGCTGAATAGATCAGCAGGACACATGTGCGACCATCTGCTTTGTTCATTTGGGGAACCCTCTGATCATCCGTGGGAGTTCCTTCACTGGTGAGCAAGTTAAAAACTTGATTTTTCATTAGTGGCTTGGCAACCACTTCAACTCATCCCAATGTACATTTAATGGGGATTCCAGGGAGACCGTTGTCAGCTTAAGATAATCTTATGTAATTCACAGATCAAAAGAAAAGTGTATTTTCCTCAGTAATGGACTCCTCTCTATCTATTTTTTTTTTTAGATGAATTTGCTACTCCTCGGGCAATTCTGACTGGCCACGACTGTGAGATTACCTGTGCTACTGTTTGTGCAGAACTTGGCCTGGTTATAAGTGGTTCCAAAGGTAAGGATAAGTATTTTTACTACATTCTTAAATAGGACTTCATTTATTGTTTGTCACATAAGGGTTTGAGATATTTCTCTTTTTCATATATTTTAGAAGGACCTTGTTTGATACATTCTATGAATGGAGACCTTCTGAGGACACTGGAGGCTCCCGAAAACTGCCTTCGGCCCAAACTTATTCAGGTGTCAAGAGAGGGACACTGTGTTATTTACTATGACAGGGGACTCTTCTGTGTATTCAGTGTGAATGGGAAGCTTCAGGCCACCAAGGAAATTGATGACAATACACGGGTAAGATTTGTTATCTTGTGTGTATTTAAAGTTATATATGTATAACATGTGTAGCCATGTGAACCTTAAATATGTGCCGTGCGATTCCTAGATCACCTTGGCTTAGACAATTCTATGTTTATCACCTTCAACTTGTATGCAGATTTCTTATTGTCTATTGTGTAGCGGATGTACAACTCTGTTTCACATAGGCCTCAACAGAGAGGCTCCAAAGGGAAGACTGACGGACTATGGAAACTTATGTAATGTGTGAAATGTTGTCCTCAAAAGGAAAAACAATCATACTTCTTACTCCAAAACATAGAAAATGTCTGTGTGCTAAGAAATCCTATTCAGAAAATGTGGACCCTTTAAGAATGGACGACCCAGTACTAGTCAGGGAAAGTTGGGATGATGTTATAGGAAATATATTATTTAAAAGGCGTTTAAATTTTTAGGCACAGAAAAATAACATTATCTGGGAGAATAACATTCGGTATGTCTTGGATAGGAATATAAAGAACTTCTAGTTTGTTTTATGTGTAACCAATCTGGGCTACATGCTTGTTACTAAACAGCCACCCTTATCTGTAATGCACTTGGGTGAAGTAGCAAATGGGGAGGGGGATACCTTATTGCTGATATGTTCCTCCACAACCGATAACTAATGAATAAGTGATCCATATTCTAGTTCTATAGAAAGTGGAATCAGTGATCACTACATGAAGTGGTCTGACCAAGTGCAAGTGGCTCAGTTCTGCTGTTGCTACCGACTATGGGGAGGCGATACTGTTGCCATTGATTCCCTTTAGCAATGTAATGTGCACTGGGTCTGTGTATTTTATGCTACACAGGCCCCACACTGTTCATGTACAGCATCCTTTGAATAAAGTTATTTGCACATCCTACTGGTGAGTGCCGCTCTGCTGTTTACTGCTTGGAGTAACATGGACCGTGATTTTCCAGCTGAGCACCATCGTTTGTGCAAGTTCGAGTTTAGCCTATGAAATCATGTTGCCATTGAAGTGTCTTGATGATGCCGACAGCGTTTCTCTTTTCTTCGTTTATGCGCTACATTAGGGTAATTTTTGCTACTTTTGAGCTGTCCTGGACTTTCACCACTACCATGTCCTTGCAGGCAGAAGCAGCTTCTATTGGTCTTTTTGGCTGTTCTACAATTGCTCAGCAGAACCTTCTATTCTGTTCTATGAAAAGGGTGATCCTGGGCCTCTACTTTTAGCTTCCAGGGTCCTCTGTTGTTTTTTTTATCCCGTTTGCAATAATAATGTTCAGAATCTGTCACTTTCAGTTGTGATTATGTTGTCAGCCAGGCTAATAAATCTGTAAAATATCCTGAAATCCCTTGCCAGCTAAAACAGTTTCTGCTGTGTTTCAGTGTGTGCTGGGAGCTAGAGTTTGTTGCCTGAGGCTGGGGAAGTCCGTGGTCCAGGCAAACACATGTGTACTGCAGCCACATGTTTTTTCCCCCCTTTCTATCAAAGCAGTCCCTGTTGGGTTTTAGAGTTAAACAATCCACAACCCCTTTTCCTCATCTGCTTCTGCACTTTATCATACTGGCAGGCAAGTGGCAACTGTGTGATTAAAGTCCAGCTCCCCCCCTCTTCCCCATGTGTAATACCTGCCCATGGATGTGGCAGACTGATGTTTTCACTGCTTGCTTCTCAAGTAATAGGAAGGGGGGAGGGTGCCAGAGGTGAAGCCAAGGAAACCTAAGGTCAAGTCCGACTGCCATTGAGTGAATGAGGGGAGTTAAACAGGTTGTGTTTCATGTGTCATGGTAAGCCCAAGCCCACAGGATGTCGACAAAAGTAACAATTTACAATCATCAGACGCAGGACAGAATTCTAATTTACTTTCTTGTAGCCTGCTCATGAAAACTACCAAGAGACCTCCAGACCGCCTGGGGATACGCGCAGTCTAATCAATGCTATACACCTGTTTTTGTTTTAAATGCTGCATTGCTGAGCAGAGCCGCGGCCAACAGCACGTCAAAGCACATCTACCATGCAATGTTTAGACGTCAAAATGAATAACTTGGATGGAAAGGAAATCCACTCCTTAAACCAAGCTGTTACCTGAGGCAAAGACACTAGCTCTTACAACCCAAGGGATCCAATTATTTGCTTTGTCTGGAGATTGGAAAGGGCACAGTAGCTGTCTACATGCCATAATCGACTGGATAGAAGGGATTTCTTTGTTTGTGTTTGAGTAAATAATAAAGGCTTATGGCTACAAAGTTGTTTGGCCGCAGAAGTGCGGCTATTTGTTCTGTGTTCTTCTACCGCCAGCCCTAGGAAATTTGTGACTGTCAGTGTCATTGCCTTGTCTATATTTCACAAGTTCAATTTGTTGAAGCAAAAAACATGGGACTACTTATACATGTATTCCTCTCTGTGTAAAGATAATTGATGTGTATTTTACCCAAAGTATTTGAATCTTCAGTGCCAGAAGTTGAGGTTGTATTGAGGGACTGGGTGAAAGTTGTAGCAGACTATAGTTTATACCTGTAGAAAATACCCCTGGTGGTGCTGTATACCCGTATAAGACACCCCTAGCTGCATTGTGTACCCATTTTAAATACCCCTGGCTGCACTTTGATAACTCTTAGGCTACATTTACCTTTTTACATTTACCATTTACATTGCCATAGTTGGCAAGGGATACGTGAGCCGCACTGGAGAGAATGAGGGGTGACCCTTCCTTTCTTCATTGAAAATAATACCATACGGCCAATGATAGAGCATGCCCTATCTTTTTTTGGCTATGGAACAGTGCGGTGAGTACTTGTTGTGGCCCATGAAGATAGTACACTTTTTTATCTTAAGTCAGACAGGTTTGTTTGACGCTCCTCCACCACTGTGGCACTGTGTCTCTCTCTTTCTCCAACCCTCGCAGAGGAGGTGAAACTTAAATACTAGAGATGAGCGAGCACTAAAATGCTCGGGTGCTCGTTATTCGATACGAGCTTTTCCCGATGCTCGAGTGCTCGTATCGAATAACGAACCCCATTAAAGTCAATGGGAGACCCGAGCATTTTTTTAGTAAAAGAGAACATTAAAAGAACAGTGCAGAATAAAATATCCCAGATGTTTACAGATGTTTTCCTTGTAAGAACACATTGAAATAACACTATTCTTCACTTTCCAGGTGTTCGCGCGTGTCTCCCGCTAAGTTAGGAGATGTTCAGAACATCTCGAATGTGAAGAATAGTGTTCTTTCAATGTGTTCTGCACTTAAATGGTCCTGTATTCACAGTTTTTAATGTTTTAATTCTATTCTTCACTTTGCAGATGTTAGCGCGTGTCTTCCGATAATGTCGGAGATGTGCGCGCACATCAGCAATGTGAAGAATAGTGTTATTTAAATGTGTTCTGCCCTTAAATGTTCGTGTTTTCACTGTTTTTAATGTTTTAATTCTATTCTTCACATTGCAGGTGTTCGTGCGTGTCTCCCGATAGGTTCGGAGATGTGCGCGCACAGCTGCAAAGTGAAGAATAGAATTAAAACATTAAAAACAGTGAAAACACGAACATTTTAGTGCATAACACAAGTGCAGAACACATTGAAAGAACACTATTCTTCACATTCCAGATGTTCCGAACATCTCCTAACTTAGCGGGAGACGCGCGAACACCTGGAAAGTGAAGAATAGTGCTATTTCAATGTGTTCTTACAAGCAAAACATCAGTAAACATCTGGGATATTTTATTATGTAATAAAAATACTGTTCTTCACTTAATTTAATGCTCGATCTCGTGCCGACGAGATACTCGTCCGAGTAACGAGCCGGTCCGAGTATGCTAATACTCGACAGAGCAGTATACTCGGACGAGTATACTCGCTCATCTCTATTAAATACCCAAAATGAAATCTGTCGGGAGCACAGGTATTTGTGTTTTGGAGCCAGTGTAGCCGCTTTAACGGGACAATGTCTGGTAACTGCCCTTGTAAGGACAGGAGCTATAATGGGGATGTTGAGAAGTCAACTTTAGGACAATAAAAATAGTGAGCTCCCAGCAACCTCCAGTAGTTACATACAATTTCCAAATCTTGCCCTAGTTTCTCTTTTTCTCTGGGATCATTCACTGTGAAATCCTTGCCATATTTCTTATCTGTTTTGCTGTTAGATCACACTAACTCCCTCTTTAAGGCCTGTGATCATATTTACTTTCTTCACTTCATTCTTATCTCTTCTTCCTTCACTCCCCCTTGTCGCTTGATACTAGACAGTCCACACTGAGCTTTTCTGACTCATCACTTTTACATATCATACGTTTTCTGAACTTGAAAAGGTCAGTCTTATAGCATCTATATGTCATGTCTATGGAAAAGCAGATATGGGAAATGCGGCCATGTTCAGCATTCTTCAACGAAGAGTAGTCCTGGACACACAATGATTCATATTTCTTCTCTGCACGTGTTATATTACAGGATATTACATTTCAATGTTTTATGTGGTTATTTTGTACGTGAGTACTTAAGATGCTCCTATCTTTGGTTCTATAGTCCTGAGAAACATGCTTTTGTGCTTTTGTGATCTACAGAACTGGAGAAATATGCAGCTAAAGACATAGTTAAAAAATCAAGCTATTAATAAAAATCCAATTCTTGACTTTTTTAATATTCTGTAGCTCACAGCACCACAAGCCTGATGCAGTCAGAAAGATGAGATTCTTATCGTTAAGTTGACACCAAAAGCATTTTTCTAGATCTAGAACAGAAGATAGGGGTGTCTGAAGTGACCTGTATCCTCTAAACTTGATTCAAGCTTGACTCCTCTCTGCCCATTTTTACAAGAATTTTTATAGGTAAAGGGGTGAGATTTTACATATACATATAAAAGAGAGCACATTTAGTACCATTTCTGCTTGTAGTTTTAAAGGCTAAAATCTGGAGACAGATTCCCTTTTAATCCTTATTTAGTATAAACAGTTGGCCATATTTTTTTTAATTTGGTCAAAGCAGAGAATGTAATATAGTACGAAAATAACGTATGGGCACCTGGTAAATCCCCTGCCGCTCTGGTGGTCCTGCCGGTGTGTTAGTAGTCCCTTGGTGATACTGTGGTTCAGCTTTATTATTCTTCATTTTTATATAAGTAATAAATAACGGAGTGTCATTTATTCACATTATCAATAGATCCTTAGGACATTCAGCACAATGCACCATATTTTGAAAATTCAATAGAAATGCCAGAGAGAAAATTATAGCCCAGAACATTCTGCTTTCCTCATACGAAGATTGTGAACTCCTAAAATACATCCACAAAATTATATAATCTGAATAGATGGTGGTAATTTAATAAAGACACTGGAGGGATCATTTTCTCAGGTTAGAGAAGGGTTAAAGATTAATGGCTTTAATTTGCCTCTTACTATAGAATTTCTCTCATAAAACGCTTAGAATATAAAAAGTCACTGAACCGTGGCTGGAAGGTTAATGGATTTTCTTCAGATGAATTTTCTAAGTGTAGCAAATAATTATTTGTCATGGTAATAATTGCAATTCCAAAATAGCCTCAGGAGATCGCAGCAGAGCAAACAAGGGATCAGAATGAGTATTGATTTAGCTTATGTAATAATCTATGGCAGTGTGTCTGTAGAGGGATACATACTCACTTACACATCTGTATTTAGCCTGGGCTGCCACGGCTCACACTGAGTGTTACCCCAACCGGACAGAACAGCTAAATATATATCACCTATAAATGCTGGAAAGCCCTTTTCCGTGTGCTGCAATACTCTTACAAGGAGCCTGATTATTATAATGTGCACCAAAAATTGCCAAAACCCACAATAAAATAAACTGTCCGTAATATCACAGCTGATCCATAACCCAGAACTGCTGCATTTTCTGATTTAATTCTTTCATAACCAGTAGTCATTGGTGCCGGAGTGTCCAGGTCAGATTTTGTCATTCTGGTCTGCTCTTCTTTAAATTACAATATGTTTATGATATGTGAGACTTTAACTTGGTAAAAAGTTTATTAATTACATCCTTTTTATCATATTTTAATTTTTACATTTTTTTTTCCCATTAAAGAATGTTATCAAATAGTAATATTTAATCAATCTTTACCAAAATATGTAAATATGTAAAAAAAAATATGTTAACGGTAGAAAATAATGGTCTGTGTTGTGAGATAGGGAAGATATCAGATTAATGAAGGTGTATCCTTTTTAGCTGACTAGAGTGCAGATTTGTACGTGAAGACCCGCCTGCTTGTATGTCTTCCTTGGAGAGGGATTTTACCATTTGAGAAATTATTTATGAATGATTATCATTTAACCTTCATTATCATTTTTTTGTAAAGTAAAATGTTCAAATTTTACCCTTACTGAATTGTGTTCCGGCATATTACTCTAAAATAAAAATCTGCAGAGATGTATTTTGTACCACAATATCTTTTTTTCTATTTCCCAAATGTTTGTGCTAGATAATCCTGTGCAGTGTGAATGCTGGTAATGAAGGTGTAGCAGCGTGTGATACCTCCCATGTATTTGGCATTGTGCATGTAACGTGCTTGTTTAATGTTCCAGGCGATACTGTTGAGTCGGGATGGACAGTACCTGCTGACAGGAGGAGACAGTGGAGTTGTCATGATCTGGCAAGTATGTGACCTGAAACACCTATTTGCTTACCCGGGCTGTGATGCTGGCATCCGATCCATGGCCGTGTCCTATGACCAAAGGTGAGATTTGGATTGATATCCAATGTTTACAGTGTCAGCCATGGCTATACATCACACATAGATATGATCTCCCATTATATGTGACGGTATGTCTGCATCATAAATAATGGAAGACTGTGCAGCAAGCAGTTTTACTTTATGTTAAACCTTCAGCCCATGTAGCTCATATAGCTTGTAGGCACAGCCCAGCAAATATGGTAAGTCCTAGCTAAGTTGTATAACTTTAATTACCCAAAGACATGAGGAGACTGAATGGGACTCAAGAGCTAATGACCAATGGTCCTTGGTACCTGAATGTACAGGTCAATTTTTGCAGTCCTGTTCTCCTCCTCTTCTTCTTCTTCTGACCATATATTTGGAACCTTAACAAATTTTTCTTCTTCTTTTTCCTCATGACATTTGAGACTTTAGCTTGATAGAATAGTTTTATTACATGTTTTTTTCTTTTTATATTTACTAAAATGTGAAATTACTAAAAATTTGAAAAAACATGCATTTGTCATTTTTCTGACTAAAATTTGATAAAATAGTAAAGTGGGATAAACCTTTACCAAAACATGTTAAAATATGTATGTTGTCAATCCATGGCCCCTCCCTAGGTTTAGCTGCAGATGCAGAAGGTTCATGTACTTCTGCATTTTTAAGCATCTTCTGAGCAGTGGCACCTAAAAACACTGTTCTGGTGTCATATTAAAGAGGAACCAGGATTAGGTTTCTAGGTTTCATAGTTAAAGTTGGGAATAAAAATACTTGAAATTAAAAAAAAATATATAGCATTTTTACTTCAACTTTAACCACTTACTGACATGTGACATAGTATTACGTCACATGCCGGCGGCAGGTTTATGGAGAGGGCTCACAGGCGCGTGGGCGCCGCCATCTTGGATACTATCACCCACTCCCCACGACGTCTTTGGGGCGCGGCGATCGGTTGCCTTGATAGCCTTAGGTCTTAAGAAGACCCAAGGCTGTCTGAACTTAACCCTTTCATTACAATGTGCGATTTGTACATTGTAATGAATGAGGAGGAAAATCCACATGTACTGCCATACAGTAATATGGCAGTATATGGTAGGATCAGACAGATGATCTAGGATTAAAGTACCTTAGGGGGTCTGAAAAATATTTAAAAAATAAAAAAAAATTTAAAATGTAAAAATAAAAGAGATGAAAAAAATTTAAATTTTGGTATCCCAGTGACCGTACCGACCCAAAAAATGAAGTAGACATGTCATTTGGGGTGCACAGTGAAAGCCGTAAAATCCAAACCCACAAGAATACGGCGCAAATGTGTTTTTTTCACTGCATTTGGAATTTTATTTCCCCACTTTCCAGTACACGGCATGGATTATTAAATACCGTCACTATGAAGTGCAATTTGTTACGCAGAATACAAGGCATCACACAGCTCTTTACATGGAAAAATAAAGTTATAGACTTTTAAAGGTGGGGAGGTAAAAATGAAAATGCCAAAAACGAAAAAGGGCCTTGGCAGGAAGGGGGGGGTTAATAGTGGATAAACCTGTTTGAAGTGTGTCGCTGTCATAACATCTATTGTGTGTATATATTTTGAAGTTCTTTTATTTCTCCTCTTCTTCCAGGTGTATAATAACTGGCATGGCTTCAGGGAGCATTGTGCTTTTCTACAATGACTTTAACCGCTGGCACCACGAATATCAGACGAGATACTGAAACTTATCTGTCCATACCTTACTGATGCACTGAAACGCTCACTTCCGTCTGGCCACTGCATAGGTCCTTAGAAAATGGCTAAATTCCATCTGAATGTAATTTATGAGAACTCAGATCAGCAACTATTTTTAGAATTAATTGCTATTTTTGTAGACCTTGCTTTACGTTTTTTTGTGGGATGAGAAACTTGCAGAGGCTGCTGGGGTATGTAGTAAAATATATATATAAAGAAATATATATTTTTTAGTCTTAAGGAGACATTTATTTTCATCTGTGTATCTGGAAAGGAAGCATCGCTTGGTGGCTGGATAATTTATGGCAGGTCACTCATGAAGACTAGGTTTTTTCTTGATTTTATCGGAGTGGTTGAGGAATACTGTACTTCCATGGAGACTATTTATTCTTCAACTCTTCATATGTTTTATGACATTCTGTAATACCTTTTTCTTTTTTTTTTGTTATTTTCCCCCAAAATGATTGTATTATTACAACACTGGGAAATTTGGGAACAGGGGATATTTGTAATTGTGGTTAATTGATTGTACAACATCATGAATAAATGGATTCAGAGCATATATGTTATTAATAGATAGAGTCTTCTTAAATAGCATCTGCGGAATAGTATAACAAATAGTAGGAGGAGTGAAATCCTAAAACAAATGTAGTGGAATCCATTTTAGCTCTGATAAGGTAAAGAGTTTGTATGAGATTAGGAAAACATGGCTTCTTTCTACCAAAAGCAGCACTACTCTTGTCTGTGTATGCCATGTGTCTGATACTGCATGCCGGCCACATCCACTTGGAGGGTGCAGACCTGTAGTATCAGCCACCACTTTTTTCATTTTTCGTTAATTTCACATAGTATCATCATGGGAGATTTATCATAAGTTTCTTAAAACAAAAGTGTTCTAGTTGCTTATGGCAACCAATCCGAGCTCAGCTTTCATTTTCTCACAGCTGTTTATAAAATTAAAGCAGAGCTCTGATTGGTTTCTATGGGCAACTTGAACAGTTTTACCTCAGAGTCAATGGGGGAGATTTATCATCAATTTTCTGAGGTAAAACTGTTCTAGTTGCCCATGGAAACCAATCAGAGCTCAGAATTCATTTTATAAACAGCTGTGAGAAAATGAAAGCTGAGCTCTGATTGGTTTCCATGGGCAACTAGAACAGTTTTACCTCAGAAAATTGATGATAAATCTCCCCCATTGACTCTAACAAATTGAGGCATTTGTACTATTGATATCATGTTATTTCAGTGGAACTCTTTATGTTCTTCTATACATTTCCATGTGAATATGTTAATATCCAGCAGAACCTAGACGGCATAAAAAAATATGCAGACATTTTACGTGTGATAGGAAAGATCCCTGTTTTTGCTATCCTATCATTTTCAGTAGATGCAGATGGCTCCTTCTTATCGGTCTCGTGATTCTCTACCACTTTATATTGGTTCCTATTAGTTGTAGCACCGAATCATGTTGATAAAACGGTTTGTAATAAATGTCTGGCACGCTCTGGACACTTCTAAAGTAATAATGTAAACTAAATAACCTATTTTATTGTTGCATTGTCTTTACCTTTTCTACAAGATTGCTGTGCAGATTTCTGTGAACCTATTTGTGGAAAAAAAAAGAACTGTATTGTAAGTCTGTATAGCATAAAGATTTGTTTGTACTTTGTGATCTGTTTGTGAGCTGAACCTACATTCTACATCTTTCTTAATCAAGAATTTGTCTATTGGCTTGCCGGTCCAGCTCACCCTTTTCTACTCATTCAGTGACAATCTTTTCATTAGCTCCAGTGTGGGATCCAGTAAGTTTGAATGGATAAAAATAAATAAAAATGGAATTTGTAATTGAAAATTTCTTGTTCTATCCTTTTATTTTAGCTTTAAACATGTGAATGAGAACAAGATGTGGAAAAACTTTATGTAAAAAAAAAAAAAGACACAAAAATCAGAGCAACTCATGATGGCCATGGGTCATCTCGGTGGGGGAAAAGAAGGAAAGGATGAATTCTCATTGACCATTACTGGTCTCAAATGTTGGTCAGAGGAATGGACAATTGCTATGCTTTATGTCTCTTCGTACCACACACCTCCATGGGGGTCGGATGCAATAACCATCAGATATAGGAGTAAAATAGGCTGTGTCCTTCATTCACTATGCTAAAAGTCAAATGTATAAATATACACTGGAGAAAATTAGTTTACAGTGTATGAAAGCTTGTTTTTTCAGAAATAATATCCCCATTGATCAACATTTGATGGATTCTTTCTAAGGGGTACACTATGCCACAGTTTTTTTTACAAAATTACCAAAAGATACCAATACAAAACAATAAAGAACAGCAGGGACTGTAGCACAGAGAAGGATTATAATTACATTTTCCCAAGGTTATATTATATATTCACATAGGACTACACAATGACCTTGACATTTTGGAAATTGTGTGTTCTCTACTTTTGATCTCACTTGTTTATGTCCCTTTAAAATGGACCACTGTCTTGATGCATAAGTAGCCTTTTATGTAACTGTAGAATGTCTTGGAGTACCTGTCTGTGCTTACCATCTTAGTGAGAAAGCTAAACAATTGTAATTCCATCAGGTACTGCACAAATAGAACCAGTGAAGAAACCGAGTTATACACAAACCTCCTTCCACATCCTGAAAGACTAATTTTGTATATATATTTCCATCCTTCCTTGTCACTCACTACCAACCGCTGTGGGGTTTCAAAGCTAATCCTTCCTCAGGCCTCCTCTTTGCCAGACCACTCCACCTCTGTTGTCTGGGGTATCTGTTATCAACCAGTCTTGCTGCAGTAAGGGATAAAGTGTTGAAAGGTTCACTTATTTTGAACTGGGTTTCACCATAGCTGTGGTCTAATGTTTTGTGATGGGAAGACACTGACCACTCCTATAGCAGCAAAATATTAAAAATTGCCTCAATGTAATCACACTAGTTTTACATGTTATAAAGTACATTGTAAAGTTAATTTGATCAGACTTTAGAAATACCCTAGAAATGTTTAATTTATGAAGACAAACATTTTACGAAAATACATATCAGGAGAGCTGTCGGGTTCCCTCTAATAGAATTGAAATAAATGAAAGATTACAGAATGAGGGACCAAGTAACCTGCATACTTGCTAAAGAACAAAAGCCAACTGATAGTGTCGGTGAGTAGTGTGTGATCAGCTGAAGAGACAGGGGAAAGTGGGGGAAATTATTTTTCTGTAATATACTATATACTAAAAATTTTTTTTTTTATTTATTCATTTTTTTTTACAAAAACAACATACAAAACTTACATAATGATCACATCTGACATAAGCAAAAACACAATTACAGACAAACCAAAAAAAAAAGCAACAACAACAGACAAAAACAGAAAGAAAAAAAAAAAGACATAAAAATGTCTGATCCCAATTAATTTACAAAAAAACAAGAGAAAAAGATTTACTGAGTTCCTAAGGTGCAGTGTTTACAATATTTTCCTCCAAAAACCGAAAACCTAAGATGGCCCTATTTTGTTATCAAGTTTTTATCTCTGTCAGGGAAGCCCATTTTTCACTAAGTTGTTTTATATGGATTATTTCATCCCTGGATAGTATCTCTTCATATCTATAATAAGTAGAGAGTCTCTCATATATTTTTTCCAGGAGCGGAGGGTTCACACTGTTCCATTTTGAGGTAAGTTCAGCACATATAGCTATAAAAAGTTTGTCAATTATCCATCTTACTTTTACTGGAATACCCTCTGCAGTCAGATTCAGTAGTGCAAGCTCTGGGCTTGGGCAGATTGTTGTGCCTGAGATCCTAGTAATGATGGAGAAGATACTGTCCCAGAAATCTTTTATTCGGGGGCACGACCAGAGTACATGATAGATATCGGCTTTTAACCCTACTTATTCATTCCAAATAATTGTGTAAACCAATGTAAACTTCAGTTGCTCCTCTGTGGGCAGTGATAAGCTTCAGTTCTGTGACCAACACATGGAGGTAACCGGAATCACGGCGTTATATAGGATGGAATTGAAAAGTACTGACCACTATTAATGTGAATAAAGCACATGGGATGTAACTATTTTGCGGATACAGGTATTTTGCCATTTCAGTCAGCTAACAATCCGTCTCAGCAGAACAAGACAGATTCAGCAGAGATTTCATAGTAAATGTTAGCTGACAGAAGAGGAGAAGGAAATGAGACGAATAATAAACAATTTGTCCCTTAGATTAAAAGAAAAAACTAAAATGCATAAATAAAAATTGCATTAAGGGGGTGAACATATTTTATTTTAATACTTAAAATATCTGTAAATGCATAAAATGAAGGGCTTCACACTGTATGCTGGGGCCAAAGTAAGTGGGTGGTGTTGTGAATAACCCAGTATCAAAGGGCAATACTAGGAATTTGAAAAGTTCTAGTACCTGAAACTTGTTCAGACATCCTGAAATACTTCAGTTGTGGACACAGAATTGTTCAATAGACCTTTCTTGTTTAGTATAAACACTATATATAATTGTGTTCTCAATACAGAAAAGTTTACAGTATAAAGTATAAACTACCAGAATATAAAGTAGTGCTACCTATAAGAAGTAGAAATAAATCTACCTCATAGGATCACAAATTCCTGTAATGCATCTCCATAGAGGTGCAGAATGCATGGACATGGCACGGTGAGATCACCTTGTCTCACCGGACCGTGCCTGAGCCATGCAGCCATGTTACAGATGTCATAGTAGGTCGTATTCCCACCTGAATTTGCACTGTAGTTGCTCAGATTCCTATGGAGAGGTGAGGGGTGAGGTGCGCTGTCCTCCTTCCCTTCTCCATCTGGCCGTGTTCTTTGGCCTAGCTCAGCACATGGACACGTTCATGGAGCCTAATGCACAGAGGTCCATATGTTGCAAGAGACAGTTGAAGTCTCAGGAGATAATAGACAAACTCTTGGCTCTGCATTTTGCTAAATGTAACAGTGGTCCCTATAAGCTATAACGTTATATCATGTACTGAGACAGTCCTGAGCTGTACAGGTAATAACTCGTATTACATCCTTATTTCCTAAATCAACTGCGATGAAGTGTCCTGTCTAGGAGGAGAACTCTGTACTATGCTGGGTCTGCAACTTCCATTTGCTAGATCACCAGTACAATCAGATTTATACTAACTATGTTTCATTTATGTCTTTATTTTTTTTAAGTGTATTACATTTTTAAAGCGTTTTAATTCTATACATGGATTTTTGTATTTAATATGTTTATAGAATTTTCATTATTTCTGCTATTTTTAATGGTTTTTTTGCTTTTCAGTGCTTAACTGTGACCTGTAACCTACATATTCTTGACTACTCACTTAGTTTATTTCTATGGCGTTTATGACTGACCATATAGAATAGCCTTGGATACTTTCTAAATAGGTATTTAGCATGTTGGAGTATAGTCCATTTGGTATTCAGCAAATCTCTGTATTACAGACATAAATATGTACTTTGATTTTTGGTCTAGTTGACTTGAAATTACAATAATGTAAAATTATATTGCAACTTGTAAAGAATTCCTGCATTTAGATGCCTCATAACTCAGGAGAATAGACATTGTAGTTATTTTGAGGGCTAAAGGGAATACTCTATAATTGGAAACATACAGTTATAATAAATCAATATGTTTAGGGCCATCATGTTCATACTGTTCTATGTCTTAAAAGCTTAAATTCTTACCTCTTAATCCATGAAAACAAAACCATAGAATAGCAACATATTTGCCAGATGCCCAAATCCCCAGGATCAGTCCCAAATATTCTGTCCTTGACAACTACTAGATGTTCTGTATAAAATTATTCTACTAACAGGTTTGGTAGTATGTATTTTTATTTTTTGGGGGGTTGGTTAAAGAACGTTAAACTGAAAACGGAGATTGTGACTTTACGTGTTAGAATAACTATTGTGTGTATAAGTATTTGTTTCATCAAGTATCCAGTCATGGCCATACGTTTCAAGAATGATACAAATGTTAATTTTTACAAAGTCTACTGCATCAGGTTTTATATTGGCAATTTGCATATACTCCAGAATGTTATAAAGAGTGATCAGCTTAACAGCAATTAATTGCAAAGACAATATTTGCCTAGAAAATGAACTTTTTCCCCCAAAACACATTTCAACTTCATTGCAGGCCTGAGGAGCAGCTAATATCGTGTCAGCGATTGCTCCAGTAACAAAGGTGTGGGTGTTGATGAGGACAGGGTTGGAGATCAATCTGTCATGATTAAGTAAGAATCACACCACTGGACACTTTAAAAGGAGGCTGGTGCTTGGCATCATTGTTTCTCCTGTTAACCATGGTTATCTCTAAAGAAACACGTGCAGTCATCATTGCACTGTACAAAACTGGCCTAACAGGGAAGAGTATTGCAGCTAGAAAGATTGCACCTCAGTCAACAATCTATGACATCATCAAGAAATTCAAGGAGAAAGGTTCCATTGTTGCCAAAAAAAAGCTCCATTGCGCTCAAAAACGACCAGCAAGCGCCAGGACCGTCTCTTAAAATTGTTTCAGCTTCGGGATCGAGCTACCAGCAGTGCAGAGCTTGCTCAGGATTGGCAGCAGGCCGGTGTGAGTGCATCTGCACGCACTGTGAGGAAGAGACTCTTGGAGCAAGGCCTGGTGTCAAGGAGGGCAGAAAAGAAGCCACATCTCTCCAGAAAAAAACATCAGGGACAGACTGATATTCTGCAAAAGGTACAGGGAGTGGACTGCTGAGGACTGGGGTAAAGTCATTTTCTCTGATGAATCCCCTTTCCAATTGTTTGGGCCATCTGGAAAACAGCTTGTTCGTAGAAGACAAGGTGAGCGATACCACCAGTCTTGTCTCATGCCAACTGTAAAACACCCTGCAACCATTCATGTGTGGGGTTGCTTCTCAGCCAAGGGAATCGTCTCTCTCACAGTCTTGCCTAAAAATACATCCATGAATAAATGATGATGATGAGAATGGTACCAGAATGTCCTCCAAGAGCAACTTCTCCCAACCGGCCAAGAGAAGTTTGGTGATCAACAATGCTTTTTCCAGCATGATGGAGCACCTGCCATAAAGCAAAGGTGATAACTAAATGGCTCAGGGAGCAAAACATAGAGATTCTGGGCCATAGCCTGGAAACTCCCCAGATCTTAATCCCATTGAGAACTTGTGGCCAATCATAAAGAGATGGGTGGACAAACAAAAACCAACAAATTGTGACAAAATGCAAGCATTGATTGTGCAAGAATGAAGCGTCAACACTGCAAATATTGACTTGCTGCAGTAACTCCTTCTAACTGTCAGTAAAAGCTTTTGTTACTCATAATATGATTGCACTTGTATTTCTGTATGTGATAAAAAAACTTCTGACAAAGACACATAAAAACCAGAGAGCAACAGATCATGTAAAATTATAATATTTGTGTCATTCTCAAAATGACCATGACCATGGCCATGACTGTACATCAGTGATACAGAGTCTTCCCCTCCCCCTACTCCCTCGGCACTTCACCCCTACTTCTGCCTAGTGTAACTGAGAGCTCCTGTGCTCCGCTGCCACAGGTACAGGACGGGGGCCGGCACTTCAGCCAAACCCCACCCTCGAAGTAGTGTGTGGAGCAGGTGCTGTATGGATGTGCCCAACTTCTCTAAAAACAGTTGTGGAGTTATGGTCCATTTTAACCAGAGGCCAAATACATATCCTGGATCCAGGCAACAAGGGTCTCAGTTTGCTCTGGCGTTCCTGGAAAATTACATATACAGGACTTTCAATAGGAGCATGGTAAGTGGGTCATATCTGATAACACCAGAACCCTGATTTTATGACCTCCCATTGAGAAGCTAGAACTCATCCAAGGTGGAATGCTCTCTAGAGGGACCAAGGGGGTGTCAAGGGCCCATTGTCTTTTGCCTGGGGGGAACTGACTCACAAATTGCTTATACTTAGTACTACGCTTGAAATCTACGCTTTGTTAAACAATCTCTCTTATGTAAACTGTTTTGTCTAGTGTGCCTTAAGGCAATTAAATATAAAAAAATTTAACCTGCATTGTTCTTTTATCACGATCCACGCATACATGCTACTGGGTTGACTCCACACGGATGTAATCCCTTTACGGACTGAGTTTATATCAAACAAGCAGTTGGTGGCAGCCTACTGTGCTGATAAGGCTCTGTTTCACAGAGGCTAGTGAAAGGGTCTTTCAGCCGTTCAGGTCTGTGGGTGAGTGTTGATGCCATACCAGAGTTTGTGTGCACAACATAACCATAAACAAAAAAACTAGACATTACTTTTAAGTAGTCTTGGTTCTTAACAATACTGTATAGAAATTGGCAATTCTATATAGTATGGCACACAACTGGCCTTGTCAATGTTAGTTAAATTGCAGAATTTTATTAATACAAAAAAACTATAGATGTGACATTATTGGGTTAAATATTTAGGGCGATAATGTTGCAGTTAATTGACCACATAAATGCTGGGCGGAGAAGTGTAGACCATTGTGTCAGCAATCAGGAATCTTGCAATGGCTTTCCTAGGCCATGTAGAATAACATCATCTGAAACTGGATATACTTGAAGGTCCAAGGTTATTTGTTTTTGCACCATAATCAAAGGCTGGACAGAAAATGCCCTGCATCCAAAAACTGAGGATATTCTTCCTGATGGTGTTTATCTTAATTGAAATGCTGCTACAAATGACCCGAGGCTATGCAATTTAAGAATGTCAAGTTTCCCTTGAGAGAAGAACATTGAACTAGGAAGAAACATGTGCGAGCATCTGACATGAATACACTGCTCTCTCATAGACAGTGCTGTCATTTTTAGATGTCTATGGTGACATAGCAACATCTTCATACAAGCCAAGAGCCAATATCACGACTAAACCAGTGTGATGAGGATTCATCAGATGGCAGCAGTATATGACAAGTGTGGACACAAAAATCCTGTCCCCCTAGTGCCATAACAACGGAGAGTCGAGGATTAAACTTGAACTCCCCATGAAATCTAATATAATTTGCACAGCCGCTTCCTGTGATTTTTACCCTGCACTTTTCAAAATCCACTTATTAACCACCATATACAGGAGCCCTTGTCTGCTGCTGCTGTGGCAGTAAGCAACCAATCGGAGCTCAGTTTCTATTTAGCCACATGTCATTAATCTGAGCTTTGATTGGTTACTATAGGTAATGAATATATGACAGCTAATGTGTGATGTAATAGGGATAGAGACAGCAAGAAAGAGAGAGATCGACCGACACAGAGAGAGGCAGACATAGTGAACTAGAGGGAGAGAGGCAGACACAGAGATGGAGAAATATCAAATTTAATTGCACGCCTTGCAATGATTCCAAAGTTTACGATGATTCGTGGGAACAATTCCCCCCCCCCCTTTATTAGCAAAATGGCCCTGAGCACAACATGTTACATGGGTCAGAGAACTCTGGGAAGAAAGGAACACCCTCGATCACATGTGCAGACATGTAAGCCAATCAGCGACCGGCAGGCTTATGTGATGTCACAGCCCTATAAAAACAGACGGCCATTTGAAATCATTTCACACTGCATGTGCGGTCTCTAGTGTCTAGCTGCTTGTGGCTGATGGAGTGATTTTTGCTCAAAGTCCAGGGTGTCCGTTTTGGAGATCTGTATTCCCCAAATTTCTTCTTTTGTCTAGCTGCTTGTAGCTGATGGAGTGATTTTTGCTCAAAGTCCAGGGTGTCCGTTTTGGAGATCTGTATTCCCCAAATTTCTTCTTTTCCCAAATTCTTTTTTGTTGCTAAAGTAGATATCAAGAAAAACGTGTCAAATCCATATAGTTGATGTGTGTGTTGAGTGATTTTTGCTCAAAGTCCAGGGTGTCAGTTTTTGGGGTTCTGTATTCCCAGAATTTCAATTCCTTTTTTGTTGCTAAAGTTGATATCACGAAACCCGTGTCAAATCAACATAGTTGACTAACCAATATTTCAGACTGAAAGGTGGCAGGGGGAGCAGGCACAGGTTGTAGAACAGTCAGGGGACATCGCAGCAGGGGTGACTCTGTGAGGCCAGAACAGCTGGTGTCATCTAGCGGCAGTGTGTTGATGAACAACTGAAAGGTTCTCGGTTGGTTGACTGGGTCATCCACTTCCTCCCAAATGATATCTGACAGCCCCAGCCAAGAGTCCGTGGGTTCGTCAGATACAACCCTTAGTTGGCATGGCCCAGGAGCAGGTCAGCAGCCCCCACCTGTCCTCATCCAGCCTCTGTCCTGTTCCTTTCACTCAGCCAGAGATCTACTAACTAGGTGGTCAGGGCTCAGCACCATTATACAGCAAGGACGAACTCCTTGAGGACAGTCAGCAGCTGCTTGGCAGTGAAGAGGTGGGGCACACATCCGCTGCTTTGTGCAGTAGGTGGGAAAGTAGAGATGTGGAGAGGTGCACGGGAGGTTATGTAGCACTTGAAAGTAGTCAGGCTGTGCATACTGAGACCGTTGAGGAGAATAGCAGTGACAGGGAAGCACAAATCGATGATGATGTAGCCAATCACACTGGGGATCCTGGTGAAGCAAGGGCTTTATCATCATCGTCGGGAGAAGAGGCAGCAAAGCAGGCAGCAAGTCGCTACTGTGCCCGTGAGTCATCAGGGTGGCAGCAGTGCGAGGACGGGAGACAAACGTCTGGCTGCAGGGTACAAAACCAGCTTCAAAGGTCCAAGTAATCTGCGGCACAGGGGCGCAGCGAGGCATCGTTGCATTCAGTGCAGAGTGTTGCTCCAACTGCCTCCCACCATCTTTACCAGGGAATGGAATCGTCACCCACCTCCAAACACTGTGATTGTGCCACTCTCTAACCTCCTGCTGCTGCCGCCACCTCCATGCTTTGTCATTGTGCCACTCTGTGGCCTACCATGTTGCTGCCACCTCCAGAATTTTGTCATTGTGTCACTCACTGACCTCATGATGCTGCTGCTGCTACCTCCACATTCTGTCATTCTGCCGCTCTGTGGCCTATGATGTTGCCGCCACCTCCATAATTTTGTCATTGTGCCACTCTGTGGCCAACTCATGCTGCTGCCACCTCCACACTGTCATTGTTCCACACTATGGCCTACCATGTTGCTGCCACCACCAGAATGTGTCATTGTGCCCCCACACTCTGTGATTGTGCAACACTGTAACCTACCACGTTGCCGCCAGCTCATTTGTCACTGTGGTCACTCTGTGACCTCATGATGCTGCCGCCGCCACCTCCACACTCTGTCATTCTGCCACTCTGTGGCCTACTCATGCTGCTGCCAACTGACCGCTGTCTCCCTGGAATACCCTGTGATTTCCATAATGCTGTTTTCACCCTCCACCACTCTAGGACTTTGCCACTATGTTTGGTTTTCCCCTTCATTTCATCTGTCAGAAGGAATGGAAAGCTTCATGATTGATAGCCAAAAGCAGGAGTGGATACAGAACACAGAGGACATTCAAATATCCCATTTACTGGTCATCTCTGTTTTGGATCAACTCCTGTTTGTTTTTGGCTTTAGCAATACTGATGGATTATTGACCAATTGAAAGAGGACACTGACGCGTGAAAAGAAGGGCAAAATGATCAGTGATGTCAATGCAATATTACTGCCGACACCCTCTGCACTCTTTTGGGGGGTTTCTACATGTATCCGTGTTTAACAGAACAGGTTCTGTCATCATCTATGGAATCATCTGATGTCATGTAAAAAGAGTACACTCTTTGATGTTATAGTGGGATCTTGGCCCCCAGCCTGGTCCTTTCGAGCTGGCACAGACGTTACCTTGTCAGGCTGTGTTCCTGCTTCACTTATTTGGTGAAGTTGTCCTCTGTAAGTGCCCATGGAATTGAAGACTGAAGCACTTCTAAGAGCGGTGGCTGTCATGTGCGTGTTATACTAAAACACAGCATTGTTTTAAAACCAAACCACCCTTTCTATGCATATTTGAGCATCACACAACATTCTACAACACCAGGCTCTCTGCAGCCAGGAAATACCTGTTTTTTAACATGATTCGCCATGATTCTATTCGAGTCGAAACAAATTTTGTCAGAAAATTTGTTGAACTTGGCAAATCGAATTTTTTTAAAATTCGCCCATCTCTAGTCAGAGTGTATAACTAGTGGGCATCTTGAATGTAAGTGTTATTTAGCAGCACAGTGTGGGCATTGTTACTATCCAGGAAATGCTATACTGTGAGTAATTTCCTAGAGAAGTCACTGGGAGGTTCTGTACCTGATGGAGAATTGTAACCTGGGTGGAACCCACCAGAATAAGGACCAGGATGGACCCGGCCGAAAAGATGGAAAAGGCTGCTGCCACTGATTTTAATCAGTAAAGGACATTTAATGGAGTGGAGACTGCTGTTGGACATCTTATTAATCAAGGGAGTTGCAAGATAAGGGAGGCTGCTGCTGGACACTATACATGAGGTGTAGTGTATGGTGCTGTCAGTATATCGGTGTAGCATAAATTTGTATTTTCAAATGTAATGTGTAGGATTAGGGTAGCAGCTTGATTTGAGGTAAACGGGGGCCCACTCCAAAGTTTGCATCGGGGCCCACTGGTGCCTTGTTACACCACTGTGCACTAGACTATCCCAACTTTAAAGTTCTCTTCCTGGTAAACATAAAAATTGTGCTTCTGAGATCTTAATCCACAAGACACATGTAGACTTTTTTAGACAATTTTACTTTTTCTTTTAATAGTTGTAAAGCATTTATATACCGTAGCTATTTTATTGAATAGAAATAGAGAATATTCTTCCAAAGTATCTGCCACATCCATAAAGTCAAAACCAATTCATTATAAAAGCTGCTAGCTGTTTGATATTTTGTTAGCTAACACCCACCCCCACACTTGTTGGGCCAATTGGATAAAGAAATTACGTTATATTATACCTCAAACTAGTTCGGGTTTTATTATATGCAAATTTAATGATATTTTCTTATAGGGAAAAATAAATTATGTAGAACTCGAAGGGAAACCAGCATCTTTCTATCTGTGACCTTCTAACAGTATGTCAGGTCTTATTAGGTTACTGGTTGTACAACCTGCTCTCATAGTGGGGGCACCTACTCTGATGTCGGAAGAAGTGGGCTGAGGTGTATGCACAGTTTCAATCAGTGCTCCACTTACTGGAATTAAACCATTTCCTCCTACCATGAAGAACAGACTCTGCTAATTATGTTTGGAAATGAAATCCGGGTGCTACACTGTAATCATCCAACTCATCTGGATGTGACGGGACCAATTATCATTCATAATTTATGACCCAGGGTTCAACCAATCTCAAACAGCAGAGGTCAGATATAATATAATATATATATTATACACACGTGTATCTGGTTTGGTAAAGGACACGTTATAATGTCACAGATGATAATCACGGATCACACATTTAACACAGGTGCTGCAGGGAGAACACTGTTATCTTCTAGTTTGCAGTTCTGCTGATTTCAAATGGACGTGATAAATTATTGGCACCTGAAGAAGCCACTAATAGTTAATCATTGTGTGTGCATAAATCTTATGCTTCATATTGGCATTACACTGTAGCACCCACCTCAACCTGTATATACAGGAACATCACATTACCACAATTCTCTACACAACAACACTTCTCTTATGATGCAGTAAGCTTGGATCTGGTACTGTATCTGTGTACTAAGCTTGGTTCCTGTACTGTACCTCTTTTGTATATGGACGCATTATAAAATCAGTTCTGTTTTTCCTATATATGAGCACTACACATGACCGCCTCTCTTTTGTTGTAATAAAATGTTTTTTTCCTTTTTTTTAAATGTAAAAATAAGAAAGTATTGATACATATCTTGCCTCTGGTGTATAGCGGCTTAACATTGACCTCTGTTGGTATACTGAGGTTCAGCAACGCTGTCACGTTAACAGTGTGCACCCAATACACAGGTTTTGACATGCATTATTATATTACTTGGGGCAAAAAATTAATTTCAAACAACCCCTTAATATCACTCCTAATCCACGCAGTGACATGTCCTTCTATATTCCTGCTACTTGTGTCCAACTAAACACAGCTTTAGTGAAGAAGTGAAAGCAATGGAGGTACTAGGCTGCAAAAGAGTCATTTCCCTGTTGTGGTAAAGAATTGGTTACACTCTGTTGGTGGACATTATGCAGCCTTACTTAGGATGTTTCGAGCCATGTGTCCCTTCTACTTCACATTACATCCTTTTTGTTAATACTACACTTGGCAAACGAAAAACTAGAAAACGTATGTGGTCAGCTACTAATGCTGGGAGATCACAGCTCTAAAACCAGCAGAAGGAAATGCACAACCCTGGTTAAGTACAACATGAGAAATGTATTCTGATTTTAATTTTTTTATGCAGATTAATCATAACCTGAAGTTTATGGTTTAAAAATTAGGAGAAGCTTTATTGAAAAGGGACACATTGTGACAAGGACGCCGGCATGTAACAGATTTTAGTAAAATGAGCAGTATATGTAAATGAAGCACGATAAATGGAATAGATAATCAAACTTGATAGACAGATGTTTTCTTGCTTACGTTTACCTAGTTCTTTCTTAAATCCATAGTGTCACTAAAGAATAAAGAAATCAAAGTCTTCGATAGGTCAGCGATCACTACAGTCAGTAGACAGCTGCCCCCTGAGCATTACCCAGGTCCGGAACATAATGCAATTTGGTAGTTTTCCTTTTTTTTTTATCCAGTAAATGTATCTTGACCTGTTGATTGAACCCAAAATGTATCTTGACCTGAACTTTCCATCCTGCTAGAGTCCAATCATTGAGATTAGGAAAGGAACAAATTAGAAGAGACACTGATTTCTGAAATGACTGCTGTAATCATGGGGACTTCATGGATGTTAAATTAAGGAATGTTTTTCATGATGGAGGAACGCTGATCAGGAACAGAGATTACTCGACCAGTCCTCATGCCTGACTACTTCCTCTGCATATATCACATATGGCCATTTGAAGGTACAGACACAGAATGATGTGGTTGTGCATGAGAACAATGTCTACAACTGAGACGCTAAACATTACCATACAGTAATCCGTGACAACCTACAATACTATTTTTATTACCTATACTGGATATCATGAGAAATCCACACATGGAAAAGTATAGATTCAGTGATGTCAAGTCATTTATCTTTCATTAAATATATGAATCGTCTGGCATAGTACTTATGTGTAACAGAGGACGGAGGCTGATGTGAGACCCTGTAGATAATACTTACCCTCTAACTGATGTTACAGGGAGCTGTGATCCCAATATGGTGGGGCCCAGGCACCACCAATGATTTAAATGCCACCACTGGTGTCTCCAGTTGTTGTTTGCTGCATAGACACCTTAACGCCTCTGACATACTGGTACGTCATGTTTCGTTAAGGTGTTGATGGACAACATGGTCCACATACCTTAAAATTGAGGGGTAACAGCTGCCCCTTACCTCCATTTAATGTACAGCATAAACATTATATATGCTTGAAAGTATTTTATTAGATCTTTTAATGGGACAGCACTGAAGATATGACCGTTTGATACAAGTAGTCCGTACAGACAGTCCACGGGTTACGCACAAGATAAGTTCTATAGGTTTGTTCTTAAGTTGAATTTGTATATTTTATCATTGTAACCCCAGCCAAATTTTTTTGGTCTCTGTGACATTTGGATTGGACAGTAAAGTTTAATTTCAGACACTGTTGATAACTGTTATAGCTGTATATTGTAGCCTAAGGCTAAAGTGCAGTAAATTACCAACATCCAGAGGTTCATTTGTAGGGGTCGTCTGTAAGTCGGGTGTTCTTTAGTAGGGGACCGCCTGTATACAGCTTGTATAACGGTAAAACACACAGCCATAAATGCCTAAATTGCTGGGGAAAAAGGGAGCGCACTCCTCAGTGATAAATGACAAATTGTGTCCAATTTAGAGCAAAAAAGTTGTTGCTCTCACACTCTCTCATACCAGTTGCTGGAAGTTCGACATGACTCCTCATGGCAAAGAACTCTCTGAAATCTTAAGTTGAGCTGCGGCATGATGACCAAGACCATATAGAAAAAGACAGAACCACTCAGAACAGGGCTCACCATAGTCAACCAAAGAAGTTGAGTGCACATGCTCAGCATCATATCAAGAGGTTGTCTTTTCAATATAGACGCATGTCCACACGACCACACACTGGATAAATTGGCCTGCATGGCTGATGTCCAAGAAGGAAGCCTCTTTTAAAGATGAGGCACGTTAGCATTTGTGTGGCATTTGTAGGGTGAAGGAGCGCAGCGTCTCCAACATCCACCAGCTTTGTGATGTCATGCTAGAGGATTCCAGTGGCAACTCCATGCCCAAGAGTGTTTTTTTTTAAATAATAAATGTTCCTTATGATCCCAGACGGCAGAAGAACAAAGCATTTTAGGTTGTTCTTTCATTTAACCTTATTTTTACCTAGATATAATGCCCTATAACTGAATTCTAATTCTAAATCTATACACAAACATACATTGTAACGTGGATCACCATATACTAGACATGACAAAGCATTCCACATGAATGTGAAAAGCGTTGTCTTTTTTTATACAGGGGGTCCCCTACTTAAGAACACTCGACTTACATACGACCCCTAGTTACAAATGGACCTCTGGTAATTGGTAATTTATTGTGCTTTAGTCCTAGGCTACAATAAACAGCTGTAACAGTTATCACAGGTGTCTGTAATGAAGATTTAGTGTTAATCCTGGTTCTTATGACAACCCAACATTTTTAAAATCCAGTTGTCACAGAGTCCAAAAAAGTTCTGTCTGGGATTACAATGATTAAATATACAGTTCCGACTTGCATACAAATTCAACTTAAGAACAAACCTACAGACCCTATCTTGTATGTAACCCGGGGACTGCCTGTACTACATTTTATTTAGAAAAAAAACTTAGCATTCTGGGTAACTACTGGTTTGATGTTTTTGTAATTCTTTAAACATTTCAAAAATCGCAATAAAAAGAGTTTTGAAAAGAAGAAAATTAAGAAAATTGACTCTTTTAAATAGAAGCTGATTATTTTTTAATATATGCAGGAGAACATCATTTTTCCCCCCTAATCCCATTTTGTAGGGATGTTTTCCATTTATTTCATCAAATGTACTGCACAGTAAGAAGACAAGACTGAGATACACAAAGATTATTACATGGAAACCCAACCCAGAGAAAACAATTGGTAGTAGCCGATGCAGTCATTTCACGCGGTGTTAGGTGGTAAGCTGAACATGAAAGCCAATGCTATCAGATGAATTCCTATTATACACTAATTAGATGTGCGGCGTCATTAATATTTGACTATGTTTTAACTATCATCCTAGGTCTTGCTGCATTATTAATAATGGTCTATTGCCTACATTTATCAGCGCAGTCATGTACAATATCACTCCATTCTGTGCGATTCTCTGGGGTCAGTTTATCAAGACGTGTTTTATTCAGATTCTAGGAATAACAAAAAATGGAAACATTTTCCCAAGTACACAAGGGATACAAGATTGTTTATTCACAAGCTACAGTCACACGTATCATCACCTCTCGCAAGCCTTTCCATCTATTCTGATGGGATCCTGGATTGCCCTGAAAATTCATGTGTTTAGATGTTTTAAGCCGAAAATACCATTTATATAAATGGAGTGTGATGTGTTAAATGTATACAAAATGTGCAGAATTTGAATAATTTCTAATCTTATTAGTTTGTTGCCAGCAAGTAAGTAATAACTCAGTATTCAGACAAATAATATAATACCGTAATAATAATATTAATATTGTATTTTCCCTGATCTCAGATGACACATGTAACTCGTCAGCAGGCTTACTTAATCTTAGAGTAAGGGCGGGGTGTCTGACGGGGTGTCTGGCTGTGGAATCCGTAGACCCTAGGGAATAGGAGATGTGGTTTATTACCACATCTTCCTTCTCCGATCCTCACAGCGTCGCTGTGAAACCGCACAATACAGAGAGGAGAAGAGCCAGCACTGCCGTCAGCTCTACAGACCTGGTGCTCACGTGATCAATAGGTGTGTATGGGTTAATCAGAGATGCTGGGTCTGATCAGGCCTAATCCAGCTCTGATCAAACATCTCCCTCCCCCCCCAGTTACAGGTAAAAAAAAACTGAAAATAAAAAAATGTGGAAATGTCCCCCAGGGGTCTTTTATGACCTTATGGGGGGGTCATATAAAGTTATAACACACATACACAGATTACATAATATAAATTTTTAAGAGTGAACATTAATATTCCCCATTAAAAAATTTTAAAATCCGCTGCTTTACTATTAAAAACATCCCCCGGTTGCCCCCGACTATACATATTATACATCAAAACGACAGTCACAAACTATGGAATTCATTTAGTTAGGTTATTTTGAGTTAATTTGAATATTGAAAAATATACATATACTATACTTTACAAAAAAAAAAAACTAAAAATGAAAAAAGGGCCATTTACTTTTCTATTTTTAACTATCCCTTTGTGTCACGAAAAAAACACAGCTAAAAAATTTCCGGTGTAATAGAAAAAAAGGAAGTTGTGGCTTTTAAACCAGTAAGTATGAAAATTTGTAAGAAATACTGTGGTCAGTAAAGCCTTTTAAGGCCTGGTCAGAAAAGGGTTAATAAAGAAAAGGTCTAGATATTTGTATAATCTGAGCTAAATAAATTGGGAGAGATATACGCAGAAATATACAGTGCTGTCAAAATGTTTGCCTGATTGCCAATTTCTACTGCTGTTGCATATTTGTCTTCTCAATTTGAGTTTTAGGTAACTTTATCAAATCCTAAAAGTATTTTACCATTTTTGGTAAAATATTAGTTGAGTGGTCCCTTATTTAGCCCCTTACTATTTGTATTATCAATTCCTTGTGGTTGATATTTTTTGGTGAAATACTAAAAGTAGTCTGATTAACCTGTGCTTCTGTTCATGTCGAATGTATTTGGCAATGCTATTTAAGACTGTAGAAGCTCTCAATATCAGAACACAATGTCACATTCTAAAAGGGGTTTATACACAGGTACAAATCAAAGTCATTGAAACCTACTGGTCTGAAAATGGTTACAATGACTACTAAGGCTCTTGGACTCCTGCAGATAACAATGAGGGCTATTATTCAACAATGGAAAAAAAAACCCTCAAGAAGTGGCCAACCCAAAGCCTATCCTTATCTGTGTGCTGTGTACAGGACATAGCTCAGATACACTGCTCACTAAAGGAGAAAGAAGGAGCAGAAAAAGGCACAGATAATCTGCTATTCATTTCTGCAATATAAAATGCTCAAGAGTTTGTTCAGTGTCTCAGTTTTTCACTGCGTTTTTCCCATGCAGATAATGCGCGTGAAAAGGACTCAGGACTGAGCTCTATCGTTTCTATGGCAATTGTTGCATTGCACTTGCATGCGTCTCAGAGTGCAATGCGTTTTTGATGCATCTCCATAGACTTGTATGGTGCATTTTTTACACGTGTGACTTACAAAAATAGAGCATGCTGAGATTTAAATGTGCGTTAAAAAAAACGCAAGTGTGTGCATGAAAAAAAATGCAAGTCTGAAAAAGCCTGTTGATTACAATGGATCAGAGTGCAATGAAAGTTCTGCACGTCAAAAGCACACGGAGAACACACGCGTGAAAAATGCAAGTGTGAAAGTGGCCTTAGGTTTAGTTATGCTTTAAGGTTAAATAACCCAAATCCCATTTAGATGCTTCAGCAAAATCTTAAAGGGAAAGTATACATTTCAAAACCCTAAAATATAGCTGATTTAAATCAATAGTGCACGAAAAGTGGGCAAAATTCTTACCCCACAATATATAATATCCATACTAAACATTTGTTAGAAGAATAAACCTCTTTTACCTAAACTATAACTAAAACATTTGCAGAATATGTAAATAGAAAAATTAGATATCCCATTTTTTTCTGAGCAGCCAACTACTTCTTCTGCAGAATTGTCAGGGCTCGACTAGAAAGTTCTTCTGTGAGCCTATCAATATTTCATTTAGGCTCCATCTTTTTTTGGCTATGTTCTAGCCATTGTTTCAAACAGATAGCGCACAGTTCCATTTATTTCTATGGGTTTATGGTTTCCACGACCCCATGTAAGAGCCGGCAGTTGTTTCTCCACCCTGTTGGGGAATATGGCAGCTGTTTTTTCTTTGTGTTAATGTCCATTAAATAATAATAAAAATAAATTGAATAGGAATAGAAGGAAAAGCTGGAAGGATTTGCTGCACAGTTCTAATTTTTTTCTTCTTTTCTACCTTTTTGTGCAAGTTAAAAACCACTCTCTGCTTGTAAAACAATAGAATTAGAGGATTTCTAGAAAACCTGATTTTTCAGAATCCCCAACTGAATTGCTGGCTTATAGCCTCCTCTAGTGGAGAAACAGATACATAGAGCACTACATATTGCAGTAATAGAAAATTATTCCCAATTGACACAGGGCGAAGATCATTTGATAATTCTGCAATGCAATGCCGGATGGGCATAATATCAACGTCTGTCCATATTATACTGACAGGCTCCAGGCAAATGGTACAATACCTGAAATTGGTTGACGCTGCTCGGAATTAAAGACTATAAAGAGAGATGTGGAGGGCTTCACAATCCACCAAATCCACAGCTTATAGAGTATATAACATATTTCTACAAAATAATAGAGGTTTAAAAGTGATGTATGAAAAAAACAAAAACTGTTTAACCCAATCCAATGTTTAAGAGGCTCTACAAATTCTTCTTGCAATAAAGAACTTATTTTGTCTGACTTTACAACAGAATCCATAACTTACCTTTTTCTACTTCTATGCTGATAAATTTTCTATATAGAGAGAAAAAAATAACCATTGTACTATACAAACTATTAAACCTTTACTATTTGTGGCCACCAGTAAAACTTTATAAATATTCTCCAAAAATGTGTAAATGAGACACATTTACTAAGATTCATTAAGAATGTGTACCAGAAATCATGAATCTGTCGTTTCCCTGCACTGGCCCAACAGAGTTCACTAACTTTTTTGTGGTGCACCTTTAACATAGTGCGTGTGACAGACTTTGCATGTTAATTCTGGTGCACGGTGCGACTGAGTGATGGAACACCCCCTAATGTGTGTCGCATAATGCCTAGGGCAGCCGATCCACAAAACGGTCATGTGCGACACATTTGTGGTGCAGACACTTCTTAAATACCTGTGCAAATAGTTTACACTGGAAAGAACGTGCAAAGTCCGACAGAAAACTGGTGCAATGCCCTCAGTAAATGTGCCCTAATGTCCCAGATCTATTAAACTGGCTGTGATAGTTTTCTGTCTAACATTGCCCATAAAAGAAGGTTGAATCGACTTGCACATGTATTTATAAAGTGTCTGCGGCAGTTTTGTGTCGCGGCTGTGCTGTGTCCAACAAGACAGACAAATTGTGCACCTAAATGGGCGTGTTTCTTATTAGCCGGATTGGCGCCACATTTATTACAGGGACTCTACAGAATTGTGTTGCACGCTGTATTAAGGTGCACCAAAAAATGGTTGCCCGAGCAGTGCAGGGTGAGACTGGTAATTGAAGACCACGTGCCAGTATTCAATCATATGGCGCACCTTGCACACTCAAAAGGCGAACTGCACTTAGTACAGTACAGCAATCTGGGCGATTATTACATATTGTACTTAAAATAGTGACTGACTTGCTATAGGGACAGGACAAGGGATAACAATCTGATCAGTGGGGATCCAACATTCAGGGGGTTATTTATCACTAGGCTCCTTGGGACAGTTCTATATCCATTTCTGGAGCTTCGCTGCTCAGCAGTTTCATTAAAGTGGCTTTAGCCCTTTAATAAATAGTCTTATTCTTCTCAAAATGCATGAAAAGTGCCAGCACATACACCAGCAGGGGACTGGAGTAACTATGAGGGCCCTTTCACATGATACGTTGTGTCATGTTTTTTGATGCGTTTTTGATGCATTCCAAAGGCTTCAACCTTGATCACATGTTGAAGTAACATTGCGTTTCCATTGCATTTGCTAAAACCCAATGTTACTTCAACATGTGATCAAGGTTAAAGCCTTTGGAATGCATCAAAAAAGCGACACAACGCATCTCCTCTACTCAGCAAACTGATGCTTTCATCTAAAACCAGCAAAACTACACACGGTCCATATTTATCAAATACTGTGCCTGTGTACTGTGCAGGGTGCGCCAGATTCATGAATTGTGGCGACTGTTTCCATTAATCGGGCGCCCCCTGCTCTTCTCTGGAAGTGAGCACCATTTTTTGGGTGCACTTTGTTCTTGCTGACACTAACGTGAACAGGATTGTCACGCTTGGTCCCACTAAGCAGTAACAGCACTAAGGACTCGTGTATCATCCCTTCCTCTTCACTGCTACAATTATAAGCTCGCCGGTCTCTTATTCTTATCATTTATTTATAGAGCACTATTAATTCCCTGTTGCTGTATTTTGGCCCTTACTCCTTTTGTTTGAATTAGATGAAGGAATTATTACCTCTTGATTTGTAAAGTGTTGCAGAATATATTTATGCTATATACATTTAGAGACTTCTTATAATAATCATGGGAGCAGCTCCTGTGCAGGCGATCACAATGCAGATGATTTGTAAAGACATAGTGACATCTAGTGGTCACTGGTGTAGATGCTCACTGCATGGATGAAGCCCATCAGAGTGAAAGCATTGCCACAAAACAGGATACAAATAAATAAAGGAAATTATTTTTCACACAAAACAGAACAAAATAAATTTAAGATGAAGATCTGATTTATTAATATTCAGCAGATCCAGATAATTGTATAACAGTAATAAGTATATAAAAATAGCTTTCATCCAGATTACTCTGAAGATTGTATTTTTTAGGTAAGTAAATGAGACCTGATTACTGGTGAGTAAAGTTGTAGCTTGGGACTCGCCACTGGGATTGGGGGAGGGGTGAGGCAACCCTGGTATACCAGTATTCCACCATACAGTGACTCCTCAGGCCTCCTTATAAATAATCAAATAATCACAGGACATAATGTAGTGACTTACAGAAGAGACAGGAAATTACTAATGAGACATTGTTGTACTAATGTCCTGTCTTTTTCTTTAATGTGAATCAGGAATCATATAGAACTATTTGTAACACTAAACCACCAGGACCTGTGGATGGTTTACTGCCCCAAATCCACCTGACAGGTTCCCTTTAAGTTTACAACAAGATATATTTGGTGCAACACTTACACCAAAATCACCTTACAGTACTGTACATGATGACAGTTATGAAAGGAAATTTTTCAATTTATATTCATCAACATGGCTTTTTCATTACTAGTACTGATCTGTTCCCATGATAGGAGTAGTACTACTCATCTGTGCCCATATATACAGGATAGGAGTAGTACTACTCATATGTGCCCATATATACAGGATAGGAGTAGTACTACTCATCTGTCCCCATATATACAGGATAGGAGTAGTACTACTCATCTGTCCCCATATATACAGGATAGGAGTAGTACTACTCATCTGTCCCCATATATACAGGATAGGAGTAGTACTACTCATCTGTGAGCATATATACAGGATAGGAGTAGTACTACTCATCTGTGCGCATATATACAGGATAGGAGTAGTACTACTCATCTGTGCGCATATATACAGGATAGGAGTAGCAGTACTGTGTTGTGCCTATATATACAGGATAGGAGTAGTACTACTCATCTGTGCCCATATATACAGGATAGGAGTAGTACTACTCATCTGTGCCCATATATACAGGATAGGAGTAGTACTACTCATCTGTCCCCATATATACAGGATAGGAGTAGTACTACTCATCTGTCCCCATATATACAGGATAGGAGTAGTACTACTCATCTGTCCCCATATATACAGGATAGGAGTAGTACTACTCATCTGTGCGCATATATACAGGATAGGAGTAGTACTACTCATCTGTGCGCATATATACAGGATAGGAGTAGTACTACTCATCTGTGCGCATATATACAGGATAGGAGTAGCAGTACTGTGTTGTGCCTATATATACAGGATAGGAGTAGTACTACTCATCTGTGCCCATATATACAGGATAGGAGTAGTACTACTCATCTGTCCCCATATATACAGGATAGGAGTAGTACTACTCATCTGTGCCCATATATACAGGATAGGAGTAGTACTACTCATCTGTCCCCATATATACAGGATAGGAGTAGTACTACTCATCTGTGCGCATATATACAGGATAGGAGTAGTACTACTCATCTGTGCGCATATATACAGGATAGGAGTAGCAGTACTGTGTTGTGCCTATATATACAGGGTAGGGGTAGTAGTACGGATCTTGGCCATTTATATAGATATATACAGTATAGGAGTAGTACTACTCATCTGTGCCCATATATACAGGATAGGAGTAGCAGTACTGTGCTGTGCCTGTATTTACAGGATATGGGTAGTAGTGCTGATCTGTGCCCATTTATACAGGATAAGAGTAGTAGTGCTGTGCCAATATACTGTATACAGGATACAAACAGAGAGAAGAAAAGAGCCAGAGGCGCTCGATGTGTAGATGATCCTAAGGTGACTTATTTGTGATCCCGTACATTACAGCTGCAGAGCAGCCGAAGCATCGGAGCCAGGAGGAGGAGGGATCAGCTTCCTGCTACCTCCTCACATGTCTGAAGGAGTCATGTGAGGAGGTAGCTCCTCCTCTCTTGGCTGGCCCTGCCCCTCCTCTGATTTACAGTCAGAGCCTGGGAGAAGAGGAAGTGAGACTGCTGCGGTGGAATGAGGGAAGGTAAAAAATTTTTAATAACCTGGCACAAGGGACTGGGGCCACAGTAAGAGGAAGGTGGAGTGTACAGGGGGCCACAAAAAGAGGAGGCTGAAGGACAGTGGGCCTAGAAAAAGCAGGATGGAGGACAGTGGGCCACAATAAGAGGAAGATGCAGGACAGCGGCACACAGAAAGAACAGGCTGTAGGACAGGACACTTCATAAAGAGCAAGCTGGAGGACAGGAGGCCACATCCTCCTCATACTGTGGTCCCCTGTCTTCCATTTTCCTCCTAATGTGGGCTACCGTCCTCCATCCTGCTTTTTATAGCCCCTGTCCTGCAGCCTCCTCTTTCTGTGGCCCCCTGTCTTCCATTCAGTGGCGTAACTACCGCCGAAGTGGTTCAGGTGTCCGGGGGTGCGGGGTCCCTGCAGGGCTTTGTCAAGGTGGTGGCCGTGGTAAGTGGTCCGGGAATGCACTGCCGGGTGCTCCCGGGTACCGCCCACCTCTGTCCTGGATCGCCCACCTCCCTGACATATACTTGGCTGCAAAGTTCCTGTCGGATATACTTCCCTCATAGACTTCTATACTGACTGGACTCGGTACGGTGAGCACAATGCGTAATCACTGTTTCGAGCAAAAGAGATAGAGCGTGCCCTATCTTTGGCCGTAAGAACGGCCATGCTGCTCTATTCTCTATGGAGAGGGGAAGGGTGAGAAGTTATCACCTCTCCTCCTCTCCAGCACAACAGACGTGTTCCTGCCTGGCTATAGCCGGGCGGGCACACGTTTATGTGAATGCAGCCTAAATATATATATATATATTTATTTATTTAGTTTTTAAGGGGAAGGGGGGCCCTATGCAGAAATCTGCTATGGGGCCCAGCCTCTCCTAGTTACGCCCCTGCCTCCATCTTGCTTACCTTCCCTCCTTCCCCCGCAGCTGTATTACTTCGTCTTTTCCCGGGCTCTGACTGTAATACTGCTGCGGGGGAAGGATGGAATGTAAGTTACAGTTTTTTTGTTTGTTTAATACCTGTTGTTAAAACTGGTGCAAGGTCTTTGAAAATATAATGACCCACATTTATTAAAGTCAAATTGTTTGGATGAATACTCTCAAGGTGTTACACCTACAATGATCAGCCAGAATTTTATGCTGTTTTACCATATCCACTAAATGTAACCATTGTTTCAGTCCCAGTTTCCTACACCCCTTCCAATCTCTTATTATCACTAGTCCACCTAAGAACACAAATTTACAGACCAGCTTTAGTTTCTCCAGGGCTTCTTCTATTGAATAAATGAGCTCCTTCACCCCAAGTAACATATTAAAAGGAAAAGTTATATGTACAGGCGGTCCCCTACTTAAGAACACCTGACTTACATACGACCCCTAGTTACAAACAGACCTCTCGTAATTGGTCATTTACTGTACTTTATTCTTAGGCTATAATAAACATCTGTAACAGTTATCACAGGTGCCTGTAATGAAGCTTTATTGTTAATTCTGGTTCTAATGACAACCCAACATTTTTAAAATCTAATTGTCACAGAGACCAAAAAAAAATTGGCTGGGGGTTACAATGATAAAGTATACGGTTTCGACTTACATACAAATTCAAGTTAAGAACAAACCTACAGACCCTATCTTGTATGTAACCCGGGGACTGCCTGTAATGAATTTTGGATGTTGGAGAATAAGTGATCACAGATTACAATTTTCTTTAAAACAGGAGTGTTGATAGAATTGACTTCACCATGACCCAACCTACATCCATGAGGGAGGGGAAGAAACATATGTACTAGGGAGTCTTTAATATACACTTCACTTTAATATAGAGTTTACTGTTTACTAAAAGTTCACCCAGCAAAGGGGTAAGACAGATGTGCCCAAGGGAGTTATAGAGGCTGCCATTCCATGTTTGTCTGAACTTTAGTATCAGTATTTAGGGATATGTAGCCATAGGTAGCAATAAACCTGCTGAGGTCTATGTAGACATTTCTCAGCATGCTCTGTATAGGGGAAGGGCTGGCTGTGACATCATCTATTGTCAGTAGAGAATGCAGTGATCACTATACAGGCAGTCCCCTACTTAAGAACACCTGACTTACATACGACCCCTAGTTACAAACGGACCTCTGGATATTGGTAATTTCCTGTACTTTAGTCCTAGGCTAAAATAATCAGCTGTAACAGTTATCACAGGCGTCTGTAATGAAGATTTATTGTTAGTCCTGGTTCTTATGACAACCCAACATTTTTAAAATCCAATTGTCACATAGACCAAAAATTTTTTTTACTGGGGTTACAATAATAAAGTATATGGTTCCGACTTACATACAAACTCAACTTAAGAACAAACCTACAGAACCTATCTTGTATGTAACCCGGGGACTGCCTGTACAGGTCTTATCTATGTTCTATTGTTACCCTGTAATGTAAATGAGGTTACTGCTGCATAGAAAACTCAGGAAAAAAAATAAGCAAGTGTCCATGATTAAGATTAGTGGCTAAAGTGGAAATTGCAGGATATAGTGCTTTTTTATTAAAAAAAAAAGATGTGAAATCACAGTTAAAAAATATTTAACATTTTTAAAAATGTTAATCATAAAATCAGATTTAAAATATGTCATTTTCTGGTGAAAATATTTTCTTTATTTCTGTCTGATCTCTCAGCTCCCTTGGGATGAGAGTCCAGTTAGTTATCAGGGTAGCTATGGGTCTTGTGAAGGCCTCAACATCTGCTATGGTAGTATGCCATCCACTTCTAGGGGACAGTGTAAGTCCCAATTGGACGTGCAGGGGCGTAACTAAAGCACCATCACTAAGGCAAGTTTTGAGTTAGAAAAAAAACACAATTTTTTTTTTAGGAAATTTATTAAAATAAAAAAACCCGGAAACAACCTTGTCAACCATTTTATTTAAAAAATAATAATCCAAGTGACCGATAAAGTCCACCGAATCAGGTGAAGTCTACAACATTCACGGATCTGAAAAACATTCCAATAAAAAAGGTTAACAAAATAAGCATACATAAATAGTGCTACTCTAGTTCTACATTCATTCAATGATCTGCCTTGGGATTTTAAAGTTCATTGGTCTACTTTTGAAAGTAGACAAAAGAACACTAGTAACCCCTATAACAGTGGTGGCGAACCTATGGCACTGGTGCCAGAGGCGGCACTTTGAGCCCTTTCTGTGGGCACCCAGGCCATCACCCCAGCATGAAGTTCACCAGACAGAACTCAAAGAATCTGCCTGCAGAATCTTCCTACAATTATAGGTGAATTTGCCCTCCTCCTTTCAACTGTGTTGGTGTCCTTGGGAGGCTGAAGGATAGAAAGTTGTCAATGAACAAGGGGAAATAAAATACTGCTTAAATTGCTGCGCTGGCACTTTGTAATAAATACGTGGCTTTTGGTTAAAGTTTGGGCACTAAGGCTCAAAAAGGTTCGCCATCACTGCCCTATAATATTTGGCACACGGAAGCCCCGCTAATCAGGACTCTAGTGCACCATATTGCATGGTGCACTAGGGAGTTACTAGATAGACTTCCTACAGATGTATAAGGGTCCTTGTACTCGATTAGCCCATGGATACAGGCCTGTGTCGATTCGGCCCAATGGTCTGCGCACCTGGCAGAGGAGGAAGTCCTTGGATTATATCAAAATATGATGTAAAGACTTCTTATCTGCTAGCCGGATTATAGCTAATACAGTGCGGCTGCCTTATATATGTTCAAAATGGGGATGTCATCACTGCAACTGGAAGTCAGCATTTGGGATGAAGCAGTGGGGTATCTGGACCATAACAAAACACATCGCTTTTTCCTGCATCTTTTTTGTATTTTCTGATTGTAGAATTTTTTTACTTCTATTATCTGTCCATAATTAGATCGGCTGCCCCGGCCCTCCATGATTTGTTAGACACCCCTTTAATTATTTATTTATTTATTTTGCCTCTCCTTCCTTCCAAGGGTTTTTTTTTTAAAACACACAGTCTATTTGGGGTGGAGATGTATCACTCGGTAGGGATCATTTAACAATTTTTAGTCTTAAGAGCACTGTTGAAAGCTTATGGTTTTAAGGTCTGCAATGGCTACTTTTATGTACTTAACTTGCACAAAACGCACAATTTTAGACAGAAATACTTCTGAACTATGCCAGGTGGGGGCTGGAGTTGATTTGTTCCCAAATTTGTGATATTTTCAAAAGTTCCATGCCCTAAATCTGACTAGCGTATTTGGATTGCCTTGATAAATCTGGTATTAGTAAGAAGACGTGTTAAGTCAAGTAGGTAAGCAAATGTTGAAAAAAGAGAAAAATATTGCTTAACACTCTTTGCATTGTTGACAGTCTATTCAGTTTTTTTATCCAGCATGTGGATGATAATTCTTATAGTGGTTGCCAGAAATGACCGTGTCCCTGTTGCAGTCTGAAATTGTAAATGGTTCCTGAGCTTTAGTTGCATCTAAGTGTTAGCCCACCAACATGAACTATTAATGGCATATCCTGATGTAGAATACAGCAGATTCCTGTATATCAGTGGGTGTACAACTATTAATGGCATATCCTGATGTAGAATACAGCAGATTCCTGTATATCAGTGGGTGTACAACACGTGTAGAGGGAACATGAAGAAAAACAATCAGTCTTCCATGGAGAGGATGTTTATTGGAAATATTTTACATCTCTAGTACAAAATGAAAGCCATATACTGAGAGGTTCTAAAACAGGATGTCTGGAAAAATGAGTAGCAAACACATGAATTGATAGTAATACCTTGTGAAAATGTACCAGTGCACCTGAAAAGTGCAATACTGCCTAAAATAAACAACCAAATGACTAAACTAAAACATTCATATAGAGAACCTTCTATATGCGTCATCTTATACATTTGTTACAATCAGAACTGCGAGTGGCTGTCCTTAGAAGAGCCTGGACTTAAGGGGCTATTGTTCCTGGAAACACAACAATAGTACAAAATCAGTGGTCACTGCCATTGTTTCACTTTTCAGTTATTCTGTAGGATAGTCTTCTCTAGTGCAATTTACATGATCATGTACTACATACTAAAGACACTATAAGAGAACATCTGGAGCATGGTATATGCACTGACCTACCTATCATAAACAATCATGTGGCCAACCCGATCATTCTAATGTCACCAGAGAAGTGGCCATACTCTACCTTCATTTCTCAATCAAAGAGCATTCAGCAGTTTTGTGTTCCAGGTTTATCTTCATATTGTTCCTTTACCTAAGGCCACATGCACACAAACATATATTTTGGGTGTGCGCCAGCTGTTTTAAAGGCTTTCTATTGGTTCATACAGACAACAGTGGTTCTCATGGCTCTGTGCATAAGCCAAGGCCTAAGGATGTGTATGCATTTAGACTATAGTCAATGAGACATGTTTGGAGAGTATTCGTACAGTTGTGTTTGCTTAGCTTCTTTCTTTCTGTATTCTTGCCTTTCTTGGAAAGTATCCTCATGATCTCTGTGCTACACCTAATGTCCAGGAAAAATCTGTGATTAATAAGTGTTTAGCATCTTGTTATTGCTAAAAGGTCCACCCATCTCCATCAGCAATCACCAAACAAGGAAATTTTTAGACTAAAAAAATGTAATATTTTAGAAAGCCTAATCATTACCAATCAATGGAAATATGTTTTTTTTTCTTGCTGTATAGAGCTGTTATATTGATGTGTCATTTAAGCTCTACAGAGCAGAAGAATAAGGGGCATGGGTAAGGCAAAAAAAGGAAAACATGAACACATACTTGAGCTGCCCCTGGTTTTCCCACGTATTTCCAGTTTCGGGACCTGCATCCCACTGGAAATTCCAGTAGATCACAGAAAAGGCTTCATCCAAAGAGTTGCGTTTGAAACAAGACATCACTTATGTTTTATGGGGGGGTCTTCACTTCATCTGATGTCTCCTGGTCTGAGGAGGTCACTCATTGGATAAAGCTGTTATCGTGAGTGCCCGGAACTTTTGGTTGGATGCAAAGCCTGAAATCAGAAGTACCCTAGTGACTTGGAAACCAGGAGCCACAGCGGGGTACCTACGTGTTCTTTTTTTTTGCTTCTTACACTGCCCTCTGGACTTTTAAATTTTTATGGAAAATCACTTTATCCATTTTATTTCCCATTTCAACCATACCTGACCATAGAATCATAACAAGCATACCTACACATACTAAACCAAAAAATGTTTTAATAGGACAATATCATTATATTTGAAGGTAAAAAGGCAAAGACCTACAAAGAGTAGATCAAACCTCTCAACAAAGGCCATTCTGTGCTGTTTTAATTGTAGGTGGTGCCAAGCTTTATTTTCTCTTCATAGCCTTTAAGTGACCCTCTTTCCCGTGCTTACTAGCCATAAAGTTCCCATATGAAAGGGAGACTCCTGCACAGATTCCAAACAAAAGACATATATAACCACCCAAGGCCGAGCATACTCCTTCCAAGAGCACAATAGCAGCGGTGGTGTTTGCCAATTTGGTTTGTGTTCCTTTGATAATAGCATGTAATCACAATAAAAAATATTCCAGTTAATATTTTCTCTTTCACTGAAATCATTGTAGTTTCCATCATACGTATACTAAAATATCAAATCAATTGCCCAACTTTTTCAGCCATTGTAGCAGGAGTGGAACGATTTAGCATGATTGTCTTTACCTTTAGATTTTAGCATATTCCTATGGATATTTGTGATAACAGAAGGCCCCATGTATGAAGTAGCATAACAAGAACAAACCATGCACTGCAGCCCTTTCTAACCAGGGATGGACTTTACCAATTTGTGTTGCAAGCTGGTTGGATGAGCTTTTCACTGGATGAGCAGTGAGTGCACAATATGGAAGTGTTATCAAATAGCAAAACTATATGCTATATAATCCTACCTAGTATGACTATGGATAGTATTAGGTTAGCCACTTAATATCTCATTCCTGCTTTGTATATCCAGATATTGTTTTTAGAGAAAATATTTCATTTTAGTTGCACTTCTGCTGATCAGGTTTTATACTGGGCAGTTGTGGCATGCAGCAAATTCTACATTCCATCCTGGATAATTAGCAAGTTATTTTACATAAATAGTCATAAGATCCAAACAAAGTAGTCACACAGCAGTCAATGGAAGAACAAGTCTTCAAATAAATACCCACTTGTTAAAAAACCATGTCCCCATTTCCCCAAACAAAGGTCTTGAATACTGCAGAATGGTACAACCTAACCCATTCCATCGTAGCATTGGTAGAATCCAAAGTATGATTTCTTAAAAAACTAAAACTATGGAGAAAAATGCAAATCTTCTGTACCCCCCGCACCCAAAAACTATTGTCAATGCTGATAATAGGACGTGCTGTAGAGATTCTCTTCTGAAAGTCTTAGTAGTGTTAATAAATCAGTAGCCATTTCATCAGCACTTTCAGTTAAGAAACTACACAATACTTATGGAAAGTCCATTTATAACTCTCTAACGTGGTTCTTTAGTGATTGTAATGGAAACTGGTGGAAGCCAGTAAATGTTCCTATGAAAAAATAAACAAATGTGTAGTAATAGGAACAGTTATCGCCCATAAGGTGTGCACATAAGAATTCCTCATGGTTGGTGATCACATGGTTCATTAGACTGTAGTCTGTTCCAGGTTTTGATCCATCACATTAGTTGGGTAGACCCCAAAAACCAGGTGAAGATCATCAGCCAAGGAGGTCACCGAGCTGCTTCACTCCCGGCCAGTAGTATCATTGTCATCACAGCGTTTACAGCAAACAATCTGCCCTTGTTTATCAAGAGCTGTGTTCTGTAGAGAGAAATGGTCGATATATATCAGAAAAACGAACACATTTCATACATTCATGATAGATATGGATCATGAGCATGCAAAAGAAAAGGAGAAATAATAATTATCTCAATTGTGCGATTTGTGTGGTTACACTCCTTGGCGCGGCTGGTAACCACCTTAGATAGTTGCAGATGGATTGCTTTAAGTAGAATTATTTAGTATTGTCTATGTGTTACCCTCTCTACCAACCACTAAATGTATGATATTTTTTTCCATTTTATCAACAGCATTAGACAGTGAAAAACTGTGAGTCATTTTATTGGACATGATTATGTTTGGAAGTGACGCTAGCGGTAAACGATAACAACACGTCAATGGTGCACGGGAGACAAAAGTGACACTGGACCATTGTAATGAAAGACACATAGAACAGACTGCACTGACAGGTATAGCTGCTGCACACTTCCATGCAACGTGGTATTTATGGCACTTTCCGGCTACACCCAATAAGGCGTGTTCATTGTATGATGAAAGATATCCACTTTTATTTTAATGAAAACGTTTAAAAAGTTGCCCCACGGATGTTTCCATGTTTGCTTCCAGGAGGTGAGTCATTTTCTGGCATATGATAACCCGTTATCAGAGGTGTCTCCCCGCATCAGTGTGATCACATGGTCAGACAGATTTCATCCACAGGAAACTATGGAAGACTGTGAGCAGATATCTTAAAAACTGTGGAAAATTTATTTACAAAGCATCTTAGAAATAAGGATATTTTTCATTATATGACAAATGAGCCTTGTTTAAGGAAACCAGAAAATCCCTTTAAAACAAACAATCCTAGTAAAATATCAACAATGGCGACTCACGTAAGTGCCATGCAGAGGGTAATATTAGCAGGAGAGCCAAAAAGCCACTGTTCACATCCATGGTATGTGGCCTGCAATTACTGTTTTATCCACATGGGGGAAAGTCATGCCCACTGCAATGCATAGGGCCGGATCTTTCATCCTAGAAACACTAACTCCAAAGCTTTTCTGAATATTATCTCAAGTCCCTGTTTATACAACATTTTCTCAGTACTACGATCTCACAGTTTCTGTATCCAGGCATTATTATATCTCCTTCTCTCTAGAGGAAAAGGGTATTATGTGATGCATTTATGCAGCGGATTAAGCATTGCAGATGTAGTTAGTACATACCATTGTCCTGGACCTATGCAGAGGGGAAGCAAGGCAGGCATTTGGAAACAGGAGGGATGGAGGAAAGAAGCAAGGGATAGAAACTAGACTTACTAAAAGCAAAGTCAACAACACAGAATACAATAGAAACAACAATGTATTAACAAGGATATACAGCACTCTAGAGCGATACAGCACCCTGTTTTCTCAGGATAATTTATAGTGTCTGTAATGTGATTTATACCTCTTACAAAAATGTTACTATTTTGAAATGAACAAGAAATTAAAAAATGACTGAACCCCCTGACTTTTTGGTTGGCAAAGGTAATATTAGAAAAATATTTTAATATTTTTTTGATGTGTTGTTTTTTCGTCACATGTTGTACTTCATTTTAGTGGTAAATGTTCGCTGATAAGTATTGTGTTTATTTATTAAAAAAAATTAAAAATGATGATTTTTCTTTTGCAAAATTTGCCATTTTCAAAATTCGAAATTATCTAGTTTTTAGGCAGATAGTTTTACCGCCTAAATAAGTTGCTAAATAACATTTCCCATAGAATGACACTGTCTACAACAATTCGAGCAGGGGGAATATTCTTTAAAGGGTTAACACCCACGATCAGAGTTCACTCTGACTGCGGGTGTTACTCGGGGATGTCGGCAGCAGATTACTAATTAGATTAATAGCGGGTCTCTGCTCCGCACTAAGGGGTTAAAGTAAATCAACCAGTGAAAATACCAAAAAAATGCTACAAATATGCACCTCCGCTCCTTTACATCTTAATCCCGGAGCTGTCCGTCGATTAAAGTTCCTTTAATGTTCTTGGATATGTATAAAAGTTTTTAAATACCGGTAGTAAAACATGCTATATTCTATTAAAATGCTGACTAGGTTATTAAGTGGTGGTCTAAGATCAGGATCATTAAAAACAAACTAAAAAAATATTCCTCTTGTCTATAGACTGCAGATGAAGAAAGAATTTAGAAAGACAATACAGGATACAGCACATATATACAGGCTATAGCTGTTCATATAGACTTTTGAAATTGCATAGACTTTAGGTTAGCAGAAATCCATAACAGAGACGGCTGTGAAAAAAAGCAGTGCAGTAAGCCAGTATAGACCAAGAACTGAAGAGTAGAACCCAAGATAAGGGACATGCATTATAGTGTATGGTGATTTATCTATATACCAAGCCTTTGCTTCCTTCCCTTCGTCACTGGCCAAATATTAATGCAAGATATGGAGGTCAGAAGTTCCTTGTTACAAGTCAAACTCAAACTGTGAAATGAAATGTAGACAGCATCATCTGTACACCTTCAGAAGTCAATATGTTTTGTTTACATTGGTAAATGTTTATGCTCTTACAGATTCTTTCAGGTGTAGCTATAGTTTACATACATATTTCTATAATTGTTATTTATAACTACATAGTTTATCAATCTCCGCAGTCAATGGGTGAAAACATTCTTCTGGACTTTCTTCCGTAAGCTCTACAAATGGCAGACCTAACAGCAACCCTCCCCTAATAATATGTCTCAATTTTGGCATTAGGGCTCTCTGTATTAGGGTAAGGACATATATTGTGATAACTGCCACTCATAGAACACGTTGACCAGTAACACCGAAATGTTACAGTTAAGCTTATGCTGTCATTGGGCATATATATATATATATATATATAGCTGGGCATTTAGTCACATGTATGTGCCAAAGCTGACAGACTGTGTGTTACTGGGCTGGATCACGTAAGCGGTTCACAGAAAGTAGTAGAAGGGATTCTATAGGGTTCATGTATCATTAGTCTGGCTTTGTCCATCTTTTTTTTTTTGGAGGGGGGCTTTTAAGACTGGCGTTAATAGTCTTAATAAATTCCCCCCTTAGAGTACTCGGAAAGCAGCAGATTCATTAAAGGAAACCTACCACCACAGATCTACCTATTAAGGTCGAACTGGTGGCAGTTTCCTTTAATCTATAGTAGGAAATTTGTATATTAGGGCCATTACAAATTATAAAAGATTTGGGGGACTAAAGGATTAGCCCTAAAAAGGTGCATAGGTAGATCAGTTTCCTTTAATGTCTTTTATAAAGAGTAATTCTTACCAAATGTTTTCACTCACTGACAGCAGATTTACAAGATTATCTAAGAGAAAACCCACAGTAGCCAATCACAGAACAGCTTTTGCTGTAACCCCTTAAGAACCCAAGTCATTTTCACTTTAAGGACCCAGATGATTTTTTAAAACTTTAACTTACCTAACTTATTTGATGATACATCGGCGCTGGGGAGAGGAGGAGGGGGAGAGCGCAGCTCAACCCCACCCCTCTCCACAGAGTAACATAGGGCCCGGCGCCGTATTACGTCTATTCTACACGCTACGGAATGGTACGGTGTCGCAGGTGTGCTGCACCGTACCGCTCCCATATGGCGCCGTGAGGTCATTGCGGTGTATGGGGGACGTATATACGTCCAACATACGTTTGTGTGAATGTAGCCTGTATTATGGTTGAAATGTTTTGCATTTTTTTCAGCGGGAATGCAAAACAAAAATGTATTCTGATACACAGGCAGTCCACGGGTTACGTACAAGAAACGGTCCGGAGGTTTGTTCTTAAGTTGAATTTATATGTAAGTCGAAACTGTATATTTTATAATTGTAGATCCAGACAAAAACATTTTTTTGCCCCAGTGACAATTTGAGTATAAACATTTTTTGCTGTAATGGGACCAAGGATGATCAATAAAGCTTCATTACAGACACCTTACAGCTGATTATTGCAATCTGGGACTACAGTAAAGCATTCAGAAAGCTTCAGAAAGAGGTCAGAGGGGTCTGTCTGTAACTATGGGTTGTCTGTAAGTCGGGTGTCCTTAAGTAGGGGACTGCCTGTATTTACTTTAATTTCTATTGTTTTATACACCGTATAGAATACCTTTTTTATGTTTGAATAATTTTTAAATTTTTTTTTTTTTTACTGTCCCACTATGACACACAAATGATTGCGTCTTCAGTAATACACTGCCATACTGATGTCTGCCAGTGTATTACAGCAGTCAGCCTATGCAGATGCATGGGCTGACATGCACAGTGACAGAAGGCAGCTGTGGGGCTCTTGTTCAGACCCCAGGGCTGCCATAGAGATGCTTGACACCCCCTTCAATCGGTGCAGGAGGCAAATACAGAAGCCCTCTAGATGTCGCAGTCATGTTATACCGTGGGGAAAAAAGGGTTGTCAACGAAAACAGCAGGTTAGGATGAAAATGTACGTCCAGGGGCGTGAATTAACTGCCGACCTGCATGCACATTTTCGTCCAAGGTAGTTAAGGGGTTAAAAAATTAAAGCTATCCTGAGATTACTTGCTAAGGCAACAAAGATTACTAAAATACCTAAAAGTTATTTTATATAGTTTATTACCTAATTTGCCATAAACTATAATTTTACTATACAATTATTTAACTTTTATATAATAAGGGAAACCCCTTTGTAAAACACCACCAGGATATAACTACAAATCCCCACAGTGGCCTTTTCATTCACTAAACTCTGCTACCAGCCTGGTGCAAATACTCCTTGTACTCTCAGTGAAACTTCCTGTTCTTGTATTTATAGAACAACAGGAAATCATTTTCATAAGTTTCTTGCAAAAAGTCATTGCCAGATATGATTCCAGCAGGAAGGAGAACTAAGGGTATTAGCAGATTTGTAGGCACTTTTCCAATTTCCAATGTCTTGTGGTGAAAAGACTTTGCACTTTTGGTGCAGTAAATTAGAGCAACTAATAAATGTAGAGCAAATCACATCTGCACAGTCTTCAACTATTCCAGATTTATCACTGATAAATCTCACCCATAAGTCAGGTCTGCTGTTTACTGACTCACATACGCAATAAACAGGGGGTGAAATTTGTGATATAGATATATATATTTCAAGGTACTTTCCCAAAATCTCAACAGTGTCCCTAGAATATAACTAGGGAAAGTGTCTTGCCACTTGAGACCTATGGGGTTTGATTGGGGGGGATTTGAGGTGTTGGCCGTGGCTGAATCGGTAGTTGATTGTGGAACAGCTGAGATGAGAGCTGCTCCATATCCTGCAGATGGTTGAACCCAGAGCATCATAAATCCTGTAGGCACATTTATACTCTGGGATGGGATTCCTACTCAAGAAGAGCGGGCAGACATTTTTCTTGATTTCAAAAAATGATCCTGCATCTTACTACAGAATAGATGAATAATATACGATAGATCCCTAATGGACTCAGGAACTCTCATATTCTTTATCTGTGCAATGCCACAATGGTCTATACCAAATAATTCAGAGTATTTTTGACCTCCAAGATAAAATACATTGTAAAAAACATACTGTATGACAGAAATCATCATCAAGTTGTATGTAAGGATAACAGGTATATGCATTCATGAGTATACTCACCATGATCACAGACACCGCAGCTGTAGTGTTATTATCCTTTGTCGAGTTAAAATGCTGTTTTAATTTACCTGTGACTTCCACCTGCATATTATTCCCCAGTGAGGCATCATCCTGTACATAAAAAAAAAATATTTTCCTTATTAATAGGATAATAGCCAAATCTGTCTCTTGCACAAACCTTCATAAAAAGCTATATATTTATGTACTTTACATTACAATGGCTCTATCACAAACATATGTTAAAGAGGAGTAAAGCATCATCAAAGGTCAATAGTTTTCATACAAAAGAACTTAAAAAACAGACAACATAGACTTAGAACGGCAGTCTGGAAATTCACCAATTGGGTTATGCCCAATTGCAAAGCAAATAATGTAATATTCCAAGCGATGGACTGAAAAGATGAAAAAAAAAAACCTCCAAATGTGATGAATGTGACATACAAACACTATTGCAACATTTTCTTTTGGGCTTTGTTTTTACGGTTTTCACTGTCTAGACTTCCTTTAAGGTCCCCTGCATATAGAAATGCAACAGATTGCATAGATTTGTGTGCAGAACTTTGCTGTAAATTACATTAATTTGAAGTAGCTGTGATGTAAAAGTTAACAGGTACAACTTAAGGAGAGATATTACATAAAAATTAACATACACTGTGACATGTCAATTTTCTACTTCGGATCTGGAGAAGATGTTTTCTCTCTCAATAAGATAATATCAGCCAGGGGGCTTCAGAAGGGAGCAGGAGCACAGATAAGTATTCTGGAGGGGACATGCCCCCTCTGGAGAGATACTGTTGATGCCATAAGATATTATTCCCATATTTAGCTTGTTGTGCTCATCACTGTCCGTCGATCATTGGTACTGGGAGTACCTTACTCATAAACACTGCAACATTTTTAATTTCTAGCTATTGTTCAGATGTCAAAATATTTTTAAATATGCTGCTCTCAAGCACAGCTTCCTTCATTTTGTAATTTCTGTGAATCTAAGCCCTTCTTTTAAACCCTGTTTCGGGACTAAAGGTGAAAAGAAAAACTATCCAAGCGATTCTTTCACTTTTATTTTGCTTCTTCGCTTACTTTGTCACTATGTAACAAGTAATGTTCAAATGACTCCATAAAGTGAATATGTTTCTCATTATCTTTATTTTTTTTTACTATACATATAATGGGAGAACTGGTGATGCTGATTTTCTTGTTGAAAACCTCTTTTCTTTCTTTATCTGGAGGTCACATCTTTCTTTAACTGGAGGTCACGTCTTTCTTTATCTGGAGGTCACATCTTTCATATAATCCATTGTGTAAACTAGTGATGTCTAGCATATTGTTGATAGTTACTCTGCAAACCTGACTTGTTTCTTTATGTGACGGATGCCATGTTTTGGGTTGTACACCTGTGTGAACATCGCTTTAAAAAACTGTTCTTTAAACGGAAATAACAATAAAGAGAAACAAGCAGCAGGGCAACAGCTATGTCATGTATCTCATTCACACAACATTTCATAATGCAAGATGGGAACACAGATGGGGGATGAATATCAGAATTGTACTTACAGACACCCAGGGGTGAGACAGGATCTGATCTGCTGTGAACCTGTCTTCTACATTTACTTGCAACATACAACTTATCAGCTCCTAGAAAGAAAATATCACCATGATTTTTTCACAGCACTAATTTCTGTATGTGAAGACTGTGGTGTCCTACATTAATATCTGGAGGCCATATGCTGCACAGCGAGCCTTATCCTATGAAAGCCAAATACCAAATGCACTGAACAAAAATGATATTTCTTGACTATTGTAAAATACATTGGTCAATGCAAAGAAATCTGTCTGTATGATGCATTTATAGATTCCCCAAAAATATATATTAAAATGATTAATAATAGGTATCAACGGGTCAATTACAGATGCTACACAGTCAGACTCCTTATATGAACTATATATGGAATTTTATCCTACCCATATTACAGGTTTGTCCGATATGGTAAAGATTTTAGCACCTGTTTTTTTTCCTAGGTTCACACATCCATAAAATTTACAATGAGCTAAAATAATAATAAATTAATAATAATAAAATAAACAAGAACTTCTATAAAAACCAATAAACTACATAAATACACAATTATCAAAGAAGACAAACATATATATTAATAATAGCAGTAAGAATTACTTCATACTGATTCTACAGAGTATTGTGACACATGGTGACATATTTGACATGCTCATTATAAAATTGCTAATGACAAACCAGTGGCTATTCCCCATTTTGGTCTCCTAATCTCCCCCATAAATATTAGACATCCAATTGTTTTGGGTCATGGATGTCACATCCCATTACTAGCCCGCTACCATTTAAGGGACGGGGGCTGGGTCTTGCACACACTACATAAGAGACTAATAAGATTAAATTAGAAAGCGAACAAAGTGCATCTTGGGACAACGCAAATTAGACTCATTTCCTTGTTACTAACAATACAGATACTTCTACACTTCATCTTCTGGATCTGGTATTTCTTCACTTTGAAAGTCAATTTTATAAACCCAAACCTTTGCAGAGTCTGTAATGTTATCCCAGTACGGTGAAGGGAATTCCAGCTTCCCAATCAAAATCTGATCAAAAAGATCTTCTTGTAGATTATTATCACTGTGAAGATAAGAAAAAAATCCATAATTCTGCAGAAAGGGTTTACAAACATTTCCATCTCTATGCACAGGGCTGCTTCCAGCGAGTTGTCCTCTGCTGTCATCTGTGCGATGGAGACCATTAGTCCTGTCTGTACCAGGACACCTCACTGACTCCAAGTGATGCATCTGACTAATCAGCCCTGTAATGGTCCTAGACTCATCCACACGGACAGGTCTGATCAACTATAACAAGTGAACATATCTAATAAACTCCCGAGCAACACACAAGCATCCCTCATATACTGTGTATAAAAAAAAATATATATATATCACACACCTTGTATATTTGTGTGTATATTTATATATCTAGAGAAAGACTCTTCAGACATTTGACATGTTGTTTATGTGTCACTAAACCAGCTTCTGGTGTGTTTTGGTTTTGGTAAATGTTCTTGCAACTTTTTCTTGTGCAGTGGTGGATTTGGGCTTAAGAATACCTTCCAGTGTGCCTGAGTTTTATGGTGTTGTGCCTAATTTTTTTTCCCAAAATCACATATTTTTAGACAAAAAAACTCTACTCCCTATGAAGCGTAGGAACAATTGTAGAATTTGCAAATTTTTTGCTACTTTTTAAAAAGAAGTCACACTAAAACAACAGATTCAAATGCCAGATTTATCACCCCCTAATATAAATCAAAACCCAACCCCCCCAAAAAGATGCAAATGTCCAGACCAAAGATAAATGACCCCAAAGAGTAAATAGCCAATTTCGTGTTACCAATTGGGTTGTATCCCTGAACACTCGTATACTGTCTGAACATTGATAACTGTGCCTTACTGTGCAGGGATATACCTTTAACATTTACCAATTAACTTATAAATGTCTCTATTTTTTAAGGTAGATGAATAGTATTGCATAGCATCATAAGAGAAGATGTAAAAATGTGTAGTATATGGGGAATGCAAGTATTGACAGACCCTTTTATATATAACAACAAGGTCTTCTCAACCCTGGATGCAAACTTGAGAATTCACATAACAAAGGCCTCCTGTAAGATACAGTAAGGGATGAGGTTTTGGGTTAGGCCAAAATAAGTAAAATGGTTTTGAGGAATTGGCCAATTTATTTCTTATTTCTGTGCTGAAGATCAACGGAAGAGATATTATCACTGATTGACAACCTTACTCATAGCAGTATATATATAAATAGACTGAATAGAAGGGTGCCAGTCAATGATAGTATACTTTTTATGTTGAGAAGTCATAAAGGTAGTCCTAACAAAAATAAGTTACCTCCGGAAAGGTGGGAATCCACAGAGTAAAATATATGTGATCACGCCAGCTGCCCATATATCGACTTTTAAGCCATATCTGACAAAGACAAAGATGAAACAAAGCTATTCACAACGCACTAAAACCACTGTCACCATCAGAGTAACATTATACGTCTGCAATATTCATCAATAACAGTGGACAGGTGTCTATGCCAATATCTATGCTACATGACCTTCATGTCTCTCACCAGCCAGAAAAAGGCAACACTCAAAAATAGTGAAAAAAGTCATGGGGGCATATTTATCAGGGCCTCTGTGGCATGTCAGTGGCGTAGAAGCCCTGAAATAATCGTAAATGGTAGCTTATTGCTAGCACTTGCGATTATTTAGCCCTCTCCGCCACCTTAACGCCAGTGGGGCATGAATCGGGGGCACGGGTAGCTGAGCAGATAAGTGTGATAAGTCGCCGGCTGCGTTTATTTCTATGCCAGGCAGTGCCTGCGTAGAAATAAATGCTTTGCAGGACCCTGCCCAATGCCCGTGACTGAAGCCTCTTGATGTATTGTAGGACTATAAATTTCAGCTGATCAAAAGGCGGAAAAAATTTGTAGTAAACACAGTTACTTTTTCACTATTGTGGAGTGCTGCCTATTTTGTGCATCTATACATACACTCGAATAGATGGCTATTGGTCAAGGCTGCATTGCTCTATTTAACTTCACACCCAATATTGTAAGATATATTCAAATTCCCCCTGGGGTGTTACGGGTGAATATTTAGCCAAATTTCATCTAGACTGCTTTCATCAGCAAGTGAGTTCAGCTCTTGAATAGTTTCATGTTTCTTTTCCTTGGCTTCTTGTTCTTCCTTCCAATTCCACTTCCAATGATGGCATACCGCACAACAACATCCGAGTGGGACCAGGACACCTAGGATCACGTCCACTACACTAGTGGTTATAGTTACACCATAGTCAGAATAATACACTTATGTCTATCCCTAAAAAAATTGACACATCCCACTAAAATGATTCATAAATCCCATTGCAGAAATTAGCCAATTTACTAAACTTACCCGGTCTCTGCAATTATTTCTGGAGCGACATAAGTTGGTGTACCGCAGACAGTGTAGAGCGGTCCATCCACTATTGTAGCCAGTCCAAAGTCCCCAAGCTTCAAAGATTTTGTTTTATCAGGATATTCACAAACCTTAATAAAAAGATTATACATTGACATAATTTGTTTAAACACAGAAACACATCAAACGGACATACACAAATGAGAAGTAGGTTGGTGGAGGAAAAGCCACTGAACTGACAATTTTATTGCTTTGAGAATGCATAGACGTTTTAGTCCCCATCACGGTTTTTACAATCCTGTATAAATATGTTGACAAGTGAAGGACAACCAAACTCTCCAGACATGATCTAGTACTTGAAGCTGGCTTCCTAATGATTATGGTGAACATCATCAATTTTCATTTAGTTTTAGAAATCAACCACATGGATTTAGTGGCTTTCACCCAAGCATACATACAAGCTGGTGTGTGTTCCCTGGATCCTTTCTTCATTTAGTGGTTAATGGTTTATTTTTTGGGAAAAAGGACTTTTAAAGATATGCAAATGAGCCTCACAGGCTCCTGTATACATCACAGAACACTTTTCTGGCCCCAAGTTTATTCCTTGAATTTATGAAGAGCTCTAATTTTATTCATGGTTCACATTTAAATTGTTATTGGTTCATATTCATGTCTTGTTTCCAATTGTAATGCTAATAAAAATAAAGGGATAGTCTGTATATCAAATATTAATGATCTATCCTTAGTTTAGGTCATCAATGTAGAATTAGTTAGGGTCCAACACTTAACACTGCTATCACTTAGCTGACTCCAGTGCCAGAAATACACAATGGAGCAGATTTATCAAAAGTGTTGTAAGGTGCACGATGCAGAATTAGACATTCGTTTTATTCCGTGTCTTATGCAGCATGATAAATCTGGTGTAGTATAAGGATGTCTAGTCATATTTTGCACCTCCTACTAGCTGGCTGAGTTTATGCCAGAAATCTGGCACATTAGTATAATTTTTGGCACACAAACTTTTCCCCCAAAAATCTACACTCCCTTATTCGAGGGGGTATGCCACTTTAATTGTACTAGCCGTAAAAATGGTATTAAAGGAGCAATACATCCTCTGCCCACAAAAGTCCACATACAGGGGGTCCCTTTAGGATAGAGGACCCTGAGCAAATGCCCAGTTTGACGCCCCCTAATGCCAGCCCTGGAGGTTCAGCGCCAGTAAACTAACAAGGCCATCTCTGCATTACACAATTCTAGCACTAGAGGCAGCATTGAACTACTTTTTGGTGGCAGATATGGAAACCCCTAACCTGATATTGATGATTTATACATAAATTATCAACCTTATATTCCTTTCATCCTTTACTTTCTCAGTTAATATATAAAATAATATAAAAGAAAAGCTGCATTGTGATTGGTTAAACCAACAACAGTCTAATATCTTTAAGAGTATAATATGATTATAGAAGGGGAGCGGAAGATTATACTAAGACGACTACTTCAAGACTAGACAATGTTATATCATTAAAATGATGCCTAGAAAATCCATTCTCTATCCCACTCCAAAATGCCAATCACAAGGTACAAAATCCAGGCTTGGAGTCTAAATAATCTATTTAGGACTTATCTATAAAATGGTATTAGCTTCTATTTAAAACTAACACCGGTTATCTTCTTATAGACTGCCACTATAGTTTAGTACTTAATACATGCAATGCTTAAACTTCTCTTATGTCACACAAGGTTTCAGAAAACATCCAACGGGACATGTTCAAAAATGTGAACCCTGATACTCATACAATAAACTCCAAAAATAAAATTGTCAAGAATGTGAAAATCACTGATTATTTGCTTAAAAGGCAATTTGTCCTCACTGTCCAATACTGGCAGGGCACAATGTGCCAGTCAGGGCTGGTGCACAGCGGGATCTGTAGAAATTAAACAGTTTTTGTATTTTCCATTAGAAAGCCGCTAAGCCACATACTGCAATAATAACCTGACTTCTCCATCAAGTGCCATTCCACAGTGCGAAATATTCATGTCTACTGCAGCTGTTCATACTAATGTGTTCACTGATTATTCTCCAGGAGAAAAGCTCAGAACTTCATCTACAATACATGAATATATGAATGCTGTGAATGGTTACGACCAGGAGCAATGAATACATGGGTTTGATTTTTTATTTGTAAGAATAGGACTGTTCATACAATGGAAAAATATTAGGGTAGCAAATAAACTTTTGAAAATGTCTTTAAATCTGGCACCAACTGCATTAAATTTATAAATAAATGACACATAATATTTCTTGTCCAATACATTACAATCAAATGGTTTACTGCTGGCGCTAGTGCAGTGTGCCGCTAAACATGCAAAGCTTGGTAGGGAACCGAGTTCTAGACCAGCAAAGTAACCTCTACATTCTTGGCATCAGTGGGAGGGTCAGAGAAGTTGGATCCCCATTGTTATAAAGCTATGGCATATCCAAGCAATAAGTACTTTTTACAGGGAAGCTACCTGGTTCCAGGATAGGGTGCAATTACATGCAACACTAAAGAGTTTGTGGCAACTCAATGTACACATTTTATTTGCTCTCTTAGTTATCAAAATGGAATCCCCATTACAAATACAGTAGATAGTGAAAACTTTGTTTATAAAACATAAAACTTCACTATTGGGTTACCAGGAAAAGGGAAGAAAAATGTCCTTCGCCCATCACCAATTGACTAAATTGTGTGCGTGAGATTGTATATATATAGTAGGGAAGATAAATTATATCTTCTCCACCGCTTTCTGGTAGAATAGCTACATGAATCTCCCCCTCCCTGACAGTTATGTGGCTTCTCTGACCCGCACATCACTTTGGGCATATAGGGGCGGATGGGCAGATGCGTGTACCCATGATGGAAAACCGGCAAAGACTATACCATGGTTACTGGAAAGCCTGCAGGGAAAAGTTCAAATGGTGTTCAAAATGCCAGTCTTATTACATTCACCCCAGTGACTCCTAGCAGAGTGACTTCTCTCCAATGGTTTCTGTAAGGACCAAAACATCACTTGCTATTTGTAAAATGGAGAGCATAATAATTCCTGTATTTATATAGCGCTCACCAATTTTGCAGCGCTACACAGAGCGCCAGATCAGTTCCTTTCCCCAGCAGGGCTCACAATCTAATCAACCTACCAGTATGTTTTGTAGTATGGTAGAAAACCGGAGGATCTGGAGTAAAGTTGAACCCCCCTCCCACCTTGTTCAAATCTAACAAAATTGGTGTCAAACATTTGTGCTACATTTGTCCAGAAGAATTTTTTGTTTGTGCCACTATCGTTTTTAAGATATTAATAAAAGTTTCCAGAGGCCAACCAGTCCCCCCCCCCCCCACATTAACCAAATGAAACTAAACTAGTGCCAATCAATTCTGCTACATTTGTGCTGCTCAAAATTTTGTTTGTGCTGCTTTTGTTTTGAAGATAAACAAAATTTTAAAAGGTCAAAAGGTCAGTCACCCCCCATTAACCAAATCAAACGAAAGTGGTGTCAAACTTTTGTGCTACACTTGTAGGAATCCAGGCAACTCCATTACCAAAAAATTATGCTTCTTTTTAGTAATACTGGATATAAATATCCTATATTTTGGATAGCAAGGAAAATCTTGGTTTGGAAAAACTTTTAAATTCCAGGCCCCCACCTAGTGAAGGACATATTACAAGTTTGTTTTACTTCAATTTGAGTAGAAATCAAGTTAAAGACTTCTCAGTCAAATCTCACCAAATATTAGGACTTGGAACCTTTTCATGTGTGTATGACAAACTGCATCATTTCCAACTTACCAGGAGGTTTTCAGGTTTGATGTCTCTATGAACTATATGAAGGCTGTGAAGATATTTCATAGCACTAGCAAGATTATATATCATTGCACTGGCGTCTCGTTCTGTATACTTTGTTGAAGATGTAATTGCATCAAATAAATCGCCACCCTGGTAAACATATTAATTGTTTAGGATACGAGTTGTACACAGACATAATTGATAAAACATGGATATTTACCTTTATAGTTAATGTGACAATCAGAAAAATATATCAGCATGGTACCACCTGTTCAAATCTGTTCACATGTAAAATCTGCGCTATATCTGCACTCACACTAACCTATCCCCAATTGGATGGATATAAATGAAAGCTAAACTAAGCTCAGACTACCTGCACATGATTGTGGCCAAGATCAGCTGTGAAAAACATTCTGGCATCCATTTTTCACAGATCCTCATAATCTATCGTCCATGAGCTATCCCTGAAAAACGCTTCTGACTAGACCAGGCTCTACATTCTAAGGATCAGTCCGTTACAATAACTTCTGTGGGCAGTGATCCAATAAAAAAGGTTTGCATTTAGTGCTGTTGTGTGCCTCCCATTCATAAAAAAAGAACAGACAAAGGTTGGTTTTCACTGTTGTGTGCATATTCCCTAATGGAGGGAAAAAGTGGGAAACAGTTCTATGAAAATAAATAATATCTGGAAAGATGTGGATAGTCATACCAGCAGGGTTGTACATAATGGGGCAGATTTATCAAGCTGTCTGAAAGTCTGAATATTTCTAGTCCCATGGAAACCAATCACAGATCCCCTTTAAAATATCCATGAGCACTGGTAAAATGAAAGCTGAGCTGTGATTGGTTGCCATGGGCAACTAGAAATATTCAGCTTGATAAATCTGCCCCAATATTCCACATTCAGCTCTGATTTTTATCCAAGTGAAGGTTTTATTCATTAAAAAAAACACTCCAGTCAAAGCTAATTGACTGAAGTGAATAATGTAGGGGCTCTGCTGGACAATTAAAAATTAAAAGGGGTCTCTACTGGACATTTAACAATTAAAGGGGGCTCTGCTGGACATTTAGCAAGTAATGGGGGGCTCTGCTGGACATTAATTCATTAAATTGGGACTCTGCTTGACATTTTATTGAGTAGAGGGCGCTGCTACTGGACATTTTATTAAAGAGTAGTTGTGGCATTTCCCACCCTAGTCTTATACTCAAGTCAATAAGTTTTCCCAGTTTTTTTTGTGGCAAAATTAAGTGCCTCAGTTTATATTCAGGCCGGCTTTTACTCAAGTATATCCGGAAGATTAAGTATGTGTCAGGATATGTGTACATCATAGCATGCCGCAGTATCAAATCCAACAAAATATTTTACATAATAATCCGACATTAACCAAAAAACTTAAGTAATGAGTATGTACAGTAAAACTGAAAGAAATAGAAACCTTCCCTTTTTAGAACATAAAAAAGGATAACGTGACAGATAGTACAAATATACAGATGATCATATCATGGCGATGTTTAAATAACAATTCCATTCAAGAGTTACCTAATATCTGGATCTGCTTTATTATCCTATTACAATCATGTAATCTTATTACAGCCTCTGTTGAATGCCCACTTATGATTAATGAAATTGGGATAATCCTCTTACCTTGACTAATTCCATCACAAGATACAGCTCTGACGTGGTGTCCATCTCCTCTATGAGCATAATAATGTTGGGATGTTTAACTTGACGAAGTATTGACACCTCATTCTCAATCAGATGCTCCTGTAAGGTGAGAGGACACCTTGAATTAGTGGCAGAAGCATCAATTAAGGAAATCATTTTAAAATACAGAGTTTCTTTAAGTTTCAAGCCACAATAGTTTATAAAGAATTCATTATGGATTTGAGGGGTAACCCCTTACATGATCAGGCTGTTCACACCTCTCAGTAGGCTACAATGATGACAGATCAGTATATGCACCATAAACGCACTACTTCTTTGGTATAAAAAGATAATTCTAACTATTTTCTACAATACTTAAATGCATCTTATAATCTTGTCCACTCCTAGGCAATGTATTCATACCAAGAATGAAACCAAGTAACCAACAAATGTGCGGAAAGTTTGGGAAACTGCAAACCTCCTACCAAAGACCTTGACAATGCGGCAATAGATATCCAAACAAGACGTTTACACACAAGAATATGGGTTACGTTTGATAACACACTGTTACATGATCAGTAACTCAAGGCAAGTAGCAAGTTAAAGGTCACAAGAACTGTTCAAGTGCTTTCAATGCGTTTCACTTTTTCAAGCTATCTAATGTTACACCATTAGGCTAATTATACAATAAGATAACATCACAAGCAGAATGAATACAATAAAGCTAAATAAACCTAGGACAATAGATGTGTACTAGATTAGTACAAAACAACTGGTTAACTGCAGAACATTTTAACCAGTTCACATGGCAGCACAAAAGAATACTTGACCTTGTATTCTTGGCAATTTCAATTGAAGCAAAAAATCCAATTGCTTCTCATGTTTACAAATACAGTAGAACTGTTTTTACAGGATTTAAAAGAAGTCTATACTTTTGTGGTCTATTTTCCTTAGATCATCTGTGTTAGCTGTGGTGCTTATCATAAATTGGTTATATATCTCTACGAGTAATTCTTCATAAAGATTCCCTAATGGCTCATGACAACCGCTTCAAGTAACAGAACAAAGAGAGAAAGAGCCTAGAAGAAGATGGCAAAGAAATCTCAAATTGTTGAGTGTAGCTTTTTGTGAGTTTTTGTCTTTAGCTTTAAGATTTTTTAAATATACCTAGAACTTTAATTAAATTCATATGGTGTTAAAGGAAATATACCATTTCAAATGGTAGGTGTAAGCTGTAAACACCGAGCACCAGCTCAGGGTGAGCTGGTGCCAGTGCTTAGTTTCGTTAGGGTTAAAACCGCGGTATCGCGGTTTTAACACTTTTTAAACTTTATAGCAGAAGCTGCTTCGGCGCTGCGCGCGACCGTGCGCGCGCAACGCCTGCGGCACGAAGCGCCGAAGCAGTTTCTGCTATAAAGTTTAAAAAGTGTTAAAACCGCCTACCATTTGAAATGGTAGGTTTCCTTTAAGCACATGTGCCAAACATAAGGTCGACAGGATAAATCCAGCCCATCAACTAATTTTATGTGGCCCCTGGTGTCTGCTTGATTGAGGTTTGTAGATGCAGCCCAACAACGGCAGGTCCTAAAAGTTTGACGTAGCAAAGTTTTTCCACTATTTTCCTACATTCTCTTCTCCACCCTCTGTTGGGCCGACCGCCTCCACAACATAGCATCATTAACAAGCCGGACACCATTATCTTTTCAAAACTTGTTGCGGGAGAAGCAGCCAGTAATGCGGGAGAACAGTCATAATTTGTTAATTTAGATCCCACATTGCTACTTCAAGGCATTTGTACGGCTAATGTGGCCTTCAGTGAAAATTAGTTTGACACTATAGTGTCCTTGGTCAAACCAAAAGGAATGAAACACCAAGGATATAATCAGGATTACCTTTCCACAGCACTTTGCCTTGTCTATGATTTTTAATGCATACTCTTTTCCTGTAGACCTGTCAAAAAGAGAAAATATATATATTTAGTTAGGAAATACATACTTTTCGCTCATGCCAAGGATTTGTCAATTTTAAGGTTTTTAGAAAGCAATTAAAAACCCCATCTAACTAAATAGTATGGAAAGAATGAATATGCAAATTCTGATCTAAAATAGTATTTTTGGTTTCAAAGCTCCCACTAATTATCACTTCTAAATTATGCTGTGTGAGAAGCTGAGACTGTGTGACTCACAGTGCGTGGTTTATATAAGACACAAAACAATTTCCATTGGCTCAGGGTTCGACACTTTACTGTAAACATGTCCTATTTAAAAAGAAGTGGTCACAGGGACCAGAAAAAGATACAGTAGATTATATTAACCAGTTTTTATAAAATTTAAAGGGCTTATACGGGAATAAAATACTGATGACCGATCAATATCAGCTCCTGCACTCATCAGCTATTAGAAGCTTCAATTTTTGTAGCACAGCGCTCTACATTGTATAGCACAATTTTCATAACATGTGAATACAGTGTTTGGTAATTATCCTGTGATCCTCTGCAGAGAACCATCAGGCTTCACCATAATATAATGCCAGCCGCACTAATCACAAAAAAGTTTAAAAAAAGAGACTGAGCTTCAACCAATGAACATGACGTCCCAGGTCTGCAAAGTGAAAGTGCAATTAATAAGTGCGCCATAGACACTTTGAACACATTTACGGTATTAAGAACTCACACAAAAAGCAGATTATTAACAAGTATATATATATATATATATATGTATTAACACACTGTACACACCTTTCAACACATTCTTTCACAACAGCAAAGTTGCCATCTCCAATCACTTTCCCTATTTTATATTTCTCCAGGATTGTGGAAGCATCAAGATACCGATTTCCATTGAGTCCTTACAAAAAAAAAAAAAAAAAGGTAATCGTGAAATACAAAAGAGTATTTTATTACAATGGACTGAATGATACAGCGACCAATTAGACACTACCAACAATACTACTGCAGCAAGTTCTGAAAAGTTCTGTTCCATCCATGAACTGTAAAAGCGATTAACTTGGAAAGAATGAATGGTGCCTTTGATGTAGATTTGAACATAACATAACGAATCTGAGGGGAGGGGGGCATAGTAAATTCTAAGCACATTGTCAGCACACAGTATCTCATAGCACAGAGGAATCATGAAGTGTCTGCTCAGCCAGAGCCCGCCCACAATGCTGAATTTTATACTGACCATCACTGAGTGATAGGGCAAATAAAACGGACTAATGCAAAATATGTGGTTAAAATTATCTTTATTAAGTAAACATTACTATGGGGTTACAAATTGAGAACTTTCTTTCTTGGGCAAACCCCTTTAAGCCTAATTTGCATTGTTCTAACAATAACTTTTGGCAAGGAAGGAGCAGCAGGATATTAAAAACAAAGGTATGTATGGAATGTGGGGGCATAGCCCTATGTAACTTAGCAGATAGCTCGGGTAGGGAAATCTTGATGATAGATTCACTTTTTATTTTGCAATGGGAAGGTCACGCAGTACCGTATTAGTAAAACTTACCTTCTGGGCTATTAGGAGCATCAGGAAGACCATTCACATTAGAAATTGATCCCGAATGAGGTGAAATCTAGAAATATAAAGATTATTTATTACTACTTAATATATGGAGTCTATGACCAACAGCTGCAAACATTGCTGAGAATTGTATTTCAGATATGTATCATCTGTTATGTGTGTCACGTGGAAGCTCTCCTGACATGTATTGCATTAGTGCATATTTACATCCTTAGCCCATTGTGTCCAAAACAGTAATGGGCCTCTTAAACTGACTTAATCTGCACTGAGTGCTACTCTACTACTAACGCCCAGTTGATACTGCAATAACATAAAGCTACATATGGGTTTATCTCAGTAGGTAAATTGCTGTAAGCTCATCAACGTAGCAGTATTGTGGACAAGATTTCCCTCGTGTGATGTGACTACAAACCCCACTATGTCACTTATTGCTGCAGTTTCACCCACAGCTTTCATATTTTGGACATGCAGCAACCAACACTGAATATTAAAGAGGGCCTTTCACTATCTAACACATGTAGCAGTTAACACATCATTATGTAGGGGGCTTTACAAATTCAAAGACACTTTGAATTTTCCTTCTAGCCCCGACACAGAATTCCCCTCTACTGTCAGAGAGAAGGTACTGGAGCAGAGGAGAGGGAGTGTGTTATGATACTCTCAGTATCTCAATGAGAAGATTATTTTAACAAACAGAACCTACTCCACTCCAGCACCTCCTCTCCCGCAGTAAAGAGGGTTATAATGGCCATACACCAGGACTGATATCTCAGAAACCGTGGGAACTAGAAAGAAAGGTCAAGCTGTCCCTAAATCTGTGTAGCTTCCCAACATTATGGAATGTTCATCACCACATGTGAGACAATGAAAGGTGTTTTTTAACATTGAAGTCAGCAGAGAGTACTAATGCACGTAGTAATACAAATTCATCTGAACACATAAATGATGTACAGGTGGTCCGCTACTTAAGTATACCCAACTTACATACGACCCCTAGTTACAAACAGATCTCTGAATATTGGTAATTCACTGTACTTTAGCCCTAGGATATAATAATCAGCTGTAAGAGCTATAAAAGGTGTCTGCAATGAAGCTTTCTTGTTAATCCTGGTTCTTATGACAACCCAACATTTTTAAAATCTAATTGTCACAGAGAACAAAAAAAATTCTGGCTTGGGTTACAATTATAAACTATACAGTTCCGACCTGCATACAAATTCAACTTAAGTACAAACCTACAGAGCCTTTCTTGCATGTAACCAAGGAACTGCCTGTACAGGCGGTCCCCTACTTAAGAACACTCGACTTACATACGACCCCTAGATATTGGTAATTTATTGTACTTTAGTCCTAGGCTACAATGATCAGCTGTAACAGTTATCACAGGTGTCTGTAATGAAGCTTTAGTGTTAATATTGATTCTTATGACAACCCAACATTTTTAAAATCCAATTGTCACAGAGACCAGAAAAGTTCTGGCTGGGATTACAATGTTAAAATATACAGTTCCGACTTACATACAAACTCAACTTAAGAACAAACCTACAGACCCTATCTTGTATGTAACCCGGGGACTGCCTGTACTTTAAAACGTATATCTGAATATGAGGCTCTTTCATCATTTACAGCAGCAGACACTTGATCCTTCCCGATTTGTGTGATGATTCACTGGACCCGCCTGACCACAAAGCAAAAATTTGACATTTCCAGACTATAAGTCAGGAAAACTGTAACTTTACAATGGAAATGAAAAACAGAGGACTGGGAAATTGTGTATTTTCTATTCTATTTTTAAGTCTGCCATGATTTTTCCACCTGTGAAATCGCCATCCTGTAGTTCCCGATGGTGATTTGCAAAGACAAAATATTTTACAGATACAGCTAGGCACCACTCCCCCACAACACCTATAATGTTGGTTATTTTAAACACTTTACTTTAAGGGTTTTGGCTTCTCAAATTTGGCTACATCAAATTTAACTAAATGTTACTACATAATGAAGGTGAAAGGAAAGTCTTCCGTTCCCCATAAGGTGCCATGTATGGATGGCGCTCCCTTCCTGTCATGCTGCTATACCGATTTTATGTCCTAAATTACTTAATTACGGAAGGTGCGTAAAGAAGATGTGATCTTGGCCTTACTGTGAATCAGTAATAAATACATTTCAAATGTCATTAGTTACAAAAAGTACACTAAGAATATATTTATGTTTTTAAATTTTTCATGAAATTCAAGTTGCTTTTAGAAGTACATAATGGATCAGATTTTGGAGCTAAAATGGGGGCCATTAATCGATTCCCCTATCTTCTAGCCATGGCTGTGATCACAGCTATAGCTAGCAAATAGGGGCGTCAATTTGCCAGATTGGCTGCCGGCAATATGTCCAGGTCACGCGGGATGCATGGGAACCAGCCACGTCTATTATCAAATAAAGTTGTATAAATAAACTACCCAAACTGTCAGTGTGCACTATGGCAAGTAAATGAGGTTTATAATTCATCATCTCAAACTTGGTGACATTTCCTCTGTTCGCAACTTCCATGTCACAGGTATATTATAAAAACATCACTTAGCACAAAATCCTCATAAAATAGTCATAAAATTTGTAATTGGTTTCTTGTGAAAAACTGCTAAACCACATCCAACTTATGTTTTCTAGTAAGTGAACACTGTATAAAGCTTTTCATGTAATAATTTCATCTGCTACTTATTAGTCGTTTCTGCTTACAAGTACAGTCAGTAACAGGCGTAAGCAATTTGTGTAGACAGAATACGGCACCACTAAATATAATTCTTTATAACACTGATCATTTTCCATGCTTTACTAGCAATTCATGATCTACTAATACAAATGCAACATTTGGAAAACTTCCCATAGTTCAATTAGACACACTGATGCTGTCAAAATCACAACCAGGAACCCTTGTTATATATTAAAGTAATTTAGAAATACAGTAAAAATTTCCTACACAGACCTCAAGCACAGGGTGACATAGAAGTCATGTATGTGACCTCTTAGATTGGCTGGGTTGCATACAAAAGCCATGTAAGCCATATAAAGCAAGCAAAATTCTTCAGACAAACAAATCATATGATCTATAGTAATCCTGACACTGGAAATATGCTGCCAAATAGCAACAGTGCAACAATCCAATTATTTATCTGGCTCTACTCACTTTAAGGTTTATAGTGTCTGTTGTTGATGACCGGCTCCCTTTGTCACCCACCAATGAGCTTTTGTTGAAAAGTGCAGCCCCGGGGGTCCCAGTTTTAAATCGGCCTCCTCCCACCAGTAAAATTCTGCAAACTTGTTCTGCCATTGTCTAGTTGCCATTTAGCAACCCTTCACGTGGTGCATAAAATGGTGATCTGCAGTCACACAGTGCTCACTGCTAAATACACCATGCAGTGATAGGGACAGCATTAGTGTAAGGACAGGGAGAGGACTTCCTGTCTTCTCAGTTTGAGATATAAAGAGACACTTAGCTATCAATCAAAAGAAGGTGAGGTGGTTCACTGGCAGCCTGGAGAATCATGACTCTTCTATTCAGAGTTTGACTCTTTGTCTACTCATTTGCATATCAGAGAAGCAGCTGTAGTGAAGGTATGATGCCTCAGTGGCAGATGATTTAATGTGTGCGTGTGTGTGTGTGTGGGGGGGGGCGGCGACTGCTTTTAACTCTTTGCCAGCAGTTATTACTGGTGTGAGGGTTACAATTCTGGTGAAAGGTCTTCTTTAAATGTAGAAATTCAATAAAACAAGAGGTGAAAGAAGAAAGTGTATTTATTAAATTGTGTTATGTTTTTTTCCCATATTAATCCATATCTATCAATCTATATTTTTTCTCTACATATGACCCTATTTTATCCTGACAAGCAGTTCCTTTCACAATCCCTGGCCAATCACAGCCATGGTTAGTTGCTAGGGGCATCAATTTGCCAGGCTGGCTGTTCGGCCGCCGAACCCGACCATCAGGTCCATTCATCTCCAGGTCCAGTATCTCTATCCTTTGTTAATTATAATTGGTTATGGTTGGTTAGAAAAATTACGGAAGGGAAAGCTGAGCTACTGCTATAAAGTTTGGAGTGAAATGGTTTCAGTCTTGTGAGTAGTAGTAGTATTTTTTCTCCATCCCCCTATCTTTTCTTGTTCCCAGGTCAGTATGGACAAAAGGGTGGGGAGAGAGAGAGAGAGAGGGATAAAGTGGAGGGAGTTAGTGCTTAATTTGTACATATTAATATTAATCTTTACACACAATCCCTGGATTTTCTAATCTCCTCAGAGGGTCAAAAGCCTTTTTCATTTTTCTGTTTTCACCCTTCTGCTTTTTTAGTATTCTGTGTACGAATCAATATATGGTCTTGTTTTCTGCGTAACAAATTGTACTTCCCAGTGACAGTATTTAATATTGCATGCCGCATAGTGGGAAGGTGAGAAAAAAAAAATGAAACCAATGACACCTTTACTTTATTCTTTGAGTTAGTATGATCACCAACATACCAAATTTATATAAGTTTTATTATGTTTTAATATATTTTTTAAATTAAGAGCTTTGTACAAAAAAAAGCTTTGTTTTTTCCCCATATTTATGCTTTGGGGGTGTTTTCATTGCTACCATTTTGGGGACTGTACAAGATTTTGATCCTTTTTATTCAATTTTTTAGGTGATGCAAAATGGTGCAAATGTGACATTTGGGTTTTTACTATGTTTTTTATCTTTATGATTTTGTTCATTTCTTTTTGGTTCTGGGGAGAGGGGGGTGATTTAAACTTTACTTTTTACTTACTAATCACTTTACTTTACTTTACTAATCACTCCTTCCATATACTGCAATACTACTGTGACAGGCCCTGGAGTCTCACAGACACTTGTCAAGGCAACAGTTTGTCGCTTCCCCCCATCCAAAATGGTGGTGTGAACATGCATGGCTTTGTCGGTGGTATTTAAATGGTCAACATGTGTGATTGGTGCTAGCCAGCTCAAGCTCAGCCCTCTTCATACATCCTTAATAGCACTATAACATCATAGTATGGCACATGTCGTTAAGAGGTTATTCTAAAGCCTACTTTTCTAATCTTGTAATTTTTTACAGGACTTCGTATACACTACTCACTACAGGAGAAAGAAGAAGCAGAGAAATGGAACAAAGAAGCTGTTTTATTTAAGAAAGTATATAACATAATTTACTATTATCACCTGTTCTATTAATTTATGTAATTAAAAATAATTTGCTTTCAAACACTTAGTTACACTTTAAGTACTTCTACAAACTCTTTTGCATATAATTTATGTTTAGCGACAGGTTCAAGTCCTACAAAGCCATTTTCCTCTTAACCCCCCACCTCAGTAAAGATACCATAGTAGCTAAGATAATCTAGTTTCTGGGGTGTTATTAACTTCCTCCCTGAAACATTTGGGTTGAGAAGCAGCATTTTACATTGTGGGAAACAAAAAAAGTGATCGGTTTGCAAAAAAGTTGTTATTCCTTGTAGTATGCAGTATCAGTCATTTTTGTGTCTTATCAGCTTCCCGTTTTGTGTTGATGGAATCCAAAAGTATATACCATCATTCCACAGATTGTGGTAGCTACTTATACCTAAGTCATTTTCTAGTTTTAGGTATCAGGTAAATATTTCATAGCTTGATATCTTACCTTTAGACCCCGGTAACTTCCTGGACTTGTTGGTGAAGAGCATGAAGATTTTGTAGATTTGGGTGTGGACAGCTGGCTACTTGGTGTTCCATTCACTGTGATATAAGAGGACATTATGATATAAGTAGTTCCAAAATCATGTATATACAGTATGGTTGATGTTATAGCAGGCATCGAAAACATTGAGACTAATCAGTGCTTTTTATTCTAGGATATAGGAGCTCCAAATGTGGCATTTAATATTGTTAGTATTTAACAGTAACATGCAGGCTGATATGTTCTTATTCTGGCTCTTTCAGCCATGTATGGTTTATTTATAACAAAAAAACCTTAATTCAGTAATTCTAGTGAATACATAGTTCCGGGTCTACACAGGTTGATCCTGCCAGTAGTATATGCTTGTTTTAAAGATTAAGCCATGCATGTCTAAGTACTGACAATTCTTTAAGGTGAAACTGCGAATGGCTCATTAAATCAGTTATGGTAAATCATCCCAATGTGGTTGTAGCACTGAAATAGTGAATGCAACCTGCTGTTGCCTCTTGCTGATGACATAGGAGTTTCATATCCCAGGACATATGGTAATGAGCAGATCCGATTCTTTTTGGAATAGAAATAATGGTTTGGCAATGGGTGTAACTAGGAGAAGTAGCAGACTTTGGATGATGTGCACTGTTATATACATGTTATATAAATTATACCAAACAAAGTATACATATGTTCCATTCTTTAGGATGGAAGGTTGGGTTGCCGGGCCCCTGTCGTTGTGGGCCCCATAGCAGCTTCTTTGGCTGCTACCCCTGTAGTTACGTTTCTGTATACATCATTTACCCACTCAAGATTCAAAGCTGTCCTTGTGAAATATGTAAGAAAAACATTTGCATCTGTAAATCTTTTCTTATAGGAAAATTGTGGAAGTATGATGTTTTGGTATTACTAATAAAATGTATTTAGTGTGTACTACAAAGTTATTGATCAGATATAAGTGCTTTACACTCACACAGGTATTTTGTCTCACTCTTTGAAACAGTAAAACAAGAAACACATAATATATAGGGAAAATTGTACTGCATATTTTGGAATCAACTCCTGGTTTTGGTAGTTTGTCAATCAAGGAAGGCCTTTTAGACATGTATACACTGACCAAACTACTGACTTTGATCAGTTTCAACTAGTTATGGTAGCTTATCTCCTATGCAAAAGGAAAGGGGATAACTTGCTGATTGTGAGGGTCCAACTGTTGGGACCCCAACTGAGCATAAGAGCGAGAACCTCAGCAATCCTTGGGAAAAACCTTTTAACAATACTTTATTTAAACATGTTTTCAGCAAACCTGCCACCATAGCCCCAGCACCAGATACCATCTACAATATCCAGGACCATTTTCTACAAAGAAGGCAAATACTAGAACTGTACAGTGAGACACAACAGCTACTGGCTTAAAACCAGTAGGACAAAAGCACATCATTGCACTTATGTAACAGAAGTACATGTATTCATAAAAAAGCACAAAAAAACCCACTGTGTGTCTAACAAACATTGCATACGTCAGTTGCACAATGTAATCGCATAAGGAATCCTGTTCAGCATGCTTATGACTTGTATTCTGAGCTAGTGGGAAGAACTAGTTGATATCACTCCCCCCTCCCCTCTCCACAGATCACTGTGTAGTAACAAAACAGAATTCAGCAGAAACTACCATTTGCTTTTATTTATTGTGAACCAAACATACCTTGAGTGCTGTAGCTACATTGATGCGTTGAGCCATCAGTGTAATAAAAAAATATTAGTTTTAATTAAAAAATTGCGACTTGCAACTACTCCACATAGTGTTGGATGGCCAAAGTATGTATTGGGACTATACCTCTATCTATCCTAGGACCTCACCTGCCAAGAGGTGAGTTGAGGCACTCACCTCGGGGGGCGCCCCCAACTGGATGAGGGTGTGGACTAGTGTTATGTGTAAAGATGATGAATGTGGACATGGTTTTGGCCACATTCAGCTCCTCTAGCAAGATGGCTCACTTGGCCTCGTGCTGGCTGAACAAAAGGCATACAAACATGTAAAGAAGCCGCTGTATAAATGCCAATATAAAACTTTAAGGGATGGTTAAGCTCAGATGTTGAACAGTACAGCATTATGGATCTTGACAAAAGGTGAACTTGCTGATGAGCTAATAAAGCCAAGAAAGAAAGCCACAATCAGAATGGCTCACCTGGGGACCTTGCTGTGGAATAGGCACTGGAGTAGTAGCCAGTCCTCTTTACTGCTTTCATTTTACAACAAGGGTAAAGATATCAAGATAATACATTAATGTACAATTTCTGTCTCTAGTACACATACACTAAATTTCAGCATTATCTGGATTAGGTCTTCTTTACATAGAGAAAGCCCTTTCTCATAATTTCCTCTAATGTGTACAAATAAATAGACAGGAAAATGCGCCCAACTTGTAGATCAGATCAGTAACCGTATATATTTTTTTCTTGTGTAGGTGTTAAAATTAAACTTATAAGAAGGATGGTATATCTGTTATATTAAGAGTGGCGCACATCTTAGAACTTTTTTGTCCAGATAACAATTGCTTTGGAAAAAAACAGTAAATATAGATATCGAATGATAGAAATTCAATTCATATAGATAAAAGTAAATTAATTTTTTATTACATTTACTTTAGTAAGTATCAAATATGAGTGGAAATAGCTTGAGGAAGATGCCACAGAATAGGCAATTTTCTGTCCTGGTAATTCTTTGTTATGGTTGTAGCAGCTCAAGTTATGTGGCTGCCTCCAAAATCATAAAAATATAACATATGCAGTCAAGAATATTAATTGATCAAAAATGGGTTTATTTTTCTTTTAAATAGGAAAACTACCTATAACTACCTATAACAGGTTACATAACTGTTTACAAATATGCACCATTCAATGGTTAATGTCTGAGCAGAACAACAAGGCCCATTACCTGCTCCTGGTGATTTGCTTCGTCGTGAAGCCCCAGGACTCTTGGAACCAGTTTGCCTTTGGGAACGGGAATAGGAAGTTTTCAATACACGACATTCTGAAAAAAAAAAAAACGTGATGTTAAAGGCTCTATTGGAAGACACAGGGGTGGCATATTGTATGCGAGTGGACAAATCGTGGGGTCATAGTTAGAGGACTGGGAAAACCAGATGTAATTTTACTGAAAATGAGGGGTTGGAGATATTGTCTACTTTTATTCTTTATCTTTCCTTAACACTGATAAAATATATTATAATTATGTCATTATAGAAACAAGCAAAACATGATAATTATGGAGCCTAAATGGGCTTACAATATGGGAATGTCTAGTGTCAGTGCCTAGGACAGGGTGAGCTCTGAATACGGCCCTGCTGACCCCAGTTGCAAAAACTCCTTTAGTAGTTACACACTATGTTCTATGCAATATAGCCAGTAACATGATGTTTAGTTAAGTTTTACATAGAAATTTGGTACATAAATAATGTATAGTCCATAAATGTGAGATCATAATTACCACTGTGGTCCAAAACAAAGTCATCCTGCGCATAGCGGTATTTGTCTGGTCCACAGGCAATAAACACATCATCATCACCAAAGAAGTCCTGAAGACATGTAACCTAAAAGAAATGTAAAAAGAAAACACTAAATTACAATGTATATTAAGATTTATATGACAGCAATGTTCTACTGTTCCTTAACTTACTGATAACTCAGGAACATCACACCCAATCTGTATCAAAGAACATCAATGCTCAATAATGAGGAAGCCTATGCTACAAATTATGGGCATGTATGACTGCTATTTCTATACAAAGTGAGACTGTGAATTCCTGCCAGTTTGGTCTGTTATTTTATGGCAGCAGGGTACAGAGTTTGGCCTCTGCACAGCAAAGGTTGAATTTGATACTTAGAATCTGCAGAAAAATTCTAAAACCCAGCACAAATTATTTTATGCTGCAGCAATTTTTATACAAATCCCATCCACCATCTATATATAGCTGCAGGTTAGCTGCTTGCAATTCTTCTGCGGCAATTCAGTCCAATGTGTCCTGGGTCTACAGAGGTCTTTAGGAGTTTTGCACAATTGCAGGAACTAAAAAAACCTAATCTGTTACAACTGTCCTTGGTATCAAGGAGAACTAGAGTCCTGGCAACGCAGTAGCGGGTATTCCACAGGTCAGTATAGATTTTTTTTGGCCAACTAATGTGATGCTGAACATTTAAGGCTTCCTACTGTTTGTGCAACATCCCCCGGGGCCACATTTATTGAAGGTTTTAGACCATTTTAAGGTAGTTTTGCGACTCTTCTGAAAACTGAATGCATGCTCAGTTAGGAGGTAGGGTCTATCCAAAATAGACAGTGTACCAGAAAATTCAGCCTGTGCAACAGGAAAGTCAATGGGGCTTATTTACTAAGGGTCCGTGGATCGCATTTCCGTCGGGTTTTCTGACATTTTTGGGGATCAAGTCCCTGTGACAGGTATTTAGAAGGGGATTTTGGCGCATGCGTTCAGATTTTGGTGCAATCACTTTCATGTGACAAAAATTGGGGACGGGCCATTGGACAATGGGACTGATTCAGACAAACTGCGGGATTTAAGCTTAAAAAATGTGTCGCATCCAGTGCACTGACATACTCAAGGAGGAAGATGGTGAACTCTGGTGGACCTGATCAGTGAAGTGACACATTCAGGAAATCGGGTGCACAATCTTATTGAATCGCGGCACAGTGCATTGTTGTCGGACAATGCACTTTCGGGTACTCCTCCGGACTGGGTAAGTAAATGTGCCACAATATTGTGGCTCTGCAAACCAACTAACAGGTGGTGCAAAGTAGGAGTCTCCAGTAATCTGGCTCAGCATAAATCTGTCTACAGTTCCGGCACATTAATACTTCTATGCTCAGCTCCTTGGTGGAAGCAGTAGTGCTAGGTGGGATGCTTTTAATTTATGCAAGTCTCCAATTATATTAGGTACACAAATGTAGAATGGTTGGGAAAAAACAGGCTATGTGTTGACCTGCTTCTCAAATAAGAATCATTTGTGTGTCACAAATAGACATTTGTAAGAAAGTTGGAAACACATTTTTGGTTCCCTTTTTCAGGTCCAAAAGTTATCGATACAGAATACCAGTGACAGTGATGGGAACATTTTTCTCAAGTACAGCTAGTGGCAGTTTCCCATAGAGCCCTAGTAACTATCAGACACTAGCTGTATTTATGAAAAATGTGGTGACAGGTTCCCTTTAAGTGTGATGGTTAAATGAAACAAATGGCACAATGGTTCTGGTAAACGGAGGATCTCTGTGTGCACTTTGCATGGTAGTTGCATTTCACCAGCATACTTAACACACAGCACTATCCACTTTCTAATGATAATCCCAATAAATGTCTATTTGTGATACAAAATTATTTGAGCAGTGTGTCAGTACCCAACAGTTTTTTTTTCCTTGCAAACATACTACATATGTGAAATAAAAACAGAAGTGGTACCTACAGGGTTCCGGGTTCAGACAGGGTCAGATTTAGTTTCACAAGCCGCTGAGAACTAGAACAGTTATGCTCTCAGATTTCTCTGGTAAATCTGCCCCAATGTGTTTAATACTGTACAAACGTTATTTGCACGTTTTAAACTTCCATCAGTAGTCTGGTGCTCTTTATAGTAAAAAGATAGGGTGGGCCCCAAAAGGGATTTCCTTTGGTGGGCCCAAGGACCCTGCCTACAGAGAAAAGTATCATCTAAAATGAAATGTACACCTTTTTGTTTTTGTTTTTTAATTCTGATGGCTTACAAATAGAGATGCAAAATTATGACTATATGATGGTTACGTGAAAGTGACAGCTCAAACACACAACAACGTGATGGAGGGAAATACAATTTAACTATGGACCTAGTCTGCAGCTGTTCGTATAGTAACGAAGTCAGTTATGTTGGCCGGATAAACAAAGGGATGGTGGATAGTAAAAAAAAAAAAAAAACTGTTATATTTTATAATTATAAACTATATTCAATACATAATAATACATTATAAGGAAGCAATAACAAGTGTCTTCTTTTTAAAATAATGTTTTCATTGTCACCTAATTTGACATTTTTCCCAAACATCTGCATAAACATCCATTACCTTAAAATATTATTACATTTATATTCTTATTTGTCAAATAGTAATTGTACATATCTGCAATCTACCTGACAGCATGAGACACATTCAGAGTCTATTCCGCTCACTTTGCTGACATTTGAGCATAAAAATGTTGACAAACCGTGACACAGTGAATTGATAATTCTCCATGAGGAGCACATGACTATTTCCATGGCAGCAATAGAGGAAAGAATGGTAATACACCAATCACACTGTTCTAATAATATTGCATTCCACTCTGCTCTAAAAGTTGGATAACAAAGGAAAAAAATCCTTCCATGGAGGCAGAGCGCCAGCAAATTGTGAAAACAGCTGACTCAATGCAGCTGCATAATGTCAGTGAATACATTAACCAGCAGAATGTGGGACTGTGTGAATGTCCCTCCCTTGGGAGCTTAGCCTATCTGCTTGTATTCTTCAACCCTCTCCAGTGAACATTCATGACATTTCAGAAAAATCACAACAATATGACTTGCAGCACCATCATGCGACTTTGGCAAGGCTGACAGATACTAACAAACGCTTGGATTACAAATGTATGACACACCCATACACATAAATGTGAGAAACTGTGCAAAAGCTCAACAGGATGTAACATTTTTTTCAGCTTGAACAAAAATGTTTGTTGTAAATCTAGGTTTTCCCTTATAACACAGGATGTGGCAGAAAATTCAAGGAAAAGAACCATAAATTTTATTATGATAAGGAAGGGACAATCTAAAAATGGAAAATGTATAAAAATGATATACACTTATATTACCTGGGTTTTTTATGTATTAATTCCTACTGCTTTACAGTTTTAAACATAAGCATTAAAAATGGTTATTATTCAAACAGTCTTCCTGTATCTGCTTTAGAGATTTTTATGTACATCCTGTAGAAATGGTCCAAAAAATTAATAAGAACAAAAACATAATGGGGGCGCTCATTGTATTCTGGAAATCAGCTATACAGATGTTTGTGCAGGAGTTTTTTAGGACATGCTCAAAAGGACTTGTTTCAATGGGAGGCAGCGACAATTACTTTTTTGTCTGGTTGCCCTTTCTTGCTGTGATTTTAGTTGTGGACCCATAACAGAAGATCAAAACGGGTAACCCCTATTTTCATACATATTACAAAACCTGCAGAGCCACAGTAAAACATTTCAAGGATTAAAATCTCTCTAAAAATATTAGCCACTAAATATCATTGGAAGTGGCCATAGAGAAGATACATACGAGAAGCTGAATGAGGACCTGTCACTTCTCCTGTGTCTGGTACAGTAAAAACTACAAATAATATTTCTGGGACAGCTTTCTGAATTTTGTACAGTTTTGGTCCTTTATGTAATAATAATTATGTAATATTTGATGTAATTCTAACAAGATGAGAACAACATTATATACAGTTAAAAAGATTTTAGAGAAATTAAAAGACAATACTGATAACTTTCCGGATTGATGGTGGTGAAAACCGATGCGGGGAAAGCAGGTCATCTTTTGTGTGTGTGCATCCAGGAGTGAAGGATTTGCTGGCCTTCCACAGTCTAATGTTCTGTTCTACTGGAATGCCACCGCGGTCACAGTTCACAGTGCTTGAAGACATTCAGCATTGTGAGGTTACCCTCGACCTTCACATGCTTCAGAGATCCAGGGAGACATTGTAGCAACCAGTGCAGCTTCATAGACGGGCAACCAAAGTAATAAATGAAAGGAGTGAACTATGAATCCAGAAGGATTATGAAAATTAGCGTCTTAGGTTGAAAAAAAAAAAAAAAAAAGGGTGACACTTTAACCATGTAGAAATATATCAAGGTCAATACAGAGATATCCGCAAGGATCTATTCGAACCCAGGAGCATAAACATGATGCATCCTCTGAATATACTGAAAAGAAGGTTTCCACAAAAGCATTTAGGGGTATTTGTTATTATTCTCCATTATAGAAGAGAATATAACACTATTGGTAAGTAGAAACCTTCAGTTTTCATCAGTATCTTTAGTCTGGCATGGATAGAAGGATCCATTAAAACAAACAAACAAAAAACCCTACCTGAGCTTATTTTTAACATCACAATAGAAAATGCATGGCATAATTGACCCTTCCAAGCATACAAGTCTATGGGAAGTGTTCAAATGAAATGGTGTCCATTTACCATCAATATTCAGTTTCCAGGGTCATCTTCTATAGAAGAAGATAACGGAAACCTTAAACGTTGGTGTAAACTTGTCTTTAGAACAATGAAATTATTCAGTAAATGAGATGAAAAAGGCTATGATTGCCCTTCGTTAACAATATTACGGTATATAACAGTTGTTATCCAGAATTGGAGTGAAGCCGGATTGTTTTCCCCATAATATGAGAAAAGTTATCTTTTATTTACCATCATGGGGTTTATTCCAACACTGAAGTATAATAAGCTATCCTGTATTATAAACATATACAAATATGAATTATAAAAGAAATTCCCCAGTTGAGTTTGTTAACAAAAGTCTACAGGCTTGATGATGAAAGAAAACATCCGATGAAACACTTCTTAACTTAGCCCTCATGCAAACAATAATATATTACAGTGTGCTAGCCATTGTTTTAGTGGATATCTTGCTATATATGCGCTCATATGTCCTCAGCCCCATGTATGAGCCAAGAACCCTAGAGAAATAACTCAGAATGCTCCTGAAAAATACTGATGCCCCACAGATGTAATCCATGTGCTTCCAAACTTGCCACTCTGATTTTAGTTTGTTACGCTCTCCTTAAATGAAAGTGTAACGGGAAGCCAAGACATAGCTGTGAACTAATCTCTGGCTAATGGTCAGAGACAACAGCAATTTGGGCAAATGTAAATACTGGTCGTTTCCATAATTGGGTAGGATATTTGCCTGTGTTTGTTCCATTGTTTCTCCTTTCCAGGCATTGATTGAATTAGGGTACATGTATGTTCTACCACCATATTGCTTTCAGCTTCAGCCTGTTTTCATGTTTCCAACAGTAATACCGGTATATACATACTCATACTTGATATATATGTATACCCACATTTTATGGCTGGGTAATAGAATCAAGACCTCTAGGATAGTTTGTCTGACTCTGTATTTTTAAATATTTTTCCCATTTTTTTTCTTTCTTTCTTCTTTTTCAGTATATGTAGTGTGCCATTTCTTGTTCTCCTTATAATGGCCAAAGGTCATGGAGGGGACTGTAACTGTATAATTATTGCAGAACCATGTGGATAGCTAGTGGATAGTCGAAGAGGTTGTTTCCCATGGGAATATTAATATATTCATATTGCTGTATGATTATTAAGAAAGGAAAGCAAAGGGTGTGAAGTTAATGGGTGGAAATTAATTATCTATCCACCCATTGTACCTGGCAGCTCTACACACAGAACAGGGCGGAAAGGCCAATGGAGCAATGGTGGGAGTGGTGGAGAGCAGGAGATGGTGACTACAGTGAGCAATGCTATCTTGTGTAGGTTGCAGGGTATATTATAACAATGTAGAACTGATTCTCAAGTCCATCTCATAGCTTGTGCCAGTCCATATAGCTGAAACATACAAGCTGAATTTCAGGGGTAATATTATATTAACACTCCAGATGTGGCTCATGAATAAGGAGATGTTGATTACACTAATCAAGTCGTATTCTGCATCTTAATCATGAGAATTGTACAAGTGCAATGAGAAAATGATTCCTTGGACATATGTAATATTCATGCAGACACAATTGGGCACATTTATTACCGGTTTTGTGTCTGTTTTTTGTCGGGCAATCCAAGGGTTTTCTTTATTTTGCGCCTGTTTTGACAGATTTACAGGGTGTCTGCACCACAAAAAAACTAATTTTTACAAGAATCACAACTTTTTCTGCAATTCTAATTTTCTGACACTTTTTTGTGGTGCAATCTTTAGCATATAACCAGATGAACACAAAGCAAGTCCACAACTTCTAAGCCCCTTCATGAATGTGGTTTGTCATTTCTGACGCTCATTTGTTCATCTTAAGATGCACCAAATACATAAAGGCTGTGCGCCACAATATAAAATCACAATGCAAAACACTGCTAAAATCAGGTACCAAACACAATACCTGCCACTAAAAATAATTGTCTGTCACAGTGGGAGGGATAGAAATGTGTGTGGCGTTTTCAGAAGACATACAGGTAAATCATATGAGGTTTCTGCAGCTATTCCTTTGATGAGGTCAATAATAGTCAATTTTTTTCATTAAACATTGTCTAAAATACGAACAATTACAAAAGCTCAAAGTACTTAAAAGGCAACTCATGTCTTTACATCTGTCTTCCAAAAACTTGTTAGTATGTGTAACATTCTTTGCATAGATTTGGATCCTCGCAGCTCCCTCAATACTGAAATTTCCCAAGGTTACTATAGCTACGAGCCAGAATAACTCCTGCGATATAAAACATGAGAATAATAAGGATTTTACCTCTAGCTGGAAATCATCACTATAGAAAGGAGGATGTTCAAGATTTAGGTTTCCACGTTGCACAGAAATTTAGAAAACAAACTTTTCACAGAAATCTGAGTTTTAAAAACAATCTAAAAAAAGAAAAAAAATGGGTCTGTTAAGAGACTTCTGCTGGTTGTCAACCCATGGCTAAGCCTCATTGGCAGGTCTCCCTGTAGGAAGACACCTAGTAGGGAGAATCCAAAGGGGGGCCACTTGGCAGACACATTTCCTCATGATGTGCTTTTTGGACCTAACTCGAAAATAAGCCCTCGCTTGTTTCTTCTTGTCTTTTCAGAGTAGGTCTCAACTATAAGCCCTCCTCAAAAAATAAGCCCTAGCTAAAAACGCTTTGGGGGACATTTACCGAGGTCCATGCACCAGTTTTCTGATGGACTTGGCACATTATTTTTTGTGCAAACTGCCTGCGCATGTTTTAAGAAGTCGCTCAAGACCCTTTTGTGTCGCTGCTGCACTATTCTTCATGGCGTTCCAGTGAACAGTCAGACCATGTGTCACCTTTATTATGCAGAGTCTGACAGAAGTGTAGTGTGAGTCCCATGTTAAATGTGCACCAAAAAAAGTTGGGTCCATGAAGAAGGGGGGTCCACAAATCATGAATCAGGCACCCTCTGCACACTACAAAGGAAAACTGCACATAATGCAGTTTGCACGGTTTTTAGTAAATGTGTCCCTATATCTTCTGAATTGGATTGAGTTTCCAGGTACCCCAGAGAACTTGAGATCTCCATTGTTAAAGTTACAGCTGGGAGTACAATTTTAACATGCCATTGCAAGTTAATAGCTTCCTGTTTCTTAGAAGGTCCAGGGTGGTGGAAACTAAGAAAATAAACCTTAAAATGAGATGTAAATTGGTTGCATAAAGTTACAAAGCTGGAGAGCTCAGCACGGAAGTCAAGTTCCCCACACCTCAGAATGCCCCCTTCACTGTAATTGACGGCCGTATATCCAGGAATATAGGTAACTGGCTATCCTAAAGTCTGGTGAATGATGACAATCACAGCAGAAGAGGTGTTCTTGGGTATGGAGAGCTTGACTTCAGTGCAAAACTCTTGCCACTTTATACAACCAATTTACATATCACTTCAAGCTGATTTTCTGGATGAGATAGAGAAGGATAGAGGGAAATGTAGGGAAGAGGGAGTTGACATGCAATGCATTACAAGCAGGTTCATGGACAAGACATGATCATTCAAGGAAAGTGCCATTGCAGACATGAGAAATTGGGTCCAATATGATGCTAATGGACAAGAGAGTCAAAATAAATTCACAATGGAATTCAGGGTTTGGAGGGTTATTATGTTGTATCAAAAGATGTAGATATGTTCATATTATTCTTGAACATAAAAAAACCCATTTTAGTGCAAAAAGTAATACTACTATTTCTCTAGAATCAGCCATTGGCCAGTTAGCCTGAGATGAGTTCAGTCAGACCTGAATCGATCTATCTCATGACCCAATCTTTATAGTAGCTAACACTGGTAGAACCGCTAAGCACTGTGGTGTATGTTAGACTGATTTCTGACTGAGAAGTGGATTAGGAGGGAAAAAGAGGGAGGATGATTAGAACTAACGTAAATGGACCATTAGTGACCATTAACATCACTGATAGCCTCTCATTTTTATTTTGTTCTTTGTAAAAAGACATTTCAAACAGGAAAACGAAAATCACAATCACTGGATGTTTTGCCTGTATCCTCATGATAAGGATATTGAAGAGCAGGCTATAAATGTCATTTTGTTCTACAGATGTAGTAGCTCAGCAGAGATACAGTATTAGAGTGACGTGACAAATGATATAAGTACACAGTAAGTGTCATTTCATCTATTTTAAAACATATTTTCATGAATAAATTGCTAAAAAGAACTACAGTCCTCAGGAAGACGTGCAAAAATAAATAAAAAACGCTAATTTCCGAAAACGTATTGCCATGTGTGTTTTGTATCTAATTTATTAAATATTATGGAGCAAGTCTTATCTATGCAAGCTAGATGCCAGAAAAGATTTGAACAAAATTGTATTCCAGTTTCTTGAAAGTAGCATACGGATTACAAAGTAATAGGGGGATGTATCACTGCTGTTATGTCAGCGCTCAAAATGTCTCACAATTGTCATAAATTGAATTCAATTGGGACTTGCAGCTTGTTTCCATTTTAAAGAAGACCGGTTTACTTATTACCTGCTGTAAAGGGTGGAAAGTCCTCCCCATATCACCTAAAATAAATTGTACCTTAATAACAACCATTTCTCTAATATGCAAATGAGCAGAAATAAAGTATATTCGGCACAAACTGCTGGGCAGGGTTAACATCAAGCAATGTCTTTTTCATTTGTCTGTGTCAATGTGAACATCTCATTGCTAGTCATGATGTTCATAGATTAGTTTACATGTGCACAATTCTGTACAAATGTAGAAATACAAGTGCTTAGAAAAATGTCAGATAAAAAACCCACATGGGTACATATTCACAATTATAATACACTACTGAATATCAATTCTAAGAAGATCATATCCTGGAAACCAAATTCAAATCAAATGAAATGGGCTACAAAGGTGTAAGATAATAATGATTTATATGGAAGTCAGTCCTTGAAGGTCAATGCACAATGTCCATGTTTTATATTTATGTCACAGATCTCAAATCCTAAAGTAAAAAAAATAAATCAGATTTTCTAGATTGATATCCTTGTCGGCTTCTCAGGTCATTTGCTCTCAGCACGCTGCCTTTTCACTATTGATCCAAAACCTAATCTGCAAAATATTGAGTGTTAAAAAGGATGCATCAGGGCGAGTCTAATTCATTTAAAGCCATCGATGTGTCGCATTATGATCATAGCAATGCCTAGACGCAAATAAAAAGGCCATTTGTAACAAAGGGAGCTCAAAGCGTGTTCACATGTGCCGTACAGATGAAGTAGCTCCAATTTATACATAATTAAGGCAAATTCACAGGCGCCTGAGTCATCCCACTCATTCTCTGCATTAAATAGCAGGGTTACAAAGCCCTTCACCAACATCACAGAGCACAATGCACCTGCTAAAGCAGCTATGGTCTGAAGCAGCGGAGAGACAAGAAATCCATGCTGAGTCAGGAGGAAACCCCACATGAGAAGCGGTAATCCACAACCACGAGTCAATTAGCATGTTAAGAGAAAGCTTACAACCGCCATTTACTGAACACACATCAGGATGGAATATATTAGGTCTAATAACAAGAAGATGTGCAAAATATATTCCAGGATGTCACATACAAAAATATAAGAAATATATTTAGTTGAAATTCCAATTAATAATCAATGGCCTGCTCCCAAGGGCATAATACATCATTCATTGCATTGTATGCGTCCGAAATGAGGCTTCCTCACTGCCACCTGCTTTTCTCTTCATACAAATACCTCTTACATTTACATAAACCTCAAGAAAATAATAGGCAAAGAAGAGAGAGCTGAGAGCTGTAGAAGACCAAGAAAAAAATTGTACACCTTTAAGATGCAGAGATATATTATAGGCTTAAAGCATAACTAAACTTGAACAAATATGCATAAATTAATAGAACATATAATAGTAAACTATGTAGTAGGATTTAAAGAAATCCACCCCGATGTCCTTCTTTGTCCACTGCATTTTCTTTCTTATTTAAGCAGTTTGTGTACATCAGCTTTCTGTTCTGTATCTACTGACAGCTGAGAGAGAATGGAACCTGATGAAGTGTCTAATGACTTAACTCTTTACAGACAGTCTCTGGATGGTCTAATCTCCTGATAGAACTGAATCAAGCTAAATATTCTCTGGGTATGGACAGAGTTAACTCAGGGTTATCCTAATTTTCTTATCTATCTCCTGGGTACTGGACATCAGTTACACTGCTCCCAACAGGAGAAAGAAGGAGCTGAAAAAGAGAGGGAACTATTTTTCTTAAAGGACATGTACCATCAGTTTGACTGATAGTTGCACTTACAGGCTGGCTGGATGATGCCATTCCTGAAACAGTCCAAAATAAGAGCAGGAACAGAAAAAAAGCTCAGGCAGACTTCGGCGGAGTGTCTCCCGGCCGAGGAGCCAGGAGCTGGCTGGTGACGGCTTGGAGAAAGCGGGACGGGAGCGCTCTCCTAGCTCCTAGGGCGAGAGCAAGTGATGTGAAGTGAAGTGGGGCCGAGAGGCACACAGATTACATCAGACCGACCACCACTGGCTAATTTACATATTTGTAAGTCTTTCCTATTAATTATATCATTCTTGCTTTTGCTTCAAACAGTTCCAGGAAAGGCATTACAATACCAGCCTGTAAGTGCCATCATCTACCATCAGTTAATCTGATGGTAAATGTGCTTTAATGAAGTATATTGAAAAGTTTACTATTATTACCAATATTATTTTTAGAAAATAGCTTCAAAGGTTTATTTACACATTAATGCTTAATGGCTATATCTGTACGGAATCAAGCGAGTCCATAAGGTGCCTCAGTGTTCGGAATGTAAAACCGAACTCAAACCAAAATTCTACAAACACAAAAGGATGAAAAAGTTTAGGCCACTGTCGCAAGTTGACAAAAAAAACACATGCATTGTTTGACGATAATATTGTGTTTTCAAAATGTAATGCTGTATGTGAATTAACTAAATAAATTAGTTTCTCTTGGCATCTGAAAAAAATAGCAAAAACAAGTGTCTTTTGGATTTTGGTTCATGCTTTGTATCTCATTTTCCCTGTAGTTTGTGCATACAACGCACCTGCCAAAGTTGCCCGAAAAAAAACTTTAATTAACAATACGCAAAGTAAAGACAAAAAGTCAAGAACCCAGTATGAATACAATTAAAGCAAATATGCAGCAACTAAAATATGATAGAAAAACTCAATGGAAAAACACATCCAAAACCCCATCTATCCAAACCAGCAGTATAGCCAATACGGTGATTGGAAGACTCCAGATAGTACATATAAATGTATCTTCTACTCTGTTATCTGTAAACCTGCTGCTATTATTAATGCCAACCTGTTTTATAATCCGTAAATAGCTATTGATTTTCTGAGTCTCAGTGCATTCACAATAAGCCCATAGGCAGCTACTATTCTGCAGATGGGATTGTTCCCAAGGGTATTCCATAGTTGTGACAGAACAGGATACACCACAATGAATGGTTGCCATGACAACAATGCATATTTCAAAGCTGTACAGTAAGGCAAACCAAAAAATTATACTGCAAAGCTTACCATGTGAAAGGGAACATGACCTCTTCCAGACCCTTTTCTCCTACATTTACAACCCTATTTCTTGTACATTTACACGTTGCACTGCCAAGAATTCTGATGGACATTGCTCAACTATCTCTGCCTGCTATGGACCCAGCTCTTACAATCTAAAATTTGTGTTGTAAGGATACATAGTCTTCATTTGAACTCAGGATGGCACAATGGCTTACAGCAAAACCTGACGTGACACATGACATCTGCGGGAGAAGACTGTAAAAACTAATTAACTGCTAATAACAGGAAGCTCAGGGGGACACAATGTATATTGACCACAATTTATAGCCTGATTTGTCTTTATACAGAATGTTTATTGATCAGCGTAGAATACCATCTGCCATTTTAAACAGCCTACTGCAGCATGTTATAGTGCAGGAGGAGCTGAGCAGATTATACATGTGTCTGATCTTCAGATAGCATGTATAAAGCAGCAGCAGTTGAGAAGATTGTACATTGTGTCCTATCTATAGGCAGCATGTTACAGAACAGGATCAACTAGTTTATGCATAGGTCAGATCTGTAGGCAGCATTTTATAGAGCAGGAAGAGCAGAGCAGAGCAGAATGTATATAGTGTGCCATCTATGCAACCTATAAGAAAAAGACAAGCCACTACACTAATGCTATATAATTAGTAATCTTTATTTCAGTATTACAACATTCATAAGATAAAAATTGTCATTTGTGGCCATTACATCATTTATATCATTAATAATTGATAAGGGACACTATATAGCAGTGGTGGCGAACCTATGGCACGGGTGCCAGAGGTGGCACTCTGAGCCATTTCTGTGGACACTTACCAGACAGGAACAAATCCACCAAATCTTCCTGCAGTCCCAGGCAACTTGAGAGATGCTGCTCTCAGCGCCATTTTAAAGTGACACTTGATTGGCGGTTTGGAATTGTGGGAAAGTGAGAAGGTGTTGATAGAACTGCATTATCTTTGGGGGTCCTCCTGCTGGACCCTTCATTCTTCCTCTACAGAGAGACCCTGGAGAGAAGCTACAATGATAATCTGAATTTGCCCACTTTCTTTCAACTGCATTTGTGGCCTCAGGTGCTGATACGATTAAGAAATGTGTAAGAACAGGTAGCAATAAGTTACTGCTTAAAATACTATGTTGGCACTTCACGAAAAATAAGTGGATTTTGGTTGTAGTTTGGGCACTCAGTCTCTAAAAGGTTTGCCATCACTGCTATATGGTATAATAGTGTTCTATCTGCAGGCAGCATGCTATAGAATTGCAGAATATAATATATAAAATATAAATACATGAAATTATGTAAATTCTAATTAAGTTCACATAAATTGAATCTACTATATACCAATGATTGAAATCACTTAAAAGCTGGAGTTCTGGGATAACTTGTCCAGAAAAACAAAGTTTAAGATGACATCCTGCCCTATCTGGGGCTGGTGGGTGCCCTCAGCAGAAAGATCCCAGTTGCATAGGTCCTGGAAGGTATCACTGAGGAAAAAGCAGCAGCACTCCATTGTAATCCAGTGAATCAAGTCTTCTTTTTATTCATCAGAAATACATGCAACGTTTCGACACTTTGTCGTTATCAAGCATAATAAAGACCGAGTGTCGAAACGTTGAATGTATTTCTGATGAATAAAAAGAACTCTTAAATTACCAGAGTGCTGCAGCTTTTTCCTTAGGAGTGCTGGGATAACAGAGCATGGAACTGGTTGGTAATAAGTCAATTCCTTTCAGGCTGACAGCTAACAAATGCTCCTTAATGATAATCTACCACTAAACAGACAGAAGAAACATAAATAGCAGTCAACATTTTACAGTCAGGGCAACCAAGGAGTTCCTGCGGTCCTCCTGCTAATGCACTCATGCATAAATAATACCAGTAACTACGATGATCGTTACTCCTGCAACTCCCTAAGTTCACATACAGAAGAAGTAGATTTGTTGCTTGCAGTGCTGCTATGCTAATAGGTCATTTAGTAAGCCCGTATAGCCAGTACATTATAGAGGGAGCCATAGCACCCACAAAATGCAACATTAGCATGTCTTCTGTATGATGTGATAAATGCCATGCCTCATTTTGGTAAGGACAAAGTCAATGGCTGCGAAAAGGTAAACCTTGCTGAAATAATGCAATGTATTTACAGTATTAGGGACAAAATAGGTTCGTCGCTTCTGAACTGTGTTCCTTCCTGTTATCTTCTATAGTAATTAAGTGCAGCAAGTTCTTCAAACATCTTCTATTTTAAAATGTTTCACGGAGCTGTCAAAAACCAGGGATACACTACTATTACTTACCTGTTATACCCTCCTCCTTTAAATTGAATTCACCAGGCAGGAAGCATGAGACCTGTAGTGCGGCTACAGCAGTGAGTATATATATTTTTTTCATATTTGAGCCCATGTCGTCTTCTGGACAAATTTAGGTTTCTCCCAGAAAACTAGGATTTCTGTAACTGTTCCATCTTTTCTTACCATTGTGTAAGCAAAGGATAAGGGATCATTCACAGGCTTAAAGGGAACCTACCACCACGAATCTACCTATAAAGGTAGATCGGGTGGTAGGTGGATGTAAGGGACGTGAGGAGAGCTCTTTTTAGAGCTAATCCTCACGTCCCCGCTAACTTTTGGGAAACTTTATTGAAGGAATATGTAAATTTAGTTATGCGGCTACTGGGGCGTGGAGTAGCCGGCACGAGGCTACACAGCGCGGCTACTCCACGCCCTGGTAGCCACATTACTCCTCCTACCCTGTTGTGTGTGGCGCACAGCTCCTCGTAGCTGCGCGCCCCTCGTCTGACAAGTCGGCCTCGGAGCTGGGACTGCTCAGCCGGCGTTCTGTGCATGCGCAGAACGCCATCATATCGGACGAGGGCTCCTCGTAGCTGCGCGCCGGACACAACAGGGTAGGAGGAGTAATGTGGCTACTAGGGCGTGGAGTAGCCGCGCTGTGTAGCCTCGTGCCGGCTACTCCACACCCCAGTAGCCGCATAACTAAATTTACATATTAGGTTAATAAAGTTTCCCAAAAGTTAGCGGGGACGTGAGGATTAGCTCTAAAAAGAGCTCTCCTCACGTCCTTTACATCCACCTACCACCCGATCTACCTTTATAGGTAGATTCGTGGTGGTAGGTTCTCTTTAATATTTGGTGTGGGCAGTCTGTGCACATAGATCCACAGTAGAGTACAGGCAGTCCACCGGTTACATACAAGATAGGGTCTGTAGGTTTGTTCTTAAGTTGAATTTGTATGTAAGTCGGAACTGTATATTTTATCATTGTAATCCCAGACAGCACTTTTTTGGTCTCTGTGACAATTGGATTTTAAAAATGTTGGATTGTCATAAGAATCAGGATTAACAATAACGCTTCATTACAGACACATTTGATAACTGTTATAGCTGTTTATTGTAGCCTAGGACTAAAGCACAATAAATTACCAATATCCAGAGGTCTGTTTGTAACTAGGGGTCGTATGTAAGTCGAGTGTTCTCAAGTAGGGGACCGCCTGTATATTTGAGTATTTCTGGAGTCCCATTGCATGTGACTGTGTGTCTAAGTGAGTGCCTATGGTTAGAAAAATAAATTACTGGTAAATCAGCATGCTTCTCAGTCTATGTTGTGTGAGATCAGATCCGGAGACCACTAGAGACTGGGTGTCAGTACTGTTACAGAATATTTGCACTATGCCATACATAAAACACACATATATATATTATATATATATAATGTGTGTATGATGCCTGCTAATATAATATCTTACATCTTATTAAAGCTGTTAACATATAAAAAGAATTAGGTAAATGGCTTGTATGCCTTGTATATAAGTAAGGATGGATGTTCATCACCAGAAAAGACTAGCACTACAGCAGTGAAATACACAAGAGCCCTCCCCATCTTAGATTAATACCATAAGAAAATAGATGGCAACTTTCCACTTCCGAAGTTACTACAGAGGCTCCATCTGCCAGGACTAAATCCTTTGCATTTCCAACGTGCTTGTGCCTTATCTCCTGCCGTTAACCTTGCATCTTGGATAACATTTTTGCAATCTGTTTATACATTGTGTGGGATTCGTCACAATGTTTCCTATGATAAATACACAAATAATGCACCCAAAGTCTCCTGCATATACATCATATTTCTACACTGTGCATTGGATGGCATTTTAGAGCCACTTGGTTGCACACATTCCATACATACATAGCAGATGTCTCCTATTGCTCTTGTAGCTCCTTCTCTTCACATGTGCCATTTGCCATGTACAGTAATTGGCAGCATTCACTCATTAAACTCTCAATCGCAGATTAGAATTTTGTTATGGATTACAAAATATAGCCTTTAAGTATAAAAGCCTATTAAACTAAATGGATTACATACCAAAACAAAGTAACAGCACATCACCACTAAACAACTGGTGGCATTTTGCTGGGATTTTAACAGACTTTAAAAGAATAAAGAATTTATTCCTGCATGTAGATCCATTAATACTTGTCCCCCTGAATCGTCCGCATGTGTATTGTACACCAGTTTTCTGCCGTACAAGACATAAGAGCCACAATTCCTGACATACAGCTAGGCAATTTCAACTTTTCCAGTTTTTGTAACCCACACACCACTTTATTGAAGAGTGGTCATGGCAGGGTCTAAATCTAAGCCAGGCCGGAGCTGCAATAGATATAACTCCAGTGCACATGTGTTGTGCCACATTTACTAAGAGGTCAGAACTTCTTACAAAATTTGGCGTGTTGAGCAACCCTTCCAATATGTTTTGTCACTAAACTGGTGTCATGAGGGGTCTTTCAGTGATTACATTGTTTCACACCCGCCATAGCGAGGCAGAACGTTCTCCTTCACGCAAAATCAGCATAAAAAAAGCAACCTAAACGGTGTGTGTCCTCAACGCAATGTTACAAATTCAGCTTGTATAATATTAACTGTTACATCTCTTTACCAAGTAAAAAAAAGTGATAGATTGAACATAATGTAAGTTAAAGACAATTCTCATGACAAAAGCAAATATAGCCCCTTATAGACTTTTACATGCATCTCCTGAAATGAAGATGGCAAATATTGTACATTTTTAATAAATTTAACATAGATTCACAATGGAATGCATTTGTCCCAACTGAAAATGTATTAACACTACTTACACACAATCTGCACAACTATGTAAGAATTCAAAGCATGCGCCTAATGCTTATTCTAAGTAATAATCCACGGCCCTGCTACACGTTACTATGTCTGACAAATATAGGCATATATGAAGAGATTGTACAGGGGCTAATGTAAATATTATAGTTACCTATTTTTTACATACACACAATTATATACAAGGTTCTTCCTACAAAAGTTCAGAAAAGTTCAGTATTTGTCGCAGTTATAGCCTATCCTCTACATTGGTATTCTCTGTACTACACAATCCTATGTGACATGACCACAGACGAGAAAGAGCATCATTTTTCACCCAGGAAAACTGATCTGAGGCCCCTGTAACATAGATACGGTTATGTGTCCCCAGGACAAAAGTTCATTAATTCTAGAATAGAATGAAAGTTCTAAGCTACTGTCACAATGCAATTAGCAGTGTGCAACATATTCAAGGCACCATCTTTCTTTATGACTGCCCCCTAGCATCAGAAATCTAAAAATATGAATTTACCAAATTATATAGTAATTTTCAGAGACCTGAAGAATTGAATAAAAATTGTATATTTTTGATGCCTAAAGAACAATGATTTTCATGCCTGCTGTTGCTATTATGTGCCTTGCCGCATGATCTACAGACATTCACCCACACAGCTGAATAAAAAAAGGAAAAAAAAAAAAATTTCTACAGACTTTTCTTCTAAATAACAGCTAGAACTTGTGGCTCCACGTTGTATTATATTGTAAGGATGCTGACTGTATTTATAGGGACACATTCCCTCTTTAAAATAGCCAATGTTATAAGAACCCAGACAGTGCACGGATAACTCAATCTGCTAACTTGGAATGGGATTAAGTCTGTCTGCATCCGTTAATAATCATGGGCTTAAATAGACAATGCTTAAGGTGACTGTCATTATGTTAAAGGAAAAAAACATAGTACTATTTAGATTTATAAAATAAGAACGACCAGAAAATACCCCAGGAAAGGACCTCAATGGGGTGTATGTGGTTAATGTTTCCTCATCTAAATCCGCAAAATGGTACAGATGCGTTTAATAGCCTGCAACTAGGTGTCCAGTTCGTAAAAACTACTTTTACCGCACACCTCTCTCTTATGTCTGTTTAAGCATAACTAAACCTTTGAAGCGTTGTTTGTATTTCAGAAATAATTACAGCAGGGGAAATCTTGTAAAATACTTCATTAAGTAAAAACGTCTTCTCTGTGCTTTTTTTCTGCCATTTCTCCTGCAGTGAGCAGTGTATGTGAAATTCTCTGTCAATTCACCAAAGACAAATAAGAAGGCCAATAAAGTTGTTTTAACCAAAAAAAAAAAACATTGAAGGATCATATTTGCGTAAAGAGGTTTTTCGGGGTCACCAGATAACTTCTTGGTGTTCGGGCTATTATTCGTGGATATTCAGGCTTAGTATTCAGGGATATTAACAAATTTTATTTTAGTGAAACATACTTTGCTTTGTCTGTTTATGCTCTTGCCCACATTAGATCGAGAGTTCAGGACTAAACATGACAAATAAAATCGTAATCCAAAAACAGGGAGCCAGAGAAGGAGGAGTATTTTTTTCATCTTGGCTTCCAAGTTTAATATTATGATCAGCAGATCATAAAGGGGTATATACTTTGATGGCTCTGGGCTCAGCTATAATATTGGAAACAAAGTCTATTCATTTCTACAGATAAGTTATAGAACAGGTCTCCTTATTGTGCCCCTAAATCTCTAAGGCCTAGATGCAGCCATCTATGAACAATTATTTGCATAGTTCTAGATCTTCTTCTTCATGTAGCAAGTGGCTTGATAACCATCTCCAAGCTATTTTTGCTCTATAAAATGTCATGATGCCATGTGTTTGTAGTTTGCCTAAAACACGTAACTCACTGTGCCCATAACAAAACAGATGTTGACTGCACCAAGAATCCTACCACACATGTATCCTGGTACACCTATTATACACCTTCTCTGTAGTGGGAAACAAAATAATCAATTCAGGATTTGTAAAAGTGCTGACAAAGCAATTTTAGGGTCAAATCAACTACTCATCCTACCACATGCAATTTATCATGGTTGTATAAGAAATAGTCACTTACCTGCTTTCCATCTAGAGTACATAGCCTCTTGACAACACCTGAATCCAGCTTTATAGCATCTGTGATGTCTGTTAAAACTTGCTCAAAGGAGTGAGCAGTCTTTTTATTTAGAAGGATGCGGACAGCCTTGCGTGGCTTCACTCCACTTCGGATGACCGTCACCAGCTTGGGTTTAATGAAGTCCTTGCTTTCTTTCATGTCATTCTTCAGTGCCATTAAGGATGACAAAGAACGGCCAGAAGCAGTCCTTACATTTACAGACCAGTTGGGACTTATGTTTCGATTGTAGTCTACCTTCCGAAAAGGCTCATTTGAAGCACAGACATAACTTTCTCCTGGAATCAAAAAACAGCAAAGGAAAATATAAGTGTTATATAGTAGTGGTAGGATATATTTTTTTGCAGTGTTTAATACAAATGATGTTACACCAGACACTAGAAATTCAGCAAAAGAAATCCAAATAGGCCCATGCAAATCACCAGGTTCAGATGCAAACACCCCCGGGTACTACATGAATTATGTACTGTCATAGACAGACCATTGTTTTCTATATTTGAAGATTCATTAAGGACAGGTTCTGTTCTACAGGGCTGGCACATAACAAATGAGGTGCCAATATTTAAAAAAGGGGCAAAATGCGATCCTCGAAACTACAGACCTGCGAGTCCAACATCCGTTGTTGAGAAAATATTTGAGGAGTTTATTACAGATGCTATGGTGAGGTATTGGTCCTGTCAGACTAATCTGAACAGCTTCTATGAGGAGGTAAGTTCTCGACCTCGACCTGGGAGAGGCTGTGGATGTTGTGTTTCTGGACTTCACCAAGGTATTTGATACGGTGCAGCATAAAAGGTTGGTACATAAAATGAGACTGCTGGGACTGTATTTGGGTAAGCAAATGGCTTAGTGATAGAAAACAGAGAATTGTCATTAATGGCATAATGTCAGATTGGGTTGAAGTTACCAGTGGGGTGTCACAGGATTCAGTATTGGGGCCATTTTTAATTACCCCATAAAGGGTTTACAAAATAGAGTTTCAATATTTGTGGAGGATGCAAGTTCTATAAAAGCAGCTCTACCATTGCCATGATTTTTTATTGTGTGAACAGTGAGACTGTCACAAGATGTTGTAAGGGCTGATAATATGCAGATGTTCATGAGGGGCCTGGATGCATTTTTGGAGAGCAATAATATCACATCATATGTGAATATAATTTTTTTATTAGTAGTTTCTGTTGATCCAGTAAGTTATTCTGACCGACATATTAGGGGTTGGGAAGGAATTTTATCCTAGCTTTGGGTCAATTGGCATCAGCCTGGGAGGGTTTTTGACTTCTCCTGAATCAACACAGCATAATGTATAGGTTGGACTTGATGGAATCATATAGGTTTCTAACCTTTTTTTACTATGACACCATGAAATAAACTTAGAGAACTTAGGACATGCTTCTGGTTTAGGGGCCCTAAACCTGGTAATCCCAGTTACATTAATATCTCCATTTTCCCAAATTCAGGAGTTGAGAGCAATTATGACTCTTCTGTATCTTACTTACAAGAAATTGCATGTGGCACATGAGAACTCTTTTCTGGCAGGATAAAACTTCTAAAAATATCCAAGTGGAAGAAATTGGATAGAAATGGAAAAAAGTAAACCAGTTATGCAAAGTGTATAGTTACATGAAATATCTGTGCTGTGAGAGCACTATGGGTTAATAGTTTCTCTGCACAGAGCTGATACTGCTGAGTACAAGGTGGGTGATGTGTGTAGCATGAGGTTAAGAGAAAGTTCTGAAGAATCACAGGCTGGGATGGAGGAACTGATGGGGAACAGGGGAAATCTTGTACCTCACTATTCTGTATAGGAGACATCTGTATACACAGTCCTGAACTCTGCTACATACTTAGAGAGAGCTTTGTCACATGACCTCTTCTGTGAGCAGCAGCTCCTCCCCTCTTTTGGGACAGGAGATTCGTTTATTGGACAAATTCACAAGGCTTGTCAGCCCAGACATAGGAAGGAGCTACTTCAGCACAGATAATGTGAGGGATATAGCAAAGAAACAGCTGGATACCTTTTTTGTCTTTCAAAGCACAAATTCCAGAGTCCTTAACTTTTTTAAAAAATTTTTGTCAGACATATGGGAGCTTCTTTGTGATAAGTGTTTTATTTTTGAAATGGGTTTGTTTTTAAGGTTAACTAGCATAATGACAAATATTTATTAATCCTTTACTATAGGGTAACAGAATACAACTGCTATTCCACTACTTGTTTTTTTATTAAAACTTTAACACGGTTCATTGTACAGTACAAAAATACATGCTAAAATTATTCTGTAGGTTAGTGTAATTAAGGAGACATCAAATATGCACAGGTTTTCTTATGATTTACAGTATTCTGAGAGTTATAATTTTTTAATGAAGATGCAATTAGGACTTTTTTACTGCAGGAGAAGAGAATGTTTGAAGTGCTACTATTTGACTTTGTGAACGCTATCATTCAGTGGTAGGAATCCCCCTGTTGGGGGTTTGTATACATTTTACTTAACACATTATATATTTACTTGGTGAAAAGTATGATTCTATAGGGACGAGATTAATTTTTAGTATTTATTTTTTAAAAGTTTACTTTTACTTTATTTTTTACTAGGAGCCTTACACCTGGAATACCATGACTCCTGGTAGTGCAACTGTCTGCTACTGTATGGTATCATAATGGTAAGTATTATACTGACAGTTTGCCTATTAGACCCAGCCTCCGACTGGGCCTATTTTGCTTCCATACATAACAACTGTGGAGGTATTATCAGACCTCCGGCTGACTTGGCAACCCACTGACAGAAACTCGATTGTGGCAGTTAAGGGATTAAACTACCTTTGTGCAGGGTGATGCAGCAAAAACCAAGCTGTATACAGAATTCAGTCTGTCACATGGTACAGGAACTGCGGTAAGTAGCCACTAATTAAGAGCATATTCATCCTTAGTCAACAACTTGTTAACCTTATTCTTTACTGTTAGAGAAGTGATTTTTGTACAGGATAACAGCAGTGATGAATAGAATTAGAGTTGAGCAAACCTATTTGTTGATTTATGGATTTGGTATGTATCTGCCATTTTTCAGGAACCAAATAAAATCTGAATGTGTTTTGCTTCCCTTTTCACAAGTCCTGTGACAATCAATAATAATCTTGGAAGTCAGGTCCATCAACATGTCCATTGAATTCATTGTACTTTTAGGTGGCTGTTTGCACCTCTTCTGTTAGTATAATTTTATTGAAACATGGAGTTGAAAAAAAATCTGACTAGAGAGGATATATACCATAATATAATAAATCATCTATGGACTTACATTCTTTTACTATATATGCCTCTTTTTTTCATTTTCAGTTTCCTTTCTTTCTGAAAATAAAAGCTGTAGGGACTCTTGGGAACCAGTGCCATTATTGTGCTATTATTTGTAAAAAGCCAATAAACTTTCCAAGAGTTAAAAATTAGGTACCGAAATGTTAAAATTTTATGGATAAGATATCAGTGGCAAATATGTTTCCTTCGCCTTTCACAACACGTAACTAGGAAGTTTATTTCAATGGACCATATTAATGTGCTAATGACAGACAAATATTAATGAATTCAATTAGGTGGAAGCACAAAACAATGCAGATCCTTATCCTGCAGGTGTCTCTGACTCATCCCTTTAAACGGTTTTAGATACATACAAAGCTCTAAACACATTAACTTGTCAGATATGACTCATAAAATTCTAATTTGCAACTATGTATCTGATGTCCTATGCAATGACAAAATGACAATTACCTACACACGGTAGAAGCTAAATGCTTTAAGCTGTAAATATTTTTCATGCATGGAATAAAATACTATTGATGTCAATTGATTTTCTTCTGAATCCCTCGCCCCAGCACCAGTACAAACTTGGTTAACCAGGAAGATGCAGCGGATTGCCAATGGATCAATCACCTATTAACACACATGCATTTCAAGTAATATTGGTCTATTTGGATACAAACTGGTCAGAAACAATTCTGTGCATGTTAATTCAGTACATGAAGACAAATGGTGTCTATAATCCATACATAACTGTTGCAAACCCATATGTTGGGCCAACAGCATTTCCTTTGATCACTCAATACAGATGAACACTTGGCTCTACATAGTAAGGACTCATTCACAAGCCTTGTGTTCGCCTGGACCAGATCCTGTGCAAGCACAGGGCAGGAGGGAGGAGGTGGGAGGGATGAGCGCTCGTCACCCCTTCTCCCTTCATAGGCAGAAGAGTGTCAAGTCCTATACTTTGCCAAATGGCCTCCCCAACGCGGTCATGGTGATTCACAGTGTGCTCACTGCGCCATGACCGAAAGCCATTGAAATCTCTGAGGGCCATGAACTGGTCGCAAATGATGGGGGTTTTTTCCCTACATTTTTGCACACATTTTGATTTTTGCTGACTACAGCACCATCTGTCACCAAAATTGAAAAAGACCTAGATCAAATCCATGTAATTTTTTCCTGGAGAATCCAAATCTGCAATAAGATTTTAAAGTTGCCCCCTGCTCCAAACCCAGGGGATAGGAGTAGGTGGCAGAATTTGGTATTGATCGATAGATTTCAGAAAAATATTTGACACTTATTTTTAGTTCTTCGATCCGATGTGCATTTCGCTCAACGCTCACCCCTCCTCCTCACCAGCGTGCGTCCCATGTGCCGGCCAGGCATACTTTCGTGTGCATGTAGCCTCACTATGAGGATAGCAAATACAGCAAATACAGATCCTTGTGTACCATTTATCCAGTATTTTACACCAATTTTGAGAAACTGCAAATGAGATTTCAGTCATCCTGATATCTCACTGCAGATTATCTACAGTTAATGATGCAGATAATTGTTCCTCCATAAAAAACATTTAACCCATCATCCACTCATCTTCCTTGCTGAAGTGACTCATTCTGTGAGAGAGCAAAGGTTCTTTAGTAACACTTGTAGGAAGTTGTCTTCATAGCCATTGATCAGGGAGGTCAGAGAACAAATGAAGACAAAGATTCAAAGGCAACGCAGAGACTAATATATAACCACCAGGAAGATGTGAGCTTTTCTCAGTTATTACAAGTTCAGAAAACAAATTCACAGCTTTTTCCATTATGAACATCATTTTAGTCACACCAGTTGTCACAGATCTCATACGCATGGATGTGTTATAGAGCTATAATACTCCCCCATAGACTGCAATGGGTCCATACTTCACTATGTTCACACAGAATCGCTAAACACATTTTTGGCTGGATCCATTGTAATTCACACCTAAAAGCAGTGATAACATAAAACTGTATAGTGACACATAGTGCCTAGAAGTTTCTACACAATATGAACCTGCAGGGACCCCAAGGGCTACAGTATAGCACAGTCATATACTTTGAAGCTCAGATGTCTAGTCTGAGAACACTGAAGCTTTAGGGTTCAATAAGGTTTTATTGATGAAGTTACAACATACATTGAAGCTTTAATGGTCAATAACTTTTCAAAGGCTTTTCTAGACCAACATGCACTCAGACAGACTGCAGCTCACAGAAGGATCATGTGCAGGGAAAGCAGAGACTTCAGTGTCCTTTGGATTGCAAATAACTCACTCACTGCCTTGTGTAGGTCACGTTCGCAGTGCGGTAGGACCGCTCCTCGCTGGCCACTCCCATGGGACCAGGGACACAGCTCTGCATAAAGAAAGGTAAACTTACATCTAACATATCTTTTTTTGTTTTGGAAAAAAACAGCTTTACTATAAAAAAATCTTTGGCAATGCGTACACTATTGTTTATGGGGAGCCATAAAAAGGGCTTCTGATAACAGGTTCCCTTTAAGGAATTGAATGAGAGAGTCCTTTTAGAAAAGGACCTTTTTATTTTTTGCTTATAGGTTGGGCCTTATTTTCAAAACAATCCACATTTATTCGTGAACAAAACAACAAAAATTATATATATATATATATATACACATCAATGCTTATTCCTATCTAATAATGTCTGGAACATCATAACTCTCCAAACCCATAGTAAATATCCATTGCATCTGTCAGCTCCTTCCTGTTCTTTCTCCATGCTACAACTTCTTTATCATTGCACCTAGAACACAGTTCTGGTGTAGTTTTAAAAAGGAGAAGCTCCCTTTTAATATTGAACAAAGATTCTGGCCCACAATTATTTTGCACATTTTTTTCAGTGCAAACCGCTTGCACATGCATTTATAAGATGTCCAAGACACATTTGTGGCGCACGCTGTACTATTCGAGGAGACACAAAATTCTGCACTGAAAGGAGCGTTCCTGTGTACAGTCGGACCATGCGAAACATTAATCATGCAGAGTCTGACAGAACTGTGTTACACCAACTGGGTTGGTGTACTTTGTCGGAGCAGTGAAGGGAGCACCAGATTCAAGAAGAACGTGAGACACATTTTATGAATCTGTTGCACACTGTACCCTCTACAGGCAATTTGCACTAGTTTTGATAAATCGAGGCCTCTGACATGGAGATTTCCACAGTTGGGCCACATGCACACATCAGCTCGCAGCATAGGAGGAGGGGTGACCCCTCCCCTCTCCATAGGAAATGGCGACACACGGCCGTACAAGCGGGTAAAGATAGATCATGTTCTATCCTGCTCGTGTGAAGAGCGACACGTGCATATAGACGGTCCCCACGACGGTCATATGAATGGGACCTTAAAGGAAACCTACCACTTGAAGTGGTAGGTGTAAGAAGGCAATACCGAGCACCAGCTCAGGGTGAGCTGGTGCCGGAGCTTATTTTTGTTAGTGTTTTAAACCACTGTATCGTGGTTTAAAACATTTTTTAAACTTTATGGCCGAACGCTACTTTGACTCACCATGGGTGCGACCGTGCGCGCTGCTCTCCTTTACTTCTTATGCACGGTTATGTGCATGGTGCACCGAAGCAGCTTCCGCCATAGAGTTTAAAAAATGTTTTAAACCGCGATACAGTGGTTTAAAGCACTAACAAAAATAAGCTCCGGCACCAGCTCACTCTGAGCTGGTGCTCGGTATTGCCTTCTTACACCTACCACTTCAAGTGGTAGGTTTCCTTTAAAGCTACAATTGTTTGGGTGAGATATATATGAAAATCACATTCCCAACTGTGAATGTAATACTGGATATCTCTGATTCTGTGGCTCCTCACTAGAAACCCCCTGCTTCCAGGAGGAAAACAGTTAATGCCTTATGGTGAAAATATCTCTGGGTCCTAGAACATGAAGCCCCTCTGTTTCATGATGAATTCCCATACATCTTTCCATCCAAAAAAAAACCCACACGCTGCAAAACCATTACACCTGCTGTGTAAGAGATAAGCTACAGGATACCGTAATTTGCTACATTTACGGATAAATAAGCACCTACAAACACATGCACTAAAGTACATGCAAAAATTAATGGTCAAATCTACAAATACTTGTAGCCTGTTAAATATGTGCATTACAGATTGTACCTACACTAGGTATGCTGTGGTAATAAGAGATGATAAAATCCTTTATCACATATTGGGGCCTTTTACACAGGAAGAATCCAGTTCACATTTCAAACAAATTATTTAGGCTCTTGTGCTCTCGTACTACAACTCACTTCTTAAATTTCACTGTTTTTCTCTAAACTTAAAAGTGAAGAGCTGCATAGAAAATGAAAGGATCATTTTAACCGCATGTAATTTCGGAACTCTACTTTATAGTATGTTCAGCGACTGTAACATGTTTATGACTGAATTTACAGTTATTAAATGACTGATATTATAGGTAACACGAGTCAATTTTATTATACGTTTAGTTTCTAGTATTTACTATTTAAAAAATACACTTTCAACAAAACTGTAAATAAATAGTGCATATAATAGTAAGCTTTAGAATATATTTATTTTTCATGCCATATAGCAGTCCTCCTGTACTCATAGAACCCCAATATTGCTGATGATGAGAGTAACCAAAAAAACATAATGGAGGAAAAACCAGCAAAACATAAGACAGAGATCTGATTCCCTTAAAACAGTATTCCTTTTAAGACAATAATTTTAAATATACTCAGGATAACAAAATAGCACATTATCTAATTCACTGTTATTAACACAAATACAGAACTTTACAGATATAATTTCAACCTGTCCCTATCAGTCATGGTGTATACAGTTTCAGTTGCCCAGTGATCCGACCGTAAATCTTCAGATTTTTATGGTCGGGCAGGACGGATTTTTCTCATGAATTGATTCTGATATTTGCTTGATTCAGGCAGCATGCATAGACTTAGGGTACATTCACTCTATGTATGGTCGTGAAAAGCGATGCTCACCCCTCCCATCTCCTTAAAGAAGCGAGTGTCCGGCACCGACATGTCCTATATTTCACTGCACATGGTCACTGTGTGGTCAGACAACATGTGCTCACCGCACAGTGATCAGGGCGCTATAGACATCAATGGTGCGGTTGCATATTGGTCCCCATTACGTTTGTGTGAATGAACCCTTACTCTACAAGCTTCCACTTCTCTATTCCTCTATATGATGCTATATTCTGCTACTTCCATTCAATAGATATATATAGAAAAGTGGGCGCATGTGCAACTAGTTGCTTTTTTTTTCATTTGTGGCTGCTACAGACCTATCTACTGGGACCCCCACCAATAAACAAGTTATCCTCTATCCTGTGGATAACAAATTTCCAGGTGGTTCTGGAAATGGAAAAAAAAGTTGTGGCTTTTAGAATTTGCAAGTGAAAAATAGAAACATAAAAAAGGAAAAGGACCTGGTCATGAAGGTGTCAATAACACAACCTCAGACTATGTGGGAACAGAAGACCAAGTAAAAGGCAAGATCTGAAATAGCGTTTGTAGGACACATCTGTAACCCTGGTAGTTGTAGTTGTCAGCAGTAGCTAGAAGAACGCCATCACCTTTTATAAAGCACAGACACACTGCGTTATTTGATACTGCAGTGGGGAAGATAGCGACAACATTTTCCCTTTATTCCTCCAAGAAAATTCACTTTCCAGTCTGTTGTAGTGATATCTAGGAGATGAGAATATTAATCACATGAAAGCCTTTCATCTGCCATACTTACAAATGAGAACAAATGTTTTCAAGTACAAGGCATGAAAATTAAATGAGACTTCTCTCTTTTAAAGTCTAAGCTGATCTATCGAAAAGAAGGCAACGTTTCAGGCGTGCAGTAAGACGACAGCAGACCCTTATAAAAACCGACCTGTCATGTCATGTGGAAACACAATGTTGTTGAATACCTCGCTGAATATTATAAATGGTATAAAGTGGGATAACGTTTATAAGTCAGCAAGAGCTCTAAGACCTTAAAATGTCCCCCATTCTTGTTGGAACAAAGTCAGCGGAACCTGGTGACTTCTGTGTGATGGACGGCCCTTCTTATGTGTTTGGGGGACTCCTTGCATTCCTCATCTTACTGAATGGAGGATTGAGCACGTAGAGCAGGCAATTACCCTATCTTGATTTAAGACACATGCATCCCTGGTTGTGTCATGGAGATTAAAAGAAACTGCCGTCGACCACACAAAAAATAGTTCAACATCTATTGAAGGCATAGGAGGGGACCTTTATATGTACAGATTTCCTTGTTGCGTATAGTTATTAAAAACCAAGCACCAACTCCTATAGGACCACATAGTTAGAATTTTATTACCACATATCGGACTGACATATAGATAAATAGGGGACTATACTGTATATATTTAATAATAATTATGATATAAAACACATTATATCAAGAAATGTCACCATTTATAGTCTCTATACAATAAAATACACAATACACAAGTAGACAAAATATTGTAAAATATTATATAACCACAATCTGTAGTAGGGTGAGGTGTAGGAGACTACAGGCCGTTCTCATCTCCTTAGATCCCCCCATCATAGTAACCACTGCATCTAGGAGGGTTAAAAAGCAAAGGTAAGTAATATATTTACCTCTACTGGCACTCTGCTGTGTGATCACCCCTCTAGTATAGGACCCCAGTTACATTATATTCAGGGGGCCTGGCACATACTTTGCACTGGGGCCCTGCAGATTCAAGTTACGCCACTGATGATCGCATGTTGAATTCCCCATATGAGACTAATAAAAAAATGGAGGTATGAAGTGGATTTGGGCACAGGTTTTTCTGTGTAAAAGTCAATGACGAAATGGCCCTTAGTGTTTTGTATATATCAACTTGTGAGACTATAAAGCCAGTGACCTGCTTGGATCTCTATAGTTTTTGCCTGCAATATCAATACAAGCTGAGGATGTATATGATAGGACAGGTACTTTTTCCCTAAAAAGACAGGCGTTTTTGCTGCACTTCCAGGGCTGAAGAATGTCACCTAGGAAATTATATTTGACTAATGGTGCAAAGTGATCAAATTTCGCTGGACTATGCAAATGATGCAGATGATACAAAGTACAAGTTACAAAAGGTGACATAGTTTTCTATAGTGAGGTTTATGACATGTCAATAGGACAAATGCTATTGCCATGTATGTACTGACTGTTGGAGGTTTAGTGGCCAAGAGAGCATAGGGTGTAACGGGGCAGATACCTATCCAGCCCTGCACTTACTGGGATTAGCTGCAAAACAAGTGTTGAGACACTATACATAGTGAATGCTGTTAAAATGCGTAATATATATATATATCTGTGAATTTAAGGAACCTCCCTCTGCTGCCATTTTATGGACTGTAGTGGCAATTGATGAGGTAGAAGATATTTCTCAAACCACAGGGATTTACTTTCCATCTCATAAAAATCAGTGCAAAACAATAGATGTATATTGGTAAGCTGCCTAATATATTGCCCCCAAACATTACAAGACTTGATGGAACTTGATGGAAAGCGGCCAACCCCTTTAATCGTGGATTTTCTAAAATGCTACTTATTGGGAATTTTTTACTTCAAAATTAAATGCAAAAAAAAAAAAAATTGGTTTTGGTTTTTTGGTTATTGTATCTTTTTTTGGCAAACACCCCACCAGCACCGTGGGCCTAAGAAGTTGTATTTTAACAAATCCATTGTGACAATGTAACTAAAAGCCGTGCAGCTCTATCCATGGAACTAGAAGACACAAAGCTGATAATGCGACAAATAAGACATAAAATGAAACACAAGAAAAAGACAAAATGGTGATAAATCCCCCAATGGGCCAGTGAAAAACACAGACTGTGCTTGGATACCACCCTAGTGCATTCCATGAAAAATGGATGGTTGCTAGGAAATACTCTTGAAATTCATTCGTCTCTTTAAAGGATGTGAAAAAATTTATGTCAGACGGATACAACTTGCCTCTCAAAAGGGGACATGCGGATGCAAACATGGCCAAGAATAAGACCTGCTCTGAGAGATTTTCTAGGACACTAGGCTCATACACAGGGCTTAGGAAAGCACAGCTGGGTGAAACACATGGCGACATGAGCTAGCCACAAAAACAGCTAATACACATGAATAAAAATATGTTTCTGTGCATTAGGGCTTAATCGGACACACATTTTGGTGCTAGTTCCACTTCTGTTTTATAGTTTTATAAGCTATAGAGCACTAAATCCCTGTATATAAAACATCCTCAGTACATGGGCATTCACTTGATTGGAGAGATCCAGGGGCACTAAGGAGGGAGTCACACAGGATTATAGACTAGAACAGTGCTGGCGAACCTTTTAGAGCCTCAGTGCCCGAAATTCAACCAAAAGCCACATATTTATTGCAAAGTGCCAGCGCATCAATTTATGCAGTCATTTACTTCTCCTTGCTCATTGACAACTTTCAATCCTTCAGCCTCCAAAGGACACCAACACAATTGAAAGGAGGAGGGCAAATTCCCCTATCATTGTAGGAAGATTCTTCAGTTAGATTCTTTGAGTCCTGTCTGGTGAACTTCATTCTGGAGTGAGGGCCTGGGTGCCCACAGAAAGGGCTCAGAGTGCCACCTCTGGCACCAGTGCCATAGGTTCGCCACCACTGGACTAGAACAACAGGTATAGTGAGTAGTATACAAATTCTGATACAAAGTGTATGCAGGAAAGGTGTCAGAGGACCCTTGTTTGCGAGATAGATGTAGGTCCTACTAATGGGACATGCAACTATCATGTCTTTATGACATAAATACCCTACTGGGGCACCTGGTTTCCACATCACATCTATACTTCTGGCTTTTAGGCACTGCCAAATGAGTGGCCTCCTCAGAATAAAGGACATTGCTTTCATTGACCTTGGTAAATCACTTCCTTTGATGTCATTCGGTCCAGAGGCTTTTCATTGGCTAAAGCAGGTCTCAGAACCTCCAGCCAGAAGTACCAGACTATGCCGCCCCCCCCCCACTCCTCCAACCCCTACCCCAGCCTCCTAGGGGTTTTCTAGATTCCTGGCAAGCCCCTTTCTCTCATGCGGTGCTGGACAGCACTGAACAATTGGTTCCTATATAACAGGAGATCCCAAAGATCAATCAACAGACATGACAAGTTAATTTCTGGCAACTTCAAAAAATGGGTTATTCTTGTGTGGAAGGACTATTAAAGATTAAATAAATCTGGGAAGAATATGGAACATTATTTTGTGCAATCAAGGTATATCTGTAAGAAAAGGCTTTCACATTTCCAAGAAGTTGTAAAAGCTGAGAGGTAATTATAACTATAGCAAATCTTTACTGAAATAGGATAACTCGTGGCCAACCAGCAATAACAATCAAATGCCCTTGGAATAGCACAAAGCTAAAATTCTAACATGGACAGAATACATTTGTGATAGCCCAGAGATAAAACACTCTCCAAACTGCGGGCAACGGCAACAGATGTATTCAGGACCACCTGCTGATCACAGGATTACACAAACTGTCTGGCTGCATCGTCTGACAAATTCCAAATTTGTGGTTCCTCTCTGCCAAAATTAGAGACGCTATGAAAAGAGGCAGAATACAGCAAATGTACAGAACCCAATTAGTGCTTAAGACTCCTAAATGGATTTGTTTAATCTCCAGCATCCACCAGGGACTTCTCTAATTGCTGTGATGTCAGCGGATCCCTCTTGGTGCATAAACAGGCACAGTATATAGTGATGGCTTTCCGGTTATTGATTTCCCCATCATATGTGGCCAAACAAGGATGCAGAGAGCTCATAATACCGCCACATTACAACCAACCATCGTGAATGTCATGGCACCTGCATGGTAGTAGAGTTGTTCGGTGTGTGGTCATTGTGTCTTCTGAGGTTATTCTGGTAAAGGGGTTGCCTGAAGGGGTCCATCTTCTCTTACCTTGGTTACATGGTAGGCATTTGCATAAAGCATGTATCTAGTGTGGCTTATAGAAGAGGGGTCCATTCCACACTATGTATGTATGTATATCCCTCTAAAGTATATGACACGCACATTTTTTATATTAATCTCATTGATATTCTTACTTTCCAGTGGCACTCCATTGCAATTTTCACAGTTGGCTGGATTCACACTACTGTTGCCCGCCAAACCGTAGCACGGCGGGCACACGGCAGCGCGCGGGGAGGGGTGTGAATGCAGCCGTTAGGCTACACGCATACTTACATTGGTTTTGTCCGTGTGCTATGACCCACTGACACAATCATTTCAATGGACGTATGCACATGAATGTGTTTTTCACTGATCCATGTGGAAGTTGTAGAACACTATGAGCAGGTCCCTTTCCTGCCCATGTTTCCAGGTCAGGATTTCCCATAGAGGTCTATGGAGTAGTGAAAAATTCTGATGCCACACAGGTGCCATCCACATACCATCCACATTTGCAGATCAGTTGCTATTTCACACAATCACATCACCCTTCAAGGGGTTGGGACAAGCTAGTGACATCATGCGGACATACGGCTCAGAAACGGATCACACACGGATGTCACAAGGACTACAAAATTGGCATTTGTGGGCCCAGAACAGTACATAGCATGCTACACTATGGCATATAGATATGGTGCCACTATAATGGATGGCACTGCAAAGAAGGTGAACACCAGAATATCTCCTGGATTTGATATTCTACAAGTGTTAGCCACTTGGCTCATGCTGTTTAATAACTATAATTTCACAATGCTGTAGCACAAACCTTGCAATGACAGAAGGCACAATGGAGACAAGTGCTGAGGACTATGCCCAGTGATGGCATGAAATATTTGTAGCAATGTGAAAGATCCTGCAACATTGTATGAGGCTGTGGGGACAATGTGAGCAGAGGCTACAGAGCATGCTCAGATGTGGCACCTGCTGGACCACTGCTGATGCTGGTGCCTCATAGCCTGCTCCTTTCTTCAATGATGATGATGAGGATGATGGTGGTGATGAGGATGATGTACCCTATAGCTTAGACAGAAGATGATAGTGTGTGACTGTGTGTCCTCCCTCCCCCACCCCTGCTAGTATGAGTACTACTACCCTCCTGCCAGGAGCATGCCCCGGAATACTAATGCATCTGGTGACAAGCCCGAGCCATCTAGATGGCTGCCACCAGGCAGTAGGTACCCCGGGTACACTTACCTTCCTGCAGCTCATCCAGGCTGCCGATCTTCCTGGAGCCATCCAGGGTATAGATGCAGCGCACCCCCTGCGGGAGGCTGACATTGTCGCTCAGGGATCGGGTGAGCTCCATGAGCAGAGCATCGAACGAGCGGAATCGCTCGGCGGACACGGCATAGGGCAGCCCCTTGAAGTAGCGGTCCCCATTGCGGTAGAAGCGCACCTTCTTGGCCTTCCTCTCGGAGCTGAGCGCCTGCAGGGTGCGGGTGCGGTAGAAGCTGCAGTGGGCGCTATGTGCCGGGCTGGGGATGAGTCCATTGCCCCGGGGTCCTGCTCCGGAGCTGCTGCCCGGACCTCCGCCACCTCTGCGGGATGGCCGCTGCCTCTTCTTCCTCTCCTCGAAGTGTTCCAGCTCAATGCTCCTGGCGCTGGCCATGGCGATCAGTAGCCGTGCTGTAGCGGAGCTGCAGTGTGAGTGATGTCAGTGGCCGGGCATGGTGGTCCAGTGCTCAGCGCTCCCTCGGTACCAGGTTCCGATCATGCCTCACACTGGTGCAGCCGGCATTGTCTCCGCACACACCCAGCAGCAGCTAGTGGGGAGCCCGGGGCCCTCCGCCGCCTGTCAGCGTGCAGCCCCGCTCCTATGCAGATGGCAGCATCTACTCCCCCGGCCCGGGATTGGTCGCTTTTCAGCTGTGGAGGAGAACCCGGCGCAGCCTCGTCTTGTGACGTCACCAGCGCTCCATCTTCAGGATGCGGCTGCTCTGCAGTCAGAGAGGGATTCTGTCGTGACGTCACTGTCCTCCAGGAAGCTAATGGTTAATATTATCAGCCATCATGGACATCATATAGATTGCTATTTATTTATCTATGTATCCATCTATCTATCTATCTATCTACCTACCCGTGACCATTACTGCATATTACTGAATAACACCTTTACTGCCATTACTGCTGTGACTATTGGCTACTGCATTCTCTAATTCAATGTTATTAACAAAAATACAGCATTTAACAGATAGAATTCCAACCTGTCCCTATCACTCCTGGGATCCGACCATAAATCTTCTGATTTTTATGGTAGGGCAGGACAGATTCTTCTCATGAATAGCCTCCCCTGTCTGCTCCATGCAGTGTGATCTCTTCCCCTCCCCCCCCCTCCATTACAAGAGGAGCTCACACATAGACTCTCACAGACACTTCCTACCAGCAAGCAGTCCGCACAGAATTACTTTACAAGCTACAGATAAGATAAGATCTTTATAGGCGGGGAAGGAGGCATGTAGCAGAGCTCACTGTGTGTTATAGCTGAGTTGTGTCATTGTGTGTTATATCCATCTCATTGATCTCATCATCTGTCATCTCTGATCTCATCTCTCTTTTTCTATGTGTAATATACTAGTAGAATGCTCAGAAGCTAAATGAAAGTTTAGATAAACCGTGACCCTGATACTGTTACTCAGCACACAAGGTTTATAATGTAGTGTGTCAGGTCTGATGCTGGGGCCCCCTGACATTGCAGGCCCCATAAAAGCTACTTTGGCCGCTAGCGCTATAGTTATGCCCCTGATAATATGTTTATGATGGCGCACATCCTCCATTCTTTAGTGTGTCTGGTCGGATGCTGGACCCCCTGACACTGAGCGCCCCATAGCAGCTGCTATGGCTGCAACAGCTGTACTTACACCCCTGGACTACACCCAAAATCAGACCAAACTCCCTATACTTATACAAAACCCAGAGAAGATGAAAAAAAAGATTGCATATGGAACAGCATATTTTACTCCTCAGGCCTTCGTTACGTCTGGTGCCATCACATTATCATCTTCAAAGTATCTTGCTCCAAGATTCCGCCTCCTCATAACTCATAGGAGTGGCATAGAGAAGAGGGAGACATAGAACTTTTAGGGTAGTATTTAGAGATGAGCGAGCACTAAAATGCTCGGGTACTCGTTATTCGAGACGAACTTTTCCCGATGCTCGAGTGCTCGTCTCGAATAACGAGCCCCATTGAAGTCAATGGGAGACTCGAGCATTTTTCAAGGGGACCAAGGCTCTGCACAGGGAAGCTTGGCCAAACACCTGGGAACCTCAGAAAAGGATGGAAACACCACGGAAATGGACAGGAAACAGCAGGGGCAGCATGCATGGATGCCTCTGAGGCTGCTTAATCGCACCATTATGCCAAAATTATGGGCAATAGCATGGCCATGACAGAGTGACAGAATGAAGCTAGATAGCATGTAAAACATCCAATAATTGACCCTGACACTATAGGGGACGGCATGCAGAGGCAGCGGCAGCAGCGGCAGGCTAGAGAGTGGCATGGCGACATACCCTAAATGGACTCAGGCTTCAAACCTATGGGTGGCAGAGAGGAACCAAAGGAGGTGAGCAAGAAGCGCTCAAATAATATCGGTACATGATAAAAGTTTGCCAGTATATTTTGTGGATTACACAGCAGGGTGGCGACAAAGTTAACATGGAAGCCATGAAAACAACCCAAAATTCTGCCTGACACAGCTCATTTGATAAGGGGACCATGTATGGAGGCAGTGAACTAGTAGTAGATTAAAGGTGCTGCAGTTAAAACTATGTTAGTTGGATCTTGGCATGGAGCTGGCGCTCCGCTGCCAGGCGAGCTTTCGCCAATCCAAGCCCCTGTCTCTAGGCTACTCCCCAAACAGCACTTCAAAGAACCTTTTGTATAAGATCAAGTGTAGTAGCGTTCTTATAAGTTTGGGATATGGCGGGTGAGGGGAATGTAAACAGATGCGCAAGAAGCGCATGATGCGCATGGAGCTGGCGCTCCGCTGCCAGGTGAGCTTTCGCCAATCCAAGCCCCTGTCTCTAGGCTACTCCCCAAACAGCACTTCTAAGAACCTTTTGTATAAGATCAAGTGTAGTAGCGTTCTTATAAGTTTGGGATATGGCGGGTGAGGGGAATGTAAACAGATGCGCAAGAAGCGCTGAAATAATATCGGTAAATGATAAAAGTTTGCCAGTATATTTTGTGGATTACACAGCAGGGTGGCGACAAAGTTAACAAGTTTGATGTGGAATGCCCTGTAATAGCTCTTGGGCGGTGTGCCTTTTATCGCCTAGGCTCAGCAGTTTGAGCACCGCCTGCTGTCGCTTAGCGACGGCACTGCTGCTGTGCCTAGAGCTACCGACTGATGGCGCCATGGCCACGGATGGTAATTCGGAGGAGGAGGAGGTGGAGGAGGGGTGGGAGGAGGAGGAGGTATACTAGGCCTTTGAGACCTGGACCGAGGTAGGCCCCGCAATTCTCTGCGTCGGCAGTATATGACCAGCCCCAGGGTCAGACTCGGTCCCAGCCTGCACCAAGTTAAGTGTAGTAGCGTTCTTATAAGTTTGGGATATGGCAGGTCAGGGGAATGTAAACAGATGCGCAAGAAGCGCATGATGCGCATGGAGCTGGCGCTCCGCTGCCAGGCGAGCTTTCGCCAATCCAAGCCCCTGTCTCTAGGCTACTCCCCAAACAGCACTTCTAAGAACCTTTTGTATAAGATCAAGTGTAGTAGCGTTCTTATAAGTTTAGGATATGGCGGGTGAGGGGAATGTAAACAGATGCGCAAGAAGCGCTGAAATAATATTGGTAAATGATAAAAGTTTGCCAGTATATTTTGTGGATAACACAGCAGGGTGGCGACAAAGTTAACAACTTTGATGTGGAATCCATGAAAACAACCCAAATTTCTGCCTGACACACCTCGTTTGATAAGGGGACGATGTATGGAGGCAGCTATATGGACGACTTTTGGAGGTAGCAATGGAGACAACGTGTGGAGGCTGCTATGGAGACAATTTAATTTGGATAGTGCCTGTATGTGGCAGTCCAAAAAAGTTTTCAAACCAGAGGAGCAGGTAGGTGGCCCTCCAGAAAAATTGAATAGATTGAGTGCCTGTATGTGGCAGTCCAAAAAAGTTTTCAAACCAGAGGAGCAGGTAGGTGGCCCTCCAGAAAAATTGAACAGATTGAGTGCCTGTATGTGGCAGTCCAAAAAACTTTTCAAACCAGAGGAGCAGGTAGGTGGCCCTCCAGTAAAATGGAATAGATTGAGTGCCTGTATGTGGCAGTCCAAAAAAGTTTTCAAACCAGAGGAGCAGGTAGGTGGCCCTCCAGAAAAATGAAATAGATTGAGTGCCTGTATGTGGCAGTCCAAAAAAGTTTTCAAACCAGAGGAGCAGGTAGGTGGCCCTCCAGAAAAATTGAATAGATTGAGTGCCTGTATGTGGCACTCCCAAAAATTGTTTAAAACAGAGGACCGGGTAGGTGGCCCTCCAGAAAAATTAAATGCATAAAGTACTATAGCTAGAGCCAGTGGGCCCTGTCAAAAAATAGCCAGTTTCCTCTGCTTTAGTGTACAAAGAGGAGGAGAAGGAGGAAAATGAGGAGGAGGAGGAGTGCATAAATTATTCAGGTTGAGCTTCCTTCACCTGGTGGAGATTGGAAATTATGAGAAATCCAGGCTTTATTCATCTTAATAAGCGTCAACCTGTCAGCGCTGTCAGTCGACAGGCGTGTACGCTTATCGGTGATGATGCCACCAGCTGCACTGAAAACCCGCTCGGACAACACGCTAGCGGCAGGGCAGGCAAGAACCTCCAAGGCGTACAGCGCCAGTTCGCCATGTCCAGCTTTGAAACCCAGTAGTTGTAGGGAGCTGTGTGATCATTTAGGACGATGGTATGGTCAGCTACGTACTCCCTCACCATCTTTCTGTAAAGATCAGCCCTACTCTGCCGAGACTGGGGACAGGTGACAGTGTCTTGCTGGGGTGACATAAAGCTGGCAAAAGCCTTGTAAAGCGTACCCTTGCCAGTGCTGGACAAGCTGCCTGCTCGCCTACTCTCCCTCGCTACTTGTCCCGCAGAACTACGCACTCTGCCGCTAGCGCTGTCAGAAGGGAAATAGTGTTTCAGCTTGTGCACCAGGGCCTGCTGGTATTCATGCATTCTCACACTCCTTTCCTCTCCAGGGATGAGAGTGGAAAGATTTTGCTTGTACCGTGGGTCCAGGAGAGTGAATACCCAGTAATCGGTGCTGGAATAAATTCTTTGAACGCGAGGGTCACGGGATAGGCAGCCTAGCATGAAATCTACCATATGCGCCAGAGTACCAACACGTAAGAATTCACTCCCCTCACTGGCCTGACTGTCCATTTCCTCCTCCTCCAACTCCTCCAACTCCTCTTCTTCTGCCCATACACGCTGAACAGTGAAGGACTCAACAATGGTCCCCTCTTGTGTCTCACCAACATTCTCCTCCTCTTCCTCCTCATCCTCCTCCACCTCCACCTCCTCCGATATGCGCTGAGAAACAGACCTAAGGGTGCTTTGGCTATCAACAAGGGAATCTTCTTCCCCCGTCTCTTGTGGCGAGCGCAAACCTTCCGACTTCATGCTGATCAGAGAGTTTTTCAACAGGCCAAGCAGCGGGATGGTGAGGCTGATGATGGCGGCATCGCCACTGACCATCTGTGTTGACTCCTCAAAGTTACTCAGCACCTGACAGATATCAGACATCCACGTCCACTCCTCATTGTAGACTTGAGGAAGCTGACTGACCTGACTAACAGTTCTGGTGGAAGTTGACATCTGGCAGTCTACAATCGCTCTGCGCTGCTGGTAAACTCTGGATAACATGGTTAATGTTGAATTCCACCTCGTGGGCACGTCGCACAACACGCGGTGAGCGGGCAGTTGGAGGCGGCGCTGCGCTGCCCTGAGAGTGGCAGCATCTGTGCTGGACTTCCTGAAATGCGCACAGATGCGGCGCACCTTCGTGAGCAAATCAGACAGATTGGGGTATGTCTTGAGGAAACGCTGAACTATCAGATTTAACACATGGGCCAGGCATGGCACATGTGTCAGTCTGCCGAGTTGCAGAGCCGCCACCAGGTTACGGCCGTTGTCACACACAACCATGCCTGGCTTCAGGTTCAGCGGTGCCAGCCACAGATCAGTCTGCGCCGTGATGCCCTGTAATAGCTCTTGGGCGGTGTGCCTTTTATCGCCTAGGCTCAGCAGTTTGAGCACCGCCTGCTGTCGCTTAGCGATGGCACTGCTGCTGTGCCTAGAGCTACCGACTGATGGCGGCATGCCCACGGATGGTAGTTCGGAGGAGGAGGTGGAGGAGGGGTGGGAGGAGGAGGAGGCATAGTAGGCCTGAAAGACCTGGACCGAGGTAGGCCCCGCAATCCTCGGCGTCGGCAGTATATGACCAGCCGCAGGGTCAGACTCGGTCCCAGCCTCCACCAAGTTAACCCAATGTGCCGTCAGCGATATATAGTGGCCCTGCCCGGCAGCACTCGTCCACGTGTCCGTGGTCAGGTGGACCTTGTCAGAAACGGCGTTGGTCAGGGCACGGATGATGTTGTCTGACACGTGCTGGTGCAGGGCTGGGACGGCACATCGGGAAAAGTAGTGGCGGCTGGGGACCGAATACCGAGGGGCGGCCGCCGCCATGAGGTTGCGAAAGGCCTCGGTCTCTACTAGCCTATAGGGCAGCATCTCCAGGCTAAGCAATCTGGAGATGTGGACATTAAGGGCTTGGGCGTGCGGGTGGGTTGCACTATATTTACGTTTCCGCTCCAGCGTCTGGGGTATAGAGAGCTGAACGCTGGTGGATGCTGTGGAGGATCGTGGAGGCGACGATGGGGTTTTTGTGCCAGGGTCCTGGGCAGGGGGCTGACTATCAGCTGACACAGGGGAAGGAGCAGTGGTGTGCACGGCCGGAGGTGAACGGGCTTGGTGCCACTGAGTGGGGTGTTTAGCATTCATATGCCTGCGCATACTGGTGGTAGTTAAGCTAGTAGTGGTGGAACCCCTGCTGATCCTGGTTTGGCAAAGGTTGCACACCACAGTCCGTCGGTCATCTGGTGTTTCCTTAAAGAACCTCCAGACTTCTAAAAAAATCTAGCCCTCGCCGCGGGAGCCCTCGCCACGGGAGCTTCACTACGTGACACATTTGGCGCTGATGCACCTGCTCTGGCCCTGCCTCTCCGTCTGGCCCCACCACTGCCTCTTCCAACCTGTTCTGGTCGAGGACTCTCCTCCGTCTCAGAAGCACTGTGTTCACCCGGCCTCTCAACCCAGCTTGGGTCAGTCACCTCATCATCCTCCGATCCCTCAGTCTGCTCCCCCCTCGGACTTCCTGCCCTGACAACAACTTCACCACTGTCTGACAACCGTGTCTCCTCATCGTCGGACACCTCTTTACACACTTCTTCCACTACGTCAAGAAGGTCATCATCACCCACAGACTGCGACTGGTGGAAAACCTGGGCATCGGAAAATTGCTCAGCAGCAACCGGACAAGTGGTTTGTGACTGTGGGAAGGGTCCAGAAAACAGTTCCTCAGAGTATGCCAGTTCAAATGCCAAATTTTCCTGGGAGGGGGCAGACTGGGGGGGAGGAGGCTGAGGTGCAGGAGCTGGAGGAGTGCCGATTTCGGTGACATGGGTGGACTGCGTGGAAGACTGACTGGTGGACAAATTGCTCGAAGCATTGTCGGCAATCCACGACATCACCTGTTCGCACTGTTCTGGCCTCAACAGTGCTCTACCACGAGTCCCAGTAACTTGAGACATGAACCTAGGGAGTGTAGCTCTGCGGCGTTCCCCTGCTCCCTCAGCAGCAGGTGGTGTCTCACCCCGCCCAGGACCACGGCCTCTGACCCCTGCAGTAGTTGGACGCCCACGTCCCCGCCCTCGTCCTCTACCCCTAGCCCTCGGGTTAAACATTTTGAAAATGAAAGTTATAAGTTTAATTTTTTTTTTACTTTTTTTTGTGTTTTTTTGTGTTTTTTAGTTTTTTTTTGTGTTTTTTAGTTTTTAAAACCAAACAATGCTATCCTATTGCTATGGCTATTTTCTAGCCAAGTATGAAAGCACACTGCTATGCCAGATGAGATGACGCTGAGTTATGAAAAAATAAACGTAAAATAAAAAGGAAATGGCAGACTGTGCCTAATTGAAATCCAACCCCTAATAAATTTTCCCACTTTGGTCTTTGCGATGGATATGTGCGTCACTAAGCGCTAAACACAGCGGTCGCAAGTCTCACTCCAAATTCCTGACAATTGGCTAGTATATGCACTGCAGCAAGGACAGCCACCAGCAGATCAACCAGAAATAAAATATATATAACGCTATTGTAGGCGTAAGTAAGCCGTTTGGATTCTCCTTTGGCTATTTTCTAGCCAAGTATGAAAGCACACTGATGAGATGACGCTGAGTTATGAAAAAATAAACGTAAAATAAAAAGAAACTGCCAGACTGTGCCTAATTGAAATCCAACCCCTAATAAATTTTCCCACTTCGGTCTTTGCGATGGATATGTGCGTCACTAAGCGCTAAACACAGCGGTCGCAAGTCTCACTCCAAATTCCTGACAATTGGCTAGTAGATGCACTGCAGCAAGGACAGCCACCAGCAGATCAACCAGAAATAAAATATATATAACGCTATTGTAGGCGTAAGTAAGCCGTTTGGATTCTCCTTTGGCTATTTTCTAGCCAAGTATGAAAGCACACTGATGAGATGACGCTGAGTTATGAAAAAATAAACGTAAAATAAAAAGAAACTGCCAGACTGTGCCTAATTGAAATCCAACCCCTAATAAATTTTCCCACTTCGGTCTTTGCGATGGATATGTGCGTCACTAAGCGCTAAACTCAGCGGTCGCAAGTCTCACTCCAAATTCCTGACAATTGGCTAGTAGATGCACTGCAGCAAGGACAGCCACCAGCAGATCAACCAGAAATAAAATATATATAACGCTATTGTAGGCGTAAGTAAGCCGTTTGGATTCTCCTTTGGCTATTTTCTAGCCAAGTATGAAAGCACACTGATGAGATGACGCTGAGTTATGAAAAAATAAACGTAAAATAAAAAGAAACTGCCAGACTGTGCCTAATTGAAATCCAACCCCTAATAAATTTTCCCACTTCAGTCTTTGCGATGGATATGTGCGTCGCTAAGCGCTAAACACAGCGGTCGCAAGTCTCACTCCAAATTCCTGACAATTGGCTAGTATATGCACTGCAGCAAGGACAGCCACCAGCAGATCAACCAGAAATAAAATATATATAACGCTATTGTAGGCGTAAGTAAGCCGTTTGGATTCTCCTTTGGCTATTTTCTAGCCAAGTATGAAAGCACACTGATGAGATGACGCTGAGTTATGAAAAAATAAACGTAAAATAAAAAGTAAATGGCAAACTGTGCCTAATTGAAATCAAACCCCTAATAAATTTTCCCACTTTGGTGTTTGAGGTGGATATGTGTGTCACTAAGAGCTAAACACAACGGTAGCAAGTCCCCCTGCAAATTCCTCACAATATGGTACTAGCTGCACTACTAGTGCCAGCAAGCCCAGCCACAAGCAAACAAAAAAAAAAAAGTATAACGTTATTGTAGCCCTAAGAAGGGCTGTTGGGTTCTTGTTGAATCACTCCTGCCTAACACTATTCTAATAGAACACCCTAACGCTTTCCCTGACCAGCAACAGCTCTCTCCCTAGCGGCATCCAGACACAGAATGATCCGAGCAGCGGCTAGTCTATCCCAGGGTCACCTGATCTGGCCAGCCAACCACTGCTATCGACGTGTAAGGGTACCACGTCATGCTGGGTGGAGTGCAGAGTCTCCTGGCTTGTGATTGGCTCTGTTTCTGGCCGCCAAAAAGCAAAACGGCAGGAGCTGCCATTTTCTCGAGCGGGCGAAGTATTCGTCCGAGCAACGAGCAGTTTCGAGTACGCTAATGCTCGAACGAGCATCAAGCTCGGACGAGTATGTTCGCTCATCTCTAGTAGTATTGTCTTTCAGATGAAAGTGGGTATAGAGGAAGTATAAAATCTTATATATAAAATAGGAAGGTGCTGTCTTCTAATTTCGCAATGCAGTAGCCTGACCGCTCCAGATTACTAAAAGCGTGTGCCAGGCGTATAAGACAAAAATAGCGGCTACCTCGTAAGTCATCTTGTTAAGGGTAAAAATTTATCTCGGAAACAAATTACGCTTTTCAGGTTCAAGTTCACCAATAGAAACTTAGTGAAGCGTCCTTATTCGCTTTAGGTAAGGGAATCTCATACGGAAGGGAAGGAAATTGAAATATCAGGAAGGGTATGAAATATAATTTCTAGAATTCCTTCTTTTATGGTAAAACACAGTATTACAAAGTCATATGCAAATGAGCTAAGAAGAAACACTTTTTGTCTAAGATGAGCCATTTTCAGTGGCTGGAGGTGGAATACCCATTCAGACATTCATACATATTTCTAACAACATTGCAGGATTGTGATACAGTGAATTGCAGAACTGGATATACAGGCAGTTAAAGACGTAGCTATTAATTTGAGCAGCAAATAAAGATCCAGTTTCAGACTATATCTTAAACTGTCTGCAACTCTGGTTCTATCATTTAGAGAAGCACAATACTAATTTAAAAGATGAGAAGTTAACTCAATCAAGATGAGAAGCATGGTGGAGGGTGGAGGCGTAACGGCATGACGTAGCGACGTCACGCTGCACAGCTGCCCCGCCAACCGTACCTGCTCCCCCCTGCTGAACGGATCGCTGCGTGTTGGACGCCGATGATGGGGGATTGCGATCCGTGACCCCGCTTCTTTGGTCTTCATGCCAGGACGGGCGGACACGCTGGCAGAGGCTCTCCAGTGCTCAGAGGTCCCCGGTTCCCTGTATTGCTGCCTCTTCTTCACTGCTGCCGGATTTCCGGGGAATTGCCTTTCTGCTCCTCTGCGCGGTCATCGATCCTGCGGGGCTCCGTGCACCTGGCTCCGTGTGCATGAAGGCGGATATTTGGAGGTCCATTAAGAAGTCAGGATTTTGGGCTGGACCGTGGTCTTGGATGAGGCGCTGACCGGTGTGAAGTGACCCCAGGGTTCGCTGCTGAGGTAGTGTGGCCTGGCGGTCCTCCATGGTGTCGGCGTGGTCAGGAGTCGGATCCTGTTGCCCTCCTATTCCTGGTTTTCTTCTTTCTCCTGCTATGCCTATGTGGATTGTTGGAGTCCTCTGGAGCCATTCTGGTGCCATTCTACAGGATGGGTGAGACGTATCGGCTTATGGTTATTCCCTTTGCTTTGCTTCATCTGCTAGTAATATGTCCTACTAACTGGTACTAACTGAGTCTGCCTGCTTTGCTAATTTAATATTAGCCTTTAAAATCTGTGTTCCTTCTAATTTAACTTTATATACGTAGAACTGCCTCGCCGACAGCATTCATCTGTTATTAACCAGCCTGCATCATATGGATCTCTCCTAACTCTTTCCTAAGCATTCCCATAGGCTGCGTGGATTTTAGTAGAGGCTGTACAGAAACTACCCTCATAGGTCTTTTTTTGTAGGAGACAATAACGAGTCTGTATGATATTTTGAGGGGTTTTACTTTATGAATTGCATATATGTTATAGATCTAATTTCATCAGTCTGGTCTCATATATTGTTATTTTGTAATATCTACTGTATTTCTATTACAACGGGTTGGCAGGTTCGGTTGTTGATCACAGACCTTTTTAGGATGCCACCAAAGAATACATCAAGAAAATCCCTAGGGACAACATCCCCTAGGGAGAAAGAGAAAGGGGCGTCCAAAGGGGATAACTCTACGAAATTAGACAAATTATGGAACTCCCCTTCAGTTAAAACGCGTACCGGTTTGACAACACAGAAAAAATCTGAATTCGAGGGTCAGGACCCCAAAAATAGAGTACAGGGGTCGAGATTTGCAGTGCTTGAGGCTGAAGAACAAGAGGAGGAGGAGGTAGGAGTTGGGGGAGAAAAAGCTATGCTTAGAGAGATTCTGGACTCTATAAAAACCTGCAACTCTGCCATACTCGACCTCACAGATCAAGTGGGTGCGTTGAGAGGGGATGTCTCTCTCCTCAGAGAGGAGTTGAGTAAGGTCAGAGATAGGCAGAAAATTGCGGATGACAAAATTGCCAGTATCGAGAAAGAGATAAACATTTTAAAAAAAGCTATCTCCTCAACGGAAAGGGAAAATAAGACTCTTAAAGGGAAAATGGCCGATATGGAGGATCGTTCTAGGAGAGCCAATCTCAGGGTTATAGGGATACCAGAAAAGGCTGAAGGAGAAGACCCCGTTACTTTTATTAAAGAGTGGCTGTTGGAGAAAATAGGGAAGGAATATCTCTCCCCTAACTTTGATATAGAACGTGCCCATAGAATCCCTTCAGTGTCATACGTTCCTGGTAATAACCCCCGGACCTTTATTTGTAAAACATTACTATCTAGAGATCGTGATACGATATTACGAAGAGCTCGCGGCCTAAGAGATCTATCAATTCAAGGCGCAAAAGTATCGCTCTATCCAGATTTTTCTAGGGATACCCTAGAAAAAAGGAAAAGTTTTATAGAGGTGAAAAAAAGGTTGAGAGATAAGGGTATCATTTATTCACTGATGTTCCCGGCAAAATTAAAAATTATTTTTCAAGGCCAGTCCCAGTTTTTCAGCTCGCCAGACCAAGTCTCTGATTGGTTAGATCTCAAGGGACTATGATCCGTATGATATAGATGGGCATCTTTATTCTGGTTCAGTTCCGGGGGAGCAGGGGTTGGACGGGGGTGGGTAAGTGGCCTAAGCAGGAAGAGTTCTACCATGGTAGGACAGTTGAGTGGGAATGGGTGGGAGGGTTGCTTCGTTGCTGGAGATGTTGATGGGTTGCTAGCTGTTCCTTTTACCTTATCCAATGGGCACTAGGTTTATATCTTGGAATATAAGAGGGCTGAAAGACCGTCTGAAACGTTGTATTATTTATGACTATATTACTAAGCAACTTCCTGCAATTGTGATTTTACTGGAGACACATCTCGACAAAGATTCCGTAGCCTTAGTAGATCGGAGATGGGCCAGTCATGTTTATAATTCAGTCTTCTCATCATTCTCTAGAGGGGTATCCATCCTTGTCCATAGGTCAATCTGCTTCCAAGTCTTAGACGCCTTGTGCGATACAGAGGGGAGATTTGTTTTTTTATTTGCTATGCTAGAAGGTATTAAATGCGTTGTAGCAGGGGTATATATTCCACCTCCTTTTAGATATGACGTCTTGATTAGTTTGATGCGGTTCCTGGAGAGGGTGGGTGAATGTCCCGTATTGGCCCTAGGGGACTTCAACTCTGTTATGTCAGAGAAGAAGGACCGACTGGGTTAAAGGAAGCGGGTAGATACAATCGCGAGAGACACCCCCTTCGCCAGGTTCTTTCAGGAAATAGGCTTGTCGGATGTGTGGAGGTCGCTAAACGGGGATGCGCCAGCTTTTTCATGTTATAATCGCTCTCATAATTCATTTTCCAGGATCGACCTGGCTCTGGCCAATGACTATGCCATTGGTTGGGTGCGGAAAATTCGATACGATAACCGGTCCATTTCTGATCATTCCCCACTGGTTCTTGAGTTGTCTGCCTCAACCAAACCTGCCCTTAGGTTTTGGAAACTGAATGCGCACTGGCTGTCCCTATTAACAGATGAAGACAAAATTAAGAAAGAATTATGTAGTTTTATATCCGCGAACAAGACCTCGGATAATGTGGGATTGATCTGGGATGCGCTGAAAGCCTTCCTTAGAGGGATAATAAACTCAGAAATTATATTTCTCCGAAAACAATGGGCTAGACAAGAGCGGAGTTTAAAAGAGGAAGTTAAAAAAAGAGAAAGGGAATATCAGGCTAATAGCTCGCAAGATTTACTTGATAAGTTTAATAAAGCACAAGAGGAGTATAATAGATGCATTGCTAACAAGGCGTTGCAGAAGTTATTCTTCCTCGATCAGAAGTCACATTGCGAAAATGGTTCTCCCTCAAAAGGGCTGCTGTATAAAGTCAAAAAACAACAGGAATCAAATAGGATAGCCATGATTAAAAACTCTTTTGGGGAAGTAACCGGTAATGCTCGGGAGATTAGTGCTATCTTTCTTCAGTTTTTCCAAAAAATTTATTCCTCAGATTTGGAGGCGTCAGTAGAAGAGATTGGTCACTATCTAGACAATATCCAGTTTCCTAGGTTACTGACAGAAAGAGCGGATAGGCTAGCCCGTCCAGTATCCATTTTGTAACTCGATGAGTCTCTCTCATCCTCTAGACGTAACTCCTCACCAGGGTTGGACTGGCTGCCCCTAGAAATCTACAACAGATTCAGTTCTATTCTCCTCCCCCTGATAGTGGAGATTTGGGAGACGGCACAGAGAGTGGGGAGATTACCCGAGTCTTGGTACGAGGCATGCATAGTCCTGCTACCAAAAAAAAATAAGGACCCGCTGGAGGCAGAATCCTATCGTCCGATCTCTGTCCTCAATACTGATGCTAAACTAGTGGCCAAAGTGCTTTCGAATAGATTAAAAGAATGTGCGTCAATACTTATACATGAAGATCAATGCGGCTTTGTGGCAGGTCGCCAGGGTAAAACCAATATAAGACGGTTGTTTTCGAGCCTTCAGTTGGGACAGGGGGGGTCGCGCTCCATCCTGTCATTGGACGCTTCTAAAGCTTTTGATAGGGTGGAGTGGGACTTCCTCTGGGAAGTTTTGCTCAGATTTGGGCTGGGTGGCAGATTCGTGGAATGGGTAAAACTCTTCTATCAGGCCCCTAGGGTCAGTATCAGAATAAATGGAGAATACTCCCCTTTTTTTACCCTGTCTAGGGGTACCAGGCAGGGGTGCCCCTTGTCTCCCCTATTATTTGCTTTTTTTATAGAACCATTGGCAATAAAACTTAGGGCTGAAGGGGAGATTGGGGGTGGAGGACTAGCTGGTCCAATGGATAAGATTATGTTGTATGCCGATGATGTCCTGCTTTGTTTAAAAGACTCTAACACATCTGTTCCAAAAGCCCTGAAGGTGATTGGGGAGTATGGAAGGTTTTCAGGCTTCCAGATTAATACCCACAAATCTATCCTGGTTCCAATTGATAGCGACTCTCAGCTTAACTTAACTCAAGTGGATCTAAAGATTTCATCGTCATGTGAATATTTGGGTTTAAAGATCACACCAAATGTGGATGATTATATATCTTTGAATCTGGCCCCACTATTAGCAAAATTGAAAAACAAGGTGAATACATGGAATACGCTACCTCTAAACCGAGCAGAAAGAGTCGTTCTTACTAAGACCATCTTGCTCCCCAAATGTTATACGTATTATGCAACTCTCCCTGTTGGATTGGTAAGAAATGGTTTGGTTTTATTCGAGCGATTATAAATAAATTACTGTGGGGGAGGAAAAGGGTTCGTATTAAACAGGAAACACTAATGGTCAACAAGGAGAGGGGTGGTCTGTCGCTCCCCTCCTTGTACCATTATTTTTTGTCGGCACAGTTACAGTATATCCTCGAAAATAAATGCTCCATTCTATTTCAGGAGATCAGTGCCCGGGTGGGACGTAGATTTGAGTCTATTCTCACCCTATTGGAGTCTGGACAACTGAAAGGTCACGCTATTAAAAAACTCCCACTGGCTGCGTTGTTGGAGAATACTTGGAGAGATTTTAAGAGGCTATATGGGATTAAGGGGGGATTCAAATTTACCCCGTTATGGGACAATCTAAACTTCTTAGAACTAAATAAAATGGAGGATGTCGGATTTTGGAGAATGAAAGGGATTCACTCCTTGGAACACCTGGGGGAACAGGGGGGGTTACCCTCCTTTCAGATTTGGTGTAGGAAGGGTATTTTGGAGGAGAAAGATTATTTTAGGTATTGTCAATTAGCACATGCAGTTAGTAAAGAATTAGATCACGATAAGTTCACGATACACGAAGGGGGTAATTGTTTGGAAATTTTAGGGTTAGAGACCTCACTTTTGAAAATGTCTAGGATCTATCGTTTGATGAGATCTGACATCGATCAGAACTTCAGTCACATAAGTCAAGTAAAATGGATAAACCAGGTCGGTTTTATCACAGCGGCACAATGGCGAGATATTTATAAAAATGTGGTTAGATCCACTATCAATCTAAATCATAGATGCACTCAACTTAATATTTTATTTAGAATTTATTTTTCACCACTCTTGATGTTCAAAACGGGGTTAAGTGAAAACTCCAACTGTAGGAGGTGTAAAAGTAGTTGCGCTGACATCTTACACGTTTTATGGGATTGCCCAATGATTAGTCTATACTGGGAGGAAGTTTTCAAGATAATAGAGAGTCAGCTTCAATATTCTTTGCCACGAGTGGCTACTTTGGGGTTACTGGGCCTGCTTCCGATTCCGATAGACTCTAAAGTTAAAAGTGATCTAGCGCTGAAGCTTTTTTTCCTTGCCAGACTAATTTTAGTCAGGCATTGGAAAGATGATAAAGCACCAGTGGTGAAAGAATGGAGAAACCTTGTGGTACGCACCAAAGCGTATGAATGCGCATATGAGAAACGTTATGGGAATGGTAGAAGACTGAATTTGATATGGGACCAGTGGAGAAACGGAGAACAGAGGGTTTCCTCTGTCCCAGGGTGCCCACTGGATGGGTAGTTAGGGACAAATTAGTTAATTTCTTCTTTTGTTTGGTACTTCCTGTCACATCTCCAGCACGGACAGAGGGTGGGGGGGAGGGTTAGGGGGCTCGGGGGGGGGGGGTATGCGGTCTTTGGGTATATGTTAGACTAATAACTTGGGTATATATTATGCTTAGTCGACCCACCCCCTATAAATGTTGTATTTCTATTATTGCAGTATAAAAAAAAAAACAAAAAAACATTCCTGTATAAAAAAAAAAAAAAAAGATGAGAAGCATGGTTCTAGGTGCCCAAGATAGTGACATCTGAATTGATGCTTTCCCTCCAGCCTCTGAAAATGACTCTTCTACGCTTATTTGCTTATCTTTTGAAGATTTTTTTCATAGGTAAATAAGAGAGATATAATGTAAGAGCAATAGGGGGAAGCAGACTGGGCATTTGCTTAGGGCCCCCCTGTCCTAAAGGGGTCCCCTGCATGTGGACTTTTGTGGGCAGACGATGTATTGCTTGTTCTATATATCTATCATCTATCTGTCTAGTTATCTATCCCCTATAATTTGTCTATTTTCTATCTATATATCTGTCTATCTAACCATTTATCTATGTAGCTTTTTGTCTATCTATGTATCTATATATCTTCTATCTATCTATCTATCTATCTATCTATCTATCTATCCTATCTATTATCTCTCTATATCCTATCTATATCTATCAATCTTCTATCATCTATCTAGCTATCTATATATAATCTACTTTATATTTATGCATCTTTAAATCTATCTATAAATCTATGTCACCTTTCATGTTTATCTTCTATCATCAATCTACCCATGATCTGTCTATCTCCTATAACATTATCCTACAGTCCCATATTGCAGATTTCCTTACCACTGCTTGTCAACTATAAAGTGTTATTATTGTGCAGGGATAAAGGAGCCTCTTACAGAATGTGACTGTTCTCGAAATAGTTTTATTTTAGGTCCTCATTTTTAGTTTTGCCCAGGTCCCCACTTTGTCTAAAAATGACCCTGTGTCAGAGAAGGAATTCTATAAAGAATAAATTTCATACACTACAGCTCAGTTGTTTGGGGTCACCCAGGCAACCTTGCTTTTTCCATGAAAACTCATACTTTTATTTTTCAAATGAGTTACAAAATGAATAGAAAATATAGGCCAGACATTGACAAGGTTTGAAATATTTTTTTTCATTATAAATAATAATTTTCTCCTTTAAAGTTTGCTTTCATCAAAAATGTTTTCTTTGCTGCCTTGTGTACCATACAGTTCAGCTGCTCCCACAACAGCTCAACAGGTCTAATGACTGGGCTGGTCACTTCATAACAGATAGGTACCAGCTGCTTCTTCCCTTAATAGTTAATGCATAATTTGGAGGTAATTTACCACATTAACAATGTATACAGTGTATTTATAATTCATTTAATGTTAGCTTTATTGAAAGAAATTATGCTTTTCTTTCAAATATAAGAAAATTTGTAAGTGACCCCAAACTTTTGAGTAGTGTACCTTACTGAGAGTACTTGTAAATTATTGGTGGAGAAGCTAATGACATTGTCCCTTTGACTACACTGTAGCTTTATGTCATTATGTTTCTCAGCACCTCTTCCTCCAGAATTTGTCATGCTGATGACGTACCCACAGGATAGGCTGTTAGTATATAAATGGCAGGGTCCACCTGGCTTGTTGTACAATTGATTCCGTTTCCTAGATGTTGTATGGAAGCTAACTAAAATGTCAGATTATATTGAACCTGTTTACAAGGTAAAGGAATGTGTTGGACAGTCACAGCAGCTAGGTATCCACTCAACAGCTCTGAAAGGACTGTGCATTACAGATAAAGACAACAGCAATTAGTGCTGCCAGAAAATAAAGATAACAGGTTACATAATGCTCAGTTATAGTACAACCGCAGGTAGTGAACGTGAGCTAGCCACAAAGATAGCATAGCAGCTAGCTCATTGACATTTCTCTGCTGTGACAGATTAATCACTGTGTCTGACGTTAGGTGATTAAAGTGGTGCAGTATAAGGCTGGCGAGTCCTACTTTGCACCTCTTATTAGTTGGTCTAGTTTTCTGCGACAGAAAATGGTATTTTCTGGAGTACGGGTTATTAGTAGAAACACCCCCTTTTACCAAGGACAAGCCCCTTTTTCATAGGAGTAGAAAAATAGTCTAAAATTTGTCTAAAACCTTAAATTAATGTGGCATTTTAGGTTCAAATTACTGAAATGGACCACTAAAGTTTGCAATAAATATATAATATACAACACTATAAAATCTTTGAAACTGTATTGTATATAAGATGAGCCACATCTTTGGGCTGTAAATTGTGCAACTTTATTCAGAGATAATATTCTACAGTACATAAAAAATAAGGCAGTGCACTGAATACGTCTGGCATAACTTGTTTATTGCTGATGTAATGATGATAATTATATTGCTACATTTCACGTTTCAACAATTTCTCCCTAAACAAAGATGTCATTCATAATCTGCTTATAAATATTCAAGAGGGTGTGACATCTGTTAAAAACAGTACAGATAAGTATTTAGCAAGCCCTCATCCTGAAACTTATATTATGCTGCGCACAGAGCACATGGACCATTTCAGGATTCATGTCAAATTTGAACCAATGAGCCATTATAATGCATATAATGTTGTTATTATTGAAACACCCTGTACTGAGTAATTAGTAATGGTGGGGGAGTAGCCATTTATGACACTAATTCAGAATATCCAAAACAAATCTGAAACTATGGATTGAAAAAATATGAGTTGGGAAACCTGCACAGGTAACAGTAAATGTATGTATATGCATGTGGAGAAGAAACTTGAAAAAGGCCGGATAGGGGGTCATTTTGTATACAGGCGGTCCCCTACTTAAGAACACTCGACTTACATACGACCCCTAGTTACAAACGGACCACTGGATATTGGTAATTTATTGTACTTTAGTCCTAGGCTGCAATAAATAGCTATAACAGTTATCACAGGTGTCTGTAATGAAGCTTTATTGTTAATCCTGATTCTTATGACAACCCAACATTTTTAAAATCCAATTGTCACAGAGACCAAAAAAGTTCTGGCTGGGATTACAATGATAAAATATACAGTTCTGACTTACATACAAATTCAATTTGAGAACAAACCTACAGACCCTATCTTGTATGTAACCCGGGGACTGCCTGTACTCTACTGTGGATCTATGTGCACAGACTGCCCACACCAAATATTAAGCCTGTGAATGATCCCTTATCCTTTGCTTACACAATGGTAAGAAAAGATGGAACAGTTACAGAAATCCTAGTTTTCTGGGAGAAACCTAAATTTGTCCAGAAGACGACATGAAGACTTTCTAGGTTTTAGATTTGTGCACCAGGGCTACAATGACATATGGGACACCAACTTGTAATAATAATGTACTTATTAAATTTATGACTATACCTGAAACGAGCAGACCCGAACTTTGAGTTAAGGCCTGGGGTTCAAAACTAGACATATTCATGCAGGATGCACCCAAACCCTTGATCAATACTTAAAAAGCAATCCCACTCATCTCTATTCCTGATAAATAGGCTTGGTTTAAAGTATAACTTTATGTGGTTTTTCAAAAGGTACAGTTATTGGTTAACCCCTTATTGCTGTTATTTTTCAGTTTTTTAATGTTTCACCTTTCAAAAGTCATAACTTTTTGATTTGTCTGTTCATAGTTATATGGGGCTTATTTTTGGTGAGATAATTGATTTATGTTAGGTTCACATAGGAGCTAAGGACTTTCTGTCATGTTCTTTGGTTATTTAAAATACCAACAATATTCAAAAATAACAAAAGCATGAAGTAAAACGATCAGTATTTGGTGTTTTTGAATACAAGATCACTGTGATGCAGGGTCTGGGAACAGACCGAGGACACATAGATGGACAGTGAGCCATAATTCTGCACTCACCAGACTAACTATACTTATTTACTAGAAACTACCCTAAACAGTGGCAAGTAACTGTCCATTGTTCCCTCCCTGTGCCACAGTGCAAACAGGGACATGCAGACAAAACAATACAAAAAGAATGGTCGCCAGAGCCAGGTCACAACAGGGAGAACAAATGACATGCCAAGAAGTCAAAAGGGAAACCAGCAGACAAGCCAGTGGGGTCAGGAGATATCAGATATAACACAGAATTCAAACTATTGTGGTCAAGTGTTGACTTAAAAGAAACCTATCATGAAAAATCTACCAGAAGAAGTAGATCTGATGGTAGATTCCTCCTGTCTGTCTCTGCTCTAATCTATAATTTAATAATCCTGGTGCCTTACCTAATTTGTTAAAAATCCCTTTAATTTAGTAATATGTAAATTAACTACAGAGGCTACTGGGGCATGTGTAGCCTGGCTGGGCACTGGGAGCTAACGCTAGCACACAGCCCAGTAGCCTTTGCAGTTAATTTACATATTACTAAAATAAAGTTTTTAACTAGTGAGGTTAGGTTCCAGGATTATTAAATTACAGATTAGGGCAGAGGCAGGCAGGAGGAATCTACAATCAGATCTACTTCTTATACTAGAATTCTCATGGTAGGTTTCCTTTAACTCTTTAAGGACACAGGGTTTTTTTTCGTTCTCATTATCCACATTCAAAAATCCATAACGTTTTCATTTTTACGTGTACAGAGCTGTGTACGTGTACTGAGCTTAATTTAGGCATATTCAATTTTACTCCTCAGTGACATTATTTATTATTCCACGCCATGTACTGGAAATCCCAAATGTAGTGAAATTGGTAAAAAAAACTAATTTGTGTCACTTTTTTGTGGGCTCAGTTTTTAAGACTTTCACTGTGCGCTCCAAATAACATCATCACAATAATACCAAATTTATGTGTACAAATTTTTTTTTTTGCCATTTTACGTCGCTAATACCTTTTTCACAATACGTGTTTAGAGCTGTGTGAGGTGTAATTTTTGCTAAATTAACTCCATCCTTTTTGGAATGCAAAGTTAAACATTAAAGCATACAATGTCACTATTTCAAGTTATATTTTACATGTCTCAAATCTTATGCAGTTATAGGTATAGTTTTTTTTGCCACTTTGATGCATCAAATACCGCACAAAACCTGCTTAAATCTGCTTATTCCCTCCAAAATAAATAAAAAATATGGGAGCAAAAGTTCCACTGGTAGGTCCCAGCTTTAGTACCCAAGTGATTGTAACTTACCGTATACACTCGAGTATAAGCCGAGTTTTTTAGCACAACTTTTGTGCTAAAAATTCAACACTTGGCTTATACTCGGGTATACAAAATAATAATCTTACTACTCACCATTTCGACGGCCCGGACAGCTCCTCTTCATCTTCATGCCGCAGGTCCGCGGCAGCTCCGTGGCCGTGCCTCTTCTGTCTTCATGCTGGCTCGGGGCTGCGACATCTCCGTGCGCATGGCCCATCCGGCACTCAACTGTGATGTCAGCCGCTGTTGACGTCACAGAGTGCGCCGGGCAGGCCGTGCGCACGGAGCTGTCACGGCCCCGAGACGGCATGAAGACTGAAGAGGCACGGCCACGGAGCTGCCACGGAGCTGCGGCATGAAGATGAAGATGGAGAGGAGCTGTCCGGGCCGTCGGAATGGTGAGTAGTACGTTTATTATATTTTTTACCGGCAACAGGGGGCTGGCAGGCATTATAGGCAAAGGGGCTGGCAGGCTATATAGACAAAGGGGCTGGCAGGCTATATAGATAAAGGGGCTGGCAGGCTATATAGATAAAGGGGCTGGCAGGCTATATACTGAAGGGGGCTGGCAGCTATATACTGGGAGGCTGTGACCAATGCATTTCCCACCCCTCGGCTTATAGGTTTTTCCAGTTTTTGGTGGTAAAACTAGGTACCTTGGCTTATACTCAGGTCGGCTTATACTCGAGTATATACGGATATATATATATATATATATATATATATATATATATATATATACGGATGTATATTTCTGTGGATAGCAGGAAAGTTAATTGATGTAACATCCTATTCATTATATTGCAGAGGTGTCACCATTCCTGCAGCATGAAAGTTGTGTGCGCAATTGGTAATGCTGAGGTTGAAGTTCTTCAAAAATATTTACAAGGAGATGTTTTGCTGTACTGTGAGAGTGTAAAATCATTTTTATTTGTCTTCTATTTAAAGGTAATCTTCCATCAAAATCATGAAGTATTAACCAGGAGGATTTACTCATAGATCCAAGCACTGTCACTACAGTAAACTTCTTATATTTGTTCTCCATGGCCCCCTTCTTTCTAAAATCATTTTTTAGAATTATGCTAATGAGCCTGAAGGTCTCCCCTTCCCATTCACTTCCTGCTGCTGCTAGATTACATGGATGCAGAGGAAGAAGGGGAGAGAGAAGGGGGCTGGGTGAGACTTGTTCAGCTCATAGTAACAGCCTGTGAATCTAAAGTACTTGGGGCTCTGCTAACACCCCCAGAGCCTTTCTGCCTCATTAGCATAATATAAAAGGTTAATTTTAGAAGGGAGTAGGTCTTGAATAACAAATATAAGAAGATTACTACAGTCACAGTGCCTGTGTCTATGAGTAAGTGTCCCGGTTTATCAATGCTTGACTTTGCTGGTGGATTTTCTTTGAAATCAAGGGGTTATTACCTTTCCAATATACTTTCTGCATCAACTCTTTATGGTTTTCTAGATATCTGTCATCCAGAGGAATATATGTATATATATATATACACTCACCGGCCACTTTATTAGGTACACCATGCTAGTAACGGGTTGGACCCCCTTTTGCCTTCAGAACTGCCTCAATTCTTCGTGGCATAGATTCAACAAGGTGCTGGAAGCATTCCTCAGAGATTTTGGTCCATATTGACATGATGGCATCACACAGTTGCCACAGATTTGTCGGCTGCACATTCATGATGCGAATCTCCCGTTCCACCACATCCCAAAGATGCTCTATTGGATTGAGATCTGGTGACTGTGGAGGCCATTTGAGTACAGTGACCTCATTGTCATGTTCAAGAAACCAGTCTGAGATGATTCCAGCTTTATGACATGGTGCATTATCCTGCTGAAAGTAGCCATCAGATGTTGGGTACATTGTGGTCATAAAGGGATGGACATGGTCAGCAACAATACTCAGGTAGGCTGTGGCGTTGCAGCGATGCTCAATTGGTACCAAGGGGCCCAAAGAGTGCCAAGAAAATATTCCCCAAACCATGACACCACCACCACCAGCCTGAACCGTTGATACAAGGCAGGATGGATCCATGCTTTCATGTTGTTGACGCCAAATTCTGACCCTACCATCCGAATGTCGCAGCAGAAATCGAGACTCATCAGACCAGGCAACGTTTTTCCAATCTTCTACTGTCCAATTTCGAGGAGCTTGTGCAAATTGTAGCCTCAGTTTCCTGTTCTTAGCTGAAAGGAGTGGCACCCGGTGTGGTCTTCTGCTGCTGTAGCCCATCTGCCTCAAAGTTCGACGTACTGTGCGTTCAGAGATGCTCTGCTGCCTACCTTGGTTGTAACGGGTGGCGATTTGAGTCACTGTTGCCTTTCTATCAGCTCAAACCAGACTGCCCATTCTCCTCTGACCTCTGGCATCAACAAGGCATTTCCACCCACAGAACTGCCGGTCACTGAATGTTTTTTCTTTTATCGGACCATTCTCTGTAAACCCTAGAGATGGTTGTGCGTGAAAATCCCAGTAGATCAGCAGTTTCTGAAATACTCAGACCAGCCCTTCTGGCACCAACAACCATGCCATGTTCAAAGGCACTCAAATCACCTTTCTTCCCAATACTGATGCTCGGTTTGAACTGCAGGAGATTGTCTTGTCCATGTCTACATGCCTAAATGCACTGAGTTGCCGCCATGTGATTGGCTGATTAGAAATTAAGTGTTAACGAGCAGTTGGACAGGTGTACCTAATACAGTGGCTGGTGAGTGTATATATATAATAGACTGCATACATATTTAGTATAAGGCTACATTCACATGATGTATGCCCGCCGTACCGTAGTACGGCGGGCATACATCGGCGCTGCGGAGAGGAGCAGGGGATGAGCGCTGCTCACCCCCGGCCCTCTCCATAGGAAGATACAGTGCACGGCGCCGTATCACGGGAAAAGATAGGACATGTCCTATCTTTTCCCGTGCTACGGAGCGGTACGGTGCCGCACGTGTGCAGCACCGTACCGCTCCCGTACAGGGCCGTGAGGCCATAGGAGTGTATGGGGGACGTATATCGGCTGTATATATGTCGGCTGTATATACGTCCCTCATACATGTGTGTGAATGTAGCCTAAGACAGCACTTTCTGACATTTTTTCAATGTCTTGTTACATGACTTGTTTCTTTTTGGTTGTAGCTGATTATATAATGCAATAATTTGGGAGTTTTTGTCTGTCGTATAATATTGCCTAATACTTATTTTCTCTCAAGTTTCTGAAACTCGGTTTTCTACTTTTCCCCCTTTGTTGGTTCCTTAGTGTTGCGTTGAACAAAGCCTGCCCTTTTCATTTTCTATTGCATCTCCCCACGACTGTTTCATTCATCACCATGGTTACTAAACGTGGAGATAAATGAGCACTTGGCTCATAATGGCAGGATCTCTGTACTACACTACTGCTTCCACTTTCACATACTAGGTAGACACAGAAGGCACAGTTGGCACGAAATGGATTATAAGGGATATGAAACAAAGGCTATTTCTTCCTTGCTCATAGCAATAAAAATGTGCATTTCTTACTGATAAAAAAACTTCAGGTTAAAACATTTAATCTATGTATTTTCTAACATCATTAGTACATCTAAACTCTATTAATAGGAAGATTTGATTGATATTAAAAAATATACAAGGAGAAAAAATACATGTACATAATATACACCTGTTGCACTTGATCAAAAGTTTGTTTCTCTGAACAGTGGCTTACCTCTCAGTGTGGTCCTTGTATAGGACTCAGGATCATGTGATGCTCCACAGCTTTTCTTAGATTTCACCGGTCCCATGGTTCCAGAGATTTATCATCATCATAATCATCGTGTCTGAGAGCAGAACTGTTCTAGTTGCCAATGGCAATCAATCAGAGCTAAGCTTTCATTTCCCTACAGCGGTTTATAAAATGAAAGCTGAGCTCTGATTGGTTTCCAATTAGAACAGTTCTGTTCTCAAACACTTTTGACAAATCTCCCTACTTTAGGTCTCTGTTTTTACTATCTGACAAGCCCCTCAGAGTGTCAATTTTAAGCGACAAACGATAACACCCCTATTTCTCCCTTCCCCCCTTTTAATGCTTGAAAATAGTTTAAACATATTTAAAATATTGTTTTTTTTACTGTTAATAAAGTTATTCTAAGTTTCTTATTAGCGTTGATGGTATCTTCAGAAGGGAGGCTTACCTGCTTAGTGGTAAAATCCCTTCTTGAAGTATCTATCTCCAGGCAGAATTTTGTAGGCGAGCAGCTGATTGGCGCTGGCGGGTGAAAAGGATCCTATTTAAACCCGGTAGATTCATCGTAGTCAAGCAGTTTAAAGAAGATTGAAAAAGATATGCCCCATCCGCCGTTCCCTCAGTGGATATCATTTTATTCTTGTCACAGTGTTTTGTTGGGAGGGCTTTGTCACTCAGCTAAAGCTGGGCAGTTTTAATTGTTAATATTGAGTCGATTTATTTGCTCTTTGTTGATTATATTGTTAATAATTATTTGTTTTTATTAAATATTTATTACCGTATATACTTGAGTATAAGCCGACCGAGTATAAGCTGAGACCCCTAATTTTACCAACAAAAACTGGGAAAACCTATTGACTCGAGTATAAGCCGAGGGTGGGAAATGCATTGGTCACAGACTCCCCAGTATATAGCCAACCAGCCCCCTATAGTATACAGCCAGCCCAGCTTGCCCCCAGCAGTATACAGCCAGCCCAGGCTGCCCCCAGTAGTATACAGCCTGCCCCCAGTAGTATACAGTTTGACCCCAGTAGTATACAGCCTTCCCCCAGTAGTATACAGCCTGCCCCCAGTAGTATACAGCCTGCCCCCAGTAGTATACAGCTTGCTCCCAGTAGTATACAGCCTGCCCCCAGTAGTATATAGCCTGCCCCCAGTAGTATATAGCCTGCCCCCAGTAGTATACAGCCTGCCCCCAGTAGTATACAGCTTGCCCCCAGTAATATACAGCTTGCCCCCAGTAGTATACAGTGTGCCCCCAGTAGTATACAGCCTGCCCCCAGTAATATACAGCCTGCCCCAGCATTAAAAAATAAACTTATATACTCACCCTCCAGTGGCCCCGATGCGCAGCGCTGCTCCCCCGATGTCCACGCAGCTCGTCTTCAGGCTTCCGCGGCCATCTTCTTTCTTCTGCTTGGTGCTGCCATTGCTCTCTCCCAGCCGGCGCCTAGTATGACGCGCCACTGCTGACGTCATACTAGGCGCCGCCCGGGCAAAAACACGGAGGGTGAGTATATAAGTTTATTATTTTTAAAGGAAACCTACCACTTGAAGTGGCAGGTATAAGGGGGAACTACCGAGCACCAGCTCAGGGTGAGCTGGTGCCGGAGCTTAGTTTTGTTAGTGTTTTAAAGAGCAGTATCGCGGTTTAAAACACTTTTTAAACTTTATGGCCGAAGCTGCTTCGGTGCAGGGAGGTACGCGCTCGGCACACCATGCGCGCGACCATGCGCACGGCTCTCCTTCACTTCCTATGTAGCCACGTGCACGGTCGCGCGCATGGTGTGCCGAGCGCGTACTTCCCTGCACCGGAGCAGCTTCGGCCATAAAGTTTAAAAAGTGTTTTAAACCGCGATACTGCTCTTTAACACTAACAAAACTAAGCTCCGGCACCAGCTCACTCAGAGCTGGTGCTCGGTAGTTCCCCCTTATACCTGCCACTTCAAGTGGTAGGTTTCCTTTAATGTATTTTTTACCTTTAACCTTTTAGATATTGACTCATGTATAAGCCGAGGGGACGTTTTTCAGCAAATTTTTTTGCTGAAAAACTTGGCTTATACACGAGTATATATGGTATATTTTTTATTATTGAGTAACCCTTATAAAATACCATGGCCTATGATTTATCCAAAAATTGGTGTCATTTATGTATGTGCCTGTATAGTGGGGCTTGTGTTATCATGCCACAGTTTGCTCAGGTGTGTCACAAACGGGTGCACCATTCACCTTGTGACAGCTTATTCACATGAATGAGCTTGGTCTGTGAAATCGGAACCGTAGGGTGGCCACATTTATGATTCAAACACTCTTCTGGGGACAGAACTTAAAGCCTCATAGTATACATGATGCCAGGAGTTCATTAATCCCACGGTAATTAAAACAGTAAAGTGTGGCACGGTGACCCAAAGGGAATGCAGGGATTCCTTGCATAATACCTATGAGGTGTAATACATGAATTTCTGTCCAAAGATCAGTGTTTGGTACTTGAAGGCAGCCACTACATAGACTGTGCTTCCCGGACTGACATGTTCATGTGAAGGAAGCTGCTTTGGCGCTCTGTAGGTAAAATTCATTGCTGACTTCCCAAATTGACAGCATTTCATGTGAATGTTCCCCCAAAGTGAAGCAACCAATATGCGGGAGAGGATTTGTAATTTTGGCTAGCTAGAGGAAGAGAAACTAGACTAGGGGAGAATTATACTGGCGCTCGGTAGCACACCAAGGAGAGGACCAAAGAGGTCTGCATCCTGCTCCTCCCGATTTCCTGAAGCGGCTGGTATTTTGCATACCACCAAGTTCAGAGCTGACAATTCAGTCTTGATAATATGAGAGATACCTCACTTACATACTGTGGGCAGAAGAGAAAAGAAATTACATTTATAAAGGTGAAAAAAAATATATTTTGAAAACTAATATGAAAAATGGATGTACTCTACTAAGGAGACATTTAGACCAAATATATTATGTGGACTAATTTTTGTATACATATACACCTATAGTTATTTTGTGATGAACACTTCTAACATTATTAATAAATGACACCCTCCATCCTACCACATTTATATTATGCTTGCATACTGCCCCCCATGATAAATTCTAAAAACAATTAACCCCATAATGCATTATTATATACATAAATTGCAATTTCATTTATTATGATAATTCGATATGTGAGTAATAGGTATTTTAATTTTTATTATGGGGGGGCTGTATAGATATAATATCTACATATCTGTCTTAAAAAATATTTTCCTCATAATAAATTATCACAATATCTAAATTAGAGCCCTGTGCCCTCAGTTTTAAGTTATTTCCCTCAATAATGCCCTCCATTGAGTATGGCATAAAAGACATAATTTTCTACTACCTGGGTCCTGAGCGGAAGGAGGTGTGCAGGGACACAACTCCCCCCCCCCCCCCGCCATGGTTTCTTTTGCTTTAACTGTCTGTTGTTGACTCTATTTTTGTAATTTTGCTGCATATTGTGGGAACTTTATAAAGCAGCTTTGATTAGACTTCTGGTGTAATTTTAACCATAAAAGGCCTTACAACACATTTATCAATGTTTTTAGACCATCTTTCTCTTTTCTGATAAGAGAATGTGGTCTTTGGGAAAGGAGCATAATATCCAGAAAGGCGGCGTGACCGGACAGAAAATAGTCTGTGCGCCAAAACCCCCCCCCCCAGTAAAAGCATGTCTAAAATAGAACTCTTAAGTGCACCAGAATTCATCAATACAATGATGAATGTGGCACAGCACAAGACTAGTGTTGTCAAGCTCTACAGTGTCAACACATTCATAAATTTTCTCCATTGTGTTTAAATGCCATAACTTGCATTTGTGGCTAATTTCATTTAAGCTGTATGTTCCACCCACTGAGTTTTTCTTTGCAGACCTTTAAAATGTCTCATGAGTCATTTTATTTCCTTATGTAAAGGAAATCTACCACTTATAAAAAACACCTACACATAGTCACCTACTTTCCTCTTCATCTTGATCTTGGCGCTAGTCTTTGTTAATCTAGACACGCCAGGATCACCTAATAAAAGAGTAATAAGAAGCAGTCTGGAGCACGAGGATAGGCTGATAATTATGCTCCCTCCTGCGTGATGTCACACTCCCTCTCAAACATGGGAATCAAGATTAAGAGGAGAGTACATGAGAGTAGGAGAGCAGGAGAGTATGTGCATATGTTTTTTACTTTTGTAAAGTGGTAGATTTCCTTCAAATGTTATTTTTCATTTAAAGGGAACTAATATAGCCTATGCTATGCTATGATTTTGAAAATGCCTTTGTCAGCATTCTGAATAATTTCAGCAGTTTATATAAGTTTCATTCACATTACCTGGCTCCCTGCTAGCAGCATGTGGTGAGTCCCGGGGGGAGGAAGAAGATCATCAGCTGGAGTACATGTGTGCCCACGTCAGACCTCTCCTCCGCAGTCTCCTGAGCAGTCTACTGATGCTACATTCACATCTCACATACCACAAGGGTCCTCCAGAGCAACAGAGGGGCGCAGCCAAACAGGTCTGCACAGCTCTGTATATTAATTGCATCTGTTTTCTTAAAGAAACAGATGTAATTTATTTAATGGAGGATGATTCTGGAGGCAATGGGTGCCCGAATCACCCCACATTACATACACCCAGGCTTCTGCTTCCATCAGGTATCGGTCATCTGCTGCCTGAGATGAGACTCATGTTACCTCATGGCAGATGCGGCCCTGGTTGGAAGCTCCTTATATCCAGGAAAGATTTGAGCCATCCGTTTTGCTTCTGTCTGCAACGTATACATCATATACTGTGGAAAACACAGAATGGAATGATACAGCAGGCTATGTGTCTTCATCCTGATTCCTCCTGTTGAGTGATATATACAACAATAGGAGATCGTTGGAGGAAATGGAGGACAGCTGCAAAGATTTGTATCCCTCCACGGCCCATGAGGCCAATTGTATCACTGGGTGAAACACCTCGAAAATCCGCAGCAGCCAATTACTGTCTGTTGCCGATGTTCACTCTTCTTCTCGCTTTCAAGGGGGACAAGGAGGAAAAGAAAGACATATCCTTCTCTATGTGTATACAGTGGGATATGTCTTGGCCCTTGTGCCATAACTATGCCGATGTATTGTTACAATGTAGAGCCAAAATATGATGTGAACCTTGTCTAATTTCTGAAGATCTTAGTATCAGTTTTTTACCCTTATAGCAACTCACATTTTGTGTTGAAAAAATTTAATATAAAAATCTGCTCCTTAATTTTGTAAATACCTTTGAGATGATAAAACCCACTTACCTCTGGTGTAAGATATATGTAAATCAGTGAGATTCTATATGATCATGTCATGAATATGTATTGTGAATATACCTTCCAACACTGTGTAAAGTTAAATATATCTGGCAAAGACTGTCACAGCAAAGGTTCTGTTGTCAAGGCAACCCCTTCAAGACACATACAGTATTTTTCATAAAGTTTAAAGGGGTGTTCCTATTTCAGCAAAATAATCTAATTGTTTGTATGATGAAAAGTTATAGAAGGTTCCAATATACTTTCTGTATTAATTCCTCATGGTTTACCAGATCTCTGCTTGCTGTCATCCTATAGAAAGCCTCTAAGTTTACTTCTAGTTAACAGAAATCGGACCATGATAAGTTCATTTAGCACAATAGGAGAGTAGTTATACTGCAACAATGGATCCCGTGAGAAGTTCTCACTCATTCAAACAATCACTCCCCTTTCTCATAGCTTGGTCCAATATAGTGTCCTAGTCATATAGATGGCGAGGTTAAGCAGAACAGTTTACAAAAGCATAGCCACTATTTGTATTGTTTAGTTATGTGTTATTTGTTTTCTTTTCTGAAGCTTTATAGTCCAATAATTGTTCTTAGGTATGCCATAAAGTAACACTGGCATGGACTCGTGTCTAAAATCCAACAGTAGTATAAATGCCTGTTCTGTATGTTATGGACTGATCAACCAAAGGAACTACACTGGACTGTACTAAATAAGTCATAAGGACTCTTGCTCCAATAGCATTGTAATATTTTCTTATCTCGCCAGTATTACGCATCTTAACAGTATATTAAGTATAGTATTGCTTTGTATGCTTATGGAATATAATAAAAAATCAAACAGGAGCACAGCTCATTATATCACACAGCTCTAATTACTCTCTGATACTAATGAGCTGTGCACCTGTGTGACCATGGTCAGATTTCTGTCCACTAGAAGTAAACATAGAAGCTTTCTATAGAACGACAGCAAGAATAGATCTAGTAAACCACAAGGAACTGATACAGAAAGTTTATTGGAGAACTGTATAACTTTTCATTATAAAAACAATACTTATTTGCTGAAATGGGAACACCCACTAAATTGTTATCTGTACAGCTGAATAACAATGAGTAAACTTGTTTTGGTGTTACTTGGCTGTCTGTGTAGTTTTGTCACCATATTTCTTCTCCATTAGGGTAAATCTAGATGGTCAGGATCCACATTGGATTTTTCACATGTAACTGTGAGCTGAAAATTTGCTCTGGATTACATTACTGTTCAAATGAACTTTCACTTTCCACTGAAATATTCAAACTCCTGTTCTGAATTCCCCCAGCCTCAGAACTCATGCCCATGAACGTTGCCTTTCTCCATGTGATATGTGCTGATTCAACAGACACGGGCACATGTATTCATGTGAGAGCCAACTGTTCAAACCACAAAACAGTATTCCTGCAGCTCTACTAGTCTTTATTGCGTTCATCGATGTGCGGACTCCCGATGAAAAGTTACGTAATATAAAGTGCATAAGCTATATCCACGTAATACCAGAAAGCACCTTTTAGCCCAGTATTTTATCCCATATTTACATTTCTTTACACACCTTAGATGCAGTGGTTTGAAATTCTTATATCACCTTATCTGACTTCAAGAACATAGAAGAGGTTGTATCTCCCAGCGAAAAACATAAAGAACTCTTGTGAAAGCAAGTTTCATAACTGAATTAATATAAATTAAGCTGGATCTGATGTAGATATGGGCGAGGATAAGTATTGCTTTCTGATTACAGGTTATATTAGAGCTCACTTGTGCCATCTGCTGTTTATTAAATGAAGCAAAGATAGCCTTGGCAGTAAAAATAGGAACATGTAGTACCGTATATACTCGAGTATAAGCCGAGACCCCTAATTTTACCACCAAAAACTGGGAAAACCCATTGACTCGAGTATAAGCCGAGGGTGGGAAATGCATTGGTCACAGACCCAGCCAAGTATATAGCCAGCCAGCCCCCTATAATATACAGCTTGCCCCCAGTAGTATACAGCCTGCCCCCAGTAGTATGCAGCCTGCCCCAGCCTGTCCCCAGTAGTATACAGCCTACCCCCAGTAGTATACAGCCTGCCCCAGCCTGCCCCCAGTAGTATACAGCCTGCCCCCAGTAGTATACAGCCTGCCCCAGCCTGCCCCCAGTAGTATACAGCCTGCCCCAGTAGTTTACAGCCTGCCCCCCAGTAGTATACAGCCACCCCAGCCTGCCCCCCAGTAGTATACAGCCACCCCAGCATGCCCCCAGTACAGTCAGCCCAGAATAAAAAAAAAACTTATTTACTCACCTTCCGGTGGCCCCGATGCGCAGCGCTGTTCCCCCGATGTCATTGCGGCTCCTCTTCTGGCTTCCCGGCTCCTCTTCTTGCTTCCGCGCCATCTTCTGTCTTCTTTAACATCGCGTTGGGCACCGCAACTGTTCTCTCCCATGCGGCGCCTAGTATGACGTGCCGCTGCTGACGTCATACTAGGCGCCGCACGGGACAAGAACAATGGCGGCGCCCAGCAAGATGTTAAAGAAGACAGAAGATGTCGCGAAAGCAAGAAGAGGAGCCGGGAAGCCAGAAGAGGAGCCGCGATGACATCGGGGGAGCAGCGCTGCGCATCGGGGCCACCGGAGGGTGAGTAAATAAGTTTTTGTTTTTTTAGTCCATTTTTAATTATTTTTTTACAAGTATTGACTTGTGTATAATTCGAGGGGACGTTTTTCAGCACATTTTTTGTGCTGAAAAACTCGGCTTATACACGAGTATATACGGTAAATGAGAAAAGGTAAAATATTGTTGGCTATGAATTTCAATATTATTATTGAAAAAAAATAATCATGACATGTGTAACTTACTGAATTAGAGATAACTGTCAGGCACCAAGGGTAGTGGACCCACTAGACCACCACGGACGATGACGTAAGCCGACACCTGGGAGCTGAGTCTAAGCGGTACCCGGTTTTCACCAGAGCCCGCAATAAAGCAGAGCGGGTCGGACTTGCTGTGTGGTGGTACCACCGGGTCGCTCCTCAGACACGACTTTGTCCGCGGTTGCGGCCATGGCAAACTATACAAGTCGGGAACAGGCAAGAGGTCGGGACAGGCAGCACAGGATCGTAGTCAATAACAGAAATGGGGTCACAACACCAAATTGCAATTTATACCTGGCCATTTATAGACTGCCAAGTGGCCAGCGCCAATTATCTGTCTGCTGGCCCTTTAAATCCTGGATGGCCATCGTGAGTGCGCCCTAAGAGGTAGGGCTGCGAACGATACAGTGAGGAGACCGTTGTTGGAGTGCGGCAAGATAAGTGCACCTGCTGCTGGCACAAGGGGACACAGGGAGACACACGGGTGCACCTGTGTGGCCGTGGCCTGTGTGATGCGACCTCCTCTTCTTCTTGGTCTGAAGAAACCTCTGCAGAAGGGCACAGTCCAGGATGTTGTCCTCAGGCTCCCAAGACCTCTCCTCTGGCCTTAACCCTTTCCAGTTGATAAGGAAAAATCCCTCTCATCATCTTCATATCCAGGATGTCCTTAAACTTGAAGACATTGGTGGAGTCAGCCTCAGTAGCAGGAGGAGGCACTTGTCGGGCAAAGCAGTTCAGGGTGAATGGTTTCAGGAGAGAGACATAGAAAAGTCCAGTTTCACTTGAAGTTGGCTGCACAGAGAATGCCAGAAACAAACTGGACCCCTTGGTCTGACACAATATGCAGAGGGAGTCCATGCAGCCGGAAGATGTGGATGAAGAGAAGGCTGGCAAGACGTGTCGCTGACAGCAGACCTTTCAGAGGAACAATGTGGAACATCTTGGAGAACTGGTCGGTTACCATCCAGATGACGGTATTACCCAAGGAAGATGGAAAATCTGTGATAAAGTTCATAGGAAGCTGGGTATCAGTAATGGCAGGAGAAGACCAGCTGGTTTAAGACGAGATGACTTGTTTTGGGCAAAGGAAGTACAGGAGCCCACAAAATCCCATACATGACCAGATCTGGCCACCAGTAGAAATGTGAAATGAGGGCAACAGGTTGTTGCACCCCAGGATGCCCAGCCACACAAACACAATGGGGCAGATTTATCAAGCTGTCTGAAAGTCAGAATATTTCTAGTTGCCCATGGCAACCAATCACAGCTCCCCTTTAAAATATTCATGAGCTCTGGTAAATTGAAGGCTGCACTGTGATTGGTTGCCACAGGCAACTAGAAATATTCTGAATTTCAGACAGCTTGATAAATCTGCCCCAATGTCCCCAAGTAAATATCCTCTTCCGAAGAGCAGGTCGGACGAAGGTCTTGCCAGGAGGAAGTTGCCCAAGGTCCACTGGACACTCCCCTTGAAAAAGCGCCATATGCGAAACACGTGTCGGGGCATTGTCTGTGTGTGGTCCTTTCTTTGGTATAGTATTACAGCCATTGGTTTACAGCTCTGTGATGTATATCCTCAGATAATTTTATCTTGGATATTGTATTATTTTTCTGCTTATCTTTGACTACATTTTCACTACTGATACACAGTGTGTCATTGTTATATTGGCTGGTTACCACCGTAATTTGGTATACACACAATTTTAATCTATTGTCGTCTGTCCATTTCTGCCGCATTATGTTTGTTTTTAATATCTACATTGATTGAAATAAAGTGTATTTATGTATAATTACTTGCTTTGTGTTCTTTGAACCTTTTCTTTGGTATTATTCTATTTACCCAATGGTACTTTGTTTATGTGCCCATACCAAACAGGTTTCTAATTTTTGTGCATTGTAAAGGTCCACTGGAGCGGCAAGAACCAGTCGCTCAGGAGAAATGACATCCAGAGGAGCCGGTTCTTCCCCAAAGACATCAGAGGCAGGAGAGAGGGCATCAGCCTTGACATTCTTTTCTGCCAGTCGGAAGTGGATCACAAAATCGAAGTGAGAAAAGAAGAGTGACCAGTGAGCCTGTTGTGGTATAAGGTGCTGAGTAGTCTGGAGATATAGGAGGTTTTTGTGATCTGTATACACTCAAATCAGAGGGCAAGCTTCTATCAGAAGATAGCACCACTCTTCCAGGGCAAGTTTTATGGCAAATAGTTCTCAGTCTCCTATGGAGTAATTTCTTCTCAGGAGAGGAGGTCTTAGAGAAGAACCCACAGGTGAGACTTCAGTCTTTGGGCCCTTTATGGGTGAGCACCGCTTCACCTACGGAGGAGGAGGCGTCAACCTCCAGCTGGAATGGCTTCTCTGAAGTCAAAAGCAGACTTCAGCTTAGAGAAAGCTTCTTCAGCTGCCGAAGGCCAGAGTTTAGGATATTCTGTAAAATGCCAGATGCCCTTTTTTTAAATAAATTTCCAGCCCCTTTCTGTCTTCCCTGCTGGATCTATGTGCCTCACAGCCTTAGAAAAAGCTCTCTAGCCATTCTCCTGCGGTCCTATGTCTCCTGCCTTCCTGTGTATTCCTGTGTATCCTGCGTTCCTGCTCCTCAGTTCCTGTGTCCCGTGTCCCGTGTGCCTGTGTTCCCATCCCCATCTGCTTGGACCTTCCCTTGTTGACGTTGCATCTCTGTTGCCTGCCCTGACCTTGTGCCTGGACCTGACAACGAGACTGTCTCCTGCTAAGGTACCTCGTCCTTGGCAGCCACCGTGGGATAGTCGCACCTGTGGAACGACCTGATAGTACTCTGCCGCAGCAAGTCCAACCCGCTTTATGGCGGGCTCTGGCGAAGACCAGGTACCCCTTAGACTCCGGTCCCAGGTGTCGGCTAATACCACCTCCTGCGGCGGTCCAGTAGATCCATACATCCCGATTCCTGACAAAATGCCTTTGTCATGTACTCACTACTGCTGCTAAAAAGCAGGCATCAGACATGTTTTGATTGTTGTTTTTGTTTTCAAAGGTTTAGTTTTTTCACATTCATTTTGTAGAATGGTTGAGAGAGCAGCAAAACATCTTTTATATATGTAGTGTTTATTAGCAACTAATAACAGATTCTATTGTGTGGAAGACTTACCATAGACTTTTGATACCTATAAGAGAGCATGATGTAACCTTGTGAATATACAATATCCTATGGTGACAATGCCCCATTGTCAAATCAGAAGCCTAATTGTGAATGTGTGCAATTGTGATATGCTTTATTGTGAAATTTTAATGCCCCTTATTTACATCAGAATGCCCATTTGTGACAAATAATAATGAGGTGGTATGATGTTGTTCCTCGAGGCTGTACTAATTTTATGACCTTCTATGCACCTGATGTTTCTTTTATTCTTTAACCTGATCCAGAAAATTCTATTTTTCTCTAAACTATCTTTGTGACTTCATGTAACCTATCTCCAAATTTTTGTTTGGTTTCTCGTAGTCCTATCATTTTAATTTATACTATACATATGAATGATTTTAAATAATGTCTGCTATCATTAAATATTTAGCATTTTCAATATGTTTCTCAATATACCTGCATTATGTTTTGCAGTAAATGAATAGCTATAAAAAGTCAAATGAGTCGCATTGTTTGCACGCTTGCTACCAGCGCATAAGGGAAAGCCAAGGAAATACACAGGTGCTGACATGAATCCACTGATACCCATGACAAACTATAATTACCTTGTTGTGCCACACTAGGTGTCTGAGAGATTTACATTGATACATGGCAGAAGTGAGTTCCCAGCTAGCAGGGAACTGTGCTCTTGTGATCAGCTTGATGCCGCACAAGGAACCTGCTGCTAAAACAGGAGTTGATGAGTTCCTAAGTGCATGTTATGCTATTATCACAGTGGTCACTGTTTTATAAGTATTTACAAATTGAAGCTTGTATATTGTGATCAATGCAGTAAACTCTTTTGAATTAAAGTACTGTTAACAAGGAAAGTGGTAACTGTAGGTATGAAGAGATGTACAGTATTAAGTGGGGACTGTCTTTCACAATGGAATATTTCAAATTCTTTTTTTAAATATAATTTCTTAGCCTTGTAGAAATTGTACAGCTACGTGGCTTTATCATCTTTTTTTGGGTAGCAACATGATTTTATTCCAGGAGAAAAGCAGGATTATTATTTTCTTATTCCTGTAATATAGTGTTACCCTAATGTGTTTGGAAATATATGCTGTAAATTGTGAGATATCACATATACACTGCTCAAAAAATTAAGGGAACACTTAAACAACACAATATAACTTGAAAGCAGGATCCACATGCATAAAGCCAGCTATACGTGTGCACTTCAGCCATAGGAGCCTCCGTCACCTTAGGAAAAGCCAGGGTATGTGAAAACTTTCTTTTTCTTTGTTAACTTGAAGGCAATTAAACTTCTGCAAAATTGACCTGTCCAATTATGAATTAACACTGGTTATGAATTAATTTCTCCTTCAGTTTTGCAAATGGAAACGACAAAAGATAGAAATGTTGAAGGCAATTAGGGAGACAAACCTATAAAGGAGTGTTCTGTAGGTGGTGACCACAGACCATGTCTCTGTTCATCCTTTTTAATTATTTGTACCCTTTTGCATTTTGTCATTGCTCTCACCCTTAGAGGAAGCATTTGGCATGTCTACAACCCACAGAAGTTGCACATGCATTCATAATGGCACACCAATGAGAGCTATGGCAAGAAGGTGAGCCGTGTCTTTCAGCAAATTGTCCTGAGCTTTGAGTAGATAGCAGGAGGCAGGACAACACACCAGGAGAGATGGAGGGGCTGTATGAGGGCAACAACCCAGCAGAAAGACAGCTACCACCTTTCTTTTGCAAGGAGGAACAGTGACAAAGCTCTGCAAAATAACCTCCAGCAGGCCACTAATATCCACTTGTCTGCCCAAACTGTCAGAAAAACACATCAGGGATCACCGGCCACACTGTGCAGAACACCCTGTGGTATAACATGTGGGAAATTTTGCAGGATGGGATAAGGAATTATGGAAACTTCGCAAATAAAGGCCGCCTTGCAGGCATGTAGAGACTTACACTCAATGATGCTCCACTAGGGGATTGTTAGAAATATGCAAATATGTTTTCCAGGATGATAAGTAAACATTGCCTCTTAGCTACCTTGTAAAGCAGGCCCCTTTAATATCAAGCATGGCTTTCAGGTAGCCTAATGACATGATGCTGGATTAAAGCATATTATCTATTCCAAAAGGAACAGATTCTCTGTAGAGATCGCTGTTTTGATGTGGTTCCACCTCCTCAGTACAGTATTTGGAACTGCTTTATCAGAGTGAGAGGCTTTTGACTAGGGTTGGGTAGTAAGAGCTCTATGTATCTAAGACAAAAAAGTTTCTTAGTGGCACTGCTAAAAAATAACAAATGATTGGGTGCCCACACACCAGGACCGGCCAAGGGGTCCTCTGCATGTGGACTTTTGTGGGCAGACGGATGGAAGCCGCAGCTTCTAAACACTAACATCTCAGCGATGCCAGCAATGAATGTTACCAGTGGTATGGCATCTAGTCTCCACACAGCACACATTGAACGCTGTATATGAAAAATCTCTCAGTGGTCTTCTCTCCATGGTCCCCTGCAGCTACTTATATCTGCAGCTACTATTTACATCACTTGAGCAGCCTTTCAGACTTTCAATCTCCACTAAAAATATACTATGGTAAGGGCTTCAGAGTCCTTTACCTGTAAAAAGAGTATAATGAAAGGCAGATATTTTAGAACAGTTTTGTTGCAGCAATGCCAGTATATAATCTTTAAATTTGTACCATTCCCTTATAGCAATATTCTTATTACTGAGCAGAATGTGCCAAATATATACCCTTTCATTTGTGTTACGATGGATTGACACCTCGTTTTTGCCCTACATTGGGAGGACAAGCCGGTGAGGTGTCCTTACTATGTAGGGCTAAGACACACCCCATGGTCTGCCCATAAAGTGGGATACGTTCTTTTGTCGTTTGCCTCCCTCCTAAATGTGGGGGTGGTGTCAACATTGTCAGCAGCCGGTTTATTGGCTGCTGCTGATGTTCAGAGTGTCTCCCCAGTGTGACAGTCTTTTTTTGCACAGTATATGACATAGATGGCAAAAATGATGCCTCTGTCTTCCATCATAAGTCTTTTAGCTTGCTCAGCATATCTCTTGACAATTAATGATATTGATTGGTACATCCTTTTTATAATGTCTGGACATCTATATTATCTAGATAACACTTTGAAGTCTTTCCATCCCTCTCTTCCGAATGAACATTCCATTACAAATAGCCGCAAAAGTTTTGCTTTTTCTCATAAATTTCATTTAAGCAAGATCTGTCTTCATAATGTAGCTGAGCATCTCTATTTATGGGGATATAATAATTATTAAGCTGGTACAATCACTAATCATTGTCAATATCATATTTTTGGGAAGCCCTGTGGCAAAAGACAACATTATGTAGTTGCCTAATACAGCAAACAATTTGTCAAGGAAATTAATCAATTGTTTAATGTAACAGAGACTGAATAGCAGCAGTGGTCTAATTTGCAGCTGAATAAATTAGCAACATAGATTGTGGTAAAAACTTATTTCAAAGAGAATTCTGTAGAGGAAAATAAAGGTAATTATAGAAACATTTTAAGCCTAATGACTCATTATTCCCATGTGGGAAAGTGCAAGCTAACATTTTAATTCATATAGCGTCTCTCTATATTATAGAAAATTATTTGTGTCAACACTTATTTCAGACAATGATGTAAAAAAACATGTTATTAAGAAACTGTGATGATAGATTTTTAGCTTTTGATTCGTGATTGGAGTGGTTCTGTTTCCAGACACGTGCTTTTGGGAGAACATTTATACAGAACAAAACCTTGGAAAGGTCACTAAACAAGCCGAGCCAAAATAGGTAGAGAATATAGGGAATATAAGGAATCCATGGGGTCAGGGGTGGCTGTATCTAATGAATCCATGGGGGATTACATAAAATAACAGAATAATATTGGAATAAAATGTTTTAAATAATAAACTAGGTAACAGGTGACTGTTTTAGTTTATGAATTTTTAATGCTGCCACATGAGTTCCCTGCAAAGGGTCCCACTGAGGCGCTGTCACCCAGGGGCCTATTGAAACCTGGAGCCACCCCTGTAGATAATGTAAAACTGCTTGGGGATTCCATAGCTCAACAGAGGGCACTTTAAATAACTAAATGGGTTCTACATGTATTGTATACGTTTGATCCTTGTATTAGTTAAGGTAACTTTCGGAAACTTCTCAGGAAAGTCCAAATTAGTAATATAAATTGTGAGGAACTAAAGGGGCAGTGTAGGGCTCTAAGGCAGCATCAATGGGTCCTTTGGTTGCAGTATGACACCGCTGTACATGGTTATATGCAGGTATATATGCTGATGCTACAGCTCACCCTGGTTGGAGGAATGGCTTGAGAATGTTTTGCTGTAAAGCAGATCCAATTCCTGTATTGTAGAGGCTTTGGGCGAATCACCCGCTGAACTACAGGCAGCTTACGTGTAATGCATGTAATGCAACCTAACTAAATACCTCTTTACACATTGGAGGTGATCAGTAACCTATGATTACATTGTGGGAAGCATTGTCTAATCGATCAAGATGTAATGTGAAGTATAAGTTGTGGTAGATGACAGAGAATTGTACTGACAAACTGGCAAAGGGGTATTCCAGGATTTTGAAATGACAATCATTCTTTGCACAGATTATTAAAGGGGTTGGCCACTTTACTTCATAGTTTTTATAATGTGTGTGTAAATGTGCGGTGGCAGGATATTAGGTAATTTACCAATATACATCTATTAAAATTTCTGCACTTCTTTATCCATGAGTACATTGAATCCTCCTGTCTTTTACCTCATCTGCCAGACATTCCTTACCGTAAAATGGCCACAGATGGAGGGTCATGTGATCTGTTTCTGTCCATGAGCAATTGCCCTGACAGGACCTTAGGATAGTCTTCATGTATATAAGATCAAGATCCTGGCAGGGCGATTGTTCATGGACATATAAGATCACATGACCCTCCATCTGCAGCCATTTTATGGACAGGAATGTCTGGCTGATAAGGTAAAAGACAGGAGGTTTCACTTAACATATCAAGAAAGTGGAGCAAAACTATTAAACAGAAAATTACTTAATCGACACACTTACACACTTTACAAAAAAGAAATAGGTAAAGTGGTCAGCCCCTTTAATATAAAATTAGCGAGTCTTTGCCAAATGGTGCTATCGCCAATTAGCTGTTAGAAAAAACTGGATCAGATTACTAAGTATCCAACCATCTTATTATACCATAAGTTATGGTAATTTTTAATTCTATGTAGTAATAGAACAATTTGATTTTACACTTTTCCCTTCTGCATGATATCTTGCAGTTTTGGAGTTTTAAAACTGGTGGTTTATGTTGTGGGACCAATTGTACTTCCTAGTTGCACCATTTAATGTACGATGCAATGTAATTGGAGACTATAAAAACATCCAGAAGCAGTGAAATTGACAAAAATTGCAGTCTTGCCATTTTTATACAGGGTTTGTTTTTAAAGCTTTAACTGTGCAATCCATATGATATTTCACAATTATTCTTTGGGTCATTATGATCACAGAAATACAAAAATGTATACAATTTAAAGGAAATCTATCATCAAAATCAAGCATGATAAACCAGGGATACTTACTCATAGATAATCATAGGCATGGTGACTGTGTTAATCTTCTTATATTTGTTATCCAAGGCCTCCTTCCTTCTAAAATCAACTTTTAACATTATGCTAATAGAAGCTGCAGCTTCGCTGGCTGTCATGCTGTCTCCCCTCCCCTCTGCTCTCTCATCACTTCCCCTCTCTCTGCCTAATTTAATCTTATGGCAGTAGAGGAAGTTTCAGTACATGGTGGGAGGTGCGTAGTGCTCGTTGGACACTCTAACAGCCTGTTAAGCTGCAGCACAGAGGAGCTTTGTAATGCCTTTTAGAGCCCTTCTGGTTCATTAGCATATTTATAAAAGTTGATTTTTATTCATTTAAAATTCTACCAGCTTTTCCAAATATTTTGCACAAGTGTACATAGTAGCAGACATAGTTATACAAATACCAAAAACAATATGAATTTTTAAAATTTATTTTACAAATCTAGCCATGAGTATCGAACATGAGTATCGAATCAATAAGAAAAAAGTGTTTTAACCACTTAATGCCCCAGTCACTGTATTCTAGTGCGGACCGCAATGGTGGTGGGCAATTGGGGTAATGAAAATATGTTTTTTTTAAAAATTATATTCTATTCCTTAATCTTTATTTGTAAAATCCAGAAAACCCCTTTCACTCTTCACTGAAGTATTTTAAATAGTTTACTCATGCATACAAGCAACTGGGAGGCCTTGTAACTATTAGCTATTGACTATTACTATTAGCTACAGAGGTTACTGTAACTATTGGCTACAGACTAGAGTGGCTACTATAGGGGCAATGTTACTATATTGGCTACAGTAGGTGGGCACTGTATCAATATTGGCCATTGTGAGGTCCCTGTATTGTATTACTGTATGGCAGTGTGACGATATTGACTACTGTGGCCGCACCATAACTATGCTGGCTATTGTTGGGGCACTGTTACTATATTGATTATTGTGGTGGCGTGATAGTGATTTTAAAGAGACCAAGAAAACCGTAATGAGCCTAAAATATTTTTATGTTGGCTGTAAGAAGCTGACATAATATCTCAGGTAAATGAAGAAAATGAGAAATTCTCTAATCAAAGATGTTATCTGTCGGTCACCAGATTTACAGCATCCATGAACTCACAATTCTGCAGCATCTCCTCTGTCATCTTCTCTAATGACTGTGAGCTACATGGAGACAGTCTTATACTATGTCAGATTTATCATTTAGCAACAGACACAGGGGAACATTTACTTACCTGTCCGGATGAGTTCACAGAAACTGCATTGTCCGATGTCCTGCATGTGTCAGTTCCCCGCTCAGGTCCGACAGAGTTCGCCTTCTTCTTCCTGGTACATAAAAGTGCTTGATACAATTTGAATGTTAAATCCTGTGATCATTCTGAATCAGTCGGATTGCCCGACGGCACGCACCCCGTCTTTTGTCACATGAAAGCCAGCACAGCTGCACCAAAATCCAATCACGTGTGACACAATCCCCTGAAAAATATCTGTTACAGTTGTACAAAACCTGAAAACATTGGGAAGTTCACCAAAAGTATGTCTGCGGACCCTTAGTAAATAAGCCCCACTGTGATAATTCTGGTGCAACATAAGATTGACTGTCTCACTCTGTAAGTCTTGCTTGGTTCTAGTAAAGTAGCTATGTAGCAAGCTTGGTTATTGTTTTGTATCTATGTAGCTTTGTTGTGTCCCTGTATTTATGGAGTAAGCATGCTTTACTAAGTGGTTTCGTGGAGGGGCAACCAACACTCTAAAGTTCAGGAGGGCAAATTTTCAGCAACTAAGGGAAGACCTTATAGGCATAAACTGGTACAATGTTCTCAAAGACAAAACCCCCAAAATTTTGAATTTTTCTCATATATTCTAAAAATGTCCTGTGAGAAACACATACCATATGGGAAAAAGCATAAGAGGAACAAGAAAAAGCCAATGTGGCTAACAAGTCTTGTAAGGAAAGCAATAAGATATTGCGTTTAAGGTGCTAAAACGTGAAGGTTACTGTGAGGCATTACAGGATTATAGAGAGAAAAATAAATCCTGTAAAAAGCAGATAAAGGCCTCAAAAATAGAGACTGGGAGAAATATTGCTAGGGAGAGCAAATTATTTTTCGAGTATATAAATGATAAGAAACTAAAAACGGAAAGTGTGGTCCCTCTTAGGAATAACTTGGGGATCATGGTGGAAGAAGATGAGGAAAGGGCCAATCTACTGAATGTCGCCTTCTCGACTGTCTTTACCCAGGAAAATCCCCTGGTGGAAGACACGATGAGGAATGAAGTAAATTCTCTTTGGAATGTCAACAGTTTAACCCAGGAAGAGGTACGGCACCGCCTCATAACCAATAAGATAGATAAATCACCGAGCCCAGCTAGCATGCTGGGTTCTACATGAACTATGTACCGTACAAGAAGAGGTGAGGGCGGCACAGTGAAGTAGTTGGACTAACATCTAGGTGGGTGCAAGCATTATGGACCCGACTCAAGGCGCCAGGTAGATCCAAAGAAGACAGCAGGAGAGCAGCACTCCGTGGTGATTAATGTTTATTCATACACCAGTGGCAATACAATGCAACGTTTTGGCTAGCTCCAATAGCACATTCTCAGATTGGGTTGACAGTACTAGTGGAGTGCCACAGTGGTAAGTATTGGGACCACTTCTTTTTAATATTTTTATTAATAACCTTGTACTGTGTTTACACAGTCAAGTTTCAATATTTGCAGATGATACTAAGCTGTGTAAAGTAATAAATACTGTGGTTGATAGTATATCATTACAGATAGATTTGTAGAAGCTTCAGGAATGGGCATGGAAATGGTTGATGTGGTTTAATGTAGATAACTGTCAAGTTATGCACTTGGGCCATGGAAACAAAAAGTATAATTATGTTTTAAACAGTCAATTACTTGATAAAACTGGAGCTGGGGGTATTGGTGGATGGTAATCTTAATTTTAGTGACCAGAGCTAGGCGACTGCTGCTAAAGCAAATAAAATCATGGGATGTATCAAGAGAGGAATTAATTCTCATGATAAAGACATAGTTTTGCATTTAAATAAATCCCTGGTCAGACCACATTATTAGATTATTAGGGGAATGGGGGGACTAGAATACAATGACAGATTACAAAATTTGGGATTATTCAGTTTAGAAAAATTACGACTGAGGGGAGACCTCATTACAGGCAGTCCCCGGGTTACATACAAGATAGGGAATGTAGGTTTGTTCTTAAGTTGAATTTGTATGTAAGTCGAAACTGTATATTTTATCATTGTAGTTCCCGAAAAAAAAAATTTTTGCCCCAGTGACAATTGGAGTTTCAAATTTTTTTGCTGTAATAGGACCAAGAATTATCAATAAAGCTTCATTGCAGACAATTTTAAGCTGATTATTGCAATCTGGGACTATTTTAAAGCATCCAGAGAGTTTCACCAGAGGTCACAGTGGGCAGAGGGGTCCGTCTGTAACTATGGGTTGTCTGTAAGTCGGGTGTCCTTAAGTAGGGGACCGCCTGTACAATGTACCTGAACTTGCCTGAACAGGCAGTACAAGGATCTCTCCAAAGATCTTTTTATACCTAGGCCTGTGACCAGGACAAGGGGGCATCCTCTACACCTACAGGAGAGGCGATTCTACCATCACCATAGACAAAGGTTCTTTACTATGGAACTCTCTGCCGCAGGAGGTTGTTATGGCGGACTCTATGTACATGTTCAAGAGAGGCCGGGATGCCTTTCTGGAGAGAAAAAATATCACAGGTTATGGGGATAAAACATTTATTTAATTCTTAAAGGTTGGACTTAATGGACTTTCATCTTTTTCTGGCCTTATATACTAAGATACTATGACCACTTGGGGAATGGCAGGGAATAACATTTTGAAGTCAGAAGTCCTAACATTCCTAGTAGCAGGTTTGACTATGGTGGCACTTTTACTATATTATAACCCAAATTTATTGCGTCCTTGCTTAGAGTTAGGATGACTTCCCCCTAACCTTAAATCAAACACCCTACAAAGAAGGGGAACTCATCGACTATATGATAAAATATATTATTTTTAATTTCATCAATTTAAAACAGAAATACACATTAAAGTAATTTTTACAAAAGTTTAAAAACTGATCCCAAGAGTAGATAGAGCAGGGCAACCAAACAAAAGCAGACCGGTGTTGCACTTTATATAATGATGATGATACTCTTATGTGCCTATTCTTAATTGATACTGACATCTCTGTCTATTAATCCAAAAGTCCTTTTCTAAAATAGATATTAGGCTGATTATTACCTTGCTGCTGTGCCTGCCGTCCGCCCCTCGCCCCGACGCGCGTTTCGCCTATTGCTTCCTCAGGAGGCGTGTTTAACTAAGGGGAATGTCCGTTTATTTATGGCCATGGGTTCTGAGCATGTGATTGCTAAAGCTCCTGTGATTGGTAAACATATGTGTTAATATTCTACTTTGTCGCTACAGAGTTGATTCACCTGTTTATATGGCGCATGCCCTCCCGTTACATTCGCCTGTACCAATATGGCGACGTCCCTCTTCCGGCTACCACTGCGCCTGCGCAGCCCGGACGGGGAAAGAAAGATTCTCAATCCCTCATCCAGATATGCATATGCATTTTACTTTTCTATATTGTCTACATTAGGGCCCCATTAACTATATTCTCTACTGTGAGAACACTCTTACTATTGGCTACTTTGGGGGCACCATTTCTATATTGGCTACTGTGTTGGTAATAGTGACCTCTAGTAGAGCAAAAGAACAGTATTAAGTTTTTGATAATAAAGTGGAAGTATTAATGATGAAGTAAGGAGCAAAAGTTTTTTTGTTAAACCCTATTCATAAATATGCAGAGACATGTTGTGGCTGGAAGAAGTTGACATGGTGGACACATAGAAGAAGAAAATGAAAGAGAACTTCTTCAATGAAATACATCATGTGTTAATAACAAGATTTACAGTAAGTGCTATTGTTACCTATGAGCTCACAATTCTGCAACATCTAATGTGCTGTGACTCTCTTTTATCTTCTCCTATGATAAGATATACATATATGGAAACACTGTGATATATCTGGTGCAGTATAAGGGGTCTTTCTTACTCTGCTTGATTCTGGTCCTTTATCCATGTAGTAAGCTTGGTTCCGGTTCTCTTTTTCCAGTGTACTCTGACTCTGTTATCTTCTCCTATTAGTGTAACCTATCTGGAAACAGTCTTATACAGTTCGTTGCCACATTTATCATTCTAAACTCTAAATTCTAAACCATTGGGAACACTGCAATTTCTTTAAATTTCAGGGTCTGTGATAGTTTCAAGCATATGTTTATGATATGGTGCAGAAAAATAAGATGGGGCCAGCCTAGGGCATCAATATTCCTATTGTCAGCTCTAGCACCGCCTCTGCTAAATGAATATATGTAGTATCCTGTAATGAACCCCTACTCTAAGGTCACTTTAAGGGGTGCACTTATGCTAGAGGGTCTAACAATTTATTGCATAAAACTCCACCCAGCTACTCAAGATGGCACCTTTACAGTTAATTCTACTCTCGTAGCCCTGGCACTCATTCCAATCTTTCACTGCCACTACCTATATTTCTCTTATTCATATATAATAAGAAGGCAAATAGGTGCATGTCAACATAAAATCCTCAACAATTTAGATTACCAGTTATCAGTAATGCTATTTCTTTGGTAGCTTAATTTATTTAAGGCTACAAGCAGATACTTATTAAGTTTTAAAGATTTAATACATGGATGTGCAGTACAAACTTAAAAAATGGTTACAAGAACATACATACAATTCATACATAAACAGTTATAAAATAAAATGGTCAAAAAGACTGACAATGGCTATTTGCATAGCGCATTCATTTATAGTTGATGGATTTTCCTCCCACCCCCAGCTTGAGAGAGGGTTTGTTCATATGCTTGTCAAATATAATGCTCCCTCAGCGAAACACATTTATGTAAGTGAGTTGTTAATAAAAATATTGTAATTATTCACAGAAAATGGGTGCAGGAATTTTTAATTTACTGGGCACCCTATTTTTTATTACCAAATACCAAATTTGGGGCTACTGTGCTTAATATATGGGGTATCATTTGATCTGACCATGTTCCCAAAGTCCTAAAGTTCTAAAGTATTTAAAATACATATGAAATAACCCCCCTATTCTATTAGTGGGGGCTAATAACTACATATTGGGGGTCATTTACTAAGGGCCCGATTCGCCGTTTTCCCGACGTGTTACCCGAATATTTCTGATTTGCGCCGATTTCCCCTGTATTGCCCCGGGATTTTGGCGCACGCGATCGGATTGTGGTGCATCGACGCCGGCATGCACGCAATGGAAATCGGGGGGCGTGGCCGAGTGAAAACCCAACGGATTTGGAAAAACCGCCGCATTTAAAAAAAGAAATGTGTCGCTTGGGACGTGCTTACCTTCACTTGGTCCGGCCCGGTGAACTCCAGCGCGTTCAGATGCTTTTCAGCACAGCAGCGCCACCTGGTGGACGGCGGAGGAACTACCTTGATGAATCCGGGCTGGACCCGAATCCAGCGCAGAGAACGCGCCGCTGGATCGCGAACGGACCGGGTAAGTAAATCTGCCCCATTATGTCCACGTTTTTAAGAGATATATAATTTCCCTGTATTGGATGGTGGTTCTTTGTTCCTGTTTAGGTGCGAAATCAAGACAGGCTCACCCACATTCTGATTAGCATAGCTCTTTCATCCTGGCTGGGGTGTGAAATGTACACATACTATTTGGGCGTGTAGCCAGACTACTCTTTTGATGTGGTGTGTACAGGGGTGGATTAAGACTGTCATGAACCCTGGGCTGTGTGATTATTATAGCCCCATACAAGTCTGGGATTCGCTTTCTACATATGGTACTAGAATGAAGCTTCTTGGAGAACATAGGATGTGTCCCTTCTGCCTAATTTCAATCTGCGGTTTCAGCACCTTTGCTCTTGTGTACATTTGTATAGAGAACAGAAAAGGGATTTCATGAGTGAAGGTCCTTCTCAGTATAGAATTTGGTCGGTGGTTTAGATCCCTAGAAGATTTGGCCCCAGGGCTACCACCAAAAACGCCTACATTATAATCCGCTACTGGGTGTGTGTGACCTGGTCCCCCTGCTGTGCAACTTCCTGGTTGAGTTGGGTTAAAGCTGACAATTGTCCCTATTCTAATCTAAATGTAATTACCAGAGGAAAGAGGACTTCAAACAATACGTTATGGCCATATTTTGTACTATTACCACTGATCCCATCATGAAATAGATTATAGACAACAACAAATGGACCCCCCTGGGTAGTAACCAATAATACTATAAAAGGGACTTACCTTACATACATCCCACTGTTGCCTCTTCTCCCGTATCTTCTGCCTGGGTTCTTGTAATTGCAGAGGATGCAGGTGGCCTAATGGCAGGTGAGCCTGATTTGATTTACCACTTAACCCATAATAATTTACATATACAAAGTAAATTTAGGATGTATGAAGAGCTCTCACAAACTCATCTTGGATTGGATCTTCACTTCCTGTGAGATCTTCGGGGAGTGGTGATCTGTTCCCATGGTAGCCTGGAGTCTGTATGGTACCCTGAGGCTCAAGGGCCTGTCATTAAGCAGGATCTATAATAATGTGCCCGTGGGAAACACTTTTATAGATTCATAGAAAATTATCCATATATTGCAATACTGTAGTATTGCAGTTTATGGTAGGAGTGATCAGATCCCATAGGGTTAAAGAACCCTACCTGTGTCTTATAGGTAGTAAAAAAAGGTGTTTAAAAACCTAAAAATTCAAATCACCACCCTTTACCTAGAACTGATATGAAAAATAAACAAATAAAATCCTAAACATGTTACATATCTTTGTGTCCCAAAAGTCATGAATCTACATACATTTGGTATTCCTGATTGTAAGGCCCCAAAGAATAAAGTAGCGGTGTAATTGGGAGCATACATTGAAAGCTGTAAGAACTGTGTTCACAAGAAAATGGTATTCTAGAGGAAGGTGAAAAATGGAAACAAAAAAAATAATTTCATCTTTTCGGAACTATAATCCTTAACAGTGCAATTATGCTGAAAAAGAGTTTTAAAGATTATGCTAATTAGTACAGTAAATTACCAAAATCCAGAGGTCCGTTTGTAACTAGGGGTCGTATATAAGTCAGGTGTTCTTAAGTAGGGGACCGCCTGTATATAGTTAATGTTTTTGGTCACACAATACACTGAGGTACCAGATGAAAGATTTGGTTCGGAATAAAGTTGCCTGTAATGTAGTAAAAATCCTGAAGGTGGCAGTATTGAAAAAGCAAAGACATTAAATAAGAAGAAAACCAATAATGGTCCCAGAATGAATTATTTTCTAAAAAAACAAATCCAAAATAAACCAGTCTCTCAAGGTCCAGGAATCTCATTAAATGTATGTTTTTAATATTGCTTTTGGGTATTCATGCGAATTTGTGTCTAAAGAGAAAACACCTTTCATAAGGCTGACCTAATTAGAAGCACTTTTCAGCAGGAAATTATTACACGGACAGTATCATAAAATTAAGAATACAGATATCTGAATCCAAAGCAGTGTGTTATACAATGTCTGTGCATTATAAAATGTGCATCTTTGTGTGTGTGTTTGTTGTGTGTGTCAATTTTTACTTATTTTGTGGTTTTATTGTTTACCAGGTATTTACAGATGAAGCAGAAACTTAAATAATAGAAAAAATAAATAAATAAAACATTTTCCTAAAGCTGCACGTAAAATGGGCTTAATCATCTGGTTTGTGCAATCTTACCGATTGCAATACATAGCAAATCAGGGACTTGCCAATCATAGGGGAACATTATTTCTGGTTGTTTTGTAACCTCTGTGCCCATTTGTGCTTTAGCACTGTCCTCTGTATAGCTGCGCATGCACTGATGAGGGTGATTTGTTCTTAAGTTATATTCTGTCTTTACTAGTCTGGACAATTTATTATTTCTATTATGTTATGAATTGACTGAATTGAATTCCATCACACCCATCTGTCTCCTCATAATTCCGCTCTTGGTTGTTAACAGTTAACCCCTTAAGGACGCAGGGTATTTTCGCTAATTTCTCGCTCTCCATCTTCAAAAATCCATAACTTTTTCATTTTTCCGTGTACAGAGCTGTCTGAGGGCTTATTTTGTGCGTAACAAATTTTACTTTCCCATGATGTTATTTATTATTCCATGCCATGTAGTGGGAAGCCGCAAAAAAATTCCAAATGTGGAAAAATTGAAAAAAACTGCATGTGCGTCATGTTCTTGTGGGCTCAGTTTTTACGACTTTCACTCTGCGCTCCAAATAACACGCCTACTTTATTCTTTGGTTCGGTGCGATCGCGGTGATACCAAATTTATATAGGTTTTCTTGCGTTTTAATACATTTTCAAAAATTAAACGAATGTGTACAAAAAAGAAAAAAAAAATTTTGCCATCTTCTGACGCGAATAACTTTTTCATACTTTGGCGCATGGAGCTGTGTGAGGTGTCATTTTTTGCGAAATGAGCCGACGTTCTCATTGCTACTGTTTTGAGGACTGTGCGACATTTTGATCATTTTTAATTACATTTTTTATGTCATCTAAAAAGGTGTAAAAGTCGCGTTTTGGACATTTGGGCGCCATTTGCCGTTCCGGAGGTCACCGCATTTTGGGACGCGGCGATACCTAATGTGTCTGTGATTTTTACTATTTATTATATTTTATATCAGTTCTAGGGAAAGGGGGGTGATTTGAACTTTTAATATTTTATTATTTTTTTACATTTTTTAAACTTTTTTTTTTCTTTTTTTTCCCACTATTTCTTAGACCCTCTAGGGTACATTAACCCTAGATGGTCTGATCGCTCCTGCCATATACTGCAATACTGCTGTATCGCAATATATGGCATTTCTGCTCACTATACATTACAATGAGCCACAGGCTCATTGTAATGCATATGCAGAAGCCATGTATCCTCGGGTCAAACGAAGACCCGAGGCTACCATGGCAACCGATCGCCGCCCCCCGATGACGTTCGGGGGAGCGGCGATCGGAGGTAAGATGGCGGCGCCCACGCGCCGCCAAATTTAAAGTGCCGCCGGCGACTTTGCCGGCGGCAAAGAAAAGGTTAACACCCGCGATCGGTGCAAGCACCGACCGCGGGTGATAGCGTTGGGTCTTTGCTGCGATATGCAGCAAAGCCCATCTCTGTATGAAGAAGGCTCAGCCCGTGAGCCTTCTTCATACAACCTTCACAGCTCCGTGGCGGATATATCCGTCACGGAGCGTGAAGGGGTTAAAGGTCCACTTTATGAAAATGATTGATATGGTGTGGCTAATGAAAACTTAGACGGTTTGCCAATATACTTTCTATATCAATTCCTTGCGTTTTTTCAACATCTCTGCTTGCTGTCCTCGTATAGAAAGCTTTTATGTTTACTTCCATGGTGTGTGATGGACACAAAAGTGCACAAGCCCTTATTAACAAATAACTCCTATTACTCTCTATGATAATAACAGCTTGTGCACCTGCATGTGCATCACAAGACCATGGACAGATTTCTATGCACTGGAAGTAAACATAAAATATTTCTATAGAATGACAGCAAGTAGAAATGTGAAAACCTTGAGGATTTGTTCTAGAAAGTAAATTGCCAAAGTGTAAAACTTTTCTTTAAACAAACCGCATCAATTATTTGCTGATAGTGGACATCCCCTTTAAGTTAGCTGAGATGGACAGATTTTCCCTCCACTCACAAATATACACTGTTGGTCTATTTTGTCTGGCTGTTAGGGAACTGTTCCAATAATCTTCTGGATTAGGAATTTCAACTCTCATGTAGGCAAGCCTGCCATTTCCCCTGTGCTTGCTCTAAGTCTAATTTGGAGCTTGCTGGCGTTTATCTTCACTTCTGTACTTTAACCTTCTACTTAAACTTTTACTTCTTTAACCTGTTGCAAGTGTTCTGAAAGGTAATGCCGACCAGTTATCACTTATCACTTAGGGTAGGCCAGGCAATTAGGTAGGGACAGCTGGGAAGGGGATTTAGCCTAAGGGCTCACAGTCTTTGTCTGTTGTGTAGCAGCTCTGCATCTATAGTTTGCAGTCCTCTGTGTGCTGTTCCTCCCCCCTGCAAAGAGAGATATATGTAGATATAATTAATAAAAGTTTCTTGCTTTTTCTTGAACTAATAATCGTGTCAATTTCTGATAAGAAAAATACAGACAACCCTTGTTAATGGCCTTTACAGGAGTCTGGAAGTGTCATTGTATTGGTAATATTTCTGAGCATGTATAAGGATGTAAGCTTTAACCTCTTAATGACCAGGACCTTTTTCATTTTTGCGTTTTCATTTTTCACTCCCCACCTTCAAAAATCCATAACTTTTTTATTTTTTAATGTAAAAAGCTGTGTTAGGGCTTATTTTCTGTGTAACAAATCAAACTTTATAGTGACAGTATTTAATATTATATGCCATATACTGGGAAGCGGGTATTGGTGAAAAAATGCATTTTCTTGTGGGCTAGGATTTTATAGCTTTCTCTGTGGGCCGCAAACGACATGTCTACTTTATTCTTTGGGTTGGTGCAATCATGGGGATACCAAATTTATATAGGTTTTATAAGGTTTTCCTACATTTACAAAAATTAAAACCTGTTCCATTTCTTTTTCTTTTTGCCATCTTCTGGCGCTAATAACATTTTAACGGAGCTGTGTATGGTGTCATTTTTGTGACTTTGATGACATTTTCAATGCTACCATTTTAAGGATCACTTTTTGTAATTTTCGAATTTTAGCACCCTTATGGGGTTAAATACCAGGAATAACCGGTATTATATTTTGATAGATTGGGACACGGTGATACCTAACGTGTTTATGATTTTTACTGTTAATTATAATTATATCCGTTCTAGGGAAAGGGGGGTTATTTGAATGTTTATTATTTTTTTTTTAATTTCCTTTTTTTTTTTTACTATTTTTTTTTTACTATTTTAACTAGTGTACTTGAACCCTAGATCGTCTGAATGGAGACAGCCTTGGGTCTTTGTATGACCCAAGGCTGTCATATTAATTATTATTGTTTTAAGATGGTTTAAAATAATAAATAATAAATAAATTAACTTTGAGTTTTGGATTCTCCACATATTTTTTAAGTGTCTTCGGTACCAGCCCGGCTATCTCATACCCGTGCATCATGAAACACTAGAAATCAACCTATATGCCCAAGGACTTTTATGTACATTGGGCAGTGAGCTCTTTATTAGTAAATAGGAAGCAGTATTTTCATTTTCAGAACTGTAAAAGCCAATGGATGCCTTAGGGTTAAAAGATTCTAGAGGGCCTGAAAAATAGTAAAAAAAAACATCATTACTCTTTTATTAGAACAAATATACAAATGAACAAAAAGATTACATTGGCACAATGCCCACTCTATTACAATACAAGAATAATTATCCATTTTCCTAATTGCCACAATGGAAATGTACTACCAAAAGTACAAATTGGTTCTATTTCATATTTTTTTCTCATATAAATCCCCAAATGGGATTATGAACAACCATAGCTTGTCCTATGAAAAAATTGCCTCTTCAGCTCTGAACACTGTAGTACTAAAAAAAAGTTGCAGGTGAAAGAGTAAGGCGATACAAAGAAATGTGTTTTTCACAAAGTTTATATATTTTTTTTAAAGCATTAAGACATAACAAGACCAATATTAATCTAATAACTCCACGATCTTTCTGATCTTAAAGTTAAAAAAAAACAAAAGTGCCAACTTTCAAAAACTTTTTATGTATCAGGCAATTTTTTTCCTAGTGTATATAAATCTGAATGAATGAAATATTCTCACTGAATACTTTGTTGTGTACAAAGCTGAATGTGATGACAATGAAATCACAAAAAAAATCATCAATGGAAATCACATATTTTAACCATTGGCTGAGCCCTCTCCATAGCCGCTAAGTCTGCTGCATATTGTTATCCTGTCGATTCTTGATCCCCGTGGCGTCATTAGAGAGAGGTGATCGGTCGCCATGACAGCCTCTGCTCTTTCAAAGACCCAAGGCTGTCTTATTTTAACCCATTCATTTCAATGTGCGATTTGCACATTATAATGAAGGAGGTGAAAAATCCCCATATACTGCCATACTGTTGTATGGCAGTATATGGTAGGATTGATCAGAAAACCCCTAGGGGGTCTGAAAAATAGCAAAAATTAAAATTAAAAATAGTTAAAAAAATGATAATAAAAAACCTAAAAATTCAAATCACCCCCCCCTTTCCCTAGAACTGATATAAATATAAATAAATTAGGTATCGCCGCATCGAAAAATGCCCAATCTATCAAAATATAATTACGGTTTATCACTGTGTTTAACCCTGTAACGGAAAATAGCACCTACAGCCGAAAAGGGCTCTTTTATGCGATTTTGAAAAACATAAAAAATTCTATAAAAAATGATCAAAAGGTCGTACAGTCCTAAAAATGGTAGCATTAAAAATGTCATCAAAAGTCCCAAAATTTTACACACCCACAGCTCCTCCGTACACTGAAGTATGAAAAAGTTATTTGCGCCAGAAGATTGCAAATTGTTTTTTTCTTTTTTGTACACATTCGTTTAATTTTTGTAAATGCATGAAAGCATTATAAAAGCTATACAAATTTGGTATCCCCATAATTGTACTGACCCAAAGAATAAACTTGACATATCATTTGGGGCATACAGTGAAATCTGTAAAATCCAAGCACACAATAAAAACCTGCAAATGCGTTTTTTCATAAATTTGACTGCATTTGACATTTTTTGCCTGCTTCCCAGTGCACATCATGGAATATTAAATATCATCACTATAAAGTGCAATTTGCTATGCAAAAAAAAGCCAGCATAGAGCTCTTTACGTGTAAAAATAAAAAAGTTATAGATTTTTGAAGGTGGGGTATGAAAAATGCAAATGAAAAAAACATAAAAGGGCCAGATCGTTAAGGGGTTAAAAATCGACCAAACATTAACCAGAAAGCATTGGTACTGTGAAGTGGTTTGTGGTCCCCACCTGCAAAACTACTCCTTTACTGAGTGTATCTTGCTAATTGCCTGTGAAATTGATTGTCAATTAGTGTTGCTTCCTAAGTGGACAGTTTGATTTCCAGTTTGATTTACTTACAGTTATATTGTGTTGTTTAAGTGTTCCCTTTACTTTTGAGCAGTGTAATTTGGTCTGCAGGTAACATGCCCTCATGTAGTTTTGTTAACAGAAAAGTATAAAGGGTATGACTTTTGGAATGTAGAAAGTAAAAAACGGAAACACTAAAAAACTGTCCTGTCCTGAAAGGGTTAATTCACTACAAGGATATTTTTCCCTAGATACAATGAACCAGACTTATCAAAACAGCACAGGTAAGCAATATAGCAAAATTAATTAAAATGATAAGTTCCTCAATTATGAGGAACGATCAAAACAACTAGATTTATTTAGTCTTGAAAAGAAATGACTAAGGGGGATATGATTAATTTATATAAATGTATGAGTGGCCCATACAAAAAAATTGGTTAAATAAAATTAAAAGACAAGGGGGAACTGTTTCCATCTGGAGAAAACAAGGTTTAATCCCCGGAGGCGACAGGGCGACAGACAGAACTGTAAATCTGTGGAATAGCCTGCCACAGGCGTTGGTCAAAGTAGAGTCAGCAGAGAACTTCAAGAAGGGTCTAGATCAGGGGTCTCAAACTCAATTTACCTGGGGGCCGCTGGAGGTAGATTCTGGGTAAGGCTGGGCCGCATCAAGTTTTCCACACAAAATGCGCTTACAAAATATCATTATTCAGATTCAAATGTCATGGCGTCTCCCAGCGCAAGGAAAGCCCCGAGCGGGGAGACGTGTTCTCTCTATGAACGTGTCCTGTGCACCGAGGGGTCCCAAGCTCCTACCGCACTGAGCCCAGTCAGGGACACTCCATCCCCCCCTCCCCCCCGGTACTTGCCTCCCCGTGTCCCTCCCATCGAAGAAGATGAAGTCGCCGCTCTGACCTGCACCAAGTGCGTTCAGAGCGGCGACTTCATCTTCTTCAAGTACCGGAGGGAAGGGGATTAACCGGTTACGGGCCCTTTCCTGTTTTTTCATGTTCATTTTTCACTCCCCACCTTCAAAAATCTATAACTTTTTTATTTTTACACGTAAAGAGCTGTGTGAGGGCTTGTTTTCTGCGTAACAAATTGCACTTCATAGTGATGGTATTAAATATTACATGCCATGTACTCGGAAGCGGGAAAAAAATTCCAAATGCAATGAAAATGCATTCGTGCCATTTTCTTGTGGGCTTGGATATTACGTCTTTCACTGAGCGCCCCAAATGACAGGTCTACTTTATTCTTTGGGTCGGTACGATTAAGGGGATACCAAATTTGTATAGGATTTATAATGTTTTCATACATTTACAAAAATGAAAACCTCCTGTACAAAAATTATTTTTTTTGATTTTGCCAACTTCTGGCGCTAATAACTTTTTTATACTTTGGTGTACGGAGCTGTGGGTGGTGTCATTTTTTGCGAAATTTAATAATATTTTCAATGATATCATTTTTAGGACTGTACGACCTTTTGATCACTTTTTATAGATTTTCTTATATTTTTCAAAATGGCAAAAAAGTGCCATTTTCGACTTTGGTCGCTATTTTCCGTAACGGGGTTAAACGCATTGTAAAAAACGTTATCATATTTTGATAGATCGGGCATTTTCGGACGTGTCGATACCTGATGTGTTTATGATTTTTACTGTTTATTTATATTTATGTCAGTTCTAGGGAAAGGGGGGTGATTTGAAATTTAATGTTTTTTTATTATAATTTTTTTTTTTTAACTTTTTTTTATTTTTATTTATACTATTTTTCAGACTCCCTAGGGTACTTTAACCCTAGGTTGTCTGATCGATCCTATCATATACTGCCATACTACAGTATGGCAGTATATGGGGATTTTCCTCCTCATTCATTACAATGTGCTATCAGCACATTGTAATGAAGGGGTTAAAACGAAATAGCCTCGGGTCTTCGGAAGACCCGAGGCTACCATGGAGACAGATCGCCGCCCCCCCGATGACGTCAAGGGGAGCGGCGATCCCAGGTAAGATGGCGGCGCCCATGCGCCGCTATCTTTTTGAGGCTGCCGGCAGCATTGCCGGCAGCCATCGCTGTGAAAGCACCCGCGATCGGTGCTGGCACCGATCGCGGGTGTTACCGGTAAGCCTTTGCTGCAATATGCAGCAAAGACTTACCGGCTATGGAGAGGGCTCAGCCCGTGAGCCCTCTCCATGCAGCGCTTCCCGACCGCCGCCGTGAATACACGGCGGGCGGTGCTTTTCTAGGTGGGGGCCGCAAAATGTTGTCCCGCGGGCCGCAGTTGGCCCGCGGGCCGCGAGTTTGAGACCCCTGGTCTAGATGCTTCTTTACATCTAAACAACATTGATGATAATGTTGATAAGAATTGTTTTCCTTCAAACCTTTTTCTTTCCTCATCCAATCTCTTCCCTTCCTTGGTTGAACTTGACGAACATGTGTTTGTTTTCAACCATATAAACTGTAAATCAATAGCACACCAAGGTCCAAGAGTCAGTGAACCATCACTACGCTGCGCATAGGAAACCACAGTTGACTCAACAGAAACCTAACATGTAAGACACACGTTCAGGTCCGGTACATCTCTTTAACCCCTTACCGCATTTGTAAGTTCCTGAACATCCTGTAGTGGAAGGGGGAGTATAAGGAGGGCTCATGGATTGAGCCCTCTTCATACTCATTGGGTGTTTGCAACACAATGCACCCATCGCTAACACCCATGAGCGGTGCTAGCACTGATCCCGGTGTTAACCATTTGATCACCACAGGCAAATCTGCATTGGTGCTGCCATCTTGGATTTTTGAAGGTAGGGAGTGAAAAATGAAAACGAAAAGAGCACCTGGTCATTGAGGGAATAAAACTCACATTATTTATTTCAGCTGCATTGTAGTAACAGGGCTCAACACAAGAGCAGGAGAACTGCAGATGAGCAAAACAGACATATTTAGGAACCATACAATGCATCTGAGAAACATTAATGGTATAGCCAGTTGTACCACGTGTACTGGGAACAGGAACAGAACTAATCTCATCAGATGGGGTGTAGGGAAATAAAGTCTATAATAGATTATGTCAAGAATAGTACTGTGTAAGGTTACAATCACACGACCGTTGTGGTACATATATACGGCCACAAGCTTGCGGACGTATATAAGTCCTCCATAGGTTGGCAATGGCTGCAGGTGCGGCACCGTACCGACATGTCCTACCTTTTCCTGTTTTATGGCACCATGCAGCGTGTATCTTTATGGAGGGGGGTGAGGCGAGCAGTGCTCACCCCTCCTCCTCTCCCATGCACTAACGTGTGTCTGTGTGCTACGGCATGGCGGGCACACGTTATTGTGAATGTAGCCAAACTTGTAGTAAAGACATGGAGCATCCTACCTATAGGGAAGTGTTAAGGCCCAAGATCTTTGTCTGCATTGATTGCATGTAGATATGATGGGATGATACACACAATCAGTTATCTAATTCCACGCATAATTGCAGTCCCCTGAGCAGATAGCACTGGTGTATTGATAGCTATGGTTTATAACTAGAGACCTTGCTCTGCTCAAAGCTATTGTAAATGTGCAAACATTACAAAGGAAAGAGATTCAGAGGGAATATTGAAAAACATAACCTGTATACTTAAAAAGCAATTAACACAATGGTGGTTCGCTAAAATAAAAACTCTAAGAGGGGAGAAAACAAAATTTTTCATTTTAACAGTTACCTGAAGACCCATTGAACTGTGAAACTGAAGCGATAGAATTTCTTTCAGGCATGAGTTGTAAGTGACTCAGAAAAATGTTTTAACATTGAGCCATAACATGCTGTCTTTCTAATCATAATGCAATTACAAGTAGCTTTCAATCAGGTAGCAAGGGAAAGATTCTTTTTATATTGTAGCTAACTTGTGCAAGGCTACTCAAAGACAACTCTATTAAATCCTAAGCAATACTAAAAGCTGCTCGGCCTTGCAGTTTAGTGCAATCAGATTGAAAGAATATACCCTTCAATCTAAGGCTGTAAAATTTTAAAATTAAATTCCTTGAGGATTCTGCTTCACTACAGGTATTATGGCCTTTAAATTAATTATTGTGTTAAACTGTCAGTGCAGTATTTTATGGCACGTTGCTCGGCTTCCTCCTTCCTTATATGCTTTATTAAATGTATATCTGGTATACACACTTATTATTTTTAGTATTGCTTCTTTATGGCCTGTAATAACCGGTAATCATACTGGAATGAACAAATAACTTATAAAGCTTTCAAAGAGCTTTGACATAATGAAATCAGTTGCCCTCCACTTCAAATTAAAGTTTTGCACCCAAGTCCTTAACTTTTTGATTTAGAACTTTTAGGTGAATTAGTTTACAACTTGTTGAACTTCTTTCTATTAAGCATGGATTTTCCTGTTCAGTGTTTTATTTATGTTAGCAATTCCATTCCGTGTTAATGTTATAGTATTTTCTGGTTTGGTGCAGAAATTGTCTCCAAATGAGCTTTGTAAAGGCAATGGTCAATTCACTGTGGTATTGAGGTACTCCAAAAAAGATTTGCTAAAACTTAGCTTTTATTTGTATCAATACTAAACTAAGCTAGCTGAGATAAAACACTATGACACATACAAACATACATTTAGAGTAAACAGTTAGCATAATATCAGCAGTCCTGGGGATACATAATTCATGAAACTCTTTTTACTTGGACAGCTCTCCCTGTGATCTGTATTTCTGGAATGGGTCAGTGTCTACCTATTTTTCTTTGTATTTGAGACCTAGCCATTTATATCCCATCACTTTAAACTGTGAATGAGCTAGTGTCTACTCGTTAAGCTCGATGTTAGGAAGATGGCTGTTTCAATCTTATCACATTTATTCAATTACAGCATAAAATACTGCTAAATCCTAAATCTTTTGTCATCTGAATAACCCTACTGTCTGAATAACCCTTTACGTATTTCACCCTAACCATGGGATCATCAGGGGTTAATATTAGATTGGTGTTACATAGGGATTTAATTAAAAACATAGCAGAATGGCTGCATAATTTGTACATGCCATCGGCATTGTGTTATAGCCATGGCGCACCCCCAGCCAATACTTATAGTGCAAATCGCACTGTTGTACTGTGATGTACAAACCCTTGGCCCCGTGTCATCACGCTCCTCCTGAGATCTCACTTTAAAAAATCACACATTCGGGAGGGCGGAGGAGAAAAGATGGAGTATCCATGGTCCAGACAGCTAAATTCAGGGAAATGCCCACAAAGAAAATGAACATCCCACGGCATAATTAAGTTACGTGCCATCGGTAACTAAGGGAACAGTGACGCTTCCATTACCTTTACTGCAGGCATTAACACCCCATAGGCAAACTGTTAGACAATAGTACACATAAATATAATTCAATTGATATCGCAAAGGGAAAAAACAGACATCAGCAATGGCCCAGATTTATCAGTAGTGAGGGAAACTGCACTATGTGCAGTCTGCCTCACTAATTTGCAGAGAATGTGAGATTATTAAAGACCGATGCACAGTCTTCAATAATCTGACGCACACTGCATGCGCAAAATCCGCTTAAACTGTGTGACCTTTTTTTTTCTGGTGCACTCAGATTAAAGGGTATGCACCACAATTATGTCAGGACTTGCTACATAAATGTGATGGCCAGTGTAAATACGCACCGGGAAAACCCTTTAGGTGCACAGTTTTGTATTGTGATGGACACAGTGCAGCCGTGACACAAAAGTGGTGCAACCACTACTTTAATACATGTTAGCAATTTGCACATGTATGAATTTGCAAAGTGCCCCAGAAGACTGGTGATTTTTTGGTACAATATTCTATGCTAATTAAATTCAGAATATGTTTAGTTTTATAGGGAATTTTAAGAAGTTACCGCAAACTGTATTAATAATGAGTTGAGTACCCAAAATGTATCCTTCAAAGTTCTTTTTAAACTCATGGGAGTTGAACTCCCTCCTCTGATTTCTAAAACAGGTTGCATTCTAAGACATATGAAGAAGCATATTGCCCCATTACCATGTAAGATGGTTGCTTAAATATTACACCCATTTCTAGGAGTACAGAAAAACTTTGGAAGTCGGCAAAGTGCTAAATTATCTCAGTATTATCAAAAATCACAAGCTTGGTGATTACTGCAAAGGTTAGACTCCCACTAGTTATGAAGGTTTAGTAACATTCTTTTTTTGACTCTGTGACATTTGAATTTTAAAAATGTTGGGTTGTCATAAGAACCAGGATTAACAAGAAAGCTTATTTGCAGACACCTTTTATAACTGCTACAGCTGATTATTATAGCCCAGGGCTAAAGTACAGTAAATTACCAACATCCAGAGGTCCATTTGTAACAAGGGGTCATCTGTAAGTCAGGTGTTCTTAAGTAGGGGACTGCCTGTGTATTGTTGCTGAACTGCCCGATACAGTCACCAGACTTCAACGCAATGGAACACTTGTGGGTAGAGATGGATAAAAAAACGTAATCCTTCCCTAGTCGATTGGCTAGCCACTTATTCCTTTCCAAGGTTTTACAAAATACTAATAAAATTCTAAAAATGTAAAATTTTAAACCAAAACATCAACAATGTAGTGACATAACAAGACATTCATTACTAATCGCATACTCAATAGCACCAAGTGAAACTCATGTATGAGATAGCCAAGATGATTGTCTATGAAATGATGGTAGTCCCACATTCATTGCTTCAGTAGATGTTGAAACATTGAGCCTGAAAATCAAAAGTTCAAAATATTACTCTTTTTCCATTATTGCATTGTATTGTGTCAATCAAGGTTAGCAATATGAAAAAAAAATTTAATTGACCACCCCCAGTTACACTCAACGTCATGACATATGCCAGTAACTAGATTAAAGTAGATTGGCTGAAGCAGAAGTGATGGCCTGGTTGCTTAGCCAACTGTATAAAGTAGAAACCTTTGTGTTTCACTTGAAAATATTGTCAAACAAGACCAGCATGGAATATTTCTTAGAACAAATCAACATACAAGTATTTTACGTAAGGGCATGTGAATCCAATTGACATGGCATGAGCAATCTTACAATATTTGGTTTATACCTACGAATAAAAATGCTTTATATGCATTGCTCCTTAAAAGATGATAACTAAACACTCCAACAGTGTGAAGGAACACGTTTGTGAAATTGACACTAAGTGAAGCACATTAGTATCAACACCTCATATTAATTTGGCAGAAAAAATTTGTCATGGCTTAAATTTTTAAACTGATAAAACCTTAATAAAAAAAACAACAGAAATTGATAGCATTTAAAATAAACTTCACAAAATATTTAACAGTAAACAAAAAATTAAATGTACCTACATTTTTTGTCCCACTCACAAAAAACTAAATCCTTGATCCTAACAACCAAAAATCATTTGCTAATTGAGAAACCTTTTTTTTTAATATACATTTTTATTGCATTTCTTTTTTATACAAACTTATTTTACAGGTTTTACATAGTAGAAACAACATTAATAATCATAAAAAAGCAAGAGTTCCCCCCTTTAGTTTACATGGTTAGAGGTTAATTCATTTGTGTCTCTTATTTCCCATACACATCTCATTAATATTACATTAACCGCCCCCACCCAATGTCTGCCAAGGTGGAAAAAAATGGAAGAAAAAAAAAAAAAAAACCTCCCTCAATAATATCAGTTTTTCCCATATCTGTGTATCAATAATTTAAAAAAATTTCTCTAGGTTGGAATTGTACCAAATCGCTGTACAACTTAAAGCACTTGCTCTAACACTGATTTTCCTAATATATTTCCAACTCTCATTAAATAGGAAATACGCTGGTACCCTCCTAAATCTTCTCATTCCCAATAACCCAGCCTCTAATGCCTCTAACAGGGACATTTTTGCCATTCCCTGATGTTTTTACATACTACCACTGAGTACTTCCATCTATTTATTAAAAAATTTTTAGCCGCAAGAAAGTATAATTTAAAGTTAGGTATGGAAAGGCCCCCTTCTTTGCCTCCCTTATATAAATATTTAATCTTAATTCGGACAAACCTTTTGTGCCAAAGACATTAACAATCTACTCAGTTGTATGGGAGCTGCGGTGCCGGCCAAGGCAATGGATGCAGGAAACAATCACAACTTGAGATGACAGCAGGAATGCAGAGGAGTACTGGAAATGCTGGCACAGAATGAAGATACCACTGGGCTGGAACCCTGGGAGGCACGGCAGAGGCACAGGAAGGCAGAAGGTCACCACTGGGCTGGAACCCTGGATGGCACAGCAGGAGCACAGTCGTACGGGAACGGACCACAGGATACGGTCCATAGGACACGGACCACCGTACATTGACCACAGGCTACGGACTACCGGACATGGAAAACAGGATATGGATCACAGGATACGGACCACAGGATACGAACCACCGGACACGGACCACAGGATATGGACCACCAGTCACGGACCACAGGATATGGACCACTGGACACGGACCACAGGATACGGACCACTGGACACGGAACACTGGACACGGACCACAGGCTACGGACCACCGAACACGGACCACAGGATATGGACCACAGGATACGGACCACAGGATACGGACCACCGGACACGGACGACACAGGCTACGGACCACCGGACACTGACCACAGGATACGGACCACAGGATACGGACCACAGGTTATGGACCACTGGACATGAACCACAGGGATGCTTCTGGAAATGCACAGGGACACGAAGGTGTCTGGAAATGCTCAGGAACAGGACCTCGGGAAACACACAGGAACAGCACCTTGGGATACACACAGGAGGCTTTCTTTTCAGTGGGAAGACTTGAAGATCTGTCCAGGAGTGAAGGAAACCGTTGGGTTATATGGGAAACCTGGAAATGCCCAGTGCCAATGGGGAGAACGCTGGGCCATTAAGTTCAGGGAAGAGAGTGTGCGCGCCCTAGGAGCAGGAACGCGCGGCCTGGAGGCGGGAGGCGTGCGGCCTGCCCTCCGGGACCCGGAGCACAGACATGAGCCCGGAGAGGTAAGTGAGGGCAGGGATACGGGGACTGGCAGGCATCGGAGCACAGGTGTACCCGCGATCCAAGACATGGATCGCGGGAGCACCCGTGAAAGTACCACCCCCCCTTAGGGCCTCTCTTCTTCTTCAGCCTCTTCTTGTGCCTCCTCGAATTCATCTCAGTGGTGGGACACCTGAGGAGCTAAGCATAAACAGGACAAACCTCGATGAGGTCCTGGGACCTGGCAGGGAACAAGCTGAGGATACCCTGGAGAGTCTTTTGGCCAATGGATGGATAACTTGCAAAGAGTCCTCAACAAGCAGTAAAGCCGAAAGCTGGAAGACTGGAGCAGCACTGGCAAGCTGCAGAGGCTGGAGCGCCACTGGAGCAGCACTGGCAAGCTGCGGAGCCTGGGGAGCCAGGTGCGAGAAGCTGCAGAGTCACTGGAGCAGCTGCGGGAAGCTGTGGAGTCAATGGAGCAGCTGCGGGAAGCTGTGGAGTCACTGGAGCAGCTGAGGGAAGCTGCGGAGTCACTCAAACAGCTGCAGGAAGCTGCGGAGACAGTGGAGCAGCTGCGGGAAGCTGCTGAGTCACTGGAGCAGCTCTGGGAAGCTGCAGAGTCACTGGAACAGCTGTGGGAAGTTGCGGAGACAGTGGAGCAGCTGCGGGAAGCTGCAAAGTCACTGGAGCAGCTGCGGGAAGCTGTGGAGACACTGGAGCAGCTGCAGGAAGCTGCGGAGTCACTGGAACAGCTCTGGGAAGCTGCAGAGTCACTGGAACAGCTGCAGGAAGCTGTGAAGACAGTAGAGCAGCTGTGGGAAGCAGCAGAGTCACTGGAGCAGCTGCGGGAAGCTGCGGAGACACTGGAGCAGCTGCGAGAAGCTGCAGAGTCACTGGAACAGCTGCGGGAAGCTGCAGAGTCACTGGAACAGCTCTGGGAAGCTGCTGAGTCACTGGAATAGCTGCGGTAGGCTACGGAGACACTGGAGCGGCTTCTGGGAAAGCTGGAGACTCTGGAGCTTCTTTTGGGAAAGCCGGAGACTCTGAAGCGGCTTTTGGGAAAGCCGGAGACTCTGGAGAGGCTTCTGGGAAAACCGGAGGCTCTGGAGCGGCTTCTGGGAAAGCCGGAGACTCTGGTTGCTTTTGGAACACTGGAGCCAAGCGGAGATGATGTGGACATGGACCACAGGCTACAGACCACTGGACACGGACCACAGGATATGGACCACCAGTCACGGACCACAGGATATTGACCACCAGTCACGGACCACAGGATATGGACCACAGGATACGCACCACCAGACACGGACCACAGGCTACGGACCAACAAACACAGATCAGAGGATATGGACCACAGGATACAGACCACAGGATACGGACCCCCGGACAAGGACCACAGGCTACGGACCACCGGACACTGACCACAGGATATGGACCACAGGATACAGACCACAGGATACGGACCCCCGAACATGGACCACAGGCTACGGACCACCGACATGGACCACAGGCTATGGACCACAGGCTATGGACCACAGGATATGGACCACGGGATATGGACCACGGGAAATGGACCACAGGCTACAAACCACCGGACACAGACCACAGGGATGCGTCTGGAAATGCATGAGGGACATGGAGGCATCTGGAAACGCTCAGGAACAGGACCTCGGGAAACACACAGCAACAGGACCTTGGGATACACACAGGAGGCTTTCACTTCAGTTGGAAGACTTGAAGATCCGGCCAGAAGTGAAGGAAACCGTCGGGTTATATGGAAAATCTGGAAATGACCAGTGCCAATGGGGAGGACACTTGGCCTTTAAGTTCAGGGAAGAGAGCGCGCTTCCGGCCCGAAGGCAGGAGGCATGCAGCCTGCATGCTTGGACCCCGGAGCATACACAGGAGCCCGGAGAGGTAAGGGAGGGCAGGGAGACAGGGACTGGCAGGCAGCGGAGCACGGGTGTACCCGCGATCTGAGACATGGATTGCGGGAGCACCCGTGACATCAGTGACTGATACCAAATCCACCAAACATGAATCAAAGTTTGCTAAGGGTTGCAGAGCGCACTTTTGTCGGACTGTGCACCTTTTTTGGGAATTACACAGCTTGAACAGGTATTTGACAAGTGTCTGCACTGAGATTTTGGTGCAGGTGATCCTTTTTGGCGCAGTTGCGCTGGCTTCTGTGCGACACAATTTAGTGGCCATGCCTTCGGATAATTCTACTGATTCTAATTGAGCGCGTGATTTAAAACTCAAATTGTGTTGCAAGCCCAAGCGCTTACATGCAAAATGAAAAAGATGGTGAACTCTCTCAGACCTGAGCGGGGAAGCGACACATGCATGATATCGGGCGCCGAATCTTAGTGAACTCCAGTGGCCGGCTATGTAAATGTGCCCCAAAATCCCTATAGCAGCTTCCCCATCCCCTCTAGTTATACTCACTCCTCCTCACTCACCCCCTTCCTCCTGACTCATTCACCGTTCCTCCTCCTCCCTCCTGCTCCATTCCCCTCTGTCTATGTGAGCTGACCGTAGCAGACATATCTCATGCTAATGCAGTCAGCACTTTCTGTTTGTCATGTGCATGGAACAGTGAAGATGGGTCCCCTTGTCTCTGAGGTCACTGACCTTGGCATCCCCTCAAAACCCAAAAATTTAAGTGTACTAAAATATTGACACTGGGGTCACTGTTACATTGGTGACTTCTAATTATTAAAAAAACTTGATACCAATCCCATCAGTAAATGCAAGTTTTTCCAATTCCAGTAAATAAAATACAATTCATACTAGTTGATCCACTATTTAATACTAACTAAAAACGAGACTGCACATTGCTTTGCCCTTGATGTGCAGATTATTTTGTTTTAGACACTTTCAGTAAATCTGCTCCATTGTGGAGAATAAACAATGTTATATAATTGTTAAGAATCTGCAGTGTGATTTATACCGACAGTCCCCGGGTTACATACAAGATAGGGTCTGTAGGTTTGTTCTTAAGTTTAATTTGTATGTAAGTCGGAACTGTATATTTTATCATTGTAAACCCAGCTAGAACTTTTTTGGTCTCTGTGACAATTGGATTTTAAAAATGTTGGGTTGTCATAAGAATCAGGATTAACAATAAAGCTTCATTGCAGACACATGTGATAACTGTTATAGCTGTTTATTGTAGCCTAGGACTAAAGTACAATAAATTACCAATATCCAGTGGGGTCGTATGTAAGTCGAGTGTTCTTAAGTATGGGACCGCCTGTATACACAAAATAAATATAACCCACCGCCACAAAACTTGTTGCTGCATTCATTTGTTTGTTCTGTTATTAATACAGCATTTTTACCATATGAAAATCTATAGCAAAGTTTACCTTTAAACAGAACATGTTAACTGGATTGTGTCATAGGTCTTTAATCCAACCTTTTCGGTGACTTTTCTACTGCTTTTGTAATGCTCTATGATAACAATAGTTGCAACAAGTTTATACACTCACCGGCCACTTTATTAGGTACACCATGCTAGTAACGGGTTGGACCCCCTTTTGCCTTCAGAACTGCCTCAATTCTTCGTGGCATAGATTCAACAAGGTGCTGGAAGCATTCCTCAGAGATTTTGGTCCATATTGAAATGATGGCATCACACATTTGCCGCAGATTTGTCGGCTGCACATCCATGATGCGAATCTCCCGTTCCACCACATCCCAAAGATGCTCTATTGGATTGAGATCTGGTGACTGTGGAGGCCATTTGAGTACAGTGAACTCATTGTCATGTTCAAGAAACCAGTCTGAGATGATTCCAGCTTTATGACATGGCGCGTTATCCTGCTGAAAGTAGCCATCAAATGTTGGGTACATTGTGGTCATAAAGGGATGGACATGGTCAGCAACAATACTCAGGTAGGCTGTGGCGTTGCAACGATGCTCAATTGGTACCAAGGGGCCCAAAGAGTGCCAAGAAAATATTCCCCACACCATGACACCACCACCACCAGCCTGAACCGTTGATACAAGGCAGGATGGATCCATGCTTTCATGATGTTGTTGACGCCAAATTCTGACCCTACCATCCGAATGTCGCAGCAGAAATCGAGACTCATCAGACCAGGCAACGTTTTTCCAATCTTCTACTGTCCAATTTTGATGAGCTTGTGCAAATTGTAGCCTCAGTTTCTTGTTATTAGCTGAAAAGAGTGGCACCCGGTGTGGTCTTCTGCTGCTGTAGCCCATCTGCCTCAAAGTTCGACGTACTGTGCGTTCAGAGATGCTCTTCTGCCTACATTGGTTATAACGGGTGGCGATTTGAGTCACTGTTGCCTTTCTATCAGCTCGAACCAGTCTGCCCATTCTCCTCTGACCTCTGGCATCAACAAGGCATTTCCGCCCACAGAACTGCCGCTCACTGGATGTTTTTTCTTTTTCGGACCATTCTCTGTAAACCCTAGAGATGGTTGTGCGTGAAAATCCCTGTAGATCAGCAGTTTCTGAAATACTCAGACCAGCCCTTCTGGCACCAACAACCATGCCACGTTCAAAGGCACTCAAATCACCTTTCTTTCCCATACTGATGCTCGGTTTGAACTGCAGGAGATTGTCTTGACCATATCTACATGTCTAAATGCACTGTCGGTGAGTCGGTGAGTGTAAGTGTCAATGATAACGGCTACATTTATTATTATTATTTTTCAGAGTTTTAACCCTTTAAGGACCAGCTCTTTTGCACCTTAAGGAACGGACCCGATTATTCAAATCTGCCATGTGTCCCTTTATGAGATTATAACTTTAGAACACTTTAAGGTAACTTTCAGTTTCTTTTTTCGTGACATGTTGTACTTCACTTTAGTTGTGTATTTTGGTTGAAATGTTTTGCATTTATTTATGATAAAATGTAAAGTTTGTTGAAAATTTTGAAAAATAAGCAATTTTCTGATTTCTAAATGTTCTGCTCATCATACAGTTGGTTCAACCTCCCAAATTGGTAGCTAACTAACATTAACCTTATGTCTGCTTAATGTTCACATATTTTTTTTAATGATATTTTATTAGGATTTTAGGAGGCGACCAAATCAGCAATATTCCAGATTTTCACAAAAATTTTAGATTCAATTATTTTAGTGGCTTATTCATATTTATAGGAGTTTTAAACGTTCTATTTATGATAAAATACCAACACAGAACCAAATTTTTAAATTGCAATCCCTAAAACTATTGAAAATAGCCCTAGTTAAATGTATTAACCGTTTAAGCATCAAACATGAAATAAAACAAAATAATGGTTCTATATGGAATTTTAAAATTATGACAATAAAATGTTTATTTAGCCCTAAAATTTACATGTTCATGCAAGATAATGAAAAAACACTTCTCAGGTTTTGTAGTGCAGTTTCTGTCAAGTTTGAATAAAAAAGAAAAATCTATTCTATACTGATTTTTTACTTTTATTTATTTTTTTTTACCCCATATGGCAAGGATATCATGTTATTTATGTTTTATTGGTTAGTATGATCACTGTGATTTCCAATTTCTAAAGCTTTTCTATGTGTGAATAATTTGGCTGAATAAAAAGGCAGTTGGAGAGCAAAATTCACTTGCTTTCGCCATCTTCGTAGTGGTGTAACATTTACATTTTTTTTGTTTATTGAACTGTATTAGGACTTTATTTGCGGAATGAGTTGTACTATTTATTGGAATCATTATGGTGTAAATGTAACATTTTGAACACTTTTCATTGCTTTTTTGATTGATTGGATGCGCAAAAATATTAATTTTTCATCATGTTTTTTATATTATTTTTGTTACTGTATTCATCATACAGGTTCAGTAATGTTATCATTTTATTGTACGGGTTGTTACAAACATGGCAATACCATATATATGGGGATTGTTTATGGAATTTTTATAATATATGGGTACTTTTATCATTATTTTTATTTTATTCTTTTATATATAAAACATTTTATTACGTTTTATAGATTTTTTTTCCGTCCCACTCTGGGACTTAAATAAAGGGATCATGTGATCGCTTGTTCAAACTAATACACTGCAATACTGATGTATGGCGGTGCATTAGAGTAGTCAGCCCATGCAGATCTATAAGCTGACATGCACAGTGACAGATCCTGTTGAAACCAGATCATTTACTCAGCAGCTGAAGACAGTCCGAGGGTCCTTCAATGAACCCTGGGGCTGTCATTGAGACTATCACTACCCCTGAACCTGGCGTGCAGGAGTTGGCGATCCTGGTGGAGGCAAGTGAGGAAGCCCTATAGATGCTGTGGTCATATTTGACTGTGTCGCCTGCAGCAAGAATCGTGACTATAATAATCACACCTGTCGTACACAGCCAGGCTCTCGCACACTGTCCCCGTTTAGAGTTGTCACAGTTTTCCCGCTTCCAGGTGCAGGAACTACCCAACAACTCAGACATGCATATTTGTCCATGGTGGACAAGGGGTTAACTTTTTTGTGTTTTATACACTGTAGAACATAGATCTCATATATCCTCTCTGGGATTTGAACAAGCGATCATCTGATGTATGGCAGTGTATTACAGAGTCAGCCTCTGCATATCTGTCATTGCGCTTCTGCAGGCAGCTCTGGGGATCATGTCCGGACCCCGGGGATGCCTAGGGGGCATTTAGGTGCGCAAACTAGATGCGGACCTGGACGTGTATTTTCGTCAAAGGTCGTTAAGGGGTTAATACTGGGTGAACATTGTCTACTACTATAAAAATTGCCATTTTTTTCCAGAATTTTAGAAATGTTCCTTCAAAAATAGTGGTTCTTAACCAGGGTTCTATGGAACCTAGGGGTTCAGTGAGTCGGTCTCAGAGGTTCGGTGGAGCTTTTGCCGCGGAGGTCAAGACACACATATTTGATTTATCACTAAATGGTCTGGTGAATGTGCATATGAAACTGGTGGGTTAGGTACCTCAAACAAGGTTAAAAACCACAGTTTTAAAATCAACTTTTAAAATTATGATAATGAGCCTAGGGGTTGCCCTCTGTGATCTGACTTTACAGACTGTCACACTGTATCGCACTACCCCCTGAAGATTACAGTCACGGTGCCTGGATCAATGAGTAAGTGTTTCCAGTTTTCCTTTAACAAAGCTATATAAATGTAGTATTTCTGTTACTGCCCTGACCCAAATGTGTCATTAAGGGCAATGTGAAAATCATGAAAGCAAAGCCCTTAAAAATGCACAACTGCTTTCTCTGTCCATTGTATGGTATTTAAATTTTTTTTACAACTTCCCTGTAAATTGATTAAAATATTAGTTTTACCATAAGTTTGCTGATGGTAAGTGTGTCCTAGTAAGAAGTTCCTCTATGTTTTATAGAAATCTATGCACTGATGTTCCTCAGTGCACTTCTTACTAGATACATAAACTGATGGTAGATATCATTTAAATACTGACCATAGGAAGTACGATTTTTAATGCAGTAAAAAGTCCTCATACTATTCTATAAATGGAAAAATAAAGAAGTTTTGGCTTTTGTATGGTGGGGAGTAAAAATGGAGATGAATAAAACAGAAAAAGGCTGCATTAATGGGTTAAAGTCTGAACAGAATTTATTTTCTGTTTTGTAATTATTTTCCTTGGGGCTAGTAGTGCCAATAATTTGTATAATTTGTTACCTAGCTCAAAATTACAAGTCACACACTGTAAATGGCATTTTGACATTTTGAAGAAACATTGTGTATATCTATAGTTATAGTGATAATAATAATAATCTCTAGAGAAGAGTTGCTGAAATTATGTACAAATATGTAGACATTTGAAACTTATTTGACGCTGCAAATCTTGAACTTACTTAATAGTATTGTTTATTTAAAGCAATGATCTACCAGCATTAATTTTTAAAATAACTTTAAAGGGAACCTGTCACCGCTACTTGAAAATAATTAGCCCTAGGCAGGTTCCCATAGAGCCCTTGTGGCCTAAGGGAACCCTTTTTTAATGAATACGATCGATGGTCACAAGTGGAGAAAAAACGTAGGGGAAAAAAGAGCTGAATGAAGAGTGCAATTGATAACGTGCTGAGAGGCGGCTGCTGGACTCGAGCGTGAGTAATACGCTCAGTCCGATTTGTTCAAAGTTAATTTTTTCCACTTGTGACCATCGATCATATTAGTTAAAGAAAGGGTGCCCTTAGACCATAAGGGCTCTATGGGAACTTGTCTAAGGCTTTTTTTTCAAATAGTGGTGACAGGTTCCCTTTAATAATCGAAAACAAAATAATATTAAAGAGCTTGTACACTAATTATTATTTATTGTATGCATGTTAATGAAAAATTAATGTTTCTTCATCGTAAAACAAATACACTTATTCCATATGTAAAGGATAGAGACTAACTGTCCAATTGGTGTGCCCCCCCCCCTTCAACCAATTATGAGAAAACAAAGGTTATGTGTAGCCATATGAATAGAGTGGAAAGGCAAGTGCAAAGTTATTTGTTTAGTATTTAAAAATAGCAGTGTCCTACTTGGGACCATCATTACGAGTAGGATTGACCTGTATTTTAATATAGAGTGGTAAGTCGAAGATACACCTTACCCCACAATTCTCTTCTATGAATCTGATGGAGACCAGAGCATTGCTATCTCATTATACACTCTTTGTGGTTCTCCCCTGGATTGATGGAATAATTTTGAATAATAATTTGACTCTTACGACCAATCATTTGGATAAAATAAACAAAGTTTATAGTGGGACCACCTCTTTGATGTTACATAAATGTTTTGAAAATAAGTTTATGTATTATGTATGAACTGTATGTTTAGTGTGGTTTGTATGTTTCTGAAAATATTTTACATACATATCCACTTTTTATTAATTTTCAGTAAAGCTGTTGAATGTCCTCTGTTAAAGACCTATCACCAAAATGGTACCCTTCACAACAGTAATACCTGCTGGTAAACGGTTATCCCATATCACCAAATATTATCTGGTACAGAGGCACAGTACCTTAATTACTGCTGTTTTTCTGATATGCAAATAAGTAGACAAGAGTAAATTTCTGAATAGAAGATGAATGTTTTCACCAGCCTGCTAGTGAACCACACCTCCTTCTTTTGATTGACAGCTCAGTGTCTCTTCAAATCTCAGCCTAAGCAGACAGGAAGTCCTCTCCCTGTCCACTTCCTGTCCTTACCAAGATGCTGTCCCTCGCACTGCATAGTGTATTTAACAGTGAGCACTGTCTGGTAAACTGCAGATCTTCTCACCATTCTATGCACCGAGTGATGGGCGGGACCAAGTGGCACACATGCTCTTGTCACTTGGAACAAAATATCTTCCATTAACCCCTTACCGACATGTGAGGTAGTATTACGTCACATGCTGGGTCCCGATCCGTCGCCTTGGTAGCCTTGGGTCTCACAAAGTCCCGAGGAAACTTTGGGTTAACCCATGCATTACAATGTGCTATCATACTGTAGAATGGCAGTATATGATAGGATCTTAAGGATAACCTAGGGTTAAAGTACCCTAGGTAGTCTGAAAAATAGTAAAAATAAAAATAAGAAAAAAGTAAAAAAATAAATAAATAAAAAAACCTAAAAACTCAAATCACCCCCTTTCCCTAGAACTGATATAAATATAAATAAACAGTAAAAATCATAAACACATTAGGTATCGCCGCGTCCGAAAATGCCCGATTTATCAAAATATGATAACGTTTTTTTAACTGTGTTTAACCAAGTAACAGAAAATCCCGCCCAAATTAAAAAATGGCACTTTTTGCCATTTTAAAATTTTTTCAAAATTCTATAAAAAGTGATCAAAAGGTTGCACAGTACTAAAAATTATAACATTGTAAACGTCATCAAAATCCTCAAAAAACTACACCACCCACAGCTCCATACACCAAAGAAGATGGTAAAATCCCCCCAAAAAATTTTGTACAGGAGGTTTTAATTTTTTTAAATGTATGAAAACATTATAAAACCTACATAAATTTGTTATCCCTGTAATCATACCAACCCAAAGAGTAAAGTAGACATGTCATTTGGGGCGTACAGTAAAATCCATAAAATCCAAGCCCACAAGAATATGGCACAAATGCGTTTTTTTACCAATTTCACTGCATTTGTAATTTTTTTCCTGCTTCCCAGTACACGGCATGGAATATTAAATACCAACAGTTTGAAGTGCAATATGTTACACAGAAAATAAGCCATCACACAGCTCTGTACATGGGAAAATAAAAAAGTTACAGATTTTTGAAAGTGGGGAGTGAAAAAATGAAAACGCAAAAATGAAACCGGGCTGCGGCGTTAAGGGGTTAATATAATTAATGTCCATGAATTTTAATTCCAGGAATTATAAGTTATCATTTGGTACCTTCACTTCTATATAGCAGTTTAGATTTCACTTTCCAAAAAAAGACAGACAGTTAAAAAATTTAGTATGCTTTATTGTTGTACATACGTGATAGAAAGTATATAAAATAGTATAGCCAATGTGATAGAAAAAAAACACAGACCGTAAACACAGGAGGCACCACCAACTGAAACCCACAAGCCTCACATAACTTTGCACACATAAGTTCTAAACATGGATATCCTTCAAGGAGTCCTCAACATATCTTATCACAGCTGAATAAACCTTAAAGTAACTACCTTCTCAGTTAGTTATAACAGGTTGATTAGACAGCTCAGACCAGATTCCCTTCCCCCTCACCCTTTATCCCTACTTATCCATTCTCCCTACCCTTTCCTACTCTCCCCCCTACACTCTTCTCTATTCTGCATTGTAATATTTACGGTCAACAATGTTATGAAAAAAAGAAAAGCAAGAACATTTTTTAAACCAACTCAAGGATGTGTATCCAAGGTTCACTGAAAATTCAAAATCTCTACCAGCATGGCAGTGAACATATAAAACTCATATGGTACCTACGTACAGGTGACCACACAGCATAATGGTCGGACCAGCGGGAAACATTTCCATCAACTGGTACAAAGCGGCTGAGTGGGTAAGACCATAGCACGTTTCATATTGCTAGTGTATAGACCACATGACCTTTCCTGCTGGTGGATCTTAGTCTACCTGTTTTGTGTGTTTTTTCTTTTCCTCTGTGCATTTTTCACAGATACAGGACACCATTATACATAGGTGTCTGAATATGTATTTTTTCCAGGTTGTTTGATTTGTCACTCGCAGATGGGTGACATTTTTAACCAAATGAATTAAAGTTTATGAGTTTTATATGTTCACTGCCATGCTTGTACAGATCAACAATGTTATGACATAATGTTACTCTTTTCTTGTAACTTCCAATGTAAAATACGAATCACAAATGTTAATTAATTGTTAAATGGTTTATAACTTCTCAATAAAGCAAGAATGATACATAAATCATAGACATGCAAAATCTAGTAGAAAAAGCTATAATCATAAGCATAACACACAGGTAAAGAGGCATACAGATTAAGTGGGTATGGAGGTGTTAAAGGCCTGCATTTATTTATTTTTGGTAGTCTCATACTTTGTGTTACTCAAGGTGATTGAATAAAAATTAAGTACAGCGTGACGGTCACCTCTATTTCATTTAATTGATTTTCTATTTTTATTTTCTTGACATCACAATGGACCAACCTTATGATTTATATTTAAAAATTGGATTCTATATATAAAATATATTGCATACCTTTAATATAATTAAATAAAAGAGAACAGTCAAAGAAAAACAACCACTCAAATAAACACAAAACAAACCAGACATACTCCCCTCTGCTCCTCTCCATTCCAATCCCGGTCCTCGTCTTCTTTAATGTTGACACGTCCGGATCGCATAGAAAAAAAAAATTTATAATTTGCAGCCACCAGCACGGGGACATGATGTCCTGTGCTCCGGGCTGCTCACTTAGCACAGCCCCCACACCTCCCTCTCCCATGAATTCACACCTCTCGCGTGACGTCACCTGGGTGAGGGAGGTGTGAGGGTGTGTATAATTATCAGCACGTCGTGCTCCAGCCTTCTAATTATAAGTCTTTTTTTTCTAGGTAATCCCGGTGTGTTCACATTAAAGAAGACCAGCACCGGGATCGGAATGAAGAGGAGCGGAGGTGAGTATGTCTGGTTTATTTTGTGTTTATATGAATGGTTGTTTTCCTTTGAATATTTTATGATTCAATAGTGACACAGATCATTTTTAGCTCCAAGAGATTAGTTATTCTTAAATCACAAATGCCTAACACACCCTACAGTAGATTATATGTCATCTACATTTGAATAGCTTCACAGCTAACATTTCATGAAAAGCTACCAAGTTGCTCTTTAAGAAATCGGATCACATCAACTTTATATTATAAATAAACAGAAAATAGGGACAGAATAATTTGCTTGTGACAGTGGTTTCTGAGTGGAACAGGTACATAAACACCTATTTTCTTCAAAAATAATCCTGTGCCCCAATAAATGACAAGTATATGGTTCTGAAGTGAGTGAATTATAGCTAAGGTCAGAAAATTTACTTTTTTGGTGTTGTATCATAATCAGACTTGTGATGATATATCCGCTAGTGCTGAAAATGCTGATGCTTCACCTTGGTTGCTTTGAAATATTAACATTGCAAGTGACAAGGCTCTTCTTTTTTGATGCTTATTTTATATGTGAATTGGCCCCACAGCACATAAATTTGAGGTATTGCTCAAAGTTAGTTTAGCTACTCCATATCTCAAGGGAGGAAGCCTAGCGAAAAGAGTTTGGCTTGCTTATATTTCTTTTATAATTTTGACCTTTTTAAGTAAAGGTTATATGCACTTTACAACAAAAGCATTGTTTCGCTGTGCTATTTCTCAACATTGTTTGGCAAGTTTCTTGTCTAATGTACCTATGCTCCTTTCACATTTGTTACATTTTTGCACTTAGACCTTATGTTTTTGATCAAAAAAGTATGGGTTATATTTATTTATTATTTTGGGATTTATGAAGCAAATTACTCATAAAACACAAAAGATGTTTAGCTGGATACTTTGCTCAGACTCTCTTTGCTCAGTGACACAAATGTTGGTTTCACTTTGGAAGCGTTTAGTGTTAAGGAAGCTTTCAAATAATTTTAAATATATTGTACAATTCTTTTTATTTTAAGCAAAAAGCCTAAATAGTCATAACAAACGTATGCAGAACTCAGCACTCATAAGAAGCCAACAGGATGGAAAATAAGCAGTTTTTCTTTATTACCTTCTCAGGAACAAAACACGCAGGTGATCAACGCATATCGAGGCACATCTTAATAATGACCATTATTAAGACGCGCTTCGTCGAAATGTGCTGATCACTTGTACAAAAGTTATTTTGTTCCTGAAACGATAATAAAGAAAACTGCTTTTTATCCATCCTGGTGGCTTCTTGTGAGTGCCGAGTTCTGCAAAACTGTTTGGATCCTACGGCTTGGATATTGCTACATGCACCAAGGCTGAGACCAGGGAATTTGGAATTACATTCATCTGGGTGAGCTGGACATTTAACCTACGGGTGTGCTTTCTTTTTTAATAAATAGTCATGTTATAACTTGGTGCTCATCTAGCCCTAGTAAAAAGAAACCCTATTTGGGGAAATAAATAATTTCTTCATCTATTCTTGTTGGTTGGTGTAATGGCAAAACTATAGAGGATTTGGCTTATGTGCAAATACCCAAGCTCAGGAGCCTCGAGGCTCAAAAGGTTCCAAATAAATGACATGTTACAGATTTTACTTTTCAATTCAATCTGTTACAAATACGTTTAGTTTATAGCTTTCACAGTTTAATAGACATAACCAGTTACTTCCGTTGCCCTTTTTCCATTTTGCATTTGTTTTTGCTCTTCTTCTTTCAAAATAAATTTCTTTTTTAATTTTTAAAATATTAGGTATACACAACTGTATGTTACCTTGTTTTCTGCATAACAAAATGTACTTCCTATTGTCAATGTTTAAAATCCCATTCCGTATACTTGGAAGTTGGAAAAAAATCAAAATAAGTTGAAATAGCCAAATGCTCAGTTTTTACAGTTTTTCCCTGTGTACTCCACATCCCCTTCTTTTGTTGGGTTGAGATATCAATTTATTTAGGTTTTATTAGGTTTTAATTTTAACATATTCTAATGCAAATAACTTTTTCTTAATTTGGTGTACGGAACTGCCCAGATGTTTTCATTGGTACCATTTTGCATGACTATTTTTACAGTAACAGACCATTACAGATCCTGGTAAGATTCAGGCTGTGGGGTCAGACAGACTATCAGGCATTATAGCGATGGATTGTCACCTCCTGATGACCTCATCGGACTGGGGAATCTCAATCAAAAAGGTTGCATGCAAGCGCTGGCATTTGAATGGTGCTGGTAGCTTTGCTGGCGACATTTAAATGCTTAAAATGGGTGCCAGTACAGTATGCGGGTGTTTGCTATACTATGTACCATAATATATCATCTTGATAAAACTTTACAAAATGATTCAGTGAATAAAGTTAATATAAAGTTTATGGGTTTGATATGTAATTTTCTTCCAGTCCTGTATTCCCAACTGTCTATCTATCCCCAATTCCTAATTTAGCATATAAGGCCATTTATCTTTTGGTTTTCTTAATTCCATATAAAGGTGGGGTATTTTCCCCCTTTAACATCTGCATGCAGCATATGACCTTAATAGAGATGAGCGAGCACTAAAATGCTCGAGTGCTCGTTATTCGAGTCAAACTTTTTCCGATGCTCGAGTGCTCGTTTCGAATAACGAACCCCATTGAAGTCAATGGGAGACACAAGCATTTTTCAAGGGGACCAAGGCTCTGCAAAGGGAAGCTTGGCCAAACACCTGGGAACCTCAGAAAAGGATGGAAACACCACGGAAATGGACATGAAACAGCAGGGGCACCATGCATGGATGCCTCTGAGGCTGCCTAATCGCACCCTTATGCCAAAATTATGGGCAACAGCATGGCGATGACATCATTACCGAGTGAGGCTGCTATGCAGACAATTAAATTTGGATAGTGTCTGTATGTGGCAGTCCAAAAAAGTTTTCAAAACAGAGGACCGGGTAGGTGGCCCGCCAGAAATTCGTTTCGTCCCAATTCGCCAAATTTTTCGAAAAACAAAACAAAATCACGTTAAAAAACAGGCATTTCCTGGCTGCAGAGAGCCTGTAGGGTGTTGTAGAACATTGTGCCATGCTTAAATATGCATAGGGAGTGTGGTTTGGTCTTCAAACAATGCTGTGTTTTAGTATGATACGCAAATGACAGCCACGCCTCGTAGAATCGCTTTACTCTTCACTTCCATGTGCACTTACATAGGCTAACTTCCCCAAATAAGCGAAACGGGAACGCAGCCTGACAAGGTAACGTCTGTGCCAGCTCGAAGGGACCGAGCTGAGGGCCAAGATCCCACTATAACTTCAAAGAGTGCACTCTTTTTACACTGACATCAGATGATTCCATAGATTATGACAGAACCTGTTCTGTTAAACGCGGAGACATGTGGAAAGCCCCCCAAAAGAGTGCAGAGGATGTCGGCAGTAATCTTGCATTGAAGTCACTGATCATTTTGCCCTTCTTTTCACGCGTCAGTGTCCTCTTTCAATCGGTCAATAATCCATCAGTATTGCTAAAGCCAAAAACAAAAAGGAGTTGATCCAGAATGGAGATGAGCAGCAAATGGGATACTCGCATGTCCTCTGTGTTCTGTATCCACTCCTGCTTTTGGCTATCAATCCTGAAGCTTTTCATCCTTCTGACAGATGAAATGAAGGGGAAAACCAAACATAGTGGCAACGTCATAGAGTGATGGAGGGTGAAAACAGCATTATGGAAATCATAATGTTCCAGGGTGTTCCAGGGAGACAGCGGTCAGTTGGCAGCAGCATGAGTAGGCTGCAGAGTGGCACAATGACAAATTTTGGAGGTGGCAGAAACATGGTAGGCCACAAAGTGGCACAATGATAAGAGTGTGGAGGTGGCGGCAGCAGAAGCAGCAGCAGGAGCCCACAGGTGGCAGCAACATGATGGCAGCAACAGGGATAGCCACAGAGTGGCACAATGATTTAGTGTGGAGGTGGCATCAGCAGCAGGATCCCACAGGTGGCAGCAACATGGTTGCAGTAACATGGAAAGCCACAGAGTGGCACAATGATATAGTGTGGAGGTGGCATCAGCAGCAGCAACAGGAGGCCACAAAGTGGCACAATGATAAGAGTGTGGAGGTGGCGACAGAAGAAGCAGCAGCAGGAGTCCACAGGTGTCAGCAACATGGTGGCAGCAACAGGGAAAGCCACAGAGTGGCACAATGATATAGTGTGAAGGTGGCATCAGAAGCAGCAGGAGCCCGCAGAGTGGCACAATGACATAGTGTGAAGGTGGCATCAGTATCAGCAGCAGCAGGAGGAGCCCACAGAGTGGCACAATGATATAGTGTGTTGGTGGCATCAGAAGCAGCAGGAGCTCACAGAGTGGCACAATGATATAGTGTGAAGGTGGCATCAGAAGCAGCAGCAGCAGCCCGCAGAGTGGCACAATGATATAGTGTGAAGGCGGCATCAGAAGCAGCAGCAGCAGGAGCCCACTGAGTGGCACAATGATAAGAGTGGGGAGGTGGCGACAGAAGAAGCAGCAGCAGGAGTCCACAGGTGTCAGCAACATGGTGGCAGCAACAGGGAAAGCCACAGAGTGGCACAATGATATAGTGTGAAGGTGGCATCAGAAGCAGCAGGAGCCCGCAGAGTGGCACAATGATATAGTGTGAAGGTGTCATCAGTATCAGCAGCAGCAGGAGGAGCCCACAAAGTGGCACAATGATATAGTGTGTTGGTGGCATCAGAAGCAGCAGGAGCCCACAGAGTGGCACAATGATATAGTGTGAAGGTGGCATCAGAAGCAGCAGCAGGAGCCCGCAGAGTGGCACAATGATATAGTGTGAAGGCGGTATCAGAAGCAGCAGCAGGAGCCCGCAGAGTGACACAATGATATAGTGTGAAGGCGGTATCAGAAGCAGCAGCAGGAGCCCACTGAGTGGCACAATGATAAGAGTGTGGAGGTGGCGACAGAAGAAGCAGCAGCAGGAGTCCACAGGTGTCAGCAACATGGTGGCAGCAACAGGGAAAGCCACAGAGTGGCACAATGATATAGTGTGAAGGGGGCATCAGAAGCAGCAGGAGCCCGCAGAGTGGCACAATGATATAGTGTGAAGGTGGCATCAGTATCAGCAGCAGCAGGAGGAGCCCACAGAGTGGCACAATGATATAGTGTGAAGGCGGCATCAGAAGCAGCAGCAGCAGGAGCCCACTGAGTGGCACAATGATAAGAGTGGGGAGGTGGCGACAGAAGAAGCAGCAGCAGGAGTCCACAGGTGTCAGCAACATGGTGGCAGCAACAGGGAAAGCCACAGAGTGGCACAATGATATAGTGTGAAGGTGGCATCAGAAGCAGCAGGAGCCCGCAGAGTGGCACAATGATATAGTGTGAAGGTGTCATCAGTATCAGCAGCAGCAGGAGGAGCCCACAGAGTGGCACAATGATATAGTGTGTTGGTGGCATCAGAAGTAGCAGGAGCCCACAGAGTGGCACAATGATATAGTGTGAAGGTGGCATCAGAAGCAGCAGCAGGAGCCCGCAGAGTGGCACAATGATATAGTGTGAAGGCGGTATCAGAAGCAGCAGCAGGAGCCCACTGAGTGGCACAATGATAAGAGTGTGGAGGTGGCGACAGAAGAAGCAGCAGCCGGAGTCCACAGGTGTCAGCAACATGGTGGCAGCAACAGGGAAAGCCACAGAGTGGCACAATGATATAGTGTGAAGGGGGCATCAGAAGCAGCAGGAGCCCGCAGAGTGGCACAATGATATAGTGTGAAGGTGGCATCAGTATCAGCAGCAGCAGGAGGAGCCCACAGAGTGGCACAATGATATAGTGTGTTGGCGGCATCAGAAGCAGCAGCAGGAGCCCGCAGAGTGGCACAATGATATAGTGTGTTGGTGACATCAGAAGCAGCAGGAGCCCGCAGAGTGGCACAAAGATAAAGTGCAAAGGTGGCATCAGAAGCAGCAAGAGAAGGAGCCCGCAGAGAGGCACAATCATATAGTGTGAAGGCGGCACAAGAAGCAGCAGGAGCCCGCAGAGTGGCACAATGATATCGTGTGAAGGCGGCATCAAAAGCAGCAGCAGCAGGAGCCCGCAGAGTGGCACAATGATATAGTGTGAAGGTGGCATTAGAAGCAGCAGCAGGAGCCCGCTGAGTGGCACAATGATATAGTGTGAAGGCCCTGGTAAAGATAGTAGGAGGCAGATGGTGCAACTAGCAGCAGATGTGTGGCATCAGGCGGGTGGCAGCATCAGAATAGTAGCTGAGGCAGGTAGTTGGAACCCCAACTCATTTCTCAACGTTTGGAGGAGGAGTCATGGCTGATCTAATCTGATGCATTAGGCATTGGTGAGTTGAAATCCTGGCCGATCCAAGCCTGAATTATCTTGACAAAGGTCAGTCTCTCCACATTACAGGTGGACAAGCGGGTTCTCTTGGGGGTAACGATGGCCCCCGCCGCACTGAACACCCGCTCTGATGCCACACTACTGGCCGGGCAGGACAGCTTCACTACTGCAAACTCTGCAAGTTGCGGCCACGCATCAAGTTTGGCTGCCCAGTAGTCCATGGGATCCTCTACCTCAGGTGGTAAAGTGCTGTCCAAGTAGGCCACCACCTGCTGGTGCAGGGTCTGCTTCATGTCCTGCTGCTGCTGCTGGTGGTGGCTACCCTCCTCACTAAGCGGGTGAAGGAAATTGCTCATTTAGGAATCCAGACTTAAGCGACTGTTGATGGAACTGCTACTGCTCCTACCCCCCCAGCTCCCCCCCCCCCCCCAGTACGTGAGCAATCACTGCCAGGAATCCCCCAGTCAGACCTGACAGAGGATGGACAATGGCGCACATAGGCAGCGGCCAACTGTGTGCTCAGTATTTCTCTATACTGTGCCTGTTGTTCCTTCCTCTCAGCAGCAGGAAAAATGTCACCCATTTTGGACCGGTAGTGAGGGTCCCAGAGGGTGGAGAGCCAAAAGTCATCCCTATGCCAGATGTTGACTATTCGGCTGTCACTAGTTAGGCAAAGCAGCATGCTGCAGGCCATCTGCGCAATTGACTCTGAGGGACTCCCGGCCTCCATATCCACAGTATACTGCCACGGTGCTTCTGGGTCATCTGCCTCGTCTTCTACCTCCTCCGGATGCTCCTGCTCCTCCTCTCCTGTCACCTGAGTAGAAAAACCACAAATTGCACCAGACACTGCTTGTGCTCCAATATCCTCCTCCTCCTCCAGTTCAGCCCCCACCGGACTCATGTTGCCATGAGATGTAGTCTCTACTTCTCCAGTGCCCTGACCAGACAGATTTTGCAGTATGAGTTCCAGGACATGAAGCAGTGGAATTACGTTATTCATCCCGCAGTCCTGGCGACTGACAAATAATGTGGCCTCTTCAAAAGGCCTGAGCAAACGGCAGGTGTCACGCATGAGCTGCCAGTGGCTGACATCAAAGTTACACAGGGGAGTACTACGGTCCGCTTGCATCATCAAAAAATCATTAATGGCTTTTCTCTGTTCATACAGGCGGTCTAACATATGGAGGCTGGAATTCCAACAGGTGGAAACATCGCATATCAGACTATGTTGGGGTAGGCTGTTCTGGCGCTGCAACATGAGGAGTGTGTGCTTGGCTTTGTAAGAATGGCTGAATTGCGTGCACAGTGTCCTGGCCATTTTTAGAATGTCTTGCAGATGGGTGTAAGACTTCAGGAACTTGTTGACTACCAGATCGAACATGTGCGCTATGCAGGGCGCATGGACCATCCCTCCTCGGTGCAGCGTGGACACCATATTCCTCCCATTGTCTGTCACCATGGTTCCGATTTTTAGTTGTCGCGGAGAATGCCACACATTGAATTCTTCTTGCATGACACGGAGCAGTTCCTCCCCTGTGTGACTTCATTCACCCAGGCAAACCAGGTGTAGAACTGCGTGACACCGCTGTGCCCTGCACATGTGGTATGATGGAGCAGCACTTGTGGAGGCTGAGGTGGTGGTGGAGAAGAAGGAGGAGGAGGCGGAGCAGCAGTTTGACAAAGTGGAGGAGAACGCGCCGAAGTTGTTGGTGTGGTTGGGCGGGAAGCACATTCAACCAGTGGGCCGTAAAGGACATATACTGACCCTGACCATAATTACAGCTCCACACGTCCGTGCTGCCGTGCACCTTGGAAGAATCTTATAGGCTCAAGGACTGGCCCACCTTCTGTTGTACACATTGGTGAAGGGCTGGCACAGCCTTTTTGGAAAAAAATTGCGGCTTGGAACTCTCCACCTCGGTTCGGCACAAACCATTAGTTCTCTGAAGGGTGCAGAGTCCACGACTTGGAAAGGGAGAGACTGCAGTACCAACAACTTCGACAAGAGCACGGTCAGCTTCTGCACCTTAGGATGGCTGGACGCATAGAGTTGACTTTTTGTAATCGCCTCTCTCATCGACTGCTGGCGCCAGCGGGGAGCAGGAGCATCTGGACCGGGAGATGATGTCAAAGACAAACAGCTCCCTTCGGCAGAGTTGCTGGAGCCTTGACTTGATGAAACAGCATGTGTGACACTAGGTGCTGCTGCTGGTGCTGCGCCTGCAGGATGGACCGCATCTGATACCCGTTTCTCCCAGGCCATTGGATGGTGACGCTGCATGTGTTGGCGCAGGGACGTGGTGCCAAGGTTAGCTCCCTGGCCATGCTTCACTTTCTACCGGCATATACGACATATACCCACGCTTGGCTCCTCTGGTGTCTTTACAAAAAACTGCCACACCACTGAGGTAGTAATTTTACCGCCAACACTCTGCACTGAGCGACTACTACTGCCGCTGCCTCGCTGAGCCCCTGTGCCACTGCTTATTTTGGCCTGTAAATCGGGATTTGTACCCCGCAGACGTTTGGCTCCTGTCCTTGCACTGCTGCCACCCTGCTGACTCACAGCCACAGTAGCGACTTGCTGCCTGCTCCGCAAGCTGACACTCTCTTCGCCCGACGATGATGAATCCCCTGCTACACCCGGCTCCCAATTGCGATCGGCTACATCATCGTCAATTTGTGTTTTCCGGTCACTGCTACTCTCCTCACCGGTGTTAGTAGGCACAGCCTGCCTACTGCAGGAAGCAGCGGAAGTCTACCCCACCTCTTCACTGCAAAGCAGCTGCTGACTGTCCTAAAACACTTCGTCCTCGCTGAATAGTGGCGCTGAGCCCAGAACACCTAGTAGCTCTCTTGCTGCGAGAAAGGAACAGGACAGAGCCAACCAGGCTCTGTCCTGTTCCTTTCCCGCAGCTAAAGACAGGTGAGGGCTGCTGACCTGCTCCTGGGCCATGCCAACTAATTGTTGTATCAGAGGAACCCACAGACTCTTGGCTGGGGTTGTCAGATGTTATATTTGAGGAATTGGATGACCTAGTCAACCATTCAACAACATTTGGGTTGTTGATCAACACACTGCCACTAGATGACAACGGCAGTTCTGGCCTCACAGAGTCACCCCTGCTGCGACATCCCCTTACTGTGCTGCCACCTCTGCCTGCTCCACCTGCCACCTTTCTGTCTGACATAGTGGTTTATAAACTAAATGGATTTGACATCTAAATCTGGCTGTAAACTAGAGCCACCAAAAGGTATTGCAATGTGCGTTACACAGATACCCCACAACTGACAGTGTAATTTCAGCGAAAATCACTGTATAAACTATGTGGATTTGACACATAAATCTGGCTGTAAACTAGAGCCCCCAAAAGTATGGCAATGTGCGTTATACAGATAACCCACAACTGACAGTGTAATTTCAGCAAAAATCACTGTATAAACTATGTGGATTTCACACCTAAATAGGGCTGTAAACTAGAACCACAATAAGGTATGGCAATGTGCGTTATACAGATACCCCACAACTGACAGTGTAATTTCAGCGAAAATCACTGTATAAACTATGTGGATTTCACACATAAATATGGCTGTAAACTAGAGCCACAATAAGGTATGGCAATGTGCATTATACAGATAACCCACAACTGACAGTGTAATTTCAGCAAAAATCACTGTATAAACTATGTGGATTTCACATATAAATATGGCTGTAAACTAGAGCCACAATAAGGTATGGCAATGTGCGTTATACATATACCCCACAACTGACAGTGTAATTTCAGGGAAAATCACTGTATAAACTATGTGGATTTCACACGTAAATATGGCTGTAAACTAGAGCCACAATAAGGTATGGCAATGTGCGTTATACAGATAACCCACAACTTACAGTGTAATTTCAGCAAAAATCACTGTATAATCCAGGGCTCCCCAAACTTTTTACATAGGGGGCCGTTCATTGTCCCTCTCAGACCATCGGAGGGCCGGACTAAAGTTTAAAATAAATAGCGGTACATGTGACCGCATCCGTAATACACTGGGCCCCCCTCAATTAATTATTTAATATACTGCACCCCTCGTGAACTATTTTATATATTGGCCCAATCAATTAATTAATTGGGTCAATTAATTTTGAAATATACGGGGACCCCTCTCCATTAATTATTGAATAATGCTGCCCCCCCATTAATTACTAGACTGCCCCTCATAATTATTTCCTATGCTGCCCCCCACCATTAATTATTTCATACGCTGCCCCGCCATCATTAATTATTTTCTGATGCCCCCTCCATCATTAATTATTTTGTATAATGCCCCTCCATCATTAATTATTTTCTGATACCCCCTCCATCATTAATTATTTTCTGATGCTCCCTCCATCATTAATTATTTTCTGATGCCCCCCTCCATCATTAATTATTTTCTATGATGACCCCTCCATCTTTAATTATTTTCTATGATGCCCCCTCCATCATTAATTATTTTCTATGATGTCCCTTCCATCATTAATTATTTTCTATGATGCCCCCTCCATCATTAATTATTTTCTATGATGCCCCCTCCATCATTAATTATTTTCTATGATGCCCCCTCCATCATTAATTATTTTCTATGATGCCCCCTCCATCATTAATTATTTTCTGATGCCCCCTCCATCATTAATTATTTTCTGATGCCCCCTCCATCATTAATTATTTTCTATGATGCCCCCTCCATCATTAATTATTTTCTATGATGCCCCCTCCATCATTAATTATTTTGTATGATGCCCCCGGGCGCCACAATGTATTTGCTGCTGGTAAAAAAAAAAAAACCCTATGTTCACCTCTGGCAGCTGCTCCCGCGTCTTCATTCTTCTGGCTGCTGCCGGACAGGAAGGGGTGCGCGGGCGCGTGATGATGTAATCACCCGGCCGCGCATCCAGGTTCAAGGAGCGATGTGCGCCGGGTTTGTCTTCCGGGCACATCACTCCACCTGCAATAATAGTGCTCGAGCGGCCACATCGACCGCATCGAGCACTATTCAGTGACGGGCAGGAGCTTCCTGTCCGGACAGACGGAGGCTCCTGCCCGACTGCTGTGACCCGCCGGGGGCGCTCCGAGAGCTGGATGTGGCGGGGGCCAGATGAAAACGGTCTGCGGGCCACATACGGCCGTAGTTTGGGGACCACTGGTATAATCTATGTGGATTTCACACGTAAATATGGCTGTAAACTAGAGCCACAATAAGGTATGGCAATGTGCGTTATACAGATACCCCACAACTGACAGTGTAATTTCAGGGAAAATCACTACATAATCTATGTGGATTTCACACGTAAATATGGCTGTAAACTAGAGCCACAATAAGGTATGGCAATGTGCGTTATACAGATAACCCACAACTGACAGATCACTACTGCAGATGCATGAATGTCAAACAGATTTCTTCCTATTCGATTTTGTCACTAAATAGAACTGCTATTTGCGGTATACAGATCCCCCTTAAAGAACAACCAGGGATTGGTCCAGCAATAGCTACTGCAGATGCATGAAAGTTAAACAGATTTCTTCCTATTTGATTTTGTCACTAAATAGAATTGCTATTTGGGGTATATAGAACCCCCCTAGAGAACAGCGAGGGATTGCAGCAAGAATCACACAGTACAATAGCAGCAGCTGGACTCTACAACATGAAGTGTGAAGTGCTGTGACAATGGGTCATTGTGATGTCATAATGGGCCAATGTGACAATGGGTCATTGTGATGTCATAATGGGCCATTCTGACAATGGGTCAATGTGATGTCATAATGGGCCATTGTGACAATGGGTCATTGTGATGTCATAATGGGTCATTGTGACAATGAGTCATTGTGATGTCATAATGGGCCATTGTGACAATGGGTCATTGTGATGTCATAATGGGCCATTGTGACGATGGGTCATTGTGTTGTCATAATGGGTCATTGTGATGTCATACTGGGCCATTGTGACAATGGGTCATTATGATTTCAACAACAGGCCATTGTGATAATTGGTCTATGTGATGTTATAATGGGCCATGGTGACAATGGGTCATTGTGATGTCATAATGGGCCATTGTGACAATGGGTCATTGTGATGTCATAATGGGCCATTGTGACAATGGGTTATTGTGATGTCATAATGGGCCATTGTGGCAATTGGTCATTGTGATGTCATAATGGGCCATTGTGACGATGGGTCATTGTGTTGTCATAATGGGTCATTGTGATGTCATACTGGGCCATTGTGACAATGGGTCATTATGATTTCATAATGGACCATTGTGATGTCATAATGGGCCATTGTGACAATGGGTCATTATGATTTCATAATTGGCCATTGTGATGTTATAATGGGCCATTGTGACAATGGGTTTTTGTGGTGTCATAATGAGCCATTGGGACAATGGGTCGTTGTGATGTCATAATGGGCCATTCTGACAATGGGTCATTGTGATGTCATAATGGGCCATTGTGACAATGGGCCATTGTGATGTCATAATGGGCCAATGTGAGAATGGGTCATTGTGATGTTATAATGGAGCATTGTGACAATGGGCCATTGTGAAGTCATAATGGGCCATAGTGACAATGGGTCACTGTGATGTCATAATAGACCATTGTGACAATGGGTCATTGTGATGTCATAATGGGTCATTGTGATATCTTTATGGGCCATTGTGACAATGGGTCATTTTGATGTCATAACGGGCCATTGTGACAAGGTGTCATTGTGATGTCATAATGGGCCATTGTGACAATGGGTCTTTGTGATGTCATAATGGGCCATTGTGACAATGGATCATTGTGTTGTCATAACGGGCCATTGTGATGTCATATTTGGCCATTGTGACAATTGGTCATTGTGATGTGTTAATGGAACATTGTGATAATGGGCCATTGTGATGTCATAATGGGCCATTGTGACAATTGGTCACAAAGAGCAGAGGGAGTGTTTCTAGAGGGAGACCTTTGGAAGCTAACCCTTATTGAGAGTAGAGATCGGATCTTGCTGTGACGCTATGTCGACAGAATATTTTTTGGAGGAAAAATGGCCATCCGTTTTATCGTGGATAAGGAAGATTCTGCCAGGAACAGCGTCAGATTTATTCTAAAGAATGTGCTGGTGGATCGAGCCGGTGTTAAGGCGGAGGACTTGCTGAAGTTACGCTTTTATTCAACCTTGAGGAAAAAGTGGTGATTATATACTTGTTTAATGTAAATACTCCGGTGGCACTAATTGTTGCATATATGAAGAGCTATGCGGAGGTAAAATCTTGCATTAAATTGCAGATCTTTCTGTGGGTGTATAATTGCTGTTTGAAATTAAGGGTGAAATTTAAACCTGACCCAAATTCAGTGGGTGGCTTTTTGCACCCTTCTGCGAACTTTTCCATAGGAGGGCACATAGGTAGAATATGGTATGAAGATCAGCCTAAATTTTGTCGAAAGTGCTAACGTTTTCAACATTCCGCAGAGCTATGTACCAGTGATGTCAGGTGCAGAAACTGTGGAGAAGTGGGTCATCAGGCTCGGAAGTGTGTCCAGAAAAGGAGGTGTGACATTTGTGGCTCAGAGGAGCACTTCCTTAAGAATTGCACACAGATGGCCAGGAGTGCAGAGGAGTTCTCAGCCAGAGTAAAGTTGGCTGATACTAACAGAGAACAACGTGTCATGATGAGAAGGATGGATGAAGATTGGAGGGTGGAGGCTAAGGTTAGAGAGCAACTGGCTGAAAGGGAGAGGCTGGTGCCACAAGATCTTAGCCCGCCTCAGGTTAAAGAGCCCCCCTGGCAGTGGTGGAGGAAATGAGAGAGGAGGAAGAGGTTAGTGAAGAATGTACGAGTCCGGTGCACCTGTCAGCACCGGAAAATATTGTTGACTCGTCTGGGGACCTGGGAGGGTCAGGTTTATATAACCGGGAGGGTGGTGGGTCTAGGAAGTCTGACACTGACTCCGAGGATTCTAGCCTCGAATGGCAGCACTCAAAAAGGGTGCGCAGAAGCATTAATAGTGATGAAGAGGTGGCCGGTGAAGACGTCCGTACTCAGGTGGAGGTGGAGACGGAGAGTATGGACGTTATAGGTCTTTGGGAGGAAGTTGGGTAACCTTATTTAAGTTTTTGATGTTGTTTTTGATTATCTTTTGAAGCTTTTAGGCTTATGTGTGAAGTATGAATTTGAGAATAATTTCACAAAATGTTAGAGTAATCAAGTCAGAGGTTAGAAGAGCTGCAGTTTTCGATTTTTTGAAAGGGGAAAATGGGGATATTTTTTGTTTACAGGAGTGTGGGATTGAAAGGGATGTGAGAGAGAGTGAATGGGGTTTGGGGGAGGTAGTGTGGTCGGGGAGTGCATGTAACAAGAATGATGGGGTGGGTGTGTTAATTAAAAATAAAGAAGTGTTTTTGGAGGAATATATGGTGATTGAGGGGGGAGGGCATTATTGTTTTCTTTAAAATACAAAAATGTTTCTTTTAAGATTTTGAATATTTATGCACCAGTAAAGAAGGTGGAGAGATTTGTTTTTTTTCGATAAAATCAAATTTTTTTTGCAGGGAAGAGTTCCTTTAATTTGTCTTTGGGATTTTAACGTAGACATTGGGAGGGTGGATGGGGATGTGACCGGGAGAATGTTGAAAAATATAATTTCTGATTTTCAGTTGAAAGATACACAAGAGGTGTGTGGGAGGGCTCCGTATCAAAAAACGTTTTTCGCAGATAGGGGGGGGGGGGGGTATATCGTCCAGGTTGGACTATTGTTTTGTTTCTGAGGGTTTGAAAGCTGTAGATTATAAACAAAAATTTTTTTTTTCTAGGATCACAATTTAATTGAGTGTATGATTATTAGTTTGAATGAAGAGTGTATGTATGGGAAGGGGGTATGGAAGTTGAATGTGACAATGTTAGAGGATGTGGTGGTAAGGGAACATTTTTGTATGTTGTTTAAAGAGTGGTGTGGAAGACAGAATGGGGCACATTTACTAAGGGCCCGCAGCCGCGAATCCGTCGGGTTTTTCCCGAATATTTCCGCTTTGCGCTGTATTTCACTGGATTGTGGCGCACGCGATTGATTTTTGGCGCAATCGCGCCGACTTTCACGCGACAGAAATCGGGGGGCGTGGCCACCGGACAACCCGAAGGATTCGGAAAAACCGCAGAATTTAAAAAACCATTTGTGTCGCAAGATCAAGCACTCACATACACCGGAAAAAAGCAGGTGAACTCCGGCGGACCTCGGCGCAGCAGCGACACCTGGTGAATATCGGCGCACGGACCTTAGTGAATCCCAGCAGAACGCGAATCAGCGCCGGAGAACCTGCCGCTGGATCGCGACTGGACCGGGTAAGTAAATGTGCCCCGATGAGTTTAAGAATATTGTGTGTTGGTGGGAATGGGTGAAAGTGAGAATAAAGATGTTTTTGAAGAGTATGGGATATGAGTTGGCCAGAAAGAGACGGATTGAATATGAGAATTGAAATAGAAGGATGAAAGTGTTGTATGTGTTAAGGGAGAGCGGATGTGATGTGAGTGCAGAAATTTTGAATGTAAGGCATGAGATAAAGCTTTTTATGAAGGAAAAGGGGCGAAATATTATTTTTAAGGCTAAATTGGATAGGTTGGATGGTGATGAGAAATGCTCGAGGTTTTTTTTCAAAAAGGTTTTTGGTAAAAAAACAAATGATGTCTGTGGTTATGAATGAGGATGGTTGTGTGGTGGGTGGTGAAAGGATGATGGATGAAGTGGCTAAGTTTTATGAGGGTTTGTATAAAGAGAAGTGAAGGGATGTGAGTATAGAAGTAGATGTACTGAGCAAGTTAGGGGGTAGTTTGAGTGAGGATGCTAAGAGTAGAATGGTAAGTAAGAATGAGATGAATGAAGTATGGAAGATAATGACTGCTGACAGTATGAAAGAAGGAGTGATTGTGCTGATTCCAAAAAAAGGTTGACTTAAAGATGGTGAGGAACTGGAAACCCATTAAGTTACTTAACTGTGATTACAAGATATATGCCAAACTAATTGCAAACAGGATGAAAGGGGTGATTGGAACTGTGATTGGTGAAGAACAATGTTGTGCAGTGCCTGGGAGAAAGATTCATGAATGTTTATGCTTGTTGAGAGACTGTTTGTGGGACGTGAAGTGTAGTGGGAAAGGTGTGTGTGTGTGTAGTTTCATTGGATTTCGAAAAAGCGTATGATAGGTTGTTTGTTTAATGTTCTGAGTGTGTTAGGTTTTCCGGATGTTTTTGTGGGGTGCAGATTCCTGGGAGTGATGGGGCTGAATTTAAAGTGAATGCGTATATGGATGATGTATGTGTGGTGTGTGATCCGGTATGTTCAATGAAACGTGTGAAATTGTTGACGTCTATTTTTTGTTCGGCTTCGGCTTTTAAAGTGAATTGGGTGAAGAGTGAATGGAAGAGTTTTGGAAGGGTGAATGTAAATGAAGAGATTGGGATGAATAGAGTGAGTGGGGCGATTAAAGTGTTAGGGATTAAATTTAATGAAAGCTTGAGTGGTGATGAGAGTTGGAGTGATGCAAGAGAGAAAGTTGAGAGAAAGTTGTGTATGTGGAGATTGAGAGATTTATCTTTGATTGGTAAGATTGTGGTGATAAAGAATGCAGTGTTGTCTGTCCTTTTGTATGTAGCAATTGTGTTTCCGCCTGGGTATGTTGAGTTAAGAAGGTTGAATAGAATGTTGTTTGTATTTTTTTGGAAGTCGAAAATGGAGAGATTGAGGAGAGTGATTGTGATGAAGAGTGTTGAGAATGGTGGGTTTGGTTATCCAAACTTGGAGGTTTTTTTGGGGACTAATATTTTGGTGTTTTTGGTGAATATGTTGAAGAAGGATGGAAGGATGGCATGCATGAGTAAATTTGTCAGTGGAAGGATGATGTACAGGTTAAAGTGGGTGAATGTGAGTTTGCGGAAGCCGATGAGTTTTGTATGTGCTGAATGGTATGAATGGATTTGGATCTTTATGAATAAATATAATCTGTGTGAGGTAGGAATGAATGAGTTGAAAACGAAAAGAGAGGTGATAAGAAAGATTGAAAATAGGGAGGAAGTGGTAGAGATAAATATGGTGAGAGGGATGGATGTAAAGAAAATATGGGAGAAAGGATGGATGGGCTAACACACAAACAGAAAGAGATAATGGGGCAGATTTGCTTACCCGGTCCATTCGCGATCCAGCGTCGCGTTCTCTGTGATGGATTCGGGTCCGGCCGGGATTCATTAAGGCTGCGCTGAAGTTCCCCGGAATGCACTCAAGTTCACCGGCCTACTCCTGGCGAAGGTAAGTGCAAGCTCCGCGACACTTTTTTTAAAAAAATGCGGCGTTTTTTCCGAATCTGTTGGGTTTTCGTTGGGCCACGCGCCCCCATTTCTGTGGCATGCATGCCAGCGTCCATACGCCACAATCCAATCGCGTGCGCCAAAATCCCGGGGCAATACAGGGAAAATCGGCGCAAATCGGAAATATTCAGGTAACACGTTGGGAAAACGCAAATTGGGCCCTTAGTAAATGACCCCCAATATGGCTAGGACTTCATGGAGATCTCCCCATAAGTGAATTTAAAAAAAAAGAGATCTAGCACGGAATGACAGATGTCCAAGAGAAGGATGTGGGGGCTATAAAAACATTATGCACCTCTTTTGGAATTGTGGATATGCAAGGAAGTAATCAGGAGGATGGGACCTTTAAGCAAGGAGGTGACGGGGTTAAAAATATTGAATTTTGAAATTTTTATGTTTGGTTTGGTTGTTAGTCGGGGCGTGAAAGAAAGATTGTTGTGGTTGATGTTAGCATGTGTGAAAGAGGCATTATGGGACATGAGATGTGTTTATGTGTTTCAGAGGAAGAATGTGTCAGTGGGAGAATGTATAAGGGTAATTTTGGGGAAGCTTTATTTATGTTATTTGTGGGACAAAAAAGGGGCGGACGCGGAAGCAATATGGAAGGTTAAAAAGTGGCTTGATTTTGTGTATTTAGGGTGATGTGTTTTTTATGTAAAATATGTATGTAAAATAATGTGGATGTAAAAATTGTTTTTTTTTGTTTTGATTACAGTGCCGGCATGATGAATGACCATGATGAGATGCAGTTTTTGAAAAACAAAGTGTTTTATGATTGGTCAAACCTGAGAGGCATTGAAAAAAAAAAAAATCAGAACCCCAGGACGGTTAATGAGTCATGACAAGAAAGGTAGTCAGAGGCCGGTTTAAAGCTTATGGCAGAAAATAATACTAAAAGCACAAAAGTCACATCAAGTTTAATGCAAGGTACAAGATGACCATAAGTTTGAGGTAAGTGACATCTTACCCTATGCCCTTTCTTACTACATATAAATATGTTTTTGGTGAATATTACCCAAAGGACAAAGTCACAGTCTAGACATCCACTACCCTTGCCCAACTTTCTCACTGCAAAGTAGCATCAGCCCAAGATGCTTGTTTCCACTGCTAAACACCATTCTTTATTAATCCAATTGAAACTCAAACATTTTCATTGGAATCAAAGACCTATGTCTAGTGGAACCATGGACCTGGATATTAGACCTCCTTCATGAAGTGCATTTATTTCCCTACATCCACCCAATATTTTCCTTGTCCTCTTTTGCCACAAGTTGAATCCTTTCCAGTAGGGGTCATCTATGCTTCATTTGCATAACCTTTTTAGGAAAATTTCCAAGGTTTTAGCAACGTCTGAAGCATCAATGTCAATTTAGTTATGAGTTATGCAAACAGAAAAATGAGTGTTGAAAACATTAATAGAGATGGCTGTGCCCCTGGTTTGTGCCTAACCTTTTACTTTGTAGGGAGTTGTCTTCATTTTAGGTGTTTGCGAGTGCCATTTGTGTATCAGAGAAGATGGGCAATAGAGATGAAAATTGGCTTCCCCAGGGAAATAGATTCTCGTTGACATCCACCAGAAGAAACTGTGAGGCTAACTTGCATAAAATGGAACACTGCACGTGTCATAGTTAAGCTCCATGGAAACTATGACATCATAAAGGGCCAGGTTCTGCTTTGACAGTATCACTGCTCATTCAAGTTTTGAAGCTCTTCAAGGAAGCGTCAGAAGAAAGATTTTGCTACCCTTGTCATCTGAGGGTTCATGGAAACCCCAGCAGGGTTAATGGGTCATGTCAAGAAAGGTAGTCAGAGGCAGGTTTGTAGCTTATGGCAGAAAATAATGCTAAAAGCACAACATTCACATCAAGTTTAATGCAACGTACAAGAAGACCATAAGTTTGAGGTAAGTGGCCTATTGACTGATGCCCTTTCTTACTACATATAAATATGTTTTTGATGATTATTACCCAAAAGGACAAGTCACAGTCTAGACATCCACTACCCGTGCCCAACTTTCTCACTGCAAAGTAGCATCAGCCCAAGATGCTTGTTTCCACTGCTAAACACCATTCTTTATTAATCCAATTGAAACTCAAACATTTTCATTGGAATCAAAGACCTATGTCTAGTGGAACCATGGACCTGGATGTTAGACCTCCTTCATGAAGTGCATTTATTTCCCTACATCCACCCAATATTTTCCTTGTCCTCTTTTGCCACAAGTTGAATCCTTTCTAGTAGGATTATCTATACTTCATTTGCATAACCTTTTTAGGAAAATTCCCAAGTTTTTAGCAACGTCTGAAGCATCAATGTTAATTTAGTTATGAGTTATGCAAACGGAAAAATGAGTGTTGAATAACATTAATAGAGATGGCTGTGCCCCTGGTTTGTGCCTAACCTTTTACTTTGTAGGGAGTTGTCTTCATTTTAGGTGTTTGCAAGTGCCATTTGTGTATCAGAGAAGATGGGCAATAGAGATGGAAATTGGCTTCCCCAGGGAAATAGATTCTCGTTGACATCCACCAGAAGAAACTGTGAGGCTAACTTGCATAAAATGGAACACTGCAAGTGTCATAGTTAAGCTCCATGGAAACTATGACATCATAAAGGGCCAGGTTCTGCTGTGACAGTATCACTGCTCATTCAAGTTTTGAAGCTCTTCAAGGAAGCATCAGAAGAAAGATTTTGCTACCCTTGTCATCTGAGGGTTCATGGAAACCCCAGGAGGGTTAATGGGTCATGTCAAGAAAGGTAGTCAGAGGCAGGTTTAAAGCTTTTGGCAGAAAATAATGCTAAAAGCACAAAAGTCACATCAAGTTTAATGCAAGGTACAAGATGACCATAAGTTTGAGGTAAGTGGCCTCTTGGCCTATGCCCTTCCTACTACATAAAAATATGTTTTTGATGATTATTACCCAAAGGACAAGTCACAGTCTAGACATCCACTACCCGTGCCCAACTTTCTCACTGTAAAGTAGCATCAGCCCAAGATGCTTGTTTACACTGCTAAACACCATTCTTTATTAATCCAATTGAAACTCAAACATTTTCATTGGAATCAAAGACCTATGTCTAGTGGAACCATGGACCTGGATGTTAGACCTCCTTCATGAAGTGCATTTATTTCCCTATACCTACCTAATATTTTCATTGTCCTCTTTTGACACAAGTTGAATCCTTTCCAGTAGGGTTATCTGTGATTCATTTGCATAACCTTTTTAGGAAACTTCCCAAGTTTTTAGCAACGTCTGAAGCATCAATGTCAATTTAGTTATGAGTTATGCAAACGGAAAAATGAGTGTTGAAAAACATTAATAGAAATGGCTGTGCCCCTGGTTTGTGCCTAACCTTTTACTTTGTAGGGAGTTGTCTTCATTTTAGGTGTTTGCAAGTGCCATTTATGTATCAGAGAAGATGGGCAATAGAGATGAAAATTGGCGTCACCAGGGGAATAGATTCTCGTTGACATCCACCAGAAGAAACTGTGAGGCTAACTTGCATAAAATGGAACAATGCACATGTCATAGTTAAGCTCCATGGAAACTATGACATCTTAAAGGGCCAGGTTCTGCTTTGACAGTATCACTGCTCATTCAAGTTTTGAAGCTCTTCAAGGAAGCGTCAGAAGAAAGATTTTGCTACCCTTGTCATCTGAGGGTTCATGGAAACCCCAGGAGGGTTAATGGGTCATGTCAAGAAAGGTAGTCAGAGGCAGGTTTGTAGCTTATGGCAGAAAATAATGCTAAAAGCACAACATTCACATCAAGTTTAATGCAACGTACAAGAAGACCATAAGTTTGAGGTAAGTGGCCTATTGACTGATGCCCTTTCTTACTACATATAAATATGTTTTTGATGATTATTACCCAAAAGGACAAGTCACAGTCTAGACATCCACTACCCGTACCCAACTTTCTCACTGCAAAGTAGCATCAGCCCAAGATGCTTGTTTTCACTGCTAAACACCATTCTTTATTAATCCAATTGAAATTCAAACATTTTCATTGGAATCAAAGACCTATGTCTAGTGGAACCATGGACCTGGATGTTAGACCTCCTTCATGAAGTGCATTTATTTCCCTACATCCACCCAATATTTTCCTTGTCCTCTTTTGCCACAAGTTGAATCCTTTCCAGTAGGGTTATCTATGCTTCATTTGCATAACCTTTTTAGGAAAATTCCCAAGTTTTTAGCAACGTCTGAAACATCAATGTCAATTTAGTTATGAGTTATGCAAACGGAAAAATGAGTGTTGAAAAACATTAATAGAGATGGCTGTGCCCCTGGTTTGTGCCTAACCTTTTACTTTGTAGGGAGTTGTCTTCATTTTAGGTTTTTGCGAGTGCCATTTGTGTATCAGAGAAGATGGGCAATAGAGATGAAAATTGGCTTCCCCAGGGAAATAGATTCTCGTTGACATCCACCAGAAGAAACTGTGAGACTAACTTGCATAAAATGGAACACTGCACATGTCATAGTTAAGCTCCATGGAAACTATGACATCATAAAGGGCCAGGTTCTGCTGTGACAGTATCACTGCTCATTCAAGTTTTGAAGCTCTTCAAGGAAGCATCAGAAGAAAGATTCTGCTAACCTTGTCATCTGAGGGTTCATGGAAACCCCAGGAGGGTTAATGGGTCATGTCAAGAAAGGTAGTCAGAGGCAGGTTTGAAGCTTATGGCAGAAAATAATACTAAAAGCACAAAAGTCACATCAAGTTTAATGCAAGGTACAAGATGACCATAAGTTTGAGGTAAGTGGCCTCTTGACCTATGCCCTTTCTTACTACATATAAATATGTTGTTGATGATAATTACCCAAAGGACAAGTCACAGTCTAGACATCCACTACCGTGCCCAACTTTCTCACTGCAAAGTAGCATCAGCCCAAGATGCTTGTTTACACTGCTAAACACCATTCTTTATTAATCCAATTGAAATTCAAACATTTTCATTGGAATCAAAGACCTATGTCTAGTGGAACCATGGACCTGGATGTTAGACCTCCTTCATGAAGTGCATTTATTTCCCTACATCCACCCAATATTTTCCTTGTCCTCTTTTGCCACAAGTTGAATCCTTTCCAGTAGGGTTATCTATGCTTCATTTGCATAACCTTTTTAGGAAAATTCCCAAGTTTTTAGCAACGTCTGAAGCATCAATGTCAATTTAGTTATGAGTTATGCAAACGGAAAAATGAGTGTTGAAAAACATTAATAGAGATGGCTGTGCCCCTTGTTTGTGCCTAACCATTTACTTTGTAGGGAGTTGTCTTCATTTTAGGTGTTTGCAAGTGCCATTTGTGTATCAGAGAAGATTGGCAATGGAGATGAAAATTGGCTTCCCCAGGGGAATAGATTCTCGTTGACATCCACCAGAAGAACCTGTGAGGCTAACTTGCATAAAATGGAACACTGCTCGTGTCATAGTTAAGCTCCATGGAAACTATGACATCATAAAGGGCCAGGTTCTGCTGTGACAGTATCACTGCTCATTAAGTTTTGAAGCTCTTCAAGGAAGCATCAGAAGAAAGATTTTGCTACCCGTGTCATCTAAGGGTTCATGGAAACCCCAGGAGGGTTAATGGGTCATGTCAAGAAAGGTAGTCAGAGGCAGGTTTGAAGCTTATGGCAGAAAATAATACTAAAAGTACAAAAGTCACATCAAGTTTAATGCAAGGTACAAGATGACCATAAGTTTGAGGTAAGTGGCCTCTTGACTTATGCCATTTCTTACTACATATAAATATGTTTTTGATGATAATTACCCAAAGGACAAGTCACAGTCTAGACATCCACTACCCGTGCCCAACTTTCTCACTGCAAAGTAGCATCAGCCCAAGATGCTTGTTTACACTGCTAAACACCATTCTTTATTAATCCAAGTGAAACTCAAACATTTTCATTGGAATCAAAGACCTATGTCTAGTGGAACCATAGACCTGGATGTTAGACCTCCTTCATGAAGTGCATTTATTTCCCTACATCCACCCAATATTTTCCTTGTCCTCTTTTGCCACAAGTTGAATCCTTTCCAGTAGGGTTATCTATGCTTCATTTGCATAACCTTTTTAGGAAAATTCCCAAGTTTTTAGCAACGTCTGAAGCATCAATGTCAATTTAGTTATGAGTTATGCAAACGGAAAAATGAGTGTTGAAAAACATTAATAGAGATGGCTGTGCCCCTGGTTTGTGCCTAACCTTTTACTTTGTAGGGAGTTGTCTTCATTTTAGGTGTTTGCAAGTGCCATTTGTGTATCAGAGAAGATGGGCAATAAAGATGAAAATTGGCTTCTCCAGGGGAATAGATTCTCGTTGACATCCACCAGAAGAAACTGTGAGGCTAACTTGCATAAAATGGAACACTGCACATGTCATAGTTAAGCTCCATGGAAACTATGACATCATAAAGGGCCAGGTTCTGCTGTGACAGTATCACTGCTCATTCAAGTTTTGAAGCTCTTCAAGGAAGCATCAGAAGAAAGATTCTGCTAACCTTGTCATCTGAGGGTTCATGGAAACCCCAGGAGGGTTAATGGGTCATGTCAAGAAAGGTAGTCAGAGGCAGGTTTGAAGCTTATGGCAGAAAATAATACTGAAAGCACAAAAGTCACATCAAGTTTAATGCACGGTACAAGATGACCATAAGTTTGAGGTAGTGGCCTCTTGACCTATGCCCTTTCTTACTACATATAAATATGTTTTTGATGATAATTACCCAAAGGACAAGTCACAGTCTAGACATCTACTACCCGTGCCCAACTTTCTCACTGCAAAATAGCATCAGCCCAAGATGCTTGTTTACACTGCTAAACACCATTCTTTATTAATCAAATTGAAATTCAAACATTTTCATTGGAATCAAAGACCTATGTCTAGTGGAACCATGGACCTGGATGTTAGACCTCCTTCATGAAGTGCATTTATTTCCCTACATCCACCCAATATTTTCCTTGTCCTCTTTTGCCACAAGTTGAATCCTTTCCAGTAGGGTTATCTATGCTTCATTTGCATAACATTTTTAGGAAAATTCCCAAGTTTTTAGCAACGTCTGAATCATCAATGTCAATTTAGTTATGAGTTATGCAAACGGAAAAATGAGTGTTGAAAAACATTAATAGAGATGGCTGTGCCCCTGGTTTGTGCCTAACCTTTTACTTTGTAGGGAGTTGTCTTCATTTTAGGTGTTTGCAAGTGCAATTTGTGTATCAGAGAAGATGGGCAATAGAGATGAAAATTGGCTTCCCCAGGGGAATAGATTCTCGTTGACATCCACCAGAAGAAACTGTGAGGCTAACTTGCATAAAATGGAACACTGCACGTGTCATAGTTAAGCTCCATGGAAACTATGACATCATAAAGGGCCAGGTTCTGCTGTGACAGTATAACTGCTCATTCAAGTTTTGAAGCTCTTCAAGGAAGCATCAGAAGAAAGATTTTGCTACCCTTGTTATCTGAGGGTTCATGGAAACCCCAGGAGGGTTAATGGGTCATGTCAAGAAAGGTAGTCAGAGGCAGGTTTAAAGCTTATGGCAGAAAATAATACTAAAAGTACAAAAGTCACATCAAGTTTAATGCAAGGTACAAGATGACCATAAGTTTGAGGTAAGTGGCCTCTTGAACTATGCCCTTTCTAACTACATATAAATATGTTTTTGATGATAATTACCCAAAGGACAAGTCACAGTCTAGACATCCACTACCCGTGCCCAACTTTCTCACTGCAAAGTAGCATCAGCCCAAGATGCTTGTTTACACTGCTAAACACCATTCTTTATTAATCCAAGTGAAACTCAAACATTTTCATTGGAATCAAAGACCTATGTCTAGTGGAACCATGGACCTGGATGTTAGACCTCCTTCATGAAGTGCATTTATTTCCCTACATCCACCCAATATTTTCCTTGTCCTCTTTTGCCACAAGTTGAATCCTTTCCAGTAGGGTTATCTATGCTTCATTTGCATAACCTTTTTAGGAAAATTCCCAAGTTTTTAGCAACGTCTGAAGCATCAATGTCAATTTAGTTATGAGTTATGCAAACGGAAAAATGAGTGTTGAAAAACATTAATAGAGATGGCTGTGCCCCTTGTTTGTGCCTAACCTTTTACTTTGCAGGAAGTTGTCTTCATTTTAGGTGTTTGCAAGTGCCATTTGTGTATCAGAGAAGATGGGCAATAGAGATGAAAATTGGCTTCCCCAGGGGAACAGATTCTCGTTGACATCCACCAGAAGAAACTGTGAGGCTAACTTGCATAAAATGGAACACTGCACGTGTCATAGTTAAGCTCCATGGAAACTATGACATCTTAAAGGGCCAGGTTCTGCTTTGACAGTATCACTGCTCATTCAAGTTTTGAAGCTCTTCAAGGAAGCGTCAGAAGAAAGATTTTGCTACCCTTGTCATCTGAGGGTTCATGGAAACCCCAGGAGGGTTAATGGGTCATGTCAAGAAAGGTAGTCAGAGGCAGGTTTGAAGCTTATGGCAGAAAATAATACTGAAAGCACAAAAGTCACATCAAGTTTAATGCAAGGTACAAGATGACCATAAGTTTGAGGTAAGTTGCCTCTTGACTTATGCCATTTCTTACTACATATAAATATGTTTTTGATGATAATTACCCAAAGGACAAGTCACAGTCTAGAAATCCACTACCCGTGCCCAACTTTCTCACTGCAAAATAGCATCAGCCCAAGATGCTTGTTTACACTGCTAAAAGCCATTCTTTATTAATCCAATTGAAACTCAAACATTTTTATTGGAATCAAAGACCTATGTCTAGTGGAACCATGGACCTGGATGTTAGACCTCCTTCATGAAGTGCATTTATTTCCCTACATCCACTCAATATTTTCCTTGTCCTCTTTTGCCACAAGTTGAATCCTTTCCAGTAGGGTTATCTATGCTTCATTTGCATAACCTTTTTAGGAAAATTCCCAAGTTTTTAGCAACGTCTGAAGCATCAATGTCAATTTAGTTATGAGTTATGCAAACGGAAAAATGAGTGTTGAAAAACATTAATAGAGATGGCTGTGCCCCTGGTTTGTGCCTAACCTTTTACTTTGTAGAGAGTTGTCTTCATTTTAGGTGTTTGCAAGTGCCATTTGTGTATCAGAGAAGATGGGCAATAGAGATGAAAATTGGCTTCCCCCGGGGAACAGATTCTCGTTGACATCCACCAGAAGAAACTGTGAGGCTAACTTGCATAAAATGGAACACTGCACGTGTCATAGTTAAGCTCCATGGAAACTATGACATCATAAAGGGCCAGGTTCTGCTGTGACAGTATCACTGCTCATTCAAATTTTGAAGCTCTTCAAGGAAGCATCAGAAGAAAGATTCTGCTAACCTTGTCATCTAAGGGTTCATGGAAACCCCAGGAGGGTTAAAGGGTCATGTCAAGAAAGGTAGTCAGAGGCAGGTTTGAAGCTTATGGCAGAAAATAATACTAAAAGCACAAAAGTCACATCAAGTTTAATGCAAGGTACAAGATGACCATAAGTTTGAGGTAAGTGGCCTCTTGACCTATGCCCTTTCTTACTACATATAAATATGTTTTTGATGATAATTACCCAAAGGACAAGTCACAGTCTAGACATCCACTACCCGTGCCCAACTTTTTCACTGCAAAGTAGCATCAGCCCAAGATACTTGTTTACACTGCTAAACACCATTCTTTATTAATCCAATTGAAACTCAAACATTTTCATTGGAATCAAAGACCTATGTCTAGTGGAACCATGGACCTGGATGTTAGACCTTCTTCTTGAAGTGCATTTATTTCCCTACATCCACCCAATATTTTCCTTGTCCTCTTTTGCCACATGTTGAATCCTTTCCAGTAGGGTTATCTATGCTTCATTTGCATAACCTTTTTAGGAAAATTCCCAAGTTTTTAGCAACGTCTGAAGCATCAATGTCAATTTAGTTATGAGTTATGCAAACGGAAAAATGAGCGTCGAAAAACATTAATAGAGATGGCTGTGCCCCTTGTTTGTGCCTAACCTTTCACTTTGTAGGGAGTTGTCTTCATTTTAGGTGTTTGTAAGTGCCATTTGTGTATCAGAGAAGATGGGCAATAGATATGAAAATTGGCTTCCCCAGGGGAATAGATTCTCATTGACATCCAGCAGAAGAAACTGTGAGGATAACTTGCTTAAAATGGAACACTGCACGTGTCATAGTTAAGCTCCATGGAAACTATGACATCATAAAGGGCCAGGTTCTGCTGTGACAGTATCACTGCTCATTCAAGTTTTGAAGCTCTTCAAGGAAGCATAAGAAGAAAGATTTTGCTACCCTTGTCATCTGAAAGTTTATGGAAACCCCAGGAGGGTTAATGGGTCATGTCAAGAAAGGTAGTCAGAGGCAGGTTTGAAGCTTATGGCAGAAAATAATACTAAAAGCACAAAAGTCACATCAAGTTTAATGCAAGGTACAAGATGACCATAAGTTTGAGGTAAGTGGCCTCTTGACCTATGCCCTTTCTAACTACATATAAATATGTTTTTGATGATAATTACCCAAAGGACAAGTCACAGTCTAGAAATCCACTACCCGTGCCCAACCTACTCATTGCAAATTAGCATCAGCCCAAGATGCTTGTTTACACTGCTAAACACCATTCTTTATTAATCCAATTGAAACTCAAACATTTTCATTGGAATCAAAGACCTATGTCTGGTTTGGAGGCGTGACGGCGTGATGTGAAGCAGCACGTCACTGCCGCTTCCTTCCTGAGGAACCTTCCCTCCCCCTCATGGCGCGGGAGACTCTCGGAACGGAGCTCTGCTAGTCCCCGGCACCTCTTGGTGTGAGCAGGGGATGAACGGAGGCGATTTGGAGCAGAGAGCCGGAGCCATTGACATCTTGTGTCTCCCTTGGACGTCGATCTGTCTCTGGATAACCAGCTTCCCTGTTCGTGAGAGGAACAGAGGGGCCAGTTCGCTCAGGCCAGCCAGCACTCTTATGGTTCGTGAAGAGATCCCACATATGTATATTGAGCTGTTCTGCTCATGGTGAGAGCATGGGGCAGATAGCATCATTCGTCCTATGAGGAAGAAAGCTTGCCGTCTTAACCCCTACGGGACACAGCATCTTTTGGCCTAAAGGACGCGGCCCCATTTTTCAAATCTGCCCTGTGTCACTATAAGTGGTCATAGCTTTGGAACGCTATAAGATATCCAGGGGATTTTGAGATTGTTTTCTCGTGACACATTGTACTTCAAATTAGTTTAAAAATTTGGATGAAATCTTTTGCGTTTAGTTATGAAAAAAAACAAAATTTGGCAAAAATTTTGAAAAATTCTTTATTTTCAACGTTCTAAATTCTCTACTTTTGATTCAGAAAGTCATAGCACCCAAATAAATTCATAACTTACATTTCCCAAATGTCTGCTTTATGTTGGCATGGTTTTTTCAGATTCCACATATTTTACTAGAATGTTATGAGGCTCAGAATCTGGGTGCCATTTTTCACATTTTTTGTAAAATCGCCAAAACCTGTATTTAGATGGACCTGCTCAACTTCTAATTGACACTGAGAGGCCTAAATAATAGCGAGACTCGTAAATTACCCCATTGTGGAAACTACACCCCTCAACGTATGAAAAACCACTTTTAAGAAGTTTGTTAACCCTTTACGTGTTTTATAGGGGTTAAAACAAAATGGAGGTGGAGTCTGCAAATTGTAATATTTTTTCACAATACACTCATTTTGGGTGGAAAATTAAACATTTGTAATGGATAAAATGAAAAAAGGCTCCACAAAGTTTGATACCCAATTTCTCCCGAGTACACCGATACCCTATATGTGGTGGTAACCTGCTGTATGGGCGCACGGCCGGGCATAGAAGGGAAGGAGGCGCCATCCAGATCAGATTTGCTATGTCACATTGTACAGGCTATAATTTTTTTCTTTTTTTTATTGAGGACCTATAGGGGCTTATTTCTTTTGCCACATGAGATGCACTTTTCTAATACATAATTTTGGGGCATCTATAGCTAATTGGTGAGATTTAATTAACTCTTTGTTGGTGGAGGAAATGAAAATCATCAATTTTTAGGAAAATTTTTATGTGTTTTTTTTTTTGGCCGTTAACCATACCATGAAAATAGTATATTATTTTTATTCTATGGGTCGCCACGTTTATGAAAATACTTCATTTATATATATTTTTTTATTTTTTCCCATTTTTACTGAATAAAAAGTAATTTGGCAAAATTGTTGTTAATTTTAGCATCACCGTCTTTCATATGCATAACTTTTTTATTTTTCACCTCACAAAACTGTTTAAGGGCTTATTTTTTGCAAGAATGATAGCTCTTTTTAGTGGTCTTATTTTAGATTGCGTAACTTTTTAAAATCACTTTTTTAGAGCATTTTTAAAGGGCATTAATAAAAAATCATCTTTATCAGAGAGAGTTTTTTTAGGTTGTTTTTTACGGGGTTCACTTTGCGGATCTAATAACAATTCTGTTTTATTATACAGATTGTTACGGACGCAGGGATACCAAATATGTGGGGGTTTTGTGTATTTTATTCAATTGTACTGAATAAAAACTAATTTGGAGAAAATCTTATTCATTTTAGCATCACCATCTTTTTATATGCATAACTTTTTTATTTTTTGGCAGATAAATCTTGTTAGGGGCTTATTTTTTGCGAGAACAGTTGTTCTTCTTAGTGGGCTTATTTTGGAGTGCATAACATTTTTTAAATCACTTTTTAGAGCATTTTTTATAGGGTATTAATTAAAAATTATCTTTTTTCGGAATGTTTTTTGCGTTTTTTTCCTCCGGCGTTTACCGTGCGGGTCCAGTAACAATTCTGTTTTATTATGCAGATTGTTACGGACGCGGCAATACCAAATATGCGGGGTTTTTTTGTGTTTTTATGTTTTTTATACTTTATTAAGTTTTTTTATGGGAAAGTGACATTTTAGGGGCTTATATTTTTATGTATTTATTTTTTTATTTATTATAATGTGTAGTGTTAAGTGTTTTTGCATATTTTTACTTATACATACTTAAACTTGAACCAGTGATGCTCTGATCACTGGTTTAAGTTCAATACACTGCTCTACAATACTATTTTATTGTAGAGCAGTGTAAACTGTCTGAGCAAGCTTGCGCATGCTCAGACAGTTTACAGTCAGACCCGGAAGGGGTCTGGCTGCCATGGAGACCGGGCAGCTCCGGGGCACATGCCAGTCCTCGGAGCTGCCCAGAAGTGGATCGGATCCCCTGGTAAGCGGCACGGGGGATCCGATCCACAGCGCAAACACCCTTACACGCCGCGGTCATGTTTGACCGCGGCGTGTAAGGGGTTAACACCCGCGATCGGAGCCGGCTCCGATTGCGGGTGTTAGCGCAGGCTGTCAGCTGTACTAGACAGCTGACAGCCGCTGCTTCTGGTACCGGCTCCGTTCGTGAGCCGGTGCCAGAAGCAGGACGTTATAGAACGTCCCCGTGCGCTAAGCATCTAGCCCCGGGGACGTACTATAACGTCCTGGTGCGCCTAGGGGTTAAGGAACTCAGTATTACTTTGGAAGACTGTTCCTGGTTCCCTACTCTGTGACTTCAATTATTCAAGCTGCTCACAGATCCTTGGAGGTAACGGTTGCCGGTGGGTGTAATCTGGGCAAGCTGCCATTGGACCCAGGAGGAAGTGAGCTAGACGCTTCAAGGAATTCAACACTTTCTGGGAACGTAAGACTATTCCTTGTTTTCTACTCTTCTACTCTGAAACTATGTTTAATACGTTGTTTATATGACTCTATGCAGCATAAAGAGATTCAGTTAAGCGGAACGCTACTGTTTTCAACGCTCAAGTTCGCTTTAATCTCTCTGAACTTAGGTGGACATGCTTGTAACTGAGACTCATTACAATCTGTGAGATATTGAGCTGTAAGGAACTCAGCAATATTTATACCTTTTCTCCTATAGGGAAACCTGCGTATTAAATTGTTTTGCAGGAGGGTAAGCAACATTAAGGTTTCTGCTTCAAGCAAGCGTAACGAAAGTCGGCTATCCTATAAAGCAACTATCTTTTACGATTAGCCGATTTAATCTCACTGAATTTGGATGTATATGTATATTACCGTATATCACTGATGCTCAATACAACCTGTACTTTATTTTGCCGCAATCGTATGCTGGAAGGCACATTAACCCGCTTTAACTGTTTTTTGAATGTATGATGTATACGTATACCATCGTGACTCACTACAATTTGCACTCTGTCTCTTTGTAAACGGGCATTGGAAGAGAAGGATTATTGTTATAATTTTTCTCCTGGCGAGAGAAGGCTAGCAGTGGCCCAGCTTAAAAAAAAAAAGTAGCCTAGAGGGTTAAAATACCTATCCTGTTGGAATTTAATATCTGCATATGGCTAATGCAATCTGGTATTAGAACTGGCACCACACTCTGAAGGCTATTGTCTGATTGATAGCGTCTGTTGTCATATGCTGGGGTAGATTAATTCCCGGTAGCTTAAAGAGTACGGGCCTTGAGAAGATATGGAAAGCTTCTCCTACACATTCACGTCAAGTAGGGAAGGACAAAGAGGAGATAGGGGGGGAGGTATCACAGGACGGCTCGAGATTCTTAGCACTACAGAATGAGGATATAGTGCAAGGCAATAGTTCAATCTTAGCTGAAATATTGGAAGCAGTAAAAGAGACTAAAGCCTCTATGTAGTCGCTAAATACTCAAATGGGAGGAGTAAGAGAGGATATTCAATCTATTAGAGAGGAGCTGCACAAACTCAGAGGAAAGAACAAGGAGATGGAAACTATCTTAACAAAAGTAGTAGCTGATGTGAAGAGAGTTAAACAAGACATTTTGGAATTGAAAAGTGACAATAAATCTTTGAAGGAAAAATTGAACGATCTAGAGAATAGGTCTAGAAGGAACAATCTTAGGATTGTAGGATACCCAGAGGGGAGGGAAGAGAGGGAGCTTGGAGAGGAAATCCGAAAGTGGCTGACGGGTACATTTGGGTCAGAAGTGTTCTCCCCCTTTTTTGGAATAGAAAGGGCCCATCGGGTACCGTTTATGAAACCGATACAGGGAACTAGACCGAGAGCTGTTTTGGTCAGATTGTTCAACTCCAGGGATAGGGATTGCATCCTACGGCTTAGCAGACAACGTGAACCAACTCTAATTAATAGCCAAAAGGTCTTTATATTCCCCGACTATTGTAAAGAAACCCAAAAGGCTAGGATTAGCTTTCTGGGTGTGAAAAAGCGGCTGATGGAAGCTAAGATACAGTATTCGCTGCTTTTTCCTTCTAGACTAAGAGTGATCCATCAGGATAGAACATGGTTTTTTGATAGACCAGAAGAAGCTTCTGATTGGTTGGAGAAACAGGGGATTTGAAAAAATGGTCGAATTGAACTAAATAAATAGGGGCGCCTCTTGCCAGGGAGGGGGAGGGGGAAGAGGGAAGGATGGCGTTGGAGGAGTTGAGAGATCTATGGTCGGGAGATACTGTAGGTCATTGGGGGGAGGGGAAGGGTGGGGGAGGGATGTACCGATGGTGGGGGGTTTTTGTGTTAACACCCCCGATCGGAGCCGGGATCTTAATGCAATCTTTAACGAGGGTTTAGATCGTGTCAATTTGGCAGAGAGGCTTGATAGCCGTCCAGGAACCTCAGTTTCTAAACTTGCCCCTTTTTGTCAGGAATTTAATTTACTAGATGTTTGGCGATCTAAACATGGAGCTAAAAGAGCGTATTCCTTCCATAACAAGACACACAACACTCTATCTAGGATAGATCACTGTTTGGTAAGCCCCTCTCTAATCTCCAGCATCAGCAGAATAAGGTATGAGCCAATCATAATCTCTGATCATGGTCCCGTGGTAGTAACTATGGGTGAAGCTGAAATTAAGAACTCTAATTTTAGATTAAATGCATATTGGCTTTCTATTCTAGGAGATAACCCAAATGTAAAAAGCTTGGTAGCTGAGTTCTGGAAGGGGAATATAAGAACAACAGGCTTATTAGAAGTGTGGGATACGCTGAAAGCCTACGTAAGGGGAATATTTAAGAAGGAGATAGGGGAAACTAGACGTAAACATAGCCAACAGGAGCAGAAGTTGTATAAACAATATAGATTAGTCGAACAGGAAGTAGGAGATGGATCGGATTATGTTAATAAGAGACGGTTAGAGAATGTTAAGAATAAATATGAGGAGTTCCTGACAATCAAAGCCCAACATAAAATGTTCTTTCGTGGCCAAAGATTCTTCTCGGAAGGGGGGAAGGCAGGGAAAATCTTAGCTCAGATGGTTTGTGCCTCCAGGAATAATGATTTTATTGGGGCTATTAGAAGCCCCCAAGGGAAAATAGAAAAAGCACCACACCGGGTAAGGGCACAATTTAAAGCCTTCTATGAGGAATTGTATAGGTCTAGTTTAGAGCCAACAAGAAGATCTGCTGAAGATTTCCTGGGGAAAATTAAATTCCCCAAGTTAGATGAGGAACAGATTAAAATGTTAGAGGCCCCAATAACAATCGAGGAATTGAGAGAGACAGTAATAGGTTGTATAAAAGACTCCTCTCCGGGGACAGACGGATTTCCTTTTGCTCTGTATAGGAAATATGGAGAAGTATTCCTACCCTTGCTGTTGGAGGTTTTGAATGAATCTAAAATTGCTGGGAGACTGCCTGGTTCTATGATGGAGGCGGATATCGTTCTGATTTTAAAAAAAGATAAGGACGAGTTAGAAATGGGCTCATATAGACCCATCTCACTTCTAAATACGGATGTGAAGATCATTGCGAAACTACTTGCCAATAGGCTGCAGAGGGTAGTCGCCTCCATCGTACACGAGGATCAGAATGGGTTTATCCCAGGAAGGAAACTAAATGATTGCATACATAGACTGTTCACTGGGATGGAGAGGGGGAGCTCCGCTCCATCCTGTCTTTGGACGCGGTAAAGGCGTTCGACAGGGTGGAGTGGAGTTTCCTCTGGAACGTTATGAGGCAATTTGGGTTCGGACCGGCCTTTATAAGTTGGGTACAGGTATTATACTCTGCCCCAGTCGCAAGGGTGGTGATAAATGGGGTTCGTTCTGAAACATTTGCATTAACCAGAGGGACAAGACAGGGGTGTCCCCTGTCCCCGTTACTATACGCTTTGTATATTGAACCACTGGCAATTTTACTTAGGGACGACCAGCGAATTATGGGAGGGGGGTGTGGTGGTATGAAAGACAAGCTGTGTTTATACGCGGATGATTTGATCTTATATCTACAAGATAGCGTATCGGCAGTACCTAGAGTAATAGAGGTGATAGAAGAATATGGGGAATGGTCAGGACTTCAAATAAACTGGACAAAGTCACAATTGCTCCCTCTGGACTCGAAGGTTAAAAGGGGGCTAGCAGATTATGAGATCTCTATCTGTGAGGATAGTTTTAGATATTTAGGAATACAAGTTGCTAAAGAACTGGATAGGTTTGTCGAAATTAATTTGGTGCCACTATTGAAGGCTATAAGAGAAAGAATGCATTGTTGGGATAGGCTACCGCTATCAAGATCAGACAAAATTGGTCTCATAAAAATGATTCTCCTCCCACAAATTTTATTTCTTCTTTCAGCCAGCCCAGTTTGGATAGAGGAGTCGATGTTTAAGGTCATCGAGGCAATGCTGAATGACCTTATATGGGGACGGAAAAAAGTGCGTATGAAGATATGTCATCTATATCGACCTGTGGAGGAAGGGGGGCTGGGAGTCCCATTTTTTAAGGGGTATTTTATTGCAGCACAAATTAGTAGATTAGTAAAATGGGAAGGTAACGCAGCAATTTTGGGGTTGTTAAGAGACACACAGTCCTCAAGGGACTCAGTAGTGGAGATGTTAGAAAGTGGTATTTTGGGCACAGAAGAATTTAAGCAAAAGGCACTACCTAACTTATTATCTAAATGTTGGATAGAGATAAAGAAAATGTTGAATATTCACGTTTTTTTTGAAAAAACACCGTTATGGGGAAACTACCAGATAAAAGAGTTATTAAGTATCCCGGACTCCGGGTTTTGGAAAAGGTTGGGGGTTAAATATGTATCACAATTTTTGTTTAAGGGGGAAATCAGACCCTTTTCACATTTCGAAGAAGTATATCACTTGAAAAAAGGAGATTTTTTGAGATACGGTCAAGTTGTACACGCACTTGTTACTTTTTTAAAAAAAAAGGGGGATAGGTTTGAGGGTGGTGGCACATGAGTGCTTAGATATGGTAGTTAAAAATGAAGGAAACACTAGGAATATAATCTCTAAGGTTTATAAACAAATAATAAAAGGAGTATCACTTAACTGGAAACATCATTCTTGTATAAAATGGGAAAAGGCGATGGAGGGAAATGCACCAGTTGGGAGCGTGTGTATAGGAATTTGAAGAGTTGTTCAATAGGATGGAATCATAGACTTATACAGTTCAGTATTATCCACATGATTTACTATGCGCCATTAGACATATAGAAAATGAAACTTAGATCTGACAGCAAGTGTCTGATGTACTAATCTAAGATGTACTAATCTTATGATGATATGTATTTTTGATATGAAGTAAATAAAGTCTTGGAATTTAAAAAGACCTATGTCTAGTGGAACCATGGACCTGGATGTTAGACCTCCTTCACGAAGTGCATTCATTTCCCTACATCCACTCAATATTTTCCTTGTCCTCTTTTGCCACAAGTTGAATCCTTTCCAGTAGGGTTATCTATGCTTCATTTGCATAACCTTTTTAGGAAAATTCCCAAGTTTTTAGCAACGTCTGAAGCATCAATGTCAATTTAGTTATGAGTTATGCAAACGGAAAAATGAGTGTTGAAAAACATTAATAGAGATGGCTGTGCCCCTGGTTTGTGCCTAACCTTTTACTTTGTAGGGAGTTGTCTTCATTTTAGGTGTTTGCAAGTGCCATTTGTGTATCAGAGAAGATGGGCAATAGAGATGAAAATTGGCTTCCCCAGGGGAATAGATTCTCGTTGACATCCACCAGAAGAAACTGTGAGGCTAACTTGCTTAAAATGGAACATTGCGCGTGTCATAGTTAAGCTCCATGGAAACTATGACATCATAAAGGGCCAGGTTCTGCTGTGACAGTATCACTGCTCATTCAAGTTTTGAAGCTCTTCAAGGAAGCATCAGAAGAAAGATTTTGCTACCCTTGTCATCTAAGGGTTCATGGAAACCCCAGGAGGGTTAAAGGGTCATGTCAAGAAAGGTAGTCAGAGGCAGGTTTGAAGCTTATGGCAGAAAATAATACTAAAAGCACAAAAGTCACATCAAGTTTAATGCAAGGTACAAGATGACCATAAGTTTGAGGTAAGTGGCCTCTTGACCTATGCCCTTTCTGACTACATATAAATATGTTTTTGATGATAATTACCCAAAGGACAAGTCACAGTCTAGACATCTACTACACGTGCCCAACTTTCTCACTGCAAAGTAGCATCAGCCCAAGATGCTTGTTTACACTGCTAAACACCATTCTTTATTAATCCAATTGAAACTCAAACATTTTCATTGGAATCAAAGACCTATGTCTAGTGGAACCATGGACCTGGATGTTAGACCTCCTTCATGAAGTGCATTTATTTCCCTACATCCACCCAATATTTTCCTTGTCCTCTTTTGCTACAAGTTGAATCCTTTCCAGTAGGGTTATCTATGCTTCATTTGCATAACCTTTTTAGGAAAATTCCCAAGTTTTTAGCAACGTCTGAAGCATCAATGTCAATTTAGTTATGAGTAATGCAAACGGAAAAATGAGTGTTGAAAAACATTAATAGAGATGGCTGTGCCCCTGGTTTGTGCCTAACCTTTTAATTTGTAGGGAGTTGTCTTCATTTTAGGTGTTTGCAAGTGCCATTTGTGTATCAGAGAAGATGGGCAATAAAGATAAAAATTGGCTTCCCCAGGGAAATAGATTCTCGTTGACATCCACCAGAAGAAACTGTGAGGCTAACTTGCTTAAAAGGGAACACTGCACGTGTCATAGTTAAGCTCCATGGAAACTATGGCATCATAAAGGGCCAGGTTCTGCTGTGACAGTATCACTCCTTACTCAAGTTTTGAAGCTCTTCAAGGAAGTATCAGAAGAAAGATTTTGCTACCCTTGTTATCTGAGGGTTCATGGAAACCCCAGGAGGGTTAATGGGGTCATGTCAAGAAAGATAGTCAGATGCAGGTTTAAAGCTTATGGCAGAAAATAATGCTAAAAGCTCAAAAGTCACATCAAGTATAATGCAAGGTACAAGATGACCATAAGTTTGAGGTAAGTGGCCTCTTGACTTATGCCCTTTCTTACTACATATAAAATTGTTTTTGATGATAATTACCCAAAGGACAAGTCACAGTCTAGACATCCACTACTCGTGCCCAACTTTCTCACTGCAAAGTAGCATCAGCCCAAGATGCTTGTTTACACTGCTAAACACCATTCTTTATTAATCCAAGTGAAACTCAAACATTTTCATTGGAATCAAAGACCTATGTCTAGTGGAACCATGGACCTGGATGTTAGACCTCCTTCATGAAGTGCATTTATTTCCCTACATCCACCCAATATTTTCCTTGTCCTCTTTTGCCACAAGTTGAATCCTTTCCAGTAGGGTTATCTATGCTTCATTTGCATAACCGTTTTAGGAAGATTCCCAAGTTTTTAGCAACGTCTGAAGCATCAATGTCAATTTAGTTATGAGTTATGCAAACGGAAAAATGAGTGTTGAAAAACATTAATAGAGATGGCTGTGCCCCTGGTTTGTGCCTAACCTTTTACTTTGTAGGGAGTTGTCTTCATTTTAGGTGTTTGCAAGTGCCATTTGTGTATCAGAGAAGATGGGCAATATAGATGAAAATTGGCTTCCCCAGGGGAACAGATTCTCGTTGACATCCACCAGAAGAAACTGTGAGGCTAACTTGCATAAAATGGAACAATGCACGTGTCATAGTTAAGCTCCATGGAAACTATGACATCATAAAGGGCCAGGTTCTGCTGTGACAGTATCACTGCTTATTCAAATTTTGAAGCTCTTCAAGGAAGCATCAGAAGAAAGATTCTGCTAACCTTGTCATCTAACGGTTCATGGAAACCCCAGGAGGGTTAAAGGGTCATGTCAAGAAAGGTAGTCAGAGGCAGGTTTGAAGCTTATGGCAGAAAATAATACTAAAAGCACAAAAGTCACATCAAGTTTAATGCAAGGTACAAGATGACCATAAGTTTGAGGTAAGTGGCCTCTTGACCTATGCCTTTTCTTACTAAATATAAATATGTTTTTGATGATAATTACCCAAAGGACAAGTCACAGTCTAGACATCCACTACCCATGCCCAACTTTCTCACTGCAAAGTAGCATCAGCCCAAGATGCTTGTTTATACTGTTAAACACCATTCTTTATTAATCCAATTGAAACTCAAACATTTTCATTGGAATCAAAGACCTATGTCTAGTGGAACCATGTAAGATTCTGATTTCTGCTGCACACTGTTTGGAATGGAGGGTCCAGGTGCTCTGGAGAGGGTCCCAACCCCGTATCGTATAGAAATTATGGATCTCCAGTCACACTGTTAAGTAGCAATTTTTTAATTTATTTTTTACACAAACTCCAATTGTGATGTTTCGGTCTGTATTAGACCTTCATCAGACTCTGTGGGTACAATAAGTGCATATTATAGTGTGTACAAAGTTTCAAAATATACAAATATATACATATGTACAAATTGTTCGGAAAACATTCTGATATTCACAGCACGTGTGTGTAATCATAATAATTATATTGTGGAGTATAACATCATTATTACAATATTATGACATTATTATGACGTAGAATACAAGATCAAGAAAAACTTTAACAAGGTTGTGTAGTCGTGCAGAAGGTAGATAGGCCCCAGCTTGTCATGGAAGAGACTACATTGTGAGAGGCAGGAGCGTATGATGGGGATCACCCGTCACAGGGTACATATACTAAATCTGGTCAGGATGACACAATCTGAAAAGGAAAAAAGGCAGCTTACCAGTTTGTATTATTGTAGTGGGGATCAAGGTGGTAGCATATAGCCATGGAGCACCGAGGAGCAGGAATTGCGGTCGTAGCCGCTCTGGGAAAGAGGTGCTGTCTATCCCGTGGTGCCGGCGTCTTTAAAAGCCTCCGTGGAGGTGGCGGGAGGGGACTTCCGGTTTCGGGCCGGAGTACTTCCGATTGCCGACCGGAAGTTGTAGTGTATGCGTTCCATTGTTGGAACGCATGTGCGCGCATGCGCACAAGAAAATCAGGTTGTAATAGGCGAGGACCGGGAGGAAGAGACATCGCGGTAGCGATTTGAAGAATGGGTAAGTATCTAGAGATATAGGTACAGTATATGTATTAGTTAGTACAGGGGAGGGGGGCTGGTTGATCAACATTCGGAGGAAAAACAATATGATGACAGAGAGAATGATGACAGAAGGATATTGGCTGACAGGGCAGACCAAAGTCAGGTATATAGAGAGAATATGGGGGTGAATGAAATGGGGGAAAAAAAGGGGAAATAAGACATGGGGGTAAAAGGAAAGTAGCACACGGGGAATAGGGTTGTTACCCATCCTCGGACGTGCTGCGCAGGTAGTCCCTGTCATCCAATATCCTTCTGTCATCATTCTCTCTGTCATCATATTGTTTTTCCTCCGAATGTTGATCAACCAGCCCCCCTCCCCTGTACTAACTAGACATATACTGTACCTATATCTCTAGATACTTACCCATTCTTCAAATCGCTACCGCGATGTCTCTTCCTCCCGGTCCTCGCCTATTACGGCCTGATTTTCTTGTGCGCATGCGCGCACATGCGTTCCAACAATGGAACGCATACACTACAACTTCCGGTCGGCAACCGGAAGTACTCCGGCCTGAAACCGAAAGTCTCCTCCCGCCACCTCCACGGAGGCTTTTAAAGACGCCGGCACCACGGGATAGACAGCACCTCTTTCCCAGAGCGGCTACGACCGCAATTCCTGCTCCTCGGTGCTCCATGGCTATATGCTACCACCTTGATCCCCACTACAATAATACAAACTGGTAAGCTGCCTTTTTTCCTTTTCAGATTGTGTCATCCTGACCAGATTTAATATATGTACCCTGTGACGGGAGATCCCCATCATACGCTCCTGCCTCTCACAATGTAGTCTCTTCCATGACAAGCTGGGGCCTATCTACCTTCTGCACGACTACACAACCTTGTTAAAGTTTTTCTTGATCTTGTATTCTACGTCATAATAATGTCATAATATTGTAATAATGATGTTATACTCCACAATATAATTATTATGATTACACACACGTGCTGTGAATATCAGAATGTTTTCTGAACAATTTGTATATATGTATATATTTGTGTATTTTGAAACTTTGTACACACTATAATATGCACTTATTGTACCCACAGAGTCTGATGAAGGTCTAATACAGACCGAAACGTCACAATTGGAGTTTGTGTAAAAAATAAATTAAAAAATTGCTACTTAACAGTGTGACTGGAGTTCCATAATTTCTTGTGGAACCATGGACCTGGATGTTAGACCTCCTTCATGAAGTGCATTTATTTCCCTACATCCACCCAATATTTTCCTTGTCCTCTTTTGCCACAAGTTGAATCCTTTCCAGTAGGGTTATCTATAGAGATGAGCGAACATACTCGTCCGAGCTTGATGCTTGTTCGAGCTTTAGCGTACTCGAAACTGCTCGTTGCTCGGACGAATACTTCGCCCTTACTTTTTTTTGGTTTGCCTGTGGCTGGGCTTGCTGCCATTAGTAGTGCAGCTAGTATCATATTATGAGGAATTTGCAGGGAGACTTGCTACCGTTGTGTTTAGCTCTTAGTGACACGCATATCCACCTCAAACACCGAAGTGGGACAATTTATTAGGGGTTTGATTAGAATTAGGCAGAGTGTGCTGATTTATTTTTTTTTACCTTTATTTCTTTTTATAGCTCAAATTCATCTTGCAAAGCAGTGTGCTTTCAGTGTAGGCTAGAAAATAGCCATAGGAGAACCCCAACGGCTTACTTAGGCCTACAATAGCGTTATATTTTCCTTTTTTTTGTTTGCTTGTGGCTGGGCTTGCTGGCATTCGTAGTGCAGCTAGTACCATATTGTGAGTAATTTGCAGGGAGACTTGCTACCGTTGTGTTTAGCTCTTAGTGACACGCATATCCACCTCAAACACCGAAGTGGGACAATTTATTAGGGGTTTGATTAGAATTAGGCAGAGTCTGCTGATTTATTTTTTTTTACCTTTACTTCTTTTTATAGCTCAAATTCATCTTGCAAAGCAGTGTGCTTTCAGTGTAGGCTAGAAAATAGCCATAGGAGATCCCCAACGGCTTACTTAGGCCTACAATAGCGCTATATTTTCCTTTTTTTTGTTTGCTTGTGGCTGGGCTTGCTGGCATTAGTAGTGCAGCTAATATCATATTGTGAGGAATTTGCTGGGAGACTTGCGACCGTTGTGTTTAGCTCTTAGTGACACGCATATCCACCTTAAACACCGAAGTGGAACAATTTATTAGGGGTTTGATTAGAATTAGGCAGAGTCTGCTGATTTATTTTTTTTTACCTTTATTTCTTTTTATAACTCAAAGTCATCAGGCACAGCACAAAATCCAGTTGTGTGCTGTCAGTGTAGGTTAGAAACTAGCCATAGCAATAGGATAGCATCGTTTTGTTTAAAAGAAAAAATAAATAAAAATAAATTAACACAAAAAAAAAAAAGTAAAGTTTACACTTTAATTTGGAAAATGTTTAACCCGAGGGCTAGGGGTAGAGGACGAGGGCGTGGACGTGGGCGTCCAACTACTGCAGGGGTCAGAGGCCGTGGTCCTGGGAGGGGTGAGACACCACCTGCTGATGAGGGAGCAGTGGAACGCCGCAGAGCTACACACCCTAGGTTCATCATGTCTCAAGTTACTGGGACTCGTGGTAGAGCACTGTTGAGGCCAGAACAGTGCGAAGAGGTGATGTTGTGGATTGCGAACAATGCTTCTAGCCATTTGTCCACCAGTCAGTCTTCCACGCAGTCCACCCATGTCACCGAAATCAGCACTCCTCCAGCTCCTGCACCTCAGCCTCTTTCCCCCCAGTCTGCCCCCTCCCAGCAAAATTTGGCATTTGAACCGGCGTACTCTGAGGAACTTTTTTCTGGACCCTTCCCACAGTCACAAACCACTTGTCCGGTTGCTGCTGAGCTATTTTCCGATGCCCAGATTTTCCACCGGTCGCAGTCTGTGGGTGATGATGACATTATTGACGTAGTGGAAGAAGTGTGTAAAGAGGTGTCGGACGAGGAGGAGACACGGTTGTCAGACAGTGGTGAAGTTGTTGTCAGGGCAGGAAGTCCGAGGGGGGAGCAGACAGAGGGATCGGATGAGGTGACAGACCCAAGCTGGGTTGATAGGCCGGGTGAACACAGTGCTTCTGAGACGAGGCGAGTCCTATAGCAGAACAGGTTGGAAGAGGCAGTGGTGGGGCCAGACGGAGAGGCAGGGCCAGAGCTGGTGCATCAGCGCCAAATGTTGCCCGTAGTCAAGCTCCCGTGGCGAGTGTTAGATTTTCAGAAGTCTGGAGGTTCTTTAAAGAAACACCGGATGACCGACGGACTGTGGTGTGCAACCTGTGCCAAACCAGGATCAGCAGGGGTTCCACAACTACTAGCTTAACTACCACCAGTATGCGCAGGCATATGAATGCTAAACACCCCACTCAATGGCACCAAGCCCGTTCACCTCCGGCCGGGCACACCACTGCTCCTTCCCCTGTGTCATCTGCTAGTCAGCCCCCTTCCCAGGACCCCGGCCCAAACACCTCCTGTGCGAAAACCCCATCTTCGCCTCCACGATCCTCCACAGCATCCACCAGCGTTCAGCTCTCCATACCCAGATGCTGGAGCGCAAAAGGAAGTATAGCGCAACCCAACCACACGCCCATGCCCTCAACGTCCACATCTCCAAGTTGCTTAGCCTGGAGATGCTGCCCTATAGGCTGGTAGAGACCGAGGCCTTTCGAAACCTCATGGCGGCGGCCGCCCCTCGGTATTCGGTCCCCAGTCGCCACTACTTTTCCCGATGTGCCGTCCCAGCCCTGCACAAGCACGTGTCAGAGAACATCATCCGTGCCCTGACCAACGCTGTTTCTGACAAGGTCCACCTGACCACGGACACGTGGACGAGTGCTGCCGGGCAGGGACACTATATATCACTGACGGCACATTGGGTTAACTTGGTGGAGGCTGGGACCGAGTCTGACCCTGGGGCTGGTCATATACTGCCGACGCCGAGGATTGCGGGGCCTACCTCGGTCCAGGTCTCAAAGGCCTACTATGCCTCCTCCTCCTCCCACCCCTCCTCCACCTCCTCCTCCTCCGAATTACCATCCGTGGGCATGGCGCCATCAGTCGGTAACTCTAGGCACAGCAGCAGTGCCGTCGCTAAGCGATAGCAGGCGCTGCTCAAAATGCTGAGCCTAGGCGATAAAAGGCACACCGCCCAAGAGCTATTACAGGGCATCACGGCGCAGACCGATCTGTGGCTGGCACCGCTGAACCTGAAGCCAGGTATGGTTGTGTGTGACAACGGCCGTAACCTGGTGGCGGCTCTGCAACTCGGCAGACTGACACATGTGCCATGCCTGGCCCATGTGTTAAATCTCATAGTTCAGCGTTTCCTCAAGACATACCCCAATCTGTCTGATTTGCTCATGAAGGTGCGCCGCATCTGTGCGCATTTCAGGAAGTCCAGCACAGATGCTGCCACTCTCAGGGCAGCGCAGCGCCGCCTCCAACTGCCCGCTCACCGACTGTTGTGCGACGTGCCCATGAGGTGGAATTCAACATTAACCATGTTATCCAGAGTTTACCAGCAGCGCAGAGCGATTGTAGACTGCCAGATGTCAACTTTCACCAGAACTGGTAGTCAGGTCAGTCAGCTTCCTCAAGTCTACAATGAGGAGTGGACGTGGATGTCTGATATCTGTCAGGCGCTGAATAACTTTGAGGAGTCAAGACAGATGGTCAGTGGCGATTCCGCCATCATCAGCCTCACCATCCCGCTGCTTGGCCTGTTGAAAAACTCTCTGGTCAGCATGAAGTCGGAAGCTTTGCGCTCGTCACAAGAGACGGGGGAAGAAGATTCCCTTGTTGGAGGAGGTGGAGGAGGATGAGGAGGAAAAGGAGGAGAATGTTGGCGAGACAGAAGAGGGGACCATTGTTCAGTCCTTCACTGTTCAGCGTGTATGGGCAGAAGAAGAGGAGTTGGAGGAGGAGGAAATGGGCAGTCAGGCCAGTGAGGGGAGTGAATTCTTGGCGTTGGGACTCTGGCGCATATGGCAGATTTTATGCTAGGCTGCCTATCCCGTGACCCTCACGTTCAAAGAATTTATTCCAGCACCGATTACTGGGTATTTACTCTCCTGGACCCACGGTACAAGCTAAATCTTTCCACTCTCATCCCTGGAGAGGAAAGGAGTGTGAGAATGCATGAATACCAACAGGCCCTGGTGCACAAGCTGAAACAGTATTTCCCTTCTGACAGCGCTAGCGGCAGAGGGCGTACTTCTGCGGGACAAGTAGCGAGGGAGAGTAGGCGAGCAGGCAGCTTTTCCAGCACTGGCAGGGGTACGCTTTACAAGGCCTTTGCCAGTTTTATGTCACCCCAGCAAGACACTGTCACCTGTCCCCAGTCTTGGCAGAGTAGGGCTGATCTTTACAGAAAGATGGTGAGGGAGTACGTAGCTGACCATACCATCGTCCTAAATGATCACACAGCTCCCTACAACTACTGGGTTTCAAAGCTGGACATGTGGCACGAACTGGCGCTGTACGCCTTGGAGGTTCTTGCATGCCCTGCCACTAGCGTGTTGTCCGAGCGGGTTTTCAGTGCAGCTGGTGGCATCATCACCGATAAGCGTACACGCCTGTCGACTGACAGATGAATAAAGCCTGGATTTCTACGGATTTTCATTCTCCACCAGGTGAAAGAAGCTCAATCTGAATAATGTATGCACTCCTCCTCCTCATTGTCCTCCTTCTCCTCCTCTTTGTACACTAAAGCAGAGGAAACTGGCTATTTTTTGCCAGGGCCAACTGGCTCTAGGCATAGTACTCTATGTATTTAATTTTTCTGGAGGGCCACCTACCCGGTCCTCTGTTTTAAGCAATTTTTGGGAGTGCCACATACATGCACTCAATCTATTTAATTTTTCTGGAGGACCACCTACCTGCTCCTCTGGTTTGAAAACTTTTTTGGACTGCCACATACAGGCACTATCCAAATTAAATTGTCTCCATAGCAGCCTCCACATGTCGTCTTTTTAGCTGGCTCCACACGTTGTCTCCATTGCTACCTCCACACGTCATCGCCATAGCTGCCTCCAAAAGTCGTCCATATAGCTGCCTCCATACATGGTCTCCTTATCAAACGAACTGTGTCAGGCAGAATTTTGGGTTATTTTCATGGATTCCACATCAAACTTGTTAACTTTGTCGCCACCCTGCTGTGTAATCCACAAAATATACTGGCAAACTTTTATCATTTACCGATATTATTTCAGCGCTTCTTGCGCATCTGTTTACATTCCCCTCACCCGCCATAACCCAAACTTATAAGAATGTTACTACACTTAATCTTATACAAAAGGTTCTTAGAAGTGCTGTTTGGGGAGTAGCCTAGAGACAGGGGCTTGGATTGGCGAAAGCTCGCCTGGCAGCGGAGCGCCAGCTCCATCTCAAGATCCAACTAACATAGTTTTAACTTCAGTACCTTTAATCTACTACTAGTTCACTGCCTCCATACATGGTCCCCTTATCAAACGAGCTGTGTCAGGCAGAATTTTCAGGTGTTTTACCAGATACATAGTGGAACTCGGCCCATCTGTCGCCTCCATGCTGGAGACCTGAAGTTGCAATCATAGCAGCACAATATGGATGCCCCATACTGTCGCTCTTAATCATGGAACCATTTCCGTAAAAACAATTAAAAATAGAACCACTATGCTATTCCATTATTCCTAGGTGAAATATTCAAACGACCCGGCCTGCTTTGAAAATTATAATTTTTCCAAAGTAAACGCTTCTGGCCCCCAGGCCCATTTTGGGTGGGGAGGAGCCGAGAGACAGGGGCTTGGACAGGCGAAAGCTTACCTGGCAATGGACCGCCAGCTCCATCCCAAGATTAGGCAGCCTCAGAGGCATCCATGTATGCTGCCCCTGCTGTTTCCTGTCCATTTTGCATCCACGATCCTCCACAGCGTCCACCAATGTCTCATTTCAACTCTCTATACCCCAGACGCTGGAGCACGAGAGGATGTGCAGCACATCATCCCCTTATCAAACGAGCTGTGTCAGGCAGAATTTTCAGGTGTTTCACCAGATACATAGTGGAAATTGGTCTATCTGTCGCCGCCATGCTGGAGACTTGAAGTTGCAATCATAGCAGCGCAATATGAATGCCCTATACTGTCGCTCTTAATCATGGAAGTCGTCTCCATGGCTGCCTCCACATGTCATCCCCTTATCAAAAGAGCTGTGTCAGGCTCATTTTTCGGTTGTTTCACCAGATACGTTATGGAACTTGGTCACTATGTCGCCCCCATGCTGTGTTATCGACTAAATATACTGTCAACCTTTTGTTAACATAGGAAATCATTTCACCTCCTTTGGTGAAACCTGAGTTCATTTAGGGTATGTCGCCATGACACTCTCTAGCCTGCCACTGCTGCCGCTGCCTCTGCATGCCGTCCCCTATGGTGTCAGGGTCAATTATTGCATGTTTTAGATGCTATCTAGCCTCATTCGGTCACTCTGTCATGGCCATGCTGTTGCCCATAATTTTTGCATAATGGTGCGATTAAGCAGCCTCAGAGGCATCCATGCATGCTGCCCCTGCTGTTTCCTGCCATTTCCGTGGTGTTTCCATCCTTTTCTGAGGTTCCCAGGTGTTTGGCCAAGCTTCCCTGTGCAGAGCCTTGGTCCCCTTGAGCATCGGGAAAAGTTTGTCTCGAATAACGAGTACCCGAGCATTTTAGTGCTCGCTCATCTCTAGTTATCTCTGCTTCATTTGCATAACCTTTTTAAGAAAATTCCCAAGTTTTTAGCAACGTCTGAAGCATCAATGTCAATTTAGTTATGAGTTATGCAAACGGAAAAATGAGTGTTGAAAAACATTAATAGAGATGGCTGTGCCCCTTGTTTGTGCCTAACATTTAACTTTGTAGGAAGTTGTCTTCATTTTAGGTGTTTGCAAGTGCCATTTGTGTATCAGAGAAGATGGGCAATAGAGATGAAAATTGGCTTCCCCAGGGGAACAGATTCTCATTGACATCCACCAGAAGAAACTGTGAGGCTAACTTGCATAAAATGGAACAATGCACGTGTCATAGTTAAGCTCCATGGAAACTATGACATCATAAAGGGCCAGGTTCTGCTGTGACAGTATCACTGCTCATTCAAGTTTTGAAGCTCTTCAAGGAAGCGTCAGAAGAAAGATTTTGCTACCCTTGTCATCTGAGGGTTCATGGAAACCCCAGGAGGGTTAATGGGTCATGTCAAGAAAGGTAGTCAGAGGCAGGTTTGAAGCTTATGGCAGAAAATAATACTAAAAGCACAAAAGTCACATCAAGTTTAATGCAAGGTACAAGATGACCATAAATTTGAGGTAAGTGGCCTCTTGACCTATGCCCTTTCTTACTACATATAAATATGTTTTTGATGATTATTACCCAAAGGACAAGTCACAGTCTAGAAATCCACTACCCGTACCCAACTTTCTCACTGCAAAGTAGCATCAGCCCAAGATGCTTGTTTATACTGCTAAACACCATTCTTTATTAATCCAATTGAAACTCAAACATTTTCATTGGAATCAAAGACCTATGTCTAGTGGAACCATGGACCTGGATGTTAGACCTCCATCATGAAGTGCATTTATTTTCCCTATATCCACCCAATATTTTCCTTGTCCTCTTTTGCCACAAGTTGAATCCTTTCCAGTAGGGTTATCTATGCTTCATTTGCATAACCTTTTTAGGAAAATTCCCAAGTTTTTAGCAACGTCTGAAGCATCAATGTCAATTTAGTTATAAGTTATGCAAACGGACAAATGAGTGTTGGAAAACATTAATAGAGATGGCTGTGCCCCTGGTTTGTGCCTAACCTTTTACTTTGTAGGGAGTTGTCTTCATTTTAGGTGTTTGCAAGTGCCATTTCTGTATTAGAGAAGATGGGCAATAGAGATGAAAATTGGCTTCCCAGGGGAATAGATTCTCGTTGACATTCACCAGAAGAAACTGTGAGGCTAACTTACTTAAAATGGAACACTGCACGTGTCATAGTTAAGCTCCATGGAAACTATGACATCATAAAGGGCCAGGTTCTGCTGTGATAGTATCACTGCTCATTCAAGTTTTGAAGCTCTTCAAGGAAGCATCAGAAGAAAGATTTTGCTACCCCTGTCATCTGAGTGTTCATGGAAACCCCAGGAGGGTTAATGGTTCAGGTCAAGAAAGGTAGTCAGAGGCAGGTTTAACCCCTTAACGACTTGGCCTTTTTTAGTTTTTTCACTTCCATTTTTCACTCCCCACCTTCAAAAATCTATAACTTTTTTATTTTTCCACATAAAGAGCTGTGTTATGGCTTATTTTCTGCATAACAAATTGCACTTCGTAGTGGCCATATTTATTATTCCATGGTGCGTACTGGGAAGCAGGAAAAAAATTTCAAATGCAGTGAAAATGGTGAAAAAACACATTTGCGACGTTTTCTTGTGGGCTTGGATTTTACAGCTTTCACTGTGTGCCCCAAATGACATGTCTACTTTATTCTTTGGGTTGCTACGATTATGTGGATACCAAATTTGTATAGGTTTTATAATGTTTTCATACATTTAAAAAAATTAAAACCTCCTGTACAAAATTTTTTTTTTTGATTTTGCCATTTTCTGGCGGCAATAACTTTTTCATACTTTGGTGTACGGAGCTGTGGGTGGTGTCATTTTTTGCGACTTTTGATGGCGTTTTCACTGCTATCATTTTAAGGACTGTGCGACCTTTTGATCACTTTTTATTAATTTTTTTATATTTTCCAAAATGGCAAAAAATTTTCATTTTTGACTTTGGACGCTATTTTCCGTTACGGGGTTAAACGGTTAAAAATATATCGGACATTTTCAGACGCGGCGATACCTAATGTGTTTATGATTTTTACTGTTTATTAATATTAATATCAGTTCTAGGGAAAGGGGGGTGATTTGAATTTTTAGGTTTTTTTATTATAATTTTTTTTTTAACTTTTTTTTACATTTACTTTTACTATTTTTCAGACTCCCTAGGGTACTTTAACCCTAGGTTGTCTGATCGATCCTACCATATACTGCCCGCGAGCCCTCTCCATGCACCCGGACCCGGCGCGCGCCGTACTAGTACGGCGCGCGTCGGGAAGGGGTTAAAACTTATGGCAGAAAATTAAACTAAAAGCACAAAAGTCACATCAAGTTTAATGCAAGGTACAAGATGACCATAAGTTTGAGGTAAGTGGCCTCCTACCCTATGCCCTACATATAAATATGTTTTTTGGTGAATATTACCCAAAGGACAAGTCACAGTCTAGACTAGAGATGGGTGAATTTGTTAAAATTTGTTTCGTCCCTGATTCCCGAATCAAAACGAATCACGTTAAAAAACAGGCATTTCCTGGCTGCAGAGAGCCTGTAGGGTGTTGTAGAGCGTTATGCCTTGCTTAAATATGCATAGGGAGCGTGGTTTGGTCTTCAAACAATGCTTTGTTTTAGTATGAGACGCACATGACAGCCGCGGCTCTTAGAATCGCTTCACTCTTCACTTCCATGTGCACTTACATAGGCCAACTTCCCCAACGCATCCTGACAAGGTAACTTCTGTTTCAGCTCGAAAGGACCAAGCTAAGGGCCAAGATCCCACTATAGCATCAAAGAGTGCACTCTTTTTACACTGACATCAGATGATTCCATAGATTACAACAGAACCTGTTCTGTTAAACGCGGATACATGTGGAAAGCCCCCCAAAAGAGTGCAAAGGATGTCGGCAGTAATTTTACATTGACGTCACTGATCATTTTGCCCTTCTTTTCACGCGTCAGTGTCTTCTTTCAATCGGTCAATAATCCATCAGTATTGCTAAAGCAAAAAACAAACAGGAGTTGATCCAGAATAGAGATGAGCAGCAAATGGGATACTTGTATGTCCTCTGTGTTCTGTATCCACTCCTGATTTTGGCTATCAATCCTGAAGCTTTTCATCCTTCTGACAGATGAAATGAAGGGGAAAAACCAAACATAGTGGCACATCATAGAGTGATGGAGGGTGAAAACATTATTATGGAAATCACAGGGTGTTCCAGGGAGACAGCGGTCAGTTGGCAGCAGCATGAGTGGCACAATGACAAATTATGGAGGTGGCGGAAACATGGTAGGCCACAAAGTGGCACAATGATAAGAGCGTGGAGGTGGCGGCAGCAGAAGCAGCAGCAGGAACCCACAGGTGGCAGCAACATGGTGGCAGCAACAGGGATAGCCACAGAGTGGCACAAAGATTTAGGTGGAGGTGGCATCAGCAGTAGGATCCCACAGGTGGCAGCAACATGGTGGCAGTAACAGGGAAAGCCACAGATTGGCACAATTATATAGTGTGGAGGTGGCATCAGAAGCAGCAGGAGCCCGCAGAGTGGCACAATGATATTGTGTGAAGGTGGCATCAAAAGCAGCAGGAGCCTGCAGAGTGGCACAATGATATAGTGTGAAGGTGGCCTCAGAAGCAGCAGCAGCATGAGCCCGCAGAGTGGCACAATGATATTGTGCGAAGGTGGCATCAGAAGCAGCAGGAGCCTGCAGAGTGGCACAATGATATAGTGTGAAGGTGGCATCAGAAGCAGCAGGAGCCTGCAGAGTGGCACAATTATATAGTGTGAAGGTGGCATCAGAAGCAGCAGATGCCTGCAGAGTGGCACAATGATATAGTGTGAAGGTGGCATCAGAAGCAGCAGGAGCCTGCAGAGTGGCACAATAAAATAGTGGTAAGGTGGCATCAGATGCAGCCGGAGCCTGCAGAGTGGCACAATGATATAGTGCGTTGGTGGCATCAGTAGCAGCAACAGCAGCAGGAGCCCGCAGAGTGACACAATAATATAGTGTGAAGGTGGCATCAGTAGCAGCAGCTACAGGAGGAGCCCACAGAGTGGCACAATGATATTGTGTGTTGGTGGCATCAGAAGCAGCAGGAGCCCGCAGAGTGGCACAATGATATAGTGTGAAGGTGGCATCAGAAGCAGCAAGAGCGGCAGAGTGGCACAATGATATAGTGTGTTGGTGGCATCAGTAGCAGCAGCAGGAGCCCGCAGAGTGGCACAATGATATAGTGTGAAGGTGGCATCCGTAGCAGCAGCAGCAGGAGTAGCACAATGATATAGTGTGAAGGTGGCATCAGTAGCAGCAGCAGCAGCCCACAGAGTGGAACAATGATATTGTGTGAAGGTGGCATCAAAAGCAGCAGGAGCCTGCAGAATGGCACAATGATATAGTGTGAAAGTGGCATCAGAAGCAGCAAGAGCCTGCAGAGTGGCACAATTATATAGTGTGAAGGTGGCCTCAGAAGCAGCAGCAGCATGAGCCCGCAGAGTGGCACAATGATATTGTGCGAAGGTGGCATCAGAAGCAGCAGGAGCCTGCAGAGTGGCACAATGATATAGTGTGAAGGTGGCATCAGAAGCAGCAGGAGCCTGCAGAGTGGCACAATTATATAGTGTGAAGGTGGCATCAGAAGCAGCAGATGCCTGCAGAGTGGCACAATGATATAGTGTGAAGGTGGCATCAGAAGCAGCAGGAGCCTGCAGAGTGGCACAATAAAATAGTGGTAAGGTGGCATCAGATGCAGCAGGAGCCTGCAGAGTGGCACAATGATATAGTGCGTTGGTGGCATCAGTAGCAGCAACAGCAGCAGGAGCCCGCAGAGTGACACAATAATATAGTGTGAAGGTGGCATCAGTAGCAGCAGCTACAGGAGGAGCCCACAGAGTGGCACAATGATATAGTGTGTTGGTGGCATCAGAAGCAGCAGGAGCCCGCAGAATGGCACAATGATATAGTGTGAAGGTGGCATCAGAAGCAGCAAGAGCGGCAGAGTGGCACAATGATATAGTGTGTTGGTGGCATCAGTAGCAGCAGCAGGAGCCCGCAGAGTGGCACAATGATATAGTGTGAAGGTGGCATCAGAAGCAGTAGGAGCCCGCAGAGTGGCACAATGATATTGTGTGAAGGTGGCATCAGAAGCAGCAAGAGCGGCAGAGTGGCACAATGATATAGTGTGTTGGTGGCATCAAAAGCAGCAGCAGGAGCCCGCAGAGTGGCACAATGATATAGTGTGAAGGTGGCATCAGAAGCAGTAGGAGCCCGCAGAGTGGCACAATGATATTGTGTGAAGGTGGCATCAGAAGCAGCAAGAGCCTGCAGAGTGGCACAATGATATAGTGTGTTGGTGGCATCAAAAGCAGCAGCAGGAGCCCGCAGAGTGGCACAATGATATAGTGTGAAGGTGGCATCAGTAGCAGCAGCAGCTGAAGGAGCCCACAGAGTGGCACAATGATATAGTGTGTTGGTGGCATCAGAAGCAGCAGGAGCCTGCAGAGTGGCACAATGATATCGTGTGAAGGTGGCATCAGAAGCAGCAAGAGCAGCAGAGTGGCACAATGATATAGTGTGTTGGTGGCATCAGTAGCAGCAGCAGCAGGAGCCCACAGAGGGGCACAATGATATAGTGTGGAGGTGGCGGACCATTCCAGTCCCTGGTAAAGATGGTAGGAGGAAGATGGTGCAACTAGCAGCAGATGTGTGGCATCAGGAGGATGGCAGCATCACAATAGTAGCTGAGGCAGGTAGTTAGAACCCCAACTCATTTCACTGTATAAACTACGTGGATTTGACATGTGAATCTGGCTGTAAACTAGAGCCCCCAAAATGTATTGCAATGTGCGTTATACAGATACCCCACAACTGACAGTGTAATTTCAGCGAAAATCACTGTATAAACTACGTGGATTTGACACATAAATCTGGCTGTAAACTAGAGCCCCCTAAAGGTATTGCAATGTGCGTTATACATATACCCCACAACTGACAGTGTAATTTCAGCGAAAATCACTGTATAAACTATGTGGATTTCACATGTAAATATGGCTGTAAACTAGAGCCACAATAAGGTATGGCAATGTGCGTTATACAGATACCCAGCACCTGACAGTGTAATTTCAGTGAAAATCACTGTATAAACTATGTGGATTTCACACGTAAATATGGCTGTAAACTAGAGCCCCCAAAAGGTATGGCAATGTGAGTTATACAGATAACCCACAACTGACAGCTCACTACTTCAGATGCATGATGGTCAAACAGATTTCGTCGTATTCGATTTTGTCACTAAATTGAACTGCTATTTGGGGTATACAGATCCCCCTTAAAGAACAACCAGGGATTGGTCCACCAATCGCTACTGCAGATGCATGAAAGTCAAACAGATTTCTTCCTATTCGATTTTGTCACTAAATAGAACTGCTATTTGGGGTATATAGAACCCCCTTAGAGAACAGTGAGGGATTACAGCAAGAATCGCACAGTACAATAGCAGCAGCTGGACGCTACAACATGAAGTGTGAAGTGCCAAGATAGAAAATGGCTGGGTTTTACAGGGCTGTGTGACATCACATAAGCCTGCCGGTCGTTAATTGGCTTACAGGTCTGCAGATGTCATCAGGGGTGTTCCTTTCTCCTTCCCAGAGTTCTCTGCCCCATAACCAGTAACATGTTGTTCTTGCGCCCATTTAGCAGAAACATGAGGGGAAAAAAACCTTTGTGACGAATCGAATTTTTTCTGAAATTCTAACCGAAGTTAGAATCATTAGAATCGATTCGCCCATCTCTAGTACCTGTATGTGGCAGTACAAAAAAGTTTTCAAAACAGAGGACCGGGTAGGTGGCCCCCAAGAAAAATTAAATAGATAGAGTACCTGTATGTGGCACTCCCAAAAATTTTTTAAAACAGAGGACCGGGTAGCTGGCCCTCCAAAAAAAATAAAATCCATAGAGTACCTGTATGTGGAACTCTCAAAAAATTAAATAGATAAAGTACCTGTATGTGGCAGTCCAAAAAAGTTTTCAAAACAGAGGACCGGGTAGGTGGCCCCCAAGAAAAATTAAATAGATAGAGTACCTGTATGTGGCACTCCCAAAAATTTTTTAAAACAGAGGACCGGGTAGCTGGCCCTCCAAAAAAAAATAAAATCCATAGAGTACCTGTATGTGGAACTCTCAAAAAATTAAATAGATAAAGTACCTGTATGTGGCAGTCCAAAAATGTTTTCAAAACAGAGGACCGGGTAGGTGGCGCTCCAGAAAAATTAAATAGATTGAGTACCTGTATGTGGCACTCCTAAAACATTTTTAAAACAGAGGACCGGGCAGGTGGCCCTCCAGAAAAATTAAATAGATAGAGTACCTGTATGTGGCACTCCCAAAAAATGTTTAAAACAGAGGACCGGGTAGGTGGCCCTCCAGAAAAATTAAATACATAGAGTACTATAGCTAGAGCCTGTTGGCCCTGGCAAAAATAGCCAGTTGCCTCTGCTTTAGTGTACAAAGAGGAGGAGAAGGAGGAGAAGGAGGAGAATGAGGAGAAGGATTGCATACATGAGAATTATTCAGGTTGAGCTGCTTTCACCTGGTGGAGAATGGAAATCATGAGAAATTCAGACTTGATTCATCTTGATTAGCGTCAGCCTGTCAGCGCTGTCAGTCGACAGGCGTGTACGCTTATCGGTGATGATGGCACTAGCTGCACTGAAAACCTGCTCTGACAACACGCTAGCGGCAGGGCAGGCAAGAACCTCGCCATTTCGTGCCACATGTCCAGCTTTGAAACCCAGTAGTTGTAGGGAGCTGTGTGATCATTTAGGACGATGGTATGGTCAGCTACATACTCCCTCACCATCTTTCTGTAAAGATCAGCTCTACTCTGCCGAGACTGGGGACAGGTGACAGTGTCTTGCTGGGGGACATAAAACTGGCAAAGGCCTTGTAAAGCGTACCCCTGCCAGTGCTGGACAAGCTGTCTGCTCGCCTACTCTCCCTCGCTACTTGTCCCGCAGAAGTATTCCCTCTGCTACTAGCGGTGTCAGATGGGAAAGACTGAACCAGGGCCTGCTGGTATTCATGCACTCTCACACTCCTTTCCTCTCCAGGGATAAGAGTGGAAAGATTTTGCTTGTACCGTGGGTCCAGGAGAGTGAATATCCAGTAATCAGTGCTGGAAAAAAATCCTTTGAATGCGAGGGTCACGGGATAGGCAGCCTAGCATGAAATCTGCCATATGCGCCAGAGTCCCAACGAGCAACAATTCACTCCCCTCACTGGCCTGACTTTCCATTTCCTCCTCCAACTCCTCTTCTTCTGAGCAATGGTCCCTTCTTCTGTCTCGCCGACATTCTCCTCCTCTTCCTCCTCATCCTCCTCCACCTCCTCCGATACGCGCTCAGAAACAGACCGGAGGGTGATCTGGCTATCAACAAGGGAATCTTCTTCCCCCATCTCTTGTGACGAGCGCAAAGCTTCCGACTTCATGTTGACCAGAGAGTATTTCAACAGGCCAAGCAGCGGGATGGTGAGGCTGATCGCCACTGGCCATCTGTGTTGACTCCTCAAAGTTACTCAGCACCTGACAGATATCAGACATCCATGTCCACTGGAGGTGGCGATGCACTGCCCTGAGAGTGGCAGCATCTGTGGTCGACTTTCTGAAATGTGCACAGATGCGGCGCACCTTCGTCAGCAAATCAGACAGATTGGGGTATGTCTTGAGGAACCTCTGAACTATTAGATTTAACACATGGGCCAGGCATGGCACATCTGTCAGTCTGCCGAGTTGCAGGGCCGCCACCAGGTTACGGCCGTTGTCACACACAACCATGCCTGGCTTCAGGTTCAGCGGTGCCAGCCACAGATCAGTCTACGCCGTGATGCCCTGTAATAGCTCTTGGGCGGTGTGCCTTTTATCGCCTAGGCTCAGCAGTTTGAGCAGCGCCTGCTGTCGCTTAGCGATGGCACTGCTGCTGCGCCTAGAGCTACCGACTGATGGCGCCATGCCCATGGATGGTAATTCGGAGGAGGAGGAGGGGTGGGAGGAGGAGGAGGCATAGTAGGTCTCACCGCGGTAGGCCTCGCAATCCTCGGTGTCAGCAGTATATGAGTGGCCCCAGGGTCAGACTCGGTCCCAGCCTCCACCAAGTTAACCCAATGTGCCATCAGTGATAGTGGCCCTGCCCGGCAGCACTCATCCACGTGTCCCTGGTTAAGTGGACCTTGTCAGAAATGTTGGTCAGGGCATGGATGATGTTGTCTGACACGTGCTGGTGCAGGGCTGGGACGGCACATCGGGAAAAGTAGTGGCGGCTGGGGACCGAATACTGAGGGGCGGCCGCCGCCATGAGGTTGCGAAAGGCCTTGGTCTCTACCAGCTTAAAGGGCAGCATCTCCAGGGTCATTAATTTGGAGATGTGGACGTTGAGGGCTTGGGCATGTGGGTGGGTGGAACTGTATTTCCTCTTGCGCTCCAGCATATGGGGTATAGACAGCTGAACGCTGCGCATGGAGACATTGGTGGACCATGTGGAGGATCGTGGAGACAAAGGTGTGGTTTTCGAGCAGGAGGTGTTTGTGCCAGGGTCCTGGGCAGGGGGCTAACTTGCAGAGGCAGCAAATGACACAGGGGAAGGAGCAGTGGTGGGCCCAGCCGGAGGTGAATGGCCTTGGTTCCATTGAGTGGGGTGTTTAGCACTCATATGCCTGCGCATACTAGTGGTGGTTAAGCTAATAGTGGTGGAACCCCTGCTGATCCTGGTGTGGCACAGGTTGCACACCACAGTCTGTCGGTCATCCGCTGTTTCTTTAAAGAACCTCCAGACTACCGAAAATCTAGCCCTCGCCACGGGAGCTTCACTACGTGAAACATTCGGCACTCATGCACCAACTCTGGCCCTGCCTCTCCGTCTGGCCCCACCACTGCCTTTTCCAACCTGTTCTGGTATAGGACTCGCCTCCGTCTCAGAAGCACTGTCTTCACCCGGCCTATCAACCCAGATTGGGTCTGTCAACTCATCATCCTCCGATCCCTCAGTCAACTCCCTCCTCGGACTTCCTGCCCTGACAACAACTTCACCACTGTCTGACAACTGTGTCTCCTCATCGTCCGACACCTCTTTAAATACTTCTTCCACTACGCCAACAATGTCATCATCACCCACAGACTGCGACCATAGGAAAACCTGGGCATCGGGAAAGCACAGCAGCAACCTGAGAAGTGGTTTGTGACTCTGAGAAGGGTCCAGAAAACAGTTCCTCAGAGTATGCCGGATAAAATTCCAAATTTTCCTGGGATGGGGCAGACTGGGGGGAAGGAGGTTGAGGTGTAGGAGCTGGAGGAGTGCTCACTTGGGTAACATGGGTGGACTGCGTGGAAGACTTACTGGTGCACAAATGACTTGAAGCATTGTCTGCAATCCACAACATCACCTGTTCGTACTGTTGTGGCCTCAACAGTGCTCTACCACAAGTCCCAGTAAGTTGAGACATGAAGCAAGGAAGTGTAGCTCTGCAGCGTTCCCCTGCTCCCTCATAAGCAGGTAGTGTCTCACCCCGCCCAGGACCACGGCCTCTGACCCCTGCAGTAATTGGATGCCCACGCCCTTGTCCTCTACCCTTAGCCCTCAGGTTCAACATTTCCCAAAGTAAAGTCTATTTTATAGACGAAAGAGAAATATAAACAGTAAATTTTTTTTTGGTAATTTTTTTTTTTTGGGTTTTATAGAACAAAACGTGCAGAAGAAATCAGACAGCAACCTCAGAAGATGATTGCTATGGCTAGTTTCTAACCAACACTGACAGCACACAAAAGGATTTTGTGCTGACAGCACACAAAAGGATTTTGTGCTGTCAGTGTCACTTTAACTTTTGAAAAATGCTAATGTAGCCCTATCAAGGGCTGTTGGATTCTTGTAGAATCACTCCTGCCGAACAGTAATCTAATAGAACACCCTAACGCTATCCCTGACCAGCAGCAGCTCTATCCCTATCCCATCCAGACAGAGAATGACGCGAGCAGCGCGCAGTGGCTAGTATATTCCAGGGTCACCTGATCAGGCCAGCCAACCACTGCTATCAACATGTAAGTGTACCACGTGATGTTGGGTGTACTGCAGAGTCTCCTGGCTTGTGATTGGCTCTGTTTCTGGCTGCCAAAAACCAGAACGCCGGGAGATGCCATTTTCTCGAGCTGGCAAAATACTCGTCTGAGCAACGAGCAGTTGCGAGTACGCTAATGCTCGAACGAGCATCAAGCTCGGACGAGTATGCTTGCTCATCTCTAGTCCTTAAATGACTTAACCCCTTAACGCTCTGCGCCGTATCTCCACGGCGCAGAGGTATAGGGAATGAATGAAAAGGGCTCACGGGCTCAGTCCTCTTCATACAAGGGTGGGGATTGTTGCATATTGCAGCAAACCCCCACTGCTAATAACCACAGTCGGTGCTTGCAAAGTCGCCGGCGGCATTTAAAAGATGGCTGCTCCCCCGAACGTCATCGGGGGGCGGCGGTCGGTTGCCATGGTAGCCTTGGGTCTTCGTTTGACCCTAGGCTACCTGGCTTCTGCAGATTCGTTACAATGAGCCAGTGGCTCATTGTAATGAATGAGCTGCAAAAATGCCATATATTGCAATACAGAAGTATTGGAGTATATGGTAGGAACGATCTGACCATCTAGGATTAATGTACCCCAGATGGTCTAAGAATTAGTTTAAAAAATAAAAAAATTTAATAAAATATTAAAATTTCAAATCACCCTCCTTTCGCTAGAACTGATATAAAACATAATAAACAGTAAAAATCACAGACACAATAGGTATTGCCGCATCCCAAAATGCCTGATCTATCAAAATATAAAAACGGTTACAGCCTGCGGTGACCTCCGAGACGGGAAATGGCGCCCAAATGTCTGAAATGCGACTTTTACACCTTTTTACATCACATAAAAAATGGAATAAAAAATTATCAAAATGTCGCACAGACCTCAAAATGCAAACGTCGGCTCATTTCACAAAAAATGACACCTCACACAGCTCCATGCGCCAAAGTATGAAAAAGTTATTAGCTTCAGAAGATGGCAAAATGTTTTTTTCTTTTTTGTACACATTCGTTTAATTTTTGAAAATGTATTAAAACACAATAAAACCTATATAAATTTGGAATCACCACGATCGCACCGAACCAAAGAATAAAGCTGAGGTGTTATTTTGAGTGCACAGTCAATGTCGTAAAAACTGAGCCCACAAGAACGTGCAGGTTTTTTTCAATTTTTCCACATTTGGAATTTTTTTTCAGCTTTGCAGTACACGGCATGTTAAAATAAATAACATTACGGGAAAGTAAAATTTGTTACGCACAAAATAAGCCCTCACACAGGTCTGTACACGTTAAAATGAAAAAATTACGGATTTTTGAAGGTGGAGAGCGACATATGAGTGAAAAAACCCTGCGTCCTTAAGGGGTTAAAAGAAAGCAGAAAGACTAATTTCATCCATACATGTGTATAATTTATGAGCAGCAGAATAATAGTTCTACTATATCCTTGAATCCTCTCTTTACATTGATCAGATCAATTGAATGGAGGAATTCAGATAGCACAAAAATACTTTTTTTTGTTGGGGCAACAATCTAGATGGTAGACCTTCTCTCAATGGGTACAGATGGCACAACATGCTGCCAAAATTTGCCATGGTTGTTATAAGAAGTATAATTAGATCAGGGAATAACACAGACAAATACAATATGGCATTAAAGGGAATACTGTGAACAAACCATATGCCCACTACTTGTTGTTTAGTTTAGATATATGGAAATAAGGAGAGAAGAACAAGGAGAAGCCAGTGTTCTACAAGAATAGGATAGAACCATATGAACCATTACTTCAGGTCAAGTTTTGAGAATATATTTTTCTTGGGAGAAAGTAAAGGGTGTATTTTTTGGAATATGTTTTGACTATTTTTGCATCTGTTTCTTTTGAAGATTAGATGTTAATAGTCTTCACCATGTAGGAGAAGTTATTTTATAGATTAGAGATTTGAATATTTTTGAATATACTATTTTGCTCTTTTTAGCACAGTTTTGCTTTTTTTATCAAATTACTTTTGTGGTAGAGTAAGTGTCAATGAATAGCATCTGTTTTTTATATAACCTAAAAATACTGTAGTGAAGAGGTATGGAGCAAGAGACCCATAATTATTTTCTTTACCCCTTCATGACCAAGGCAAATTTTGCTTTTGCTTCCATCATCATATTATCACCACCATGAGGCCATCGGGGGACTGTGATCCATTCCCACAACAACCTGTGAGACTTCAGGTCCTGTCATTTAAAAGGCTGGTGGTACACTGTTGCAGACAAATAAGAAAATCCATTAGTATTTCAGTACAGGCAGTCCCTGGGTTACATAGAAGATAGGTTCCATAGGTTTGTTCTTAAGTTGAATTTGTATGTAAGTCGAAACTGTATATTTTATAATTGTAGCTCCAGACAAATGTTTTTTTTGCCCCAGTGACAATTGGAGTTTCAAAATTTTTTGCTGTAATGGGACCAAAGATTATCAATAAAGCTTCATTACAGACATCTTACACCTGATCATTGTAGTCTGGGACTATAGTAAAGCATCCAGAGAGCTTCACCAGAGGTCACAGTGGGCAGAGAGGTCCATCTTTAACTAGGGGTCATCTGTAAGTCGGGTGTCCTTAAGTAGGAGACCGCCTATTTATGGTAGAATCATTCAGATTTTCTACTGAAAAATCTAGGGAAAATTAAAAAATAATAATGTTAGGTAGGGCTGTGCCCAAAATATGTGCATTTTCAAAATATAAAAACAACAATATTCTCTGAAATGAGCTTCATAACAGAAAAGAGGACCCAAAAAGTGATTAAAGGCTGCACAGACCCCAAAATAGAAATGAAAGGTTAAAAAATCCTACAAAAAATGACCTTATACAACTCTATACAGTGACGTATAACAAGGTTATAGTGTCAGAATATGGCAAAACAAAGAATTCATTTTGTACAAAAGGTTTTAATTTTTAGAAATCTATTAAAACTTAATTAGACAAATATAAATTTGGAATCTCCGGAATCATACTGAACCAGAGAATAAAAGGGAGATGGCCTTTGGAGTGCAAAGTAAAAGCTGGAAAAACAGTGCTAACATATGAGCGTTTTTTTTGCAATATTACCTAATTTTTCCATAAGCCAGATCTTTTAGATTTTCGCTTTGAAATAGTGGTACCATTTACTATTATGTGCCCTGAAATGGGAAGCTGGAAAAATATTCCAAATGTGGTGGAGTTGTCAAAAAAAATTTGACAGTTGACCCATATTGTGATGGGCTTTATTTTTGCACAGCTTTCAGTGACTGGTCGAGGTGACACTTCTCCTTTATTCTTTGGGTCAGTAAGATCACAGTGATACCAAATTCATATAGTTTATAAACCATGTATTGCCATATTCTCACACCCGTAACTTTTTTAATTCAGTGTACGTAGCCAGGTAAGGTGTCATTGTTTGCAGGATGAGGGGACTTTTCATTGATACAATATTGTTTTAGATGCATTTTAATTGTAGAAAACAAATGGAAGAAAAAGAATGTAACCATAGAATGTACAATAGTCCCTCTAGAAAAAAAATAGCTTACCCTCCCTCCCTTCCCTTCAGCCGCTATGTTTTCATCTAATATTTTGATGCCTGGGTGGAAGGCACCATGTTGCTAATCTTCTAGTTTCACCAAATTTTGGTATCTACCTTTCCACTTTATTTAAACATCTTGGTGATATTCCTTTTTTTGATGCTACAAATTTGCTGTGGATATGTATGAGTGATGGCAAATCTATTTGAAATGAAAGTTGCATAGCCAAAAAATTATCTCCATATAATTGTTATTTCTACTAGTTATAACATTAATGGTACCAATAGGAAACATATGTTATGAGCTGATAAGTGTTCTGTAAAGCCATTTATTGATCATGCTAAACATATAAATGAACACTCAATAATGGGTTATTAACCGACCCAGGAAGGAATGATTGATAGTTCATAAATCATAGCTAAGGATCTGATAGAGATTTACACCACTGTGGGTTTTGTCCTTGAAAACCAGGTAATCTAATCACCATTTACATCTATAGATTGTGTTACTGATCACAAGAGAGAATTTTTTGAGTCCAATTGCCACAAAGACCAAAAAAAATTTGGCTTGGGTTACAATTATAAAATATACAGTTCTGACTTACATATAAATTCAGCTTAAGAACAAACCTACAGAACCTTTCTTGTATGTAACCGGGGACTGCCTGTAATCTACATTTTAGCATAGGCATGAGTTAGATCAGACATCCATACTTGTGATTTTTAAATTTTGTTTGGGATAGGTATTAATATTATTATTTATTTATAGAGCTCCATTAATTCCATGGTGCTGTACAATCAATGGGGTTCACATACATTACATTAAGACAATAACAATTGCAAGTACAATTACAAGATTGCAGAGATCAGGAAACAAGTGGAAGGAGGACCCTACCCTTAAAGGTAGATGGAGACACAAGGTGAGGGAGCAGAGCAGTGCAGTTATTGGGGGTCATTTACTAAGGGCCCGATTCACGTTTTCCCGACGTGTTACCCGAATATTTCCGATTTGCGCCGATTTCCCCGGAAATGCCCCGCGATTTTGGCGCACGCGATCGGATTTTGGCGCATCGGCACTGGCATGCACATGACGGAAATCGGGGGACGTGGCAGAACGAAAACCCGACGGATTCAGAAAAAACGCCGCATTTTAAAAACTAAAAGTGTCGCGGAGCTTGCACTTACCTTCACTAGGAATAGGCTGGTGTACTTGAGTGCATTTCAGCGGACTTCAGCACAGCAGTGCCACCTGGTGGACGTCGGAGGGACTACCTTAGTGAATCTCGGCCGGACCCGAATCCACCGCAGAGAATGCGCCGCTGGATCGCGAATGGACAGGGTACGTAAATCTGCCCAATTGTGTATCATAGATAATCTTCAACAGGTGGGTTTACATTTAAAGGAGTGGAAGGTGGGGGACAATATGACAGATTTTGGTAGAGTTAAGAGTTCCAGAGTTTGGGGGATGCATGGGAGAAGTCCTGGATACAGTTGTAAGAAGAATAAATTCTGGCTCACCAATATTCAAATGCAAAGTAAATAAATCTTTATTGTGGGAGATTGTGTGAATATTTTCAGCTGTACCTCAACCTTTTCCAAACACTGCAATGTAAAGAAAGAAGAAGTGATTGTAAGCGAAATGACCAAATCAATTGCAAGTGATAAATCCATACATGGCAATAAATATCCACATGTCAAAATATACAATATATACAATTTGTCCAAATAACATATGCACAAAGATGATCCACAACAGGTGCATTCTAGAGCTATATCTGAGAAACTTTTAGGTCTAATACAACATGGTACATATGAACATATATATGGGCATATAAAGTACTAGATATCTATTCACAATTCAAATATATATATAGCAAGATTAGATAGTAGAAGCACAGGGAGGGCTTACCATGGATCCGCTGATTGATTAAGACGAGTAGTCAATAGGAGCGTAGTTTGAAAGGCAGAAAATAATGGATAAATGATGGCAGAAAATTATAGAAGATGGGTAGCCAGTGGAGAGACTGGCAGAGAAGATTGGATTGGAGGGGTGTTAGGGAATTATCTGGGAGTCCAAAGAGAAGAATTTTGTAGTAGTCCAACCGGATACTGATGAGCTGTGGAGTAGCAATTTTATACACTCTGGATTGCGGAAGGGTCGGACGCGAGAGATGCTCTTGAGATGGAGGCGGAGGTTGTAGTGAGGGCCTGGATGTGAGGATTAAAAGATAAAACAGAGTCAAAGGTGACTCCAAGGCAGCGGATTGTAGGGACTATGGAGAGTGTAGAGCCGTGAATTGTGATGAATCGGTATCTGGTGGGAGGGATCTGTTAGGTGGAGGAAAGATTATAAATTCCATTTTATCCATGTTACGTTTTAGAAAACAAGAAGAGAAGAAGGAGGATATGGCTGATAGACAATATGGAATTCTGGCTATGAGAGAGGAGATATCTGAAGCGGAAATAAAAACCTACGTGTTGTCTGCATAGGAGTGGTATTAAAAGCTATGGTACGTAATGAGCTGTCCTAGGCCATGGGTGTAGATGCAGAAGAGTAGGGGTCTTAGGACAGAACCTTGAAGGGATGCCAATAGAGAGGGGGCAAAGTGAAGAGGTAGTATGAGAGTGATAGACACATAGGTACAAATATAAATAAATGGATATGCCTTTACTGTCCCGCTTTCACCATCAGTTGTTACAGTTATTAGAAGAAGATCTTACATAAAACTTTCTGATATTTTTTCCAGACCTTACACATTCAAGGAGAATGCTGCCTTGAGCTGTAGCATTGGACAATGCTTCATACATCACTTGGATGATCTGATATTTGTGGATTGTAATTTGTTTACTTGTGATACATAACAATTAATGTTTTCTGTAAACAGCTTAATCTTGAAGACTGGTCTATGCTTCTTTCTATGACAGTTTGATGTTTTCTTGGCAGCAGAATGACAACACGAAATGATGTCTTATATTTAGCGCTTGTTCAGATTTCATTCTCATTGTCCTAAATTGACCTTTGTATTTTCTTTGGAAAACACAATTTGTCAACTTGTTTTAAGAAATATGGTCTGTCAATTTAACTATGTAATATATTGAGACTTAGAGCTAACTTTTGCTCTACTTTTGTGGTTACATAAAAACCCCTTAGTGTGAATCACTTCAAGGACAATTACCTTGATACCTCTTGACCCAGATCTGCTGAGACGGATCTTCACCACGTTCATACAATGCTGTTAAAAACAAAAAGCTGATGACACTGCATTTTAAACTTTTTTGCTGGACAGCATTCATCAGTTCAGTTCATAATTTCTTACCTATTTAGATGGCAAGGTTGCCCGAGGTGGCACTCAGAGGCCTCTCTGTGGTCACCCAGGCCCTTACCCCAGCACAGAGTGTGCCAGACAGGACTCAAGGCCCACTCCTGGAGCTTCAGGAAGCCCAGGATGTGCCAGGTTTGGCAGTATTTTAAAGAGACACATCAATGGCATCAGGAGTGAGGAGGTGTGTAAAGGGCTGTATTATCTTTAGAACTCCTGCTCAAGACCCCAGGATTCTTACTGTTCAAAGGCCTTGGAGGGAAGCTACCACAATAATATGAATGTCAATATCCTCTTTCTAATGTATTGGTATCCTCAGGATGACAATACAATTGAAAGCTGTGAAGGGAGTTGGCACACTTTGCAATGAATGCATGGGTTGTGGTTGTAGTTTGGCACTTTGTCTCTAAAAGGTTTGCCATCACTGGTCTAGGATATGCTGAGGCAAGAACTGTTTGTGGGACTGGGGTTTTTGGGTTTGCTTTCTTGTCTGTTGTTACTGAGTTCACTGTACTCATTACATTTCAACCAGCAACACAACTTACCTTTTGCTGTGCTGATAGCATGGAGGCCATTTTTAATTGCCAGGCATAGTTTGCATGGTGCAGAACCTTGCAGAATGGGTTCAAGTGCAGGAAGAGCACCTTCTTCCTCCTTTAGGTCAGCCTTTGTCATAGCCCAAGGTCAAGTTACCTGATTTTTCCAGTGATGATAAAGAGCTGTTTTTCAGCTTTAGAGAGAGTTTTAAGTTATATTTCCACTGCAGCCTTCAGTCCTTAGGTAATGATGCCCAGAGTGTAGGCATACCGTATATACTCGAGTATAAGCCGACCCGAGTATAAGCCGAGACCCCTAATTTTACCACTGAAAACTGGGAAAAACTATTGACTTGAGTATAAGCTGAGGGTGGGAAATGCATTGGTCAAAGTCCCCCCCCCCCCAGTATATAGCCAGCAAGCCCCTAGTAGTATATAGTCAGCCAGCTCCCAGTAGTATATAGCCTGCCAGCCCCTAGTAGTATACAGCCATCAGCCCCCTGTAGTATACAGCTAGCCATCCCCAGTAGTATACAGCCAGCCAGCCCCAAGTAGTATACAGCCAGCCTGCCCCTAGTAGTATACAGCCAGCCTGCCCCAGTAGTATACAGCCAGCCTGCCCCCATGTAGTATACAGCCAGCCTGCCCCCATGTAGTCTACAGCCAGCCTGCCTGCAGAAGTATACAGCCCGCCTGCCCCCAGCAGTATACAGCCAGCCAGTCCCCATGTAGTATACATCCAGCCTGCCCCCAGTAGTATACAGCCTGCCAGCCCCCATGTAGTATACAGCCAGTCTGCCCACAGTAGTATACAGCCTGCCAGCCCCAGTAGTATACAACCTTACAGCCCCCAGTAGTATACAGCCTGCCCCTAGTAGTATACAGCCAGACCCTAGTTGTATACAGACAGCCCCTAGTAGTATACAGCCAGCCCCTAGTAGTATGCAGCCAGTCTCTAGTAGTATACAGCCAGCTCCCATGTAGTATACAGCCAGCCCCTAGTAGTATACAGCCTGCCAGCCCCCAGTAGTATACAGCCAGCCCCTAGTAGTATACAACCTGCCCCCCAGCAATTAAAAAAAAATAACCTAATATACTCACCCTCTGTCTCTGTTTCAGTTAAAACCTGAGAACTATTTTTTCGAGCCTTTTGAAATATTGTGATGACATCAGCTAAAATGAAATATGTTGAGTCATGTTTTCTTCCAGCAGGGAAGGGAAGAAAGAAGAGAAGCCGCAGAGAAGAAAGAAGACGGGACACGCCAACATCGGGGACATCGGGGAGCCATGCTGACATTGGAGGGTGAGTATATAAGTTTATTTTTTTGTGGGGTTTTTGTTATAGACTCATATATAAGCCGAGGGGATGTTTTTCAGCACATTTTTGTGCTGAAAAACATCGGCTTATACGTGAGTATATATACGGTAATAATTTTTTTCCTACATATCAGTAGGAAGCATTTGCTCTAGCCTAAGATTCAGATGTTCTCTGTAGATGCCTTCTTTTAGGCTTCCTTTTCAATGATTTTGCTCTTAGGTATGAATTCAAACTGGGATTGTCTGATATAAAGCTCTATTAGTGGGTTAGACAAAGGTTCTTTACTGTAAGAGCAGTGAGACTGTGGAACTCTCTGCCGCAGGAGGTTGTTATGGCGGACTCCATGTACATGTTCAAGAGGGGCCTGGATGACTTTCTGGAGAGAAAAAATATCCCTGGTTATGGGGAAAAAACATTTATTTCATTCTTAAAGATTGGACTTATATACTATGATGATGCTATGAAAATTAACCATAGTCTCTTTAGATGGAATAGAGGATACAGTAGAAGACAGAGGTGCAGACTGAGGCATATGTACAGGCAAAGCAAACATACATTCTCATTTGCGTTCCCAAAAAGGCTTGTCTAATCTGACTACCCGAGACCTAGCTAAATTTTGTAATCTGTCATTGTATTCTAGTCCCCCCATTTCCCTAATAATGTTGGTTGCTCTTTTTGTCCACTGATGCCCAAAACTATGTCTTTATCATAATAATCTATTCCTCTCTTGATACATCCCATAATTTTATTTGCTTTAGCAGCAGCCACCTGGCTCTAGTCACTAAAATTAAGTTTACCATCCACCAATACCCCCAAGTCCGTTTCAGCTCTAGTTTTGCCAATTAATTGACTGTTTAGAACATAATTATACTTTGTGTTTCCACGGCCCAAGTGCATAACTTTACATTTATCTACATTAAACCTCATCAACCTCTCTGCCCACTCCTCAAGCTTCCACAAATCCCTCTGTAACGCTAAACTATTCACCTCAGTATTAATTACTTTAAACAGCTTAGTATCATCTGCTAATATTGAAACTTTACTGTGTAAACCCACTACAAGGTCATTAATAAAAATATTTAAAAAACTGGTATTGTCAACCCAATCTTAGAATGTGCAATTAATTTTCTGTTTTCTATCACTAAGCCATTTACTTATCCAAATACACAGATTTTCCCTTAGTCCCAGCAGTCTCATTTTATATACCAACCTTTTATGCGGCACAGTGTCAAATGCCTTTGAAAAGTCCAGATATACAACATCCACAACATCCCCCATATCCAGTCTGGAACTAACTTCCTCGTAGAAACCAATCAGATTAGTCTGACAGGACCGATCTCTCATAAACCCATGCTGACGCTGGGTTATAAGGTTGTGCACAGTGAGATACTCCAGGATAGCATCTCTAACAAACCCCTCAAATATTTTCCCCACCACAGCAGTTAGACTTGCAGGTTTGTAGTTTCCAGGATCGCTTTTTGATCCTTTTTTGTATATTGGTACCACATTTGCTATGCGCCAGTCCTGTGTGAATCTTCAAATATTAACAACAACGGTCTGTCTATCATGGTACATAGTTCATGTAGAACCTGGGGGTGTATGCCATCTGGCCCCGGTGATTTATCTATCTTAGAGGTTGTGTGGTGGGGCCGTACTTCTTCCTGGGTTAAACTGTTGACAAAGAGAATTTATTTCCTTCCTCATCATGTCTTCCACCAGGGGATTTTCCTGGGTAAAAATAGTTGAGAAGGCGACATTCAGTAGATTTGCCCTTTCCTCATCTCCTTCCAGCATAACCCCCATGTTATGGACGAGTAATTTTGAAGAACCCATGCAAAGGTGAGTCATGTGACCCTGAGAGCCAAAGGGTTATTGCTTTAAGAATGCACTTTGCTTCTACCATGGAACACCCAATCATCTGAGTGCTGCCCCACGAGACCAGCAGCGGAGGGTCACTTGGACACACAGGTTCTGCAAGAACAATGTCCACGGGGCCTACAATCTGATCTAGCTCAAAATAGCTACTCTTGTTATGCTGGGAAAATCAGAATTAATTGATTGTGATTCTTGCTGGGTTCTGAAAGCTTTTCAAAACATGTATTGGGTGGTGTATGACCCTGGGGATTGTATATTGCAAAAATCTTCATGTCTCCTCAGGTTTTACCATCTCCAGAACCCTTCTAAAACTGGTGGTCCTGACAAGGGTCTTGTGGCCCCTCATAAGAGGACAGTACTCTTACATCTGTATCGGAGATTTCCTCAGTTTATACTGTCAAGCTGAGGAAATGCTGAACTTCTATCAGTTTCACTTAGACAGCAGTCTGAACAGTGCTCTAGGCTGGGCTGCCACTATAGAGTGCAAAAAGGTTATGAACCTCTTACAAATCTTGAATGACTAATGGGTTGAGAATAGACTTAAATCATCTATAGGATGCAGCAGGATACAACAACAACAGCAGGATATGCAGGGCTAAGGAAGATTTGCAATGTTTGATAACTATTGCATTCATGTATTGTTGCTATGCAACAGCTTAGTCACATTTTATCTCTTGTTATAATATTCAGGGACCTAAAAGAGACAGTAGTGACTTTAAACATCATCATTCAGGTGAGCAGTGGCCTGGCGATAGGGTCTCAAAAGTCTCCTTCACCAAATTTTTTTTTAGTGTTTTAGTAGAATACTAAAAACCCTTGTTCCAAAAAGATAATGTAATGCTGCCAAAGGGACATCAATGACTTTAGTTTTCATCTAAATGGAAATATGTCTTTGATTATGTTACAACCCCAGTTATGTCATATCCATTGTATATATAATTCTTATTTTAATGGGATTATATGGTCCATGTCCAGACATGGCAGGTATATAAAAGCAAAAAAAAAAAACCAAAACACCCAAATGTTACAGGAGTGTTTAGTCATGTCTCTATAGGTGATAAATCACATGATACTACTAAAATATACTGTTAATGTACAAATATGTATCCATATAATACCAGGCAATACACTATCATGAAAGATGTCTTCATTAGAATACCTCATTTGCGATAAACAAAGAAATACATTCTGGTCTTGAAATCTAACAATGACTTGCTATCTTAGAGGCTGTTAATCTCTTTATTGAATAACAAATACAAGCTTCTCTCTTATGTAATTAATATAACCAGTTAAAGTCTATGGAGGCTTCCACTGTTGAATCATACATTGAACGTGGCTACAAGTATTTCATTACCAAACAAATTTAGTAATTTCTGTAGACTTATGGAAAGTGCTATTCAACCCTGGGGAGACGTTTGGCAGCAAAACAGATTTTTGCTATGCATCTCATTTACATTCATTTAATATCTTGTTAGTCCAAACATGTATTTGATAGGCACTGTTCAAATCTTCAAGTAGTGAAATGAAGTCTGGTATTGTAAACCTTAATGTTTCGCTCAGGGCACGGTAGCTCATTTTAAGAGTTTCTCTTTACCCTCAAAAAGGAAATTACAGATAGAAAGGCTAGAAACAATTATGTTCCAGATCAAATATAATATATAATAAATAAAGTTTTATTGAAAACACAAAAAAGGAAGTAAAATGAGTTTTCACAAGAATAAAGCAACTGTTTTTTAAAGAGCACGTAGAAGGTATCCTCCTTGTGGTTTATCAAGGCTTAACTGAGCTTTTGCTACTTTTAATACTTGGATCCTGGTGGTTACTAGAGCTGTCGCTTTCCAGATACATGATGTTAAGTGATACATTTAGCATCTGCTACCTTATGGTCGGAAAATACCAAGTGCTTGAACTGTAGCTCAGTGTTTTTACATTACTAAGATTGTTTCTGTTTCAGTTAAAGCCTGAGAACTATTTTCTCCAGCCTTTTGACATATTGCAATGACATCAGCTAAAATGAAATATGTTGAGTAATAATTTGCAAATAATTGATATGCTAAATATTTATTAATCAATCGCATCTTTTAAACAGCAATCTTAAAGATGCCTAAATTATGTTTTACTTTGGTCACCTAACATGTTAAGGTCCTGACAGTGGTCAATCAAGTACCCAAAGTGGCTGAAGACCTTTACATAATTCATGGACACCAGACTGTATGGAAGTTATCATATTTCCCATCAACAATGGCCTGAAGCTCCTGCTACCTTTATTCTGCAAGTTTATAACAAAAAAACAATACAATTGGAAGGGGCATGGTTTACAGTATATCCTAAAGGAATGTGTACAGGAAGCGGAAGGGAAGGTATATCCACAGTGTATCCAAAAATGGCAGTGTTGTTTTGTCTTACAAAGTACATGGTCAGTAAACGATATCAGAAAATCAGAGAAGGAAGGCAAAAACCATTTCCCAAGTATAATATATTTTCATGTCTTTAGCTCATCTTTGGGAGAGAGGGAATGTAGGGAGCAGAAAGATACAGAGGCAACATGCATTTCAAATAGCTGTAAGTGGTGTTACAAAGTAGTATAGTTCAAGTCAGCACAGTTTGTGAGGCTCCCCAGAGGGAGGGGTGCAGAACCCCCAAAGGACCTGGCTTGGTCCTCTTGTAGGTAGAAAATGTAAAAAGCGGGCAGCACTCTGGGTTAAAAATCTAAGTGGTGTTAGAGATAAAACCTATCCCTCTATATTAACCTGTTCCCCGAACTAGTTTGAATTGTTCCTCTAATCCCTTATACATCATAGTCTTGCACTTGAATTCCTGTGTTGACCTGGCTTCAGTTCTTGACATTGTAATTCATCCCTTTCTGTTTCCTGTACTTCCTGGCTAAGAATTATATGACTCATCTCTTGTCGCATTCCCAATTAGCTTGGTCTGACTTTACACTATCTCAATCACACTCTTTCTTGACAGGGTCTTGATCTTAAACATTTCATTTGATCAGTTTTATTGCAGGTGTCATTTTAGGATGGCACTTCATGGATTTTTTTTAAGCACATAAAAAAATTAAAATGTATTATTTCCTAAACATTTCACATCAATATTTTATTTTAATACTGCATATATTCACAATGCTATGCAGGTATATTTACATAAAGATTAAGAATAGGTTACTGGCACTTACTGAGAAATATGAAATATTTCCTTTTTATGCAAAAGGCTCTAATCATATACAGATAGTGTTTGGAACTAATTTTCTATTGCTCATACCTGCTCAATCAATTTCTACAGAGCTCTCATGGCATCTCGAGAGAAATGCAGACTGCAAAGCCAAAATATAGCCAGAAGAACACCCTCTTTGAATAATTTATTGTATGATAATTTTATGTATCATGACCAGTGATGAGCGGAACGCAATGTTTGGGTCCATGATAAACATTATGGGTTTCGGTCCCCGAACTAGACCTTCAGAAAGTAGCTTAAATTTAGTGTTCGGCTAAAATCCCCCTACCAGTAGCATCCACAATTGTTGCTGGCACTGAAGAGACCCAGTCATTTATTCCCTTCCACTAAATCTGCAATTATTACTATTTCAGCAAGGCACCAGTATTCCAACACAGTCTTTATCTTGCCAGCCCATACTACTATCCCAACATAAGAAGTTTTTACTCTTTATTTAAATCAGCCTCTGTACACAGAGGAAGGCAGATGAGCAGACGGGCCTGTAAGGGACAGGGAGGCAGGCGAAAAGGGCAGTGAAATAATGAAGATGCAGGACTCACCTTCTGTGTCTATGTGGATTGGACTCACATCTAAGTTTACAAAATTATTTTTTAATATTGTAGTCATGGAGGGGATCAATTTAGCGATAAAGGCAATGATTTTTATTCATAGATTTTAAAGAAGAATGTATTTTGGGTGAGATAATTTGAATGGTAGGTTTCATTTAAGTCTTCAAATGCGAGCTTACCTAGCACATCCTAAACTAAAACAGGTCCACTCATCCGTAATCAGCTCATAATTGTATGTATTTCATGTATGACAACTAGAGATGAGCGAGCACTAAAATGCTCGGGTACTCGTTATTCGAGACGAACTTTTCCCGATGCTCGAGTGCTCGTTTTGAGTAACGAGCCCCATTGAAGTCAATGGGAGACTCGAGCATTTTTCAAGGGGACCAAGGCTCTGCACAGGGAAGCATGGCCAAACACCTGGGAACCTCAGAAAAGGATGGAAACACCACGGAAATGGACAGGAAACAGCAGGGGCAGCATGCATGGATGCCTCTGAGGCTGCTTAATCGCACCATTATGCCAAAATTATGGGCAACAGCATGGCCATGACAGAGTGACCGAATGAGGCTAGATAGCATCTAAAACATCCAATAATTGACCCTGACACTATAGGGGACGGCATGCAGAGGCAGCGGCAGCGGCAGCAGCGGCAGGCTAGAGAGCGTCATGGCAACATACCCTAAATGGACTCAGGCTTCAAACCAATGGGTGGCAGAGAGGAACCAAAGGAGGTGAGCAAGAAGCGCTCAAATAATATCGGTACATGATAAAAGTTTGCCAGTATATTTTGTGGATTACACAGCAGGGTGGCGACAAAAAGTTAACATGGAAGCCATGAAAACAATCCAAAATTCTGCCTGACACAGCTCGTTTGATAAGGGGACCATGTATGGAGGCAGTGAACTAGTAGTAGATTAAAGGTGCTGCAGTTAAAACTATGTTAGTTGGACCTTGGCATGGAGCTGGCGCTCCGCTGCCAGGCAAGCTTTCGCCAATCCAAGCCCCTGTCTCTAGGCTACTCCCCAAACAGCACTTCTAAGAACCTTTTGTATAAGATCAAGTGTAGTAGCGTTCTTATAAGTTTGGGATATGGCGGGTGAGGGGAATGTAAACAGATGCGCAAGAAGCGCTGAAATAATATCGGTAAATGATAAAAGTTTGCCAGTATATTTTGTGGATTACACAGCAGGGTGGCGACAAAGTTAACAAGTTTGATGTGGAATGCCCTGTAATAGCTCTTGGGCGGTGTGCCTTTTATCGCCTAGGCTCAGCAGTTTGAGCACCGCCTGCTGTCGCTTAGCGACGGCACTGCTGCTGTGCCTAGAGCTACCGACTGATGGCGCCATGCCCACGGATGGTAATTCGGAGGAGGAGGAGGAGGTGGAGGAGGGGTGGGAGGAGGAAGAGGTATAGTAGGCATTTTTTAGACCTGGACCGAGGTAGGCCCCGCAATCCTCTGCGTCGGCAGTATATGACCAGCCCCAGGGTCAGACTCGGTCCCAGCCTGCACCAAGTTAAGTATAGTAGCGTTCTTATAAGTTTGGGATATGGCGGGTGAAGGGAATGTAAACAGATGCGCAAGAAGCGCATGATGCGCATGGAGCTGGCGCTCCGCTGCCAGGCGAGCTTTCGCCAATCCAAGCCCCTGTCTCTAGGCTACTCCCCAAACAGCACTTCTAAGAGAACCTTTTGTATAAGATCAAGTGTAGTAGCGTTCTTATAAGTTTAGGATATGGCGGGTGAGGGGAATGTAAACAGATGCGCAAGAAGCGCATGATGCGCATGGAGCTGGCGCTCCGCTGCCAGGCGAGCTTTCGCCAATCCAAGCCCCTGTCTCTAGGCTACTCCCCAAACAGCACTTCTAAGAACCTTTTGTATAAGATCAAGTGTAGTAGCGTTCTTATAAGTTTGGGATATGGCGGTGAGGGGAATGTAAACAGATGCGCAAGAAGCGCATGATGCGCATGGAGCTGGCGCTCCGCTGCCAGACGAGCTTTCGCCAATCCAAGCCCCTGTCTCTAGGCTACTCCCCAAACAGCACTCCTAAGAACCTTTTGTATAAGATCAAGTGTAGTAGCGTTCTTATAAGTTTGGGATATGGCGGGTGAGGGGAATGTAAACAGATGCGCAAGAAGCGCATGATGCGCATGGAGCTGGCGCTCCGCTGCCAGGCGAGCTTTCGCCAATCCAAGCCCCTGTCTCTAGGCTACTCCCCAAACAGCACTTCTAAGAACCTTTTGTATAAGATCAAGTGTAGTAGTGTTCTTATAAGTTTAGGATATGGCGGGTGAGGGGAATGTAAACAGATGCGCAAGAAGCGCTGAAATAATATCCGTAAATGGTAAAAGTTTGCCAGTGTATTTTGTGGATAACACAGCAGGGTGGCGACAAGGTTAACAACTTTGATGTGGAATCCATGAAAACAACCCAAATTTCGGCCTGACACACCTCGTTTGATAAAGGGACGATGTATGGAGGCAGCTATATAAACGACTTTTGGAGGTAGCAATGGAGACAACGTGTGGAGGCTGCTATGGAGACAATTCAATTTGGATAGTGCCTGTATGTGGCAGTCCAAAAAAGTTTTCAAACCAGAGGAGCAGGTAGGTGGCCCTCCAGAAAAATGGAATAGATTGAGTGCCTGTATGTGGCAGTCCAAAAAAGTTTTCAAACCAGAGGAGCAGGTAGGTGGCCCTCCAGAAAAATGGAATAGATTGAGTGCCTGTATGTGGCAGTCCAAAAAAGTTTTCAAACCAGAGGAGCAGGTAGGTGGCCCTCCAGAAAAATTGAATAGATTGAGTGCCTGTATGTGGCACTCCCAAAAATTGTTGAAAACAGAGGACCGGGTCGGTGGCCCTCCAGAAAAATTACATGCATAAAGTACTATAGCTAGAGCCAGTGGGCCCTGTCAAAAAATAGCCACTTTCCTCTGCTTTACTGTACAAAGAGGAGGAGAAGGAGGAAAATGAGGAGAAGGAGGAGGAGTGGATAAATTATTCAGGTTGAGCTTCCTTCACCTGGTGGAGATTGGAAATTATGAGAAATCCAGGCTTTATTCATTTTGATAAGCGTCAGCCTGTCAGCGCTGTCAGTCGACAGGCGTGTACGCTTATCGGTGATGATGCCACCAGCTGCACTGAAAACCCGCTCGGACAAGACGCTAGCGGCAGGGCAGGCAAGAACCTTCAAGGCGTACAGCGCCAGTTCGTGCCACATGTCCAGCTTTGAAACCCAGTAGTTGTAGGGAGCTGTGTGATCATTTAGGACGATGGTATGGTCAGCTACGTACTCCCTCACCATCTTTCTGTAAAGATCAGCCCTACTCTGCCGAGACTGGGGACAGGTGACAGTGTCTTGCTGGGGTGACATAAAGCTGGCAAAAGCCTTGTAAAGCGTACCCTTGCCAGTGCTGGACAAGCTGCCTGCTCGCCTACTCTCCCTCGCTACTTGTCCCGCAGAACTACGCACTCTGCCGCTAGCGCTGTCAGAAGGGAAATACTGTTTCAGCTTGTGCACCAGGGCCTGCTGGTATTCATGCATTCTCACACTCCTTTCCTCTCCAGGGATGAGAGTGGAAAGATTTTGCTTGTACCGTGGGTCCAGGAGAGTGAACACCCAGTAATCGGTGCTGGAATAAATTCTTTGAACGCGAGGGTCACGGGATAGGCAGCCTAGCATGAAATCTGCCATATGCGCCAGAGTCCCAACTCTCAAGAATTCACTCCCCTCACTGGCCTGACTGTCCATCTCCTCCTCCTCCAACTCCTCCAACTCCTCTTCTTCTGCCCATACACGCTGAACAGTGAAGGTCTGAGCAATGGTCCCCTCTTGTGTCTCGCCAACATTCTCCTCCTCTTCCTCCTCATCCTCCTCCACCTCCTCCGATATGCGCTGAGAAACAGACCTAAGGGTGCTTTGGCTATCAACAAGGGAATCTTCTTCCCCCGTCTCTTGTGAGGAGCGCAAAGCTTCCGACTTCATGCTGACCAGAGAGTTTTTCAACAGGCCAAGCAGCGGGATGGTGAGGCTGATGATGGCGGCATCGCCACTGACCATCTGTGTTGACTCCTCAAAGTTACTCAGCACCTGACAGATATCAGACATCCACGTCCACTCCTCATTGTAGACTTGAGGAAGCTGACTGACCTGACTACCAGTTCTGGTGGAAGTTGACATCTGGCAGTCTACAATCGCTCGGCGCTGCTGGTAAACTCTGGATAACATGGTCAGTGTTGAATTCCACCTCGTGGGCACGTCGCACAACAGTCGGTGAGCGGGCAGTTGGAGGCGGCGCTGCGCTGCCCTGAGAGTGGCAGCATCTGTGCTGGACTTCCTGAAATGCGCACAGATGCGGCGCACCTTCATGAGCAAATCAGACAGATTGGGGTATGTCTTGAGGAAACGCTGAACTATGAGATTTAACATATGGGCCAGGCATGGCACATGTGTCAGTCTGCCAAGTTGCAGAGCCGCCACCAGGTTACGGCCGTTGTCACACACAACCATGCCTGGCTTCAGGTTCAGCGGTGCCAGCCACAGATCAGTCTGCGCCGTGATGCCCTGTAATAGTTCTTGGGCGGTGTGCCTTTTATCGCCTAGGCTCAGCAGTTCAGCACCGCCTGCTGTCGCTTAGCGACGGCACTGCTGCTGTGCCTAGAGCTACCGACTAATGGCGCCATGCCCACGGATGGTCGTTCGGAGGAGGAGGTGGAGGAGGGGTGGGAGGAGGAGGAGGCATAGTAGGCCTGAAACACCTGGACCGAGGTAGGCCCCGCAATCCTCGGCGTCGGCAGTATATGACCAGCCGCAGGGTCAGACTCGGTCCCAGCCTCCACCAAGTTAACCCAATGTGCCGTCAGCGATATATAGTGGCCCTGCCCGGCAGCACTCGTCCACGTGTCCGTGGTCAGGTGGACCTTGTCAGAAACGGCGTTGGTCAGGGCACGGATTATGTTGTCTGACACGTGCTGGTGCAGGGCTGGGACGGCACATCGGGAAAAGTAGTGGCGGCTGGGGACCGAATACCGAGGGGCGGCCGCCGCCATGAGGCTGCGAAAGGCCTCGGTCTCTACTAGCCTATAGGGCAGCATCTCCAGGCTTAGCAATCTTGAGATGTGCACATTAAGGGCTTGGGCGTGCGGGTGGGTTGCACTATATTTGCGTTTCCGCTCCAGCGTCTGGGGTATGGAGAGCTGAACGCTGGTGGATGCTGTGGAGGATCGTGGAGGCGACGATGGGGTTTTTGTGGCAGGGTCCTGGGCAGGGGGCTGACTATCAGCTGACACAGGGGAAGGAGCAGTGGTGTGCACGGCCGGAGGTGAACGCGCTTGTTGCCACTGAGTGGGGTGTTTAGCATTCATATGCCTGCGCATACTGGTGGTAGTTAAGCTATTAGTGGTGGAACCCCTGCTGATCCTGGTTTGGCAAATTTGGCACACCACAGTCCGTCGGTCATCCGGTGTTTCCTTAAAGAACCTCCAGACTTCTGAAAATCTAGCCCTCGCCGCAGGAGCCCTCGCCACGGGAGCTTCACTAGTTGACACATTTGGCGCTGATGCACCAGCTCTGGCCCTGCCTCTCCGTCTGGCCCCACCACTGCCTCTTCCAACCTGTTCTGGTCGAGGACTCTCCTCCGTCTCAGAAGCACTGTGTTCACCCGGCCTCTCAACCCAGCTTGGGTCTGTCACCTCATCATCCTCCGATCCCTCAGTCTGCTCCCCCCTCGGACTTCCTGCCCTGACAACAACTTCCCCACTGTCTGACAACCGTGTCTCATCATCGTCGGACACCTCTTTACACACTTCTTCCACTACGTCAAGAAGGTCATCATCACCCACAGACTGCGACTGGTGGAAAACCTGGGCATCGGAAAATTGCTCAGCAGCAGCAGGACAAGTGGTTTGTGACTGTGGGAAGGGTCCAGAAAACAGTTCCTCAGAGTATGCCGGTTCAAATGGCAAATTTTGCTGGGAGGGGGCAGACTGGGGGGGAGGAGGCTGAGGTGCAGGAGCTGGAGGAGTGCCGATTTCGGTGACATGGGTGGACTGCGTGGAAGACTGACTGGTGGACAAATTGCTCGAAGCATTGTCCGCAATCCACGACATCACCTGTTCGCACTGTTCTGGCCTCAACAGTGCTCTACCACGAGTCCCAGTAACTTCAGACATGAACCTAGGGAGTGTAGCTCTGCGGCGTTCCCCTGCTCCTTCATCATCAGCAGGTGGTGTCTCACCCCGCCCAGGACCACGGCCTCTGACCCCTGCAGTAGTTGGACGCCCACGTCCCCGCCCTCGTCCTCTACCCCTAGCCCTCGGGTTAAACATTTTGAAAATGAGAGTTATAACTTTAATTTTTTTTTTTAACGTTTTTTTGTGTTTTTTTTTTTTTGTGTGTTTTTTAGTTTTTAAAACCAAACGATGCTATCCTATTGCTATGGCTATTTTCTAGCCAAGTATGAAAGCACACTGCTATGCCAGATGAGATGACGCTGAGTTATGAAAAAAATAAACGTAAAATAAAAAAGGAAATGGCAGACTGTGCCTAATTGAAATACAACCCCGGGCCCTAATAAATTTTCCCACTTCGGTCTTTGCGATGGATATGTGCGTCACTAAGCGCAAAACACAGTGGTCGCAAGTCTCACTCCAAATTGCTCACAATTTGCTAGTAGATGCACTGCAACAACTACAGCCACCAGCAGATCAACCAGAAATCAAATATATGTAACGCTATTGTAGACGTAAGTAAGCCTTTTGGATTCTCCTATGGCTATTTTCTAGCCAAGTATGAAAGCACACTACTATGCCAGATGAGATGACGCTGAGTTATGAAAAAAATAAACGTAAAATAAAAAAGGAAATGGCAGACTGTGCCTAATTGAAATACAACCCCGGGCCCTAATAAATTTTCCCACTTCGGTCTTTGCGATGGATATGTGCTTCACTAAGCGCAAAACACAGTGGTCGCAAGTCTCACTCCAAATTGCTCACAATTTGCTAGTAGATGCACTGCAACAACTACAGCCACCAGCAGATCAACCAGAAATCAAATATATGTAACGCTATTGTAGACGTAAGTAAGCCTTTTGGATTCTCCTATGGCTATTTTCTAGCCAAGTATGAAAGCACACTACTATGCCAGATGAGATGACGCTGAGTTATGAAAAAAATAAACGTAAAATAAAAAAGGAAATGGCAGACTGTGCCTAATTGAAATACAACCCCGGGCCCTAATAAATTTTCCCACTTCGGTCTTTGCGATGGATATGTGCGTCACTAAGCGCAAAACACAGTGGTCGCAAGTCTCACTCCAAATTGCTCACAATTTGCTAGTAGATGCACTGCAACAACTACAGCCACCAGCAGATCAACCAGAAATCAAATATATGTAACGCTATTGTAGACGTAAGTAAGCCTTTTGGATTCTCCTATGGCTATTTTCTAGCCAAGTATGAAAGCACACTGCTATGCCAGATGAGATGACGCTGAGTTATGAAAAAAATAAACGTAAAATAAAAAAGGAAATGGCAGACTGTGCCTAATTGAAATACAACCCCGGGCCCTAATAAATTTTCCCACTTCGGTCTTTGCGATGGATATGTGCGTCACTAAGCGCAAAACACAGTGGTCGCAAGTCTCACTCCAAATTGCTCACAATTTGCTAGTAGATGCACTGCAACAACTACAGCCACCAGCAGATCAACCAGAAATCAAATATATGTAACGCTATTGTAGACGTAAGTAAGCCTTTTGGATTCTCCTATGGCTATTTTCTAGCCAAGTATGAAAGCACACTGCTATGCCAGATGAGATGACGCTGAGTTATGAAAAAAATAAACGTAAAATAAAAAAGGAAATGGCAGACTGTGCCTAATTGAAATACAACCCCGGGCCCTAATAAATTTTCCCACTTCGGTCTTTGCGATGGATATGTGCGTCACTAAGCGCAAAACACAGTGGTCGCAAGTCTCACTCCAAATTGCTCACAATTTGCTAGTAGATGCACTGCAACAACTACAGCCACCAGCAGATCAACCAGAAATCAAATATATGTAACGCTATTGTAGACGTAAGTAAGCCTTTTGGATTCTCCTATGGCTATTTTCTAGCCAAGTATGAAAGCACACTACTATGCCAGATGAGATGACGCTGAGTTATGAAAAAAATAAACGTAAAATAAAAAAGGAAATGGCAGACTGTGCCTAATTGAAATACAACCCCGGGCCCTAATAAATTTTCCCACTTCGGTCTTTGCGATGGATATGTGCGGCACTAAGCGCAAAACACAGTGGTCGCAAGTCTCACTCCAAATTGCTCACAATTTGCTAGTAGATGCACTGCAACAACTACAGCCACCAGCAGATCAACCAGAAATCAAATATATGTAACGCTATTGTAGACATAAGTAAGCCTTTTGGATTCTCCTATGGCTATTTTCTAGCCAAGTATGAAAGCACACTACTATGCCAGATGAGATGACGCTGAGTTATGAAAAAAATAAACGTAAAATAAAAAAGGAAATGGCAGACTGTGCCTAATTGAAATACAACCCCGGGCCCTAATAAATTTTCCCACTTCGGTCTTTGCGATGGATATGTGCGTCACTAAGCGCAAAACACAGTGGTCGCAAGTCTCACTCCAAATTGCTCACAATTTGCTAGTAGATGCACTGCAACAACTACAGCCACCAGCAGATCAACCAGAAATCAAATATATGTAACGCTATTGTAGACGTAAGTAAGCCTTTTGGATTCTCCTATGGCTATTTTCTAGCCAAGTATGAAAGCACACTGCTATGCCAGATGAGATGACGCTGAGTTATGAAAAAAATAAACGTAAAATAAAAAAGGAAATGGCAGACTGTGCCTAATTGAAATACAACCCCGGGCCCTAATAAATTTTCCCACTTCGGTCTTTGCGATGGATATGTGCGTCACTAAGCGCAAAACACAGTGGTCGCAAGTCTCACTCCAAATTGCTCACAATTTGCTAGTAGATGCACTGCAACAACTACAGCCACCAGCAGATCAACCAGAAATCAAATATATGTAACGCTATTGTAGACGTAAGTAAGCCTTTTGGATTCTCCTATGGCTATTTTCTAGCCAAGTATGAAAGCACACTGCTATGCCAGATGAGATGACGCTGAGTTATGAAAAAAATAAACGTAAAATAAAAAAGGAAATGGCAGACTGTGCCTAATTGAAATACAACCCCGGGCCCTAATAAATTTTCCCACTTCGGTCTTTGCGATGGATATGTGCGTCACTAAGCGCAAAACACAGTGGTCGCAAGTCTCACTCCAAATTGCTCACAATTTGCTAGTAGATGCACTGCAACAACTACAGCCACCAGCAGATCAACCAGAAATCAAATATATGTAACGCTATTGTAGACGTAAGTAAGCCTTTTGGATTCTCCTATGGCTATTTTCTAGCCAAGTATGAAAGCACACTACTATGCCAGATGAGATGACGCTGAGTTATGAAAAAAATAAACGTAAAATAAAAAAGGAAATGGCAGACTGTGCCTAATTGAAATACAACCCCGGGCCCTAATAAATTTTCCCACTTCGGTCTTTGCGATGGATATGTGCTTCACTAAGCGCAAAACACAGTGGTCGCAAGTCTCACTCCAAATTGCTCACAATTTGCTAGTAGATGCACTGCAACAACTACAGCCACCAGCAGATCAACCAGAAATCAAATATATGTAACGCTATTGTAGACGTAAGTAAGCCTTTTGGATTCTCCTATGGCTATTTTCTAGCCAAGTATGAAAGCACACTACTATGCCAGATGAGATGACGCTGAGTTATGAAAAAAATAAACGTAAAATAAAAAAGGAAATGGCAGACTGTGCCTAATTGAAATACAACCCCGGGCCCTAATAAATTTTCCCACTTCGGTCTTTGCGATGGATATGTGCGTCACTAAGCGCAAAACACAGTGGTCGCAAGTCTCACTCCAAATTGCTCACAATTTGCTAGTAGATGCACTGCAACAACTACAGCCACCAGCAGATCAACCAGAAATCAAATATATGTAACGCTATTGTAGACGTAAGTAAGCCTTTTGGATTCTCCTATGGCTATTTTCTAGCCAAGTATGAAAGCACACTGCTATGCCAGATGAGATGACGCTGAGTTATGAAAAAAATAAACGTAAAATAAAAAAGGAAATGGCAGACTGTGCCTAATTGAAATACAACCCCGGGCCCTAATAAATTTTCCCACTTCGGTCTTTGCGATGGATATGTGCGTCACTAAGCGCAAAACACAGTGGTCGCAAGTCTCACTCCAAATTGCTCACAATTTGCTAGTAGATGCACTGCAACAACTACAGCCACCAGCAGATCAACCAGAAATCAAATATATGTAACGCTATTGTAGACGTAAGTAAGCCTTTTGGATTCTCCTATGGCTATTTTCTAGCCAAGTATGAAAGCACACTGCTATGCCAGATGAGATGACGCTGAGTTATGAAAAAAATAAACGTAAAATAAAAAAGGAAATGGCAGACTGTGCCTAATTGAAATACAACCCCGGGCCCTAATAAATTTTCCCACTTCGGTCTTTGCGATGGATATGTGCGGCACTAAGCGCAAAACACAGTGGTCGCAAGTCTCACTCCAAATTGCTCACAATTTGCTAGTAGATGCACTGCAACAACTACAGCCACCAGCAGATCAACCAGAAATCAAATATATGTAACGCTATTGTAGACATAAGTAAGCCTTTTGGATTCTCCTATGGCTATTTTCTAGCCAAGTATGAAAGCACACTACTATGCCAGATGAGATGACGCTGAGTTATGAAAAAAATAAACGTAAAATAAAAAAGGAAATGGCAGACTGTGCCTAATTGAAATACAACCCCGGGCCCTAATAAATTTTCCCACTTCGGTCTTTGCGATGGATATGTGCGTCACTAAGCGCAAAACACAGTGGTCGCAAGTCTCACTCCAAATTGCTCACAATTTGCTAGTAGATGCACTGCAACAACTACAGCCACCAGCAGATCAACCAGAAATCAAATATATGTAACGCTATTGTAGACGTAAGTAAGCCTTTTGGATTCTCCTATGGCTATTTTCTAGCCAAGTATGAAAGCACACTGCTATGCCAGATGAGATGACGCTGAGTTATGAAAAAAATAAACGTAAAATAAAAAAGGAAATGGCAGACTGTGCCTAATTGAAATACAACCCCGGGCCCTAATAAATTTTCCCACTTCGGTCTTTGCGATGGATATGTGCGTCACTAAGCGCAAAACACAGTGGTCGCAAGTCTCACTCCAAATTGCTCACAATTTGCTAGTAGATGCACTGCAACAACTACAGCCACCAGCAGATCAACCAGAAATCAAATATATGTAACGCTATTGTAGACGTAAGTAAGCCTTTTGGATTCTCCTATGGCTATTTTCTAGCCAAGTATGAAAGCACACTGCTATGCCAGATGAGATGACGCTGAGTTATGAAAAAAATAAACGTAAAATAAAAAAGGAAATGGCAGACTGTGCCTAATTGAAATACAACCCCGGGCCCTAATAAATTTTCCCACTTCGGTCTTTGCGATGGATATGTGCGTCACTAAGCGCAAAACACAGTGGTCGCAAGTCTCACTCCAAATTGCTCACAATTTGCTAGTAGATGCACTGCAACAACTACAGCCACCAGCAGATCAACCAGAAATCAAATATATGTAACGCTATTGTAGACGTAAGTAAGCCTTTTGGATTCTCCTATGGCTATTTTCTAGCCAAGTATGAAAGCACACTACTATGCCAGATGAGATGACGCTGAGTTATGAAAAAAATAAACGTAAAATAAAAAAGGAAATGGCAGACTGTGCCTAATTGAAATACAACCCCGGGCCCTAATAAATTTTCCCACTTCGGTCTTTGCGATGGATATGTGCGGCACTAAGCGCAAAACACAGTGGTCGCAAGTCTCACTCCAAATTGCTCACAATTTGCTAGTAGATGCACTGCAACAACTACAGCCACCAGCAGATCAACCAGAAATCAAATATATGTAACGCTATTGTAGACGTAAGTAAGCCTTTTGGATTCTCCTATGGCTATTTTCTAGCCAAGTATGAAAGCACACTACTATGCCAGATGAGATGACGCTGAGTTATGAAAAAAATAAACGTAAAATAAAAAAGGAAATGGCAGACTGTGCCTAATTGAAATACAACCCCGGGCCCTAATAAATTTTCCCACTTCGGTCTTTGCGATGGATATGTGCGTCACTAAGCGCAAAACACAGTGGTCGCAAGTCTCACTCCAAATTGCTCACAATTTGCTAGTAGATGCACTGCAACAACTACAGCCACCAGCAGATCAACCAGAAATCAAATATATGTAACGCTATTGTAGACGTAAGTAAGCCTTTTGGATTCTCCTATGGCTATTTTCTAGCCAAGTATGAAAGCACACTACTATGCCAGATGAGATGACGCTGAGTTATGAAAAAAATAAACGTAAAATAAAAAAGGAAATGGCAGACTGTGCCTAATTGAAATACAACCCCGGGCCCTAATAAATTTTCCCACTTCGGTCTTTGCGATGGATATGTGCGTCACTAAGCGCAAAACACAGTGGTCGCAAGTCTCACTCCAAATTGCTCACAATTTGCTAGTAGATGCACTGCAACAACTACAGCCACCAGCAGATCAACCAGAAATCAAATATATGTAACGCTATTGTAGACGTAAGTAAGCCTTTTGGATTCTCCTATGGCTATTTTCTAGCCAAGTATGAAAGCACACTACTATGCCAGATGAGATGACGCTGAGTTATGAAAAAATAAATGTAAAATAAAAAGAAACTGCCAGACTGTGCCTAATTGAAATCAAACCCCTAATAAATTTTCCCACTTTGGTGTTTGAGGTGGATATGTGTGTCACTAAGAGCTAAACACAACGGTAGCAAGTCCCCCTGCTAATTCCTCACAATATGGTACTAGCTGCACTACTAGTGCCAGCAAGCCCAGCCACAAGCAAATAAAAAAAAAAGGATAACGTTATTGTAGCCCTAAGAAGGGCTGTTGGGTTGTTGTAGAATCACTCCTGCCTAACAGTAAGCTAATAGAACACCCTAACGCTTTCCCTGACCAGCAGCGCTCTCTCCCTAGCGGCATCCAGACAGAGAATGATCCGAGCAGCGCGGGCAGCGGCTAGTCTATCCCAGGGTCACCTGATCTGGCCAGCCAACCACTGCTATCGACGTGTAAGGGTACCACGTCATGCTGGGTGGAGTGCAGAGTCTCCTGGCTTGTGATTGGCTCTGTTTCTGGCCGCCAAAAAGCAAAACGGCGGGAGCTGCCATTTTCTCGAGCAGGCGAAATACTCGTCCGAGCAACGAGCAGTTTCGAGTACGCTAATGCTCGAACGAGCATCAAGCTCGGACGAGTATGTTCGCTCATCTCTAATGACAACATAATAAAAACAAAAATGATATACATATTCCACCCCTGATGGACCATTGTAGAAATTCAAGAGCCCATTTGCACACTCTACAAGCTTCTATTACAATTCTGTGTGGGAGGATTCATTAAGACTGGTGGCCTGGACCCCAGCCTTTTCACTAATACAGATGCAAACTCCACCCGTTCAGAGCTGTAGACGCGGCAGAGACTACAGAAAATCTTATGGGCCAGGCTTTTACGCCCATGACTGTCCTCAACATACCCACATTGACTTGCGGGTCAGAGAAATGGGGAAAATGGCGGGGAGATACCTGGCGAAGAAGGCATAATGAATATCCCTCTAAATGTTCAGGTTCATAAGGGTACAGTTAAAATGGAAAAATTCAGACCTTTACCATATTTAAATAGTGTGAAATGCAAGATATAACTTTTTATTTTGCATCTGACATAGGCATATAATGACTCATTTTTTGCTGTGAGAGTTGTGGCAATTGAAAGGAATAAAACACCTTGTTTTTAATTAATATTTGTACACATTTCACTCTACAGCATAAAAAACCATGATCAAAATATTCTGTAGGCTAGTGCAATTAAGGAGACACCACAAAATGTGCAGGTTTTAATACTTTGGCAAAAAAGAACCCATTAATTTTGAGTATTCATATTCTGAGAGTTAAGATTTTTTTTATTTCTCAATCAATCCTCAATAGTATTAATTAATTCATTATTATGGCTTGTTTTATGAGGAATAACATATTGTTTTAATGGGTACTATTTGGTGTACTTCTAACTTCTTGAGGCAGGAAACTAACTAATGTAGCAGTTTTGGCATAAATGTTTATTTATCTGCTCTTTGCCGTGCATGCATTTCAATTACTCCATAATCATAATAACAAAAGTTTAAAGGGCTTTGCCCATGAAGTTAAGTTCTCAAATTATAACCATCTAGTGATGTTTACACAATAAAGATCATTGTTAACCCATTTACTTTACAATTTTACTCAGTTTTATTGACATTTTAACTCCTTTCACTCAGTGATGGTCAGTGTAAAATTGCAGATTGTGGGCGGGGACTCTCTAAGCAGTGTCTGTGTTATGAGATGCTGTGTGCTGGCAAAGTGCTTAGATTATCAGGCTACAGGTTTACCTACAATTTTGTTTAGCTTCTGAACATTATACTATTATCTGCTACATAAAAAAGAGAGAGGAGACAGAGATGAGAGATGAGGAGATCTATGAGATGGATATAACACACAATGACATTCTGCTAATTCCCCTATAGTACACACTGTCAGCTCTGCTATATCTCAGGAAGTTTCTGTGTGTGTGTATGTGTAATCTCATCTTGCTATGGAGGGGCAGAGATCTCAAGCTTCATCGAGCAGACAGGAGAAGCTATTCATGAGAAAAATCTGCCCGACCATAAAAAAAATCAAAGATTTACGGTCGGATCCTGGGGCAACCAAAATTGTATGCACCAGGACTGATAAAGACAGGTTGAAATTATATATATGAAATGCTATATTTTTGTTATTAGCAGCAAATTGTAGAGTGTGTTATTTTGTAATATTTAGGAATCATATCTTTGTGGGAATACCCCTTTAAAACCATAGAAAGAAGTCCATAAAAATTGCAGAAACATAGATTTTTTGTCTATTCCACTTCTTTTTACAGCTTTTTAGAACATTGAATAGAATAATAAATGTTGCCTTTAGGAAATGCAATTTTTTCGCCAGAATCTAGTTCGTACAGATCTGTAAATATATAAATAAGAAAATGGAACAAAAGTGGAAAAGGGATTTGTCAATGACATAATATAACTTGAAGTTCATAGGTCTCAATGTAAAATATGTTAATATTCTGTACAATGTGTCTTCTTATGTGGCAGAGGAGTTATTTGGTCACAGTAGCTTAGGAAATTTTGTGGAGATAATTGAGGAACAGTAAATACTTTACACAATTAATTTCAGTAATTTTTAATCCTGGATAGGGGAAGATATTTTGGTATAAAGAAAAAATTAAAATGCAATGGCTCAGATAACAGCTGATGGATCACAGAGATGAATGCAAAAATTACAGCACCAACCAAGTCCATAGGACATTTTTAAAAAAATTAATGCACTTTGCATCCAGATAATTCTCATTCATAGTCAAAACCATCTTGATTTGAAACGCATCAGCTTTGTTTTCCATGGCGCCGTGTTTTGAAAATGTTCGAAATTAAGTGTGTTTTTATACGATAACTTGACTTGGATGATGGCGAATCTTTTGCATAATTTTGGTATCTTAGTCTGATAAAGCAAAATTGCCCCATTCCCATGAAACCTATACAGGTTGGGAAACATCACCAAATTGCATTAAATTAGAACTTCAGAGTGGAGACTAAGGGTTCAAAGGGTTGGATTTAGTGGAGCCAATATTATACGCCATTAACTAGTTGTTTACATCCTATGGCAAGCCAACATCTGTGGGTGAACGCCATAATCTGCTGGGTCATTATTGCATAGTTGTATATTAGAGAATTTTACAACCCAGCAACATCTAGAGAAAAATGTCACTAATACTGCTTGGAATAGTGCTACTATGCATGTCAAATGCAGCTGTTAGTGCATATGATCTGATACATAAGAAACTGTGTGAATAGTGAAATGTGATGTGTGAAGCTAAGCAACCTTGAAGTATTTTTTGAGAATAGAATTAGTTTTATAATTTCTTATGTACCGTATATACTCGAGTATAAGCCGAGTTTTTCAGCACAAAAATTGTGCTGAAAAACACAAACTCGGCTTATACCCGAGTCAAACAAAATCCGACACCAAAAAAAAGAAAAAAACAATCAAAACTCACCTTTCCAGCGGTCCGCTTCGGGTCTTCTGTGCGATCCGTCGGTCAGCGGCAGCTCCGTGCGATGTCACAGGCACTGACATCAGCCGCCGCTGCGATAGTATTGTGTGTGCCGACAGCCGGCACACACTGTGATGTCAGCGGCTGCGGCTGTTGTCAGTGCTGTGCGGACCTGCCGCTGAAAAAAAAAAAGAAAAACAATCAAAACTCACCTTTCCGGCGGCCCCCTCGGGTCTTCTGTCTGATCCGGCAGTCAGCGGCAGGTCCGTGTGATGTCACAGGTACTGACATCAGCCGCCGCCGCTGCAATAGTGTTGTGTGAGCCGGCAGCCGGCACACACTGTGATGTCAGCGGCTGCGGCTGACGTCAGCGCTGTGCGCGGCACGTACCTGCCGCTGACTGCTGGATCACACAGAAGACCCGAGGGGGCCGCCGGAAAGGTGAGTTTTGATTATTTATTTTTTTACATCAATGGGGCAGGGGTCCGGCTCCATAACGGGGCACAGGGGCAGGCTATTGACCGGGGCACAGGGGCTGGCGGGCTATTGACCGGGGCACATGGGCTGGAAGGTTATATTTCCCGGGGCCCAGGGGCTGGCAGGTGGTATACTGGGGCACAGGGGCTGGCAGGTGGTATACTGGGGCACAGGGGCTGGCAGGCTGTATACTGGGGCACAGGGGCTGGCAGGCTATATACTGGGGCACAGGGGCTGGCAGGCTATATACTGGGGCACAGGGGCTGGCAGGCTGTATACTGGGGCAAGGGCTGGCAGGGTATATACTACTGGGGGCTACTGGCTATATAATGGGGGGCTGCTGGCTATATACGTCTGGGGGCTTGCTCGCTATATACTTTGGGGAAGGGGCTGTGACCAATGCTGGCTATATACTGGGGGACTGCTGGTTATATACTTCTGGGGGCTTGCTCGCTATATACTTGGGGGAAGGGGCTGTGACCAATGCTGGCTATATACTGGGGGATTGCTGGTTATATACTTCTGGGGGCTTGCTCGCTATATACCTGGGGGAAGGGGCTGTGAACAATGCATTTCCCACCCTCGGCTTATACTCGAGTCAATAGGTTTTACCAGGTTTTTGTGGTAAAATTAGGGGTCTCGGCTTATACTCGGGTCGGCTTATACTCGAGTATATACGGTACTTGTTTTCTATTTTGTGTGCGAGTGTTATTTATTATGCCTGCAGCAGCCTGTGGAAACATTTGAAAATCAGATGATTCATTTCAAGTGTTTTATGCCAGTGAGCAAAATTTTAATCAGCCAGTTTCCCATTCTCAGTTATTGGCATTGCCTGCATACCAGCAAGGTCACTTCCTCTGCTAACACTGCACTTATTATAGTAAGTTTCAGAACTGCAAGGAGTGGCTTCATGTGAAAATCCCAATCTACATTTAGAATATGTCTGGATAAAGAGTGGAAGTCATTATAAAAGGAAATATACAGTATGAATATCTATTTTATATAAAAAAGTCTAAATGTCTAAAGAAATCAATCATAGATTAAAAACATAAAACTCTAAGCAACATTACATAAAATATCAATGAAGAATTCAACACTCTGGAGTTTAGTCTGAGATTGCATTGTGTAAAGTCAAAGATAAACCAACATATAATCCCAAACTAAGGTAGTTTCTTAAGTGACTTTTGATCTTAACAGTGTTTTGAGTAATTAACAGGTCAGATAATAATCTTCTCTGTTTTGTAGTAACTAGGTCATTACCTATCTTATGAGTGCTAAAATACATTTACTTATAGATCCAGTTAATCTTAATATATTTGTTATATATTTGTTACTGTTTCTGAGATTACAGGAAGTGCACAACAGCTTGTGAATAGAGATGAGCGAGCACTAAAATGCTCGGGTACTCGTTATTCGAGACGAACTTTTCCCGATGCTCGAGTGCTCGTCTCGAATAACGAGCCCCATTGAAGTCAATGGGAGACTCGAGCATTTTTCAAGGGGACCAAGGCTCTGCACAGGGAAGCTTGGCCAAACACCTGGGAACCTCAGAAAAGGATGGAAACACCACGGAAATGGACAGGAAACAGCAGGGGCAGCATGCATGGATGCCTCTGAGGCTTCTTAATCGCACCATTATGCCAAAATTATGGGCAACAGCATGGCCATGACAGAGTGACAGAATGAAGCTAGATAGCATCTAAAACATCCAATAATTGACCCTGACACTATAGGGGACGGCATGCAGAGGCAGCGGCAGCAGCGGCAGGCTAGAGAGTGGCATGGCGACATACCCTAAATGGACTCAGGCTTCAAACCAATGGGTGGCAGAGAGGAACCAAAGGAGGTGAGCAAGAAGCGCTCAAATAATATCGGTACATGATAAAAGTTTGCCAGTATATTTTGTGGATTACACAGCAGGGTGGCGACAAAGTTAACATGGAAGCCATGAAAACAACCCAAAATTCTGCCTGACACAGCTCGTTTGATAAGGGGACCATGTATGGAGGCAGTGAACTAGTAGTAGATTAAAGGTGCTGCAGTTAAAACTATGTTAGTTGGATCTTGGCATGGAGCTGGCGCTCCGCTGCCAGGCGAGCTTTCGCCAATCCAAGCCCCTGTCTCTAGGCTACTCCCCAAACAGCACTTCTAAGAACCTTTTGTATAAGATCAAGTGTAGTAGCGTTCTTATAAGTTTGGGATATGGCGGGTGAGGGGAATGTAAACAGATGCGCAAGAAGCGCATGATGCGCATGGAGCTGGCGCTCCGCTGCCAGGTGAGCTTTCGCCAATCCAAGCCCCTGTCTCTAGGCTACTCCCCAAACAGCACTTCTAAGAACCTTTTGTATAAGATCAAGTGTAGTAGCGTTCTTATAAGTTTGGGATATGGCGGGTGAGGGGAATGTAAACAGATGCGCAAGAAGTGCTGAAATAATATCGGTAAATGATAAAAGTTTGCCAGTATATTTTGTGGATTACACAGCAGGGTGGCGACAAAGTTAACAAGTTTGATGTGGAATGCCCTGTAATAGCTCTTGGGCGGTGTGCCTTTTATCGCCTAGGCTCAGCAGTTTGAGCACCGCCTGCTGTCGCTTAGCGACGGCACTGCTGCTGTGCCTAGAGCTACCGACTGATGGCGCCATGGCCACGGATGGTAATTCGGAGGAGGAGGAGGTGGAGGAGGGGTGGGAGGAGGAGGAGGTATACTAGGCCTTTGAGACCTGGACCGAGGTAGGCCCCGCAATTCTCTGCGTCGGCAGTATATGACCAGCCCCAGGGTCAGACTCGGTCCCAGCCTGCACCAAGTTAAGTGTAGTAGCGTTCTTATAAGTTTGGGATATGGCGGGTGAGGGGAATGTAAACAGATGCGCAAGAAGCGCATGATGCGCATGGAGCTGGCGCTCCGCTGCCAGGCGAGCTTTCGCCAATCCAAGCCCCTGTCTCTAGGCTACTCCCCAAACAGCACTTCTAAGAACCTTTTGTATAAGATCAAGTGTAGTAGCGTTCTTATAAGTTTAGGATATGGCGGGTGAGGAGAATGTAAACAGATACGCAAGAAGCGCTGAAATAATATTGGTAAATGATAAAAGTTTGCCAGTATATTTTGTGGATTACACAGCAGGGTGGCGACAAAGTTAACAACTTTGATGTGGAATCCATGAAAACAACCCAAATTTCTGCCTGACACACCTCATTTGATAAGGGGACGATGTATGGAGGCAGCTATATGGACGACTTTTGGAGGTAGCAATGGAGACAACGTGTGGAGGCTGCTATGGAGACAATTTAATTTGGATAGTGCCTGTATGTGGCAGTCCAAAAAAGTTTTCAAACCAGAGGAGCAGGTAGGTGGCCCTCCAGAAAAATTAAATAGATTGAGTGCCTGTATGTGGCAGTCCAAAAAAGTTTTCAAACCAGAGGAGCAGGTAGGTGGCCCTCCAGAAAAATGAAATAGATTGAGTGCCTGTATGTGGCAGTCCAAAAAAGTTTTCAAACCAGAGGAGCAGGTAGGTGGCCCTCCAGAAAAATTGAATAGATTGAGTGCCTGTATGTGGCAGTCCAAAAAAGTTTTCAAACCAGAGGAGCAGGTAGGTGGCCCTCCAGAAAAATGAAATAGATTGAGTGCCTGTATGTGGCAGTCCAAAAAAGTTTTCAAACCAGAGGAGCAGGTAGGTGGCCCTCCAGAAAAATGGAATAGATTGAGTGCCTGTATGTGGCAGTCCAAAAAAGTTTTCAAACCAGAGGAGCAGGTAGGTGGCCCTCCAGAAAAATGGAATAGATTGAGTGCCTGTATGTGGCAGTCCAAAAAAGTTTTCAAACCAGAGGAGCAGGTAGGTGGCCCTCCAGAAAAATGGAATAGATTGAGTGCCTGTATGTGGCAGTCCAAAAAAGTTTTCAAACCAGAGGAGCAGGTAGGTGGCCCTCCAGAAAAATGGAATAGATTGAGTGCCTGTATGTGGCACTCCCAAAAATTGTTGAAAACAGAGGACCGGGTCGGTGGCCTTCCAGAAAAATTAAATGCATAAAGTACTATAGCTAGAGCCAGTGGGCCCTGTCAAAAAATAGCCAGTTTCCTCTGCGTTGCTGTACAAAGAGGAGGGAAAGGAGGAAAATGAGGAGGAGGAGGAGTGGATAAATTATTCAGGTTGAGCTTCCTTCACCTGGTGGAGATTGGAAATTATGAGAAATCCAGGCTTTATTCATCTTAATAAGCGTCAGCCTGTCAGCGCTGTCAGTCGACAGGCGTGTACGCTTATCGGTGATGATGCCACCAGCTGCACTGAAAACCCGCTCGGACAAGACGCTAGCGGCAGGGCAGGCAAGAACCTCCAAGGCGTACAGCGCCAGTTCGTGCCACATGTCCAGCTTTGAAACCCAGTAGTTGTAGGGAGCTGTGTGATCATTTAGGATGATGGTATGGTCAGCTACGTATTCCCTCACCATCTTTCTGTAAAGATCAGCCCTACTCTGCCGAGACTGGGGACAGGTGACAGTGTCTTGCTGGGGTGACATAAAGCTGGCAAAAGCCTTGTAAAGCGTACCCTTGCCAGAGCTGGACAAGCTGCCTGCTCGCCTACTCTCCCTCGCTACTTGTCCCGCAGAACTGTCAGAAGGAAATACTGTTTCAGCTTGTGCACCAGGGCCTGCTGGTATTCATGCATTCTCACACTCCTTTCCTCTCCAGGGATGAGAGTGGAAAGATTTTGCTTGTACCGTGGGTCCAGGAGAGTGAACACCCAGTAATCGGTGCTGGAATAAATTCTTTGAACCCGAGGGTCACGGGATAGGCAGCCTAGCATGAAATCTGCCATATGCGCCAGAGTACCAACGCGTAAGAATTCACTCCCCTCACTGGCCTGACTGTCCATTTCCTCCTCCTCCAACTCCTCCAACTCCTCTTCTTCTGCCCATACACGCTGAACAATGAAGGACTCAACAATGGTCCCCTCTTGTGTCTCGCCAACATTCTCCTCCTCTTCCTCCTCATCCTCCTCCACCTCCACCTCCTCCGATATGCGCTGAGAAACAGACCTAAGGGTGCTTTGGCTATCAAAAAGGGAATCTTCTTCCCCCCCGTCTCTTGTGACGAGCGCAAAGCTTCCGACTTCATGCTGATCAGAGAGTTTTTCAACAGGCCAAGCAGCGGGATGGTGAGGCTGATGATGGCGGCATCGCCACTGACCATCTGTGTTGACTCCTCAAAGTTACTCAGCACCTGACAGATATCAGACATCCACGTCCACTCCTAATTGTAGACTTGAGGAAGCTGACTGACCTGACTACCAGTTCTGGTGGAAGTTGACATCTGGCAGTCTACAATCGCTCGGCGCTGCTGGTAAACTCTGGATAACATGGTCAGTGTTGAATTCCACCTCGTGGGCACGTCGCACAACAGTCGGAGAGCGGGCAGTTGGAGGCGGCGCTGCGCTGCCCAGAGAGTGGCAGCATCTGTGCTGGACTTCCTGAAATGCGCACAGATGCGGCGCACCTTCGTGAGCAAATCAGACAGATTGGGGTATGTCTTGAGGAAACGCTGAACTATGAGATTTAACACATGGGCCAGGCATGGCACATGTGTCAGTCTGCCGAGTTGCAGAGCCGCCACCAGGTTACGGCCGTTGTCACACACAACCATGCCTGGCTTCAGGTTCAGCGGTGCCAGCCAGAGATCAGTCTGCGCCGTGATGCCCTGTAATAGTTCTTGGCCGGTGTGCCTTTTATCGCCTAGGCTCAGCAGTTTGAGCACCGCCTGCTGTCGCTTAGCGACGGCACTGCTGCTGTGCCTAGAGCTACCGACTGATGGCGCCATGCCCACGGATGGTAGTTCGGAGGAGGAGGTGGAGGAGGGGTGGGAGGAGGAGGAGGCATAGTAGGCCTGAAACACCTGGACCGAGGTAGGCCCCGCAATCCTCGGCGTCGGCAGTATATGACCAGCCGCAGGGTCAGACTCGGTCCCAGCCTCCACCAAGTTAACCCAATGTGCCGTCAGCGATATATAGTGGCCCTGCCCGGCAGCACTTGTCCACGTGTCCATGGTCAGGTGGACCTTGTCAGAAACGGCGTTGGTCAGGGCACGGATGATGTTGTCTGACACGTGCTGGTGCAGGGCTGGGACGGCACATCGGGAAAAGTAGTGGCGGCTGGGGACCGAATACCGAGGGGCGGCCGCCGCCATGAGGTTGCGAAAGGCCTCGGTCTCTACTAGCCTATAGGGCAGCATCTCCAGGCTAAGCAATCTGGAGATGTGGACATTAAGGGCTTGGGCGTGCGGGTGGGTTGCACTATATTTGCGTTTCCGCTCCAGCGTCTGGGGTATGGAGAGCTGAACGCTGGTGGATGCTGTGGAGGATCGTGGAGGCGACGATGGGGTTTTTGTGGCAGGGTCCTGGGCAGGGGGCTGACTATCAGCTGACACAGGGGAAGGAGCAGTGGTGTGCACGGCCGGAGGTGAACGGGCTTGTTGCCACTGAGTGGGGTGTTTAGCATTCATATGCCTGCGCATACTGGTGGTAGTTAAGCTATTAGTGGTGGAACCCCTGCTGATCCTGGTTTGGCAAATGTTGCACACCACAGTCCGTCGGTCATCCGGTGTTTCCTTAAAGAACCTCCAGACTTCTGAAAATCTAGCCCTCGCCGCAGGAGCCCTCGCCACGGGAGCTTCACTAGTTGACACATTTGGCGCTGATGCACCAGGTCTGGCCCTGCCTCTCCGTCTGGCCCCACCACTGCCTCTTCCAACCTGTTCTGGTCGAGGACTCTCCTCCGTCTCAGAAGCACTGTGTTCACCCGGCCTATCAACCCAGCTTGGGTCTGTCACCTCATCATCCTCCGATCCCTCAGTCTGCTCCCCCCTCGGACTTCCTGCCCTGACAACAACTTCCCCACTGTCTGACAACCGTGTCTCCTCATCGTCGGACACCTCTTTACACACTTCTTCCACTACGTCAAGAAGGTCATCATCACCCACAGACTGCGACTGGTGGAAAACCTGGGCATCGGAAAATTGCTCAGCAGCAACCGGACAGGTGGTTTGTGACTGTGGGAAGGGTCCAGAAAACAGTTCCTCAGAGTATGCCGGTTCAAATGCCAAATTTTCCTGGGAGGGGGCAAACTGGGGGGGAGGAGGCTGAGGTGCAGGAGCTGGAGGAGTGCCGATTTCGGTGACATGGGTGGACTGCGTAGAAGACTGACTGGTGGACAAATTGCTCGAAGCATTGTCGGCAATCCACGACATCACCTGTTCGCACTGTTCTGGCCTCAACAGTGCTCTACCACGAGTCCCAGTAACTTCAGACATGAACCTAGGGAGTGTAGCTCTGCGGGGTTCCCCTGCTCCCTCATAAGCAGGTGGTGTCTCACCCCGCCCAGGACCACGGCCTCTGACCCCTGCAGTAGTTGGACGCCCACGTCCCCGCCCTCGTCCTCTACCCCTAGCCCTCGGGTTAAACATTTTGAAAATAAAAGTTATAACTTTAATTTTTTTTTAACTTTTTTTTGTGTTTTTTTGTGTTTTTTATTTTTTTTTGTGTGTTTTTTAGTTTTTAAAACCAAACGACGCTATCCTATTGCTATGGCTATTTTCTTGCCAAGTATGAAAGCACACTGCTATGCCAGATGAGATGACGCTGAGTTATTAAAAAAATAAACGTAAAATAAAAAAGGAAATGGCAGACTGTGCCTAATTGAAATCCAACCCCTAATAAATTTTCCCACTTCGGTCTTTGCGATGGATATGTGCGTCACTAAGCGCAAAACACAGCGGTCGCAACTCTCACTACAAATTGCTCACAATTTGCTAGTAGATGCACTGCAGCAAGGACAGCCACCAGCAGATCAACCAGAAATCAAATATATATAACGCTACTGTAGGCGTAAGTAAGCCGTTTGGATTCTCCTATGGCTATTTTCTAGCCAAGTATGAAAGCACACTGCTATGCCAGATGAGATGACGCTGAGTTATTAAAAAAATAAACGTAAAATAAAAAAGGAAATGGCAGACTGTGCCTAATTGAAATCCAACCCCTATTAAATTTTCCCACTTCGGTCTTTGCGATGGATATGTGCGTCACTAAGCGCAAAACACAGCGGTTGCAACTCTCACTACAAATTGCTCACAATTTGCTAGTAGATGCACTGCAGCAAGGACAGCCACCAGCAGATCAACCAGAAATCAAATATATATAACGCTACTGTAGGCGTAAGTAAGCCGTTTGGATTCTCCTATGGCTATTTTCTAGCCAAGTATGAAAGCGCACTGATGAGATGACGCTGAGTTATGAAAAAATAAACGTAAAATAAAAAGAAACTGCCAGACTGTGCCTAATTGAAATCAAACCCCTAATAAATTTTCCCACTTTGGTGTTTGAGGTGGATATGTGTGTCACTAAGAGCTAAACACAACGGTAGCAAGTCCCCCTGCAAATTCCTCACAATATGGTACTAGCTGCCAGCAAGCCCAGCCACAAGCAAACAAACAAAAAAAAAGTATAACGTTATTGTAGCCCTAAGAAGGGCTGTTGGGTTCTTGTTGAATCACTCCTGCCTAACACTATTCTAATAGAACACCCTAACGCTTTCCCTGACCAGCAGCAGCTCTCTCCCTAGCGGCATCCAGACACAGAATGATCCGAGCAGCGCGGGCAGCGGCTAGTCTATCCCAGGGTCACCTGATCTGGCCAGCCAACCACTGCTATCGACGTGTAAGGGTACCACGTCATGCTGGGTGGAGTGCAGAGTCTCCTGGCTTGTGATTGGCTCTGTTTCTGGCCGCCAAAAAGCAAAACGGCGGGAGCTGCCATTTTCTCGAGCGGGCGAAGTATTCGTCCGAGCAACGAGCAGTTTCGAGTACGCTAATGCTCGAACGAGCATCAAGCTCGGACGAGTATGTTCGCTCATCTCTACTTGTGAAGCCAGAGCACAGAAGGCTTCTGTAACACGCCCATAGCCTTTCAGACTCATTAGCATGCTTTTAAAAGTTGTTTTTAGAAATATAAGAAGATTACTACAGCCACGGTGCCTGGATCTATGACTGTCTAATTTATCATGCTCAATTCTTATGGTAGATTTCCTAGTTTCTGTGCAATATTTATTCTTACTGTATTAGTTTGCTTGACATTTGAGTGTGTTTTTAATCCGTCACCAGGGTCATCATTTTAGTGAGTGCAAAGGGTGTAGACCAGTACATAATTGTTGATTTTCCTTGATTAACACCAGGCATATTATATTAAAGGTTTTAATATAATGAAGTAGAGTTACTGAATGGAATAAATTGGAGCTTTTCTTCCTCGTGTCACAGTGTCACCTTATAGCCTTATTTTCAGAGAATGAAACAAAAAATTTCACCAACGTTTTCTTAGTCTTGGCTAGTGAACTTGGCTGAAAGAAACAGAGTACAAACTTTGCAACCTTTTTATGAACAAAATTTTAGACTTTCTTTTTTTAAAGTTGCACCCTCCACATCAGGCAAACTTAGAATAACAAGCACAGGTCCAATTTTACATTAGGGAATAACACCCATCACAAATTAGCCTAAGAAACAAGCAAAAAATGAAACAGCAAAACTAGTAAGAGAAAAGATACATTTCACGCATTGATTTTTATCATAATAGATATAACTGGTGCTGTAACATGGATTATCCTGATGGAACAGGGTTACAAAAAACCTGTCATAATGCAAAATTTGGGGACTTTTCTGTTACCCTCTTTTAGGTATTTTATATATCTTTTCATTTTGCTTTGAGGATGTGAGGTATAAACTGCACATTTATTTTCTGCTTAGCTCTTTCGCTTGTGCAATTAAAACATTCATAAGAATATGCAGCCACATTTCCCTTCTTCTTGTAGTATGGAGTTTCTGGACATTTGCAGGGAAAAAAGTATTTTTGAAAGATGAATAAAATGCCACTTTAAAAATACAGTCACTCCTGCGCTGGCTAGGAATATGAAGATGGTACTTGCAAGACTAAATACATTTGATAACAGCCTGATAAATGGAGTGTTTACCCATGCTTGGTACATTAACCCCTTAAGGACGCAGCCTGTTTGCAGGTTAAGGCTCGCAACTTTTTTTTGAAATTTGACCAGTGTCTCTTCCTGTGGTAATAACTTTTGAACACTGTTACTTATCAAAGCGATTCTGAGATTGTTTTTTCCCCACATGTTGTACTTCATTTTAGTGGTAAATTTTGGCTGATAAGTTTTGCGTTTATTTACAAAAAAAAGAAAAAAATGATGAATTTTTAGAAAAATTTGCCATTTTCGAAATTCAAAATCACCGCGTTTTCAGGCAGATAGATTTACCACCTAAATAACTTGCAGAATAACATTTCCCATTTGTCTACTTTTCATTTTCATAATTTTTGAAATGTTTGGATAATTTATTTTGACGTCACGCGGCCTACAAATCGAATAGCGATTTTCCGTATTTTCGGAATTGACTATTTTGGGGATAAATACTGTTTGAAATCAAATTTTACATATTTAGCAACAAAACCCCCTATATAACCAACCCATTTTCAAATCTGCACCCCACAAACTATCAGAAACAGCACTTACAAAAATTGTTAACCCCTTGAGATCTTCATAGTAATTGAATCAAAATGGCGGTGAAATTTAGAATGGTCAAATTTTGTCGGTTATACGTTCATTTAGCCCTAAAATTTACACATTTCCAAAAGATAAAAAGAGAAAACTCACCATAAAATTTGTTCTACAATTTCCCCTGAGTGCAGCGACCCCCCACATGTGGACATTACTTGTGTTATGGGGGCACAGCGAGGCGCAGAAGGGAAGGAGCACCATGCAGCTGCCAGGATTTTAGTTTTCTGGTTGCCCCCTTTTGAAGGCTATAAAATGTTCGCTTTTCCGTTATTTGGGCCATGTGACGGCATTTTTTTTGCGGGACGAGATGCTTTTTCCAGTGTTACCATTTTGGGGTTGGTATCACCTATTGTTGAAAATTTTGGAACTTTTTTTTTGAGGTCATGAGTAGAAAAGCATCAATTCTGTACTGGATTTTTTACTTTTTTTTTTTTCGTGTTCACCGTATAGCCTAATAATCCTGTTATCTTTATTCTATGGGTTGATACGATTACGGGGATACCAGACATGAATATTTTTTCTTATGTTTTACTAAATTTGCCAAATAAAACCCTAATGTGGGGAAAAATCTATCATTTTTGCATCGCTGTCTTCCAAGTGGCATAACATTGTTACGTTTTTGGCTACAGAGCTGGTTGATGGCTTGTTTTTTGCGGGACATGTTGTTCTTTGCAACAATATCATTCTGGAGAACATATGTTTTGTTGATCACTTTTTATTGCATTTTTAGTGTGATATAATAGGTAAAAATCATAATTTTTGGCGGGTTTTTGACGTTTTTTTTTTACGGAGTTCATCATATGGGTTCAATAGTTATTTAGTTTTATTCTACGGATTGTTACGGACGCGGTGATACTATATATGTGGGGTTTGTGTTATGATTTAGACTTTTTTGAGCGTTATATGTCTCTTTATATGTTTTGGGGCTTATGGGCATTTTTAGTGATTTATAAGGTAATTTTTTATTGAAAAACATTATTTTGTACATTTTTTACATGATCCACCATGGGATATGAACAAGCAATCATCTGATTGCTTGTTCTTGATAATACTCTGCAATACTAATGTATTGCAGGGTATTATCAGTGCCAGCCTATGCAGATGCATAGGCTGACACTTTGCCTTTAAGATGACGTCACAGACGCCATCTTAAAGGTAAACCCTCCAGGCTTCTCTGGGGTCCCGATCGGACCCCAGAGGAGCCAAAACAGCGATCGCCCCCCCCCGAAAACGGTGCGGGGGGGCCGATCGTGGGGTAAAGACCCCCAGAAGGCAAGTTAAATGCCGCGGTCGCGTTGACCGCGGCATTTAACGGGTTAAACACCCGCGATCGGAGCCCACTCCGACCGCGGGTGTTAGCCGGGGATGTCAGCGGTAAATCACCGCTGAAATCCCGCGGCTAACGATGCCGGTTCGGCTGCTATGCAGCGCTGAACCGGCATCGGCTCTGCGCCGTAGCTGTACTGCGCTGAGCGCTAATCGTCGGAAGCTGCGCAGTACAGCTACGGCGCGGAGCGCTAAGTGGTTAAAATGGGTAACAGCAGTAGTCTGAGTGTCTTTTGTCACGTTGGACATACATCTGTTGGTAGCTATGGTCCACGCCTTATTGCTTTTTTATGTAAGCATGTATACATATACTAGTGTCTGTGGTCTATTACCTCTTGCTATATTATATGTGCTTTTGTGACTTTATGTTACTTATTATCTGTACTACTCTTTTGATAATTTAATTTATCAGGACCTACTACCTGGCATGCATTATGTATCTCGTGATGCATTTATCTTTTATTTTTTTATATACTTTTTATGTCTTTTGATATGTAATAAAGATTATCACTTTTCCATTACTCATTTTGTATCCTTGTGTTTCTTTTCCTCTTTTGCTTCTTCTTTTGGTATTTTATATACTACAGGGGGCTGGCAGGCTATATACTACAGGGGCTGCAGGCTATATACTAAAGGGACTGGCATGCTATATACTACAGGGGCTGGCAGTCTATATACTACAAGGGGCTGGATATATACTACTGGGGGCTGGCAGGCTATATACTAGAAGGGCTGACAGGCTATATGCTAAAGGGGCTGGCAGGCTATATACTACAGGGGCAGGCAGGCTATATACTACAGGGGCAGGCAGGCTATATACTACAGGGGATGGCTGTGACCAATGAATTTCCCACCCCTGGTTTATACTCGACTCAATAGGTTTTCCCAGTTTTTTGTGTTATACTTAGGTACCTTGGCTTAAACTCGGGTCGGGTTATACTTGAGTGTATACAGTAATGCCTTGAACTATAATTTAAATAAATTAACTTAATCTCTAGGAAGGAATGCCTCCACTTTAAGAGATATTCATAACAGAATTGTTTTTCAATATGAGCAACCATGGTAAAAGTACTGAAAATATCTACGTGAACAGGTTCACAAACATAAAATAAAACCAATAAGTTATGTTATATTGCTCCTAGGATAGGGAATGGTTTTGGAAATAAAATAGTTAACATAAAATTAATGCTATAATTATATTACAGATGCCACATGTAGTGGAGTTATGGAAGTATGGTCATTAGTGAATAGAAATCTGAATTGTATTCTAATCCTCATTTAAAATATATTTTTCTTTGGCTTTTACAGTAAACGCAGCAACTTTCTGCTTTTAATTACCGGTAAGGTCTTGTGTTCTGATTAACCATATACCTCTCCACAGAAATCACAGGTTCAGAAGTTTGTCAGCCTTTAATAGTCATGAATATGCTTACTTCATGGAAGTGAAACTCTCAGCCGCTTTGATTTGTTTAGCTGTATTATATAACCAAGTGCATTAGACTGTAATAGTATAATCTAAATAAAGGAAGTTGTAACACTAAAGATTTTACACAGTACTTATTGTTTTGACTCAACAATGCATTTCAAGGCAAAATAAAATGTATGAATTAAAAATTATCGTATGACCTGATCGTATGATCGTATGATAATGGCTAAGCATTGATTAATGAAATAATGTGATCCTGTGCGCGTATTTGTTGGAAGGATTTTTTTTTACATGTATTGATAGTTACTGTACACTTGTTCTGTACTATATATGATTGTAATTTGTTATCAAGTATAGGTCAGAAATTGGCTGACCTACAGTGCTAGATATAGGTCACATATCAGAAATCCCCAAAATCACAAATCTTAAATTATATTAAACTAATCCAATCCACAAAATTAGTAAAAACATTAAAAAATCACATAGGGCATGGGGCAGCCAGTAAGTGCCATAAACCACATCCACTTTTCTTGTACAGGATATCATAAGCTGCACACTGTCTTCTCTTGTCTCTTGTGTCCATAATTGTTAATGGTGTTATGGATATGATTTGATTTTTTTAGCAGAGTTATTCAAAAATAGGTGATTTTTTCCTACCATGGAGACATAATGCATCTTCCCTGACCCGGGTGAAGCAAATCTTGTATCTTTTTCAAACCACCAGGAAAGTAGATGCATATATATCTCTCATGTGACATGTTACTGTTTATTCTATCCTACCACTGGATAGGCAAAAATTTGACCAAGTAAGGATAAGCCAAAACTAATCAAAACTAAGTATATTGCCTGGGGGGGGGCTACCTTCTCTTTAAATTTGGTAAGTACTTATGTAGTTCAAAAATAAATGAGAAGAGAATTTTACATAGAGACTGTTGGTATATATGTGGTTCTTTCTTACATGCAGATCTTTGTAATTTTCTGATTTGGAGCAGTAGATCACTGTATTATGAGTGGCACAGGTTTTCATTTGCAATGGTAAAAAGTTTAATGGAGAACATTTTTGGAAGACAACACATCTATATTCAGTTCATGTTCAACACATATTGTATACAGAATGATCCCTAACCTCAAGCTACTGGCATTTTGTTTTTCCCTTGGGATGACCCTTGGTTAAATTGTTTCTACTTTTCTAGTTGTTTCATGACTTTATCCAAAGGTAGGGTCACTACTTCCAACAGGTCATTTTTTGTCCCCATTTCATTTCTTTGTGAAGTTCACTCATTGTGAAGTTGAAAGATTTCTGGGATAGCTTACGGTATATACTTTTAGAATTTACTTGTACTAAACTGCATTCTTTATTTTCTTCAGACAATTTTACTTCCTATTTCTATTTAAGAAAAACATCCTTGTAGTCAATAATGCAAATATTATATTTTATGTTCAGCTATCTCAGCTCCCATGTCAAGTTTATTTTTTTTTAAATTTGCCTAATTCCTATTTGTATTCAAAATAGAAAATACATATCAAAAATAATATTCTGACATTTGTAACAGATGTGTCAAAACATTAAATCTAGAGATTCACTATTTGTTTGGAGCCCAGAAAATGAATTTCTGCTGATTTCTTTTCTTAACTGTTATAGACTGTAATGTTGTTGTTTTGTTTTATATCTCACGTTCAATCTCAACAACAACAAAAAAAATCTCCTAACAAAAAAACTCATGTTAATACTTTTATATGTGTTTACAGACATTCCAACTTCCAGTGAGGCTGCTCTGGCAAAACAAGAGACTTGTATTTGGATTATAAGATGGGCCATGTGAGGAAACAACTCAAAGTTGCTATGATCTTTACCCTAAAATGGCTCACCCCTTGTCAGCCCATTGGTCAGTATAAAAAATAGTGCATTTCAGAAGACTAATAATTAAAAAAAATTCAAAATTCAAAATCTGCATTACTTTTTCCACCAGTTGTGCTGAGGATAAGGATAAAATACTGATTGTGACTGATATATTGAGACTTTAATTTGTAGGGGCAGGAGGATCCTTAAAGGGATATTCCCATTTTAGCAAATTAATGTTATAGTTTTTATCATGAAAAGTTATACAATTTTTGAATATACTTTCTGCATCAATTCTATATCTGGTTTTCTAGATCTCTGCTTGCTGTCATTCTATAGAAAGCTTCTATGTTTATTTCGGTGGACAGAAATCTGACCATGGTCACAGAGGTGTGTGGTTCATTAGTATCACAGAAAGCAATCAGAGTTGTGTGTTGTAATGAGTCGCGCACCTGTGTGACCATGGACAGATTTCTATCCACTGGAAATAATAGAAATCTGTCCATGGTCACACAGGTGCGCGACTCGTTACAACACACAACTCTGATTGCTTTCTGTGATACTAATGAACCACACACCTGTGTGACCATGGTCAGATTTCTGTCCACCGAAATAAACATAGAAGCTTTCTATAGAATGACAGCAAGCAGAGATCTAGAAAACCCTTAGGAATTAAAACAGTATGTATATTTGAAAACTGTATAACTTTTTATTATACAAAAACATATATTTGCTTAAATGGCCATTTATAGAATTTTATTATCCTCAGGTATGTATCTTTAAGGGAAAAGAAATGCTATTTGTAGCACATCTGTGACTGTTCTTCTTAATAAACAGATGGAAAAGTTATTAAAAATGAAAGTAGAATTTTTTTAGTGATGGCAGAAAAAATGTCATTTTTTATTTTTTCAATTAGTTCATGTTTACAAACATCAAAATTTATAAGAGACTTATTTTGGATAAAAGATTGTGGTGTATCTGAGTAGTGATATGGACAATAATAATAACAATGTATAGATGAGAGGACATAGATCTTGGATTCAGCATCCTCCATTCTGCAGTTCTGACAAATATGGACATGTTGCTTGATGCCAATCAGGCAGCTTTATGCCCCTAGCAACTAGGCATGGATGTGATTGGCTAGGTGGACACACCCAGCCAATTACAGCACTGTGTAGTTGCCAAGGGCATAAAGCTGCCTGATTGGCATGCTTTGCAACCCACCAAGCAACCTGTCTGTGGTAGACAGAGCTGCTGAATGGAAAACACCAAAGCTAAAGTTCAGGTCCGCTTATCTCTATTCATATGTACCAGACTTGTTTTTAATAAAAATTTGAGATAGTCACATAAATGTCTGCAAAAAAAACTCACATGTGTGAATATTGCATGAAAAAGTCTCAATTTCTATCATATGTTATTGAAATTGCAACTTTTTGATCATTATATGCAGCACTTACCACTTTATTAAAAAGTCATTGGGCTCAGGAGCAAGGAAAACCAGGACAGACAAATTTACTATATTCTCCAGTCAGAAGCTGGCACAGGCTGATGTAGATTTAATTTGCGGTATGTGCATGGTGTAACAGATGGTGACAAAATGGGAACAATTGAGAATTCTCCTGTGTAATTTGCTTTTATAGACACTTTTATAGACATTGATGAAAAAAAATTACAATATATGTAGTGGGCCATTTTTATTTAATACTATTGCATAATATGAGGATAAAATAGCAGTTACAATATATAAGAAATAGCCGATATATTGGCTAAATGTATTGCGTGTGTAATATTTTTTTTTAACAAGAGAGGACAGAACAACATCAGATGGACTGGAATTAAATAACTTTCTTTGATCATAAATTTTGTAGGCTCTGCAGACAGGAAACTTTAATAAGGAACTTTCATTGTGATAGTTGTATCATGCTCTGAGGAGTGGATTACTAACCCTTTGTAGGTGCCTCTAGGAAGCATGTGTCACATTCACGCAGACACTACAGCACTCTAGGACAGGCTAGTTTAAAAGAATCATAGCCTGACTCTTTACCGAGCTATAAATAAGCTAAGTCTGCACTGATAAATCAGGAAAAACCAATATGTGCAATAACCAGCATCATCAAGAAATGTCTGCGGGATTTATACCTAGCAATAAAAAGACTTCAGATACAAACTTGATCTTGTTTACTATAAAGTCTTGCCTATGAAACTGGCCCAATATTATTTCAATCTCACCTGATACAGATAGGCTTTTGTAACCGCTGGAGTCGGCATCTTGTTATGATTAAATTCTCTATATATTTACAGGAGACTGTGCATTTAGCCAATCTTAAATTTATAGTTTAAAGGTACACTCCAAGTGGAGGGTCACTTTACATATAAGGTCAGTGCTATATAGATAGGTCCAGCCCTGGGATTTTCAATATTCTTAGGATGTTAGTAGCTAAATACTGCTAATGAAATTATGAAGCTAATTGGGGGAATAAATGTTCACGTAACTGAATTCTGTTTCCACATCAGCAGAAGTGGTCATATAAACCTTCGATGGTGAGTACAGTTATTGCTATGAAGCAGGTGGAGAGAGAATGGCAACAGAAGTAAGACAACATGTTTCCTGACATGTCTTCTTTTCTTTTATATTACTGAATGAATAAGAGACTTTCCCCATTGCCCTGTCTGTAGAAGGGCACAAAGATTGGTTTGTTCACTGAAGTCACACTGGATCACCTCTGACAGCTCTCCGCCCTCCAGGCAGAGTGATTTTAGCTGCCACCACTCGTCATATATAGGGCTGACAAGACACATTGCATAGATTATGCCCGAATACAATATAATTCTAACGTACCCCATTGCCCCCTGCCTATGATGACAAGATGAAGGCTAGGAGTATGCTAATTGCATTTTATAACTCAGGATGTTTATGACCACTATATGCCTCAGAATCTTTATATTTTGACCAGACTGTGGATTAATAAAATTTAAACTGACCTGTTCATGTGGTATATCAGTGCTCCCAATTTACCTTGTTGTACCCACCTATGAACAGATTTTTAGAGCATCCATATTATATCACAACTCAGGATAATGTTAGTGATACAACATATTTTTAATGCAGATCTAATAAATGATGGTGTTTTAACTCACACATAAATACTGCCTACTTTACATTTTGTTTGCTTAACCAGTATAGGTCCTCTAACAAGTGACCATATAACTCTAGATCACTTTTGATGGGTAATTACTTTGAAAAGGCAATATTCCTGTGTCTTCCTGTGCTACTGTGTGTTCCTGCGTTCCTGTTCCCGTGCTCCTGTGTGTTGCAGTCCGTTCGTGTGTTCCCAGTTCCCTTCTGTCTGGACCTCCCGTTGTTGACCCCGGATTGGACTTGACCTTCTGGTATCTCTGCCACCTGCCCTGACCCTGTGCCTGAACCTGACTATAAGACTATTTCCTACAAAGATTCCTTGACCTTGACTGCCACCGCGGACTAGTCGCACCTGTGGAACGACCTGGTGGTACTCCGCCGCAGCAAAACTATCCCGCTTTGCAGCGGGCTCTAGTGAGGGCCAGCTGCCACTTAGATTCTGGTCCCAGGTGTCGGCTAGTACCCTTTACCAGTGGTCCAGAGGATCCACTGATCCCGAATCCTGAAATCAGTACTATGTGCCAGTTATTATTTTATCTCTGTTTATGGTAGTCTTATGTTTCTTACGAATAAATAACTGAATTCGAGGATGATCACATTTTATCCAAAAATATTAGCCAAAAATGTATTTTGTGTACAGTATATGGAGCAGTCAATAAATATAAGATGATATAATGTGGATGTATACTAGTGCTTAGATTGCATCCTAACAAGTGTAATACCGGACTCCAGAATATATACAAGTTTCTTTTACTTAATAAATTTAATTAAAGTTAAGATGTTTTCCACAGTGTTCTTGTATTTCTCTGATCCAGTACTCACCTGGCATTCATTTATATAAGTTATACTGTCGGGAGTGTACGTGGGAAGCACTCAGCATCTCCACAGAGTTTAGGCAAGCATAAATATTATGTAATCTATAGCACTGTGGTTCACATAATAGGGTTCAGAGTTTGATTAAAATAACTTCATCTTGATGTTTCATTTGGTTGTCAATATTGTTACCCCTGGGTTTATCATCGGAGCACATATGCTGCATTATCCTGTTCTGCATTTCATTTATTTTGGAACTCAGTGAACAGATTATAATTTAAACGCTTTTAATGGCTAAAATAATTTTAAGAATGTTAATATTTATATTTCAAAAATAAAACCTTACAACTTTTACAATAAATGAGTTTAGCAGAGAAGAATCGCATGCCGCACCAGGTGTGGATAAAACCATGAAACCTTTTATTCCAAAAAACTTCTTAAAATCACAGGGAAGATATAGGTGAAACACAGTGAAGCATCCTGATCGACAGAGAGTAAAAATGCTGACAAATGGCCATACAATAAATGACATACTGTAGTATGGCAGTATATGATAGGATCGTGCAGACAACCTAGGGTTAAAGTACCCTAGGGAGTCTGAAAAATAGTAAAAATAAAAATAAACAAAAGTAAAATAAAATTATAATAAAAAACCCTAAAAACTCAAATCACCCCCCTTTCCCTAGAACTGATATAAATATAAATAAACAGTAAAAATCATAAACACATTAGGTATCGCCGCATCCGAAAATGCCCAATCTATCAAAATATGATAACGGTTTTTCACTGCGTTTAATCTCGTAACGGAAAATCGCGCCGAAAGTCGAAAATGGCACTTTTTTGTCATTTAAAAAAAAAAAATTCTATAAAAAGTGATCACAAGGTCGAACAGTCCTAAAATTGATAACATTGTAAACGTCATCAAAATCCGCAAAAAATGACACCACCCACAGCTCAGTACACCAAAGTAAAAAAAAGTTATTAGCGCCAGAAGATGGCAAAATCCACAAAAAAAATTTTGTACAGGAGGTTTTAATTTTTTTAAATGTATGAAAACATTATAAAACCTATATAAATTTGGTATTCCCGTAATTGCACCGACCCAAAGAATTTAGTAGACATGTCATTTGGGGCGCACAGTGAAATCCATAAGATCCAAGCCCACAAGAAAACGGCACAAATGCGTTTTTTTACCAATTTCGCATTTGGAATTTTTTTCCCGCTTCCCAGTACATGGCATGGAATAATAAATACCATCTCTATGAAGTGTAATTTGTTATGTAAAACAAGTTGTAAAACAAGTTGTCACACAGCTCTGGACATGGAAAAATAAAAAAGTAATGGACTTTTGATCATGGGGAGTGAAAAATGAAAATGAAAAAACAAAAAAGGGCCAGGTCCTGAAAGGGTTAAGAGCTGAAATTCAGCTAGCATGGGGTTAACTTCTGTATCCTGCAGCTATTGGCCAGGAAAAGCTCTTAACTTTGTGGATATTGAAATTCCAGATCCTCTTGATGGTAGGGTTGGGGTCTGGGGGCCATGTTGGTGGTGAGTGTTACTGTAGGCAGCTGCGGGTCAAGTACCGGCAGTGAAGTTCTGGCGTCCTGTGCTTCTCCCAAAGCAGGCAGGTAGCAGAGAGAGCTGAGTCAGATCAGGGTTTTGGCACCTGGTAGCACGAAACCCGTCCGATGCACCTCCTCATGCCGCCATTCCCAAGCCACAACCTCAGCTATAGCATTTCATGCATACGATTGAAATCTTTTGCAGATGTCCATAGCTGTAAGAAAAATACATTTTAAGCAGCAGTCTATTATTTACAGCATTAGTCAGCTTAGTACTTATATACGCTGCATTGCATGAAAAGTAAATGTTTCTTGCAGTGCGGCACACTAAATAACAAAAGAGTTGTACAATTTACATATCAACTGAAAAGCTTTTAAAGTTGTCACATTTTGTACCAGCAATGGAATGCTAAAATAATAGGTAAATCATAATGATAAGAACCACAGCAAGGTATACATTTTCTTTGCCAAAGATTGATTTAAAATGCATTATTTTGCATTTACTGTAGAAATTGTTTTATGCAATGCAGTGGCGGATAATATGAACAAACCAATCTAATGCAGTAGGCAAAAGTAACCCAGCATGTTATAACTTTAAACGTAATGTTTTTAGTCAAGGTGACAGGATTTGGGGTGCAAAAATTAATCTCTAATGCAGATTTCATCAAAACATGGCAATCAGTGGGAAGGATGAAAAGAGTATTATTCTTATTACACTTCTTAATAGTTCCTTATATCTGTAATAAGTTAATGTAATATGACCATATGCAGCAGATACAGTGGCTGTCAGCCAAATGCTCATGTGTCAAAAACTCCCATAAATAGGCACAATTAGATTCTTCTTTTTGTCGCTGCCAGACATTAAAAAACAATTGGGTTTTCCTGCCTACATCAGGCAGACCATCAGCCAAATAAGTCAATATTGGCAAGTTTCGATAACTTTAACAAGGTTTTCCGGCTAAACAGAAGAACCCCATGACATCTGGAGTCGGAGACAAGAAAAAAATATTACCCACTAATACATGGTGCCATCCCCAATAAGCAAAGACTCACCTGGTACATATTCTTTTAAAATATATGAGAAGATGGGAAAACTGTTGAGGAGGCTTTTAAAACTGTGATAGTTAGCTGAAAGATTTTAGAGCACATTAATCTGCATATACACACTTTGTATGAGGCATAGCCTTTATCTCAACTTACTAATTACATGTAGAGACTGCAAAAATGCTTTTACAGACAGCAGGTCTACTTTTGTAGCTTTATGCAATTAGTGTCATTCTCTAGGCCTCATTTATACCTATTTATATATTCCTCAAAAAGCATAACACAATTTTTCTCTCTCTCTATCTGTACAACATTGACAGCATTTCATGGCCTACAGAGTATAACAATCACCTGAAATTAGTCTAAATTGAACAGCAGCAAATCTCAACTAAAAGCTGGTAGCACTGTGGTAGACATACAGTACATGCTGATATGATTACAGTGTGACTCATTATCTGACAGTACTTTTCTATCAAAAAGAAATTGATGGAAAATGTTTGGCTTGGAGCAGGTGCAGTCTACCGTAAAACTATAAAACACAATACAGTCGAAAGAAAAAAGGCACTTTCTTCTTTGTAACAGTCTTCACTATGTCGTCTTTCCTAAACGTGACTTAGAAGAAAGTTACATCACCCAACATCACCCCTGATTTCTCAATTAGAAAAGACTTCTTAAGTGGTTTTATTCATTTGTTCACGGGACAAAGACATTTACATTCTGACAGCAGTTGTCCATGTCGTACTGGCAGTGCAATTCATTTTGTGCACTTCTCCCATCCCCAGTCATTAATGACATTAGATTGCGGTGAATGACAGAAACTGAACAGTGAATTGTATGATAAATATAACAATTTAGGTAACGTACTGTGATGCTAGAATGAATAAGAAAGGGAGTCTACATTCATGATAATTCAGATTGGGGCGACACAGGATGTAGTGGAAGAAGGTTATCTAAATCACAGTAGAAGTATGTTGGATGAGGTTTTTGACCCACAGCATGTCCATTATTCCAGTGGGTCCCACTTGTGTCTTTTAACTTTTCCATTGTAGAGACTTTAGCAGATTTGCCAAATTCATGATTTGACATTGTAGAACTCAGAACAGCAGCTGCTTTCGGAGTCCATGAATTTGATGATCAAATCTAGTGAAAGATTTTTGGGCGACATTTATCAAGCGCTCACTCCAGAATCTTGACTTTAAAATGTCACAATATACGGCCTTCGGTCATGTTGAGTTTACTTGCACAACGCATTTTGTGATATTTAAAACATTTTTACCCCATAAAGTGGGTTAAACAGTGAGCTTGGTGAGCCTTTTTAGCCACTTCTGTCAATTTCTACATCTTGATCAGCAGGATAGAGTGAATAAAGTATATCATAGAAAGTGAAGTAATGACTCAGAATAGACTGGCACCAAATGTATCAAACATTTCAGAACTTTGTCATATCTTAAGGGGGTATTCAAGTGGGCCCTTAAGATATAAGCTAATATGTAATTAGTTGTTATTTAAAATTTTGCTCCCCTGAGCAGAAATATGCTGTTGACATAGACTGTAATGAAGAATTAAAATGCTACTGGCCCTTTAATCAGTCCGTTAATTTCCTTCGCATGGCCCGTTGTGGAGCGAAAACAGGACAGAAGATGGCAGCTGGTCACATGTCCACATCACATGTCCTGCACCTGCCTGGGCAGGTCATGTGATCACCACTACTTTTAGCTGTAGTCGGTTGGTTGCAGTGCATCCAGTATGGCCAGTGTTTTGGTAATGGCAGTTACACATCATTGCTATGGTAACAGAGCAAGAAAACCTGTTAGATCATCACCGGGAGTAGAGCATAAGAGGTAGGAGTTACTGAGAACTAAAGGATCTTGGGACTTGTAGTTTCCAGTTTCAGCCATCTTGGTGATAACTCTGCATACTTTAGAGAGGCCATACAATTTTGTGAATCAAATTATTTAAGCTCCATTTTGTGACTAATGACACTGAGTTTTGTTACATTCATTTATTCATAGCATCATGGGTTTTTGTATCAGACGTTCATATTCCCGGAATGCCCCTTTAAGTCCTTTACCTACTGTTTCTTTAGATTATCTCCTATTTTTATTCTCTGAAATAGGAAAGAAGAGAAAATAGAGTTCATCCCACCAATGCAAAGATACAAGAAAATGGGCAAAATCTAAAATAATATAATAAAAAATTATATATAGAAAATTAAATTCAATGATGCAGAATACAAGACTCTATTTTTGGTGGCCTGTACTATGAGCAAAGACACTATTTATTGTTATATTATTTGCAATTTTTTTCTCTGTATCTGTTTTTAAAACATGACTTGTAAGGCAGCCCCCTTTAACATCAAGCATGACTTTGTCAGAAAAGCTAATGACGTGATACAGGATAATTTCCAAATAAAATGGTTTATTTTATCATTTTAATTTAGAGCCTCTGCAAATGATTGCCAATCCAGAAGAAATTGCCAAATCACTGTAAGATTTAAATGTGCTTATAATCTGAATCTTGCCATCTTTTCTAGCAATACATTAGGGCCCTTTGTATGGTGTTTATTAAATGCAGAAACACAGAAAAATAAATACCGTATATTCCGGCGTATAAGACGACTTTTGAAGACAGAAAAATCTTCTGTCTTCTCTGGGGTCGTCTTATACGCCGGTAATCGCGACCGCCCGCCGTGTATTCACGGCGGCGGTCGGGTCCCGGTGCATGGAGAGGGCTCACGGGCTGAGCCCTCTCCATAGCCGGTAAGTCTTTGCTGCATATTGCAGCAGAGGCTTACCGGTAACACCCGCGATCGGTGCTAGCACCGATTGCGGGTGTTTTCACAGCGTGGGCTGCCGGCAAAGCTGCCGGCAGCCTCAAAAAGATAGCGGCGCATGGTAGCCTTCCGAAGACCCGAGGCTATTTCGTTTTAACCCCTTCATTACAATGTGCTGATAGCACATTGTAATGAATGAGGAAAATCCCCATATACTGCCATACTGTAGTATGGCAGTATATGATAGGATCGATCAGACAACCTAGGGTTAAAGTACCCTAGGGAGTCTGAAAAATAGTATAAATAAAAATAAAAAAAAGTTAAAAAAAAATAATAATAAAAAAACCTAAATTATCAAATCACCCCAATTTCCCTAGAACTGACATAAATATAAATAAACAGTAAAAATCATAAACACATTAGGTATTGACGCGTCCAAAAATGCCCGATCTATCAAAATATGATAACGGTTTTTCAATGCGTTTAACCCCGTAACGGAAAATAGCGCCCAAAGTCGAAAATGGCACTTTTTTGCCATTTTGAAAAATATAAAAAAATCTTTAAAAAGTGAACAAACGGTCGTATAGTCCTAAAAATGATATCATTGAAAATATTATCAAATTTCGCAAAAAATGACACCACCCACAGCTCTGTACACCACAGTATAAAAAAGTTATTAGCGCCAGATTTGGCAAAATCAAAAAAATTATTTTTGTACAGGAGGTTTTCATTTTTGTAAATGTATGAAAACATTATAAAACCTATACAAATTTGGTATCCCCTTAATCGTACCGACCCATAGAATAAAGTAGACCTGTCATTTGGGGCGCTCAGTGAAAGACGTAATATCCAAGCCCACAAGAAAATGGCGCTAATGCGTTTTTTCACCATTTTCATTGCATTTGGAATTTTTTTCCCGCTTCTGAGTACATGGCATGGAATATTTAATAAAATAAAAGTTTAAGGTACAGTATGGTAACATTTACAGTAAAATGGATGATGGTAATGATGTTGTTGTATGGCTTATGTTTATGAGCGACAGTTTTCCTGCTATATACCTGCATGTCATAAGAATTTAAATTAAAAAAAGGACCATGTTAAATTCAAATCTGTTTTTTTTTTAATTTTTACCGGTGTTTTGTATGCATTGGAAAAGGGGTAGTCTTATACGGCGAATATATCTTAAACTCTATATTTTAAACAGGAAAGTAGGGGGGTCGTCTTATACACCAGGTCGTCTTATACGTCGGAATATACGGTAGATACGTGATTATTAAAATTATCAAAAAATTGCTAATTATATTTTGCATCAGACTTTGCCTATTCATTTTTTGAAAGCCCGTGTGAGGTCAAAATAGCCCCTTTGCCCTTTGATAATTAACATAGGGATGTAGTTTCCAAAATGTACACCCTCATTGGAGGTTTCCAATGTGCCCTAGGGGCTCTGCATTTCTGAAAGAGCACCTGAAATCTATTCCAGCAAAGTCGTCCTACCAAAAGTAAAGTTGTAAACTTTCCCTTTACAGACCCGTTATTCAGGAACAATTGTGTAGCAAACTTTGGTGCTGCATTGTCTCCAGTACCATATGAAAAATAAAACATGGGGATAAAACCTAATTTTTATTATTTTTCACAAACTAGTTAACGTCACTATACCACTTGAACAATTCTTTAGGTGGTGTAGTAATGAGGGTCACTTATTTGGGGTTTCCACTGTTTTGATACATCATGGGTTTTCTAAATTTGTCAAGACAGCCAAAACTTATTTAGCCTAATCTGCCCTCTAAAAAAGAAAATAGCGCTCTTTACATTTATCGGCAACATGTACCCATTTCACTTAGGGAGAAATTGCCTAAAAAATTAGGTGTACTTTCTGCTTTGACTCTGTGCAGAAATGTAGGGGTTTTTTTTTTTTTTCCTTTAAATAAGTACCGTATTTTTTACACTATAAGGTGTACAAGATTAAAAGGTGCACCTTCAATAAATGCCTGCTAAAACGTCTAGGTTCATATATAAGGAGCACCTGATTATAAGGATGAATGACCAGCAGGTGGCAGACCTGTGCACAGCTCAAAGCAGCTGTTGTCTGTAAGTGCGGTTCATATATAAGGTGCACTGGACTATAAGGCGCACCTTTAATCTAATTCTGTAGCCATATCAACGATACATTTGTGGGATAAAAATGCTCGCTTTACCATTTGGTTCATTTTTTGTGGGGTGCAATTTGCTAAATTATGTCACTTGGGGGTATTCCGATGTTCACAGATCTCAGGGGCTCCCCAATGCATTCTGGCCCCTGAAAACTGTCTAATCAAAATTTTGCACTCTTTCCATTAACAGACACATGTGAGACTTTGGTATGCTCATGAGGCATTGCTTTACAAACTTGTGAATGTGCAAGTTTTAGGGTTAAATGATTGTATTCAATAAAAATGTATGTTTTTCCAAATTTCATCTCCATTCATTTTAGCTGTTGTGCAACACTGTAAGAGTTAATAGACTTCCTAAAGCTGTTTTTAATATTTGTAGGGGTAGATTTTCTAATTTATGGAGGTCTTTCAAAGTTACCTTATATACTCGAGTATAAGCCTAGTTTTTCAGCACAAAAAATGTGCTGAAAAACCCAAACTCGGCTTATACTCGAGTAAAAAAAATAAATAAATCAAAACTCGCCTTTCTGGCAGCACCGGTAGATCTTCTGTGCGATCCATCCGGTATTGTTGTGCTGCACGACGGGGAAGGGGGGGGGCTATATACACTGGGGCAGTGGCTGGCAGGCTATATACACTGGGGCAGGGGCTGGCAGGCTATATACACTGGGGCAGGGGCTGGCAGGCTATATACACTGGGGCAGGGGCTGGTTGGCTACATACTGGAGAGGCTGTGACCAATGCATTTCCCACCCTCGGCTTATACTCGAGTCAATAGGTTTTTCCAGTTTTTTGTGGTAAAATTAGGGGCCTCGGCTTATACTCGGGTCGGCTTATACTCGAGTATATACGGTACTTTTAAAGTCACTTGAAATCTGAGTAGTTTTTGGAAAAGGAAAAAATTGTAGAGTGACACTGCCCTGTTATCTGCCTGCTGCATGACTCATAGCAGGGGGCGCACCTAACTGCCTGCATAGATCTGTGCTAGCAACAGTAGAAACTTGCTCAGTTAGAAAGTGCAGAAGCTGTACTTTCACAAAAAATACACCACAAACAATAAAAAAATTAATAAATAAAGTAAATTTTATTTTTTAGATCCATACTTTAAAATAAAAACAAAGTTTTTCAAAAGTTTAGTTATGCAAAAATACTTATTTTCTGATTAGTAGTTTTTTTTAAACATTTTTATATTTTTTTTTCACATGTATTTTCACATGTAGCAGATAGAGCTTATTTTTGATTTTTTAACGCTTTGACCGAGGGTCAATTTTTAAAATTCCTTTTTGCACTTCTATAAATGACCATATCTTTGAAATCGCTTTACATGTCATAACAATTTTTTTATGACATCTGAGATGTCTTGAAATGTTGAAATGTTTCTAGTTGCCAAGGTTCCGGAGATATGACTGTTAAAAGGGGGAAACTTTCTTGACTAGAGGTCGCATTAATGCTTGTATAAGCATTGTGGACGCTTGCACAGGCAGTTTTACACTTCAATTTTACACTTGACCTTCTACAGTGGCCGTGAGCACCAGCAGCAAATAACCTGTCTAGTTGGCATTGTATGTGCTCCGGCACACATTGACAGAAATGGGTTGTCACACTGTCACACAGTTCCCTCGCACAGCAACCTCTGAATACATTGCTCATACCGATCGCTGTGTTTGCAAGGAGATCCCATGACATTACTGATGATGCCACAGGGATTTCTGGGGAAGAGGGGGTAAGATGCATGCAGAGAAGGTATGATTTGCACCTCTCTGCTCTCTGTTGTGTTACATATCACTGACAACACTAATCCAATGGGTTGATACCATTAGATCGCTGTTATGTGATATGTATAGGAACAGCAGGAAACACATATATAATGTGTTCCCAGCTAGCTGTTGCCCCAGCTAAAAAAATCTAATTAAAAAGTTTAATTTTAAAAGTAAAAAAGGTAAGTTACCCTCCCCCCTTAAAAAAAAAAAAGTTGCAGAATTTTAGAACACAATAACCAGTCAGTCTGATCTAGGGATTATCAAAAAGAGTCACAGATTGAACTGTGGGGTCCGCAGTGTCGGTGGTGTCAGCCATTGTCTCGTCTGTGGTTGGTGGTGTCAGCCATAGTCTGATCTGAGGTTGTTGGCAGTGTAAGCCATAGTCTGCTCTTGGGGACTTTACTCTACTGGAAAAAATGTTAGTGTGACTTTTGCCAGCCACATGGCAGTTGAAAGTGGCAAATATTTGCAAATGTTTGTTATAAATACAGAATATTTGCCGTCGGCATGTTCCCAGGGGAGTGTGCACAGTGCCTCATGGTGTATACACAGTACTGTGAATGTACCTCATAGTAGGCTATGGGGCCATGAGTTAGTTACAGTTTTTGTGGCTAACTCATGGTCAATGCACACAATGGGGCACATGTATCATAAGTCTGCTATTGTCTGTCTGTTTTTTGGGGGATTTTACTTGGCTTTTTTGCTAGTCAGATCTAACCTACAGGTTTTCCTTACTGATACATTTGGTCTTTAGTGACTTTGTAACATTTTAAAATAAAAGTCTTGAGAAATCTCCAAAAGTCGCAATCAGTTCCAAGCTAAATTCTACGCCTGGTCAGAGGAAGTCGTAGATTTGGAGCAAAAAATTGCAACTTTTTAAAAAAGTCGCAACTTTCACATCTAGATTGAGGTGCAGAAAACTAGACAATGGTGAACTTTGAAGGGAGACTGTTTTAGGTGCAAAAACCCATGAAAAGTCTCAAAAATTTAAGAAAAAGGCAAGCCAAAAATTTGATAAATGCACCCCTATGAGGCCTTAGTGTTGATCTCATATTTTAATATTTCACTGAACCTTGTAATGGAGTACAATAACATTTAGTGGCTAGATGGGTGGATGGTCTAAACTGTGGTCACCAGAATGCTACTTTTAAAGTTATGTCATGTAGCAAGATATATAACACATCACACTATATTACATTACATCACTTATTGTATTTTATAATAGGACCTATGACCTGAAGGGAAATATTTGATTAATATCTTGTTATGGTCCACACCTTAAAAGTTAAAGAAAATTATTTTCAGTATGTCTAAAGCAGAATGACAAATTGCAGCCCATCGGAAAATCTAAGGAAAATATAGAAAGAAATCACTGCAACAGAATTCATAACCATTATTTATGTATGATGTACAGGGGCTGTCTAGCAAAGTATAAAAAATTAAATAAGGCGAGGAAAGCAATTTGAGAAAACTGTTTCTCAAGTCAGTTATGAGTGCAATGTTTTCTAAAAAAGGAGATTTAAAATTCCAGAGGTTCACAATTGGAATAATCAGTCATATATTGGAGTGTCACATAATTTTACTTATGCAGACATTTTTTAGTGAAGGAAGATAATGATTATTATTTCATAACTATGATTTGATAAATTTAAAGTAGCAGCATAGTTTATCGTAATATTAAATAAAGGTTTCATAGAACAAATAAATCACAAAAAATATACTTTACTTGTGATTAAATAATGGGGAAATAATTGTCCATGTAGTCTAACAAACAATAGGTCTTCAAAGACGAAAAACTACCTACTAAGTTGCTATACACATTACCATTTTGTAATGTAATTAGTTCATTAAAGGGAATCTGTCAGCAGTTTTGACTATATAAAGCTGGAGTACAGTATTAGGTAGCATATTTCGAAAGCTGTGTTATAATACCTGTGTATGTGTAGTTAGTAGCAGCAGGACTGCCAAAAATGCTTTTAAATTCTTGTTTAGCTGAATTGATTGTAGCTGAACTTAGTGCACTGTGGTGCTCTCCAGTGAAAGATCACATAGCTCCACCCCTTAGCAGGCTTCTGGTTAGATATTACAGGCTAAGGGCTGGGGAGAAGTTTGAATGCAAGAACAATGCACTTTGACACCATTCTCCCAAAGCTCTACACCTAGCTACAATCCAAGGACATAAATGTATTTTTCATAGTCCTGCTGCTACAATACACACAAAAGAATGGTTACATGCCTATCACTGTTTATTGCTTTGTATGTTCAATACTGCTGGTAGACTGCCTTTAAAAATTAATTATCATAACATAATTGAAAAATCCTTTTAAGCATCATCTGCATAGAGCAGGGAGATCATTACCACTGTGATAAGATAAAGGACGATAAAGGGCAACGTATTGAGACCAGGGTTAGTTTTAATTGTCCAGTGGTGCAATATGCCTTAGAATTATTTACACTCTCTTACTAATTCTGGCACTTCCTTTGCACAGAATTAAAATTGCAGTCAATAGGGACCGATCTAGATAATTTTATTTTATATTAGATACTAACTGTAGCTCCCGGTGTTGCCCAGGATAGTAAATAAATGCTCTTAGCTACAACAAAATAGAATGGGTTAACAAAAAATATTTTATATGTATCTATAGACTGTCTCAGACTGTCTTTCTGTCACCAGCAGTCTTTAAGTGACTGTCTGTCTGTCGCCAGCAGTCTCTTTCAGTGACTGTCTGTCTGCGGCAGTCTCTTTCAGTGACTGTCTGCAGCAGTCTCTTTCAGTGACTGTCTGTCTGTCGTCGGCAGTAGTCTCTTTCAGTGACTGTCTGTCTGTCGCCTACAATTTCTTTCAGTGACTTTCTGTCTGTCACCGGCAGTTTCTTTCAATGACTCTCTGTCTGTTACGCTTATTGCTTCCCATGGGCAACTGGAAGCATTTCTGATAATCTCCACATATCTCTGTATCCCTATGCATCTTACCTCACACATTAGTTGTCTTATACTCATTGCCTGTAGTAGCCAATCAAAGTTCAGACCTCATAAAAATGACCTGTGGCAGAACAGCAACCAATCATGGCTCAGTGAAAACACAAAAAAGTCCGGTAGGCAGAATGCCTCCAATCCCGGCTCTCACCACAAATTCTTTGTACGATACCTCATTCACTGGAGTGCACGGACTGGTCCGGAGCCCAACCATATGGATGCAAATTTCACGAAACAAGCAGCTTCGAGTCCAGCACACAGCGATGGGTAGAAAAATATCACTTCTTTATTATCCAAGGGGTAAAAACATATTTAGGAACAAACAGCTAGCGTCTCAGACCGACACGTTTCGAAACGGCAGTGTCTTTGTCAAGGTCTGTGACGCTAGCTGTTTGTTCCTAAATATGTTTTTACCCCTTGGATAATAAAGAAGTGATATTTTTCTACCCATCGCTGTGTGCTGGACTCGAAGCTGCTTGTTTCGTGAAATTTGCAATAATGGCTCAGCTTACAACTGCCACAACAGCAGCAGCAGACAATGTCTTCTGTATATGGTGGTTAATAAGTGGGTTTGGGAAAGGGCGGGGTAAAAATTTTGACTCAAAACCTGGTCTAAGACGTTCCCTGAGTCACCTGTGACTCAGGGAACATCTTAGACCAGGTTTTGAATAAAAATGTTTACCCCGTTTAACAACTGTGCAAAATTTGGTAATTGTAAACGTGGCAGTACAGATTCCTTTAGCGGACATACATACATACATACACACACACACACATACATGCAGCTTTATATATTAGATTATTACAGTATTATAAGTGTTATACCATATGTGATATATCTGCAACAGTTCTCAAGCCCAGGTTATAGTTTTTTATACCAAAAACTATAGTATTTTTTGTAGTATTTTTATACCAAGGCTTTCCCAACCCACCATGGCTTGCCTTGATCCCTACCCTGTTCTGCTTGCTTTTTTTTAATGCTTAAGACTACAAAAAGCCATAACTTTTTAGGCATGGAATAAGTTTTTGTGATAGGGAAAAATAACAGATTATTGATACCTCTGAGATTTCAGGAAGAAGATGCAATTATCTACTCCAAATAAAAGGCATTTAAATTGTGGTGTGGTCATGTAAATAACACATAAAATAATCCTTACTTTTTTTGGAGTAAAATGCTACTTAAAAATGTTGGCTGAATTTCTTGAATAACAGATGGACAATAAAATAATTTCTTATAAGAATTATACCAGATGAATAGGTAGGAGGAGCAGCACTGTGGGTAATCGGATTAGATCCAATGTGGATGGAGGCTTCAAAGGAACTGACTCAAGATCCCATATATACAAACTCCAAGGAAGGGAGCAGCACTCCAAAGTAAATAGTGAATTTTTATTCCACCAGTGGTAATAAATGCCATTCCTTGCAGTTAAAAAGAATAATACATATTTTGAGTCAAACTAGCTTTTAGTAGTTTTGATTCACATAAAATCATTCATTGATGTTTCATATGTAAACTTTCTTAGTGCTGCTCACACCATTATTGAATATAGACTAAATCTATACCCTTGATGTTGCTGTTTTTTTATTTGCTTTAGACTTCAATAGCCAGATGCTGTTTGTTTGGGAGTGATTTTACTATAAACAACACATAACACTCAAACTGGGCTACATTTTGCCATGTAATAGACTGCTTGACATCTTCAACCCAGTGGTGGATTAAAATATAGATGGTTTGGGTGGTAGCTCGGGACCCAATCCTTCTAGGGGGCCCATGGGCAACCAAACCACCTACCAAATTTTATAGGCCTTCACTCATGTAATCCTTGTATGTGTTCTTGCTTTCAATACACATCCTCTCAATACACATGAAGATCCTCCAAGTGTCCTGGGACCACAGATTGATAGCAGACAGAAGGAACTCATCCTCTATTCTCCAAATTTGATTCGGTTGCCATATGAACAAAGTGAATTCTGGATTTGTAGGTGCTATAATATCCATACAGCCCATGGGCCATGAGGGTCTTCATTTGTCCCTACTTCTACCAGATATGCCCCCCCCCCCTATTTCTCTCTTTACTTATTTACTGCACAAATGTTTCCACCATGGAATTAAGATTGATATATATCCTACAAGAGATACAAGAATGATGATAATGTCAAAGGACATGCCATCCGTACCAATCTCTCTTATTATAGAATTATTACTATGGACTTTACTATAAAATTTTCATTAATATAAGCACAATCGAATATGCAGATATGATGTAATGTATAATGATCCGTTTACTATATGTCTTACATTGTAACAGAAAAATAGAAATTCAAATTATTATCTATTTTAATTTAACTTGTAAATGAAATGGATTATAATTAGAAATGTATGTATTATAGATGTGTAAATTAAATGGAAAAACAAAAACAAATTGTAGCAGAATTCAAGTGATTATGGCTTGTTACTGGCAAACTAATGCTCTGAAAAATATCCCCACTGGCATAAATATCCCACTTACCTTAAGTGACTTCGATTACATTTTCTGATTCACAGAGTCACAATGATAATATTAATTTAGCATTCTGAAAACCTCTTACAATTTATCAAATATTTGATTTACATTTGATAATAATTTCATGACATTCATGAACATGAAATCCAACCTCCAGCGTGGTGCCTACTCTTGTCTGTCTCATTACCACAATGGATTCTATCTCTTGTGTAATTAAAATGTATAATTTAATTCACTGGAATAGGTATGAAAAAATTAGTATAATTATTGTAGTGCTTTGCCTGGAGTGCTGTGTATCATGACTTGTTGATTTATATGTTGAATAAATATAGACTTGCTTAGTGAAAAATAATACAAGGATATGCACTAATGTAATTTTTTTCAACATTTTCTTTTGCTCTTAGTTAAAACAAAAAACATATTCCGAAAATATATTTAAGGGAAAATAATATATTATGCTAAGACACACATGGATACAAATTTCATCATAATATTTCTTAAGAAAGAAAATACCTAAAATAATTCTATTCAATCAGAAAGACAATGGGATATTTAATGAACAAATAACTACAAAACCAAATAATGGTTACAATTTGCACCAAATATATGTGTTGAGATACCCTTTTTTCATCTCATCCAACAGAGGGTCATAGCATAAGACTAGCCCATAGATAGTTTGAACCTATTTGAGATTCATGCATCATGAATCTTGACTCTTGACGATGCGCGTGGGGAGCCTCCCACCCCTACCACCCGTTCAGTGTATGGTGCGCATTGTGGCTTAGGTTTGTGTATGGGTATACCTGTGTGCTTGGCCAGGCCCAGTTGTACCCGGTTTATTTATACAGTGGATCATTACATGGTACCTGCACTCTTTTGTAAGAGTTATATTGCATATGTCTAAATACTTTGTATGTTTTGTTGGCAGGTGACTCCATGTCAATTGTATTTTCAGCTATATACTAGTGGGATGTTTACATCTTTTGTACTTGTTTATTTTAGCCACTGATACGCATTGAATTGTATACCTTGACATCTACTTGACTTCTTGTATTTTGTCCATACACTTGTGGATAGGGGTGGTGGATGGATTAGAGCCATTGGCCCACTCCACCCTGTGTTCTTTCTGACACTTTTAATTGATTTTATCAAATTGTTGTGTATTTTTGATATTTTGGAATAAAGATTGGATTGTATTAAAAATTGAATTTTGGTCCAGTGTAGCACGCTTCTTTTCTTCTTGACTCTTGGGCACCATTTTGTATTTAACTAATCTTGACAGGTCCAAACATAGTGTGATAGATATTTATATACTTCTAAAAGTTAAAAACTAGCTTTACAGATATGTAACTTTAACCAGGCAGAGAGTAATTAATTAAATAATAAAATGACCAAATTACTTAGAAGAAGAGTGAAGAAATCAGGCGATACCTTTTTGAGGCTAACTGAGTATATTTGATGGTGAGCTTTCGAGAATACTAGTTCTCTTTGTTAGACATGATGTTATGCATGAAACAGAAAATTCACAGCATTTTATACACACTAAACAGTGATCATCAAAGGATATTAAAAAAAACCTCTAAAACAACAGATTGATAAAAACAGGGACATCTTATTTACAACAGGATGGCAATAAAAACATTAAAAACCTATGAGGCGAGACACATGAGCCCTGGCTCTTATCTGCTTGTGGCCTCTAGGTCAGAGGTAGGAGGTCATGAAGCTGGCATGAATGTTAAGACCACTCTGCAAGGTGTTGAATCTCCTCATTAATTTATACTCCCATTCTTTCCTTTCCCTCTGTGTCTTAAAATGTCCCATTAAAATAGTAATCTGCAAATCTTCCATAGTGTGGTCCTCTCTGGAGAAATGTGCAGCCACTGGCAGATCTTTTCTTTCATTTTTAATGTCAGATCGGTGTGAGTTCATACGTTGATGGAGTCTCTGACCTGTTTCCCCAACATAAAGGCCTGTGGTTGGACACTGTTGACACATAATAAGGTAGACCACATTAGAGGACCTGCAGGAAAAGGTTCCCTTGATCTGATGTACCTGCTGTGATTGAGGTACAGGTACCTAGTCACCCGTGCAAATGTGCTGGCACGTTTTACACCTGCTTTGCAGGCAGGGTGAGGCACCATTTTCTGATGGAGGTCTCAGGGCACTCCGGACAACCAGTTGTTTCAGGTTTGGTGGTTGCCGGAAGGACAGGAGAGGAGGGACTGGAAATATTTCCTTTAGTCTTGTATCTTTATGTAGGATCGGTTGGAGTTCCTTGGCAATGTGACGTAGGATCTCCAGTTGTGGGCTATAAGTGACTACCAGGGGTACTCTGGCCTCCTGTTGGGTCTCCTTATATTTGAGTAAATCATCTCTGTTGATGGCTGCTGCTTTACCTATTTGGTTATCAGTCACTTTTGGTCTGTAGCTCTCCATGGCTAACACGGTACAAATCTACACAACCAGCAAATTACTTAGACACAAGCAAGTATAGTTGTATCCACAGAGATCTGAAGAGACCTTTGTGTATCTTTATTTTATACCCTGTAGGAGGGCTTATCATTTTACGTAAGTAACCCAAGACAGTATAATTGATTATAGACAAAAATGTATAGTAAACAAAAAAACATAACTCATTGTAAGATTTGATAAATTACCAAAGGGTGAAATTTACAAAAATATCAACTTTTTACCTTTACCTTTTTACCTTTAGTTAACCGTATATTATTTACATTATCCCAATATATAAACTAAGGGTTTTGTTCTTTTGTTAGTGAGCAGAAGAGTGAATTAAAAAAAAGCGCACAGAAAAGTTAAGGCTGTTGTATATTTATAAAGCACTGTTACCATTAAGTAAAATGTCTAAGGAAGGTTGTACACAAACATGTTTGTGCTGACAAACTTGCTCCTTGTTTCTGCCAGATTTACTGGGCCCAAATACAGAGTAGGTGAAGTGAACTCATGGCAGAACAAACTTGCTTGTGCACATCGTACCTGAAAGGGTAAATTTATATTATAATATATATTTTTTAAAATATAGAGCTCCATATCCCCAACATTGACATTGAATGTAATGGGGTTCTCCAGTTACATACAAGGTATCCTCCTCCATGAACAGGATAGGGTCTAACTTGTTGATTGTTGGGGGCCTCAGTGATGGGACTCCAACCAGAGTCATAAGAATGGGTGTCCATTGTACCCCTGTCGTACCCCGAGATAAAGAATTGAGACAGTCACATATGCGCCATCTGCTCTATTCATCTCTATGGCGCTGGGATAAAATGCTGACAATGATATCCGCCTATCCCCATCAGTGCCATAAAGATAAATGGAGCACCTCCTGCATGCTTGACTGGTGCATGTGGACATTTGGAAATTTCAGGGTTTACTGCCCGGAATAACCAATTTTATATTATGATAGATTTGGACTTTTGGGACACAGCAATGTCTGACATGTTTATAATTTTATTTGTTTGTTTATTTTTTTATCAGTATTGCTTTAGGAACGTGGAGAGTAAAAAACAGTAACGCAAAAACGAACGACTAAATCCAGATGACTTCTAAGAATTTTATGCAGCTCTTCAGTTGCTGACTTTGCCTGTTATTACTTTGTCTCACAACTTTTCCCAGAAGCAGATTAATAGCTCTGCATTTGTAAACCACTTATTTTTTAATTAAGCACCTACCAATGGGTCTCCAGAGCTGCAATCAGGTAATAAAAGGGAACGGCTTGGTGACCCACCATTTATTGGTTCAGCATAACTTGTAGGGCTGAACTAGATTAATTGAGTCTTACACCAACTTTTATTACATTGTTACATAGTTATATATGTTGTATTTTTGCTTGGGCTATTTGATAACCTTTCTAATTAAAATTTTTTGAACGCATATGTCTTTATAAGGTATAAAATGTAGTAAAAATGTAGTTTTCCAAGTTGACCTCTGATATATTTTATCTGCTGCATGCAAGATAATCCTCACATACAATCATTTTTTATTACAAACCAACCTTTTTATAGGGTATCTTAAGTATAGTACTAGGAACTGCTCTTCCTCAAACTAATGCTAGCTAATTTTCTTTTCACTCTAATAGGAAAATGAATCTGAAAAGGTTGGTGTGTACAATCAGAACAGGCAATGAGGTTTCATTGTCCAGAAATATGTCTACAAGGTCAATTTTCTAAACAGACATTTTTCATTTACAACCTCAATGGTAGTATTTAACATTTCTGTTCAGATCTAATTATAGTTTTTGTATCACAGCCATTATGCTAATGGTGTTATTCAGTAGTTTGTGAGATTGCATTCATTATCACTGGTGAATTAAGCCTTAATTAAAGAAGTATTCCCATAGGCCTCATTCTGAAGTTAAGTAATTATTCATTTGGTTTTTATTCTAGCAATTAGGTTACATACTGTAGCACACATTATTGAGTTTCAATACTTCAATGAATAGGGTTAACCCACCATGATAAATAAATGTCAGCTCCTTACAAAAAGTTTAAATGGTAAGCATTTGAATAAACTAAACCTATAATAATACATCCACTTATGGTTTATACTATGTACTCCAAAAGGAAATATATAGAGAAAGCCCTAAAAAATCCAGATTACCAAATTAGATAAAAGGTAGATGAACCCGCTCTGGTTTGTGTGCTCGAAAATAGGCCATCATGCGGGGTCAGTGCATCACCAAGGAAAATACAAAAACCTATAATATTATTCTTCAAATTCTTTTTTTTTTTCACCAAGTAGTATAATCTTTTAAAAGCAACATAAAGACACACACATAACAATGAAAAAAACTTATGCAGCTTCCCTAGGAATAAAATGCCCTACAGCCCCCCTAATAATTAAATGCCCAATGCAGCCCCTCGGTGTATAAAAAATAAACGTACCTCCCTGATGCTCTGCGTGGCTCCTCCTTCTGCTCCTCTTCACTTGTAACAGAGTGTGCAGAAAGGCTTCCATGCACACACTATAAAATGGGGCCGCGAAAAGAATCGTTGAGTATCGGAAGATGAGTATGTAAGTTTATTTTTTTATACATGTGTATAAGCCGAGTTGGGGTTTGTGAGCACATTTTTTGTGCTGAAAAACTTGGCTTATACACAAGTATATACAGTATGTATCAGCAATCTTAGCAATCTTTATCACTTTTCACAAAGTTTTCAAATGTAGTGTGAGTATTTTAGAAAGACTAGAAAAATTATGAAATGTATAAACATTTTTGTGCAACTTGTGCAACATTTTTGACACTATTGCGACCTGAAAATTCTTGTGCATATGTTTGGTGAAGTTCACATATATTCTAAGAGAATGGGGCAGATTTATCAAGCTGTTTGAAAGTCAGAATATTTCTAGTTCCCCATGGCAACCAATCACAGCTCAGCTTTCATTTTACCAGTGCTCATGAATATTTTTAAGGGGAGCTGTGATTGGTTGCCATGGGCAACTAGAAATGTTCTGACTTTCAGACAGCTTGATAAATCTGCCCTACTGTGTTATAAACCTTGTGATATATCTTAGATATTTCTGAGAGAAAAGATATTTTTTTTCTACACTTATCAACCATCAATTTAGCTTTTTCTTACATTCCAAACGATTACACAAATTTTCCTTTGAAAGAAAGTCAGTAGAGAAGGGAGGAAGAAGAGTAGCTTATTAAGGCACCATCAGAATGACAAAGCCACAAAGAGACTGCTACAGTCAAAGGTAAGTTTTCTATGTCACCTCAGTGTATGTTTTAACATCGATGCTCTTAGGTACTGCTAAAAGGACTGCAAAAAAGGACATTGAGAAACACTATTTGCTACATTCATTAATTTTTGTCATACATCAAGGGTAAAAGCATTTGAAAGAAACTTTGTAATATGTGTTAAAAGGGAAAACATACTCCACTTATTGAACCTAATTCTTTCTTGGTCTTACCTTCTAAACTATTGCTGAAATCTTTTTCCTTTGAAAGCTCCAAAGAAGGCAATGGAGAGGAGTAGCCTATTGAGGGTCAAGCACAATGACAAAGCCACAAAGAGACTGCTCTAGACAATAGTAAGTCTACATACTAAGCATGAATACTCTTCATTAGTTCTAAAAACAACTGCTAGAAAACTGAGAAAAACTGCAGTATCCTGTCTCATCCTCTGTCATTATTCTTCACAGACTATTATAGTCTTTAACTATATATTAGGGTCAATGATTGTGTTAGATCCTGTCCTGTGGAGTATGTAAACAATTATACTTTTCAGGCATTGGCCAGCAGTGTTGGACTAGTACAGTTGTCCTATCTTCAGGACAGCCCTATTATGGGAATTGTATTGCACTGTCCCGATTGTGCGAGCCACAAGTGGTCTATTGTAAAGTGCTTGTAGTAGCTACAGTAGACCTAAATAAAAGGCACTAGTGGTTGACAATGGCCTAATTTAAATATAAATATTGCTAATTACACCTAACGCGTTTCTGCATCCCATCATTTGCATTAGGATGCGTCCTCAGAGGTACTTACTATTCTAGGATGGAACTGTTAGATATTTTATGACATCCCTAGCATTCCCCCCTGCGCCATATTCTCAACAATGCCGCGGGGGGAATGCTAGGGATGTCATAAAATATCTAACAGTTCCATCCTAGAATAGTAAGCACCTCTGAGGACGCATCCTAATGCAAATGATGGGATGCAGAAACGCGTTAGATGTAACTAGCAATATTTATATATAATTATATTTATATTTAAATTAGGCCATTGTCAACCACTAGTGCCTTTTATTTAGGTCTACTGTAGCTACTACAAGCACCTTACAATAGACCACTTGTGGCTCGCACAATCGGGACAGTGCAATACAATTCCCATAATAGGAATTAATTAATTAATTAGTTTTGTCTTTTAAACGTTTCCAGTCAGGCAGGACCTCTTTTTTGTTTTTTGTAATCTTAGTGAAGCGTATACCTATCTACATTATAAGTGTGTCTTTGTACATTATAGTTTTGCACTTTTTTATGTATTATAGTCTAGCAGTTAACCCCTAAAGGACCCAGCGTGGGGGGTGCCAAAATAGACAAACAGGGATCAATCAACCGGTATCGCTGCTATCACGATCCCAGCTGTTACAGCAGAGATCCAGTTGTCACCATTGACAGTTGTCACATCACAGCAATACAGGACAAAAATCATGTCCATGGGTGAGACTTACCTGCCGACTTAGATGGGCATTTACTTCCTAGGTCTTTAAGGGGACATGTTAATAGGGATGTTTGGGAATGTTGGATGAAGTGGGATAAGTGGCAAACACATTTGTCTATGAAAAGCTAAACTATCATCGTCCTTATCTTCACCTTAGTTATTGAATTATGAAAAATTATTAAATGACAGTGATTCTGCCCCATTTTTCACAAAAAGGAAAACAAACTGTAGCAAAATGTAAAACAATTACAGTTGAAATTCTTTTGGACAATTAATCGTAAGTGGTACTTTGACCAGGAATACCGCTTATTTCTAAAGTAAATAAATATAATAAAAAATAAAATGACAGTGATGACAGAGTATCTGCAGATTATGGGGGGTGAATCTGAAATCCAGGCTCCTGTCAGTGGACATATGACTGCTAACTGCAGCATCTAAGGGGCCCCGATGGGGAAAGTAACTCTATAGGTAAACCTTTGTTTGGTCTGGCTTTTAAAAACAATAAAAAACTGACATTTTTTATACTGTTATCTCTGTAAGAAACCAACTAACTATTGAACAAGCTATAATCTATTATATAAATCTGTATGTGTGTATATGTGTGTGTATATGTCCACTAAAGAAATCTGCACAATTGTGTTTACAATCACCAAATTTTGCACAGGCGCTCCAGGAGCCATTGTCTTCTGCCTGCTGTGTTAGTTAGTATTAATATAATCTCTAAGCTTTTATTAGATACTACAAGCAATGAGTATAACACAACTTATGTGTGCAGTTATATGGATAGAGATAGAAACACACAGACACAGATAGACATACAGACAGAGACAGAGACAGAGAGAGAGAAATAGACAGACATACAGAGATAGAGAGAGACAGTGAGACAAAGAAAGAGACAAAGAGAGAGAGAGGTGCCATATCACATTTTGCAGTACTATTACGCTTCTGCCGCTGGCTTATAAACAGAGCTGGCGCCAGAAGCTGCGGGTGTCAGATGTATATTATAGCCGACACCCACCTCTATCACCCGCAATCGGAGACTCCTCTGATCGCAGGTGTTAACCCTTTACACGCCGCGGTCACACTTGACCGCGGCGTGTAGAGGGTATCTCGCGTGAATCGGGCCCCCCCCAGGCGCTTACCGGGGGTGTCCACTGCTTTTGAACGCAGCCTCGGTGTCTGCCAGTGCCCCGTGGCTGCACAATCCTCTTTCGGAGTCGGGTCCTGCCTTCCATACTCAGTGGGGCAGATTTACTTACCCGGCTCATTCGCGATCCAGCGGCACGTTCTCTGCGGTGGATTCGGGTCCGATCGGGATTCACTAAGGCAGTTCCCCCAACGTCCAACAGGAGTCGCCGCTGCGCTGAAGAGCATCGGAACGCACTAAAGTTCACCGAGCCATCCTGGGTGAAGGTAAGCACGTGTCCCGTGACACTTTTTTTTAATATAAATGCGGAGGTTTCTCAGAATCCGTCAGGTTATCGCTCGGCGATGCCCCCGATTTCCATCGCATGCATGCCGGCGCCGATGCGCCACAATCCAATTGCGTGCACCAAAAACCTGGGGCAATACATGGAAAATCAGCACAAATCGGAAATATTCGGGTAACACGTCGGGAAAACGCGAATCGGGCCCTTAGTGTTATATGAATGACGGCGGCTTGAACAAGCGATCAAAGCTTTGCTTGTTCAAGCCAACCTGTTGAAAAATAAAAAAATACACATGTAAAACACTTAATAAAGTTTCTGTAATAAAAAGAATTAATTAAATAAAGTGAAAGTCCCCTAAACACTAACATTCCCTATACACATCTAATAAAGTTAAAAAAAATGCAATATCACCAAAAACCTTGCATATTTGGTATTTCCGCGTCCATAACAATCTGTTATGGTGAACGCCATAAAAACAAAACCCAAAAAACAAAAATGTACATTTTTCATAAAATCCCTTCACAAAAATGTTCCAAAATGTGATCAAAAAAAGTTATGTGCGCCAAAATGGTACTACTGAAAAGGACAACTCAACGCGTAAAAAATAAGCCCTAAACCAGCTCTGTTAACCAAAAAATATTAAAGTTATATCTCTGAATAAATGGGGATACAAAAACAAATGAGATTTTCTTTATATTTGTTTTTTCCAGTAATATATATACAAAAAAAAATATATAAATGAGGTATCACCATAATTGTAATGTTCTATAGAATAAAGATAATATAGTATCTTTAGTGTACGGTCTACGACCTCCAAAAAATGCAAAAAGAAATTTTTTCATACATTCAAAAGTTAATAAAATCTCATCAATAAACTAATGACCCACTAAAATAAAGTATTTGTGCATCTTATGTGGGAAAATAAATTAGCCCTTATATGTCCAAATTGCCCCAAAAATAAAGATTGTGTAGCCAATAAAAAGTGACAATGCATAATCTGCTCTGAATGGCGCAGCGTCCCTTCAATGCCCTGGCGTGTGCCCATACCGCAGTTTACCACCACATATGGGGTATTCTTATACTCGTGAGAGATTGGGTATTAAACTTTGTGGAGTGTTTTAGTATTTTATGCGCTAAGAATTTGTACGTTTTATGAAAAACACATTCATTTAGCCAAAAAAAATTTAATTTCAAAATTGCATCCAATATTGTTTTAACCCCTGTAAAACAATTAAAGGGTTAACAAATGGTGAGGGGTGTAGTTTCTATAATAGGCTAATTTATGGGGTTTTACTTTTATTTAGGTCTCTTTAAGTCACTTGAAACCTGAGCAGGTCCCTCAATAGCAGGATTTTGCATTTTTTATGAAAATGTGAAAAATTGCACCTATCGTTGAAAGCCCCATATTATCCTACAAAAAAACAGGATGCGTAAAGTAGACATTAGGTGAATGTTAGTTATTATGTTTTTTGCTGTTAAGACTATATGTGGAAATAATTTGAATTTCGAAAATCAAGAATTTTTCCAAATTTTCAATAAATATTTGATTTTCTCATAAATAAATGCAAAACATACCACCAACATTTTTCAACTAACATGAAGTACAAAATGTCATGAGAAAACAATTTCAAAATCAGTTGGATATGTTAAAGTGTTCAAAAGTTATAACCACTTATAGTGACACATGTCAGATTTTAAAAAATGGGGCATGCCAGGAAGGTGAAATGTACCATAACTTTGTAGTATAGGTAACTCATCATACTTAAAATTGGTTGTTTCCAGAAAGGCTTTAGAACACTTGCCTAAAACTTTTGCACAGTACTGTATAAATATATATAGATGTTATTTACACTGATACTGAAACTTATCTAAGAAATGCATGTTGTAGATGTTGTGTATATAGCAGATAATCTACAATTATAATGAATTTAGCAGATATTTAGCTGTATATCCATTACAATGTTAAAACTTACCTAAGGAACATCACAGACTTGAAGGCTCCAAAATATCTATTTCTGAATTACATATTCAGGCTTTTATCTGATGTCCATTAATGCTTATCGTTCTTTAGAAGTACAGCCTGATACTTATTATGATGAATCAGAGGAGAATACAGTTAAATGTCTCTGTCTTCACTACTTTTCCTTCCTATCTTCGCATCTCTTTTAAGTATAGAAATATTTTATTACTTATAACCTTTTCTTACTAATTATTATTATTGTTCCGCTAGCTACAATTGTTTTGAGATTCTAAATGGCAAGCCGGGATGATGAATGTTTTTCCGACTTTTAAGCTATTGATGAAACCTAAAGTATGGTCTTTAAAAATGTTTCAACTAAAATTACATTGCATTTGTTCTGTATGTTTGTCTTCTAACACGGTAAATCACCTGACATCTCAATTATACTGCATCCATTTTCTTTGAACATTCATAATGTTGCAAGTGCTTAGCGGAAGAGATTAATGCCTGCCCATAGGAGATATAAGTTTATATTAGCTGGCATGGAAAAGAAATATAGTTTCAGCATCTAATGCAATAACTTTTCAATGCACATCAGCCAGAGGTAAATTCCGATTAAACAGATATAATATTGCAAAATCTAACGTGATTTACAACACGTTTTTGTGGATAGCCATAAAATGGTTGATACTGGGGCACTGAAAGCCGCAGATATTCTGCGTGTTCTGAATGAAGCCTATAACCCAGATAGTAAAGTGATTGCTATATTTAAAGTATATTAAACAACGCTAAGTCTGCAATGACAAAATGGTTATGCTGTCTGATTATTAAATGAAACCCTAAAGAAAAGCTGTTCCTATAACATTGCAACTCCTTATACAACACATGGTCACATCTACCCACTTTTGCCTAGATACTAAATAAGTGCTCTCATGGACAACCTATTGATGTTTCACAAACTGGTTTCTGGGAAATATGCAAACATATCGTCCTAGAGCAGTGATGGCGAACCTTCTAGAGATCGAGTGCCCAAACTGCAACCAATATCCACTTATTTACCGTGAAGTGCCAACGTGGCATTTTAAGCAGTAACTTATTGCTGCCTGTTCTTCCACATCTTTCAATCGTATCAACCACCTGAGGCCACCAATACAGTTGAAAGAAGGAACGCAAATGCAGACTCTGGTTGTAACTTTTTTACAGGGTCTCTCTGTAGATAAAGAATGGTGGGTCCAGTAGGATGGCCTCCAAAGATAATGCAGTTCTGTCAACACCTTTTCGCTTTTCCCGCAGTTCCAAACAGACAATGAAATGTTGCATATAAACAGCGCTGAGAGCAGCATCTCTTAAGTTGCCTGGGACTGGAGGTGGATTAGGTCCTATTTGGTGAACTCTGCCTGGACCCATGGTCTGAGTGCCCAAAGAAATGGCTCTGAGTGCCACCTCTGGCACCCGTGCCATAGGTTCACCATCACTGTCCTAGAGGGTAAAAGGAAAACCACACCTGTTTTGCTACATTATAAGGCAGCCCCCTTACCATAAAACATGATTTTCAGGAAGCCTAATCATATGATTTATATCTATTATATTATATTATATTTATTCCAGAAGGAACAGATTCCCAACTGTAGGCAGCACTGTTTCAAGAAGGTTGTGTCTCTTTAGTACAGTGTAGGGAACTGGTTTAGTGGATTGAGAAGCTTTTGGCTAGGGTAAGGGAGTAAAAGTTATCCTTATGGAGAGTTTGCCAATTTAGGCCACCTTGCAGGTATGTGGAGACCTATTGATATACTGACGACTGATGACATCATGTCATTAGGTTTCCTGAAAGTCATGCTTGATGGTAAGAGGGTTGGCTAAAGGCTATGAACAACTGGTGACTCTAGCAAACTATGAGATAATTAATTTTGTTCCATAAGGACAGGACTAATTATTTCACGGCCAGTAGATATTGTTTCATTTTATTAGCTTTATTTTCATTCCTCAGAACAGTTTACAATAATATCTATGTGCTGGAATTCTATCGTTTATAAAGTCAGGTTCCTGTAATAACAATAATAACTATTTTGAACATATCATAGCTCCAAGCTAAAAATTTATCCCCTTAGTTAAAATATCTTAGCAGAAAATATAGTAATTTTCCTTCTATGTGCACAGATCCTGATTACATTTATGCACACTTTATAGATCCAGCAATAATGATGTTTTACCTACAAGCAAATTACTGCAAGCCAGGATGTGATAAAACATTACAAACTTGCTTGGTGCAGATCAATACATTTAGAAGCAGCCAAAGACTTGTTTTGTTTTTATGGCATTGCTATAAATGTTGAGAAATGTAGTGAGCAGTAACATTATAACCCTTTGAAATTATATCAAAAGAGAAGTTACTAAGTTATTCCTTAATAGACTCATCTTGTTCCATCTCAATTGAAGCATCTCCCTTGTCAAGATCTTTAATAAGAACTATAATTCAGTAAGTTACAACACAGATGTATCACAAAAGAACTGTAGCATGAGTAGAGGAAAAGGCAGTTTATTGAGCAGTAGAGAAACATTTAGCCATATTTGTTGGTATACCAAACATAATATACAAAAATTGCAATTACTGTATATACTCGTGTATAAGCCGAGTTTTTCAGCACAAAAAATGTGCTGAAAAACATCCCCTCAGGTTATACACAAGTCAATATCCAGCTATAAAGAGTAAAAAACACTTTAAAAATAATAAACTTATATACTCACCCTCCAGTGGCCCCGATGTGCAGCGCTGTCTTCTTTCTTCTGCTGGGCGCCATGTCTTTCCCCCGGGCGGCGCCTAGTATGACGTCAGCAGCGGTACGTCACACTAGGCGCCGGCCGGGAGAGAGCAATGGCGGCGCCCTGCAGAAGAAAGAAGAAGGGCGCGGAAGCCTAAAGACAAGCGCCGCGGACATTGGGGGAGCAGCGCAGCACATCGAGGCCACCGGAGGGTGAGTATATAAGTTTAGTTTTATTAATGCTGGGGGCAAGCTGTATACTACTGGGGGCAAGCTGTATACTACTGGGGACAAACTGTATACTACTGGAGGCAAACTGTATACTACTGGGGCAAACTGTATACAACTGGGGGCAGGCTGTATACTACTGGGGACTGGCTGTATACTACTGGGGGCAGGCTGATACTACTGGGGGCAGGCTGTATACAACTGGGGGCAAGCTGTATACTACTGGGGGCAAGCTGTATACTACTGGGGGCAGGCTGTATACTACAGGGGGCAGGCTGTATACTACTGGGGCAAACTGTATACTATTGGGTGAAAACTGTATACTACTGGGGCAGGCTGTATACTACTGGGGGCAAGCTGTATACTACTGGGGGCAGGCTGGGCAGGCTGTATACTATAGGGGGCTGGTTGGCTATATACTGGGGGGGTCTGTGACCAATGCATTTCCCACCCTCGGCTTATACTCGAGTCAATAGTTTTTCCCAGTTTTTGGTGGTAAAATTAGGGGTCTCAGCTTATACTCGGGTCGGCTTATACTCGAGTATATACGGCAATTGCTCATTTGTGGTAGATTTGGCTATATGCATCAATCTTTTTACACCTTAACAAAAGACAGCCATCATACTATACAATAAACTTTCATCAACTTTCATTTTAATTAAGAGCATTTCATAGTCATTGTTGCCAATGGTAGCTGTATTATTATCTAGAATGAAGCTGCAGTGTATTTTATCTACAGGATTGTGATAAATACTTTGAGTTTCAATAGTAACTAAAATATCTAACTCTGGATTATAGAAAACATTTGTGCATGAAAACTATAAGAATAAATGGTATTTAAAGGAAATCAACCACTACCTTAACTACACATGTCCCCCTCTTCATCTTGATCCCAGCACTTGCCTTCTTTAATCTTGACACTCTGGGATCGCCTGAAGAAAAGACTTACAAAAAGCAGGCCGAGCGCCTGTTAATTATTCACGACTCTCTTGTGACTTATTTATCACAAAGGAGGTGGGAATTCACACCATTCACATGACATCACCTCCCTTTGCAGCATGGATGAGGGAGATGACAAGAGGTCTGAATAATTAGCAGCCCACAGCCCGGACACCGTGTCCCCGCGCTCCGGCCTGCTTTTAATAAGTATCTTTTACAGGAAATCCGGCGTGTCAAGATTACAGAAGACAAGCGCTGGGATCAAGATTAAGAGGAGGACAGGTACATTTTGTAGATTAATTATTTTTGTGCTAAATTATTTTATCATGTTCCACCCTTCATATAAACATGAAATAATCAATACATTGGTAAATAATTGTCCGCCCCACACCGATGCACTGGTTTGAATAAAGATATTACTTCCTAAACATTTCTGGTGAGAGCTAATTCTTTTCCTATATTGATGTCTTATAATCTGACTACCTCCAATCGGCACTTCTAAGATTCTTCCACTGCTGACAGCCTAATTTTTCCACTATTGTACAGGAATTCCCAGCCCTGCCTCCTAATTGTGACATGATTCTCAGGCTATCTGAATATCAAAGAGGCAGGGCTGGGCCAGATGCAACCTAGAAATATGCTAAAAACACCTCCAGGGTATGTACATATTACAGAAGAAGGTAAAATTTGTTGGCCTGCGGGTGGGTTAGTATGGTGAAAGGTTTGCTTTAAAAGCTGTCCAACTTCATGCAAGCTTTTTGTTTTATAATGATGACTTAATGATGTTAAATCTTCATGTCGATGCATTATTGCTGGGGCAGTAAGAACAGGACTGGTTTACCCCTTAGTGACCCTGATACGACATCGGTCACTAAGTGGCCTTAGGCTAGGCTGATGGAGAAACCTAACCTAAGGGAAGAGCAGTGTCAAAAGACAACCAGGACCCCGCTCTAAAAGTCTGGATCGGAACCCGTTCGGGATCTGTGTACCTGCCCCCCCTCCCGTCCCGGCACCCCATGATGTGAACGCAGGGTGGAGGCTGACATTCCTAGTCATGAACTGCAATAACATGGTTATTGCAGTGAATTAGTATGAACTTGAGATCACATGATCACTAGTTCATATGATAGTGATGTGAAAATAATAATAAAAAAAAAATTAAAAACTAATAAAAATGAAAAATAACATTCATAAAAATGTCCCAAAAGCCCCTAACTCCTATAAAACAATAAATAATAAAAACATAAAAGTGGAAAAAAGTAAAAAAAACATGTTAGGTATCACCATGTCCCAAAATGTCCAATCTATAAAGATATAAAAACTGTCTTTCCCCGGTGGTGAACCCCGTAACAGAAAAATGCGTGCAGATGTCCGAATTGCCACTTTTTTGCCATTTTGCAACACACAAAAACACAATAAATATTGATCTAAAGGTCGCACAGTCACCAAAATGATAGCAATGGAAACGTCCACTCGTCCTGGAAAAAATGCCTCCTTAACTAACTCCATATTCCTTAAGTATGAAAAAGTTATTGGAGCCAGAATATGGTAAAGGTGGTAATTTTTGGGGGGTAAGCTTTTAATTATTGGTAAACTCTATTAACACCTAGTAAAACCTATATAAATTTGGTATTCCTGTGATCGTACCAAACCAAAGAATATATTAGAAATGCCATTTGGAATGTACAGTGAAAGATGTAGAAACAGAGCACACAAGAAAATGGATTTGGATTTTGTTTCAAAACGCAACCAAAATGCGACTTGTTAACATGTCCTAAGGAGCTTTACAAACACGTCATGGCACATGAAAACTATTCTGCCATACAAAAGCTCAATGGCTGCTTCCCTTCCTCGCTTCACCATGTGCCTTGTCAGTGGGTTACATCCACATATTGGGTTTCCTCTTACTTGGAAAAAAATGCACAATATTGCACATATTAATGATAAATATTAGTGAATTCCAAATCAAACCTTCATTTTGTTTGAATTTTACATAAAGTGTTAACAAGCTTCCTACCTGCTGTTTTGAATAGTTTGAGGGGTGAAGTTAATAGAACGGGGTGACATGTGGCAGGTTTCTATTAACAGAATTTCCAAAAACTCCTATACAAATGAAATGGTCCCTAAAATAATTGATTCTAAAATTTTCTTAAAAATTTGAGAGAATGCTGTTTGATTTGTGATCTTTCTAGAGCAGTGATGGGCAACCTTTTGAGCTTGGTGTATCAAAATTCGCCAAAAAAACGAGCACAACTTGGGTGGTGTGTCACCTTGACAAAAAAAAACATAATTTTGTAATATTTATAGTTTAAATAACAAATATGTATAATTATTTAACTTCTAGGGTACTTTAACCCTAAGTTGTCTGATCCTACCATGTACTGCCATACTACAGTATGTCAGTATATGGGGATTTTGGGGATTATAGTGCTGTGAGCTCAGTGAGCTGGCTACTGCACCTGGCCGTGTAGGAGCCAAGGATGAAACTTAACTCTCTGACGTCCGTGTGTCACTGAAAATGGCTGACACGCGTGTCATAGGTTCGCCATCACTGTTCTAGAGTCATAAAAAAACAAAAGGACACTTCTAAAATGATGCCAACACAAAGCTGAGATATGATAAATGTTAGAATATTTTGAAGTTTGAAAATAGCATATAGTCTTAAAGGCACATTAGCTAAAGTTATATAACATGTTTAATGTTAATTTCACATTGAAATAAGAAGACGTAATTGAATGTGATTTCTCAATGACCAGACTCAATGCATTGTTGTGGCTGTTAATATTTGATTAAGTAAAGTGTGATGCTTCTATTAAGACTAAGATATCTTTCAAACTAAGCAAGGTGAAAATCCCTTCTTAAAGATAGCAACAACCTTGCCAGAATGTATATAAATGAATGTTAAGTACCTAGTTGCATATTCACTGCAGTAAAACTTGTCCGCAGAATCATTATATTGTATTGTAATGAGCAAATAGTGCCTGCACTTATTTTTAATATGAACAAATAATAATTACATTTGTTGTGTACACATGAACATTACATTAAGTCATACATAATGTACAGCAAAAATATTGTAGTATAATGTTATCTATAAAAATAAAATGTTTTGGTTGGAAACCTTTGCAACACGGATGCAAGTCATTGGGCAACTCCAGGATTTCTCTGGTCCACAAGAGACAACACAATGTAAAAGTTATGACACACTGTAACACTGATCTCTATTTTATTAATATAACTAATAAGTTAACATAACTAATTCTCAGAATGATAGCGGCAGATTGATACTCAAGTTACAGGAAGAGCTGTAGACACCTGAGATCTAAAGGTAGATAAATGATTACAGCTCTGGATTGTCACAGATTATATAAGCATCATAATTGAGAACATACTGTATTATCTCAAATTACCTCACATATTACCTCATATCACCTTACATATTACCTCACACATTGCCTCGCATGTTACCTCACATATTACTTCACATATTAATTATGAGGATCTGAGGTAGTGGATCTTCTGTACAACCGTAAACGATGGGTGTTGTAAGCCGACACCTGGGAGTCTAAGTGGCACCTGGTCTGCATCAGAGCCTGCTGCAAAGCGGGATGGACTTGCTGCGACAGGATACCACCAGGTCGCTCCATAGGCACGACTTTGCCTGCGGTGGTGGCCAAGGAGTGGTACAAAGTCAGAAAGGCAGAATCGTGGTCAGGGACAGGCAAGATATCGAGACAGGCAGCACAGGATTAACATCAGGAACAAAGCAGGAGGTAAAGGCAGGCAGCACAGAGTCAAAGTCGGGAACGGAACCGGGATCACAATGGGAAATCAGCAGACAGGCAAAAGGAAACAAAACAAACTTTCTCTGAGGTATGAAGCACAAAGATCTGTTGGGGAATGCAGGAAGTGTCCGGCTTTTATAAAATTCCTGGAAATGGCCAGCACCAATTAGCGGTGTGCTGGCCCTTTTAATCTGTGAGCACGCGCCCTAGGTGGCGGGGACGCACATTCTGTGGCTGCTGGATCTGTAGCAGGAGCGTGGAGAGGTAAGGAAGTATGGGAGGAGCTGGGGACCACAGGGGAGCTGGGGACCGGAACGAGGCAGGGTGTGCCTGCGACATGAGATGTGGGTTGCGGGGACACCTGTGACAATACCTCACATAAAACCTCACATATTACCCCATATCACCTCACATATTACTTTACATATTACTTTACATATAACCTCACATATAACCTCACATGTCACCTTACATATTACCTCATATTACCTCACATATTACTATACATATTACCTCACACATAAGCTGTCTTATAGTCATTGCCTATAGTAACTAATCAAAGCTCAGAAATCACATAAATGACCTGTGGCAAAATAGAAACTGAGTTGTGATTTGTTGCAAAAAGTTGAGCTGTGATTGGTTGATAATGGCCACTGCAAGCAGCAGGCAGAGGGAAAATTTTGTTGTCAAAGCCTAGTCTATGACTTTCCCTGAGTCACAGGAAGACACTATGCAAAATTTGGTGATTGAAAATGTGACTGCACAGATTCCTTAAGTAGACATAAACATACAAACATACACACATAGGGGGATATTTATCAGGGCCTCTGTGCCACGTCATTGGCACTTGTGATTGTTTTCCCCCAATCCGGCACATTCACGCCAGCGGGGTGTGAAGGGGCATGAAGAGGGTGTGCGGCCAGGCGAGCAGTGGGCGCAGCTGGCGGGGAGTGGGCCGGTGTGGGGCATTACTGTCCCCATGCCAGCGCACTCAATCCAGCTGGCGAATTTTCCATGTGATAAATCGCTGGCTCTGTTTTACATAATTTATAGTGCTTCGCAGGACCCCGCCGGATTCATAAAGAGCCTGAAGCCTCTTGATGTATCGTGCTGCACCAGAGTGCCGCTATCACAAGTGCTGCCATATGATAAATAAACCCCATACAAACTTGGTTTATTTTATATGTAATGGGTGCTTTAGGGGCACTTTTTTTCCTTTTTTAATTTGTCCTCAAATGGGACTTTAACAAGTGATCTGATCACTTACAGTTCCCTGCAAAAATATTCAGCCCCCTTGAATTTTCGACCTTCAAACATCAGGCTTCAAAAATAAATATATGAACATAAATATATAAATTTTGGGACACAATTGTGAAGTGGAAAAAAATTTATTGGAAATTTTAAACTTTTGTAAAAAGTAATAAACTGAAAAGTGGGGTGTACAATATTATTCAGCCCTTTTACTTTCAGTGCAGAAAACTCACTCCAAAAGTTCAGTGGGAATCTCATAATGGTCCAACGTTGTCCTAAATGACGGATGATAACTATAATCCACCTGTGTGTAATCAAGCCTCCGTATAAATACACCTGCTCTGTGATAGTCTCAGGGTTCTGCATCATGAAGACCAAGGAACACACCAGGCCGGCCGGTCCGTGATACTGTTGTGGAGAAGTTTAAAGCTGGATTTGGATACAAAAAGATTTCACAACCTTTAAACATCCCAAGGAGCACTTTGCAAGCGATCATATTGAAATTTAAAGGTGTATCAGACCACTGCAAATCAACCAAGACCCAGTCATCTCTCTAAACCTTCATCTCAAACTAGGAGAAGACTGATAAGAGATGCAGCCATGAGGTCCACGGTCACTCTGGATGAGCAAATCTGGTCTTTATGGAAGAGTGCCAAGAAGAAAGCCATTTCTCAAAGATATCCATAAAAAGTCTTGTTTAAAGCCACCTGGGAGACACCAAACATGTAGAAGAATGTTCTCTGGTCAGATGAAACCAAAATCAAACTTTTTGGCCACAATGCCAAATGATAAGTTTGACTTAAAAGCAACCCAACTCATTACCCTGAACATACCATCCCCAGTGTCAAACATGGGTTCTTCAACAGGGACAGGGAAGACGATTAAAATTGATGGGAAGATGGATGCAGCCAAATATAGGACCATTCTATAAAAGAAAACCTGTTGGAGTCTGCAAAAGACCTGAGACTGGGAGGGAGATTTATCTTACACCAAGGCAATGATCCCAAACATAAAGCAAAATCTACAATGAAATGGTTCACAAATAAACATATCCAGGTGCTAGCAAAACCAATTTGTTACATACAACACTCAATAAAGGCTGTCATCTAGAATTGCTAAGTCAAGGTCCAGACCTGAATCCAATTGAGAATCTATGGAAAGAGCTAAAAAAGTTCACAAACGCTCTCCATCCAACCTCACTGAGCTCAAGCTGTTTTCTAAGGAAGAATGGGCAAGAATTTCAGTCTCTAGATGTGCAAACCTGATAGAGACCTGATACCCCAAGCGACTTGCAGCTGTAATCGCAGCAAAAGGTGGCGCTAGAAAGTATTAACTTAAGGGTGTCGAATAATATTGGACACCCCACTTTTCAGTTTATTATTTTTTACAAGAGTTTAAAATATCTAGTAAATTTCATTCCACTTCACAATTGTGTACCACTTGTTGTTGATTCTTCATCAAAAAATGTAAATTTTATATTTTTATGTTTCAAGCCTGAAATGTGCCAAAAGGTAGAAAACTTTAAGGGGGCCAAATACGTTTGCAAGGCACAGTATTCATACTAATGAACTGCAATGACCACATATTGTAATGCATAGTAATATTAGCCCAATGTTACACATGCATAGGCTGACAGGACAGACTCGGGACCTTCATTAAGTCTATTTTCTTCATTAGGCAGTTCTACAAAGAAGACAGCCAGGGGTGCCGATAGTATTAGGGAAGGTATTGAAATCCTGCAGACACAGCACTGACCATAGGATTTAAGCAGTTAAACAGTCCGGATCAGAACCCATCAGGGGCGGACTGGCCATTTGACCCACCGGGAGAAATCGCGGTGGACCGATGAGTCTGGGGCCGGTCCGGGGCAGGTCCGGGGCCGGTCGGGGGCTGATGGGGCCGGTCGAAAAAAAAACTAAAAAAACCCAGCTTCTCACCTTTCCCGCGATCCACCGAAGCTCCGCTGCTACACTCCGGCCGCCCGTGACAGCTCCGTGGGTGCCGGCGTCGCAGAGAATATGACGTCGGAACGTGGCTGACATATTCTGTGAGCCGCCAGCGCACAATGAGCTGTCACCGGTGGCCGGAGTGTAGCAGCGGGGCTTCGGTGGATCGTGGGAAAGGTGAGAAGCTGTTGTATTAATTTAATGTGCCAAGCAGGCTGGCAATATAGAAGGGGAGGTGGCAGGATCCATACTGGGGGGCCGCCAGGCTGTATAATTGGGGGTGGGAGGGCTTTCTGACTATATACTGGGGAGAGAGGTGTCTGGCTGTATACTGGGGGTACAGGCTGGCAGTATACTAGGGGGGGGAGGTTTGTCTATATACAGGGGGGCTGGCTGTATACTGGGGTGCAAAAAAAGGAGCCAGTTGGGTGCACTTGTAACTAGAATATAATGAGATGAAATCATTAAGGGTACTTCTTCTGACGCAACGCCTTTCTACGGCGCCGCGTCAGAAGAAGATTTCGGGACATCGGGTTAGTATAGTGCCGGTATCAGGCTGTGATATCACAGCACAGACACGGCACTAACACCCGGGATCGGAAAAACTCTGATCCCGGCTGTTTAATCCCTTATACGCCGTGCAAGTGTGTCCCACGTGGATCGGACCCCCCGGTGTGTTTACCGGGGGATCTGATCCCTCCTGCCGCTGCACCCTGGTCCGGCGAGTGACCGGAAGCTTCCGGCTCCTTGTCTCATTGGTTCTGCCTTCCTGGCAGGACCCTGCTGTATGTAACTGAGCATGCACAGCATGCTCAGTTACTTTCACTATACACTGAAATACAAATGATCGGATGATCCAAAAGGTGGAAAATGTTTGAAAGTAAAAAAAAAAAGAGTAAATCATTTTATAATAATAATTAAATAAATAAATAAAATAAAGTCCCATAATCTCCCCAGTTAAACATATAATGCAAATACAGTATATAAAACACAAAAACACAAGAAAAATGTACATATTTGGTATCACCGCGTCCGTATTAATCTGTACAATAAATCTAAATCAATATTGAACCCGCTCGGTGAACAACAAAAAAAAAAACTACGAAAAACTTCCCGTAATATACAATTTTTCATCAATCACCATCACAAAAAATGTTCTAAAAAGTGATCAAAAAAAGCTACGTTCCCTAATATGATACGACTGAATAGAACAACTCTTTTCGCAAAAAATAAGCCCCCAACTAGAACTGACAACTGAAAAATAAAAAAGTTATGGCCCTGAAAATTTGTCAATAGTAAAAACAATGCGATTTTCTCCAATATTGGTTTTGCTCAGTAAAATTGAGCAAAGATAAGAAAAACGATATAAATGAGGTATCGCCATAATTGTAGTGAACCAGAGACTAAAGATAAAATATTATTTTTACGTTACGGTTAGCGGGGGAAAAAAGTGCTAAAAATCCAAAATAAAAATTGATGATTTTGTTTGCGTCACCCTTGAAATAGTTAATAAAATCTCATGAATAAGCTATAGACCCCCAAAATGAATTATCTATACATTGGATCTCACTACGCAAATAATAAGCCCTCATATGTTCGCATTACCGAAAAAAATTAAAATTTATAGCTTGTACATTGTGACAATACAAATCTGCTGCGAATAGCTACCGTGCACCCATACAGCAGTTTACCACCAAGTATGGGGTATCAGTACATACATTGAGGGGTGAAGTTTCTATAGTGGGGTAATTTATGTGGTTTTACTATTATTTAGGCCTTACAAAGTCACTTGAAAGCTGAGTTGTCCCTCAAAATGTGAGTTTTAGCAATTTTCATGAAAATGAGAAAAATCGCACCTAAAGTTCTGCACCTCATAACATCGTAGAAAAATGAGAGGATGCATAAAATATCATCCCAACATAAAGAAGACATTCTGTAAATGTTAATTATCAAGCTTTTTGCGTAGTTTTATTTCCTGTCTGGAAAGCAGAACATTTCAAACTTGGAAAATGAAGAATTTTTAGAAACTTTTGCCAAATTTATACTTTTTTTCTGAACGAAATGCAAAACTTATCACTTAAATTTAGAACTACCATGAAGTACAGTGTGTCACAAGAAAACATTCTCAAAATCACCTTGATATGTTAAAGCGTTCCGAAGTTATAACCAATTATCATGATACATGTCAGATTTGAAAAATCGAGTCTGGTCATTGAGCTGAAAACTAGTGTCGGTGATAAGGGGTTAGAATATAAACTCTAACACACTTTGGTTATCAATGCAGTCAACCAAATTCGTACTACCAAACAGAAACTGATAGAGCAGTGATGGCGAACCTATGGCACGGTGCCAGAGGTGGCACTCAGAGCTCTTTCTATGGGCACTCAGGCCATCACCCCAGGACAGAGTTCACCAAACACTTCCAATCTTCCTGCAGTCCCAGGCAAATTAAGGGATGCTGCTCTCTCAGTGCTATTCGACACTTTGTTGGCTGTTTGGAACTGCGGGAAAACTGCGGCAAAAGTTTTGACAGAACTGCATTATCTTTGGGAGGTCATCATGTTGGACCCGACCATTGTTCCTTTACAGAGAGACCCTGGAGAGAAGCTACAGCGATAATCTGAATTTGCCCTCCTTCTTTTAACTGGTGGCCTCAGACCGCCAATACAATTGAAAGATGTGAAAGAACAGGTAGCAATAAGTTACTGCTTAAAATTTCATGTTGGCACTTCACGGTAAATACGTGGATTTTGGTTTAGTTTGGGCACTCTGTCTCTAAAAGGTTCGCCATCACTGTGATAGAGGGATAACACCAATACTGCAATTGAGGTTAATATATATATATATATATATATATATATATATATATATATATACAGCACAAATGGACCCCCCTCATGCAATATGAAATGATGATAACTATGCAATAGGTAAAGAAAATTTAGTACATTGTATATGGTCCAAAAGCCATACATACAGTGGAGGAGGTTCCGTATCCAGCATCCAGTTTTGGAGAAACACTTTCGTCCTTCGTCTTGATGAATGAGTTTCTCAGAAACACATATCCAGAGAATTTTTGGGTTTGACAATAAAAGCAACAGTTGTACAATATATCTTATATCAAACTATCTGTACTTGTATTTATTTTGTAATAATATGTGGATATTTTGAAAATGGGCAATATTTATAACAACAAGTTCTCTGCAGAAACAGAGAAAACAGAAACATCAATGTCTCTATCAGGGCCGGTTCTAGACGAAGTGGGGCCCTGGGCAAAGCTAAAAGTGGGGCCCCAAAATCAAACTATTTTTTGACCAGTCACCGTCAGTAAGAGGCTCCTTTAGTATGGTAAAACTGTAATCTGCAAAATGTTTGTATGTTCTCTCCATGTTGGCGTGGGTTTTCCCCGGGTCCTCTGGTTTCCTCCCACACTCCAAAAACATACTGGTAGGTTGATCAAATTGTGAGCCCCATGGGACAGGGACTGATTTGTGTGTAATCTGTGTCGCTATATAAATAAAGGAATTATTAATTATAATTTTTATGATAGAAGATAAATATGAAAGATGAAGAGAAATAGAAGATTGATTAATAATTAGAGAAAAAGTGAGATATATAAATGGTCAGATTATAGGTGATAAATAACTAGACAAATAGATATGTAGACAGGAGATAGACGATAGGCATCTTCACCCGGGAATTCAACCAAGGGGTATTAACCCTTTCACTGCCCGGCTTTTCTGGATATTTTTTGTCGCTTTATAGAAAAGAGCAATTTTTACAATTTTGACATTTAATTCTTTTTGCTGTAATTTCGATTTTGTTTTTAAAAGAAATACCCAACAAACCACCTATTTTCTGAAAGCAGACACTTGCCCCATTTTCAAAATTTCATTAAAGAGTTTATAGACTTATAGACGCCTTCATCCAATTTTGATTCAAACTGAAACATTTAAAAAAAAATACCTAAAATTTGACTTGAAAGTTCATAAATGTCCCATATTGATATGTTCACATAAATAAATCATATAAAACAGATAATATAATATACAATAGCCACATCAGGAGATGAGGATCAAATGTTCATCGTATCAGTCAATTTTTGCAAAATGAAAAAACTATCACAAAATAAAAGGCAATAAGAGAGAAAGTGTGTTCTAAGAAAGTTCTGCATAGAGAAGGGTTAAAAACATGAACATTACTTGATATCCCTTCTCAAAATGTAGTAAAATATAAAGTGAATATTTCCATTATCTGTGAGGTGCAGCAGATCCTGTGTGCAGCAAATTCTCCCTGCAGCCTGATGGCTAAGAATCTGGAGGGGGGACAATTCAGGGGGCTGTATCTCTGGCTCTGTGACACATAGAACCTCACTTCTTTTTCCCTATGAAAGAAGAGAGTCTCCTCTTTTATAGGAATCTAAATTTGTTTTTCAAAGTGAAAACGGAGATATTAACTGTTAAACTGCCCTTGGGAATTGCACCTGATATTCTCACTTTAAACCTGAATATCTTTGGATCCATGGCACCTAGAAACAAAATTCAAGATTCATTTGAAAGAAGAGATTCTCCCCTTTCAGGGGGCAATTGCCCACTTTGCCTACCCATAGCGCCGGCCCTGGTCTCTATTCCGGAACAAACAATGGAACAGGGAAATGAAAGAAACAATGGGGGCCATTCGCGTTTTCCCGACGTGTTACCCGAATATTTCCGATTTGCACCGATTTCCCCTGAATTGTCCCGGGATTTTGGCGCACCCGATCGGATTGTGGCGCATCGGCGCTGGCATGCACGCAATGGAAATCGGGGGGCGTGGCCGAACGAAAACCCGACGGATTCGGAAAAACCGACACATTTAAAAAAAAAATGTGTTGCGGAGCTTGCACTTACCTTCACTCAGCCTGGCTCACTGTATTCCAGGGCGTTCCGGGGAACTTCAGTGCAGCAGCACCACCTAGTGGACGTCGGAGGAACTGCCTTAATGAATCCCGGCCGGACCTGAATCCACCGCAGAGAACGCGCTGCTGGATCGCGAATGGGCCGGATACGTAAATCTGCCCCATTGTCAAAGAAGCAGGAGCAGCAGCAAATGGTTAACATATACTAGTTGTATTCTCGAAAAGTGTAGGAATCTGCAAATGTTCTTTAAATGTGTTTGATGGGGCACATTTATACCGTATTCACTTACATGTGTATTGTCGTGAATTTTCAATTATCCTATTAAAAGCTACCTGATTCTATTTATTTTGTACTCTTTCAAAAGAATAATTTTCTGCTGCTATTATTGCTGAAGTGCCAACTCAACATTGAAAGTAGAAAACATATATAATAGCAATACTCATTGTGCATTTTTTAAAAAGTGACTTTTTGTATTTTTTTATATTTATTGACTTTAAACCAGTGAAATATTTTAATATTCATAAGGATTAATAATGTGTCTGTTTTGCAATAAGTAATATAGACTTGACATGTTCATTATAACAGAAATAATGAAAATAAACAAAAAATTCTATGATATTATTATTACTGATGTATAGAAAATAAATTATAATATGTATATAAATAAAAATAATTAGTATTATTATTACTTATTTATTTACCTCCACTGATAATATTTACCTCTAGATTTAATAGATATTAGACTACTTGCCAAGTGACTGTTTGCCAGGATTGCCAAGTTGTAATTCAAGATTAAGCGTCAGCTAAAGACCAGTATAGGATGACATGGAACTTAGCAATATTGTGGCATGTAAAGGGACATAACAATATGGACGAAGTCCATTGAATTATCACAGGGCTGAATAAGGCGGTTTTAGCTCGGCTTGGAACCAATGTTTGCATCCAGCATTATGAGTCCAATCAACAAGATGCTGGACAATGGCTGCAATGTGGTCTAGTCTAGGGTCAGGAAGACCTACCCCTGCCCTGGGCTTAGTACGTAACAATACTAGCTAGACTCATAGAATCTGGTAAAGTCAGATTCTAAAATCTTGTGGTCCTTGGTTGCCATGCGAGGAAGAGCCGTATCATGGGCATAAGTCTTAATCCTGTCCTGTGCCTTAACCAAAGCTGATTCAGATAGTGGGCCGCGGAGGTTATATAGCTCACAATTGCATTTCTGGAAAGTAGCATTAATGGCGTGTGGGTCATGGGCCATCTGATCCGAATGGTCTCTGATGTGAGGTATATAAGTAGCAGCAGAACGGAAGCAGAGATATCTGGCCAGGGACCTACTATACTTATTAGAGTATTCATAGAAAAAAGCCTATTCCCATCCCGGAAGTACAGATACTGTTGGTTCAGGAGTTCTTTTAGTTCCTTACGAGTATTCAACAACTCGTTCAGGACTGACAGAGACCCTCTGTTTTTATGGTCCCCTCCAAGGGAATGGATTTTGGACAAAAGTGCTAAGGCACTGGCCAATCTCTCCCTCTTCAGACAGGCCCCGTGTTTGGTCAACACTAACTGGAGCATTCCTTTCAAGGTCTCCCATTGAATGGGAAGTAAAGGTTGAGGTTGAGTGTTTAGAAAGAAATTCAGCAATTGGGGACATCCGCAAGACAAACTGAGTCTCTGAGCATATTGTCTTTGAAACACCAAAGCCATGCAGATGAACGAGGGCCAGGGACGTCAAGATCGAAAGGGATTAGTGCATGGTCTGACCATAGAGAGGATGCAATAGAAGAATCTGGCTTCCAAGTGAGAGCACGGGGGCTAATGAAGAACATATCTAGCCGACTATATGACTGATGAGCAGGGGAGTAATATGTATAATCCCGGGCCTGTGTGTGTAGGGGATCCTCCATATGTCTAATAGCTGAGAGTCCCAAAGGGATTTCTGTAACTTCCGCATCTGGGAGGGGGCCAGGGGAGGCCAAGGTGCAGAACAGTTAACTGAGGGGTCCATTGGGAAGTTAAAATTCCCCCTAAGACAATAATACCCACAGCAAATACCCTCAGGCATGCCAGGATCCTGCAATACGCTAATTTGGTTTCTATTTGGGAGGTATATAGAAGCAAGGGTGAGTACGGTAACTCACCACAAAATCTGACCTTTAGGAAGACATATCGATCGGTGATCGGTGATCAATCTTGTGGAGAAGGCCCTGTGGATGGCAATGGAGGCTCCTCTGGACTTGGTCCCCGGGTTAGTACTGTGAAACCAAGACGTGTAATATCTATCTCGGATGTTGGGCACATGGTCAGTGCAGATGTAGATCTCCTGTAAAAAGAGAAGATCAGCCTGAAGTTTATGCATGCAAAACAGTATCTGAATACATTTTTTTTTTTATCAACTCTTTATTTTTGTATTTTTTCAATAGAAACAAAAATATACATCGAAATGCAGAAAAAGTACATAAAAGAACCGAGGGGAGTACAGGATTCCACAGTAGCAGAACATAGTAAACAAGAAGAGAAAGAACAAAAAAAAGAAATCAAGTAACAACCGTCACATATAATAAGTATTTCTTATAGCACAGCATAGATATGATAGCATCCCAAGTAGTGTAATTACTCATTAACATCAGGAAATCAATCTAGCGTTATATGCGTCCCATTGAGTCCAGGTCTTTTCGAATTTATCACAAGTGTGACGAAGCACAGCGGTAATATATTCCATTGATCGGAGATCACAAAGTCGTGCATATAATTCCAACAATGATGGAGGGGCAGACCGTCTCCAATTCAATGATATTAAACACTTTGCTGCCGTAACTATATGTAGGAACAACCTGGCACTCGGACCCCTAAGAGAGCTGGGATATAGATTGAGTATATAGATTTCAGGGTCCAGCGGGACTTGCACATTGAGGATCCCTCCAATAAGGGACCTGACCTCCAGCCAAAAATGAATCAGGGCAGGGCAACTCCAAAAGATATGGAAGAGTGTAGCGTCAGGCCCTCCACACCTCCAGCATAAATTAGGAACTGACGGGTAAAATCTATGTAAGAGCTCAGGGGTGCGGTACCAATTTAATAAAATTTTTAGTTGGTTCTCCTTATAGAGAGTGCAGATAGACGTTTGTCGTGCTCTCGTCCAGATATTCTGCCACTGGTCAGGGGTAAGACGTTTACCCAACCATGTTTCCCACCTATTCATATAGGGATGTGATATATTTGTCCGCTCATTGAGAATGGAGTACAGGCTGGAGATCAAGCCCTTTGTAGAAGGACCTTCCGCGCAAATCACTTCGAATGGGGTAGGTCTGGGGGTAGGTTCGGCCCCCAGAACAGAAGAAATAAAATGTTTAATCTGTTGATAGGTAAAATCCGCACCCACCAAGCAAGGATGTTTGTCAATTAGTGCCCTTAATGGGAGTATCTTGCGTGTGAGGGGATCTAACAGGGTCCGTATTTGAAAGGTGCCTGCCTGCACCCAAGGTCTGTAACTGCTAGTGAGACTATCTGGAAGATGTGATGTAAAAAGTATTGGGGTAAGCAACGACTGCATAGAAGCCAACTGAAAACGTATCCTACATCTGTACCAAATATCACGGGTAAACTGCATAGGGCCTAAAAGTGTTGGAACCAAGCCTACTGGTGGAGGTCCCCATATCAACACAGCTGGGTGTAACGGGGCAAACCATAGTTTCTCAAGTTCGGTCCGTCGGCTATATGCACACATTGTTGACCAGGAGGCGATGTGACGGAGATGGGTCGCTAGTAGAGATGAGCGAGCACTAAAATGCTCGGGTACTCGTTATTCGAGACGAACTTTTCCCGATGCTCGAGTGCTCGTTTCGAGTAACGAGCCCCATTGAAGTCAATGGGAGACTCGAGCATTTTTCAAGGGGACCAAGGCTCTGCACAGGGAAGCTTGGCCAAACACCTGGGAACCTCAGAAAAGGATGGAAACACCACGGAAATGGACAGGAAACAGCAGGGGCAGCATGCATGGATGCCTCTGAGGCTGCTTAATCGCACCATTATGCCAAAATTATGGGCAACAGCATGGCCATGACAGAGTGACCGAATGAGGCTAGATAGCATCTAAAACATCCAATAATTGACCCTGACACTATAGGGGACGGCATGCAGAGGCAGCGGCAGCGGCAGCAGCGGCAGGCTAGAGAGTGTCATGGCAACATACCCTAAATGGACTCAGGCTTCAAACCAATGGGTGGCAGAGAGGAACCAAAGGAGGTGAGCAAGAAGCGCTCAAATAATATCGGTACATGATAAAAGTTTGCCAGTATATTTTGTGGATTGCACAGCAGGGTGGCGACAAAGTTAACATGGAAGCCATGAAAACAATCCAAAATTCTGCCTGACACAGCTCGTTTGATAAGGGGACCATGTATGGAGGCAGTGAACTAGTAGTACATTAAAGGTGCTGCAGTTAAAACTATGTTAGTTGGATCTTGGCATGGAGCTGGCGCTCCGCTGCCAGGCGAGCTTTCGCCAATCCAAGCCCCTGTCTCTAGGCTACTCCCCAAACAGCACTTCTAAGAACCTTTTGTATAAGATCAAGTGTAGTAGCGTTCTTATAAGTTTGGGATATGGCGGGTGAGGGGAATGTAAACATCTGCGCAAGAAGCGCTGAAATAATATCCGTAAATGAAAAAAGTTTTCCAGTATATTTTGTGGCTTACACAGCACGGTGGCGACAAAGTTAACAAGTTTGATGTGGAATGCCCTGTAATAGCTCTTGGGCGGTGTGCCTTTTATCACCTAGGCTCAGCAGTTTGAGCACCGCCTGCTGTCGCTTAGCGACGGCACTGCTGCTGTGCCTAGAGCTACCGACTGATGGCGCCATGCCCACGGATGGTAATTCGGAGGAGGAGGAGGTGGAGGAGGGGTGGGAGGAGGAGGAGGCATAGTAGGCCTGAAACACCTGGACCGAGGTAGGCCCCGCAATCCTCTGCGTCGGCAGTATATGACCAGCCCCAGGGTCAGACTCGGTCCCAGCCTGCACCAAGTTAAGTGTAGTAGCGTTCTTATAAATTTGGAATATGGCGGGTGAGGGGAATGTAAACAGATGCGCAAGAAGCGCTGAAATAATATCCGTAAATGGTAAAAGTTTGCCAGTATATTTTGAGGATTACACAGCAGGGTGGCGACAAAGTTAACAAGTTTGTTGTGGAAGCCATGAAAACAACCCAAAATTCTGCCTGACACAGCACGTTTGATAAGGCGGCCATGTATGGAGGCAGTGAACTAGTAGTAGATTAAAGGTGCTGCAGTTAAAACTATGTTAGTTGGTTCTTGGCATGGAGCTGGCGCTCCGCTGCCAGGCGAGCTTTCACCAATCCAAGCCCCTGTCTCTAGGCTACTCCCCAAACAGCACTTCTAAGAACCTTTTGTATAAGATAAAGTGTAGTAGCGTTCTTATAAGTTTAGGATATGGCGGGTGAGGGGAATGTAAACAGATGCGCAAGAAGCGCTGAAATAATATCCGTAAATGGTAAAAGTTTGCCAGTGTATTTTGTGGATAACACAGCAGGGTGGCGACAAAGTTAACAACTTTGATGTGGAATCCATGAAAACAACCCAAATTTCGGCCTGACACACCTCGTTTGATAAAGGGACGATGTATGGAGCCAGCTATATGGACGACTTTTGGAGGTAGCAATGGAGACAACGTGTGGAGGCTGCTATGGAGACAATTCAATTTGGATAGTGCCTGTATGTGGCAGTCCAAAAAAGTTTTCAAACCAGAGGAGCAGGTAGGTGGCCCTCCATAAAAATGGAATAGATTGAGTGCCTGTATGTGGCAGTCCAAAAAAGTTTTCAAACCAGAGGAGCAGGTAGGTGGCCCTCCAGAAAAATGGAATAGATTGAGTGCCTGTATGTGGCAGTCCAAAAATGTTTTCAAACCAGAGGAGCAGGTAGGTGGCCCTCCAGAAAAATTGAATAGATTGAGTGCCTGTATGTGGCAGTCCAAAAAAGTTTTCAAACCAGAGGAGCAGGTAGGTGGCCCTCCAGAAAAATTGAATAGATTGAGTGCCTGTATGTGGCACTCCCAAAAATTGTTTAAAACAGAGGACCGGGTCGGTAGCCCTCCATAAAAATTAAATGCATAAAGTACTATAGCTAGAGCCAGTGGGCCCTGTCAAAAAATAGCCAGTTTCCTCTGCTATACTGTACAAAGAGGAGGAGAAGGAGGAAAATGAGGAGGAGGAGGAGTGGATAAATTATTCAGGTTGAGCTTCCTTCACCTGGTGGAGATTGGAAATTAGGAGAAATCCAGGCTTTATTCATCTTGATAAGCGTCAGCCTGTCAGCGCTGTCAGTCGACAGGCGTGTACGCTTATCGGTGATGATGCCACCAGCTGCACTGAAAACCCGCTCGGACAAGACGCTAGCGGCAGGGCAGGCAAGAACCTCCAAGGCGTACAGCGCCAGTTCGTGCCACATGTCCAGCTTTGAAACCCAGTAGTTGTAGGGAGCTGTGTGATCATTTAGGACGATGGTATGGTCAGCTACGTACTCCCTCACCATCTTTCTGTAAAGATCAGCCCTACTCTGCCGAGACTGGGGACAGGTGACAGTGTCTTGCTGGGGTGACATAAAGCTGGCAAAAGCCTTGTAAAGCGTACCCTTGCCAGTGCTGGACAAGCTGCCTGCTCGCCTACTCTCCCTCGCTACTTGTCCCGCAGAACTACGCACTCTGCCGCTAGCGCTGTCAGAAGGAAAATACTGTTTCAGCTTGTGCACCAGGGCCTGCTTGTATTCATGCATTCTCACACTCCTTTCCTCTCCAGGGATGAGAGTGGAAAGATTTTGCTTGTACCGTGGGTCCAGGAGAGTGAACACCCAGTAATCGGTGCTGGAATAAATTCTTTGAACGCGAGGGTCACGGGATTGGCAGCCTAGCATGAAATCTGCCATATGCGCCAGAGTACCAACGCGTAAGAATTCACTCCCCTCACTGGCCTGACTGTCCATTTCCTCCTCCTCCTCCAACTCCTCCAACTCCTCTTCTTCTGCCCATACACGCTCAACAGTGAAGGACTCAACAATGGTCCCCTCTTGTGTCTCGCCAACATTCTCCTCCTCTTCCTCCTCATCCTCCTCCACCTCCACCTCCTCCGATATGCGCTGAGAAACAGACCTAAGGGTGCTTTGGCTATCAACAAGGGAATCTTCTTCCCCCGTCTCTTGTGAGGAGCGCAAAGCTTCCGACTTCATGCTGACCAGAGAGTTTTTCAACAGGCCAAGCAGCGGGATGGTGAGGCTGATGATGGCGGCATCGCCACTGACCATCTGTGTTGACTCCTCAAAGTTACTCAGCACCTGACAGATATCAGACATCCACGTCCACTCCTCATTGTAGACTTGAGGAAGCTGACTGACCTGACTACCAGTTCTGGTGGAAGTTGACATCTGGCAGTCTACAATCGCTCGGCGCTGCTGGTAAACTCTGGATAACATGGTCAGTGTTGAATTCCACCTCGTGGGCACGTCGCACAACAGTCGGTGAGCGGGCAGTTGGAGGCGGCGCTGCGCTGCCCTGAGAGTGGCAGCATCTGTGCTGGACTTCCTGAAATGCGCACAGATGCGGCGCACCTTCGTGAGCAAATCAGACAGATTGGGGTATGTCTTGAGGAAACGCTGAACTATCAGATTTAACACATGGGCCAGGCATGGCACATGTGTCAGTCTGCCGAGTTGCAGAGCCGCCACCAGGTTACGGCCGTTGTCACACACAACCATGCCTGGCTTCAGGTTCAGCGGTGCCAGCCACAGATCAGTCTGCGCCGTGATGCCCTGTAATAGTTCTTGGGCGGTGTGCCTTTTATCGCCTAGGCTCAGCAGTTTGAGCACCGCCTGCTGTCGCTTAGCGACGGCACTGCTGCTGTGCCTAGAGCTACCGACTGATGGCGCCATGCCCACGGATGGTCGTTCGGAGGAGGAGGTGGAGGAGGGGTGGGAAGAGGAGGAGGCATAGTAGGCCTGAAACACCTGGACCGAGGTAGGCCCCGCAATCCTCGGCGTCGGCAGTATATGACCAGCCGCAGGGTCAGACTCGGTCCCAGCCTCCACCAAGTTAACCCAATGTGCCGTCAGCGATATATAGTGGCCCTGCCCGGCAGCACTCGTCCACGTGTCCGTGGTCAGGTGGACCTTGTCAGAAACGGCGTTGGTCAGGGCACGGATTATGTTGTCTGACACGTGCTGGTGCAGGGCTGGGACGGCACATCGGGAAAAGTAGTGGCGGCTGGGGACCGAATACCGAGGGGCGGCCGCCGCTATGAGGCTGCGAAAGGCCTCGGTCTCTACTAGCCTATAGGGCAGCATCTGCAGGCTGAGCAATCTGGAGATGTGCACATTAAGGGCTTGGGCGTGCGGGTGGGTTGCACTATATTTGCGTTTCCGCTCCAGCGTCTGGGGTATGGAGAGCTGAACGCTGGTGGATGCTGTGGAGGATCGTGGAGGCGACGATGGGGTTTTTGTGGCAGGGTCCTGGGCAGGGGGCTGACTATCAGCTGACACAGGGGAAGGAGCAGTGGTGTGCACGGCCGGAGGTGAACGCGCTTGTTGCCACTGAGTGGGGTGTTTAGCATTCATATGCCTGCGCATACTGGTGGTAGTTAAGCTAGTAGTGGTGGAACCCCTGCTGATCCTGGTTTGGCAAATGTGGCACACCACAGTCCGTCGGTCATCCGGTGTTTCCTTAAAGAACCTCCAGACTTCTGAAAATCTAGCCCTCGCCGCAGGAGCCCTCGCCACGGGAGCTTCACTAGTTGACACATTTGGCGCTGATGCACCAGCTCTGGCCCTGCCTCTCCGTCTGGCCCCACCACTGCCTCTTCCAACCTGTTCTGGTCGAGGACTCTCCTCCGTCTCAGAAGCACTGTGTTCACCCGGCTTCTCAACCCAGCTTGGGTCTGTCACCTCATCATCCTCCGATCCCTCAGTCTGCTCCCCCCTCGGACTTCCTGCCCTGACAACAACTTCCCCACTGTCTGACAACCGTGTCTCCTCATCGTCGGACACCTCTTTACACACTTCTTCCAGTACGTCAACAAGGTCATCATCACCCACAGACTGCGACTGGTGGAAAACCTGGGCATCGGAAAATTGCTCATCAGCAACCGGACAAGTGGTTTGTGACTTTGGGAAGGGTCCAGAAAACAGTTCCTCAGAGTATGCCGGTTCAAATGGCAAATTTTGCTGGGAGGGGGCAGACTGGGGGGTCGGAGGCTGAGGTGCAGGAGATGGAGGAGGGCCGATTTCGGTGACATGGGTGGACTGCGTGGAAGACTGACTGGTGGACAAATTGCTCGAAGCATTGTCGGCAATCCACGACATCACCTCTTCGCACTGTTCTGGCCTCAACAGTGCTCTACCACGAGTCCCAGTAACTTCAGACATGAACCTAGGGAGTGTAGCTCTGCGGCGTTCCCCTGCTCCCTCATAAGCAGGTGGTGTCTCACCCCGCCCAGGACCACGGCCTCTGACCCCTGCAGTAGTTGGACGCCCACGTCCCCGCCCTCGTCCTCTACCCCTAGCCCTCGGGTTAAACATTTTGAAAATGAGAGTTATAACTTTAATTTTTTTTTTAACTTTTTTTTGTGTTTTTTTTTTTTTTGTGTGTTTTTTAGTTTTTAAAACCAAACGATGCTATCCTATTGCTATGGCTATTTTCTAGCCAAGTATGAAAGCACACTGCTATGCCAGATGAGATGACACTGAGTTATTAAAAAAATAAACGTAAAATAAAAAAGGAAATGGCAGACTGTGCCTAATTGAAATCCAACCCCGGGCCCTAATAAATTTTCCTACTTCGGTCTTTGCGATGGATATGTGCGTCACTAAGCGCAAAACACAGTGGTCGCAAGTCTCACTCCAAATTGCTCACAATTTGCTAGTAGATGCACTGCAGCAACTACAGCCACCAGCAGATCAACCAGAAATCAAATATATATAACGCTACTGAAGGCGTAAGTAAGCCTTTTGGATTCTCCTATGGCTATTTTCTAGCCAAGTATTAAAGCACACTACTATGCAAGATGAGATGACACTGAGTTATTAAAAAAATAAACGTAAAATAAAAAGAAACTGGCAGACTGTGCCTAATTGAAATCAAACCCCTAATAAATTTTCCCACTTTGGTGTTTGAGGTGGATATGTGTGTCACTAAGAGCTAAACACAACGGTAGCAAGTCCCCCTGCTAATTCCTCACAATATGGTACTAGCTGCACTACTAGTGCCAGCAAGCCCAGCCACAAGCAAATAAAAAAAAAAAGTATAACGTTATTGTAGCCCTAAGAAGGGCTGTTGGGTTGTTGTAGAATCACTCCTGCCTAACAGTAAGCTAATAGAACACCCTAACGCTTTCCCTGACCAGCAGCAGCTCTCTCCCTAGCGGCATCCAGACAGAGAATGATCCGAGCAGCGCGGGCAGCGGCTAGTCTATCCAGCCAACCACTGCTATCGACGTGTAAGGGTACCACGTCATGCTGGGTGGAGTGCAGAGTCTCCTGGCTTGTGATTGGCTCTGTTTCTGGCCGCCAAAAAGCAAAACGGCGGGAGCTGCCATTTTCTCGAGCGGGCGAAATACTCGTCCGAGCAACGAGCAGTTACGAGTACGCTAATGCTCGATCGAGCATCAAGCTCGGACGAGTATGTTCGCTCATCTCTAGTCGCTAGATAATAAAGTTTAATATAAGGGAGGGCTAATCCTCCGCTGGTGACCCCCGCCGTCAACACCGTTTTAGAGATCCTGTGACTCCTGCCCCCCCACACAAACCCCAGACACATAGACTGTAACCTGCCCAGGACTGCCATTGGGACCGCTACCGGAAGAGTCTCGAACAGATATAAAAGCTTTGGCAAGATAGACATCTTAATAGCCGCTATACGTCCCAGTAATGATATATGTATAGACTGCCACTTAATTAAGAGGTCCTGGATTTCTTTAATCATTGGTGGGAAGTTATCTGCGTATAGAGTCTTATAGGATTGAGTTATTCGGACTCCTAAATACCTCAGTGATTCTGTTTGCCACGTGTATTTGAATGAGCCCCTAAGGGCCGCCAGCTCGTCTGGGGGGACATTTATAGGGAGGGCCTCGGTCTTGTGACTGTTAATCTTATATCCAGAGAGGTGACTATACACATTCAATATTTTATGAAGATTTGGGAGACTTATTATAGGATTTGTAAGCGTAAGAAGTACATCATCAGCGAAGAGGGAGATCTTGAATTGTTTGTCCCTGACTCTTATCCCCGTCACATCCACTGATGCTCGAATGTACGCTGCCAAGGGCTCAATGCTCAGCGCATATAACAGGGGGGAGAGAGGGCATCCCTGTCTGGTGCCATTGCGGATATGAAAAAAACGGGAATTTGCATGAGGAAGGCGTATCGCTGCGCTAGGGATAGAGTATAGCCCCTGCAGGGCTTGCAGGAATGGGCCCCTCATACCAAACTGCCGTAAAGTCGCCATCATAAATCCCCAGTCCAGGCGATCAAACGCCTTTTCCGCGTCTAGACTGAGAAGAAGAGCTCTTCCATCCGTTTTCCTAATGACCTCCAGCAAGTCAGCTAATCTCCTGGTATTGTCTCCTGCTTGCCTGTAGCGTACAAAGCCCACCTGATCTTTATGTATTAACTGCGGGAGCCAGTCCCCCAACCTATTCGCCAGTATTTTAGTAAAAATCTTCAGGTCGGAGTTCAATAAGGATATAGGACGGTAGCTGGTACAATCTAGGGAGTCTTTTCCTGGTTTCGGAATCACCGTTATAAAGGATCTTAGCATAGCCTCAGGGATTGGGGTGCCAGTCATAAAAGCATTAAACAATTTAACCATATAGGGGGTCAGGATATCCAAGTATGTTTTAAAATAAGCGTATGGGAGGCCATCAGGGCCTGGGGATTTCCCATTCGGAAGTTCCTTCACCACTTCTCGTAGTTCCTCCTCTGAGATTTCTTGGTTCAATGCGTCCAAAGCAGTGGAGGATAGTTTAGGGAGACTACAATCATTAAGATACTGTTCCAAGGTCATCCCTTGGGCTTGTGAGCATGAGGGAGGACGGGCAGGAAGATTGTAAAGGTCACGATTATATGATTCAAATATCTGTGCTATCTTCTCTGGATTGTAATGGACAGTTCCTGTACCATCCCTGAGGCTATGTGGGTTAGATGCCGCTGTCCTATCCTGGAGTTGGCGAGCTAGCAGCGTGTGTGCCCTATTACCGTACTCGTAAAAACGCTGACAAGAGTATCGGAGCAACTTTTCTGCCCCCACCAAATCTATTTCCCAAAGTTGGGCCCCAGTAGCTAAAACCTTTTGTAAAACTGTAAGTGAAGGGCGAGTCACTAATTTGCTTTCTAAGTCTCTAAGTTCCTTCACACACTGCTGTCGCACCGCCTCCACCGCCTTCTTTTTATAGGCCGCCTGAGATATGGCATACCCACAATACACTACTTTATGCGCTTCCCACAATACAGGCAATGAGGGGGCCGACGGGGAGTTATCTGCAAAATACTGAATTAGAGAGGTACGTAGCGCCTCCTTTGTGATTTTATGAGACAAGAGTGTCTCGTTAAGTCTCCAATGGAGGGGACGAGGTGGGGGATTTACAAATGACAGTTCGACCGTAACCGGAGTATGGTCCGACCAGGTAATTAACCCTATGTCTGCAGAATGTAAAGTTCGGAGCACCGAGACATCTCCGAGAAAGAAATCTATACGTGTATGTGTCTTATGTGGGGGCGAATAAAAGGAATATCCCCGAGCTGTAGGGTTATCTACCCGCCATAAATCAAAAAGATCATTTCTGCGAACCAATTTCCTGAAGCCTAATGAGAGCCTACTTTGCTGTTGCGATGGGGGGGTATCCTGTATGGACATGCGATCTCGAACCTCAGAAAATATAACATTAAAATCTCCTCCTATCAATGATGGCACCGACCGATATTGGGCTAAATGAGAGAGAACCCTTGATAAAAATCCCAATTGTCCGGAATTCGGGGAGTATATATTACATAAAACAAGCTGGCGTCCCCCAAGGGCTCCCCTCAGAATAATAAACCGTCCTTCTGGGTCTGAGTAAGTGTCCTGTACCCGGAAAGAGCAGGAGCGGGATATCAGAATTGCCACCCCCGCCGTCTTTGTTGCTGCAGTAGCCTGAAAGCTCTGAGGATAGTCTCTCCTAATAAATCTAAATGATCCTGAAGCCGTTAGGTGGGTTTCCTGTAAGAACGCTATATCTGGTTTGAGTCTTTTCAGCTCCTGCAGCAACAACTGACGCTTGGAGTTAGAATTCAGCCCTTTGACATTTAAAGTAACAATCTTAACCATTTTTTACAATGTGTGGTTGAGTTAGGTGTGATCCTCAAGCATGGACGAGGTGCAGTGCAGAGAGTGCCAGGTTGTTTCCTACGCTCAGATGGCATCATATGATACATGTACATACTTAATGTGACATCAACAATATGAACAATCAACAGTACAGTGAAAATGAAAATTACAGATCCAACAAAAACATTTTTGATTACATGCCTCAGACTACATGCAGGGCCTAAAATGCCCGACATGGAGTCCAAGAATCGGGTGATGCCTCCCGTTGTGCCAGAGTCCCGAATCCGGGACCAACACACAGGGAGGCAGACTAACCCAGTAGGGGGTGGCGTATCAGACATCAAACCTTCAACCCGCCAAAAAAAAAAGAACCAACAGTTTGAAACCGACCACCTCGGGCCTGCCTTATTCACACAAAAAGGATACCATGGGTAACAAACAGCTACCATCTTGCTGGTGGTCAAAACCACTAAGGCTCCTCACGAATCTTGTGACTCTTCGTCCTAGTTTCTGGGGCCTTTTGGTGTTGTGCGCAGGCGAGCAAAGGACGGAGAAGATCCAGATGGCTCCGGGGATCTCCTCTGTTGTTTCCTAGGGACATTGCGTTGCCAGGTTGGTGAAAGTGGTGGATCTTGTGTTGGTAATTTCCATTCCGGGATGACTGGTACCTGCAGGTCTAGGGAAGCGCAAAAGTCATTCAGATCCGCTGGTGAGCGAAGTGTAGCTGTTCTGCCCTCTTTGCGGGCTGTCAAACTGAAGGGGAATCCCCATCTGTAGGGCACATCAGCTTTCCGCAGAACCTCTAGTAAGGGGCGCAAAGTTCTCCGGCGTTGCAGAGTGATCCATGAGAGATCTTGGAATAGTTGTACCTGGGCACCCTTAAAGTCAATATGAGGCCTATTACGTGCTTTAGCCATAATCTCTTCTTTCAATAGAAAGTCCGTAATGCAACAAATAATGTCCCTAGGACGTCCAGAAACTGGCTTTGGTCTAAGTGCCCTGTGGGCCCTATCCATTTGAACAGGATCACCTGGATTTCTTCCCAATATGGTGGAGAACAGGAGATTAAGAACCTCCGGAACATTTTCAACGTTCTGCGACTCCGGGATACCCCGAACCCTGATGTTGTTCCTGCGACCTCGATTATCGAGATCCTCTATATGCAACTGGAGGTCTTGTATTTTCTCAGATTGCTCCAGAAGACGAGAATGGAGAGCATTAACAACTTTTCTGGAAGATGCGTGGTCATCTTCTAGTTGATCGACCCTATTAGCCACTGCGGTTAGATCCTGGCGCATTTCAGCTATGGCTGACCGACAGGTGTCTTTAACTTTAAGTATCAACGCCTGAAAGTCTTGTTTCGTAGGTAACTGATGCACATGAGACCACCAATCCGCTGGCGGAGGCCGCGGTGGACCTGACAATGAAGATTGATGCGACTCTGGGGATTCTGGGGACCAGTCTCCAGGGCCCGATTGGGGCCTTAGTATAGGGGGTGTATTAGAATAGTCCATGTCCTCCTGCTCCCTGTTAGGAGATCTCTGTATTTGGCAGTATTGTGGCCCCTGAGAGGGGGGGGATGAAGCAGCAGGTGCTGTGGCCTGATGACTGGGGCTCGGCTGGAGACACTCAGCTCCCGCTGGTGTAGGTAAATCTATGAGCAGGGGGAGCACTGCTTTATATCCCCCCTCAGCTGTAGAGAGAGGGTTCTGGGCAGGTGTGTGTACCTCTGTAGGGCTGCTTGCCCGCTGTGCTCCCACGCGTGTCTTCTCCCTCTGAGCGCCGGGCTGCAGGGCTGCTGTGCCTGCTGTAGGCGGTCCCTGCACAGCAAGAGGCGCCAGGCTCTCCGCGCTCGGCGCCATCTTGGGTCCGGCGCGTGTCTCCCGGACCACAAAGTCGTCCAGGGTTCGGGGAGTTGAGGCGCCTGCCCGGTCTGGGGAGACTCCCTGTGCCTTAGCGCGGCGGCGATTCCCCATAACAAGCCGATCCAGGCTGATTTAAGGTGCTGGGGTAGCTTTATTTAGGCCCGGGTGGACGGAGCTGCTGGCTCAGACGTCTGTCTCGGCTGGCATCCGGACACGCCCCCCCCCCCCTGAATACATTTTTAAACAACATTAGGCCCCTAGCATTAAAGCAAAGCAAAGGGATAACAAAAACAGCAGCTCTAAAGCCACAGGTATCTAAGTATTGAACAATGGTGCTAAGGCAACTACAAGTCTTGTGGCAACATGGAAAAAAAGCACGATCAGAATAGTTGTTTAAGGGCCCGCCATAAAATTATAGATACATAAAATGCCTAAAGTTAAAGCAGATTGAACAGAAAAGGAAAATAAAACATTTTCAGTGCTACAAAATTAAGGAAATGTAGCCTGGCAGTCACCATATATCATTGTAAAGGATACTGCAGAGATTGCATAGTCCATTTAGTGAAGAAGAAACAGTGAATAGTGAAGAAGAAAAAGTGAAGAAGAAACTCAGACAAACTAGAACACAGGTCCCAGCAATAGTAGAAAGGACTCATTCTAGCTGTTCTAGTTGTGCACTCTACCCTCCAAAAATCAGGCAAGCATCTCCAGGCTCTCTGACGGGGGAACCTCTGTGGCCTCGGCTGCTGGAGAGGGAAGTTAGGCAGAAGAAACGTAGGCCATTCCTGGTTGGTCATTTCAGGCAGATCAAGTGCAGCAAGGAACCCAGGGAAGACCCTATGGTGATGAAGTATTGTCAGTTGACCATACCGACGAACTCCCGATAAGTCTCATTAGACTCTGAGAAGTGGTTTAAGGGCTCTACGCTTCTGTAGTGTTAAGCAGGATTGGTCGGTTAGCAGCTGCAAGTCAGGGTCCTGGAAGCGTACTGTGCCCACCTCACAGACCCTGGCCATAATCTGTTCTTAAGTTGGTATCTGTGGACCCTATAGATTACATCTGTGGAGTGAGCAAGGTCGGTTGGATGGGGACACGGAGCTTGATGTGCCCTGTCCAGTTTCTGGAGTCTGCTGCAGCTCTCAGAACATTGTTAAATAAACTTCTGATGAAACCATCAAGTTGCTTATTATCAATGGATTCAGGCAAGCCATTTCATGCTGCAAGATCAAGTGCACCAAGGAACCCGGGACAACCCTATGGTGACAAAGTATTGTCAGTTGACCACCCCGGCAAACTTATAGGCGCATTGGGAAGCCCCAAGAGTAAGTAACCATCATGTTGCTGATTATCAATGGATTCAGGCAGGCCACAAAATCTTATGTTATTCCTGTGGCCCCTATTCTCAGCATCATCTAGTTGCTTAGTTAATGCAATGGGACGGCTCAGTGGTTGTGAGCCATTATTCAAGCTGATCCGCAAAGTGGACAGTTCTGCTTTTAACAATTGTTGAAGGTGGACCACGTAGCTCACCATGTCTTCCTTAGTTGGGACTGTGTGATTACGAAGGGCACTGCATCCACTGGATTCCCCTGGTAACTCAAGGCATGGACTAGGAGCCACAACAGGTGTGGGGACAAAACATAGTAGGGGACTGCCAAGCTGGCAGGTCCTGGGGCCAATCATATGGAAAAGTGGGATAAAACTGCATGGAGCAGTCTGGAGATCTTATTTGAGGCTCCACATGGGGTTGCTGTACTGGGGATGCTGTACAGTGCAGGGGCACTGGGGGAGGCATGTGCAACACTACCACCCGAGGGTTCAGAGTGTGTGGGGTTAGTGACATGGGGCTCTGCTCTGAGGCCACAATATGGTATGTTGGTGCCCTTTGGGGAGATCTAGGGACACTCATCCCTATCTGTGGATCAGGGCAGCTGCTGGAAGTCTTCTGCAGCTGACTGTAGGTTGTCATCTGCCATAGTCTGAGGGCCTATTGCAGCCATGATGGAAGGCCACAGCACAGACTGTGGCCTTACTGGTTGGTAAGTGATCCTGTCGGTTTTGAAAAAGTCTTGTAGGGAATGAAACACATGTCGGGGAGGTGCTGGGCAGCGTCCTTTGCAATGCACCTTATTGTTACTGTATTCAAGGTATACATTACTATTCATTGTTCCATTTGCGCAATACTAATGCTCCTGATATTTTGATGCTTGTGCCCTTTAGGCTCAGCACTATGCACTTTGTTACCTGTACTTTGAGGCTTATTTAATAAGGGTCCGTGGCCGCACTTTCGTCTTTTTTTATTAACGTTCTCGGGATTGCATGGCTGTGACAGGTATTTAACTCTGGATTGTGTCGCATGCGATCAGATTGTAGCGTAGCTCCTCTGGCATTCATGCGACAGTAAACGCGGGCGTGTCTTTGAACGATCCGACTGATTCAGACTGAGCGCGGGATTTTAACTTTCAAATTGTGTTGCAAGATCAAGCACTTATATGCACCAGGAAGAAGAAGGTGGACTCCTGCGGACCTGAGCGGGGAAGCAACACATGCAGTATATTGGGCGCACAATCTTAGTGAATTGTTGAAGAGTGCATTCCGGTTGGACAATGCACTTTCGGGGAACGCATCAAGACAGGTAAGTAAATGTGCCCCATTATATATTACTGAATGTGTTTGCTGCCCGGCACCTACATGTTTTTGCTATGAAATCACCTATGTCTGTTTAATGCTCTATTTTTAAAGTATACTGAATAAATATTTTATTTTAAGCATCACCATTAGTACTCAATATATTCTAATATCCGCACTGTCTGATCTATGACCTAGTCTATGATGTTCCCTGAGTCACAGAAAGCAGCTGTCAAAAATATGGTGATTGTAAACGCGTTGGTGCAGATTCCTTTAGCGGACGTACATACACACATAGGGCTCATTCATAATGGCGGCCCAGCGGCAGTACTGTGCCACTCATGTGTGCCACCAATCCGCGAGGTACACCGTAAAAAGATAGAACATGCTCTATCTTTTTGCGAGAGTGCGGCCGCGCACCGCTGTTTCCTATGGAGGGAGGAGGGGTTACCTCCTCCTTCACTCCAGCACACAGCGGTATGCCCGCACAGCGGGCATACCGCGTGTGAATGTTGCCATACACTCAGCTTTAAACATGAGATAAGATTACATATATTTCCATAAAACATTTTGACTAGTACAGTTCCATCACTTTCTTGCTGCTGAGCTGAGTGAAGTATTTTAATACAAGTATAGATCACAATTGTGTGAATACAGGAAATATTTACTGTTTAAAGTGTTTGTTGTATGAAAGTGAAATACGTATAAAGTAACTGTATATTTCTGCTGAATTATTCTATTTACTGTACAAGCATTGAAAAGCTGTGTAAACAATCACCATAGCATTGATTTCACATTTACGCTTGTTATTCTCCGATCTCGTCTCTCAGCAGGTAACATAGAGAGACTTAGAAAATATGCAATTATGTAATTTTTGGCTTGACATACAGCATGAAATCTTTTAGAACTGTAACACAAGTCAGTTTAGATCTGATTAAACTTTAATCATACATCTTGCAATACATATTTATAAAGATGGTAATGTTTTCTTGATTCAGTCAATCTACAAAGGTGTCAACTTTACAATACTTCACTAAAAAGAGACAACAGAAAACCATTCTAATATTTTTAAGCATTTAAGTAGGAACAATTGTAATATTACAGCCTCTGAGTTCCTATAATTATATGCAAATTATATCTGGTATGCATATCAAGATATAATTGACCTGCACATAGTCCTCAGCAACTCCATAAATTGATGTTTGTAATCTCAGGGGAAGAATAAAACATAATAGATTTTTATACTGAAATTTTAATGTAAACTAGCTGTAGATACCGGCGCTGCCTGGGATGGGAAATAACTGCTCTTAGTTATAACAAAATAGAAAGGGTTGACAAAAATATTTTATATGTATCTATCTCTCTCTCTGACTGTGTCTCTTTCTGACTCTCTCTGTGTCTCTCTGACTGTCACTGACCATCACTTTCTATTTCTATCACTGACCATCTCTGTCTCTGACCATCTCTTTCAGTGACTGTCTCTGATCGGCTCTTTCAGTGACCATCTATGGATGACTCTGACATTCTCTGTCTTTGACGGTCTCTTTGAGTGAATGTCTCTGACCATCTCTTTGAGTGAAGGTCTCTGACTGTCTCCAACCATTTCCTACATTGACGGTTTCTGACCGTCTCTTTGAGTGACTGTCTCTGACCATCTCTTTCAGTGACTGTCTTTGACTGTCTCTTTCAATGACTGTCTCTGATCGTCTCTTTTAGTATCCTAAATTCTCTGTCTTTGACCATCTCTTTCAGTGACTGTCTCTGATCGTTTCTTTCAGTGATAGTCTCTGGTTGTCACTTTGTCTAGGGAGATTTATTAGAAGTGTCTGAGGGCAGAACTGCTCTACTTGGCCATGACATCCAATCAGAGCTCAAGTTTCATTTTTCCCACAGCTGTTTATAAAATTACAGCTGATCTCTAATTAGTTGCCATGGGCAACTGGAACAGTTTTACATAAGACATTTCTGATAAATCTCCCCCTATCTCTGTATCTCTATCCATTGTCCCTCACACTGACTGTCTTTGTCAGTCTCTGTCACCGGCTGTCTCTGTCATTCTGTCTGTCTCTATATGTCTCCCTACCTCTATCTATATTACCTCACACATAAGCTGTCTTATAGTCATTGCCTAAAGTAACCAATGAAAGCTCAGAGCTCATATTAATGACCTGTGGCAGAATAGCAACCGATCACAGCTCAGCTTCTAATTGCCACAGCAGCAGCAGTCAATGACTCCTGTAATCTTAAAAAATGGGTTATCTTGTTGCTATTACTTCTACCAAGGGGTTGAATAAAACAACAGTACAATAGTTATATATAACTATGGGATCTAAGTGACTTTGACAAGAGCCTAGTCGCTAAACAACTTTGGTGACAAATACTGTAGCAGGTACTGCAGTTATATTCATACTATCATATTAAAGTGCATGTCATGTACACATTGTCCTGTGACTTGGCTGCTATTTCACACAGTTCACACAGTTTACTGATGGTAGATGTGTCCTAATAAGAAGTCCCTGAGGACTCCCCCACAGTGTATAGAGCACTTGATGGGCAGGACTGGGAGGGACCAGTAGCGCAACCAGGACAAGGACCAGGCTCTTTGAGGTGCTCGGGCAACATAGCCTTCTTATTAGGACACATCTGATTTCCTTTAAGCAAAAATCTGAAACCAGACCAGATAACCTATGAATATAGAAAATAACAAAAGCTTACAAATTATAAATCCTTCTGACTCGTTGGGGATAAGAAGGTACTTGGAGAACACTTGGGTTTGGCTTCCTCCAACCTATCCTCTTGTCCAGTACATGGTTTAATAGTTTATGAATTTTGTTCCGGTTTCAGAAGCTTTCATTCAGTAAGCAAGCATAAAGTCCAAAATGACTGGACAGAGTATAAATGAATGAAAGAGTGACAAATATTAATAATAATTCCTTTGTTTATATAGCGCACACAGATTATGCAGCGCTGCACAGAGTTTGCCAAATCAGTCCCTGTCCCCAAGTGTGGGAGGAAAACGGAGGACCTGGAGGAATCCCATGCAAACACAGAGAGAACATACAAACATACATATTTCTTTGTTGCAGAGCCCTAGTAGGTGGGAGGTAAGCAGGGGGAACAGGTGTCTATGCATCCTTTGATGTTTGAATAACCAATCTGGGGTCAAAGGCTATTTTTGCTGTATCAATCCCATCCTGCTATAAACTGTGCCAAACACTTCAAAGAGGCCTAATGGCCTGTATGTGACCACTACATAAACTATTAATTTAATATAATTTACAGTTCCAAAACACACAGGCCCACATTGTTTTAAAAACAGTGCAAACTCCACTATGTGCAGTTTGCCTGTAAAGTGTGCAGGGTGCGCTGGTTTATAGAATTGTGGTGTCTGTTATTCATGAATCTGGAGTCCCCGGGAAGTGTGCACCATTTTTTTTGGTGTACTTTTTAATACTGCAGAATTGTGGTGCAGACAGAATTGTGGCTCGCAGTCCGACTATGCACTAACAAGCCCCTTTTGGTGCACATTTTTTCTGGCTTTTTAGATACTGTGGAGCTGTGACACAAAACTGGCGTGGAGACTTTATAAAAACATGTGCAAGCAGATTGCATGTTCTTTCTAGTGCAAAGTCAGACAGAAAACTGGTGCAGAAACCTTAATAAATGTGGGTATTTCTCTTTTGCTAACTCCAGCAAGTGATTGTTAACCTTTATGTGGGATTTATTATTCTTTAGGGTTGGTGTGAGGAGCCAATTGATGTATAGGGAGTGTGGCTCTGTGGCCAGTAATGGATTATAATGTAGGCAGTTGAGGCAATAGCCCGGTTCCCAAACTTTAGGGGGCCCATGGCCACTCAAACCATCCACCAAATTTGATAATGAAAAGAATCTTTGCCCAGGAAATCCTACATCTGTTCCTGCTCTCAATACACATGTACACATGATCGATTTCAGGACCCTTGAAGGTCCTCCAAAGGTCTTTTAACTGCAGATTGAAAGCAGGCAGAAGGGACAAATCCTCTGTTCTCCAAGAAGCTTGGTTCTAGTACCATATGTGGTAAGTGAATTTAAAACTTGAGGGGTTTATAATATTCAGCCCAGGGCACAAGTCTTTATTCAGCCCTATAGCAGTTATAAAAGAGTGGGCGGGGGAGCATCTTTATTTTCATGCATTTTTGGTACAAAGCACATGTTTGATTTCTTTGGGTACAGTGGAAGTAATTTTTAAGCACATTTCATGAACATAAGTCCCCTTTCCACTGCCAATCTCAGAAATGATCTCAAATGTGTGAAATTTTACTGTGTAAGAATCTCCTGTTTTGTATCCCCTAACAATCAGCTTCTTGTAGATAATATTGCTTAGTCATTACAACTGTGTTCCCCCTTTTATCCATTTTGTTTTGTGAGCTCACTATTATTTTTTTGTGAAATAAGTGTTTATTACTCCCTTCATAAGGTTAGGCTTTTCCTGTTTGTATGTGACCTGTTTTTTTTAAACAAGGTGAGTGTTGCACCTTGTATTTAGGGTTTGGACACTGATTTTGACCCACCCTTAAAATTATCTGGGGTTACCTCATTCTCTTCTTCTACTTTGTTTGCTAAATATAATTCCATCAACCTGACTTCCAAGAAACCTTGTCATGGCTTAGGGTTTAGCCAAAATGTGTTCCTTCTGTTGACCACTACGTTTTCTGGGTTGTTCCTCTTCATCAGTGCAGAGCAGGAAACTGTTTTGTCTAGGTGAGAGGCCATGTATGCAGCCAAGAGGGTTATACACTCACCGGCCACTTTATTAGGTACACCATGCTAGTAACGGTTTGGACCCCCTTTTGCCTTCAGAACTGCCTCAATTCTTTGTGGCATAGATTCAACAAAGTGCTGGAAGCATTCCTCAGAGATTTTGGTCCATATTGACATGATGGCATCACACAGTTGCCGCAGATTTGTCGGCTGCACATCCATGATGCAAATCTCCCGTTCCACCACATCCCAAAGATGCTCTATTGGATTGAGATCTGGTGACTGTGGAGGCCACTTGAGTACAGTGAACTCACTGTCATGTTCAAGAAACCAGTCTGAGATGATTCCAGCTTTATAACATGGCGCATTATCCTGCTGAAAGTAGCCATCAGATGTTGGGTACATTGTGGTCATAAAGCGATGGACATGGTCAGCAACAATACTCAGGTAGGCTGTGGCATTGCAACGATGCTCAATTGGTACCAAGGGGCCCAAAGAGTGCCAAGAAAATATTCCCCACACCATGACACCACCACCACCAGCCTGAACCGTTGATACAAGGCAGGATGGATCCATGCTTTCATGTTGTTGACGCCAAATTCTGACCCTACCATCCGAATGTCGCAGCAGAAATCGAGACTCATCAGACCAGGCAACGTTTTTCCAATCTTCTACTGTCCAACTTCGATGAGCTTGTGCAAATTGTAGTCTCAGTTTCCTGTTCTTAGCTGAAAGGAGTGGCACCTGGTGTGGTCTTCTGCTGCTGTAGCCCATCTGCCTCAAAGTTCGACGTACTGTGTGTTCAGAGATGCTCTTCTGCCTACCTTGGTTGTAACGGGTGGCGATTTGAGTAACTGTTGCCTTTCTATCAGCTCGAACCAGTCTGCCCATTCTCCTCTGACTTCTGGCATCAACAAGGCATTTCCGCCCACAGAACTGCCGCTCACTGGATGTTTTTTCTTTTTCGGACCATTCTCTGTAAACCGTAGAGATGGTTGTGCGTGAAAATCCCAGTAGATCAGCAGTTTCTGAAATACTCAGACCAGCCCTTCTGGCACCAACAACCATGCCACGTTCAAAGGTACTCAAATCACCTTTCTTCCCCATACTGATGCTCGGTTTGAACTGCAGGAGATTGACCATGTCTACATGCCTAAATGCACTGAGTTGCCGCCATGTGATTGGCTGATTAGAAATTAAGTGTTAACGAGCAGTTGGACAGGTGTACCTAATAAAGTGGCCGGTGAGTGTATATCTCCTTCAGTAGAACAGACTTGCCCATGACCTTTCGTGAATGATGAAATGCTGACATTAATGGCAATCAAGTACAGTTTATCATTCTTTACATAGTATCTAAAAATCCCAAATATCCATTATATCCAAATTAATGATTTATTTTAATTTTAGCCATTTCCTACTTCAACCATTATAGAGGAAAGCAACGGAAAATGATGAAATTCAGAGACAATTGACAGTCCACCAAGTCTTTTGGAAATGTGCATACATATCTCTGAAGAATTATTTTTAATATTGTGTAATGTCAGCTATAATTTGATACTTGGGAAAATCATTACATCCTAATAAAAGGCAACCCAATCCAACCTTAGGGGGATTTTGTAAGTAAAAGAAATAGATTACAAATATCTCTTTTTATGAGATTTTTTCCAGGCAAACTAGAAGCGTTCATATCACAAATATATTTCACGAATATAAACTTCATGAATGTTTTCAAACTCAATGAATATTTAAAATAGAGTATCGGATCATCCATTAAAATAATCTGCAAGGAAATTTATAATCTAGATTAAAATGTAAATAAACATATACAGCTTTTATACATTTTGAGAATGTTTCATAAATTTTGATTAGGCAGTGATATTATTAGATTTTTGGTTAGAGCCTTTGCATAACTTTGTATGTGATTGTTGTAGGAGGATCTTCTAATATATCTCTCACTGCAGTGCAGCAATACTGGACTGAGTGTTTTATTTTTCGATTACTCTGAATTAATGGCGTAAATAAAGTAAAATACAAGATAAATAAAACGGTGACTTGTGATTGATTTCATTATATCCCTATCTATAAATCTTTACAAGTGAGACCCAGTTTGTATATTTAAAAGGTCATGTGTCTATTCCTTAACAGAGTGGTTTTGAACTATGGGTCACAAGAACTTTCACAGCACTCTGTTTTAATTTGCAGTTTTCCTATAATAAATGTTGAAAATATATTGCTACTGTCTAGACATTTTATCAGAAACAAGTGTCCTTCATAGTCTCAAAGGACTTCTCTGTTTTATTTCCAGTAAATCAAAGCATGTGAAGTACTTTCCTTCTTATTAAGACATAACCTTCACAGTCCAGTGGTTGCCAATGGTGGTAAGCCATTGACAGTTCATTTACATATAAGTGATTACCTCCATCAGTTAACTGGATGAGTAATACAATGGACATTTAGACCTTACCACAATATGTCTTGTAGTATAATAATTTGGTGCTTATGCTAACACAACAGTGAAAGAATCAAATGTTTTATGATTTTATTAATCAGTACCGTAAACCTGAGAGAATATTAATTATCATGGTGGAAATTTACAGATATTTGTAATTATTTTTCTGAAGTACCAATACTTACAGAATTACAAATTTAAAAATTGTCCTTTAACGTTAATTGCATATTTGTAATTATTTTTCCTAAATGAGTAAAGTTCTGTTTCTCCCAAGTATTCGAAACAAAAGTGACCAGTAAAATGTCTTATTTTAGAGATATTACAAGTTTGGGGACTGTGTGTAATATGTAATGTTATATCCCTTCTCATTGGCATTGGCATTTTTATTCCAAATTCATAGTGACTAGTACATTAACTCTTCTGTGATCATGTGTACATAGGTAGTCACTGCCCAGTATGACTTATACTTTTTGTGAACTCATTATGAGGCTCTTGTAGGTAGCAGGTGAGCAGACTCTAGGGGAAGGGGAGCAAAGAGATAAAATAAGCTTCATTCCAGAGTAAAGGTCTTTCATCTTCTTTAAAGAGGACATGTCACTCATAAAAACGCACTAGGAGGTGCTTACTAAAGTAAGCAGCTCCTAGCGCTACCCCATTTTTAGTAGTGATAAACTGCTAACTTTATCGGAACCCTCCAATAAAGCTAGCAGACACTGCAGCACCGTACCTTCAGAACGCCGGACCAAGCTCAAACAGGTCGGATGTAAATTATGAGGAGGTGGTCAGAGGCGCTGCTTCTTCCGCAGACCACCCCTCCCACTCCATAGGCTGAAGGTGACTGCCAGGCTGTGAGCGCCTGGCTGTGTCTGCTAGCTTTATCGGAAATGGGACTTTTTCTCATATATTCTGAAAAAGTCCTGTGAGAAACACATACCTTATGGGAAAAAGCATAAGAGGAACAAGAAAAAGCCAATGCGGCTAACTAGCCTTGTAAGGAAAGCAATAAGCGAGAAAGATAAGGTGTCTAAGGTGCTAAAACGTGAAGGTAGTGATGAGGCATTACAGGATTATAGAGAGAAAAATAAATCCTGTAAAAAGCAGATAAAGGCCACAAAAATAGAGACTGAGAGAAATATTGCCAGGGAGAGCAAAAATAATCCCAAATTATTTTTCAAGTACATAAATGATAAGAAACTAAAAACAGAGAGTGTGGGTCCCCTTAGAAATAACATGGGGGTCATGGTGGAAGGAGATGAGGAAAGGGCCAATCTGCTGATTGTCGCCTTCTCAACTGTCTTTACTCAGGAAAATCCCCTGGTGGAAGACACAATGAGGAATAATGTAAATTCTTTTTGGAATGTTAACAGTTTAACTTAGGAAGAGGTACGGCGCCGCCTAGCAACCACTAAGATAGATAAATCACCGGGGCCACATGGCTTACACCCCCGGTTCTGAATTATGTACCGTGATAGACAGACCATTATTTTTAATATTTGAAGATTCACTGAGGACTGGTTATGTGCCACAGAACTGGCGCATAGCAAAAGTGGTACCAATATACAAAAAAGGATCAAAAAGCGATCCTGGAAACTCCAGACCTGTGAGTCTAACTTATGTGGTGGGGAAAATATTTGAGGGGTTTGTTACAGATGCTATCCTGGAGTATCTCACTGTGCACAACCTTATAACCCAGCGTCAGCATGGGTTTATGAGAGATCGGTCCCGTCAGACAAATCTGATTGGTTTCTACAAGGAGGTAAGTTCAAGACTGGATCTGGGGGACGCTGTGGATGTTGTATATCTGGACTTTTCAAAGGCATTTGACACCGTGCCACATAAAAGGTTGGTATATAAAATGAGACTGCTGGGAATAGGGGAAAATATGTGTATTTGGGTAAGTAATTGGCTTAGTGATAGAAAACAGAGGGTTGTCATTAATCGCACATTCTCAGATTGGATTGATGTTACCAGTGGAGTGCCACAGGGGTCAGTATTGGGGCCACTTCTTTTTAAAATTTTATTAATGACCTTGTAGTGGGTTTACACAGTCAAGTTTCATTATTTGCAGATGATACTAAGCTGTGTAAAGTAATAAATACTGAGGTTGATAGTTTAGCATTACAGAGGGATTTGTGGAAGCTTGAGGAGTGGGCAGAGAAATGGTTGATGAGGTTTAATGTAGATAAATGTAAAGTTATGCACTTGGGCCATGGTAACAAAAGTATAATTATGTTCTAAACAGTCAATTACTTGGTAAAACTGGAGCTGAAAAGGACTTGGTGGTATTGGTGGATGGTAAACTTAATTTTAGTGACCAGAGCCAGGCGACTGCTGCTAAAGCAAATAAAATTATGGGATGTATCAAGAGAGGAATAGATTATCATGATAAAGACATAGTTTTGCCCTTATACAAATCCCTGGTCAGACCACACATGGAATACTGTGGACAGTTTTGGGCACCAGTGTATAAAAAGGATATAGTAGAGCTGGAACGGGTGCAGAGGAGAGCAACCAGGATTATTGGGGGGATTAGAATACACTGACAGATTAATTTGGGATTATTCAGTTTAAACAAAAGACGACTGAGGGGAGACCTCATTACAATGTACAAATACCTGAACGGACAGTACAGATCTCTCCAAAGATCTTTTTATACCTAGGCCTGTGACCAGAACAAGGGGGCATCCTCTGCGCCTAGAGGAGAGGTGATTTTACCATCAACATAGACAAAGGTTCTTTACTGTATGAGTAGTGAGACTATGGAACTCTCTGCCCCAGAAGGTTGTTATGGCGGACTCTATGTACATGTTCAAGAGAGGCCTGGATGCCTTTCAGGAGAGAAAAAATATCACGGGTTATGGGGATAAAGCATTTATTTCATTCTTAAAGGTTTGACTTGATGGACTTGTGTCTTTTTCCAGCCTTATATACTATGATACTATGAAGCTAGCAGTTTGTCAATGATAAAAATGGGGTAGCGCTAGCTTGTAATAGCTTGTAATTGAAATAAAGAATGAGAAGGGGTGTTCTGTGTGGAATGTACTTTGAAACTTAGCTATATTCATCACAATGTTATGTAGAGCAACCCCCTGAAATTAATTTTATTATATACAGCACCAACCCCAAAATGATTATACTATATACGGTGCCCCCTTAATTCCTTCCGGACGAGGCCCTTTTTTGTTTTTGCGTTTTCATTTTTTACTCCCCACTTTCAAACATCTATAACGTTTTTATTTTTATGTACTTGGCAAAAATGTGTAATGGATTGCTTTCTGCATAACAACACTTCATAGTGACAGAATTTAATATTCCATGCCATGTAGGGGAAGTGGGAAAAAAATCCAAATGCTGAGAAATTGGTTAAAAAACTCATTTGCGCCATTTTCTTGTGGGCTTGGCTTTATAAATTTCACGGTATGCCCCAAATGACTTGTTTATTTTATTTTTTGGGTTGGCATGATCACAGGGATACCAAACTTGTATAGGTTTTATAATTCTTTCATACATTTACAAGAATTAAAACCTGTAAAAAAAAAAAAATTTGCCATCTTCTGGTGCTAATAAATTTTTCTTACTTCGATGTACGGAGCTGTGGATGGTGTCATTTTTTGCAACTTTTGATGACATTTTCAATGCTGCCATTTTTAGGACTGTAAAACCTTTTGATCACTTTTTAAATTTTTTAAATATTTTTTAAAATGGCAAACTGTCATGCGGCTCACCAGTGCCCCTCTCTGTGCCCCAGCACCCGCAGCTGTAACTGAACCATCCCCGCTCCTGTCTCCGATCTGTCGGCCGTGCATGCAGTCTTTTGCTGCCATGCCCAATTCCTGAAGACCACGCCCCGTTAGTCGGACAAGTCAGGAAAGTGCCAAAAAAGTGTTTTAGGTGCAAAACCACCAGAATTGTGGTGCAAATGTGTTAGTAAATCCCCCGCATTGGCTTTAAAAAAGTCACTTCCATTGCAATCTCCTGCACTCTATCAAGGTGTTGACAGGTTGCAAATTGCAAGGTGGGATCTCTTTGCTCTTTCCACAAAATTATTAAAGTGTTTGCAACAGTTTTCTGTCTGATTTTACACTGAAAAGAGTGTGAAAACTGCTTGCACATGTATTAATAAAGTGTCTGCACCAGTATTGTTTTGCAGCTGCCCTGTGTCCGACAAGACAGAAAAAATGTGCACCTAAAGGGGCGTGTTAGTGCTTAGTCAGAGTTACGCCACTTTTATTACTGACGAGCACTACAATTCTGCATTATAAACAAAGTGCACCAAAAAAAAAAAATGGTTCTCACTTCTAGGGCAGTGCAGGGTGCACCAGTTCTGCACACTCCACAGTTTTCAGTTGGTTTGATAAATGTGGGCCAGTATCTCAAACGACAATGGATATATCCAGTGCATGCACAAATATGAACAATGGGGACTGGCATATTGTAGCTCCAGGCCCTACCTGGTGAAGTAATAAAGCAGCCTGCCTTTTCACTTATGAAAATTCACCGGCTGCATCGAGTATGCAGCTGCACGGACAGAAACCCCCACGATGGCCCATTTTCCGCTGCCTCTCCTGGCTTCCCTGGCATGAAGGTGGCAGAATGTGGAAAATAATCGCAAGCAATAATAGCAAAAAGCTAGCTTTTCTGATTATTTCGGTGCTTCTGCACATGGGGCAGAAGGACTGATTAATAACCCCCAATGGATGTGGATGATATGTTATATAGTAAAATGGACTGTAACTTACTAATTATTCACAGAATTGATCCAAACTTGAATTCTTTTTTAAAACTGATTTTATTAATAACCATGTTCACAGCATCCATTTATCATGCATTGAATACATTGTTTTTATACATGCAGTTGAGGTATAACAATTCGATTCATGACAAACATCTGTAGCTTCTGGTAAAAAGACATTAGTCAAATTTTCCTGAGTGCAGTCTCTTTTCTATTCGGTCACAAAATTACACTATGACATGAATTAATTGACAGTAGTAATACAAATATGACCAGAACATTAACTCAGTTTTTCTGGTCATAACTTGTGTAATAACTAGAGATGAGCGAACACTAAAATGCTCGGGTACTCGTTATTCGAGACGAACTTTTCCCGATGCTCGAGTGCTCGTCTCGAATAACGAACCCCATTGAAGTCAATGGGAGACTCGAGCATTTTTCAAGGGGACCAAGGCTCTGCACAGGGAAGCTTGGCCAAACACCTGGGAACCTCAGAAAAGGATGGAAACACCACGGAAATGGACAGGAAACAGCAGGGGCAGCATGCATGGATGCCTCTGAGGCTGCATAATCGCACCATTATGCCAAAATTATGGGCAACAGCATGGCCATGACAGAGTGACAGAATGAAGCTAGATAGCATCTAAAACATCCAATAATTGACCCTGACACTATAGGGGACGGCATGCAGAGGCAGCGGCAGCAGGCTAGAGAGTGTCATGGCGACATACCCTAAATGGACTCAGGCTTCAAACCAATGGGTGGCAGAGAGGAACCAAAGGAGGTGAGCAAGAAGCGCTCAAATAATATCGGTACATGATAAAAGTTTGCCAGTATATTTTGTGGATTACACAGCAGGGTGGCGACAAAGTTAACATGGAAGCCATGAAAACAACCCAAAATTCTGCCTGACACAGCTCGTTTGATAAGGGGACGATGTATGGAGGCAGTGAACTAGTAGCAGATTAAAGGTGCTGCAGTTAAAACTATGTTAGTTGGATCTTGGCATGGAGCTGGCGCTCCGCTGCCAGGCGAGCTTTCGCCAATCCAAGCCCCTGTCTCTAGGCTACTCCCCAAACAGCACTTCTAAGAACCTTTTGTATAAGATCAAGTGTAGTAGCGTTCTTATAAGTTTAGGATATGCCGGGTGAGGGGAATGTAAACAGATGCGCAAGAAGCGCTGAAATAATATCCCTAAATGGTAAAAGTTTGCAAGTATATTTTGGGGATTACACAGCAGGGTGGCGACAAAGTTAACAACTTTGATGTGGAATGCCCTGTAATAGCTCTTGGGCGGTGTGCCTTTTATCGCCTAGGCTCAGCAGTTTCAGCACCGCCTGCTGTCGCTTAGCGACGGCACTGCTGCTGTGCCTAGAGCTACCGACTGATGGCGCCATGCCCACGGATGGTAATTCGGAGGAGGAGGAGGTGGAGGAGGGGTGGGAGGAGGTATAGTAGGCCTTTGAGACCTGGACCGAGGTAGGCCCCGCAATTCTCTGCGTCGGCAGTATATGACCAGCCCCAGGGTCAGACTCGGTCCCAGCCGGCACCAAGTTAAGTGTAGTAGCGTTCTTATAAGTTTGGGATATGGCGGGTGAGGTGAATGTAAACAGATGCGCAAGAAGCGCATGATGCGCATGGAGCTGGCGTTCCGCTGCCAGGCGAGCTTTCGCCAATCCAAGCCCCTGTCTCTAGGCTACTCCCCAAACAGCACTTCTAAGAACCTTTTGTATAAGATCAAGTGTAGTAGCGTTCTTATAAGTTTAGGATATGCCGGGTGAGGGGAATGTAAACAGATGCGCAAGAAGCGCTGAAATAATATCCCTAAATGGTAAAAGTTTGCAAGTATATTTTGGGGATTACACAGCAGGGTGGCGACAAAGTTAACAACTTTGATGTGGAATGCCCTGTAATAGCTCTTGGGCGGTGTGCCTTTTATCGCCTAGGCTCAGCAGTTTCAGCACCGCCTGCTGTCGCTTAGCGACGGCACTGCTGCTGTGCCTAGAGCTACCGACTGATGGCGCCATGCCCACGGATGGTAATTCGGAGGAGGAGGAGGTGGAGGAGGGGTGGGAGGAGGTATAGTAGGCCTTTGAGACCTGGACCGAGGTAGGCCCCGCAATTCTCTGCGTCGGCAGTATATGACCAGCCCCAGGGTCAGACTCGGTCCCAGCCTGCACCAAGTTAAGTGTAGTAGCGTTCTCATAAGTTTGGGATATGGCGGGTGAGGGGAATGTAAACAGATGCGCAAGAAGCGCATGATGCGCATGGAGCTGGCGTTCCGCTGCCAGGCGAGCTTTCGCCAATCCAAGCCCCTGTCTCTAGGCTACTCCCCAAACAGCACTTCTAAGAACCTTTTGTATAAGATCAAGTGTAGTAGCGTTCTTATAAGTTTAGGATATGCCGGGTGAGGGGAATGTAAACAGATGCGCAAGAAGCGCTGAAATAATATCCCTAAATGGTAAAAGTTTGCCAGTATATTTTGTGGATAACACAGCAGGGTGGCGACAAAGTTAACAACTTTGATGTGGAATCCATGAAAACAACCCAAATTTCTGCCTGACACACCTCGTTTGATAAAGGGACGATGTATGGAGGCAGCTATATGGACGACTTTTGGAGGTAGCAATGGAGACAACGTGTGGAGGCTGCTATGGAGACAATTTAATTTGGATAGTGCCTGTATGTGGCAGTCCCAAACATTTTTCAAACCAGAGGAGCAGGTAGGTGGCCCTCCAGTAAAATGGGATAGATTGAGTGCCTGTATGTGGCAGTCCCAAAAATGTTTCAAACCAGAGGAGCAGGTAGGTGGCCCTCCAGTAAAATGGAATAGATTGAGTGCCTGTATGTGGCAGTCCCAAAAATTGTTCAAACCAGAGGAGCAGGTAGGTGGCCCTGCAGTAAAATGGAATAGATTGAGTGCCTGTATGTGGCAGTCCCAAAAATGTTTCAAACCAGAGGAGCAGGTAGGTGGCCCTCCAGTAAAATGGAATAGATTGAGTGCCTGTATGTGGCAGTCCCAAAAATTGTTCAAACCAGAGGAGCAGGTAGGTGGCCCTGCAGTAAAATGGAATAGATTGAGTGCCTGTATGTGGCAGTCCCAAAAATTTTTTAAAACAGAGGACCGGGTAGGTGGCCCTCCAGAAAAATGGAATAGATTGAGTGCCTGTATGTGGCACTCACAAAAATTGTTTCAAACAGAGGACCGGGTAGGTGGCCCTCCAGAAAAATTAAATGCATGAAGTACTATAGCAAGAGCCAGTGGGCCCTGTCAAAAAAATAGCCAGTTTCCTCTGCTTTACTGTACAAAGAGGAGGAGAAGGAGGAAAATGAGGAGGAGGAGGAGGAGTGGATCAATTATTCAGGTTGAGCTTCCTTCACCTGGTGGAGATTGGAAATTCTGAGAAATCCAGCCTTTATTCATTTTAATAAGCGTCAGCCTGTCAGCGCTGTCAGTCGACAGGCGTGTACGCTTATCGGTGATGATGCCACCAGCTGCACTGAAAACCCGCTCGGACAAGACGCTAGCGGCAGGGCAGGCAAGAACCTCCAAGGCGTACAGCGCCAGTTCGTGCCACATGTCCAGCTTTGAAACCCAGTAGTTGTAGGGAGCTGTGTGATCATTTAGGACGATGGTATGGTCAGCTACGTACTCCCTCACCATCTTTCTGTAAAGATCAGCCCTACTCTGCCGAGACTGGGGACAGGTGACAGTGTCTTGCTGGGGTGACATAAAGCTGGCAAAAGCCTTGTAAAGCGTACCCTTGCCAGTGCTGGACAAGCTGCCTGCTCGCCTACTCTCCCTCGCTACTTGTCCCGCAGAACTACGCACTCTGCCGCTAGCGCTGTCAGAAGGGAAATACTGTTTCAGCTTGTGCACCAGGGCCTGCTGGTATTCATGCATTCTCACACTCCTTTCCTCTCCAGGGATGAGAGTGGGAAGATTTTGCTTGTACCGTGGGTCCAGGAGAGTGAACACCCAGTAATCGGTGCTGGAATAAATTCTTTGAACGCGAGGGTCACGGGATAGGCAGCCTAGCATGAAATCTGCCATATGCGCCAGAGTACCAACGCGTAAGAATTCACTCCCCTCACTGGCCTGACTGTCCATTTCCTCCTCCTCCAACTCCTCCAACTCCTCTTCTTCTGCCCATACACGCTGAACAGTGAAGGACTCAACAATGGTCCCCTCTTGTGTCTCGCCAACATTCTCCTCCTCTTCCTCCTCATCCTCCTCCACCTCCACCTCCTCCGATATGCGCTGAGAAACAGACCTCAGGGTGCTTTGGCTATCAACAAGGGAATATTCTTCCCCCGTCTCTTGTGACGAGCGCAAAGCTTCCGACTTCATGCTGACCAGAGAGTTTTTCAACAGGCCAAGCAGCGGGATGGTGAGGCTGATGATGGCGGCATCGCCACTGACCATCTGTATTGACTCCTCAAAGTTACTCAGCACCTGACAGATATCAGACATCCACGTCCACTCCTCATTGTAGACTTGAGGAAGCTGACTGACCTGACTACCAGTTCTGGTGGAAGTTGACATCTGGCAGTCTACAATCGCTCTGCGCTGCTGGTAAACTCTGGATAACATGGTCAGTGTTAAATTCCACCTCGTGGGCACGTCGCACAACAGTCGGTGAGCGGGCAGTTGGAGGCGGCGCTGCGCTGCCCTGAGAGTGGCAGCATCTGGGCTGGACTTCCTGAAATGCGCACAGATGCGGCGCACCTTCGTGAGCAAATCAGACAGATTGGGGTATGTCTTGAGGAAACGCTGCACTATCAGATTTAACACATGGGCCAGGCATGGCACATGTGTCAGTCTGCCGAGTTGCAGAGCCGCCACCAGGTTACGGCCGTTGTCACACACAACCATTCCCGGCTTGAGGTTCAGCGGTGCCAGCCACAGATCAGTCTGCGCCGTGATGCCCTGTAATAGCTCTTGGGCGGTGTGCCTTTTGTCGCCTAGGCTCAGCAGTTTGAGCACCGCCTGCTGTCGCTTAGCGACGGCACTGCTGCTGTGCCTAGAGCTACCGACTGATGGCGCCGTGCCCACGGATGGTAGTTCGGAGGAGGAGGTGGAGGAGGGGTGGGAGGAGGAGGAGGCATAGTAGGCCTGAAACACCTGGACCGAGGTAGGCCCCGCAATCCTCGGCGTCGGCAGTATATGAGCAGCCCCAGGGTCAGACTCGGTCCCAGCCTCCACCAAGTTAACCCAATGTGCCGTCAGCGATATATAGTGGCCCTGCCCGGCAGCACTCGTCCACGTGTCCGTGGTCAGGTGGACCTTGTCAGAAACGGCGTTGGTCAGGGCACGGATGATGTTGTCTGACACGTGCTGGTGCAGGGCTTGGACGGCACATCGGGAAAAGTAGTGGCGGCTGGGGACCGAATACCGAGGGGCGGCCGCCGCCATGAGGTTGCGAAAGGCCTCGGTCTCTACTAGCCTATAGGGCAGCATCTCCAGGCTAAGCAATCTGGAGATGTGCACATTAAGGGCTTGGGCGTGCGGGTGGGTTGCACTATATTTGCGTTTCCGCTCCAGCGTCTGGGGTATGGAGAGCTGAACGCTGGTGGATGCTGTGGAGGATCGTGGAGGCGACGATGGGGTTTTTGTGGCAGGGTCCTGGGCAGGGGGCTGACTAGCAGCTGACACAGGGGAAGGAGCAGTGGTGTGCACGGCCGGAGGTGAACGGGCTTGTTGCCACTGAGTGGGGTGCTTAGCATTCATATGCCTGCGCATACTGGTGGTAGTTAAGCTAGTAGTGGTGGAACCCCTGCTGAGCCTGGTTTGGCAAATGTTGCACACCACAGTCCGTCGGTCATCCGGTGTTTCCTTAAAGAACCTCCACACTTCTGAAGATCTAGCCCTCGCCGCAAGAGCCCTCACCACGGGAGCTTCACTAGTTGACAGTGGCGCTGATGCACCAGCTCTGGCCCTGCCTCTCCGTCTGGCCCCACCATTGCCTCTTCCAACCTGTTCAGGTCGAGGACTCTCCTCCGTCTCAGAAGCACTGTGTTCACCCGGCCTCTCAACCCAGCTTGGGTCTGTCACCTCATCATCCTCCGATCCCTCAGTCTGCTCCCCCCTCGGACTTCCTGCCCTGACAACAACTTCCCCACTGTCTGACAACCGTGTCTCCTCATCGTCGGACACCTCTTTACACACTTCCACTACGTCAAGAAGGTCATCATCACCCACAGACTGTGACTGGTGGAAAACCTGGGCATCGGAAAATTGCTCAGCAGCAACCAGACAAGTGGTTTGTGACTGTGGGAAGGGTCCAGAAAACAGTTCCTCAGAGTATGCCGGTTCAAATGCCAAATTTTCCTGGGAGGGGGCAGACTGGGGGGGAGGAGGCTGAGGTGCAGGAGCTGGAGGAGTGGCGATTTCGGTGACATGGGTGGACTGCGTGGAAGACTGACTGGTGGTGGACAAATTGCTCGAAGCATTGTCAGCAATCCACGACATCACCTGTTCGCACTGTTCTGGCCTCAACAGTGCTCTACCACGAGTCCCAGTAACTTCAGACATGAACCTAGGGAGTGTAGCTCTGCGGCGTTCCCCTGCTCCCTCATCAGCAGGTGGTGTCTCACCCCGCCCAGGACCACGGCCTCTGACCCCTGCAGTAGTTGGACGCCCACGTCCCCGCCCTCGTCCTCTACCCCTAGCCCTCGGGTTAAACATTTTTAAAATGAGAGTTATAACTTTATTTTTTTTTTTACTTTTTTTTGTTTTTTTTTGTGTGTTTTTTTTTTTTTTTGTGTTTTTTGTTTTTTTTTGAGTTTTTAAAACCAAACAATGCTATCCTATTGCTATGGCTATTTTCTAGCCAAGTATCAAAGGAAGCACAGTACTATGCCAGATGAGATGACACTGAGTTATTGCCTAATAGAAATCCAACCCCTACTGAATTTTGCCACTTCGGCCTTTGCTATGGATATGTGCGCCACTAAGCGCAGAACACAGCGGTCGCAAGTCCCACTACAAATTGCTCAGAATTGGCAAGTACATGCACTGCAGAAACTACAGCCACCAGCAGATCAACCAGAAATCAAATATATAGAACGCTACTGTAGGCTTCAAGATCAAGAAGCTGTTTGTATTCTCCTATGGCTATTTTCTAGCCAAGTATCAAAGGAAGCACAGTACTATGCCGGATGAGATGACACTGAGTTATTGCCTAATAGAAATCCAACCCCTACTGAATTTTGCCACTTCGGCCTTTGCTATGGATATGTGCGCCACTAAGCGCAGAACACAGCGGTCGCAAGTCTCACTACAAATTGCTCAGAATTGGCAAGTACATGCACTGCAGAAACTACAGCCACCAGCAGATCAACCAGAAATCAAATATATAGAACGCTACTGTAGGCTTCAAGATCAAGAAGCTGTTTGTATTCTCCTATGGCTATTTTCTAGCCAAGTATCAAAGGAAGTACAGTACTATGCCGGATGAGATGACACTGAGTTATTGCCTAATAGAAATCCAACCCCTACTGAATTTTGCCACTTCGGCCTTTGCTATGGATATGTGCGCCACTAAGCGCAGAACACAGCGGTCGCAAGTCCCACTACAAATTGCTCAGAATTGGCAAGTACATGCACTGCAGAAACTACAGCCACCAGCAGATCAACCAGAAATCAAATATATAGAACGCTACTGTAGGCTTCAAGATCAAGAAGCTGTTTGTATTCTCCTATGGCTATTTTCTAGCCAAGTATCAAAGGAAGCACAGTACTATGCCGGATGAGATGACACTGAGTTATTGCCTAATAGAAATCCAACCCCTACTGAATTTTGCCACTTCGGCCTTTGCTATGGATATGTGCGCCACTAAGCGCAGAACACAGCGGTCGCAAGTCCCACTACAAATTGCTCAGAATTGGCAAGTACATGCACTGCAGAAACTACAGCCACCAGCAGATCAACCAGAAATCAAATATATAGAACGCTACTGTAGGCTTCAAGAAGCTGTTTGTATTCTCCTATGGCTATTTTCTAGCCAAGTATCAAAGGAAGCACAGTACTATGCCAGATGAGATGACACTGAGTTATTGCCTAATAGAAATCCAACCCCTACTTAATTTTGCCACTTCAGCCTTTGCTATGGATATGTGCGCCACTAAGCGCAGAACACAGCGGTCGCAAGTCTCACTACAAATTGCTCAGAATTGGCAAGTACATGCACTGCAGAAACTACAGCCACCAGCAGATCAACCAGAAATCAAATATATAGAACGCTACTGTAGGCTTCAAGAAGCTGTTTGTATTCTCCTATGGCTATTTTCTAGCCAAGTATCAAAGGAAGCACAGTACTATGCCAGATGAGATGACACTGAGTTATTGCCTAATAGAAATCCAACCCCTACTGAATTTTGCCACTTCAGCCTTTGCTATGGATATGTGCGCCACTAAGCGCAGAACACAGCGGTCGCAAGTCTCACTACAAATTGCTCAGAATTGGCAAGTACATGCACTGCAGAAACTACAGCCACCAGCAGATCAACCAGAAATCAAATATATAGAACGCTACTGTAGGCTTCAAGAAGCTGTTTGTATTCTCCTATGGCTATTTTCTAGCCAAGTATCAAAGGAAGCACACTACTATGCCAGATGAGATGACACTGAGTTATTGCCTAATAGAAATCCAACCCCTACTGAATTTTCCCACTTCGGTCTTTGCTATGGATATGTGTGCCACTAAGAGCTAAACACAACGGTAGCAAGTCCCCCTGCTAATTCCTCACAAAATGGTAAAAGATGCAAATTAAAATAAAAAAAGTAGAACGTTATTGTAGCCCTAAGAAGGGCTGTTGGGTTCTTTGAGAATCACTCCTGCCTAACAGTAAGCTAATAGAACACCCTAACGCTTTCCCTGAGCAGCAGCAGCTCTCTCCCTAGCGGCATCCAGAGACAGAATGATCCGAGCAGCGCGGCCAGCGGCTAGTCTATCCCAGGGTCACCTGATCTGGCCAGCCAACCACTGCTATCGACGTGTAAGGGTACCACGTCATGCTGGGTGGAGTGCAGAGTCTCCTGGCTTGTGATTGGCTCTGTTTCTGGCCGCCAAAAAGCAAAACGGCGGGAGCTGCCATTTTCTCGAGCGGGCGAAGTATTCGTCCGAGTAACGAGCAGTTTCGAGTACCCTAATGCTCGACCGAGCATCAAGCTCGGACGAGCATGTTCGCTCATCTCTAGTAATAACTCTAAGTGAGTAAAATGTCAGCACTGTCCCATTGGTTTGTCCTTCTCTAACTCCCAGCTCCCTTTTTTTGTCTCCATGTTTCCCTCAAGGTTGATCAGCTATCCTTTCTGGTGTCGGTTTTTCCGTGATGAAAAGGTTTTAGCACCGCGGCAGCAGTACAATGTTACCTCATATTGTAGAAGTGATAGAAGTATCTAAGCCTACGCACTGAATAATTTGTGTCCCCTGACTCGCACCAGGCTTCCCACACCTGTTCAAATTTGTCAGGACGCTTGCAGTGCAAATTTGAATTCTTAGAGGTATTAGATGTATTACCGTATATACTAGAGTATGTGCCGACCCGAGTATCAGCCGAGACCCCTAATTTTACCACCAAAAACTGTGAAAACCTATTGACTCAAATATAAGCCGAGGGTGTAGTATACAGCCAGCCCCAAGTAGTATACAGCCAGCCCCATGTAGTATACAGCCATCCCCATGTAGTATACAGCCAGTCCCATATAGAATACAGCCAGCCCCAAGTAGAATACAGCCAGCCCCCTGTAGTATACAGCCAGCCCCATGTAGTATACAGCCAGCCCCATGTAGTATACAGCCAGCCCCAAGTGGCATACAGCAAGCACCAAGTGGTATACAGCCAGCCCCATATAGAATACAGCCATCCAGCCCCATATACTATACAGCCAGCCAGTCCCATATAGTATACAGCCAGCCAGCCCCCTTATGTATACAGCCAGCCAGCCCCATACAGTATACAGGCAGCCCCATACAGTATACAGCCAGCCAGCCCCATATAGTATACATCCAGCCAGCCCCATATAGTATACAGCCAGCCTGCACCCTGTATGTTAAGCACATTTAAAAAAAAAAAACTTAATACTCACCTTCCAGCAATACTCACCCCTGATTCTCGCCGGTGGCTCCCGATCCCGGCAGCGGCTCCCGGCGGCTTCTGTCTTTTTTCTTCTCTTGCCAGCGGAGACACGTCCATGCAATCTTTTTTGTGCTCAAAAACTCGGCTTATACACGAGTATATACTGTAATCAAAAATCCAAACAATGAGTACATTTTAAAAAATGCACAAATGCATGCGCTAGTGATCCTACCAAATTTAACCACTAACTTTGCAATTTTCTGTGGGTGAACACTAGCAGATACGTCCAATTCCTCTGTGCTATGCTTGTGTAAGAGAAGTTCTCCTGTTGCTGTGTGCTGACCATATGCTTAGATTATCATGGTACAGGGTTTACCTACATTTTAATTTAACTTCTAAAATTTCTACTAATAATCTGAACAAATAAAAAGGGGAAAAAAAAGAAAACAGTTTTAACACTTAAAATAAATCAATAAATCAATAAAAAGCCCCATTAATCCCAATTACCACATTTTTAAGATGCTATACTATACTATAAGACGCACCCCAGATTTAGGCTTCCAAAAAAGGAAAAATATTTTTTACAGCAATTAAAATATCCCTGTTGGTCGCACTAAAGCACAGTACACACAGATCTGCTACATCCATACAGTTACACACACAACTCTGCATCATCCATACAGTTACACACACAGCGCTGCATCATCCATACAGTTACACACACAGATCTGCTCCATCCATACATTTACACACACAGCTCTGCTTCATCCATACAGTTACACACACAGCTCTGCTACATCTATACAGTTACACACACAGCTCTGCTACATCCATACAGTTACACACAGCTCTGCTACAACTATACAGTTACACACACAGCTGTGCTACATCCATACAGTTACACACACAGCTCTGCTACAACCATACAGTTACACAAACAGCTCTGCTTCATCCATACAGTTACACACAAATCTCTGCTACATCTATACAGTTACACACACACAGCTCTGCTACATCTATACATTTATACACACAACTCTGCTACATCCATACAGTTACACACACAGGTCAGCTATACACGTATAAGGAACACTCTGGGAACTACTCTACACACAGAGAACCCCCTTCCCCTCTTCCTCCTTTCTCCCCTTCCTCCCTTCTCCCCTTCCTCCCTTCACATGCTTCTGATATCACCGCAGGCCCTGTAGATCCTACCTACAGGGCCGATTCTACCATTTATGCTGCCTGAGGTGAAAATAAAATGCCTCCCCCCACTAACACCTCCACCAATCATAAGGAATCCTTACCACAAACAGAATCACTAATGAGACAACTAATGTAACTTTTAGATGTGTAATATGTGTGCCTTTATATTAGCAGTATGATTACTGAACCTCCTATAGTTCATAGGAACTCTAGTTAGAACACCATAACATAGGTAGAAATAGGGGAGGGACTGTGTAAAATAAAAAAATGACTCTGTGTTACATGTTCTGTGCAACTGTTTGGACAAGTTCTAGATGGCAGGTGACTTGAACATGTGCAGGTCTTGAGGCACATAAAGTGATGAGTGCAGATGACAATACAATAGATGGCCCGGGCAGTCTGCTCATAATCTGGCCATGAAAACCATAGCTGTGTATGAGCCCATAAAAAAGTTATGTGTGCTATAGAAGCTACATTTTTAACTGTTTAAGTGAAAGTTGTTAATGAGAGCTGCGTATGAAGATCTCAATGGCAACTGTAACTATAACCATGAATATCTGCATCTCTGGCTCAAAGAAACCCCACTGCTTTTCCGTATACAGTATATAAGAAAAATTTAAAAAAAAAACATAAATGGTCAATAATTTATGTCCCCATAGTGTAAAAGTGTCTATTGACCACTGATACACTGGGGCACATTTACTAAGAACAGTGCAGTCTGTACCATGTGCAGTTGCCTATGTATAGTGCCGGATTTTTGGCGCATGTTCTTCATGAATCTGGCGCTCCCTGCACTGCCCTGACAGAGTGCACCACTTTTTTTGGTGCACCTTTAACATGGAGCGTGCAACACACTTCTGCTGTACTTTACATGATAAATGTGACGGTCCAAATGAGCACTGCAACGCCCCTTTCAATAATGAAGTGTTTGTCGTGTGAAAAATAGTGTAGCAGCGACACAAAAGGGTCACGTGCAACACAAATGTGGCGCAGACACTTCTTAAATACCCGTGCAAGCAGTTTGCACTGAAAAGAACATGCAACATCAAACAGCAAACTGGTGCACGACTCTTAGTAATACAGCTACATAACAATTGCAGCACTGCTACATTTCAGCACGTGTATATTGCATATGTAATTAGCATACCTCCCAATATTTTCGGAAGAGAAAGAGGGAAAAAATGGCGGCACACGTAGCGATTCCCCCTAAGCCACACCCCTAATCACACCCTGGCCACGCCCCAAAATTGTATTACTAATAATCATCTTCAGAATAATAATAATCACCATAATAATAAAGAAAAAAAATTGCTCAGCTTGGGTTTGAGACTCTACACTCTACTTGCAATAAAAATGTAGCCTCTACCCACTAGGCTACTAGCCCAGTTGTTATTGACGTCTTTTACTGTTACACAGTGACCCAGGATCCATGCACTGGTGTATAGAGATACATCTTCTCAGAGATTACTATTGTAATTATCGAGACGACTATTATTATTTTTATTATTATTATCATGAAGACTATCATTATTATTATAATTTTAATAATAATAATCTAAATAATAATCTCAATACTAATAATCTCAATAATAATAATAATCTCAATCTCAATAATAATAATAATAATCTCAATAGTAATAATCTCAATACAGGCGGTCCCCTACTTAAGAACACCTGACTTACATACGACCCCTAGTTACTAACGGGCCTCTGGATTTTTGTAATTTACTGTACTTTAGTCCTAGGCTACAATAAACATATATAACAGTTATCAATGGTGCCTGTAATTAAGATTTATTGTTTATCCTGGCTCTTATGACAATCTAACATTTTTAAAATCCAATTGTCACAGAGACAAAACAAATTTTGACTGGGGTTACAATAATAAAGTATACGGTTCCGACTTACATACAAACTCAACTTAAGAACAAACCTACAGAGCCTATCTTGTATGTAACCCGGGGACTGCCTGTACTTAAAATCTCAATTATAATAATCTCAATAATCATCTTAATAATAATAATAATAATCATCATCATCATCATCATCTCAATAATAATAATAATAATCTCAATAATAATATCTGAGAAGATCCCTCTCTATATATCAGTGTGTCACAATGTAACAGTGAAACTCTAAGTTACAAAAAATCCTCTCACTGACATCGACAGAGCTTATAACCTAGTAGGTAAAGGTACCTATCTCTATAGCAGAAGGCCTGGGGTTTGAATTCTGGCCTGGGCTTAAATTTGTTTAATTAATTTAAATAAAAGCTTGTGTCTGGGGAAGCCCTAGGAGACCATATATGGACAGATGCTGATCTTAAGCTGATGAGGTGGTTCCTGCTCTCCACTAGCCAACACATCTATTTAAAAGCATTCCCTGCCCAATGTCTGTTGAAGCCATTCAGTATAGCAGGTTCTGGCTATGAAAGTATTTGCTATGCGGGACACAGAGCCGGGACAACCCCTGCCAGTGCGGGACCTGGAGGGAAATCCGGGACAATCTCACAGTTGCCCGTGATGCGCGGTAGAGGTATAAAAAACGTGACTGTCCCGGCCAAACCAGGACGTTTGCGAACTATGAATTAGTGCAGAAAGTCTGTTTAAAACCATGAAAAAAACATGTCTGCAAGTACACCAGGGAGGGGGAGTTATACATGTATGCTGGGATGCCGGGACCTGCATATCATGGACAGTTTTATACTCTATTAAGTGCAGCAAGTCCTTACCTACCTTCCAGCATCTAGTATGCTGTCTCCAGGGCCAGTCATCAGCTTGTTCAGCAAGAGGGTAAGGACTTCGGGAGAGGATGCAAACAGTGTAATGAGACAGGAACTGATCTCTCTCTCTCTATCTGGCATAGATTTCACACTCCTACATACTACATACTGTATCAGCCACCAGCTTCTCCTGATCTGGGGAAGAGATTGATCTTCTGTGCAGCAGCTTTATCTCCTTTGTAGTGACGCTCCCCTGCTCTCCAACAAGGACTTCTTCAGGAAGTCTTGCCTGATGGCAGATGCGGCCCTGCCTACCGAGGCTCTCTTCTCTGGGAGATTGGGTGCAGATCTATATCAGGGCATAAGCCAATCTCCATTACAGCGGTCAGGAGGGTCTGGCAGTGCTGGATCATCCTGACCTTTGGTCTATAAGATGCAGGCACTTTTTAGCAAGATTTTTTCTTGCTAAAAAGTGCGTCTTATAGTCCAAAAATGTGGTATATATAAAACTATCATATGACATAAAGTGAAAATCACCACACAACACTCACATAGTTGGTATTACGGCATGACCCATACTTTAAAATTAAATCCGTATTGAATCTTCACATTAAACGTCACAAAAAATATTATTTTAACCCATCTAGTCCAACATAAAATGCAATAAAAAGTGATCAAAGGAAAATATCTCTTCCAAAATGGAAATGATATATGGAACAACATGTTTCCCAAAAAACAACAGCTCCTGAACCAGCTATGTTGACAAACAAATAAAACTGTTATGCCAATCACAGTGCAAAAACGGTAGATTTTTCCTTACATTAGGTTTTATTCAGAAAAATTAGTAAAATAGAAGACTAAATTAAGAAATATGGTATTACCATAAACACACATAAACAAATCAGAATTCAGTTAGAATTATAGGGTGTTTCGTAGTAACAAAGTTTTTTTTTCCTCCTTTATTACCAAAATGGGCTCGAGCACAATGTATTACATGGGCAGAGAACTCTGGGAAGAAGAAAGGAACACCCTCAATCACATGTGCATACATCGAAGCCAATCAGCGACCGGCAGGCTTATGTGATGTCACAGCCCAATAAAAACAGGCAACTATTTCCAATCTCTGCATTTCAAACAGGAAGGTGCTGTCTCCAGCATCTAGCTGTTTGTACTGTATTGTGCTGTAGCGATTTCTGCTCCAATCCCAGGGTGTCCGTTTTGAGGGATCTGTATACCCCAAATATCAGTTCTTTTTTGTTGCTTAAGTGAATAGGAAGAAATCTGTGTAAAAACCACATACTTCCTGTAGTGATTTCTGCTTCAATCCCAGGGTATCCGTTTTGTGGGATCTGTATACCCCAAAAAGCTGTTCTTCTTTGTTGCTTAAGTGAATAGGAAGAAATCTGTGTAAAATCCACATACTTTCTGTAGTGATTTCTGCTCATATTCCAGGGTGTCAGTTATTGTGCTTCTAAGTAGAGATGTGAAGAGTAGCACGGGAGGTTATGTTGCACTTGCATGTACTCGGCTGTGCATACTGAGACCGTTGAGGAGAATATCAGTGACAGGGAAACACAAATCAACGATGATGTAGCCGACCGCACTTGGGAGCTGGATGAAGCCAGGGATTCATCATCATCGTCAGGAGAAGAGGATGTCAGCTTGCGGGTCAGGCAACAAAGCAGGCAGCAAGTCGCTACTGTGGGCGTGAGTCAGCAGGGTGGCCGCAGTGCGAAGACGGGAGCCAAATGGCTGCGGGGTACAAACCCCGCGTTGCAGGTCCAAGTAAGCAGTGGCACAGGGGCTCAGCGAGGCAGCGGCGTTAGTAGTCAAGAGGGTTGGCAGTAAAATCACCACCTTGGCGGTGTGGCAGTTTTTTTTTAAGACACAGTGGAGCCGAGCGTGTATATATGTAGAATCTGCAGGCAGGAAGTGAAGCGTGGCCAGGGAGCTAAAGTTGGCACCATGGCCCTGCGTCAACACATGCAGCGTCACCATCCAATGGCCTGGGAGAAAAGTGGAACAGATGTGGAGGTCCATCCTGCAGCCGCAGCAATAGCAGAAGCACCTAGTGGCTCCTGCTCCTTGGTATGCATGGCAGCGGCAGTCGTTGCATGAGGTGATTACAAAGAGACAACTGTATGTGTCCAGCCATGCTAAGGTACAGAAGCTGACCATGCTCTTGTCCAAGTTGTTGGTACTGCAGTACCGCCCTTTCCAAGTCATGGACTGTGGGTGGAGAGTTCCAAGCAAAATTATTTTTTCCAAAAAGGCGGTGCCAGCCCTTTACAAATAGGTAGAACAGAAGGTGGGGCAGTCCTTGAGATTATATGTTCCTTCCGAGGTGCACAGCAGCACGGACATGTGGAGCTGTAACTATGGTCAGGGCCAGTACATGTTCTTTACAGCCACTGGGTGAATGTGCTTCCTGCCAGCCACACCAACAACTTGAACAAGAGACGCCACTTTCTCCTCCACGTTGTCAAACTGCTGCTCATGCGCCAGTGTCCACCGCCGCCTTCTCCTTCTCCACCACCACCTCAGCCTCCAGAATTCTAAGTGCTGCTCCATCATACCACATGTGCAGGGCACAGCGGTGTCACGCAGTTCTACACCTGGGCTAATGAAGTCACACAGGGGAGAAACTGCTCCGTGTCATGCAAGAAGAAACCAATCTGTGGCTTTTTCCGCGACAACTTAAAATCTGAACCATGGTGACAGACAAAGGGATGAACATGATGTCTGCGCTGTACCGAGGAGGGATGGCCCATGAGCCTTTGGCGCACGTATTCAATATGGTTGTCAACAGGTTCCCCAAGTCTTCCACCCATCTGCAAGACAGTCTAAAAATGGGCAGGAAACTGTGCCTGCACCTTAGCCATTCTTACAAAGCCAAGCACACCTTCCTCGAGTTGCAGCAGCAGAACGGCCTCCCCCAACATAGTCTGATATGCGATGGTTCCACCCGTTGGAATTCCAGCCTCCATATGTTAGACCACCTGTATGAACAGAGAAAAGCCATTAATGATTTTTTGATGATGCAAGCAGACCGGAGTACTCCCCTGTGTAACTTTGATGTCAGTCACTGGCAGCTCATCCTGCCGTTTGCTCAGGTCCCTTTGTAGAGGCCAGTTATTTGTCAGTCGCCAGGACTGCGGGATGGATGAATAACGTCATTCCACTGCTTCATGTCCTGGAACTCATGCTGCAAAATCTGTCTGGTCAGGGCACTGCAGAAGTGGCGACTACATCTAATGGCCACATGAGTCTGGTGGGGGCTGAACTAGTGGGGAGGGGAAGAGGACATTCAAGCACAAGCAGAGTCAGGTGAAATCAGTGGTTTTTCCATGCAGGTGACAAGAGAGGAGGAGCAGGAGCATGAGGAGAAGTTAAAAGACGAGGAAGATGACCCAGAAGCACCGTGGCAGTATACAGTGCAGATGGAGGCCAGGAGTCCCTCAGAGTCAATTGCACAGATGGCCCGCAGCATGCTGCTTTGCCTAACTAGTGACAGCGGAATAGTTAACATCCGGCATAGGAATTACTTTTGGCTCTCCACCCTCTTGGACTCTCGCTACCAGTCAAAAATGGGTGGGTTTTTTTCGGCTGCCGAGAGGGAGGAACAACTGGCGTACTATAGAAAAATACTGAAAAGACAGTCGGACGCTGCCTTTGTGCGCCATTGCCCATCCTCTGTCAGTTCTGATCAGGGGATTCCTGGTAGTAATCGCTCACACACTACTGCCATGACTGTTGTGGGGAGATGGATGGGTAGGAGCAGTAGCAGCTCCATCAGCAGCAGCTTAAGTCTTAATGAGCAACTTCCTTCACTCGCCTAGTGAGGAGGGTAGCTGCCTACTTGGACAACACTTACCACCCCAGGTAGGGGATCCTCTGGACTACTGGGCAGTTAAACTTGCAGAGTAGTGCCCGACCAGTAGTGTGGGATCAGAACAGGTGTTCTGTGCGGCGGGGGCCATGAAGAACCCGCTTGTCCACCCATAATGTGGAGAGACTGACCTTTGTCAAGATGAATCAGGCTTGGATCGGCCAGGATTTCAACCCACCAATGCCTTATGCATCAGTTTAGATGACGCCTTCCCCAAACATTGATAAATGAGTTTGTATTCTAATTACCTGCCTCAGCCACTATTCTGATGTTGCCACCTGCCTGATGCCACACATCTGCTGCCAGTTGCTCCATCTGCCTCCCACCATCTTTACCAAGGACTGGAATTGTCCGCCACCTCCACAATCTGTCATTGTGCCACTCTGTGGGCTCCTGCTGCTGACACCACCTCCAAACTCTATCATTGTGCCAATCTGTGGCTTACCATGTTGCTTCCACCTCCACACTGTATCACTGTGCCAAACTGTGGCTTACCATGTTGTTGCCACCTCCACACTCATTTTGCCACTCTGTGGGCTCCTGCTGCTGCTGCCACCACCCCCACACTCTATCATTGTGCCACTCTGTGGCTTATCATGTGGCTGCCACCTCCACTTTGTCATTGTGTCACTCTGTGGGCTCCTGCTGCCGCCACCTCCACACTCTATCATTGTGCCACTCTGTGGCTTACCTTGTTGCCGCCACCTCCACTCTGTCATTGTGCCACTCTGTGGCTTACCAGGTTGCTGCCACCTCCACACTCTGTCATTGTGCCACTCTGTGGCCTACCATGTTGCCGCCACTTCCACTCCATAATTTGTCATTGTGCCACTCTGCGGCCTACCAGTTCTACTGCCAACTGACCGATGTCTCTCTGGAACGCCCTGTGATTTCCATAATGCTGTTTTCAACCTCCACCACTCTATGACGTTGCCACTATGTTTAGTTTTTCCCTTCATTTCATATGTCAGAAAGTATGAAAAGCCTCAGGATTGATACCCAGAAGCAGGAGTGGATACAGAGCACATGCAAATATCCCATTTACTGGTCATCTCTGTTTTGGATCCACTCCTGTTCGTTGTCACGGGTGCTCCTGCGATCCCTGTCTCGGATTGCGGGCACACCCGGGGTCCTCCACTTGCCCCTGCTGCAGCCCCTGCGCCAGACTCACCTCTCATGACTCCTGCTATCCTCCAGACTGCCACGCGCGCGCATCCCCACCTCCTAGGGCACGCGCCGGCTGCCAAGATTGGTGTGCTGGCTGAAAACCTCCCCCATATAATCTGCCAACTCCCTTCCTGCTCTGCTGAATCTTTGTGCCTCACAGCCTGAGAGAAAGCTTCCTAGCGAGTATTCCTGCGTTCCTGTGTATTCCTGAATTCCTGTGTGTTCCTCCTCCTGAGTCCTGTGTTGCCGTGTTTCCAGTGTTCCTCCGTGTTGCTGTGTTCCTGTGTCCCGTGTGCTTGTGTTCTCGTTCTCATCTGCCTGGACCTCCCATTGCTGACCCAGGATTGGACTTGACTCTGCATTTCTGCCGCCTGCCATGACCCTCTGTCTGGACCCGACCACGAGACTGTCTTCCTTTAAGGTACCTCAACCTTGGCTGCCACCGCGGGCTAGTCGCACCTGTGGAATCACCTGGTGGTATCCTGCCGCAGCAAGTCCAATCCGCTTTGCAGCGTGCTCTAGTGAAGACCAGGTGCCACTTAGACTCCGGTCCCAGGTGTGGGCTAGTACCACCTTCCGCGGTGGTCCAGTGGATTCACACATCCCTAATCCTGACATTTGTTAGCAATACTGATGGATTTTTGACCGATTGAAAGCGGACACTGACGGATGAAAAGAAGGACAAAATGATCAGTGACGTCAATGCAAAATTACTGCCGACACCCTCTCCACTCCTTTGGGATTTTCTCCACGTTTAACAGAACAGGTTTTGTCATAATCTATGGAATCATTTGATGTCAGTGAAAAAAGAGTGCACTCTTTGATATATAGTGCAGTGACGGCGAACCTTTCAGAGGCCGAGTGCCCAAACTACAACCGAAATCCACTTATTTACCGTGAAGTGCCAACATGAAATTTTAAACGGTAACTTCTTGCTACCTGTTCCTCCACATCTTTCAATTGTATCGGCGGTCTGAAGCCACCAGTTCAAAGAAGAAGTGCAAATTCAGATTATCATTGTAGCTTCCTCTGTAAAGGAAGAATGGTCGGGTCCAGCAGGATGACCTCCAAAGATAATGCCGTTCTGTCAAAGCTTTCTCACTTTTCCTGCAATTCCAAACAGCCAACTAAGTGTTGAATAGCACTGAGAGCAGCATCCCTTAATTTGCTTGGGACTGCATGAAGATTCAGTGTTTGGTGAACTCTGTCCTGGGGTGATGGCCTGAGTGCCCATAGAAAAGGCTCCGAGTGCCACCTCTGGCACCCGTGCCATAGGTTCGCCACCACTGTTATAGTGGGATCTTGGCCCTCAGCTCGGTCCTTACAAGCTGGCACAGACGTTACCTTGTCAGGCTGCGTTGCTGCTTTGCTTATTTGGTGAAGTTGTCCTCTGTAAGTGCCAATGGAATTGGAGAGTGAAGCGATTCTAAGAGCAGCGGCTGTCATGTGCATGTCATACTAAAACACAGCATTGTTTGAAGACCAAACCACGCTCCCTATGCATATTTGAGCATGGCACAATGTTCTACAACACCAGGCTCTCTGCAGCAAGGAAATACCTGTTTTTTAACGTGATTCATCAGATTATTTCGAAAGATTCGGCGAATCGGGTCGAACTGAATTTTAACAATTTCGCCCAACTCTAATACTAACCCATAGAAAAAAGGTAACATGTTCATTAGGCTATATGAACACCAAACACATGTTATTTACACAACTACTCCTCCTCCACAAAAGAAATTAATATATTTTTTTCAATAAGGCATAGCCACTCCAAAATAGTATCACTGGAAAATGCATCTCATCATGCAAAAAATTAGACGTAGCTTGGCCACATTAAGAGAAAAACTAATACTTTATAGCTTACTAAACAACCACTCAATTCTGTAGTGCTAAACTGGCTGCTGTGGGGTCCTCCTTCACTTTGCGCCTTGCTGTGCACTCATACATAGAAGGATCCAAAAAACGTAAAAAAAATTACCCTAACTAATCGTAGCATGTTATCCCTACAGCACTGACCCTGGCCTTGCTAACCCCACTAATAAAAGCCAACTTACCCTTTTGCTAACCTTGATGTACTAACCCTAGCCCTGCTAGCCCCTTTAAAATAGCCCACTTTCCCTAATCCTGTTAAGCCTTTCCTTCCAGACCAGAACTCTCTAACCCTGTTAACCATTCGCCTGCCAATCTAGTAACGCTAACCAAGGTCCTGCTAACCCTGCTAATCATTGCCCATTCACCCAAACGCTGTTAACCTTTTCTCTGCTAACCCTGCTAACCAGAGCTCACTATTTCTAACCCTGTTAAACCTTTCCCTACTAAACCTTCTAACCACAGATCAATAGCCCTAATATAGCCCTAACTCTGTTAAGCCTTTAACTGCTAATTCTGCAACACTAACCAAAGCCCTGCTACCTTTGTTAACATAAGCCCATAACCCTGTTAACCCTTTCTCTGCTAGTCGCGCTAACCCTGCTAATCATATTCCACTCACCCTAACCCTGTTAACCCTTTTCCTGCTAAGCAGTGCTTACTTACCTTTACCCCGTTAGCCCTTTCCCTGCTAATCCTGTGGCACTAAGCACAGCCCTGCTAACCTCGTTAGCCATGGCCCACTCATCCTTATTCTTTTAATCCTTTCCCTGCTAACCCAGTGGCACTAACAATAACCCTGATAACCAGACTATTGAAAATATAATATTTGAATATATCTTGTACCTGGATGGGGCTGCTGCCTCTGTTTTTGCTATTGCACAGTCACAGATCGAGGTCTCTAAGTTTGTTTCCCTTCATTAAAAGGTGCTGGCTTTCTGTGACTTTTTCATTACCAATTTATTTATTAAATGTTATACAAATACTGTATACAAAGCTATTTTGCTATTGGATCTAGTTAATGAGCCGGCATAGAACAATGTTACTTTTTGCTTTTTGGTAAATAAAATCAGTTTATTGTCACACTGCTGAATTGACACTGCAAAGGAACAGTGAACAAAACAGTGAAGATAGAACAGTGATGGCGAACCTTTTAGAGACCGAGTGCCCAAACTATAACCAAAATCCACTTATTTACCGCAAAGTGCCAACATTGCATTTTTAACAGTAACTTCTTCACCATCTATCAATCGAGTCGGCCCCTTGAGGACACTAATACAGTTGAAAGAAGGAGGGCACATTCAGACTATCATTGTAGCTTCTCACCAGGGTCGCTGTACAGTAAGAATGAGGGGTCTAGTACGATGACCTACAAAGACACTGCAGTTCTATCAACACTATCTCACTTTTACCGCAGTTCCAAACAGCCAATGAATTGTTGAATCTCTTAAATTGCCTGGGTCTGCAGGAAGATTTGGTGAATTTGGTCCTGTTTGGTGAGCACTGTCTCGGAGTCAATGGTCTCCGAGGGCTCTGAGTGCCACCTCTGGCACCCATGCCATAGGTTCGCCACCACTGAGATAGAGGTAGAACATTCTACAAAAGAACTTACACTTGGTTTATAATATACGTTTGAACTCTGAATTATGTATTATCTTTCTTTTTTAGACACAATTGCAATGTGACATGCTGCGATATTTTGTGTTATCACTGCTATAAAATTTTATGTAAACTGTGATATTTTGCAATGCTATAAATAATCAGTGTTATACAGATAAAATGTAAAGTTCATATCAGTGCACTTTATGTGGAATAATGCACTGTGTGCGTTTTAAAATCTACGCAACATGTACAGTAAAACCTTTTAAACTAGAATAGTAACAATTAGATTTTTAAAAGGGGAACAGACAGAACACAATGGGCACATTTACTTACATGGTCCTGTCGCGATTCCCGCTGTACGCTGTCCGATGATCATGGACTCCGGTGCAATTCACTAAGATCGTGCGCCCGGTTTCCTGCATGTGTCTCTTCCGCTCAATTCAGCCGGAGTTCACCTTCTTCTTCCTGGTGCATGTAAGTGTATGTCTTGCGACACAATTTAAATGTTATATCTCGCACTTAGTCCGAATCTGTTGGATCGTCCGACGGCCCACCGCCCAATTTATGTCGCATGAAACCCGGCATTGATGAGTCAAAATCCAATCGTGTGCTGCACAATCCCCTTCTAAATGCCTGTCCAGGCGTCGCGATCCCCATAAAGTCAGAAAACCCCATGGAAATGCGGCTGCGTGACCCTTAGTAAATAAGTCCCAATATATTGGTACAAATTTTTCTAAAAGAAAAGCTATGCTCGTTACCTGTAGAAACTAATGACAACAAAGCTTTAGTTTCTTATAGTGTTCTTTATAAATAAAAACTCTACTGTGATTGGATGCTAGAGTCAACAGAGACAGTTTTTCATAAATCTTCTTTTATATTTTTTTTGGCCACTTTGCATGGTCACACAATACATTATTATTTCAGCTCTGCCCTAGCTATCATTTAATAATATAAAATTCATATCAACACACATTTCTCTTAAAAAAAAAAAGAGAAACCTTTCAAACAGAGGAGTGTCTACTTTTCCTATTAAAACATCCTTATTTAGTTACCAGTTATATAAGATTCTCCAAACAGGGTCATATTTACAAGCATTAAAGGAATTCTACCACCAGGATAAAGAATTGTAAACCAAGCACACTGACATACTATTGAGTGCTAAACTATTGGGTTTAAAAAAATTATTCAAATGAGCCTCAGGGGCTCCAGACTCTATAGATGTCAATGGATCTTGGAGCCCCGAAGGCTCATCTGCATAGTTTTAAAACCTCTTTTTCTTAAAAACAAAGGCATATGAAGCTACAAGAAGACCAGCTTCCGCCAAAGGGGGTACACACCAGTATGTCAGTGTGCTTGGTTTACAATCCTTCATCCTGGTGGTAGATTTTCTTTAAGCCTGAACACATCCCCATTAAGGTCAATATCCTCAACACTTGTTATTTCAATAATAATTATAACTATTCTAATACAATATGTACTCTTATTCCTTTACACTATGACCCCCTTGTTACCCATTCCTATATAGCAGAACCCATAGTGCCTCACACCTGAGGCACGCAATTGCCCCCACTCCTGAAGACTATTAAACTCTGTGTTAATAGTCTTCAGTGCTATTATAGAGCTATTATTATAATCCCATTTCTCTACTCCCTGGGCTACCTCTCATATACTGTGTGACATAATGTTGGTCTCTGGATGCAGTATGGTCAAAGTTTTTTTTTTAATTAATGAAATAAAAAGAAAATATTCCTTTTGTGGACACTAAAACAGGTTGTCTTAGGCAGGAGTGCCAAATTCTAAACACAGCCTGCCTCCAAAAATAAAATTGAAATGTTTTTAATCAAAACCCAATTGTGGTAACACCTTCTGCGACCACGACCATTATACCCCTGAAGATGACTGTTTCTAGATGTGACCTCAGCTATAAAGGTCATCACTTTTTGCTCATGTCTGGTTCCTGTGGGTGCTAGTTTATGGCACAAACATCATGGTCTTAATTAGAAACAATAAGAGGAATTTAAAGGGAGGGAGTGCCTAATTTTGATGTTTCCCTACATTTATCTCCACACTCAAGTGGCATACCAATATGGGTGCTCTTATGTCCCATCAAATGATAGAGGATCAAATACTTATTTCTCTCAGCAAAATAAATTTATATAATTTATACAATGTGATTTTCTGGATTTTATTTTTGATATTATGTCTCTCAATGTTAAAATTAACCTTCCGGTAAATTTATAGACTGTTCATGTCTGCACTGAAAGTGCTCTGCCCGTGTATAATGTTTTGTGCGACATATTCATTTGGAACATGCGCCAGAAAGCATGAATCTGGCGCTTCCCTGCAGTGGCCTAACAGAGTTCACCATCTTTTTTGTGGTGCACCTTTAACATAGTGCGTGTGACAGACTTTGCATGTTAAATCTGGCGCACGGTCCAACTGAGCACCAGAACACCCCCTAATTTCTAGTCTAGTGCAGCTGCGCAACAAAACAGGCATATGCGACACATTTGTGGTGCAAACACCTCTTAAATACCTGTGCAAGCAGTTTCCACTAGAAAGAATATGCGAAGTCCATCAGAAAACGTGTGCAAATGTTTCCTGTGCAAATGTGCAAATGTTTAATGTTAAATGTGACCCAATCTGTGAATTTCTCTATAACATCAAATGTGATGTTAGGCCACAAACATGGCGCCATGACCCACTGTTTATGGCGTGCCAGTCATTGACAGTAGAAAAAGACTGGCCAGCGTTTAGCACATGCATGGGGCCATGGTAGAAATGGCCATGGGCTTGAACCCAATGGAAGAAATGAGGATGTGAAAAAAATGGCTTCTCACATTCATGTGCATGGAGCCTTTGGGGCAGATTTACTTACTTTACTTACCCGGTCCAGTCGCGATCCAGCGGTTCTGCCGGGATTCACTAAGGTCATGCGCCCGATGTCCACTAGGTGTCGCTGCTGCACTGAAGTCCACCGGAGTTCACCTCCTACGTCTTGCTGAATGTGAGTGCTATTCTTGCGACACAAATTCTTTTTTAAATTCCGCAGTTTTTCCAAATCCGTTGGGTTTTCCCACAGCCACGCCCCCCGATTTCTGTTGCGTGAAAGCCGGCGCTGATCCGCAACAATCTGATCGTGTGCGCCAAAATGTTGGGGCTATTCGGCGCATATAGGAAAAATTCGGGAAACCCGGCGAATTCGGACGAGTCCGCCATTCGGACCCTTAGTAAATGTGCCCCTTTGTGTTCTGTGTACTTATCAGCAGGGTCAAGGCACACAGACTATACCATGTAGTACAGTGAGAGTCAGTAGTAGATGTATGCCACTGTATGCAGTGATTTACTATGGGAAATCCTCTGCAGCTTTACCTCCAATGTAAGGCTGCTATGTAAACTGCAGAGAAGAGACCATGGATGAGCAGGATAGAACAATATTAGGAAAAGTAGATTGAAAAATTGGATTGTCTAAATAGCAAAACATATATTTTTTTTAATAATTTCCTCTATAATTCAGTTTTAATACAATTTAATAACCATTGAAATTAAGAGCAAGTGCTCCCATTAAATAACATTTGGATATCTAGATCATATATGGCAGCCAAAATAAAAGCTTGAAGCTAAACTGGCAGATCAAGTGCATCTGAGAAATGTTGGTTTCATACCAACCACAATCATCCTGGAGTTGGCAAATTTCAAGGTGCTTCACTTTTGCTTAACAGATGGATTTTCCTTTCTTCCTCCTGGCACTTAAGAGGAACTCATATTCTAATGTTCACACTTTTAGAACAATTAAGTCAAATAACATAACAACATTATTTAAAGACTAGAAACATTTACTTTATGTGAATATGCACATTTTCTATTATATATATTATTTTTGAGCATTTTTTTAGTAATTTAATCATAGTAATAATGCACAAAATAGTATAGTAATTGCACTAAATTAATTTAGTCTTTGAGTCTAAGGCCCCTTCTACACTTGCGTTGCAGATCCCGTCAGAGTCTGATCAGGGTAAGATCAGGGTTTGGTCAGTGAAAAAATGACATTTTGCATCAGAGTTCAATCAGTTTTCAGACAGACTGGGGCAGGTTTACTTACCCGGTCCATTCACGATCCAGCAGCGCGTTCTCTGAGGCCGGAATGCACTGAAGTTCACCGGCCTATACCTGGTGAAGGGAAACGCGAGTCCCGCAACACTTTTTTTTTTTACAAATCCGTCAGGTTTTCATTCGGCCACTCCCCCCCCCCCCCCCGATTTCCATTGCGTGCATGCCAGCACTGATGCGCCACAATCCGATCACGTGCGCCAAAATCCCGAGGCAATACAGAGAAAATCGGCGCAAATCGGAAATATTCGGGTAACACGGACTGAGGACAAGGACTCAGGACTGAGGTCTATCTTTTCTATCACAAATGTGGCGTGAAAAACGCATTGCACTTGCGTTGGACTTGCATGTGTCTCAGAATGCAATGGATTTTTGATGCGTCTCCACAGACTTGTATGGTGCGTTTTTCACGCGCGTGACTTGCAAAAGTAGAGCATGCTGAAATTTAAATGCGCGTTTAAAAAAACATGCGTGTGTGCGTGAAAAAAAAAGTCTGAAAAAGCCCATTGATTACAATGGGTCAGAGTGCAATGCAAGTTCTGCGCGTCAAAAGCATGAAAAACACAAGTGTAGAAGGGGCCTAATGACTTGAGATGTCATTTCATGTCTATGCCTTCCACCCAACGCAGTGAGATTGTAACTATCTTTACAACTTTTATAAAAAGTCACATTTAATAGATTGGTTTTATAAGTGCAAAAGTTGTGGAACTGTGCGTGGGATACAAATGGGCTAAGTGTAGCAAGCACTTATTAACCCCTTGAGGACTCAAGGACACACCCTCATGTTTCAAAGCTGCCCTGCGTCACTATAAGTGGTTATAGCTTTGGAACACTTTAACATATCCAAGTGATTTTGAGATCATTTTCTTGTGACCGATTGGGGCACATTTACTTACAGCAGTGCACTAAATGCAGTTTGCTTGTGTATTGTGCAGGGGGCACCAGATTCAGGTTTTCTGGTGCACGTTCTTCAAGAATCTGGTGCTTTCTGCACTTCCCCCACAGAGTGCAGAGTGCTATTTGGTACTTTTAAATCACATACCAGATTCATATTAAGTTGGACTTTATAAAATGTCTTATAAGCAAAGTCAATAAATGATACCTTGAATCCACTGTGACCTTCTCCCGTGCAGGAATCTTGGGTTCACTGCAACAAGGTCACTAGAAATTGACCTTTTGTAACAATTTAACTGTAGGTGGCATCTGGTCAGGTGGATGAAATGAAAAGATGGCCATGTTGTGTTTACAGCTTCAGGGGCAAGAGACAATTATGGGAAACCAGTCAAAATCTACACATCCATCAGATCTCTAACCCTAGGAGAAGGAAATCAAAATATTGCTAACCTAATTCCTAGATTTCATAAAAAAAATATGTATCAAAAATTGTAATCCTTTCAGACTCTGTGAGATGTGTAGGACACATATTAGATTCCATGAGGCTATTAATGTTGTGTGAGTGATGCATGGGAAAATGTTGATTCACGTACATCTGCATTCAACTAACTCCCTATGCCTGTTCACCCGTGTCTCTGACTCTATCTTTTGTGTTTTGTGGTCTCTTCTCCATATTTTTGTTTTCTCACCTTCAAAGTTAAGGAGTTAGTTAGGAAGCTTGGTTGAAAAGAATGAAACTAAATATGCACATAAACAGGGAAAATCATTCCTCTTCAGCTGGAAAAGTATTCTTTATTAATGATGAGTGCCCCAATCTAAAGAAATGTCCGAAAACTGTTCACTAGCATTAAGGGCCCTAGGCACACACTTAATGCACATATTTGGTAGTTAATGCTCAGGCTACTGAAAATGTAAATTTAAGGTCATTTACTCCTAAGGAAAACCTGTAAATGTCTTAATCTTTCAACATGTATTTTTTTGTAGAATTTTTATTGAAGAATTTTTCAAACATAATACAATACAGTGGGTAGAGCATGCAATACTTGTTGGTTCACATTTTGAACCATTCTTATGGTAAAGAAAATTCTATACAACTTTTAGCTTTACATTCAAGTTAAAATATCCCACTTAAAAGACATCATAATATTGCAGCAAATCATAACAACATGTATATTTAATATAGGTAAGGAAATGTATTTTTATTTTTTAAATAATTTTTATTATCATAATATACAAAAGACAAACACATTACAAGTTCATTATTTTTCCATCAACATATTATCACATGATACATACAGGACAAGTTATGTATACGTTTTTAATATCACTCCCATCCCTCCCTTAACCCCCTCCCTCTGGGGGAGGTAAGGAAATTAAAGAACAATTTCACTAAATTATAAATTTCCCACTGTGTCGCCTGAGTGGAAATGGTACGAACTAGTTGAATGAGAAAAAGTAAAAGCCCAAGATAACACAATACTTACAATTTTGTGGCAGCACAGGTGGTTATCTTTCTCTACTTGCACAAAACTAAATAAAAAAGATATAAATATGTTATCTAAACATACATCTTCTTCTACATTTACCTGCTACTCTACATTGTTTTTCATGTAAAAGACTATCATAATGCTTTCCATTAAAAGATCATACAATTAGCTGAAAGAAAAGACCAGAGAGGGGTCTTCTATTGTTCTAACCCCATTCTGTCATCAAATAAGCAATTTAAAAAAAATAAGGATATAAATGGTGTTCTGCACAAAGGCCGTATACTGTGTATCCCTGCATTATATATATATGGTTATGCTGTATGTAGGAAGCTGTAGAGTGGCCCATGGAAGACTTTTTTTGCTCCATAGGATTGAGCCAAAGATATTACATACCATTAATCAATACAAATATACAAAGAAGCCAAGTACAGTTCAAAAGTTTTTTGTGTTGGCTCGATTTTTCAGCATGGCAGGGTCTTATGCTCCCTGAGAAAAAATGTCTTTAAGGATTCTATACCTTGACACAATCTTTTGGAAGACCCCCAGATTAGCTGGTAAACTGGATATGCCAAGGATACAGTGGTTTCAGTCAAATTTGTTCTCTTCCACTTCTCAAAGGAGAAACACAGTCAACTATGTCCCAGTTCCGGTCTTAATTATTAAAGGGTCACATGGCCTTTGAGCTCTTGGGTTAGACTAAAAAAAATAAATAATGAATACCTTAATAATTCCCTTCTGCCACCAGCGATTATGTTGAAAACTAACATACAGAGATCAAGAGGGAACCTTGGCATCATGGGATTGTTGGGGAACTGGCAAGGGATTACTTATTTTCTTAGTTCCGAAAATTTGATGCTTTTGGTTACATTTAAAGCAAATAAGGAAACAAACAAACATTGTGACATTGGGTCACACAATAAATGTTCCAATATTCAAAAGTTACAAAAGTTAGTTTGTATATAATCTATGCAGAAAATAGAATTGACCACTAAATATTTCTAATTTTGTACCACTAGAAAGATCTATTTTGAACAGCCTTTATACTTCTGTAAAATAATTCATCATGAGAACAGCCATTAAAGGGTAGGCTCAAACAATCTAAACTTTTGTAACCACTTTTTGTTCCTTGAAGCTTATTACAAAGTCAGATGAATAGTAGACATATATGTGCACTCAGCATTCCCACTGTTCCTTGGCTGCTGAGATAATTGAAACCCGAATATGTCTAGAAACTCTACAAAGCCTTAGACTGAAGACAATTTAGAAAATTTCACTATGTAGTGCTCCTGGCTACATGAAAAGCAATGGTATAAATAAATTCTCATTTAACACTTCTTGGCTAAATCAATATACTTTGCAGTACAGTTTTAATTTAAAATATCTGTTGTGATTAAAGCTCTCAGTAAGTCCTTTTATAAACTTATGCTTATCTTTACCAGGGAGCGCATCCTTGGCAAAAGCAAAATGAAAACTTGAAGCACCTAGCTTACAGATACAATATAAAAGGAAACTTAGATCAAATTGGAAATGGGGAAAAAAACCAAAGAGATTTCAAACCACAAAAATAATATTGTGCTGTTACATTTCATAAACAACCCAGATATATAGATGTTCTATATATCAATGACTTCAATACTTTTGGATAGGCAATGTCAAAGATTACATCTGTGTCATCATTTAACCCCTTAATGACTTGGCCTTTTTTAGTTTTTTCACTTCCATTTTTCACTCACCAACTTCAAAAATCTATAACTTTTTTATTTTTCCACATAAAGAGCTGTGTTATAGCTTATTTTCTGCGTAACAAATTGCACTTCATAGTGACAGTATTTAATATTCTATGGCGTGTACTGGGAAGCGGGAAACAAATTCCAAATGCAGTGAAAATGGTGAAAAACCACATTTGTGACGTTTTCTTGTGGGCTGGGATTTTACAGCTTTCACTCTGCATCCCAAATGACATGTCTACTTTATTCTTTGGGTCGGTACGATCATGTGGATACCAAATTTGTATAGGTTTTATAATGTTTTCATACATTTAAAAAAATTAAAACCTCCTGTACAAAATATTTTTTTTTTATTTTGCCATCTTCTGGGGCCAATAACTTTTTCATACTTTGGTGTACGGAGCTGTGGATAGTGTAATTTTTTTGCGAATTTTGATGGCGTTTTCATTACTATAATTTTTGGGACTGTGTGACCTTTTGATCACTTTTTATTAATTTTTTTATATTTTTCAAAATGGCAAAAAAATGCCATTTTTGACTTTGGACGCTATTTTCTGTTACGGGGTTAAACGTAGTGAAAAAACATTATCATATTTTGATAGATCGGGCATTTTCGGATGCGGCGATACCTAATGTGTTTATGATTTTTACTGTTTATTTATTTTTATATCATTTCTAGGGAAAGGGGGGTGATTTGAATTTTTAGGTTTTTTTATTATAATTTTTTTTTAAAACTTTTTTTTATTTTTACTTTTACTATTTTTCAGATTCCCTAGGGTACTCTAACCCTAGGTAGTCTGATCGATCCTATCATATACTGCCATACTATAGTATGGCAGTATTTGTGGATTTTACTCCCCATGCATTACAATGTGCAATTAGCACATTGTAATGCATGGGTTAAAACGAAGTAGCCTCGGGTATTCGGAACACCCGAGGTTACCATGGAGACGGATCGCCGCTCCCCGTGACGTCATCGGGGAGCAGCGATCCACGACAAGATGGCGGCGCCCATGCGGCGCCATCTCTTTGAAGCCGCCGGCAGCATTGCCGGCGGCGATCGAGGTGAAAACACCCGCGATCGGTGCTAGCACCGATCGCGGGTGTTACCGGTAAGCCTTTGCTGCGATATGCAGCAAAGACTTACCGGCTATGGAGAGGGCTCGGCCCGCTAGCCCTCTCCATGCACTGGGACCCGGCACGCGCCGTACTAGTACGGCGCGCGTCGGGAATGGGTTAAAGGAAACCTTTTTTTTTTTTCTACCTTATAGTGGAACCAGCATGTAGATCATCAAGAATAGACTTTTCCCATGTTACACCTTATTAAAGTGGTATTCACAACTGGAAAACTCACATTTGATTAATCTGTCGTACAAATCAATTTCTTCAGTTAGATGTTATAAAAGAAAATGTGCCTGTATGAAGATAATCTCTCATAAACATAGCCACATGGTCCGTTAGAAATAAAATGCAGCTGTCCTAGAATATGACTGCGACTGCTGGAGTGATTGAATAAAGAAAAAAAATGTTTTTGCATATCTCACAGCCATTCTGTGGTAATGAGTACTGAATCCAGGTGGTTGTGCACCTCAGTGGACGTCACTGCCAGAGTGCAGTGGTGGTTGTATCCAAGGGCAGCTATCATGTTGCTGTGGAACAACATTGCTACATTTATGGGAGGTCATTAGAGATGAGCGAACACTAAAATGCTCGGGTACTCGTTATTCGAGACGAACTTTTCCCGATGCTCGAGTGCTCGTCTCGAATAACGAACCCCATTGAAGTCAATGGGAGACTCGAGCATTTTTCAAGGGGACCAAGGCTCTGCACAGGGAAGCTTGGCCAAACACCTGGGAACCTCAGAAAAGGATGGAAACACCACGGAAATGGACAGGAAACAGCAGGGGCAGCATGCATGGATGCCTCTGAGGCTGCTTAATCGCACCATTATGCCGAAATTATGGGCAACAGCATGGCCATGACAGAGTGACAGAATGAAGCTAGATAGCATGTAAAACATCCAATAATTGACCCTGACACTATAGGGGACGGCATGCAGAGGCAGAGGCAGCGGCAGCAGGCTAGAGAGTGGCATGGCGACATACCCTAATTGGACTCAGGCTTCAAACCAATGGGTGTCAGAGAGGAACCAAAGGAGGTGAGCAAGAAGCGCTCAAATAATATCGGTACATGATAAAAGTTTGCCAGTATATTTTGTGGATTACACAGCAGGGTGGCGACAAAGTTAACATGGAAGCCATGAAAACAACCCAAAATTCTGCCTGACACAGCTCGTTTGATAAGGGGACCATGTATGCTTACAGTTCATGCCAGTCGCTGCACTGGCTGCCAGTCTCCTTTCGAATACAGTTTAAAATAATAATAACCCTCATCCATAAAGCTCTGTATAATGCTGCACCCCCCTACCTCTCCTCTCTTATCTCAGTCTATCGCCCAACCCGTGCTCTTAGATCCGCCAGTGATCTTAGATTAACCTCTACCCTAGTGCGGACCTCCCACTCGCGTCTCCAAGACTTCTCTAGAGCTGCACCAATTCTATGGAATGCTCTGCCCTGGACTATCAGACTAATACCTAACCTCCAAAGTTTCAAACGTGCTCTTAAAACCCATTTCTTTAGGCAAGCCTATAACACTCATTAACTGCATGAAGTTTTAACTCTTCTACTAACCCGTCCTGTGTCGTCCTCCCATCTGTTATCCAGCAACCAACAGGCACCAGACTTCTCTGCAGTCCCATTCACCCTGGACCTGGTATATAAGATGACGGCTGAGTGGTTCAAGCGACAGCAATTCCATTTATTATATTTTTTTCTATTCCCTAAGAAGAATGGCTTGACCATTAAATATTCTTTTACCTCGTGTTACCCCATCATCTTCATAAACCGTAAGCTCTGGCGAGCAGGGACCTCACTCCTGTTGTTCCATACAAATGTTGTGCTCTGTTACATTACATTTGTATTTGTTTCCTATGATTTGTAAAGCGCTACAGAATATGATGACGCTATATAAATAAAGATTATTATTATTATTATGGAGGCAGTGAACTAGTAGTAGATTAAAGGTGCTGCAACTATGTTAGTTGGATCTTGGGATGGAGCTGGCGCTCTGCAGCCAGGCGAGCTTTTGCCAATCCAAGCCCCTGTCTCTAGGCTACTCCCCAAACAGCACTTCTAAGAACCTTTTGTATAAGATCAAGTGTAGTAGCGTTCTTATAAGTTTAGGATATGGCGGGTGAGGGGAATGTAAACAGATGCGCAAGAAGCGCTGAAATAATATCCCTAAATGGTAAAAGTTTGCAAGTATATTTTGTGGATTACACAGCAGGGTGGCGACAAAGTTAACAACTTTGATGTGGAATGCCCTGTAATAGCTCTTGGGCGGTGTGCCTTTTATCGCCTAGGCTCAGCAGTTTCAGCACCGCCTGCTGTCGCTTAGCGACGGCACTGCTGCTGTGCCTAGAGCTACCGACTGATGGCGCCATGCCCACGGATGGTAATTCGGAGGAGGAGGAGGTGGAGGAGGGGTGGGAGGAGGTATAGTAGGCCTTTGAGACCTGGACCGAGGTAGGCCCCGCAATTCTCTGCGTCGGCAGTATATGACCAGCCCCAGGGTCAGACTCGGTCCCAGCCTGCACCAAGTTAAGTGTAGTAGCGTTCTTATAAGTTTGGGATATGGCGGGTGAGGGGAATGTAAACAGATGCGCAAGAAGCGCATGATGCGCATGGAGCTGGCGCTCCGCTGCCAGGCGAGCTTTCGCCAATTCAAGCCCCTGTCTCTAGGCTACTCCCCAAACAGCACTTCTAAGAACCTTTTGTATAAGATCAAGTGTAGTAGCGTTCTTATAAGTTTAGGATATGCCGGGTGAGGGGAATGTAAACAGATGCGCAAGAAGCGCATGATGCGCATGGAGCTGGCGCTCCGCTGCCAGGCGAGCTTTCGCCAATTCAAGCCCCTGTCTCTAGGCTACTCCCCAAACAGCACTTCTAAGAACCTTTTGTATAAGATCAAGTGTAGTAGCGTTCTTATAAGTTTAGGATATGCCGGGTGAGGGGAATGTAAACAGATGCGCAAGAAGCGCATGATGCGCATGGAGCTGGCGCTCCGCTGCCAGGCGAGCTTTCGCCAATTCAAGCCCCTGTCTCTAGGCTACTCCCCAAACAGCACTTCTAAGAACCTTTTGTATAAGATCAAGTGTAGTAGCGTTCTTATAAGTTTAGGATATGCCGGGTGAGGGGAATGTAAACAGATGCGCAAGAAGCGCTGAAATAATATCCCTAAATGGTAAAAGTTTGCCAGTATATTTTGTGGATAACACAGCAGGGTGGCGACAAAGTTAACAACTTTGATGTGGAATCCATGAAAACAACCCAAATTTCTGCCTGACACACCTCGTTTGATAAAGGGACGATGTATGGAGGCAGCTATATGGACGACTTTTGGAGGTAGCAATGGAGACAACGTGTGGAGGCTGCTATGGAGACAATTTAATTTGGATAGTGCCTGTATGTGGCAGTCCCAAACATTTTTCAAACCAGAGGAGCAGGTAGGTGGCCCTCCAGTAAAATGGAATAGATTGAGTGCCTGTATGTGGCAGTCCCAAAAATGTTTCAAACCAGAGGAGCAGGTAGGTGGCCCTGCAGTAAAATGGAATAGATTGAGTGCCTGTATGTGGCAGTCCCAAAAATTTTTCAAACCAGAGGAGCAGGTAGGTGGCCCTCCAGTAAAATGGAATAGATTGAGTGCCTGTATGTGGCAGTCCCAAAAATGTTTCAAACCAGAGGAGCAGGTAGGTGGCCCTGCAGTAAAATGGAATAGATTGAGTGCCTGTATGTGGCACTCACAAAAATTGTTTCAAACAGAGGACCGGGTAGGTGGCCCTCCAGAAAAATTAAATGCATGAAGTACTATAGCAAGAGCCAGTGGGCCCTGTCAAAAAATAGCCATTTTCCTCTGCTTTACTGTACAAAGAGGAGGAGAAGGAGGAAAATGAGGAGGAGGAGGAGTGGATCAATTATTCAGGTTGAGCTTCCTTCACATGGTGGAGATTGGAAATTCTGAGAAATCCAGCCTTTATTCATTTTAATAAGCGTCAGCCTGTCAGCGCTGTCAGTCGACAGGCGTGTACGCTTATCGGTGATGATGCCACCAGCTGCACTGAAAACCCGCTCGGACAAGACGCTAGCGGCAGGGCAGGCAAGAACCTCCAAGGCGTACAGCGCCAGTTCGTGCCACATGTCCAGCTTTGAAACCCAGTAGTTGTAGGGAGCTGTGTGATCATTTAGGACGATGGTATGGTCAGCTACGTACTCCCTCACCATCTTTCTGTAAAGATCAGCCCTACTCTGCCGAGACTGGGGACAGGTGACAGTGTCTTGCTGGGGTGACATAAAGCTGGCAAAAGCCTTGTAAAGCGTACCCTTGCCAGTGCTGGACAAGCTGCCTGCTCGCCTACTCTCCCTCGCTACTTGTCCCGCAGAACTACGCACTCTGCCGCTAGCGCTGTCAGAAGGGAAATACTGTTTCAGCTTGTGCACCAGGGCCTGCTGGTATTCATGCATTCTCACACTCCTTTCCTCTGCAGGGATGAGAGTGGAAAGATTTTGCTTGTACCGTGGGTCCAGGAGAGTGAACACCCAGTAATCGGTGCTGGAATAAATTCTTTGAACGCGAGGGTCACGGGATAGGCAGCCTAGCATGAAATCTGCCATATGCGCCAGAGTACCAACGCGTAAGAATTCACTCCCCTCACTGGCCTGACTGTCCATTTCCTCCTCCTCCAACTCCTCCAACTCCTCTTCTTCTGCCCATACACGCTGAACAGTAAAGGACTCAACAATGGTCCCCTCTTGTGTCTCACCAACATTCTCCTCCTCTTCCTCCTCATCCTCCTCCACCTCCACCTCCTCCGATATGCGCTGAGAAACAGACCTGAGGGTGCTTTGGCTATCAACAAGGGAATATTCTTCCCCTGTCTCTTGTGACGAGCGCAAAGCTTACGACTTCATGCTGACCAGAGAGTTTTTCAACAGGCCAAGCAGCGGGATGGTGAGGCTGATGATGGCGGCATCGCCACTGACCATCTGTGTTGACTCCTCAAAGTTACTCAGCACCTGACAGATATCAGACATCCACGTCCACTCCTCATTGTAGACTTGAGGAAGCTGACTGACCTGACTACCAGTTCTGGTGGAAGTTGACATCTGGCAGTCTACAATCGCTCTGCGCTGCTGGTAAACTCTGGATAACATGGTCAGTGTTGAATTCCACCTCGTGGGCACGTCGCACAACAGTCGGTGAGCGGGCAGTTGGAGGCGGCGCTGCGCTGCCCTGAGAGTGGCAGCATCTGGGCTGGACTTCCTGAAATGCGCACAGATGCGGCGCACCTTCGTGAGCAAATCAGACAGATTGGGGTATGTCTTGAGGAAACGCTGAACTATCAGATTTAACACATGGGCCAGGCATGGCACATGTGTCAGTCTGCCGAGTTGCAGAGCCGCCACCAGGTTACGGCCGTTGTCACACACAACCATTCCCGGCTTGAGGTTCAGCGGTGCCAGCCACAGATCAGTCTGCGCCGTGATGCCCTGTAATAGCTCTTGGGCGGTGTGCCTTTTGTCGCCTAGGCTCAGCAGTTTGAGCACCGCCTGCTGTCGCTTAGCGACGGCACTGCTGCTGTGCCTAGAGCTACCGACTGATGGCGCCGTGCCCACGGATGGTAGTTCGGAGGAGGAGGTGGAGGAGGGGTGGGAGGAGGAGGAGGCATAGTAGGCCTGAAACACCTGGACCGAGGTAGGCCCCGCAATCCTCGGCGTCGGCAGTATATGAGCAGCCCCAGTGTCAGACTCGGTCCCAGCCTCCACCAAGTTAACCCAATGTGCCGTCAGCGATATATAGTGGCCCTGCCCGGCAGCACTCGTCCACGTGTCCGTGGTCAGGTGGACCTTGTCAGAAACGGCGTTGGTCAGGGCACGGATGATGTTGTCTGACACGTGCTGGTGCAGGGCTGGGACGGCACATCGGGAAAAGTAGTGGCGGCTGGGGACCGAATACCGAGGGGCGGCCGCCGCCATGAGGTTGCGAAAGGCCTCGGTCTCTACTAGCCTATAGGGCAGCATCTCCAGGCTAAGCAATCTGGAGATGTGCACATTAAGGGCTTGGGCGTGCGGGTGGGTTGCACTATATTTGCGTTTCCGCTCCAGCGTCTGGGGTATGGAGAGCTGAACGCTGGTGGATGCTGTGGAGGATCGTGGAGGCGACGATGGGGTTTTTGTGGCAGGGTCCTGGGCAGGGGGCTGACTAGCAGCTGACACAGGGGAAGGAGCAGTGGTGTGCACGGCCGGAGGTGAACGGCTTGTTGCCACTGAGTGGGGTGTTTAGCATTCATATGCCTGCGCATACTGGTGGTAGTTAAGCTAGTAGTGGTGGAACCCCTGCTGAGCCTGGTTTGGCAAATGTTGCACACCACAGTCCGTCGGTCATCCGGTGTTTCCTTAAAGAACCTCCAGACTTCTGAAGATCTAGCCCTCGCCGCAGGAGCCCTCGCCACGGGAGCTTCACTAGTTGACACATTTGGCGCTGATGCACCAGCTCTGGCCCTGCCTCTCCGTCTGGCCCCACCACTGCCTCTTCCAACCTGTTCTGGTCGAGGACTCTCCTCCGTCTCAGAAGCACTGTGTTCACCCGGCCTCTCAACCCAGCTTGGGTCTGTCACCTCATCATCCTCCGATCCCTCAGTCTGCTCCCCCCTCGGACTTCCTGCCCTGACAACAACTTCCCCACTGTCTGACAACCGTGTCTCCTCATCGTCGGACACCTCTTTACACACTTCCACTACGTCAAGAAGGTCATCATCACCCACAGACTGTGACTGTTGGAAAACCTGGGCATCGGAAAATTGCTCAGCAGCAACCGGACAAGTGGTTTGTGACTGTGGGAAGGGTCCAGAAAACAGTTCCTCAGAGTATGCCGGTTCAAATGCCAAATTTTCCTGGGAGGGGGCAGACTGGGGGGGAGGAGGCTGAGGTGCAGGAGCTGGAGGAGTGGCGATTTCGGTGACATGGGTGGACTGCGTGGAAGACTGACTGGTGGTGGACAAATTGCTCGAAGCATTGTCAGCAATCCACGACATCACCTGTTCGCACTGTTCTGGCCTCAACAGTGCTCTACCACGAGTCCCAGTAACTTCAGACATGAACCTAGGGAGTGTAGCTCTGCGGCGTTCCCCTGCTCCCTCATCAGCAGGTGGTGTCTCACCCCGCCCAGGACCACGGCCTCTGACCCCTGCAGTAGTTGGACGCCCACGTCCCCGCCCTCGTCCTCTACCCCTAGCCCTCGGGTTAAACATTTTTAAAATGAGAGTTATAACTTTATTTTTTTTTTTACTTTTTTTTGTTTTTTTTGTGTGTTTTTTTTTTTTTGTGTTTTTTGTTTTTTTTTGAGTTTTTAAAACCAAACAATGCTATCCTATTGCTATGGCTATTTTCTAGCCAAGTATCAAAGCACACTACTATGCCAGATGAGATGACACTGAGTTAGTGCCTAATTGAAATCCAACCCCTACTAAATTTTCCCACTTCGGTCTTTGCTATGGATATGTGCGTCACTAAGCGCAGAACACAGCGGTCGCAAGTCTCACTACAAATTGCTCAGAATTGGCTAGTACATGCACTGCAGAAAGTACAGCCACCAGCAGATCAACCAGAAATCAAATATATAGAACGCTACTGTATGCGTAAGTAAGCTCTTTGTATTCTCCTATGGCTATTTTCTAGCCAAGTATCAAAGCACACTACTATGCCAGATGAGATGACACTGAGTTAGTGCCTAATTGAAATCCAACCCCTACTAAATTTTCCCACTTCGGTCTTTGCTATGGATATGTGCGTCACTAAGCGCAGAACACAGCGGTCGCAAGTCTCACTACAAATTGCTCAGAATTGGCTAGTACATGCACTGCAGAAAGTACAGCCACCAGCAGATCAACCAGAAATCAAATATATAGAACGCTACTGTATGCGTAAGTAAGCTCTTTGTATTCTCCTATGGCTATTTTCTAGCCAAGTATCAAAGCACACTACTATGCCAGATGAGATGACACTGAGTTAGTGCCTAATTGAAATCCAACCCCTACTAAATTTTCCCACTTCGGTCTTTGCTATGGATATGTGCGTCACTAAGCGCAGAACACAGCGGTCGCAAGTCTCACTACAAATTGCTCAGAATTGGCTAGTACATGCACTGCAGAAAGTACAGCCACCAGCAGATCAACCAGAAATCAAATATATAGAACGCTACTGTATGCGTAAGTAAGCTCTTTGTATTCTCCTATGGCTATTTTCTAGCCAAGTATCAAAGCACACTACTATGCCAGATGAGATGACACTGAGTTAGTGCCTAATTGAAATCCAACCCCTACTAAATTTTCCCACTTCGGTCTTTGCTATGGATATGTGCGTCACTAAGCGCAGAACACAGCGGTCGCAAGTCTCACTACAAATTGCTCAGAATTGGCTAGTACATGCACTGCAGAAAGTACAGCCACCAGCAGATCAACCAGAAATCAAATATATAGAACGCTACTGTATGCGTAAGTAAGCTCTTTGTATTCTCCTATGGCTATTTTCTAGCCAAGTATCAAAGCACACTACTATGCCAGATGAGATGACACTGAGTTAGTGCCTAATTGAAATCCAACCCCTACTAAATTTTCCCACTTCGGTCTTTGCTATGGATATGTGCGTCACTAAGCGCAGAACACAGCGGTCGCAAGTCTCACTACAAATTGCTCAGAATTGGCTAGTACATGCACTACAGAAAGTACAGCCACCAGCAGATCAACCAGAAATCAAATATATAGAACGCTACTGTATGCGTAAGTAAGCTCTTTGTATTCTCCTATGGCTATTTTCTAGCCAAGTATCAAAGCACACTACTATGCCAGATGAGATGACACTGAGTTAGTGCCTAATTGAAATCCAACCCCTACTAAATTTTCCCACTTCGGTCTTTGCTATGGATATGTGCGTCACTAAGCGCAGAACACAGCGGTCGCAAGTCTCACTACAAATTGCTCAGAATTGGCTAGTACATGCACTGCAGAAAGTACAGCCACCAGCAGATCAACCAGAAATCAAATATATAGAACGCTACTGTATGCGTAAGTAAGCTCTTTGTATTCTCCTATGGCTATTTTCTAGCCAAGTATCAAAGCACACTACTATGCCAGATGAGATGACACTGAGTTAGTGCCTAATTGAAATCCAACCCCTACTAAATTTTCCCACTTCGGTCTTTGCTATGGATATGTGCGTCACTAAGCGCAGAACACAGCGGTCGCAAGTCTCACTACAAATTGCTCAGAATTGGCTAGTACATGCACTGCAGAAAGTACAGCCACCAGCAGATCAACCAGAAATCAAATATATAGAACGCTACTGTATGCGTAAGTAAGCTCTTTGTATTCTCCTATGGCTATTTTCTAGCCAAGTATCAAAGCACACTACTATGCCAGATGAGATGACACTGAGTTAGTGCCTAATTGAAATCCAACCCCTACTAAATTTTCCCACTTCGGTCTTTGCTATGGATATGTGCGTCACTAAGCGCAGAACACAGCGGTCGCAAGTCTCACTACAAATTGCTCAGAATTGGCTAGTACATGCACTGCAGAAAGTACAGCCACCAGCAGATCAACCAGAAATCAAATATATAGAACGCTACTGTATGCGTAAGTAAGCTCTTTGTATTCTCCTATGGCTATTTTCTAGCCAAGTATCAAAGCACACTACTATGCCAGATGAGATGACACTGAGTTAGTGCCTAATTGAAATCCAACCCCTACTAAATTTTCCCACTTCGGTCTTTGCTATGGATATGTGCGTCACTAAGCGCAGAACACAGCGGTCGCAAGTCTCACTACAAATTGCTCAGAATTGGCTAGTACATGCACTGCAGAAAGTACAGCCACCAGCAGATCAACCAGAAATCAAATATATAGAACGCTACTGTATGCGTAAGTAAGCTCTTTGTATTCTCCTATGGCTATTTTCTAGCCAAGTATCAAAGCACACTACTATGCCAGATGAGATGACACTGAGTTAGTGCCTAATTGAAATCCAACCCCTACTAAATTTTCCCACTTCGGTCTTTGCTATGGATATGTGCGTCACTAAGCGCAGAACACAGCGGTCGCAAGTCTCACTACAAATTGCTCAGAATTGGCTAGTACATGCACTGCAGAAAGTACAGCCACCAGCAGATCAACCAGAAATCAAATATATAGAACGCTACTGTATGCGTAAGTAAGCTCTTTGTATTCTCCTATGGCTATTTTCTAGCCAAGTATCAAAGCACACTACTATGCCAGATGAGATGACACTGAGTTAGTGCCTAATTGAAATCCAACCCCTACTAAATTTTCCCACTTCGGTCTTTGCTATGGATATGTGCGTCACTAAGCGCAGAACACAGCGGTCGCAAGTCTCACTACAAATTGCTCAGAATTGGCTAGTACATGCACTGCAGAAAGTACAGCCACCAGCAGATCAACCAGAAATCAAATATATAGAACGCTACTGTATGCGTAAGTAAGCTCTTTGTATTCTCCTATGGCTATTTTCTAGCCAAGTATCAAAGCACACTACTATGCCAGATGAGATGACACTGAGTTAGTGCCTAATTGAAATCCAACCCCTACTAAATTTTCCCACTTCGGTCTTTGCTATGGATATGTGCGTCACTAAGCGCAGAACACAGCGGTCGCAAGTCTCACTACAAATTGCTCAGAATTGGCTAGTACATGCACTACAGAAAGTACAGCCACCAGCAGATCAACCAGAAATCAAATATATAGAACGCTACTGTATGCGTAAGTAAGCTCTTTGTATTCTCCTATGGCTATTTTCTAGCCAAGTATCAAAGCACACTACTATGCCAGATGAGATGACACTGAGTTAGTGCCTAATTGAAATCCAACCCCTACTAAATTTTCCCACTTCGGTCTTTGCTATGGATATGTGCGTCACTAAGCGCAGAACACAGCGGTCGCAAGTCTCACTACAAATTGCTCAGAATTGGCTAGTACATGCACTGCAGAAAGTACAGCCACCAGCAGATCAACCAGAAATCAAATATATAGAACGCTACTGTATGCGTAAGTAAGCTCTTTGTATTCTCCTATGGCTATTTTCTAGCCAAGTATCAAAGCACACTACTATGCCAGATGAGATGACACTGAGTTAGTGCCTAATTGAAATCCAACCCCTACTAAATTTTCCCACTTCGGTCTTTGCTATGGATATGTGCGTCACTAAGCGCAGAACACAGCGGTCGCAAGTCTCACTACAAATTGCTCAGAATTGGCTAGTACATGCACTGCAGAAAGTACAGCCACCAGCAGATCAACCAGAAATCAAATATATAGAACGCTACTGTATGCGTAAGTAAGCTCTTTGTATTCTCCTATGGCTATTTTCTAGCCAAGTATCAAAGCACACTACTATGCCAGATGAGATGACACTGAGTTAGTGCCTAATTGAAATCCAACCCCTACTAAATTTTCCCACTTCGGTCTTTGCTATGGATATGTGCGTCACTAAGCGCAGAACACAGCGGTCGCAAGTCTCACTACAAATTGCTCAGAATTGGCTAGTACATGCACTGCAGAAAGTACAGCCACCAGCAGATCAACCAGAAATCAAATATATAGAACGCTACTGTATGCGTAAGTAAGCTCTTTGTATTCTCCTATGGCTATTTTCTAGCCAAGTATCAAAGCACACTACTATGCCAGATGAGATGACACTGAGTTAGTGCCTAATTGAAATCCAACCCCTACTAAATTTTCCCACTTCGGTCTTTGCTATGGATATGTGCGTCACTAAGCGCAGAACACAGCGGTCGCAAGTCTCACTACAAATTGCTCAGAATTGGCTAGTACATGCACTGCAGAAAGTACAGCCACCAGCAGATCAACCAGAAATCAAATATATAGAACGCTACTGTATGCGTAAGTAAGCTCTTTGTATTCTCCTATGGCTATTTTCTAGCCAAGTATCAAAGCACACTACTATGCCAGATGAGATGACACTGAGTTAGTGCCTAATTGAAATCCAACCCCTACTAAATTTTCCCACTTCGGTCTTTGCTATGGATATGTGCGTCACTAAGCGCAGAACACAGCGGTCGCAAGTCTCACTACAAATTGCTCAGAATTGGCTAGTACATGCACTGCAGAAAGTACAGCCACCAGCAGATCAACCAGAAATCAAATATATAGAACGCTACTGTATGCGTAAGTAAGCTCTTTGTATTCTCCTATGGCTATTTTCTAGCCAAGTATCAAAGCACACTACTATGCCAGATGAGATGACACTGAGTTAGTGCCTAATTGAAATCCAACCCCTACTAAATTTTCCCACTTCGGTCTTTGCTATGGATATGTGCGTCACTAAGCGCAGAACACAGCGGTCGCAAGTCTCACTACAAATTGCTCAGAATTGGCTAGTACATGCACTGCAGAAAGTACAGCCACCAGCAGATCAACCAGAAATCAAATATATAGAACGCTACTGTATGCGTAAGTAAGCTCTTTGTATTCTCCTATGGCTATTTTCTAGCCAAGTATCAAAGCACACTACTATGCCAGATGAGATGACACTGAGTTAGTGCCTAATTGAAATCCAACCCCTACTAAATTTTCCCACTTCGGTCTTTGCTATGGATATGTGCGTCACTAAGCGCAGAACACAGCGGTCGCAAGTCTCACTACAAATTGCTCAGAATTGGCTAGTACATGCACTGCAGAAAGTACAGCCACCAGCAGATCAACCAGAAATCAAATATATAGAACGCTACTGTATGCGTAAGTAAGCTCTTTGTATTCTCCTATGGCTATTTTCTAGCCAAGTATCAAAGCACACTACTATGCCAGATGAGATGACACTGAGTTAGTGCCTAATTGAAATCCAACCCCTACTAAATTTTCCCACTTCGGTCTTTGCTATGGATATGTGCGTCACTAAGCGCAGAACACAGCGGTCGCAAGTCTCACTACAAATTGCTCAGAATTGGCTAGTACATGCACTGCAGAAAGTACAGCCACCAGCAGATCAACCAGAAATCAAATATATAGAACGCTACTGTATGCGTAAGTAAGCTCTTTGTATTCTCCTATGGCTATTTTCTAGCCAAGTATCAAAGCACACTACTATGCCAGATGAGATGACACTGAGTTAGTGCCTAATTGAAATCCAACCCCTACTAAATTTTCCCACTTCGGTCTTTGCTATGGATATGTGCGTCACTAAGCGCAGAACACAGCGGTCGCAAGTCTCACTACAAATTGCTCAGAATTGGCTAGTACATGCACTGCAGAAAGTACAGCCACCAGCAGATCAACCAGAAATCAAATATATAGAACGCTACTGTATGCGTAAGTAAGCTCTTTGTATTCTCCTATGGCTATTTTCTAGCCAAGTATCAAAGCACACTACTATGCCAGATGAGATGACACTGAGTTAGTGCCTAATTGAAATCCAACCCCTACTAAATTTTCCCACTTCGGTCTTTGCTATGGATATGTGCGTCACTAAGCGCAGAACACAGCGGTCGCAAGTCTCACTACAAATTGCTCAGAATTGGCTAGTACATGCACTGCAGAAAGTACAGCCACCAGCAGATCAACCAGAAATCAAATATATAGAACGCTACTGTATGCGTAAGTAAGCTCTTTGTATTCTCCTATGGCTATTTTCTAGCCAAGTATCAAAGCACACTACTATGCCAGATGAGATGACACTGAGTTAGTGCCTAATTGAAATCCAACCCCTACTAAATTTTCCCACTTCGGTCTTTGCTATGGATATGTGCGTCACTAAGCGCAGAACACAGCGGTCGCAAGTTTCACTACAAATTGCTCAGAATTGGCTAGTACATGCACTGCAGAAAGTACAGCCACCAGCAGATCAACCAGAAATCAAATATATAGAACGCTACTGTATGCGTAAGTAAGCTCTTTGTATTCTCCTATGGCTATTTTCTAGCCAAGTATCAAAGCACACTACTATGCCAGATGAGATGACACTGAGTTAGTGCCTAATTGAAATCCAACCCCTACTAAATTTTCCCACTTCGGTCTTTGCTATGGATATGTGCGTCACTAAGCGCAGAACACAGCGGTCGCAAGTCTCACTACAAATTGCTCAGAATTGGCTAGTACATGCACTGCAGAAAGTACAGCCACCAGCAGATCAACCAGAAATCAAATATATAGAACGCTACTGTATGCGTAAGTAAGCTCTTTGTATTCTCCTATGGCTATTTTCTAGCCAAGTATCAAAGCACACTACTATGCCAGATGAGATGACACTGAGTTAGTGCCTAATTGAAATCCAACCCCTACTAAATTTTCCCACTTCGGTCTTTGCTATGGATATGTGCGTCACTAAGCGCAGAACACAGCGGTCGCAAGTCTCACTACAAATTGCTCAGAATTGGCTAGTACATGCACTGCAGAAAGTACAGCCACCAGCAGATCAACCAGAAATCAAATATATAGAACGCTACTGTATGCGTAAGTAAGCTCTTTGTATTCTCCTATGGCTATTTTCTAGCCAAGTATCAAAGCACACTACTATGCCAGATGAGATGACACTGAGTTAGTGCCTAATTGAAATCCAACCCCTACTAAATTTTCCCACTTCGGTCTTTGCTATGGATATGTGCGTCACTAAGCGCAGAACACAGCGGTCGCAAGTCTCACTACAAATTGCTCAGAATTGGCTAGTACATGCACTGCAGAAAGTACAGCCACCAGCAGATCAACCAGAAATCAAATATATAGAACGCTACTGTATGCGTAAGTAAGCTCTTTGTATTCTCCTATGGCTATTTTCTAGCCAAGTATCAAAGCACACTACTATGCCAGATGAGATGACACTGAGTTAGTGCCTAATTGAAATCCAACCCCTACTAAATTTTCCCACTTCGGTCTTTGCTATGGATATGTGCGTCACTAAGCGCAGAACACAGCGGTCGCAAGTCTCACTACAAATTGCTCAGAATTGGCTAGTACATGCACTGCAGAAAGTACAGCCACCAGCAGATCAACCAGAAATCAAATATATAGAACGCTACTGTATGCGTAAGTAAGCTCTTTGTATTCTCCTATGGCTATTTTCTAGCCAAGTATCAAAGCACACTACTATGCCAGATGAGATGACACTGAGTTAGTGCCTAATTGAAATCCAACCCCTACTAAATTTTCCCACTTCGGTCTTTGCTATGGATATGTGCGTCACTAAGCGCAGAACACAGCGGTCGCAAGTTTCACTACAAATTGCTCAGAATTGGCTAGTACATGCACTGCAGAAAGTACAGCCACCAGCAGATCAACCAGAAATCAAATATATAGAACGCTACTGTATGCGTAAGTAAGCTCTTTGTATTCTCCTATGGCTATTTTCTAGCCAAGTATCAAAGCACACTACTATGCCAGATGAGATGACACTGAGTTAGTGCCTAATTGAAATCCAACCCCTACTAAATTTTCCCACTTCGGTCTTTGCTATGGATATGTGCGTCACTAAGCGCAGAACACAGCGGTCGCAAGTCTCACTACAAATTGCTCAGAATTGGCTAGTACATGCACTGCAGAAAGTACAGCCACCAGCAGATCAACCAGAAATCAAATATATAGAACGCTACTGTATGCGTAAGTAAGCTCTTTGTATTCTCCTATGGCTATTTTCTAGCCAAGTATCAAAGCACACTACTATGCCAGATGAGATGACACTGAGTTAGTGCCTAATTGAAATCCAACCCCTACTAAATTTTCCCACTTCGGTCTTTGCTATGGATATGTGCGTCACTAAGCGCAGAACACAGCGGTCGCAAGTCTCACTACAAATTGCTCAGAATTGGCTAGTACATGCACTGCAGAAAGTACAGCCACCAGCAGATCAACCAGAAATCAAATATATAGAACGCTACTGTATGCGTAAGTAAGCTCTTTGTATTCTCCTATGGCTATTTTCTAGCCAAGTATCAAAGCACACTACTATGCCAGATGAGATGACACTGAGTTAGTGCCTAATTGAAATCCAACCCCTACTAAATTTTCCCACTTCGGTCTTTGCTATGGATATGTGCGTCACTAAGCGCAGAACACAGCGGTCGCAAGTCTCACTACAAATTGCTCAGAATTGGCTAGTACATGCACTGCAGAAAGTACAGCCACCAGCAGATCAACCAGAAATCAAATATATAGAACGCTACTGTATGCGTAAGTAAGCTCTTTGTATTCTCCTATGGCTATTTTCTAGCCAAGTATCAAAGCACACTACTATGCCAGATGAGATGACACTGAGTTAGTGCCTAATTGAAATCCAACCCCTACTAAATTTTCCCACTTCGGTCTTTGCTATGGATATGTGTGCCACTAAGAGCTAAACACAACGGTAGCAAGTCCCCCTGCTAATTCCTCACAAAATGGTACTAGATGCAAATTAAAATAAAAAAAGTAGAACGTTATTGTAGCCCTAAGAAGGGCTGTTGGGTTCTTTGAGAATCACTCCTGCCTAACAGTAAGCTAATAGAACACCCTAACGCTTTCCCTGACCAGCAGCAGCTCTCTCCCTAGCGGCATCCAGACACAGAATGATCCGAGCAGCGCGGGCAGCGGCTAGTCTATCCCAGGGTCACCTGATCTGGCCAGCCAACCACTGCTATCGACGTGTAAGGGTACCACGTCATGCTGGGTGGAGTGCAGAGTCTCCTGGCTTGTGATTGGCTCTGTTTCTGGCCGCCAAAAAGCAAAACGGCGGGAGCTGCCATTTTCTCGAGCGGGCGAAATACTCGTCCGAGCAACGAGCAGTTACGAGTACGCTAATGCTCGATCGAGCATCAAGCTCGGACGAGTATGTTCGCTCATCTCTAATCAGCAGTTCAGTAAGTTAGTTACCTTGTGGGTGGGCCTAATGGAACCTGATAGTCCTTCAAGGGTCCAAAACATCACGGTTTACTTCACATGCCCCCTTCTATTTAATTCCTTGTATCTCAAGTTCGGTAGCTCACAGAACCACAAGCCTGATGCAATTTGAAAGATGAAATTCCCTTCTGTAATCTGATACACAGTAGGTATCTGGGTACTATGAAACGACACCACCTCCAGCCTCTCAGCCTTTAATAGGTAAACCATCTAGTTTTTGAATTAAGTTTGTACAATTGGATTTTATAAAATGTTGGGTTGTCATAAGAAGCAGGATTAACAATAAAGCTTATTTGCAGACACCTTTGATAACTGTTACAGCTGATCATTGTAGCCTAGGGATAAAGTACAGTAAATGACAAATGTCTATGTTTATGATTTGCTGCACCCATGGGCAGCAATGTTAGGCTCCGTGATCAGTTTTGACCGCGGCACTTAACAGGCGGGTGTCATCTGTATTATACAGCTGACACTTGCTGTGTATGAAAAGAGCTCTATCCATAAAACCCCCGTAGTACCAGGATGTTATAGTATACATTCCAGGGCTCATAGGTTGTTGTACACAGTTGGACATAATTGTATTGCACAGTTAGACTGTGCATGTCACATGTTGTAATTGGGATCAAGGTAGTTACAATGGTGTGAAAAAAGTATGTGGCTCCTTCCAGGTTTCCTATTCTTGTTTCAGATACCCAAACAAATTAAAATATTAGACAAACTTAACATATGGAAACACAAATAGCGTATTTCACAATTTATGAACAAACTAATACATGTTTTCTTTGCAGGCATCATGTATTACCAACCAAATCTTTGTAACTTTGTTTTCAGTTATCTTTCACTTTCTATGCAGACCCCAATTATTATATATAAAATTGATAACCACTCTTTTTTATGATAATCATAAATGACCATTTTTTCTTTTTCTTACAATGAATGTCAGTTTGTCATTTATTCTGCTAATCTGTTACAGATTCCCATCTTCTATTTTACTAAGCGCTGCTTACTCAGCAATCCTCACCCCTCCCCTCTACATAGGAAGCTGAGTGGCTACACGGCAAATTAGTTTCGTCATTAAACAGCCGTCCGGCTCAGTCACAGTGTGGTGAAGCACTTTCTGTTCTTCGCAGATCTTTATGGGGGCATTGATCTGGCTGCAATAAGAAATCATATATAGTCCTTACTGTCCCATATTTGTCAGAAAAATGGTATATATATATATATATATATATATATATATATATATATGTATATATATATATATATATATATATATATATATATATAGGTATATGGTGTATATATATATATATATATATATATATATATATATATATATAAAATGTAGTTTAAATTACTAATAAGTTATTGACAGACCAATGTTTACTAACATCTACAGCATATCTGTTTGCAAAAAATGGCCTTCCAGTGAATAATAAGGAACTTTAATAAAATAATGATATTATTAAGAAGAATTTTTTTATTAGGAAATTAGGAAGTTTAATAAAATAATTAGGAACTTTTATCACCATTTCTTGAAAGATCAAAAGTATCAATACTGTCGTCAAATATGTTATTTCTGGTGTTGAAAAACATAACAGTTACATAAAATTGTTGCTGGTACCAGCCTGTCAGTTTGAGTACAATGAAGATTACTTTAAATGCCAATTACAATATCAAGGTAGAATCTAAACAAAAATGTTACATTATTTTGGGATGATTGAGATCAAAGTATCAGAAGATCAAAATATTGTAACCCTTTTTATTAAAAACGACTAGTCAAAACCAGATATTATTTTGTTAAATCTGTACTTATTTAAAAAGAACCTGCAAATTAACCCACCCAAAATAAATACTTCATTGATTAAAACTTATATGCAAATCACCCGACATGAGTCTAATGGCACTATGTGAGTCCACTGAAGCCCTAAATATTCAGTAGTTACTTCATTGCCCTGCCTCCTTGTTCCTGATTAACAGGTCTCACTGTTACAGAACATGTGGAATGCTAACAGACACCTGCTATATCATTCTCCACTTCAAGTCATGTGACCAGGTTCATGTCATCTGAGATCCTGTTATATTTGCACCATCTATGTATCTTATCACGTGAAATCACAGCATGCCTCCATGAAGGCATGGGGAGGAGTAGATGTCCATGGAGCCATGCCGTGATCATGCCATGATACTGCCATGTGATTAAATACACACATGGGGCAGATGTTGCGAACTTAACTGGGTAAAAGACATAAGATTACATCACCTTGGTCATATGACATACTGAGAAGAAGCATGGGACAAGGGGAGGAGTAGATGAGGGGTGGCCAAGCTGTACCTGTCCCCTCTGATGCCAGGTAATAAAAAGATAAACTTGATTTATGGGGTTGTGAGGGAAAAAAAACTTTTAGCTAAAATAGGGTGTCAGTTAGTTAATAGGGCTCTATCTGTCACTAGCTGAAATTGTCAAAATGTGGTGACAAGTTCCTTTTAAGTCTACTGCCATTTTACATTAAAAATAGTACATTGCGCTTACTGTACAGTAGCTACTGTACTTTCAGAATTTGCTAGTTTTACAGTTATTAAGTTTCTTGTGCTGCACATACCAAAATTTGTTAATAAAAGTTTATTTAAAAAGTGCAGAATTGCAGTTATAAAGTAAGAACAGATGTTAGAAAATCACAGCGCTGCATGTTTATTTAGGTAAATTGGAAAACATATGGTATATCCACTACAGAAAAAAAATGCGAAAGATAATTAAAGTAACCTAGTTTTAGTAGAACGGCAAAATACACCTGTCTCATTAAGTATTATTTCAGAGATATTAATAGATAACTCTTGTTGAGAGGCTCTCTCAAACTTATTTTGCACATAAAAGTTCTCATTCTAAAAAAAAGAGATTGTAATACACAAACTTTGGTTACAATCAAAACTTAGCAAATTATCAGAAGTAATGTTTAGCTTTTATACAGTATGTTTTCCAATTTTGAAGATTTAGATAGGTAGACACTAGAAATATAGTGCACACAATTTGTTGTCAAAACTATTAGTCAAAAGCATCAACACAATACATTATGAACCTAAACAGAATACTGTGTTTATTGGCTAGAGTAGATTTTTTTCCATTACATTATAAAGAAAAACAAAATTGGCTGAAATAGAATAATCTTGGTTTTCATGTATTATGGAAAAAGTTTTCATGTGTAAGTGTGTTTATACAATGTTTGTGTCGACCCCAAGTAAAGTAGAAAGTTTTATGTAAATTTTTTCACATATGCAAAAGTTAATTTTTAATGGTTAATTTTAAAAGACCTTCATAAAATAAAGGTCAATAAAGGGCGATGGTCGTCCAAATTTAATTGATTTTAAATTCGATCAGAGTAAGAAATCATAAAAAAAAAAACCAATTCATACCTTGGACTTCTTTCTGCAAAATCTTTCAATAGATTCTTGGTAATGTGGCCCGGTCATCAACTGCAGAAAAAACATTTGAAATTAAACCTATGATGAATATTTTTACATTTTGTCTATAATTGTAATCCTTAAATAGATGATGAGTGGTTCTTATACAATGTTAGTTAAAGGGAACCTGTCACAAGCATAGGCCTTTTTCAACGATGATAGGTTCCCAAAGCCCATTACATAATAATTCCAAAGCTTTTATCTCATTTCTGAGTAATATAGTTTCTTTATTGTCACTTACTTTAGCTCATCTTATTCCCTACCGGAATCAAGAGCTGAGACTCGTGGTGGAAGGCGGCATTTCAAAACTAAATTGCCTTCTACTGCTGTATCCTTTTTCCCTTCTTAAACACTCTAGGCCCTCCCTCCCAAAAATGCACCTAGCTTTGTAATCCGCCCCCCCAGGACTCAGCTCTTGAGTTTAGCAGGGAACCAGATAAGCTAAAGTAAGTGATTAAAAAGAAGCCATAATTGTCAGATATTAGAAAAAATTGCTTATCCTGGTGACAGGTTCCCTTTGAAAGTACAGATGGTTAAATAACTGAATTCTACTGAACAGATCTTCAGAAAAAAGACACATAGATGGACGTGTACTGGAGAGTAGCCAAATGTTTATGGTCTACCTGGTGGCAGTTGTTACTGGAGTTATAGTAAGTAGTGTAGATTTGGCCTTTTTACCAGTGAACACTTGCCCCCTTATTTAAGTAATGGAGGCTTTCTATTACATAGTTCTCTTACTGCGGTGAAATAAAAAAAAATACTCTGCCAACACTACCATTTAATTAGAAATAAAATCCCTGTCCTTGATCCTTGATGTAGTCTTGCTCTTACACAGCTCTCTTTTAAATACCTGGTGTTTTCATTCATATACTTTCAAAGGAAGAAAAGTAAAAGTTAGTAACCCCTAGAATTTCTAGGGGTTCCAATGTGCAAAGTGCAAGTACTACTAAGTAGTTGAAGGAGTCCTGGCATGGTTTGTAGATGCATCACTATTATTATTGTCGCTCATCTCTAAGCTCACTTCTGATATGCAAGTTAAAGTTATCAGGTCATCAAGTAAAGGGTTTGACTGGCTGAGCAGTTCCTACAATTTTTGAACAGTTGAGAAATTCTAATTAATTTCAAGCGCTAACATAAAGCTCCAGTCAAGTTGATGAGTACAAAAGTACATCTGCTTAGTGCTTAAAAGTTATATCAAAAATACATTTGCTTGTGATATATTCATCTTTTTTTAAATATATAATTTAACCCCTTAGCGCTCCGCGCCGTAGCTGTACTGCGCAGCTTCCCACTATTGGCGCTCAGCGCAGTACAGCTACTGCGCGAGCGCATACTATTTTAGAATTGTCACCACGTCGCGAGACGTGGTGACATCGGGCTGAGATTTGGGTGACAGAAGCAGGAGGAGTTCCTGTCTCCGTCATCCGACCAATCAAATCGGTCCCGCCCGCCGATCGCCGTGATTGGCCAGTCAAACCTGACTGGCCAATTACAGCGATTTTAGGCTAAAAAACGTGCTTTTAGCACTTTCCTCTTCCTCCAGCGGCACCATTTTGGTTTGGCATTAACTTTGACACGACAGGGCTCAGAGCTGTAGACTTTTTTAAGCTTTTTTTTGATGAGGAGCTGCTAAATATTATTATATTTCAGACAAATCTCTACGCTGCACAACATATTGCCCAAAACCCCACGTCCTTTTATGCACAACCCTACAGGTGGACCCCTGTCACTGCAGCAGAGATGCACAAGTATTGGGGCATAATACTCCTTATGGGGATAGTAAAGAAGCCTTCAATCAGGGACTACTGGAGCACAGATATATTGTACCACACCCCCATGTTCCGCATGGCAATGAGCAGGATGCGCTTTGAAGCCATCCATAAGTTTTTGCACTACACTGACAACACACAGTGCCCACCCAGAGGTGACCCCAGTTATGATCGGTTATTTAAGGTCAGGCCCATATTAGATCATTTTAGTGCCAAGTTTGCCCAGGCATATACTCCCGCCAAACATGTGAGCATAGACGAGTCCCTGGTACAATTCAAAGGGAGACTTCAATTCCGCCAGTACCTGCCCAATAAGAGGGCAAGATATGGTGTGAAAATGTATAAGCTGTGCGAAAGTTCATCAGGGTACACATACAAGTTCAGGGTATATGAAGGGAAGGACTCCACTATAGTGCCCCCAGAATGCCCCCCCTTCCTGGGTGTTACAGGGAAGATAGTGTGGGATTTAGTGCACCCACTGCTGGACCAGGGCTACCACCTCTACCTGGACAATTTCTACACCAGCACCACCCTGTTCAAGTGCCTCACTTCCAGAAATACTGCGGCATGCGGCACTGTACGCAGAAATCAGAGAGGTCTCCCTGAGTCGCTGCTTGGGCAAAAACTTAAAAGGCACGAAAGCAGGGCACTATGCAGCGACTCTGTATTGTGTGTTAAGTACAAGGACAAGAGAGAGGTCCTTGTATTAACCACAATACATGAGCACACCACCACCCCTGTCCCAGTACGAGGTGCCAGTACAGAAACCCCCAAGCCAGACTGTATTTTAGATTATAACAAATACATGGGAGGGGTGGACTTGTCTGACCAGGTGCTTCAGCCGTACAATGCCATGCGGAAGTCGAGGGTGTGGTACAAGAAGCTGGCCGTGCACATGATGCAGATGGCATTGTATAATGCTTATGTGCTGCATCGATATGCCGGCCAGAGGGGAACTTTCCTGGAATTTCAAGAGATGGTAATAAAGTACTTTCTTTTTGGAGACCAGGAAGGGGGGAGTGCTAGCACATCTGGAAGTGAGGCCACATCACGTATTGTACCAGGGCAGCACTTTCCAGGAGTAGTTCCCCAAACAGCCAGCAAGGGAAGGTCACAAAAGAGGTGCAGGGTGTGCTCCAAAAATGGCATTCGGAAGGACACCATTCATCACTGTGAGACATGCCCAGAAAAACCAGGGTTATGTATGAAAGATTGCTTCCGAATTTATCATACATCCCTGGATTTTTAGAGTACCCTGTTGTTACCCTGACACACAGCTTATACATCATGCCGCACCTTCCCTTCTAAGCCCTGCCATGTGCCCAGCCTGTAGATTACTGTCCCGTATGCTTTACCCGGGAAAACATGCATCATGATTTTTAGGGTGTTTGTCTCCCATGGCAGCAGCTGGGCACAAAATGACATAATAGATATTTTTTACTATGCACTATCCATTTTGCACTTTTTCAGGGGTCCACCTGTGGGGTTAAAATGCTAACTATACCCCTAGATTAATTCATGGAGGGGTGTAGTTTCCAAAATAGGGTCAGTTCTTAGGGGTTTCTACTGTACTGGCCCCTATTGGCATCTACAAATCTTTCATGATGCCAAAAAGAAAAAAAAAAAGTACAATGTCTGTGCTCCAACAAGTTATTCCCTTTTGAGCCCTGCCGTGTCACCATCCTACAGATTATTGCCTCCTATGGGGTATTGCCCTAACCGGGGTAACCCGCAGAATGATTTTTGATGTGTTTTTCCCCAGTGGCATGAGTTGGGCAAAATACTTTTGTCACTTCAATGGCATATTTGATAAATTGCAATACAACTGTTTCTCTGCACTACTCACTTTGTATTACATTTGAGCCAGCACCTTAGGGGTTAAAATACTCATACAAGCCTACATACATTCTTTGAGGGGTGCCCTTTCCAAAATGGGTTCACTACTTGGGAGTTTCTATTGTACTGGTACCTCGGGGGTACCCCCCATTACCAATCTAGTGAAAACGAAGCTTGAAAACCTAAATTGTGCTTCTTTCTTCCTGACCCCTGCCGTGTGCCCAGCCTGTAAATTATTGGCACATGTGTGGTATTGCCGTACTCAGGACAACCCCCAGAATGATTTTTGGGGTGTTTGTCTAAAGTGGCATGGGTTGGGCACAGTATATGAGGCACAAAAATGACTTTTTTGAGATAAAAACACAATTTTTACTCTGCACCATTTACTTTGCATTCAATTTTGACCAGCGTGTTGGGGGTTAAAATGATCATACAAGCCTACATACATTCTTTGAGGGGTGCCCTTTCCAAAATGGGTTCACTACTTGGGAGTTTCTATTGTACTGGTACCTCGGGGGTACCCCCCATTACCAATCTAGTGAAAACGAAGCTTGAAAACCTAAATTGTGCTTCTTTCTTCCTGACCCCTGCCGTGTGCCCAGCCTGTAAATTATTGGCACATGTGTGGTATTGCCGTACTCAGGACAACCCCCAGAATGATTTTTGGGGTGTTTGTCTAAAGTGGCATGGGTTGGGCACAGTATATGAGGCACAAAAATGACTTTTTTGAGATAAAAACACAATTTTTACTCTGCACCATTTACTTTGCATTCAATTTTGACCAGCGTGTTGGGGGTTAAAATGATCATACAAGCCTACATACATTCTTTGAGGGGTGCCCTTTCCAAAATGGGTTCACTACTTGGGGGTTTCTATTGTACTGGTACCTCGGGGGTACCCCCCATTACCAATCTAGTGAAAACGAAGCTTGAAAACCTAAATTGTGCTTCTTTCTTCCTGACCCCTGCCGTGTGCCCAGCCTGTAAATTATTGGCACATGTGTGGTATTGCCGTACTCAGGACAACCCCCAGAATGATTTTTGGGGTGTTTGTCTAAAGTGGCATGGGTTGGGCACAGTATATGAAGCACTAAAATGACATTTTTGAGATAAAAACGCAATTTTTACTCTGCACCATTTACTTTGCATTCAATTTTGACCAGCGTGTCGGGGGTTAAAATGCTCACCACAACCACCGATAAATTCTTTGAGGGGTCTAGTTTCCGTAATGGTATCATTTATTGGGGGTTTCTATTGCACTGGCACCTCACGGGCCCTGCCAACATGACATGGCACTCCAAATCCAAACGTGTGAAAACGGAGCTGGAAAATCAAAATTTCACTCCTTCCATTCTCATCCCTTCTGTGTGCCCAGCCTGTAAATTATTGGCACATGTGTGGTATTGCCGTACTCGGGACAACCCGCAGAATGATTTTTGGGGTGTTTGTCTGAAGTGGCATGGGTTGGGCACAGTATATGAGGCACTAAAATGACATTTTTGAGATAAAAACGCAATTTTTACTCTGCACCATTTACTTTGCATTCAATTTTGACCAGCGTGTCGGGGGTTAAAATGCTCACCACAACCACCGATAAATTCTTTGAGGGGTCTAGTTTCCGTAATGGTATCATTTATTGGGGGTTTCTATTGCACTGGCACCTCACGGGCCCTGCCAACATGACATGGCACTCCAAATCCAAACGTGTGAAAACGGAGCTGGAAAATCAAAATTTCACTCCTTCCATTCTCATCCCTTCTGTGTGCCCAGCCTGTAAATTATTGGCACATGTGTGGTATTGCCGTACTCGGGACAACCCGCAGAATGATTTTTGGGGTGTTTGTCTGAAGTGGCATGGGTTGGGCACAGTATATGAGGCACTAAAATGACATTTTTGAGATAAAAACGCAATTTTTACTCTGCACCATTTACTTTGCATTCAATTTTGACCAGCGTGTCGGGGGTTAAAATGCTCACCACAACCACCGATAAATTCTTTGAGGGGTCTAGTTTCCGTAATGGTATCATTTATTGGGGGTTTCTATTGCACTGGCACCTCACGGGCCCTGCCAACATGACATGGCACTCCAAATCCAAACGTGTGAAAACGGAGCTGGAAAATCAAAATTTCACTCCTTCCATTCTCATCCCTTCTGTGTGCCCGGCCTGTAAATTATTGGCACATGTGTGGTATTGCCGCACTCGGGACAACCCGCAGAATGATTTTTGGGGTGTTTGTCTGAAGTGGCATGGGTTGGGCACAGTATATGAGGCACTAAAATGACATTTTTGAGATAAAAACGCAATTTTTACTCTGCACCATTTACTTTGCATTCAATTTCGACCAGCGTGTCGGGGGTTAAAATGCTCACCACAACCACCGATAAATTCTTTGAGGGGTCTAGTTTCCGTAATGGTATCATTTATTGGGGGTTTCTATTGCACTGGCACCTCACGGGCCCTGCCAACATGACATGGCACTCCAAATCCAAACGTGTGAAAACGGAGATGGAAAATCAAAATTTCACTCCTTCCGTTCTCATCCCTTCTGTGTGCCCAGCCTGTAAATTATTGGCACATGTGTGGTATTGCCGTACTCAGGACAACCCGCAGAATGATTTTTGGGGTGTTTGTCTGAAGTGGCATGGGTTGGGCACAGTATATGAGGCACTAAAATGACATTTTTGAGATAAAAACGCAATTTTTACTCTGCACCATTTACTTTGCATTCAATTTTGACCAGCGTGTCGGGGGTTAAAATGCTCACCACAACCACCGATAAATTCTTTGAGGGGTCTAGTTTCCGTAATGGTATCATTTATTGGGGGTTTCTATTGCACTGGCACCTCACGGGCCCTGCCAACATGACATGGCACTCCAAATCCAAACGTGTGAAAACGGAGCTGGAAAATCAAAATTTCACTCCTTCCATTCTCATCCCTTCTGTGTGCCCGGCCTGTAAATTATTGGCACATGTGTAGTATTGCCGTACTCGGGACAACCCGCAGAATGATTTTTGGGGTGTTTGTCTGAAGTGGCATGGGTTGGGCACAGTATATGAGGCACTAAAATGACATTTTTGAGATAAAAACGCAATTTTTACTCTGCACCATTTACTTTGCATTCAATTTCGACCAGCGTGTCGGGGGTTAAAATGCTCACCACAACCACCGATAAATTCTTTGAGGGGTCTAGTTTCCGTAATGGTATCATTTATTGGGGGTTTCTATTGCACTGGCACCTCACGGGCCCTGCCAACATGACATGGCACTCTAAATCCAAACGTGTGAAAACGGAGCTGGAAAATCAAAATTTCACTCCTTCCGTTCTCATCCCTTCTGTGTGCCCAGCCTGTAAATTATTGGCACATGTGTGGTATTGCCGTACTCGGGACAACCCACAGAATGATTTTTGGGGTGTTTGTCTAAAGTGGCATGGGTTGGGCACAGTATATGAGGCACTAAAATGACATTTTTGAGATAAAAACGCAATTTTTACTCTGCACCATTTACTTTGCATTCAATTTTGACCAGCGTGTCGGGGGTTAAAATGCTCACCACAACCACCGATAAATTCTTTGAGGGGTCTAGTTTCCGTAATGGTATCATTTATTGGGGGTTTCTATTGCACTGGCACCTCACGGGCCCTGCCAACATGACATGGCACTCCAAATCCAAATGTGTGAAAACGGAGATGGAAAATCAAAATTTCACTCCTTCTGTTCTCATCCCTTCTGTGTGCCCAGTCTGTAAATTATTGGCACATGTGTGGTATTGCCGTACTCGGGACAACCCGCAGAATGATTTTTGGGGTGTTTGTCTAAAGTGGCATGGGTTGGGCACAGTATATGAGGCACTAAAATGACATTTTTGAGATAAAAACGCAATTTTTACTCTGCACCATTTACTTTGCATAAAATTTTGACCAGCGTGTCGGGGGTTAAAATGCTCACCACAACCACCGATAAATTCTTTGAGGGGTCTAGTTTCCGAAATGGTGACATTTTGGGGGGTTTTCTATTGTACTTTTACTTCAGGGGCTCTTCAATTACACTGTGGCACCACAAAATATTTACAGCCAAATTGGCTTTCCAAATTCCCAGTATCGCTAACTCTGTTCTGGACATCGCTGTGCGGGGAAACAGCAGCTGACATCCACATGTCTGGTATCGCCGTACTCGGAAGAAGCAGGGCAAGAAATTAGGAATATATATTTACCTCAAATTCCTTCTGAATGTATCCATTTTAGGGCTAAATTGGAAAGATTGAAATCCAAAATTGAAATTTCAAAATTTCCACTCCATTTTCATATGCTTCCGGAAAAATAATTAAAGGGTTAACAGACTTCTTAAATGCTGATTTGAATAGGTTGAGATGTTAGGTTCATAAAATGGTGTTACTTGTGGGGGTATATAGTACAGAAGCCTTTATAGGGCACTTCCAAACTGAATTGATCACCAAAAAGTTCGCATTTTTCAAATTTCAAGAAAATCTGAGAAGTTGCTACTAAAACTTCAAACCTTCTCACATCCATAAAAAAAATGGAAACTTAAAACAAATAATGGATATAAAAAGAAGACCAATGGCAAAAGGTTTCTATCAAAAAAAATTTGTGGTATCACTTTTTGTCTAAAAAGTATAACATTTGAAACTTTGAAAATAGTCATTTTTTTCAAATTTTTCCTAAATTTTTGAATTTTTACCCCCCAAAAAAGGAACGGATCACCGAAATGACACTACTAACATAAACTACAATGTCTCACGAGAAAACAATCTCAAAATCACAGAGATATCTTAAAGCGTTGAAAAGTTATTACCACAGGAAGAGACACTGGTCAAATTTCAAAAAAAAGTTGCGAGCCTTAACCTGCAAACAGGCTGCGTCCTTAAGGGGTTAATACTCTTGTTCAAAGACGTATACAATACATTTACATTTTTGGATTGTGGTTGAAACTATCACAGATAAAAAAAATAGACTTAAAAAAAAGAAAGAAGCAGCTAACAAAAATAAATAAGATTCTGTTAAATACAGACCACAGCTTTAGTGATAATGATTCCAGAATATTTCATTCTTGCTGTGAAGAAACTGCACAACAATTTTGGAAAATCAGAGGGGCACAGGGCTGAACAATAAGATTAAAATCAGGATTAGCTGCTGACCAGAATGGCAAAGAGTGTAAACACATTTTCTTGTACAATGTGATGAACGATGTTCAACTGGACCAATAAATCATAGAGACAGTCTACTCTTTCAATGACACTTGGTCCTATTCATCAGGGGAGAACACTACATTATTTTGGATAAGACCAAGGTGATGGCGGTAAAACCAGTTTTCCAAATCATTTTAAATCCTCCATATTCATGGCTCATGTTCTGAATCCAACCAGCCACTACATGTGATAACATTCATAAGTAATTTGATTAATGTTATTTCTTCTTGTGCAAAGGATCTCTTCTTTAAGAAAATGAGAACTGTTACAATTGAATGCATTTAACCTACATTAAACTGCGCAGAAAGACTTTCCATGGTGCACAGGCCTACAGAATATTGATTTCTACTAATTGTCACGGGTCAGGGTTGCAGATGCACCCATGTGCCTCCATGTGACCCCGGAGCTCTCCAGATTAATTTATCTTGCCACTCTCCAGCGACGTTCTCCTCACTCCTCACTCCGGCACACGCCCTAGCCGTTTAAGATTTAAAGGGCCAGCGCACCAATGATGGTGCTGGCCGGTCGCCTTCCAAGATAAATTCCCAGGCTCTCATGTGCCCCCTTCTGGATCTTCGTGCCTTAGAGAAAGTTTGCTCCTGATGACCCTTGTGCTTATGGGGATTTACTTTTGTGACCTCTGCTCCGTTCCTAACCTCGCTCCTTTGCTGCCAGCTGTCCCAGACTCTGATACTGTGCTGCCTGACCTGACCATCTGCCTGACCACGACTCTATGCCTGCCTTCTGATTCTGTACCTTATCTTGGCCACCATTGCAGACAAAGTTGTGCCTGTGGAGCGACCTGGTGGTACCACGCCACAGCAAGTCCAACCCGCTTTGTGATGGGCTCTGGTGAAAACCAGGTGCCACTTAGACTAACAGGTGTCGGCTTACGTCACCGCCCACGGTGGTCCAGTGGGTCCACTATCCCTGGTTCCTGACACCAATATTTATTAAAGGACATATCAGCTTACCTGATGGTAGATGATTATTTATGATACTCACTTCCCTGTCCCATCCCCGTGTTCAACAAGCTTCATTTGTGTGGCCACATTTCAGAGAAAAATCTTTTTATAACATATGCAAATTAGCTTGTGTGCTCTACAAAGCACCAGGCTCCACCATGATATAATTTATTCACACCCGAGGTGGCTGGCACACCCCTAAAAATGATGTCATCGGCTCTCTTTTTAAATCTTGTGCTGGGAAGCAAGCCAGCAGTGAATTGAATGTGGAAAGCTTGTGCATGTGCGTGTTTAACTTCAGGCTTATTGCCCAGCACGAGATTTTAAAAAAGAGGCAGTAACATCACCATCTCTCAGAACACTTTCGGGCCTGTTCTCTGCAGAGCACCATAGGCTAATTTGCATTTCTCCGGAATGCGGCCATACAAAGTTATGAGAAATGGAGCTCGGTGAATGCGGGGACAGGGAAGTAAGTAATAATCATCTAACATCCGGTAAGCAGATGATAGATTTGTAATTGTCAAGAGTCTTTCTATACTATTAGTGACTTAATTAGATGGGGACATTAGTGGATGGTAAACTTAATTTTAGTGACCAGAGCCAGGCGGCTGCTGCTAAGGCAATTCAAATTATGGGATGTATCAAGAGAGGAATAGATTTTCATGATAAAGACATAGTTTTTCCCTTATACAAATCACTGGTCAGACCACACATGGAGTATTGTGTACAGTTTTGGGCACCTGTGTATAAAAAGGACATAGTAGAGCTGGGTGCAGAGGAGTGCAACCAAGATTATTAGGGGAATGCATCGGGGAGGGGCAGTAGTCAAAGAGACACCTCAGTGTGCAGACAGAAGAAGCTATTCATGAGAAGAATCTGCCATATCCGACCCTACTCAGAAGAAGATTTATGGTCGGATCCTGGAGCAACCAACATTTTATATACCAGGACTGAAAGAGACAGGTTGGAATTATATCTGTGAAATGCGGTATTGTTATCCTTATTATATTTAGGGAAATACCCCTATGACCTAATATAACCCAGCAATGCAAATGCACATGAAAGTCATAAAATAACAGCACAGATTAAAAAATCATAGATCAACTTTTGTCATGCTGGAAAGTTATGGAATTAACAACTGTATAAGCTCTCATTCACCTTTACTCAGTGAAAACATTCAAAATATTGTTTTATATTCCATTCATTTGCTTTTCACATATATTGAATTTGCGGTGTCAAAAATTGGCATAATTAATCATCACCAATAAGAATAGGACTTTCAATATTCTTCATTCTTTCACCTACAGTGTAGCTCTGAGAGATGAAGATTTCTTTTTTCAGGATAATCATCTCTGTCTCGTAAAAGATTTAAAAACTTCGATAAGTCTGGAATTTGATGAACACTGTACTGACTTTTTGGACTGGTGTACGATGTATGAAGCATATATAATGTATGTCCCCAGTCTATCATGAATAGTGCAGAGCTGACTTTGAAATATACTAAGTTGAATTTAGACAGATGCTGCAGTAGGGGAATTTTTTAAACATTTCACATTTCACTTCACTTGCCATCATTATTATGTATTAGTTAAATTTTTTAATTAAATGAATTTGCAATGCAAATCCTAAACATAGGGTCATATTTAGCAGGGCTTGTACACCTGAAATCTGATGAATAAGCCCCAAAATAGGCTCAGTGCGTTGGTGCGGGACGTTCCTGTCTTATGACTGCACCATCACAGTGAGGACCTGAAAATTGTGTTATACCTATCCGTTCCTTTGTGCCTTGTTCAATGTCTTTTGCTTACCTTTTTACAGTGGGTACGGAAAGTATTCAGACCCCTTTAAATTTTTCACTCTTTGTTTCATTGCAGCCAATTAGTAAGATCAATGTACACTCATTAATGTACACTCTGCGCCTCAACAATGTAGATAGTTTGCTAAGTATTGGTCATAAGTATTCAGCATTAGGATGATAAATAATGTTTGACATTTACTCAAATGTACAAACATGTTTCTACAAAAATAAGACATGCTTTTATATTGTTTTCTGTCCAAAAATGTGTTAGGGCACATTTTTTTCACAAATTGCCAATGCGAAAATTTAAGCAGTAACTTATGATTCCTTGCTTTGGCACCGGAGGACACCAATACAGTAGAAAGGAGGATAATAAGTTTCCGATTATCATTATAGCTTTCTTCCAGGGTCCCGGGACTGCAAGAGGCCTTGAGTCCTGTCTGGCGAACTTTGTGCTTGGGTGATGGCGCGGGGGGTGCCCATAGAGAGGGCTTTGAGTGCCACCTCTAGCACCCGTGCCATAGGTTCGCCATCACTGAGATAGGGTTTATTTTAGGGATATGTGAAATATAATAGAAATTTCATTATTCAAGTGTAATAATAACTTCATCTTTGGAACATCATCATGTCTGCCCAAAAGGCTGGTTTTAATCATCAGCCACAAGAGGATCCACCTGTCCACAGCCAACATGGACTCACTTTTATTAAGATGAATCAGGTATAGATCTCACATGACTTGGCTGTGTCAGCGTCAAAGAAGTAAAATTAGGCATTTGCTGGAATGCACATTTAAACTATTAATAATTCTGTGTGCACTAGATTCAAAATTTTATCTTTTAAAAATTCTGCTATTGCTGGATTCAAAATTTAAACTGTCAAATTTCACATTCGCTGCTTTCAAATTGAAAGCGTCAAATTCCACATTAACTGGATACAAAATTGAAACTATTAAATTCTGCATTCACTAGATTCAAAATTTAAACTTTTAAAAACTCTGCATTTGTTTCACTCAAAATTGAAACTATCAATTTCCACATTGCAGGATTTAAAATTCAAATTCTAAAATAGCTAGACTCAAAATTGAAATTCGTCAAATATTGTTTTTTAAATATAAAGTGTAGCAACCCAGTAGTCAATTGTAGTGGCATAGATGAACTGCATGTACACTCAAATAACTCCGCCAGTTTGAACATTAAGGCTCGGCCTCTTTTTTGCAATCTGGAACTTGTCGCTTTATATCGGTATAACTTTTTAACACTTTAAAGAGTAACTGTAAGGGTTTATTATTTTTTACAAATCAATAACTCTTGGGATGTAAAACAACTTTGCCTATTATCTTTGTTACCTATAAGCAGTAATTTCTTTGCTATCCCCCTTGGATTACCTTAGAGCTGCAATGGCTGCTTCCACTCCCTGTGTTGATAATCCCTGGAATCCGTAGATTTGTTTATCTGATGTCAGATGGTTTCATGGGAATGTAGCAGAGCTGGATGTGTGAAGGATGTCTGCTGCACAGAATAGTGGGAATATCTCCCCTGTTCCATATCAGTCCCTCCATACCAGCCTATGATTATACAGAACTTTGTCTGTCTCTCTTTGCATCTCCTGCTGCTCCCTCCCCCACCTTGTCATCAGCTGGATCAGCTCTGTGCAGATAAGATATTAACCCTCACACAGCACAGACTATAGACTTCATGTAACTGAGTTACTTATGATTTCTTCCACTTATTACATGTTCCCTGCTCCTTCATGTGTTGGATGCTTCCAGGCTAGTCACCATATAATATACATTTTGTATGTGCACTGTGCAGTGTACACTGGATTTGCTTGAAGGAAACTAAATGGATCTAATGATAAATTACTTTGAGAGATGTCAGGCTTGAGGGTTGTGGATCCTCTGGACCACTGCAGACGATGACTCAAGCCACTACCTGGAGCCCGCCGCAAAGCGGGTTAGATAGGCTGCGGCGTGGTACCACCAGGTCGTTCCTCAGGCGTGACTTGTCTGCAGTGGCAGCCAAGGCTTAGGTAGAGGAATGGCAGACAATCTCAAGGTCAGGTCCAGGCACAGGGTCAGGGCAGGCGGCAGAAATGCAACATCAGAGTCCAATTCGATGTCAGCAACAGGTGGTCTAAGCAGAGGGGTACGGGACACAGAGGGACTCGGGTAGACACAGGAACACGGAGGGACTCAGGAACGCAGGAGACACAGGAATGCAGAAGACACTGGAATGCAGGAGACACTGGAACGCAGGAAAATCGCAATAGAGCTTTCTTCAAGGCTGTGAGGCACAAAGATCTGCCAGGGAGTGATGGGAGAGGCAGGTTTAAATAGCCTTATGGGAAATGGCCAGCACCAATTAATGGCGCACTGGCCCTTTAAATTTTCTAAGGCTGCCACGTGCGCACCCTAAGACACAGGGACGCATGCGCACAGAGCGAGGCCGGGACTCGGGAGCGGGGACAGGTATGAGGTGCTGGCGCTGGGCCTGCGGGGAATGGGGGCACGGGTGAGCCCGTGGGACCACCCGTGACAAGAGAGAACACAAGGCATCATGGGATCTGTGGGCAAGCTAGCTGGCCTCAGCCTGATGGCATAGACTGACAGACATTAGTCTCCGCCCACTTCACTTCTCACTTCTGGTGAGAGAGATTTTTGTCAAACACTTTCAGAACAGTAAATGGCAAAATTTTGGAAAGAAAAGGACGAGCAGCACAAAGTAGGCATTGTTCTGTTTGTTTTCAAAGGGGGAATCACATATAATAGTTTGGTGAAATAACTATAGCTTTACAGTTACATTTTTTGAGAAATTTGTTGTTTACAAAATTTTAAATACGCTACTTTTGGGATGGATAGTTTTACCACCCAAACTAGTTACTTACTAACATTTCCCATATCTCAACTTTGTTTTTATCATTTTAAAAGACCTTTTATTCTTATATGATGTTATATATCTTACAATAGAACAGAGTTTATAATTTTTATTCAAAAAGTTTTTAGGGTCATTTGTTTGTTTAAAATGAGTTGGAAATATAAATTATTAGAATCCCCCTATGAATCCCCCCTATTTTAAAGTACACCCTTCACACTATTAAAAACTGCCTTTAGAAAGATTTTTTTAACCTTATTAGTGCTTCATAGGGCAATTTTTTGTGGGATGAGATGTTTTTTTCCTGTAAAACCATTTTGGGGTTGTTAATGCCCTATTACTGGAAACATATTAACTTTTTTGGGGGGGTGGAGAAGTAGAAAAGTATCAATTATGCTAATGATTGTTATAATCTTATTTTTATTCTATGGGTCAGTACGATGATATGGATGCCATACTTGTTTTTTTCTTAAATTTTACAAAATTTCTCAAAATCAAACCTAAAATGGGTAAAAATCTATCATGTTTGCATCACTGTCTTCCAAGTGGAATATTTATTTGTCTACGATGCTGGTAGATGGCTTGTTTTTTGCAGGACATGTAGTACTTTTTACCGGTATCATTCTCGAGTAGATATGTTTGTTTTTTATTGCATTTTTTTGTGAAATAAAAAAGTGGCAAAATTCAAAAATTTTGGTAGGTATTTAACAGTTTTTTAATGTTATCTTTGAAGTGGACAAAGAAAGTGTAACTGAACACTACCCGAAAAAATACTTCAATGCTGTCAGCCACATTTAACTATCCCCAGGAATGGTAGGTTGCCAATGTAGGTGAGTTTTTTATATTCAAAATATGTGATCTATTTGCAGCAATAACTTGTAAGAAGAAAGTAAACTGGAGCCGATAGTCAACTAGAAAGTGAAATGAAATAGAAATGGAAAGCCAACACAAAAGAAACAATGTGAGAACTATAAAGTGTAAAGATGAACCAACACAATCAAATTGCTGCATAAAGAGTCAAATTATCTACAAGATCCACCTACTAACAGAAGAAGACCCCTGTTTTGGGATCACAATATAACAAATACAGATAGACAGACCATTTTAGACAAGCCAAGACAATGAAAACATCTATCACTTGAAACAGCCCTCATCAGAAAGTAAAGTGAGCAAAGTCACCACCAATAGTATCACCATGTATGTTAGTCTCCCATTGTTTGTATTTTTTGGTCTAATGAATCATAAGCATTCACTTTTCTGTTCCTGCATTTCCTTTTCCACCTTTTTTGCATAAGGTACAAATCAAACACATCTGCCCGTCTTAAATACATAGGGAAAACCATGAAGGCAGGAAAATAAGTTCTCTAATTTTAAAGAACCTATGAAATAGGGGCAAATGAGGCGCAACACACACAAAAAGATGCAAAAAAAGCGTAGAAAGAAAATAACAACTGACAAATGACCCCCTTTGAATATTTTTTTTTTTGCTGGGGTGCCTCAGTGATCCACAGATCCATATATGAAATTTTTTGCTCACTGAACCCACATGTTTCCTGACATTTTTAGTTTAGATATTTTTTTCTATAACTAGTACAGAAAATGGTCCAGATATTCTTACAAAAAGAAAGCATCAATTATATTGTAAATGTGCCCCAATGAGTGCAGAGTAGGTCTGAGAGAGCCAGTATTCTTGCTGGTTGCTGGTATAAATATAGAATGGCACTCAGCTACTAATTTAAAAATCTTACAATGCGTTTTTCTGGATTTTTTTTTTCTATTACAGTTGAAATGTACCTATGATAAATATTACATACTTCTTAACTCTTTGTAGGTGGAAAAACTTTGTTCTTCACGTACAGTATGGAAGATAAGTATGTCACCAACAAACTCAAGTTCTGCTTCCAACAAAGCATGAGTGACCTCATATAGGCAGTGGAAAAATGTAATTGGGATCTGAAGATAAGTTTTTTCTGTACATCAAATAGGTTTGGATGTATTACAATCCAATGGCATGTATAATATATATTTAACCTGTGTGAGTGCAGTAGGTCCAATAAATAAGGGGGCCTTGTTTGTTAGAATTTTATATTTTGTAATCTTTTTAGCATTTAAATGTTTTTTCTGTCAAACTTTTTTCAAAAGTGTTATCCTAAAATGTCATTTAGTTTATGACTTCAATAGTTATTTATAGTCAGTTTTGTGATTTTGTTGGAGGTTCATTTAGTTTAATATCAAATGATTCAGCTATGACCTGTTTCTGACCACTGAGGATTGAAATTGTCAACCATTGATCTAACAACATGCTTAACATCTGCTTGCCTTTAATTAGCACACTGATGATTTAATTGTGATGATTCTTGTAAATTTGGAACCACGATAATTGAAAGACTGCCTCAGAGAGCAGATGTACAGGTTAGCAGTTACAATAAGTCACTTTTGTAAAAGTAGTAGTTTCTAAGCAACCATAGATAACCTACAGAATTTTGATTATGAGCTTTTGCTAAAAATTCCAAAAGGTAATTTTTTTAAAAGACTTTGTGCATCTTTGACCATTTTTATTTTCCTATGAATCTAAAATAATCAATAAGGCAACTAAATTCCTCTACTGTTTTTTTGTTTTCAATTTTGATGCAGACCAATGCATCTACATGCTAACAAAAATAAATCCTATACCCTCCAGTTCTTGCTGAACTATACATATATAATATATACAAGACTACAGTATCAACTTGAACATGTAAAGAGGCACAGCTCCAAAGCTACTTTATTGCAGTGTATTGTGAAAATACTGCTTCCCTATTAGCCTCTATGAGATCAAAGCCTATTACATCAAGCCTATCAGCACATAAAATGCCCCTTCTGTCATGAAAACCAATTGGCACCCCCAAATTATGTCACACTGTCTAGGTGCCACAGTAAGGTTGAACCACAATCTTTAACTTCCAGGAATGGTACTAGCACCAGTAAACCTGTATAATACAGCCTATACCATCCCTATATGGAGAGGGTTCAACGCACGAACCCTCTCCATAAGTACTCAAGGTACTTATTAATGCATCAGTTGGAGTATTCCCTTTTTTGAAAATGGTGTCGGAGGTCAGCAGCTTGACGGTGGAAGTCTTCCTCCGTTGAGCATATTCTTTTAATTCTTAAAAATTGCCCTGTTGCTATTGCTTTGATAGGGATGAGAGGAAGTAGCCATAATAATGAGTTTACTGACATATCTTTTCTATACAGATCAGTTTGAAGGTTTCCCTCCTGATTCTTTTTAATCTCAATGTCTAAAAACTAAATTATACTAATGTCTGCCTTCCAGGTTAGTCAGATGTTAAGATGATTTTTATTAAGCTCATCCATAAATAATCCCAAATCATTACGTGGACCCTGCCAGATCACAAAGATGTCATCGATGAACCGCCCAAAACTTGACGTGGCTCACTGACGAGAGCTGATCTGATAGGAACAGGTGATAACATGGCAGATGTGTGCCGATCAGATGATGTCACAGTTCCGATCGACAGATTGACAGATGGAAGACATTTATTCAGTGATTGGTTTAACTATGTAATGTAAACCAATTTGGGCTGTCCTTGCATCACCCCCGGATGAAGGTGTGCCCCGTTGAAACGTGCTTAGGGGCGGAGGTTTGAAACTCAGAGCAAACATGCAGATGTTACACCTACTGATATCTATTTAGTTTTAAAACTCTTCACTAGGATGAATTTAATGTTGTTGATGTCAGGGTACGGGATCAGTGGATCCTCTGTACCACCGCGGGATTTGGTACTAGCCGACACCTGGGACCGAAATCTAAGTGGTTCCTGGTCTTCACCAGAGCCCGCCACAAAGCAGGATGGTCTTGCTGCGGCAGGGTACCACCAGGTCATTCCACAGGTGTGACTAGCCCATAGTGGCAGCCGAGGTCAAGGTACCATAACGGTATACAGTCTCGCGGTTGGGTCCAGCCCCAGTATCAGGGCAGGCAGCAGATATGCAAGGTCAAGTCCAATACGGGGTCAGCAACGGGAGCTCCAGGCAAATGGGAACGGGAACACAGGCACACAGAACACAGCAACACAGGTAACACAGGAACATGGAGGGACTCTGTTAACACAGGAACATGGCAACATAGGACTCAGGAGCAGGAACACATTGGAAAGCAGGGATACTCTGCTTTCTCAATGGCTTAAGCACAAAGATCCAGCAAGGCAGGGAGGGAGGTGCCGGATTATAAGGTGGAGGTGTTCAGCCAGCGGATCAATCAGCGAATCAGCGGTGCGCTGGCCCTTTAAATTTATGACAGCCGGCGCGGGCGTGCCCTAGAAAGCGGGGGCGTGCGCCCATGGCAGTCCGGTGGCAAGCAGGAACCGGGACAGGTAGGTTCGGCGCAGGGGCTGCAGCGGGGGCACACGGAGGAACAAGTGTGACAGTTGAAACCCATTCATAGTGATTCAGGTTGAATACCAAGTATCTACTACATTTATTTATGCATTGGCACTAGAGATGAGCGAGTATACTCGTCCGAGCTTGATGCTCGTTCGAGTATTAACCCCTTAAGGACCAGGCCCTTTTTCGTTTTTGCGTTTTTATTTTTCACTCCCCACCTTCAAAAATCTATAACTTTTTTATTTTTCCATGTACAGAGCTGTGTGATGGCTTATTTTCTGCGTAACAAATTGCACTTTGTAGTTATGGTATTAAATATTCCATGCCGTGTACTGGGAAGCGGGAAAAAAATTCTAAATGCAGTGAAAATGATGAAAAAACACATTTGCGCCATTTCTTGTGGGCTTGGTTTTTACAGCTTTCACTCTGCACCCCAAATGACATGTCTATTTCATTCATTGGGTCAATACGATCACGGGGATACCAAATTTGTATAGGTTTTATAATGTTTTCATACATTTACAAAAATTAAAACCTCCTGTACAGAAAAAAAATTCTTCATTTTGCCGTGTTCTTGCGCTAATAACTTTTTCATACTTTGGTGTATGGAGCTGTGGTTGGTGTCATTTTTTGCGACTTCTGATGACGTTTTCAATGCTTCTATTTTTAGGACTGTTCGACATTTTGATCACTTTTTATAGAATTTTTTCTATTTTTCAAAATGGCAAAAAAATGCCATTTGCGACTTCGGGCGCTATTTTCCGCTACGGGGTTTAACGCAGTGAAAAACGGTTATTATATTTTGATAGATCGAGCATTTTCGGACACGGCGATACCTATTGTGTTTATGATTTTTACTGTTTATTTATATTTATATCAGTTCTAGGGAAAGGGGGGTGATTTGAATTTTTATGTTTTTTTAATATAATTTTTTTTTTTTAACTTTTTTTTTTTTTTTTTTTTTTACTATTTTACAGACTCCCTAGGGTACTTTAACCCTAGGTTGTCTGATTGATCCTACCATATACTGCCATACTACAGTATGGCAGTATATGGGGATTTTGCATACCATCTATTATAATGTGCAGATCGCACATTATAATAGATAGCCTCAATCATGGCAGCCTGGGATCTTTGTGTGATCCCAGGCTGTCATGGCAACGGATCGCCGCTCCCCGGTGACGTCACGGGGAGTGACGATCGGAGCCAAGATGGCGGCGCCCACGCGCCGCCGGCTCTTTAATGCCGCCGGCAGCTTTGCCGGCGGCAATCAAAGGGTTAACACCCGCGATCGGTGCAAGCACCGATCGCGGGTGTTAGCGACGGGCGTTTGCTTCATTATGAAGCAAATGCCCGGTGAGTATGAAGAGGGCTCAGCCTGTGAGCCCTCTTAATACTCCCCCATGCGCAGTAAGACGTAAGGGTACGTCTTATTGCGCTATGGGGTTAAGGTACTCGAAACGTCTCGTTGCTCGGACAAGTATTTCCCCTGCTCGAGATCGAGCATTTAATTAAAAAAACACAGTGAAGAACAGTGTAGAATAGAATAAAAATAGTGAACACAGTGAACACAGGATCATTTAAGTTAAAAACACAGTGAAGAACACAGTGAAGAATAGATTACAGATGTTCGGCACATCTGCTTACCTGTCGGAAGATATGCGCGGAACGGCAGCAGGGAGACATCAAGCAGCAGGGAGACATCAAGCAGCAGGGAGACATCAAGCAGCAGGGAGACATCAAGCAGCAGGGAGACAGACATCGGGCAGCACCACGGGGGACACAGACATCGGGCAGCAGCCCAGGGGACACAGACATCGGGCAGCAGCCCGGGGGACACAGACATCGGGCAGCAGCCCGGGGGACACAGACATCGGGCAGCAGCCCGGGGGACACAGACATCGGGCAGCAGCCCGGGGGACACAGACATCGGGCAGCAGCCCGGGGGACACAGACATCGGGCAGCAGCACGGGGGACACAGACATCGGGCAGCAGCATGGGGGACACAGACGTCGGGCAGCAGCACGGGGGACACAGACGTCGGGCAGCAGCACGGGGGACACAGACATCGGGCAGCACGGGGGACACAGACATCGGGCAGCACGGGGGACACAGACATTTGCCAGCACGGGGGACACAGACATCGGGCAGCACGGGGGAGACTTCAGTGGAAGAAGAGGAGCGGATCCCGGGACAGCGTATCACCCCGACAAGTAAGCAGATGTGCAGAACATCTGTAATCTATTCTTCACTGCGTTTTTCACTTAAATCATCCTGTGTTCACTGTTTTTATTCTATTCTTCACTGTTCTTCACATCTGTTAACTTGTCGGGAGATAATATACGCACGGAACAGTGAAGAATAGATTGCAGATGTTTACATACATCTGCTAACTTATCAGAAGACATTCTTTTTCAGTTAATTAACACATTTTATTCCCGAACCATGGTCCCTTTGAAAAATGCTCGGGTCTCCCATTGACTTCAATGGGGTTCGTTATTCGAGACGAGCACTCGAGCATCTGGAAAAGTTCGTCTCGAATAACGAGCACCCGAGCATTTTAGTGCTCGCTCATCTCTAATTGGCACTTTACAATTTATTATATTATTTTATGTCAGGATTGTCTTTCTGAATCCCCCTTGTTTTTTCGTAAATTATTAAAGTACAGTAATATAAAATATTTGATAAAATTGTGTACAAAGATAGATTATTGCATACTTTATTAATGGAATCCTTTACTGTGTATGTTTTTTATTAGTACTAGTTGTCTAGACTTTGTAAGCTGTTGCTGTTGACTTCACAACAAATAGCAATTTTTACCTCATAGCCTTGTGAGCCCTAATGGCAAGGGACTACTGGTCAGTGTTCCCTTCCTACGTCAAAGTGCAAAACACAAAGACGAAGACACTACAGTCACTATATACATCCCCCCCAACATTACCTATATACAGTCCCACACACATCCCCCCAACAATACCTATATACAGTTAACTATATACAGTCCCCCATAACAACTATATACAACTCTTCTATAATAACTATATACAACCCCCTATAATAACTATATACACCCCCATAATAACTATATACAGCCTCCCTATAATAACTATGTACAACCCCCCTAAAAAAACTATATATAACCCCCCTATAATAACTATATACACCCCCCCCCATAACTATATACTGTCCCCCCTATTATAACTATATACACCCCTGGCCATAATAACTATATACAGTCCCCCCTATAAAACCTATATACAGTCCTAGATAAAATAATAAAATTGTACTCGCCTTCCTCTGTTCCCCCCAAAGCATGCCAACCTCATCTTCTTCCCATGTGGTACCCCTCGGAGGTGTACCAAATCGGTGGCGCTGCCATCTTGGTATACCTTCGATTGTCCATGGCAAAACAGGGAACTTATTGTTCCTTAATGTAGGTATAAATATAGAGTGGCACTCACCGAGTAAGTGTTCAGTATTTTATTTCAGCAGAGTGGTGACATGGACATAAAACTCAGACCGCGGCAAGCGCTGGGCCGTTTCGCGACGAACTGGCGCTTTCCCAAGCCTACTCAAGCCCATGATCTGAGTGAGAAGAGCACGTGGGACGGAGGCGATCCCCAAGAGGTAGTGCTGGTTTTTACCTTATGTGTTGATTATGGGAACTTATTGTTCCCTTGCTCTGTCATAAGCTGGAGCCCGAACCCAAATACACTGTGGGCAGTTTGAATCACCCACTTTTGGTGGGGGCCCCTTTAAGGGCAAAGTGGTGGGGGCCCTGGTAGCCTGTCCCTATAATCCAGCCACCATACTGTATATTGATCAACTTGTGTAAATGTTAAATTTGATCACATAAAACAAATTAGCTAATGATGGTGAATATGGTAGATTTTTGTCATAAATTCAACCTATTTTGTACAGTTCATGTGACCATACTCTGCATTTCTTTTGTGCCAGAGATCTGACCTATTTTTTTTAATAGATTTTCCTGATGGCACTCGAACACATACTTGCAAAAGTTTATTGTGCAATCATTTTACATTAGTGTTTTTTCTAATATAAAATGCATATATAAAAAGTATCCTGCTAGACTGCTCTAGTTGCCATGGAGACCGCATCAGGTATTGTTTATAGGTGGCCACAGTACTGTATTTTCATCTGCTACACAAAAAAAGTAATTAAGGGAAAGAATTACTTTAAACACATCAAAATAATGGCTACACTTAAAAATGTTTTCTGTCCTTTAACTCTATATTTCCCATAACCAATAATAAGTTATAAATAAAATGTTTTTATTTCACGATTTTCATGATTTTAATTGTTTATTACCACAATATTGTGCTCAATCGTAAGATAGAAAGCAAACTATTTTTTTTTATTATCTTTTTTCATAGTATCATAGTATATAAGGCTGGAAGGAGACGCAAGTCCATCAAGTCCAACCTTTAAGAATTAAATAAATGTTTTATCCCCATAACCCGTGATATTTTTTCTCTCCAGAAAGTCATCCAGGCCTCTCTTGAACATGTACATAGAGTCCGCCATAACAACCTCCTGCGGCAGAGAGTTCCATAGTCTCACTGCTCGTACAGTAATGAACCTTTGTCTATGGTGATGGTAAAATCGCCTCTCCTCTAGGCGTAGAGGATGCCCCCTTGTCCTGGTCACAGTGTGTCAGTGTATTCTAGTTCCCCCATTCCCCTAATAATCCTGGTTGCTCTCCTCGGCAAGCTTGAAAAAGGTGATAAACACCGAAACGTCGCCGGTTTGTGACTAAGCCCTTCCATTTTTTTCACTTTCACTTGGGAGTGCTGCCTCAATTTTTTGGATATTGATACATCCCATTATTTTATTTGCTTTAGCAGCAGCCGCCTGGCTCTGGTCACTAAAATTAAGTTTACGATCCACCAATACCCCCAAGTCCTTTTCAGCTCCAGTTTTACTAAGTAATTGACCATTTAGAACATAATTATACTTTTTGTTTCCATGGCCCAAGTGCATAACTTTACATTTATCTACATTAAACCTCATCAACCATTTCTCTGCCCATCCCTCAAGCTTCCACAAATCCCTCTGTAATGCTAAACGATCGACCTCAGTATTTATTACTTTACACAGCTTAGTATCATCTGCAAATATTGAAACTTGACTGTGTAAACCCACTACAAGGTCATTAATAAAAATATTAAAAAGGAGTGGCCCCAATACTGACCCCTGTGGCACTCCACTGGTAACATCAACCCAATCTGAGAATGTGCCATTAATGACCACCCTCTGTTTTCTATCACTAAGCCAATTACTTACCCAAATACACAGATTTTCTCCTATTCCCAGCAGTCTCATGTACTCACCGTAAAAAAACAGCTGGAAACACCATTCTACATGCACACAGTGCACATCCCACACATGTCATCAAAGCCATCCCCATAGGAGAAATGAACAGAGCACGCCGGAACTGTAGCCATACAATGGACTACAGACGGGAGGTTTCTGAGATCAAAAACAGACTTAAGGATCGCAAATATCCTCAGTGGATGCTAAATAGGGCTGAAGCCGCTGTCTGTAAGAAGAGCCGAACAGACATGCTTAAACGCAAAGGTTACAGCGGGCCACCTAAAAATAACATGAACACCCCATGTCTAACGTTGCAATATTCCAATCAATTTGCCGATATCAAAAATATCTTCATTAAATACTTACCCATTTTACAAAGTGATGAAAAAATATCACACCTATTGACCAATGGTGTCAGAGTTATTCCCAAAAAACTACCCACAATAGGTAATAGAATATCTCCCAGTTATTTTGGCACGAAAAATAGGCATAAACAAACCTGGTTACACCATAAGGGATTTTTTAAATGTGGCTCTCACCCATGTAAAACCTGTTCCTATGTTACACCCACCAAAACTTTTTCTGATACTACAAATACACAATCATATGACATACATGGATTTTTGAATTGTAATTCAAACTATGTAGTATATATAATTAAATGTACCTTGTGCACCCAGCTGTATGTGGGTTGCACAACTAGGAAACTGAAACAAAGATTTTTAGAACATCTTAGGGACATACGTAACTGGAATAAACTTAATGCACTGCAACAAATTGATAGTAGGAGATCCCTCTCTGGAGCGGCACGACATTTTATAGATTGTCACCAGGGAGAGGTGTCTTCTTTGGAAACCTTCGCCATTGAACAGGTGTACTTGCCCCAACGTGGCGGGGACAGACACAAAATGTTATTAGACAGGGAGGCATACTGGATTCTTGTTCTCAATACTAGATTTCCGGAAGGCATGAACTTCAGACGGGAGTTCATGTTCCACTATTAACTATTATGTCTTACACACGTGTGGGGAGACATAATATAATCTTCTGCATGCTTCCCCACACGTCTAGAATATTGTACATGCCTGGTGATTATGTCCACAACAATGTGCGTAGGATATAGTATATACTCCCTCCTTAGTGCTCTACATAATTGACCCTCATCCTCTAGTCGCTTGCGAGCTAGCTCTATAGTAAATAACCCGGTTTCCACAACATTTTTTCTTCTATTATCATTTGGCCGGAATAAATCCGGGCCACTAAAATTAACGTCAATGTCGATTTTACCATTTATTCTTTTGTTGACGGGACCGGGTGTTTCTGTATCTGGGTCCACGGTGACTTTGGCTTCGCGTTGTCATGGGAACAGTGAAGCCATACTTCCGGTCCACACTGCCATGCAATCAGAGATGTATTTCCGGTCAGGTTTTTCCGAGCGTTACAACTCACATATAAGCGAACATTCTTCGCACCACAAAATATATCTACATATATGATGTACATGAGGAAGTAAGTGTTGGTATTTTTTGCTATGTGCTTTATTCTTAGTAAATGTTTTATTGTATGTTTTTAAGGTAAGATGTTTGCCCTTCCCACCGGATGCTCATCATTAGCGCACCGGTGAGACAGGTGAACAAGACTATATATCCACATCACATTTACTTGAAAGTCAGCCATAAGTAAGGGCGTCTTTTGAGCCCGAAACGCGTAGGCGATCCAGTCAGCCGTTTCACTCTATGCCAATCAGGCTGTCTCGCTAAACTTATTGTTATCTTATGATTGTCTTTTAAAGAATATTTTCTTGGAATAAAACTACATGCTTTTATCTACGATTTTTGGTGCGGCATGCGATTCTTCTTCTACAATATTTGGATTTAACCCTCCCGGTCCCGGAGCAGCAGCCAGCACAATGATGAATCAACAAATGGTGAGCTGAAACTTTTTTCTTTTTTCTTTCATTTTATATACCAACCTTTTATGTGGCACGGTGTCAAATGCCTTTGAAAAGTCCAAATATACAACATCTACAGCGTCCCCCAGATCTAGTCTTGAACTTACCTCCTCATAGAAACCAATCAGATTAGTCTGACAGGACCGATCTCTCATAAACCCATGCTGACGCTGGGTTATAAGGTTGTGCACAGTGAGATACTCCAGGATAGCATCTCTAATAAACCCCTCAAATATTTTCCCCACCACAGCAGTTAGACTCACGGGTCTGTAGTTTCCAGGATCACTATTTGATCCTTTTTGTATATTGGTACCACATTTGCTATGCGCCATTCCTGTGGAACATAACCAGTCCTCAGTGAATCTTCAAATATTAAAAATAACGGTTTGTCTATCACCGTACATAATTCATGCAGAACCCGGGGGTGTATGCCATCTGGCCCAGGTGATTTATCTATCTTAGTGGTTGCGAGACGGCGCCGTACCTCTTCCTGGGTTAAACTGTTGACATTATAAAAAGAATTTACATTATTCCTCATTGTGTCTTCCACCAGGGGATTTTCCTGGGTAAAGACAGTTGAGAAGGCGACATTCAGTAGATTGGCCCTTTCCTCATCTCCTTCCACCATGACCCCCATGTTATTTCTAAGGGGACCCACACTCTCTGTTTTTAGTTTCTTATCATTTATATACTTGAAAAATAATTTGGGATTATTTTTGCTCTCCCTGGCAATATTTCTCTCAGTCTCTATTTTTGCGGCCTTTATCTGCCTTTTACAGGATTTATTTTTCTCTCTATAATCCTGTAATGCCTCATCGCTACCTTAACGTTTTAGCACCTTAAACGCTTTATCTTTCTCGCTTATTGCTTTCCTTACAAGACTAGTTAGCCACATAGGGTTTTTCTTGTTCCTTTTATGCTTTTTCCCATAAGGTATGTGTTTCTCACAGGACTTTTTCAGAATATATGAGAAAAAGTCCCATTTTTTGGGGGGGGGGGCTTTTGTCTTTGAGAACATTATCCCAGTCTATGCCTTTAAGGTCTTCCCTTAGTTGCTGAAAATTTGCCCTCCTGAAGTTTAGAGTGTTGGTTGCCCCTTCACTAACGCTCTTAGTAAAGCGTAATACAAAATCAGTGATATTATGATCACTATTCCCCAGGTTCCCCCCAACCTGTAGTTTTGATACCCTATAAGGTCTATTGGTCAGGATAAGGTCCAGCAGTGCCCCCCTTCTTGTTGGCTCCAGGACTAGTTGCGACAGGTAATTGTCTTTTGTTGTTGACAAGAACCTGCTGCCTTTGAAGGACCTGCAGGTTTCTGCCCCCCAGTCAAAATCTGGGTAATTGAAGTCCCCCATGATAAGTACTTCACCATGCTTTGAAGCCGCATCCATTTCACTTATCAGCATTTCCTCTGTTGCCTCCATTATATTTGGAGCCTTATAACAAACCCCTAGTAATATTTTATTATTCTTTTTCCCTCCTCTTATCTCAACCCATAGGGACTCCACATTTGCGTTACTGATGTCATCTCGCAGGACAGGCTTGAGGCAAGAATTCACATATAAACAAACCCCTCCACCTTTTTTATTTATACAATCCTTTCTAAAAAGACTAAAACCATCTATAGTAACAGCCCAGTCATAGCTACTGTCCAGCCATGTCTCGCTGATACCCACTATATCATATTTCCGCTCCAACATCAAGAGTTCCAGTTCCTCCATTTTGTTTGTGAGGCTTCTGGCATTTGTGTACATACACTTTATATGGTTTTCCCCGTCCGTATTCCTTTTGTCCTTATTCCCCAATCTCATTCCAGCCCCCCTTCCTCCCCCATGGACTATGACTCTTCCCAGCTCTCTATGTACACTGTCTATTTGCCCTGCACAAGTGTAGTTGCCCTCCCCCCAGGTCTCTAGTTTAAACACTCCTCCAACCTTCTAGCCATTTTTTCCCCTAAAACCGCGGCCCCCTCCCTACTGTAGAGCCTGTAGCCGACAGAAAAGTCAGTCCAGTTCTCCATGAACCCAAAACCCTCCTTCCTACACCAACTATTGAGCCACTTATTTACCTCCTTGATCTCCCGCTGCCTTTCTGGTGTGGCACGTGGTACAGGCAGTATTTCGGAGAAAATTACCTTTGAGGTCCTTGCCCTGATCTTATGGCCTAAATCTCTGAAACCATTTTTAAGGACCTTCCACCTACCTCTTACTTTGTCATTAGTGCCGATGTGGACCATGACCGCTGGTTCCTCTCCAGCCCCTCCCAGTAATCCGTCAACCCGATCCGCAACATGCCGAACCCGAGCACCCGGCAAACAACACACTGTTCGGTATGCACGGTCTTTGTGACAGATTGCCCTGTGTGTTCCCCTAATAATCGAATCTCCCACTACCAGCACCTGTCTGACCTTGCCTGTGCTCCCATTACCCTTCTTACTGGAGCAGACATTCCCCTGGTTGCTAGCGGCCACGTCTTTCTGCAGCATTGCTACCCCAGAGCTGATATCCCCCTCATCCGCCAGCCTGGCAAACTTATTGGGGTGCACCAGATCAGGACTAGACTCCCAACAACTCTTCCCTCTATCCCGCCTTCTACATGTTACCCAACTAGCTGCCCCCTCACTCTGAACCTCCATACTTCCCCCCCCACACCCATCTTCCCCAGAGAGTTTGTGCTCCAGGAGCAGCAAACTTCGTTCCATATTATCAATTGCCCGCAGTCCTGAAACTTGCTCATTTAGATCCAGAATCTGGGCTTCCAGATGAGAAATTTTCACACACCCCACACAGCAGTATTCCCCCTCAAACGGCTGTTCAAGGAAAGCATACATGGCACAGGATGTACACCGTGTAGCAATGCCACTTATGGAGTCCATTATTCTAATGGGGATTACAATAGAAATATGCACAGAAAGAAGAATCTACAGTCAGAGTAACACAAAACACAGCAGTTACCTGCTAAAGCCCCTCAAACTTAAGTCCCTTAAACCTAAGTCACACTTAAGACACTGCACACACTTGGGATCAATGCACACTCGCCGCCAAGCTCACACACTTGCTTTTCTGTTGCTTTTTTATAGATAATGTGCCACAAAACTCTGCAGAGCTCACTGCAAAATAGATTATTGAAATCTATTTACCATTAAGGGTAATATAAATTTTTGTAGTATATTGTAACAGATTGACTTATGATATCATAGAAATATATTTGGGGTTAACATTAAATCCTTTACACTCACACTTATTATGCGTTGGTGTTAACATTTCAATTCATCATTTTAAAGTAGCGTCACAAGGTATATAAGTTCACTAAAAGTGTATAGCAATAGGTATTCAGCAGTATGCCATGGAGAGGATTGAGGCGACATGGACCTCTCCATAGCAATGCATTGGGTATGGGCTGTAACATGGGGAAATATAGGAGATTTCCTATCTTTTTCCTGTGTACGGAGCGGTATGGTGCCGTACGTGTGCAGCACTGTATTGCACCGTGTGGCCATTGTTGTCTATGGGGGATGTATGTACATCCTACCTACGGTAACGTGAATGCAGCCTAACACTGTTACTAAGGGGCATATTGCAATCTTAACTAAGGAGAATTTAGTAATGAAGTACAGGCAGTCCCCGAGTTATGTACAAGATAGGTTCCTTGGTTTCGTACTTAAGATAAATTTGTATATAAGTCGGAACTGTATATTTTATAATTGTAGCTCCAGACAAAATTTATTTTTGTCCCAGTGACAATTGGATTTTCTAATTTTTTTGCTGTAATTGAACCATGAAATATCAATAAAGCTTCATTACAAGACACCTTAAGGCTGATCATTGCAGCCTGGGACTATAGTAAAGCATCCAGATAGCTTCACCAAAGGTCACAGTGCACAGAGGGGTCCGTCTGTAACTAGGGGTCGTCTGTAAGTCATTAAGTAGGGGACCACCTGTATATTAAAATAATGTTCTCAACACTCCCCCAACACAATATCAAAAATCATCTGAAATGATGCTTACTCTTTAAAATAAAGTGACAATCAACGTAAAGATATAGATGACAAAAGCCACATTGGTGGTAATTTACTTTTTTTGGCATATTTGCGTCAAAATTTGCAACTTTTCTACAAGCCTTGCAAAATTAGATAAGCAAGAATTTTTCAGTGATCCTTTGATAATCAGGTGTGAATCCTTTTATGGCTGTGATGCATCAATCTACTACATACTGGTCACTAATATTAGAACTCTGGCTATGAAACATCATAATTATGGAAGTTTTATGTTGCCATGGCCTAAAAAGTGAAGTGATAGTGACTGCTGGGAAGGTTGAGCTGTCATGGGCTGCATAAGAGCAAACTGCCTATATTGTATTGAGCCATTGCTCACAAATCAGTCATATGTTTCCTCTAACAGGCTCTAAGGTCTATAGGCTATGTACAACTTTACAGCCATTATTCATCTTCCTGTTTCATTTCTCTCATTTTGTTTTAGTTAAAGTACTCAAAGCCTGTTTGTGTTTTGTCACAAAACAGGCCTACATTGAAGTGAAATTGACAACATGGTTGATATGTAGCCCTCTCTATACATGGTGGGTGTCTGTTGCATTATGGCGCCACCATCTTGGATCCAATTGGCTCCCCACGTGAGATCATTGGAGTAAAAGATGGAAACACAAAGATGGAAAAGGGCCAGGTTAATAAGAGGAAAGGGAAATATACCAACTCCCAAATTTTAAAAAAATCTCACCGCACAAGTAAAATGATAATTTATAAGGCACATTATCAGCTTTCTAGACATATTTGTAAAGCAATCTCTTGTTTTAACTTTTTTCATGTAAATTAGCGTCATAATGCCCCTAGAGCAGTGATGGCAAACCTATGGCCCTTTCTGCGGGCACTGAGGCCATCGTCCAAGGACAGAGTTCACCAAACACTGAATCTTCCTACAGTCCCAGGCAACTTAAGAGACGCTGCTCTCAGCGCTATTTTAAAGTGAGACTTTATTGGCTGTTTGGAACTGCAGGGAAAGTAAGAAGGTGTTGACAGGCCTGAATTATCTTTGGAGGTCATCCTGCTGGACCCACCGTTCTTTCTGTACATAGAGGCCATGGAGAGAAGCTACAATGATAGTTTGAATTTACCCTCCTTCTGTCAACTGTATTGTTGGCCTTAGGGGGCTGATACAATTGAAAGATGTAGAAGAACAGGGAGCAATAAGTTACTGTATAAAATTCCATGTTGGCACTTCACGTTAAATAAGTGGATTTTGGTTGAAGTTTGGGCACTCAGTCTCTTAATGGTTCGTCATCACTGCCCTAGAGCATAGCTCATCTAATTTGGTTCTTTCTATTTTTATTTCCTTTTATGGCATGTAAATTTTTGCTAATTGTTACCTCTGCCCTGGTACACATTGAACTAATTTTGTATAGAGATGAGCGAACACTAAAATGCTCGGGTACTCGTTATTCGAGACGAACTTTTCCCGATGCTCGAGTGCTCGTCTCGAATAACGAACCCCATTGAAGTCAATGGGAGACTCGAGCATTTTTCAAGGGGACCAAGGCTCTGCACAGGGAAGCTTGGCCAAACACCTGGGAACCTCAGAAAAGGATGGAAACACCACGGAAATGGACAGGAAACAGCAGGGGCAGCATGCATGGATGCCTCTGAGGCTGCTTAATCGCACCATTATGCCGAAATTATGGGCAACAGCATGGCCATGACAGAGTGACAGAATGAAGCTAGATAGCATGTAAAACATCCAATAATTGACCCTGACACTATAGGGGACGGCATGCAGAGGCAGAGGCAGCGGCAGCAGGCTAGAGAGTGGCATGGCGACATACCCTAATTGGACTCAGGCTTCAAACCAATGGGTGTCAGAGAGGAACCAAAGGAGGTGAGCAAGAAGCGCTCAAATAATATCGGTACATGATAAAAGTTTGCCAGTATATTTTGTGGATTACACAGCAGGGTGGCGACAAAGTTAACATGGAAGCCATGAAAACAACCCAAAATTCTGCCTGACACAGCTCGTTTGATAAGGGGACCATGTATGCTTACAGTTCATGCCAGTCGCTGCACTGGCTGCCAGTCTCCTTTCGAATACAGTTTAAAATAATAATAACCCTCATCCATAAAGCTCTGTATAATGCTGCACCCCCCTACCTCTCCTCTCTTATCTCAGTCTATCGCCCAACCCGTGCTCTTAGATCCGCCAGTGATCTTAGATTAACCTCTACCCTAGTGCGGACCTCCCACTCGCGTCTCCAAGACTTCTCTAGAGCTGCACCAATTCTATGGAATGCTCTGCCCTGGACTATCAGACTAATACCTAACCTCCAAAGTTTCAAACGTGCTCTTAAAACCCATTTCTTTAGGCAAGCCTATAACACTCATTAACTGCATGAAGTTTTAACTCTTCTACTAACCCGTCCTGTGTCGTCCTCCCATCTGTTATCCAGCAACCAACAGGCACCAGACTTCTCTGCAGTCCCATTCACCCTGGACCTGGTATATAAGATGACGGCTGAGTGGTTCAAGCGACAGCAATTCCATTTATTATATTTTTTTCTATTCCCTAAGAAGAATGGCTTGACCATTAAATATTCTTTTACCTCGTGTTACCCCATCATCTTCATAAACCGTAAGCTCTGGCGAGCAGGGACCTCACTCCTGTTGTTCCATACAAATGTTGTGCTCTGTTACATTACATTTGTATTTGTTTCCTATGATTTGTAAAGCGCTACAGAATATGATGACGCTATATAAATAAAGATTATTATTATTATTATTATGGAGGCAGTGAACTAGTAGTAGATTAAAGGTGCTGCAACTATGTTAGTTGGATCTTGGGATGGAGCTGGCGCTCTGCAGCCAGGCGAGCTTTTGCCAATCCAAGCCCCTGTCTCTAGGCTACTCCCCAAACAGCACTTCTAAGAACCTTTTGTATAAGATCAAGTGTAGTAGCGTTCTTATAAGTTTAGGATATGGCGGGTGAGGGGAATGTAAACAGATGCGCAAGAAGCGCTGAAATAATATCCCTAAATGGTAAAAGTTTGCAAGTATATTTTGTGGATTACACAGCAGGGTGGCGACAAAGTTAACAACTTTGATGTGGAATGCCCTGTAATAGTTCTTGGGCGGTGTGCCTTTTATCGCCTAGGCTCAGCAGTTTCAGCACCGCCTGCTGTCGCTTAGCGACGGCACTGCTGCTGTGCCTAGAGCTACCGACTGATGGCGCCATGCCCACGGATGGTAATTCGGAGGAGGAGGAGGTGGAGGAGGGGTGGGAGGAGGTATAGTAGGCCTTTGAGACCTGGACCGAGGTAGGCCCCGCAATTCTCTGCGTCGGCAGTATATGACCAGCCCCAGGGTCAGACTCGGTCCCAGCCTGCACCAAGTTAAGTGTAGTAGCGTTCTTATAAGTTTGGGATATGGCGGGTGAGGGGAATGTAAACAGATGCGCAAGAAGCGCATGATGCGCATGGAGCTGGCGCTCCGCTGCCAGGCGAGCTTTCGCCAATTCAAGCCCCTGTCTCTAGGCTACTCCCCAAACAGCACTTCTAAGAACCTTTTGTATAAGATCAAGTGTAGTAGCGTTCTTATAAGTTTAGGATATGCCGGGTGAGGGGAATGTAAACAGATGCGCAAGAAGCGCATGATGCGCATGGAGCTGGCGCTCCGCTGCCAGGCGAGCTTTCGCCAATTCAAGCCCCTGTCTCTAGGCTACTCCCCAAACAGCACTTCTAAGAACCTTTTGTATAAGATCAAGTGTAGTAGCGTTCTTATAAGTTTAGGATATGCCGGGTGAGGGGAATGTAAACAGATGCGCAAGAAGCGCATGATGCGCATGGAGCTGGCGCTCCGCTGCCAGGCGAGCTTTCGCCAATTCAAGCCCCTGTCTCTAGGCTACTCCCCAAACAGCACTTCTAAGAACCTTTTGTATAAGATCAAGTGTAGTAGCGTTCTTATAAGTTTAGGATATGCCGGGTGAGGGGAATGTAAACAGATGCGCAAGAAGCGCTGAAATAATATCCCTAAATGGTAAAAGTTTGCCAGTATATTTTGTGGATAACACAGCAGGGTGGCGACAAAGTTAACAACTTTGATGTGGAATCCATGAAAACAACCCAAATTTCTGCCTGACACACCTCGTTTGATAAAGGGACGATGTATGGAGGCAGCTATATGGACGACTTTTGGAGGTAGCAATGGAGACAACGTGTGGAGGCTGCTATGGAGACAATTTAATTTGGATAGTGCCTGTATGTGGCAGTCCCAAACATTTTTCAAACCAGAGGAGCAGGTAGGTGGCCCTCCAGTAAAATGGAATAGATTGAGTGCCTGTATGTGGCAGTCCCAAAAATGTTTCAAACCAGAGGAGCAGGTAGGTGGCCCTGCAGTAAAATGGAATAGATTGAGTGCCTGTATGTGGCAGTCCCAAAAATTTTTCAAACCAGAGGAGCAGGTAGGTGGCCCTCCAGTAAAATGGAATAGATTGAGTGCCTGTATGTGGCAGTCCCAAAAATGTTTCAAACCAGAGGAGCAGGTAGGTGGCCCTGCAGTAAAATGGAATAGATTGAGTGCCTGTATGTGGCACTCACAAAAATTGTTTCAAACAGAGGACCGGGTAGGTGGCCCTCCAGAAAAATTAAATGCATGAAGTACTATAGCAAGAGCCAGTGGGCCCTGTCAAAAAATAGCCATTTTCCTCTGCTTTACTGTACAAAGAGGAGGAGAAGGAGGAAAATGAGGAGGAGGAGGAGTGGATCAATTATTCAGGTTGAGCTTCCTTCACCTGGTGGAGATTGGAAATTCTGAGAAATCCAGCCTTTATTCATTTTAATAAGCGTCAGCCTGTCAGCGCTGTCAGTCGACAGGCGTGTACGCTTATCGGTGATGATGCCACCAGCTGCACTGAAAACCCGCTCGGACAAGACGCTAGCGGCAGGGCAGGCAAGAACCTCCAAGGCGTACAGCGCCAGTTCGTGCCACATGTCCAGCTTTGAAACCCAGTAGTTGTAGGGAGCTGTGTGATCATTTAGGACGATGGTATGGTCAGCTAGGTACTCCCTCACCATCTTTCTGTAAAGATCAGCCCTACTCTGCCGAGACTGGGGACAGGTGACAGTGTCTTGCTGGGGTGACATAAAGCTGGCAAAAGCCTTGTAAAGCGTACCCTTGCCAGTGCTGGACAAGCTGCCTGCTCGCCTACTCTCCCTCGCTACTTGTCCCGCAGAACTACGCACTCTGCCGCTAGCGCTGTCAGAAGGGAAATACTGTTTCAGCTTGTGCACCAGGGCCTGCTGGTATTCATGCATTCTCACACTCCTTTCCTCTGCAGGGATGAGAGTGGAAAGATTTTGCTTGTACCGTGGGTCCAGGAGAGTGAACACCCAGTAATCGGTGCTGGAATAAATTCTTTGAACGCGAGGGTCACGGGATAGGCAGCCTAGCATGAAATCTGCCATATGCGCCAGAGTACCAACGCGTAAGAATTCACTCCCCTCACTGGCCTGACTGTCCATTTCCTCCTCCTCCAACTCCTCCAACTCCTCTTCTTCTGCCCATACACGCTGAACAGTAAAGGACTCAACAATGGTCCCCTCTTGTGTCTCACCAACATTCTCCTCCTCTTCCTCCTCATCCTCCTCCACCTCCACCTCCTCCGATATGCGCTGAGAAACAGACCTGAGGGTGCTTTGGCTATCAACAAGGGAATATTCTTCCCCTGTCTCTTGTGACGAGCGCAAAGCTTACGACTTCATGCTGACCAGAGAGTTTTTCAACAGGCCAAGCAGCGGGATGGTGAGGCTGATGATGGCGGCATCGCCACTGACCATCTGTGTTGACTCCTCAAAGTTACTCAGCACCTGACAGATATCAGACATCCACGTCCACTCCTCATTGTAGACTTGAGGAAGCTGACTGACCTGACTACCAGTTCTGGTGGAAGTTGACATCTGGCAGTCTACAATCGCTCTGCGCTGCTGGTAAACTCTGGATAACATGGTCAGTGTTGAATTCCACCTCGTGGGCACGTCGCACAACAGTCGGTGAGCGGGCAGTTGGAGGCGGCGCTGCGCTGCCCTGAGAGTGGCAGCATCTGGGCTGGACTTCCTGAAATGCGCACAGATGCGGCGCACCTTCGTGAGCAAATCAGACAGATTGGGGTATGTCTTGAGGAAACGCTGAACTATCAGATTTAACACATGGGCCAGGCATGGCACATGTGTCAGTCTGCCGAGTTGCAGAGCCGCCACCAGGTTACGGCCGTTGTCACACACAACCATTCCCGGCTTGAGGTTCAGCGGTGCCAGCCACAGATCAGTCTGCGCCGTGATGCCCTGTAATAGCTCTTGGGCGGTGTGCCTTTTGTCGCCTAGGCTCAGCAGTTTGAGCACCGCCTGCTGTCGCTTAGCGACGGCACTGCTGCTGTGCCTAGAGCTACCGACTGATGGCGCCGTGCCCACGGATGGTAGTTCGGAGGAGGAGGTGGAGGAGGGGTGGGAGGAGGAGGAGGCATAGTAGGCCTGAAACACCTGGACCGAGGTAGGCCCCGCAATCCTCGGCGTCGGCAGTATATGAGCAGCCCCAGTGTCAGACTCGGTCCCAGCCTCCACCAAGTTAACCCAATGTGCCGTCAGCGATATATAGTGGCCCTGCCCGGCAGCACTCGTCCACGTGTCCGTGGTCAGGTGGACCTTGTCAGAAACGGCGTTGGTCAGGGCACGGATGATGTTGTCTGACACGTGCTGGTGCAGGGCTGGGACGGCACATCGGGAAAAGTAGTGGCGGCTGGGGACCGAATACCGAGGGGCGGCCGCCGCCATGAGGTTGCGAAAGGCCTCGGTCTCTACTAGCCTATAGGGCAGCATCTCCAGGCTAAGCAATCTGGAGATGTGCACATTAAGGGCTTGGGCGTGCGGGTGGGTTGCACTATATTTGCGTTTCCGCTCCAGCGTCTGGGGTATGGAGAGCTGAACGCTGGTGGATGCTGTGGAGGATCGTGGAGGCGACGATGGGGTTTTTGTGGCAGGGTCCTGGGCAGGGGGCTGACTAGCAGCTGACACAGGGGAAGGAGCAGTGGTGTGCACGGCCGGAGGTGAACGGGCTTGTTGCCACTGAGTGGGGTGTTTAGCATTCATATGCCTGCGCATACTGGTGGTAGTTAAGCTAGTAGTGGTGGAACCCCTGCTGAGCCTGGTTTGGCAAATGTTGCACACCACAGTCCGTCGGTCATCCGGTGTTTCCTTAAAGAACCTCCAGACTTCTGAAGATCTAGCCCTCGCCGCAGGAGCCCTCGCCACGGGAGCTTCACTAGTTGACACATTTGGCGCTGATGCACCAGCTCGGGCCCTGCCTCTCCGTCTGGCCCCACCACTGCCTCTTCCAACCTGTTCTGGTCGAGGACTCTCCTCCGTCTCAGAAGCACTGTGTTCACCCGGCCTCTCAACCCAGCTTGGGTCTGTCACCTCATCATCCTCCGATCCCTCAGTCTGCTCCCCCCTCGGACTTCCTGCCCTGACAACAACTTCCCCACTGTCTGACAACCGTGTCTCCTCATCGTCGGACACCTCTTTACACACTTCCACTACGTCAAGAAGGTCATCATCACCCACAGACTATGACTGTTGGAAAACCTGGGCATCGGAAAATTGCTCAGCAGCAACCGGACAAGTGGTTTGTGACTGTGGGAAGGGTCCAGAAAACAGTTCCTCAGAGTATGCCGGTTCAAATGCCAAATTTTCCTGGGAGGGGGCAGACTGGGGGGGAGGAGGCTGAGGTGCAGGAGCTGGAGGAGTGGCGATTTCGGTGACATGGGTGGACTGTGTGGAAGACTGACTGGTGGTGGACAAATTGCTCGAAGCATTGTCAGCAATCCACGACATCACCTGTTCGCACTGTTCTGGCCTCAACAGTGCTCTACCACGAGTCCCAGTAACTTCAGACATGAACCTAGGGAGTGTAGCTCTGCGGCGTTCCCCTGCTCCCTCATCAGCAGGTGGTGTCTCACCCCGCCCAGGACCACGGCCTCTGACCCCTGCAGTAGTTGGACGCCCACGTCCCCGCCCTCGTCCTCTACCCCTAGCCCTCGGGTTAAACATTTTTAAAATGAGAGTTATAACTTTATTTTTTTTTTTACTTTTTTTTTTTTTTTTTGTGTTTTTTTTTTTTTTTGTGTTTTTTGTTTTTTTTTGAGTTTTTAAAACCAAACAATGCTATCCTATTGCTATGGCTATTTTCTAGCCAAGTATCAAAGCACACTACTATGCCAGATGAGATGACACTGAGTTAGTGCCTAATTGAAATCCAACCCCTACTAAATTTTCCCACTTCGGTCTTTGCTATGGATATGTGCGTCACTAAGCGCAGAACACAGCGGTCGCAAGTCTCACTACAAATTGCTCAGAATTGGCTAGTACATGCACTGCAGAAAGTACAGCCACCAGCAGATCAACCAGAAATCAAATATATAGAACGCTACTGTATGCGTAAGTAAGCTCTTTGTATTCTCCTATGGCTATTTTCTAGCCAAGTATCAAAGCACACTACTATGCCAGATGAGATGACACTGAGTTAGTGCCTAATTGAAATCCAACCCCTACTAAATTTTCCCACTTCGGTCTTTGCTATGGATATGTGCGTCACTAAGCGCAGAACACAGCGGTCGCAAGTCTCACTACAAATTGCTCAGAATTGGCTAGTACATGCACTGCAGAAAGTACAGCCACCAGCAGATCAACCAGAAATCAAATATATAGAACGCTACTGTATGCGTAAGTAAGCTCTTTGTATTCTCCTATGGCTATTTTCTAGCCAAGTATCAAAGCACACTACTATGCCAGATGAGATGACACTGAGTTAGTGCCTAATTGAAATCCAACCCCTACTAAATTTTCCCACTTCGGTCTTTGCTATGGATATGTGCGTCACTAAGCGCAGAACACAGCGGTCGCAAGTCTCACTACAAATTGCTCAGAATTGGCTAGTACATGCACTGCAGAAAGTACAGCCACCAGCAGATCAACCAGAAATCAAATATATAGAACGCTACTGTATGCGTAAGTAAGCTCTTTGTATTCTCCTATGGCTATTTTCTAGCCAAGTATCAAAGCACACTACTATGCCAGATGAGATGACACTGAGTTAGTGCCTAATTGAAATCCAACCCCTACTAAATCTTCCCACTTCGGTCTTTGCTATGGATATGTGTGCCACTAAGAGCTAAACACAACGGTAGCAAGTCCCCCTGCTAATTCCTCACAAAATGGTACTAGATGCAAATTAAAATAAAAAAAGTAGAACGTTATTGTAGCCCTAAGAAGGGCTGTTGGGTTCTTTGAGAATCACTCCTGCCTAACAGTAAGCTAATAGAACACCCTAACGCTTTCCCTGACCAGCAGCAGCTCTCTCCCTAGCGGCATCCAGACACAGAATGATCCGAGCAGCGCGGGCAGCGGCTAGTCTATCCCAGGGTCACCTGATCTGGCCAGCCAACCACTGCTATCGACGTGTAAGGGTACCACGTCATGCTGGGTGGAGTGCAGAGTCTCCTGGCTTGTGATTGGCTCTGTTTCTGGCCGCCAAAAAGCAAAACGGCGGGAGCTGCCATTTTCTCGAGCGGGCGAAGTATTCGTCCGAGCAACGAGCAGTTTCGAGTACCCTAATGCTCGACCGAGCATCAAGCTCGGACGAGCATGTTCGCTCATCTCTAATTTTGTAATCATGATACCACAAAAAAAAATCTACAACTATAGATTGTCATGAAACATGAAAGGTATTTATTAAGCCTTACAACTTTCTTACAAAAAAATATATTTTAACATGTGGGGTCAAGACTAAAGACTATGAATTATACTTACACAGTAAACATATTCAAGAAATAAAAAAATGTTGAGATGGAAATAGTAAGTTAAAATGTTAGAGATATGCTTTTTGCAGAAAATAATGAAAATAAACCCAAAAACCTACCATTTGCAAGGCAGAATACATTTTTAAAGGTATAATACATTCCACTCTTTTCTATTCTTTTTCTCTATCTTCTTGCATGTGTGCATTCTGTTTAGAGGTCAGGACCTGAGAGGCAGCTTGTTGAACAGAACATCATTTTTTGTGTGTGCAATTCAGAACATTCAGAATAAACATCTCCACTTTTAGCTAACTCTAAGCTGAAAGTCAAAGTATTCCTCAATTATACTGTACTTTGCTAGATTTCAACAAATATTTTCCCTGGATTTTTAGAAAGGTATGCAGACAACATAGACACTCACTGTCTTATTTTTTGACTTGTTTAGCATCAATTTTAATGTAAGGCTTTGAATCACTCTAATGAAACTTGACAATGATGACTGCCATGAATATAATGTTTCTTTCAGTCCTGCAGCTTTTTTTAAAGTAGAAAATACAATGATGACTTTATACAATATTGTTTTCATTTCAGATGCAACACAATGAGACACTTACTGACTGATGCAGGAGACCTTAGATGCACTGTATGTTACATTTAAACTACAAGTACTATAGTGGAAATGGTGCAATGGTAGCAATTCTATTTGACACAAGGTCAGAAAGGGTAAAGGGCATTTTGTGTTAGATATATAGCAAATAAATCTGAGCTTGCATCATACTGTTGTATTGTGTGAGGATGCTTGTAATATTTCTAATTTTACAACTATAAAGTAATAGATTGACCCACACTATCAATAGTAAATGTTACAGTGTGCATATTCCTACAGGAATAAACATCTTTCCTTGATTTCAGGTTGTATTGGGGCAGATTTCAAGCTTGTTACACAATTAACCAGCAGGAGGCAGCAGTGAACTGTGATCATTGAATGACAGCAGGAAGCTCCTTCTTCATTCACATGAATTAATGGTTTAGTTTCTTTTAATGAAATCAATATATTTGGGTATAAATGACACATAGAATCGATTTTCAAGTGTTCTGTGTGGCAGTAGCTGAGCAATATATATATATATATATATATATATATGCACATTAAAATATATATATATATATATATACCTCATTAACATAATTTTGGAGTAGCACATCATAAAACATCATTAATCATTGATTTGATGATTTTTTTTTTGTACATATAGTAATATACAAAAAAAGAATTTTGTTGTAAAAATAAATGCATTTCATTTTGTAATATATTGTAAGGTTTATTTATATAACAAAACCATTGGAAACAGATAAAAAATAATTAAAGTACTCCAGCACTGAGACAATGGGTGTCAATAGAAATCATGGGGCCTAATGACAAAAGTCAGGTTTGCCCTTACCCCTCCCCAAATAAAACGCTTTACCATTTTGCAGTGCATAAGACTTATTGCTGTCTACATTGATTTTCATATTGCCAATTCCTACGTCTTTCCATTGTGCCTTTTTCGGCGGATCCGATGGATAGTGGTCCGACGGAGGACACAATCATGTCTCCATATGCCACTATATGTCAATGAATGTGCTCAGTATCGCTGAGCGTATACATAAAACGAGATATGAATCCTGCCTCACCTCTACATCTTAACTGAATGAGACACTATAACAAAATTGAATTAAAGATAAAACAAAAATAAATGCAAATTAAAAATTAAACACTCTGCAAACTACAGAGTACAAAGTACTGTGGTCTGTACAGAACCCTTTGCTATATTGGGGCACATTTACTAAGGGTCCGCAGCCGCGAATCCGTCGGGTTTTTCCCGAATATTTCCTCTTTGCGCTGTATTTCACGGAATTGTGGCGCACGCGATCGATTTTTGGCGCAATCGCGCCGCCTTTCGCGCGACACAAATCGGGGCGTGGCCACCGGACAACCCGAAGGATTCGGAAAAACCGCAGAATTTAAAAAGCCATTTGTGTCGCAAGATCAAGCACTCACATACACCAGGAAAAAGCAGGTGAACTCCAGCGGACCTCGGCGCAGCAGCGACACCTGGTGAATATCGGCGCACGGACCTTAGTGAATCCCAGCAGAACCCGAATCAGCGTTGGAGAACCGGCCGCTGGATCGCGACTGGACCGGGTAAGTAAATGTGCCCCATTGTGTCCCCACCCTACCCCCTTAATACAGCTACCCCTATGCTCCCTGCATTTTCCTCTTTGCAATTCCCCAACCAATGTTTACATCCCCCTCACCACCCTCTTTACAGCGCCCCAATTCTCTGTTACAGATTTCCCCTTCTCCCCCTCTATAAAGTGTCCCCATACAGTGCTCCTAAATCCACCTTGTATCCAGTGCTCCTCCACACAGTCATACACCTTGTCAGTTTCTTTCCCATAAAGCCTCCCTTCTAGCTATTGCTTCCCTATAAATCCGCTTTTATTCAATGCCCCCATAAATCCCTCCATAAAAGTCATAGATTGCACTGTCTGTGTCCTAAAGAGGGTGCAAGAAGGGTTCTCTCTGCCTACAATTTCTTCTGCTCTATGGTATCTGTGTGGTTTTTATTTCCAGACCGGCAAATAGCTTTTGGAAAGTCTGTACTGAGGAGTCACGAAGGGCCACGTTGCAACTGCATAGTCTGCCTCTTTGGATGGCCCACCACTGACTGCAAAAATTGACCTAATACTAGTATAATGTGAAGCAGTTTACCACGTTCCAGATCATATTTATTTCATGAACCAGTGTGGTGGCATCATCCAGAAAATCAACTTTGAAGTGAGATGTAAACCAGTGGTATAAAGTCAAGGAGGTGAAGATTTTCATGGTAATTGATGGTCCTGCATCCAGAAACATCACTAACCAGATCTCCTAGTTAGTCCGATGCTTGATATCAATCACAGAGAAGGAGGCGTTCAGAGCTTCCACCTTGACTTCATTGTTAAACTCTCCTCCTCCCTGACTTTATGCAACCAACTAACATCTCACTTCAAAGTTGATTTTCTGGATGATGTCAACACCAAGGTCCATGAAAAAAACAAAAACTAGAAGGTGTCAAGCGGCTTGACAAAATACTGGAATTGCTGATGACAGGTTCCCATTAAGGTACAGTCATCATACTGTATGTACAAGTGAAACGCATTGATCATTTCCTTTTTGATGCACTTTGTCAAGAGATGATGGATTTTAACAAATAAATCCTGAATTGTGCCTGGAATATGATTGAGCGCAGGAGAACTTTACATGCTATTCTCTTTGGCATTCTGCATGCTTCAGGCATGGATCTGCATAAAGGAATGGTGAGCTAGCAGTAACTTTACTGTTTGGGTTCATTTGAATGTCCATGTAGTCTTATTGTAGCTCTGTAATATTGACCTGTAGGCACTTTTTGTGTTGCTGCATGGTGCTCTATATTGTGTCTTATATTATTATTCATCCCTATATGCTGTATACTAGAGACACGGGGTGTAGGGTAATGTGTTACATCTGAAATAAGGTAATCTCAATTTAAAGAAAAAAGAGCAGATGTAATATTCTGAATATAAATTTTATTTAGACATAACAATACAAGAGTAAAAACAATTAAAAAACCACAAATGGGTCAAAACTCAGGTCCCCCAGGTGTACATTTAGGCATCACCAAATTCATAATTGTACAAAAGTTTGTCTATAAATATATGTGCTTTAAGCAAACTTGAGCATATCTTGTGTAAAAGATTCAATCAAAACGCGTATCACATGTCAATTAAAGTGCATAGTGTATTCATATAGAAACTCAAGTGCAAAGTTTAGCAATAAAGTGCAAATTTTGGGTATCTTCAAAGAAGCTACGGACGCAACGAATAATTCCGATTTTTCCAAAATATCTAATGATTTGATTAATTTACACAAGTCAATCACCAGACTCTGGTGGAATATACGGAGTCTGGAGGAGTACCTGAGACTCAAGATTTTCCCCAGGGGTCTGCGGGTACAGATATTCCCATCGTGGGAGGTGGACAGCGACGAAAAGAACACTTGGGAGAAAGGTTTATCCCAGTGCTCCCTTATCATAATCAACATGTTACTGGATCGTGATAGGGAATTATTAAACTCACAACGTGAGGAAATTAAAAAATTGGAATCCCGTTTGCCTACTTTTGATCAAATCACTCTGGTGGAGCCATTCTCCAAAAAATTGAAGGAAACTATAGATGGCTATGAAAAAAATATAATACAAAATAAACAGAATAAATTACAACGTGATAAAAGGGACTATGAGAGAGGCAAAGCCTACCACTGGACCCACAGGGGCAACAAACGACGTTTTCAACCCACTAGATCGTACAAACACCCTATGGAGGCGGCTCAAATAGAGGAATCACAGTCCTCTGATCCAAGCGAATCGGAGACATCACAGGATGACCAAACTTCAAACACACAAAACACCAGAAAAAGGGGTGCGAGATATCGGGACTGGTCCCCGAACCACAAACGGGAGAAAACAGCCCGTGGCAGGAGGAACAAGAATGACGGTAATGCAAACAGTCTCCAAATTATTAACCTTTCCTCCTACCAACTATCCCCCGTTGAACTGTCTGTTTTGAAAAAGGGTCTGTCTTTCTCTCCCATGAATAGGTTGGATAAATTTGAAGTAACTAAAGACATCTATTTATTTTGTAGGCAACTAGCCTTCAAACTAATGTATCACCGCCCGGATTTATTGGACACAATTGCTGAGGAAGATAGACAGACCTTTCGGGACTTACTTGACCTTCTCAATGAAAACTCCAATACAACAGGTAAGAGGAAATTTGAGCTGCGCAACCCCTCGCAGAGTACACCCAGCTTTAGATTGTTCCCTGCAGTAGAAATCTTTTATGAGCTCACTGCACATGATATCAGAGCACTTGAACCTGATCGGCATAAGATGGAGAATCTCTCAAGACCAGAACGTACAGCATTGTCTAATCTCCAAAAACGTACTGATTTTCTAATAAAAGAGGCCGATAAGGGGGGCAACATAGTAATTTGGCCCACAACAATGTATTTGGAGGAGGCGAAAAGACAGCTCAATAATACTGAGTTTTATGTGGTTTTACCGTCGGATCCCACGTCCACTTTTAAAACCAAAATTGATCGCCTCTTGGCTGCGGCTCTACACGTGGGGATTCTCAACAAGGGGGAACACAAGTTCCTCACTGTTGAAAAACCTACAACCCCCACTTTCTATATCTTGCCGAAAGTCCACAAATCTCTGGAAAGACCACCGGGACGCCCAATAGTCTCAGGGATCGGTGGGTTAAATGAAAAGTTGTGCACATATCTTGACTTTTATTTGCAACCTTTGGTCAACAGATTGGCTTCGCACATCAGAGACACCACGCATCTTATACAAAAGATTGACAATCTTCAAATCTCGACCCCCGCTATCCTAGTAACCTTGGACGTGGAAGCCCTTTATACAATAATTGAACACAAAACAGGTATGGAGGCAGTTTCCTATTTTTTAGACAAACAATGGTCTATGAACAGAAGGCACGATTCATTTCTTCTGGACCTTTTGTCTTTGATCTTAAACCAAAATTATTTTGTATTTGATCGTGTCTTTTACAAACAAATTTCAGGCACTGCCATGGGGGCCAAGTGCGCGCCTTCGTACGCAAACCTATTCCTGGGGTGGTGGGAGGAAAATGTGGTATATCGTTCAAGTACTTTTCAAAGTAAGGTGATATGCTGGTCACGTTTTATAGATGATATCCTTTTTCTATGGACAGGGACAATGGAGGACTGCCAAGATTTCATCCGGGATTTAAACATTAACCCATGGCACATCAAACTTACCTCGCATCTTTCAGACAGGTCGGTAGAATTTTTGGATATTCAGATTTTGAATACACGCCCTACTCTGACCACCACACTCCATAGAAAAGAAACATCCACTAATAATCTTCTTCACTACTCCAGCTTCCATCCCCACCACCTCAGGAACGGAATTCCAACTGGACAGTTTTATAGAGTAAAAAGGAATTGCAGCACTGACTCGGACTTTAAAGACCACGCTAAGGAATTAACAACCCGCTTCAAGGATAGGGGGTATCCGCATAAGGTGATTTCGAAATCATTCGTACGAGCCAAGGAGAGCGATCGGAAAACATTATTACAAACTAAAACCCGTTCCTCAGACTCGAAGCCACGCATAATAACTACATTCAACAACCAATGGAATGACATCCGCACTATATTGGGAAAAAATTGGCGTATTCTACAGAGTGACCCCAGACTGGCACCCTTCCTTAGTGAAAGACCACTTCTGACAGCACGACGCTCAAGAAATTTAAAAGACTTACTTACATCAAGTCACTTCCAACGATCCAATCCCACTTTGGGACGAGGCGTCCGGCTGCAGGGCTCTTTTCCGTGTGGTGAGTGCTCAGTGTGCCCTTATATGAGCAGGACAAAGGAATTTGTGGACCCAATCCGGCATGATGCATATCAAATTCGGGAATTCATTCACTGTAAAACAAAAGGCGTTATATACGCTCTAATATGCTCATGCCCGAAAATATACATAGGTCAAACCACCCAGGAACTAAGAAAGAGATGTCAACAACATCTCTCAACGATCAATACAGCAAGATTGGACACACAAAAGGGAAAGACACTTACTTCTGTGGCCTCTCACTTCCTTCAATACCACAATGGCAGGACGCGGGACTTGAAATTCGTAGGCTTGGAGAAAGTGACACAAAACATCAGAGGAGGAAATCTAGTTCCCCATCTACTACGAAAAGAGTCCAGATGGATTTACAGACTGGACACTACTGCACCAAGGGGATTGAACGAGGAGTTACTTTTCACAGGTCACTATAAACAATAAATCACAAAACAGGTTTTTACTATTTCTTACTTATTTTTGATATGAATCTCACTGGGCTCACGATATTACTATGTTAGCACTATAGCATCAATTTAATCACGATGTCAACACTGTATCAGTGCAGGACCCCATGTTTCTTTCTATACCTTTTAACCCTCTGATAGATTTCACTAGCCGGACACTTACACATACCACCCTTCTTTTTCCTATTTTTGGACCCTCTTAAGAGTATGGATGTGTACACTGGGCCCCTTATCACCTTGTGTTTCCCCACATTTTTTTGAGTTTTCTAGTTCACTAACATTCTTATTTCTTTTCACAGGTCTGAATTAGTATACTCAATGTATATATTTTCTGTGACTCTCCTTCACTCAAGTATTCATTTATAGTACATCACCTTAAGAAGAAACAGGAGACCTGGATGTACTCCTACAATAATCATGAACATTGATTTGTCTTCACCATGCCTTACGACGTGTCCTAACAATATTACCTCTAAACAGGACACCCCTTTGGACTTTTCCCGTAATTTTGTGCTTCTCGATGAACCTCACTATGTTCATGAACGTGTTGCATCTGAACACTAGTAACCAGTACGAGTATTGTTGGGGTTGAACCCACTATATGCTCTATGTATACTTACCAATCCTTTATTTCCCAAAATTTTGTTTTCCTTGATATCCAAAACGACAAGTGTCGATATATGTACTACTGCTTTTGTCTTGCAGAGTTGCTCTGATGGGACCTAGGCTAGTTCCTCACTCAGCCCCTCCTTATTTGTAACACTGTCCGTCTCGATGAATTTCAGAATATCCATCAATGTTGTATATCCCAAAATATTCATGTCCACCTGACTATGGACGAACCCCCTCTATACATGTTTGTGGCTTAGATAATTGTGACCAACTTACCGAAAGAAAACAATATATCATATTTTGAAAATCATGATGCTCTATATGTCAATTGTTGATATATACACTACTATATTTGTTCTTTAGATTTGCTCTGGTGGGACGTAGGCCAGTTCCTTACCCCCCACACCCCCCCCCTCCCCCCCTCCCCTCCCTCTTCCCTTCATTCCTGACCTAAATGCGCTTGCTTTAATTACATAGGGATATTAACCTTGCGTGACAACTACTGATAATGTATCTGATACCAACCATCTATATATATCTTGACTCTAGAAGCTCAATATGGGTAAAATTTAAATATTGTATGTGATTACGAAACATTAGGGAAATGGTGTTATTTGCTCTCACAGAGAATTGTTGTATTGCCTATATGTTCTACCTTGATATGATTGACTATTTATATGGTGATATGAATCTCGTGCGATAACCGCGTATGACCTATGTGATGCCAATTTGTAGTTTACCCTTATCCTTCTAAAAAGTATAGGCAGAAATTGCAACATTAGATGTAATCACACATACTTGGTAACATAGTGATATTTGTCCTTATGGAGAATTGATAGACTGCTTTCATGCTATGCCTCGATATTATCCAATATGCGCTTGCGGTAAATACATTGTGACATAAATCCCACGTGAGAATCACTATATCTGATGCTAACCGTCTATCTTGATTCTATAAGTAAAATAGTAGTAAATTTCAAATACCAGATGTGAGCACGAAATTTCGGCGAAACGGTGACATTTGCGTTCACAGAGAATTGTTGGATAGCCTATATGTTCCACCTTGATGTGATCTACTGTTTGCATGATAATATGTATCTCATGTAATTACCGCGTATGTTTTACATGATGACAACCTTCAGTCTGCCCTTTTCCTTTTTAGGCAAATACTGTAATATCATATGCAAGTACATGATTCTGGGAATATAGCGATGTTTGAACTGACAGACTGTTTTGTAGTTTGTTCTATCCCTGGATTACTTACAACCATTTCCCTCTGTAAAAGATAGAATTGGTGTGGGTTAAATCACCTCTATATAAGTGACTGACAATCTCCTATAGGCTGTTGCCTGTGCTGATAGACAGCCCTATGATGCGATGAAGGTATACATCAGTATCACTTACCTGCGCCTACTTCCTGGTATTTGAAACGCATTTGAAACGCACGCGATGTATTGTGGGTACGACGTACTTCCGGTCTACACCGGAAGTTAGCGCATTGCTTCCCACTGGCCGCGTCCCACCAGAGCAAACACAGGTATAAAAGGTAAGGGACGTATTATGACATTGTATCCCCTGAGGAAGCCCGTTTAGCGGGCGATACGCGTGGGGCTTTCCTACCTTCTCCCCCAGGACCCAGATTACTGGTAATATCTCTTAAAACGTTTATAATTTGCACTTTATTGCTAAACTTTGCACTTGAGTTTCTATATGAATACACTATGCACTTTAATTGACATGTGATACGCGTTTTGATTGAATCTTTTACACAAGATATGCTCAAGTTTGCTTAAAGCACATATATTTATAGACAAACTTTTGTACAATTATGAATTTGGTGATGCCTAAATGTACACCTGGGGGACCTGAGTTTTGACCCATTTGTGGTTTTTTAATTGTTTTTACTCTTGTATTGTTATGTCTAAATAAAATTTATATTCAGAATATTACATCTGCTCTTTTTTCTTTAAATTGAGATCATCCCTATATGCACTGCCATAAATACTAATCTTTTCTTGGTAGACTTTACGGAATGTAAGTCTCATCTATAGGTTTAATCCAAACAGGGGAAGAGGACAACCTGAAAAAAAACAAGAAGTAAACCCAATGGGGCACATTTACTTACCCGGTCCAGTCGCGATCCAGCGGCGCGTTCTCTGCACTGGATTCGGGTCCGGCCGGGATTTAATAAGGTAGTTCCTCCGCCGTCCACCAGGTGGCGCTGCTGCGCTGAAAAGCACTTTAACGCGCCGGAATTCACCGAGGCCGTCTGAGTGAAGGTAAGCGGGTCCCGAGCGACACATTTTCGGTTCTTAAATGCGGCGGTTTTTCCGAATACGTCGGGTTTTCGTTCGGCCACGCCCCCCCATTTCCGTCGCGCGCATGCCGGCGCCGATGCGCCACAATCCGATCGCGTGCGCCAAAATCCCGGGGCAATTCAGGTACAATCGGCGCAAATCGGAAATATTCGGGTAACACGTCGGGAAAACGCGAATCGGGCCCTTAGTAAATGACCCCCAATATGTGTAAAAGAAAGTGTTAAGTGCAATATACAGTAAGGGAAAGAAAATAGCATTTCCATTAGAGGTCGCCATTAAGCAAGCTACTTTTTTCATACTTTTTTCAGAGGTTTTTTTTATTTAAAAAATCTATGGAGATCTGAATATGTGACTTTATAACTCTGTGGTTGTATTAAGTTGTAATGGGGGTCATTTATTAAGGGCCCGATTCGCGTTTTCCCGACGTGTTACCCGAATATTTCCGTTTTGCGCCGCTTATACTTAAATTGCCCCGGGATTTTGGCGCACGCGATCGGATTGTGGCGCATCGGCGCTGGCATGCGCGCGACGGAAATCGGGGGGCGTGGCCGAACGAAAACCCGACGTATTCGGAAAAACCGCCGCATTTAAAAACCGAAAATGTGTCGCATAAGGACCGCTTACCTTCACCTGGTCCAGCTCGGTGCATTCCAGCGCGATGAGTTTACTTTCAGCGCAGCAGCGCCACCTGGTGGACGGCGGAAGAACTACCTTATTAAATCCCGGCCGGACCCGAATCCAGAGCGGAGAAGCCGCCGCTGGAACGCGAATGGACCGGGTAAGTAAATTTGCCCCAATGTGTTTAGAAGACACAGTAATTGTGGCTTATTTACTAAGGGTCCCGCGGATGCATTTTCGCTGGGTTTCCCGACTCCCGACAGGCCGTCTAACGATCTGACGGATTCAGACTAAGGGCGGGATTTCACATTTAAATTTGTGTTGCAAGCCAAGCACTTACATGCACCAGGAAGAAGAAGGTGAACTTTGGCGGACCTAAGCGGGGAGCGACACATGCAGGATCGGGCGCAGGATGCATTGTTGTCCGGATTGGGGATCGCGACTCGGACAGGTAAGTAAATGTGCCCCATTGTGTCTAGTTTCCCATCCAAAAGCTGGTGGAAAAAAAATGTAGAAAATCAAGGTTTAGGCCCATTTTAAACAGTACTTTATAAAAAAAACTTTCTAAATCTCATCTTTACATGTATTTGTGAGCATGGATTAAAATCCAAGTGGGTTTTCTTGGTTAGAGTTAAATAGTCAATACTTAATTAAGGAAAACTTGGGGGAAAGTATTTATTTTAAAATGGCTAAAGTCTGCTGTGAAATACTAATGCAGTTACATTAAAATATTGAACTGATCCACATAAAAAGAGTTCTGGGATAAAAACAAAGATTCATCAGCTGAGCAGCGAATATCAAGAACACAAATAGGAAGGATGAACACTGCACGGAGACAAAACTTCTCAATATTTCTGGCATGAGGCCAAAGAGTAGGCAACACACTATAAAAAGGTTGAAATAATATTTAAGCTACATTGCTATGAGAAAGACAACTGAAATATTTCTGGGTGTATAATCAATCATGTCAAGATGTAACCCATTTAAATTCATATCTGATGTAGGCAGTTGCTGGGAACACAAATAATATTTTAATACTTTTGCACAACACTTTGGGGTTTATTTACTAAAGGTCGGGATTTGGGCCGCTGGGACAGTTATTTAGAAGGGGATTGTGTCACACGCGATGGGATTTTGGTGCAGCGGTGCCAACTTTCATGCAACAAAAATAGGGGGGCGGGCCATCGGACAATCCGACTGATTCGGACTAAGCGCTGGATTTAACATTCAAATTGTGTTGCATCCAATGCACTTACATACACTGGTAAGAAGAAGGTGAATACCGTCGGACCCGAGTGTAGAAGCAACTCATGCATGATATCGGCTGCACCAAGGATTATCAATAAAGCTTCATTACAGACACCTTACAGCTAATCATTGCAGTCTGGGACTATAGTAAAGCATCCAGAAAGCTTCACCAGATGTCAGAGGGGTCTGTCTGTAACTATGGGTTGTCTGTAAGTCAGGTGTCCTTAATTAGAGGACTGCCTGTATAGTAAAAAATGGAATTACCTTATTCCAAGAGTGCACTATTTTCACTATATTTTGGTGTGATATTTATATTGAAGGAATCTAACAAATTTCCTGGCTGGACACCTGAATTTACATGTACTGGTGCAGCTGAAAAACTTCAAATATATATATATATATATATATATATATATATATATATATATATACACTAACCGGCCACTTTATTAGGTACACCTGTCCAACTGCTCGTTAACACTTAATTTCTAATTAGCCAATCACATGACGGCAACTCAGTGCATTTAGGCATGTAGACATGGTCAAAACAATCTCCTGCAGTTCAAACCGAGCATCAGTTTGGGGAAAAAAGGTGATTTCAGTGCCTTTGAACGTGGCATGGTTGTTGGTGCCAGAAGGGCTGGTCTGAGTATTTCAGAAACTGCTGATCTACTGGGATTTTCACACACAACCAACTCTAGGGTTTACAGAGAATGGCCCAAAAACGAAAAAACATCCAGTGAGCAGCAGTTCTGTGGGCGGAAATGCCTTGTTGATGCCAGAGGTCAGAGGAGAATGGGCAGACTGGTTTGAGCTGATAGAAAGGCAACAGTGACTCAAATCGCCACCCGTTACAACCAAGGTAGGCAGAAGAGCATCTCTGAACGCACAGTACGTCGAACTTTGAGGCAGATGGGCTACAGCAGCAGAAGACCACATCGGGTGCCACTCCTTTCAGCTAAGAACAGGAAACTGAGGCTACAATTTGCACAAGCTCATCGAAATTGGACAGTAGAAGATTGGAAAAACGTTGCCTGGTCTGATGAGTCTCGATTTCTGCTGCGACATTCGGATGGTAGGGTCAGAATTTGGCGTCAACAACATGAAAGCATGGATCCATCCTGCCTTGTATCAACGGTGTACCTAATAAAGTGGCCGGTGAGTGTATATATATATATATATACACTCACCGGCCACTTTATTAGGTACACCATGCTAGTAACGGGTTGGACCTTTTTGCCTTCAGAACTGCCTCAATTCTTCATGGCATAGATTCAACAAGGTGCTGGAAGCATTCCTCCGAGATTTTGGTCCATATTGAAATGATGGCATCACACAGTTGCCGCAGATTTGTCGGCTGCACATCCATGATGCGAATCTCCTGTTCCACCACATCCCAAAGATGCTCTATTGGATTGAGATCTGGTGACTGTGGAGGCCATTTGAGTACAGTGACCTCATTGTCATGTTCAAGAAACCAGTCTGAGATGATTCCAGCTTTATGACATGGCGTACTATCCTGCTGAACGTAGCCATCAGATGTTGGGTACATTGTGGTCATAAAGGGATGGACATGGTCAGCAACAATACTCAGGTAGGCTGTGGCGTTGCAACGATGCTCAATTGGTACCAAGGGGCCCAAAGAGTGCCAAGAAAATATTGCCCACACCATGACACCACCACCACCAGCCTGAACCATTGATACAAGGCAGGATGGATCCATGCTTTCATGTTGGTGACGCCAAATTCTGACCCTACCATCCGAATGTCGCAGCAGAAATCGAGACTCATTAGACTAGGCAACGTTTTTCCAATCTTCTACTGTCCAATTTCGATGAGCCTGTGCAAATTGTAGCCTCAGTTTCTTGTTCTTAGCTGAAAGGAGTGGCACCCAGTGTGGTCTTCTGCTGCTGTAGCCCATCTTCCTCAAAGTTCGACGTACTGTGCGTTCAGAGATGCTCTTCTGCCTACCTTGGTTGTAACGGGTGGCGATTTGAGTCACTGTTGCCCTTCTGGCACCAACAACCATGCCACGTTCAAAGGCATCAAATCACCTTTCTTCCCCATACTGATGCTCAGTTTGAACTGCAGGAGATTGTCTTGACCATGTCTACATGCCTAAATGCACTGAGTTGCCGCCATGTGATTGGCTGATTAGAAATTAAGTGTTAACAAGCAGGTGTACCTAATAAAGTGGCCGGTGAGTGTATATATATATATATATATATATATATATATATATATATATATATATATATATATATTTCAAGTTCAAATATGTGTGATTTTGTTTCCCTGCTCACTATTTGGTGGCATACATAACCACCCATTAACTGTAGTTGGAAATACCTACTAGCATTTCCCCCGGTGAAATTAATTTAATTCTATATTGAAATTATAATGATTTTTGGCCACTTTTTCTTAAAAACCTAAACACTAAAATAAACTAAAAACAAAAGATGCATGAAATGTACTTTCCAGTGTGATGCCGTCTTATTTTATCATTGCTGGTAAGAATTTGATGAAAAAATATTGTCGCGGCTGGATTCCCAAGAGGTTATATAATGCCAATGTGAGTTACCATCCACATTTGTTACAAGGAGAAATTGGCTCTTCTCAACATGACACTAGCCAACTACAAGTGTCCGGACTAATAATATTTTACAAAATATTGGGATAACCATTTTCTACAGCTATGTTAAACCAGACTGCAAACCAAAGTGAATAAATTGACCTCAGGTTCCTCATAATGACAGCTATTTTACAGCAAGAATTACAAATGGTAAAACAATCTTGGCGGCATTTGAGTTTCTCATCCTTTATACTTTTTCACTGTATATTTATGGAACCTTAATACTATTTGTTTGAGATACTTAGCACCAGATTTAAATTTTGATGCTAAGTATCTCAAACAAATAGTATTAAGGTTCTTTTACATTGGCGTTAGTTTTCACGTCCATGGTTCAGTGATTTCCACGGATGCCTCAAAAAGTTATTAATTTCTACGGGTGTTTTCACGTTGGCTTGTATTTTCAATAATACAATAATTATGAAACATGTCCTATTTTTTCATGGATGGGGATCATGGAAGGTGATCAGAGGTCAGCTTTCATTTTCTAAACTGCTTTGAAAAATCAAACATCAACAGCTATTGGTTGCAAGAAACAACATCGATAGTTTTACTGTGATACAGTTTTCATAAATGAAGCCCGATAGAGTTACTTCTTTCTAATTAACACTTATGATAAAGATTCATTCTTATTGATGATGGGTTAGATTACAACTAAAGATGAGCGACTATATTCGTCCGAGTTTGATGCTCATTCGAGTATTAGCGTACTCGAAAGACTCGTTGCTCGGACGAGTATCAAGCATTTACTTAACGAAACACAGTGAAGAACACAATGAAAACAGTGAACACAGGATCATTTAAGTGATGAAGAACACATTGAAAGAACACAGTGAAGAATACATTGCAGATGTTCCGTACATCTGCTAACTTATCCGAATACACGTGTGCCGAACGGTGTTCTTCTTAATAGTATGTGGAGAACACATTGCAGATGTGCAAAATATTGTTCTTCACGTACAGAACATCTGCAATGTGTTTTTCACACATATTGCTCTTCACATACTATTGTGAAGAACACCGTTTGGCACGTGTGTTTTCGGATAAGTTAGCAGATGTATGGAACATCTGCAATGTGTTCTTCACTGTGTTCTTTCAATGTGTTCTTTCAGTGAAAACATCTGCAAACATCTGCAAAGTGTTCTTCTTTAGTGCTTTAGTGCTCATCTCTAATTACAACATATTTAAAGAGAACCTGTCACCAGGTTTTTCCTCACTAAAATACTTGTCCCCTCATGTTGGATATTAATTGTCCTATCTAGAATTCCATCTTATACTACCATGTTTACTTACAAAAATAATTCCCCATATAGTCAAGCAAATATGACTCATCTCATCAAATCTTCACATTAAAGCAATCAAATTTAGTGGTTTCAGGGCTAGTGTCACTTCAGAAGCCCCCCAAGTCATATTTAAGATCAGGAACTCACCTTTCAGATCACATTGTGGTGAGCTACAGAACTTGACATACAGACAATTAAAAATAGACAGGAACTGGATCTTTATCTGCAGCTCACATTTACAACTAGATTTTTAGCTGACTGTATCTCTGGTTCAGTAGATCACAGAATCACAATCCTGTGATCTGAAAGATGGGATTATTATCTTTGATTCTATAGTACCTAGAAATATGCTTTTTGTGTCATATCAAACATAGGAGCTTCTGAAGTGACACTTCAACTGCAACTAATAAACTAGGTTCATCTCATATGAAAATGAGGTGAGAAGAGTCATATTTGCCTTACTTTGGTAGAGATTTTTCAAAGGTTAGTGGGTGAGATTTCACATAAATGAGTATAAGAATAAATGGAATTCTAGAAGAATATTTCTTACCCTATGTACAGGCGATGGTAGTTTAGTGGGGTAAAACCTAATGACAGGTTCTCTTTAAAGACGTTTTTTAAGAAATTCACAGCCAGCAGAAAAAAATTGCTAAGAATTGTTTTGTTCAAAAACTTTTACACACATCCCTCACATTTATACATAAATCAAACACTAGAACAAGTGACATAAAACTAAACTTTTTTTTATTAACAACCACTTTTTACCAGAAGTAAGATATAGTGACATCTACCCCCACATAGAAAAATAAACTATAGGCTATGTAGGGGTTCAGCTCAAATGTGGGGATCGGCAATGACAAAGCTCTCTTGGACAGCACGATTAAAGTTGAAACTGTGCATTTATTCCAGCAAAAACAGCAGTAACAAACAAAACATCAAATAAAATCCTTGCCTGTCCGGCTCTAACTAAACACTTGGCGGCCCTCACTAGCCACTGGAGGGCTTCTCCCTGCCAGCATGAAACATACGTTCAGTCACTCACGTGTGGCTCTCACACAGTCCAGCCTCTGTGTCTCCAGGTAGAGAGCGACTTCTGACTGTTCCACACCCTTCTTTAAGGGATTGCACACCTGGTGCATGGTTAGACCCATTAGAATCTGGAAGCTTTGGTCTGGAGTGGTGATCACACTTCTGTCTCCACTCCAGCAATTAGGGTCCTGTACCAGGTCTTCCAAGAGACCAACACATGGAAAACAGCTTTCAGTTTGACCCAATTCACATTGTGGTCGCTGTAATACACATAAACACTCATTTTCTCTCCAATTCAATAGTGACATTGTCACAGCTATCATATATACAATAAATCCAAATATCCTAAAGGATTGTTGCAGTGAAGACAAATTAGTTTGGTCATACGTGAATAATGTGGTGAACAAGTTATGTCCCGATGGAGTAAGAAGTCACTGGTAGACATTAGTTATTTATTTAGATGTCCTTTAGCATGTTTTTATTCCTATTAATAAAAGTTTGTCACCCTCTTTCCCAGTTAGCTCCTCCCCTTACTAAAGAACTCCCCAAACTAGCCCCAAGCAACAGCCCTGCCTATGCTAAGAAAGTGCACACCTCAAAGCCCCTTTTCCAGTTCCTCCCAGAAATGCAAATTGCATACAAACAATATCTCAGTATGTATCAGTATTAACCGATGTTGCATTTTATTTTCCACCACACTTTTAACTTGTTCAGACATACAGTGCATGCTACACCCATCTTTCTAAGAATATCATACTGCACAGAGCTATGACAGCCTTCATCACAAAGTACAGTATCACAAATATTTCAAGACTGCGTATTAATTCTAATCTCAGACTTCCAGTTGGTCTTGAAGATAGTAACAATAATGAACAGGAATGTAATTTGGCATAGATTGGGTATCATGGGTTTACAATAATTTGGATTGCTAAGATTTCTGGATGAAAGAATCCATCAGAAATAGTCAAATAAAAAATTTGCCTTGAATAAACTCATTATGCAAAACTTTGTTAGAGAAACTTAATTCTAAATCACTGTCAAAGCAACAAGTCTTCTATTCTTATTGTTTGTAAGTATTAGTTCTATCATCAAGAGATCTGAAGATAAATGCCAAAACAAGCCAGTAATTGTGTATGTGTAAATGTCTCTAAAGACAAAAATATAATTACAATAATAATTGAAACATAGCTCACAAAACTATATCTTGTGCCGAATCCATTCACTTCCAGGACACTCCACTTCTACAGTATTTTAGCTTTTGTATTTTGTGATAACATAATCATGTAAAGAGACTTCACCACAAAGGCAAACTCCGGGGGAAGGAAAAACATTGAAGGATTACAGTTTTATTTAAGTGCCAATCTGGAGATGCTGTATTTAAGATCCGTCAGTGCAACATATTGCAATAGCCACTTTCACAACAAAAAGCTATTCTAGCCCCTTAACGATGCAGCCAGTTTGTACTTTAAGGCACAGCCCTTTTTTTAATTTGACCAATGTCTCTTCCTTTGGTAATAACTTTTCAACACTTTAATTTATCTAAGTGATTTTAAGACTGTTTCCTCATGAGACATTGTAGGCAAAAAGTCATGCCACAATTTTTTTGTACTTTTTCCATTTGTCCTCTTTTTACTTCCATATTTAATTTTTTTTTACGTTTGCTTATTTTTTATGGAAGTTAGAAGGTTAATAGTTTAAATAGCAAGTTTTGAAAAAAAAAAACTATATTTTGGTGACCAATTTAGTTTGGAAGTGGCCTATAAAGGTATACAAAATGAATGGTACATTTTTTTCTCAAAACTGTCATTTTAGTGCTAAATGTATTTTGCACAACTCATGCCACTACAGACAAACCCCCCAAAAAATATTCTGCAGGTTGTTCCGAGTATGGCAATACTCAGGTGGGGTTGGATAGGGAAGGATCGGATAGGGTAGGGTCGGATATGGTAGGGTCGGATAGGGTAGGGTCGGATAGGGTAGGGTCCAGGTTTCAGTAGTCCCCTGGGTGAATAATCCTCAGTGGGCCCCTTTGCTGTGTACTCACATGGTAGCATTGAAAATTCATAAACTAAAACAGTCTCCTGTTCCCTAAAATATTCCCTAGTTTATCATACCAAACAGCCCCCTCATGGCTATTTTATATAAAGCCCCCCTCACTCCCTATGGATTAATTAGATACAGCCCCCCTCACCCCCATGCATTCCTAATGTACAGTCTTATGTGGGCCACCCTTGCAGCTCTGGGTCCCGGCACTTGCCAGGGTATGCCCAGTGCTGGCGCCAGCCTTGGTCAGGGCACACAGCAGGAATCAGTAGGGAAGCTTTTGGAGCTCCGTTTTCACTAGACTGGTATTGGGGTGCCTATGAGGTACCAGTAAAATAGAAACCCGAGCACTGGAATAATTGCAATTTCTTGCACACTGGAAGAAATTTCAATCATATTTGCACCTATGCCACATCCAAACCATGTGGGCATGGAGTGGCACGTCCGCTGGTGGACTGGGCAGGCCCGGGATGTTCCTGCTTCGTGCCTTTGTACTTTTGCAAACCCTGCAAACATTTGCTCACAGGTTTTTATGCTACCTGGCATGGGCACGAGCACTTGTGTATGATACATTTCCCCCCACTGCATTGGAAATATTTGGACCATCTCACTCTGTACACTATTCTCCATTATAGGCGAGTTTTCAAATGTTTATGTCCTGCTGATCAATTGTATGCTATATCATGCAGATACTACTGTATGTGTGAAGAGTTTTTACGTTAGCTTTGAGTTTTTATTTTCCTGCTCTCACTATAATGTATAGATGTTAAATTGACATCCTAAATACAGAACTAAACATCTCTTTCCAATTTAATCCTTATTAAACTAATCTAATGTCATGTCAGGCCAGCTACCCTGCACAAAATGGATTAGGTGAGGCAACCGATGAAACACACAGCTCACTATGTGAGTCAGAAATGTTTTGATATTCTCACTTAAAATTCACCTTCACTTCAAATTTTTTTTAGTAGCACAGCATTCAGGAGCATGTCAGTGCAAATGATTTATGAGTTTCATTTTTATGGGGAAACTAGACAAAAACTCTCATGATTTTTAACAAACACCATCCAACTGCTTGTGTAACTTAATCTGTTGACTTGAAAACAGGTTACATCTACTTGTGCTTATTAAAACTGCTTCAGTGGAATGTGCAAGAGTCAGAGATAAAGCACACCTATACAGGAGCGTCACCTCGTCTGACCCCTTGCTTCAGGTTTGCTATCACAGAGATCGAAGCTGAGTTATAATTAAAGTTGCCATACCACAACCTCTGATAGAAGTGTAGTCAGTTATTGTGTTCACAATGAGATCCTTGACCTTTGGAAACAGAATACAGCTGACAAATTCAGCACTTTATTTTATAAAAGCAACATTTAATTACAGATTTTTCCTCTGTTAGTAATTGTATTATCCGAAAAAATCTGAGCACTATTATAATATAACTTCAGCCACAATGACCAGTGAGATGACTCAATATTGTACCTCTCAATTAGAACATTATTTCTTATTTAAAATGCAAAGCTCCGACTCAATTCACAATCTATTTTTAGAACCTCCAGGGTTTATTTATTTCAGGATCTATTTTTTTAGTAGTACTGTGTTTTTTTCCTGGCAAATGTAGGTTTTTAGCTTTTGGTAACAGACAGTATTAATCAACAGGATATATGGTACAAGTAAATAGTAGAAAGTTTGTAATATATCTTATAAACGTTAAAGGGCTTTTCCCATGAACGAAAATTCTCAAATTTCAATCCACTACACAATAAAGATTATTTTTAACCCCCCATAATTTACAGTTGTACTCCATTTTATTGCTGTTTTAGCTCCTATCACTCAGTGGTGGTCAGTGTAATATTCCAGTGTGGGTGGGGACTCTCTAAGCAGACACATTATAATCCCTCTAAGCAGTCACATTATAATCCCTCTCCTGCTGTTAGATACATTGTGCTGACAATGTGGTTATATTATCAGGGTACAGGTTTATATACACTTCTATTTAGCTTCTGAACATTGTAGTTAGAAAGAGAGATGAAATAGATTAGAGATGAGATGATGAGATCCATTAGATATAATTTTATCAGCACTGCTGCATCTCAGATACACACACACATTGTCAGATGTCTTGCTTCTTCATTGAATCATCATGTAAAATTACCACACAATATTGCTTTAGAGGCTATACGTTTCCATTTACAAAAATATAGTGCATATGATAACAACACTAAAGAATTTCTTCTTTTGGTAATTAGTTAGCTTTTGAACTACAACTATTTTTCCTTCAAAAATGAGTATTATCTGCAAATTTTGGGAGCCCTATGGGGTCTAAGTTCTCCCCCTCCATGGCAAATCTTGGGATGTCATGGTGGAAGGAGAACTTTATATATACCCCTACAAATCCATTTCTTACATGTATTGTTTATTATAGTAGATTCATAGATGACGTGCTCTTGGTATGGAGAGGAGACCTTTTGACTTCAGAAACTTTCTAGACTATATTAATCAAAACTGTTACAATCTGCAGTTTACTGGTGAAATGTTTCACAATGAAGTAAATTTTTTAGATCGTACACTATATGTAAATACAGATACAAACAAAGTAGAAACGCACACCTGTGTTAAACCAGTAGCAGATAATACAATTCTAGAGGCCAGCAGCTGAAATCCAGCTAGCACAATAAAAACCATACCGATAGGTGAATATTAGAGATGAGCGAGCACTAAAATGCTCGGGTGTTCGTTACTCGAGCCGAACATTTCCCGATGCTCGAGTGCTCGTTTCGAGTAACAAGCCCCATTGAAATCAATGGGAGAACCGATGTTTGGAAACATCTGCAAGTTGTTCTTCACACATATTGTTCTTCAAATACTATTGCGGAGAACACCGTTCTGCACGCGTGTCTCCGGGACACCTGCGATCTGCTCCGGAGACACGCATGCAGAACGGTGTTCTCCGCAATAGTATTTGAAGAACAATATGTGTAGAGAACAACTTGCAGATGTTGCCAACGTTCTGCACGCGTGTCTCCGGAACAGATCGCAGATGTTCCCGAACATCTGCAATCTATTCTGCACTGTGTTCTTTCACTGTTTTCTTCAATTAAATGATTAAATTAAATGTTTTAATTGTATTTTTTTACTGTTCTTCACTTCTTTTTTTTTAATTAAATGCTCGTTATCGAGCAGGACAAATACTCGTCCGAGCAACGAGCCGGTCCGAGTATGCTAATACTCGACCGAGCATCAAGCTCGGACGAGTATACTCGCTCATCACTAGTGAATATGTAAGAGCTAGGAGAAATTGCACAAATAATGACATATCTACAAAACAGAGTGGAAAAATTTATGACAATTTAAGAAAAAGAGGCTATAAAAACTGCATGCTGGAAAGGGCTAAAGCTTACACAAAAAAACAAAACACAGGGAAATTATTTTAAAGAAACAAAACAAAACAGAAAAATATTGCAGTAATTTGGTGTTCTCTATGCCCTATAGCAGAGAATACAGAACTATCTGTGATATAATAAAAAGAATATCCCAATATTAAATAGAGGCAATGCTCTTAGAGATATTTTAGGTGAAGGCTTTCAATATATGGCGAGAAGAGGGAGATCCCTCGGTTCTATCCTGTCTCCCAGTTATTATAGCGACAATCAACAGAAAACAACGTAACGTTTGTCAGTATACAGCTAAGAAAAAAACTTTTACAAATGAGGATAAAATATATAACATAAAATCTTTCATCAATTGTGACACCTGTTATATTATTATTATTATTATTATTATTATACTCTACGTCATAGAGTGCACATCTTGTAATAAAAAATATGTTGGTAGTACCATCTGAAAAATGAAAACAAGAATAGCTGAACATTTATCTGAGAGTGTCAAAAATATTTAGTTGCATGAGAAAAACTCCACATTATTGAAAAAAATATATTTATTCATATATAATCTTTTTATTATCTTCGGAAACATCATCATATATCTCTAATTACTGAATTCCATTGTTAATATCTTGTGACTATTGCCTGAATGATTGACCCAAATTCTCATGTCCAACACTGTCCAAAATGTTGCAGGTAGCATGTAAATCACACACATGCCTGAATAAAGGTTTTATTTTACTCTCACATCTGATCCTTCCTCAATACAGAGTCTACAAAATTGCTAGTCTCCTAAATAACTCTCTAACACCCCTGCAATCTATACTCTTCTGTCAGCTTAAACCAACTCTCTTTTTACTTCTCCTCTGCCTTTCCTCTGTGCCAGTATCTCCGATGGTTACCTATTGCACAGAGAATTCTGTATAGCATATAGAATATTAACCACAACTTACAAAACTATCCACAACCTGCCTCCTTATATCTATGGCTCCATCAGCCAGTTTCTCCACACACATAATCTTCAACCCTCTCCAGATATTCCCCTGTGCATATAACATACTCTAGAACTCGCTACCAAAATGTGTCCACCTTCCAAACCTTCAAACATAAACCGAAAACCTATCTGTTTAAGATTGCCTAATATCTGCTCTCACCATTTAGGATTGTGTCTCCATCTACTGTCCCAAATAGATTGTGACTCCTAAAGAGTATGGTCCTCCTTACACTAGTGCCACATCTTTGTAGTTTTTGTATTTTGTACTTGTATTTGTTCTCTTCTTAATGTAATGTATGCTGAATGTACAGCATTGGAATTAATAGTGCGTTTTAAATAAAAAAATAATGGCGTTCTAACAGAATTTTTTATGAACCGCAGGTGGTTCTGTTATTGTGCTCCTAATACAAAGTTGCACATATTACACCTTTCCAATATGATATATAATTTATTATTTGGGTTACAGTTATGCAAGGGAGTGTAAAATAATATGTTTGTGTAATCCTTGGTGCAATTTTCTGCAAAAATAGTTTGGCACAACCCAAGGATCTAACATTCACTTTGATCCATATTCTGTATTTGTTCATATTTTAGTGGAAATTTTTAATTTAAAGCAGTTTGCTGCAAAGTGGCATGAAGGTGGTCATGTGTTTTAATTATAGAGCGGCCTGTGAGTTCTCTCCACACCCCTTTCCCAATTACTATTACGTGACAAGTCAGAATTGGGTTAAACACTTTCCAGAGTTTCCAAGAGATCTTATATATGTTAATAGGTTGCCAGAGGATTCAATCATGACTGCAGAAACTTTCTAGTCATGTTTTTAATTTTTTTTTTTGCAGAAACACAGAAACGGGCCATGGACTGTAAACTACCAATGCTGGTTTACTGTGTATTTCAGTCAATTGCACATGTCAAAAGACTGATGCGTTTTAAAATAATAAATTATGATATCATTGTATACCGTAGGACTGCTATAAACACTATCATAAATATTTGTTCTATAATTAACAGGCATCATCTTCCCAGTTGCTACATAGATGCATGTGCATGATGGGAGTATAATCTATGTTGATGTGCATAGTTGGTGGTACACTGAAATTAGATTTTTCTCAGCAGAAGTCAGTGGCAATCTGACGTCTACAAACCATATTTGCAGCAATGACAGCCTGGCCCTGGCAGACAATATGTGGGCAATTGATAAATGCTATGACCACAAAGCAAAAAAGACTATGAAGAGATACTAGCTATTTTAAAGGAATAAGTAATCTAGAGAATAAGTGGACAGATATATACACTGCTTAAAACACTAAAATGAATGCTATAAAGAAACAATCACACTTCTGTGAAATTAACCTGTCCAGTTATGAATCAACACTGATTCTTAATCAATTTCTCTAGCTGTGGTGCAAATGGAATAGACAACAGGTAGAAATGTAAGCAAGACAATATCTATAAAGGAGTGGTTTTGTAGGTGGTGACCACAGACCATTTTCTGTTCTCATCCTTATAGACTGTTGTTTTGGTCACTTTTGCATTTTGTCATTGCTGTCACCACTAGACGTAGTATGAAGTGTGTGTAAAACCCACAGAAGTTTCTCAGGTAATACAGCTTATCGTTGATGCCCCATGCAAGTAGGAGGGAAACAACCTAGTAGCCGGACCATTAGCTCATCCATTGTGCCAGGAGGAACATGAGGAACAGTGCCAGACTCCTGCAAAATGACCTCCAAAATACCATTAATATCCATGTATTAACGTGTTACAATAATTAATTTATATTGTCTTGATCAGATTATATCTGCCTGAAAATAGAATGTTTAAAATACCATTTTATTAATAATCACTAAAATCAAGCCACTCTTTATACAATCAGGCTTTCAGCATATACCATGAGGTGCGGCCATGCCCTAGAACTCCCCGGGTCAGCAGGACATTTCTCCACACTGCATTCAACCACAGGACCTGAAGTGACGTCATTCAGGTCCAGTAGCCTCCGGGAGAATATTACTACCTGGAGGCTACAGAACCTGTAATGAATGTGGTTTGTCATTTCTGCCGCTGATTTGTTCTTCTTATAGTGCGCCAAATACATTAAGGTTGTGCGCCACAATATAAATTCACAGTGAAAACTGTCACTAAAATTGGCCACCAAAAGGTAACAACTTGCGCCAAAAATAAGAAACGCACATCAAAGAAGTTTAAAATTTTGGCTGATATCTTTTGCATTAAATTTTGATGAAAACAGAAATTTGGCAAAAATGTAAAAAAAAAATTGCCATTTTTGAAGACCTAAATTTTCTGCATTTCAGGCAGATAGTCATACCACCCACTTTCATAACTAACATTTCCTGAATGTCTGCTTTATGTTGTCATGGTTTATTATGCATTCTCCCATTTTTCTAGGATGTTATGAGGCTTAGAATTTTGAGTAAGTTTTTTCACATTTTTATAAAAAATCATCAAAGCCTAACTTTATAGGGACCCGCGCAGCTTTCAAGTGAATTTGAGAGGCCTAAATAATAGTAAAGCCCCAAATTACCTTATTAAAGAAACTACACACCTGAGCTAATGAGAAACCACTTTTAAGAAGTATGTTAACCCATTTTGGCCCAAAAATTAAACATTCACAATGGATTAAATGATAAGGCGCTACCAAGTGTAATACCCAATTTCGCTGTGATAAGTGTGCTAAGTAACTGCTGTATGGGAAGACAATGGGGTATAGAATTGAAGCAGCGCCATTCAAAGCAAAATTGCATTGTCACATTGTACAGGCTATAAATTTTTGTATTTTGTATTGCATTTTTTTGCAATGTGGAGATATGGGGATTATTTTCTTCACGATGAGATCCACTTTCCAGGTACATAATTTTGGGACACCAAATCACCACTCCTTTCCCCCAAAGTCCTATAGCTATAAAATGGCACTTTTTGCCAATTTAAAAAATATTAAAAATTCTATAAAAAATGATCAAAAGGCTGTAGAGTCCTAAAAACAGAAACATTTTAAACATGATCAAAAGTCAGAGAAAATGATACCACCCACATTTCAGTACACTGAAGTATGAAGAAGTTATTTGCGCCAAAAGATGGCAAAATAATTTTTTTTTTATGCAGGAGGTTTTAATTTTTGTAAATGTATGAAAACATTATAAAACCTATACAAATTTGGTATCCACGTGATCGCACCAACCCAAGGAATAAAGTTGATATGTCATTTGGGGTGCACAAAGAAAACCAGAGGCATAAGAAGCTAAAAGAAGAGCAGATCCTGCCAGTGGGAGCACTCAGGAGTCAGTGCTTGGTTTGCATCCTTACTCCCGGTGGTAAATGTCCTTTGGATACCATCACTAAGAAGTGAAATTTGTACGCAGAAAACAAGCCCTCACACAGCTCTCTACATGAAAAAATGTAAAAGTTATCGATTTTTAAAGGAGGGTAGTGAAAAATGGAAACGCAAAACGAAAAAGGGCCTCGGCGTTAAAAGGTTAAAAACTGCAATTTTATTGACCACAGCACCTAAAGGGCTGTACAGCCAGGATCGCAACTATTGAGATCCCAGCGGCTATGGCACGAGCCTGGCTGTCACATACAACAATGATCCTGCAGTGATTGCACAGGCTCTTTTGAGCTTTTGAGCCTATATGATCATCAAAACTTAAGTCATAGTGAGGTAACTACATGCATCCTATAATGTATAGTTACTTCAGGGTGTTGAAGAGGTTAAATAAAAGTGTACAGTACAGAACTAAGGCTGGTATCACAGGATAGTAATGCTTTACTACTGTAACTTCTTTTATTTACATGTTTTTTTCTTGAAAATTGGAATGTACTAAGTAAAGTAAGGCCCCCACTTGACACAGAGATTGGACCATAGTTCAAACTCCTGGCGGTGCACAAGTAATGACAAGTATTTCAAGTCTTTACATCAGAAAACTGTTGTATAAGCTCTCATAAATCTCCTCCATAGACATCCATTCTGAAGCCTTGATTGGGACTAGAAATAAAAATCTACCATTGTATTTTTCAGAAGATTTTTTACTATGAACTTTCCCCAATACACATATATGACTTATTCTTGATAACATTTTTTTCGATCATCTGCCAACTATATCAGCGTTAGGATTTATTTACTAACAACAGATATTAGAGGTCACCAGTCACCAATTATTACATTCCAGTATTGTATTCATTATAGGTGTTAGTAGAGATCTTCAGTGTTAATTTTATAAAGTTGACATTTTGCTCATCTCTTCATTATTGGCATTAAACAGTGAGACAACATCTTTCAACACCTCCGCATGGAATAGGGCATTGTCTGAAAATGCTGCCAAAATATTCTCAACAATATCCTTGCTTCCTTCATCAGAAATCTGTTCCACTAATAAGTGTCTGTTCATTGTATTTATTTTTTAAATTTAAAGGAAGTGAGATGCCCACACACACATGTACAACCATCATGAATGTGTTCAACTCACTGAGCTATTAAACAAACACACCGGAAGTTTTGCCCTTAAACAATGTGAAAACTTTTCAAAGTTTACAATTTAAATTAGTTTTTGAATAGTGGCAGATATTCACAGCATTATATTGTATTTTTATTACATTCAAAAAGAATAATAATTCTTTATTTATATAGTACCTACAGATCACGCAGCGCTGCACAAAGCATGACAAATTGGTCCCTGTCCCCATGGGGCTCACAATCTAATCAACCTACCAGTATGTATTGGAGTGTGGGAGGAAACCGGAGGGCCCAGAGGAAACTCACGCAAACATGGAGAGAACATACAAATTCTTTGCAGATGTTGACCTGGGTGAGATTTGAAGGCAAAAGTGCTACCCACTCAGCCACTGTGCTGCCCTAATGATAATGTTTATCACGTGATCATAACTTTTGATGCATCTGCAAACTCAGACAATGTTCACAAAAGTAACTGCTTTAGGTTGTCTCCAGTATTTTATGTATCTCTGTTTGAACATATATTGAGAAAAATAAGCATTTGATACACTGTTGAGTGTGAAAGTTTTCCCACCTACAATGAATGGAGAGGTCTGTTATTTTTATTGTAGGTCCACTTCAACTGTGAGACAGAATAAAAAAAATCTTAAATTAATTAAGAGGGTATTCTGGTAATATGAATGTTTAATACATAAACCCGTAATGTTATAAATAAATGAATATAATAAAACTCAATGTCATTAGTCACAAAATGGAGCTTAGTTTGATTTTATGATACACAAAATGTTATGGCCTCTCTAAAGTATGCAGAGTTATTACCAAGATGGCCGCCACTGGAAACTACAGGTCCCACGATCCTTTAGTTCTCAGTAACTCCTCCTCCCTATTATCCTCTGCTCCCAGTGATGATGTAACAGACTCTCTTGCTCTGTTACCATAGTAATGATGTGTAACTGCCATCCCTGCACATCACCACACTGAGCCATACTGGCTCTCTGCAACCAACCAACTACAGCCAAACATAGAGGTGATCACATGAGCCCAGGCAGGTACAGGACATGTGATGTGGACATGTGACCAGAGGCCATCTTCTGTCCTGTGTCTGCTCCGCGCGGAGGAAATCATCGGACTGATTAAAGGGCCAGTAGCATTTTAATTCTTCATTATAGTGTGACATCCACGGCATTTTTCTGTAAAGGGGATCAAAATTTTAAATAGCAACTAATTACATATTATATGTAATATTAAGAACACTTTTGTATATGAATTATGTAGATTGTTGGAATACCCCTTTAAGTATTTGATCACCTTCTAACCCACCACAATTCTGTCTCTCTCAGATCAATAAGCCTACAAAATTTTGCCTCGTGGTGTGAGGATAATTCTGAGAAAAGTCAAGAATCAGCCCAGAACTACCTGGGAGGACCTGGTCATTGATCTGAAGTGAGCTGAAACATAGTGGTATTTGGCGCCCATTTTTCATAACTCTGGCACCCCGTGCACTGCTTCGATAGAGTACACCAACTTTTTTTGGTGCATTTTTTGCATAGACTGTACACAATTCTGTTGGGCTCTGCATGACAAAAGTGGTGCCCTGTCCGATTGAGCACTGGAACCCCCCTTTCAGTGCAGAGATTTTTGTCGTGTTGGGAATAGTGCAGCTGCGACGCATACATATTCCATACATACTTATTTCATTAAATAAAATGCAAATTAATTATTTAAAATTCATATAATGGGGTTTTCTGGATTTTTTTTCAATTATCCACAGTAAAAAATTGATGATCTCTAAATTCTTTGTAAGTTGGCAAACTTGCAAAATCATCAGCATATCAAATATTTATTTTGCCCACTGTAGATATTAAAAGAAAACACTGGGAAGCCAGACAAAGGAGTAAGAGAGCCTCATTTTCAGAATTTTATAAATAGTTTTTTCCGCAAATCCACTCAGTTCAGGGATTAAACAAGATATGTTTCTGCATCTGTGTATCTACAGCACTCTCAATGTATGTTTGCTTCATAATGCATAGAATCAAATTGTAGATTTGCCCCTCCCAGTGCTGCTAAGTAATCATAATGTACTTTGCAGTAAATTATGCTATAATCTTCTGTCATTCTGTAAGTCAGTCTCTGAGGGTGCGGTCACACGTCACGTTTAACGCATGCGTTTAAAAATGCATTGCAATAGCTGAAGAGTGATTTGCCTAATTAAACAGCTATTAACACTTGTGTTTACAAAACACAAATGTTAAAGCGTGTGTTAACGCATGCGCTAACATTGCATTAACAATTGCATGCATCAACGCAATGTTAACGCATATGTTAACAATGTGTTAATGGTTGCGTTTTAAGTTAAGTGTTGCTTAATTATGCATCCCCTACCCCATAGACTGCTATTAGAATTACACTATGGCTCACAAGATGAACCATGCCAGAAGTCAGCAGCATTTTATAAATCACATTAATATTAGATTTTCCCAAAACATTCCAATTTTAGAGACTAGAATAGAAATTCACGGTACAATTTTAAACAGGGAGCACTAATACATATATGACTAATAAAAAGGTGGTTTAACATTATAATACTTTGTTTTAATAACAGTTTTGTGTTTTGAATAAGATCAACAAGATTCAATATTTTCTGAACAATAAACCTGCATATTTCTTAGATTGAAATGTATTCCATTTAAGTGTAACTCAGAAATACATGATGTAAAAACAAGCTCAAATGTTCTAAAGGGGAATAATTATGTGGAATGTGCTGGTGTGGTAATATATTCTGTTGTGTTTGTAAGCTGCTTGCACCATAGTCATTATCTAAGCATATTTTGAGAGCAAAATTACATAAAACATTTAGGAAAGTATTTAACAGTAATTTGTGCATGCTGGGTACAAATGATATCTCAGAGACAGCATCGCAATGACTCCAGAGGATTTGCGTTTATGTTTTTCACTCCCCACCTTCAAAACTCTGTAACTTTTTTATTTGAAGTGCTGTGTGTAGACTTGTTTTCTGCATAGCATGTTGTGCTTCATATTGACCATATTTGATATTATATGCCATGTACTGGGAAGCAGGAAAAAAATCCAAATGCAGTGAAGTAGGTGGAAAAACACATTTGCAACATTTTTTGTAGGCTTGGTTTTTATGGCTTTCACTGTATGCCCCAAACAACATGTCTCCTTTATTCTTTGGGTTGCTACGCTCACGGGGATACTGAATTTATATAGGTTTTGTTGTGTTGTAACACATTTAGAAAAATTGAAAACATTCTGTACAAAAACAAAATTCTTCCTCCTGTGGTGCTAATAACTTTAGTGTACGGAGCTGTGTGAGGTGTAATTTTTTGCAAGATGAGATGATGTTTACATTGCTACCATTTTGAGGACTGTATGATCTGTATGATCACTTTCTATTTATTTTTTAGACCTCCAAGGGTTTGTTAACCCTTGAGTGCCTGATCCCTTCTACCATATACTACAATACTGCAATATTGCAGTATATGGCAGCTTTGCTTGTGATAACTAAGCATCTTCCTCAGGAAGATGCTTACATATCAGGCTGTGAATGACAGGTCTGTGAGTCTAGTATAGATTCCTGGCTGTCATAGTAAAGATGACCTCACAGGGACGATCAAATCCAATATGGTGCCTCCGGTAGTTTTGCTGGACACATTTACAAAGTTAAAACCTATGATTGTTGCCAGCACCGACTGCAGGTGTTACCAGTAGGTGTTTTCTGCAATATGCACCAAACACCAACCTTGTACAGAGAGGGCACAGCCCGTGAGCCCCCACCGTCCAAGCACTCCATAATATGTTGCACAGCATGTGTTGGGATGGGTTACATTTAATGTTTTCAACTACATATGTGTACAAATTTTAAAAATTACACTGCACTTTAGTGCAGGGAAAACCATCATTTTCAGACCTAGATTTGCTGTTGGACATATAGTTGTATTTAAAGAGCATGTTTTCTTTTGATAGCACATTTTATAAGTCCTTATTTAATAATATATGATACATATAAGTATACTCCTGTCATACAAAAGTTTTTTTATGGATTATGTTAACATATGGCTATTTTATGTTGGCCTTTCAATTTCTTTTCTCTTTTATTTCATAATAAATGGATTGATCACAAGAGTGGGGCAGATTTATCAAGCTGTCTGAAAGTCAGAATATTTCCAGTTGCCCATGGCAACCAATCACAGCTCAGCTTTCATTTCACCAGTGCTCATGAATATTTTAAAGGGGAGCTGTGATTGGTTGCCATGGGCAATTGGAAATATTCTGACTTTCAGACTGCTTGATAAATCTGCCCCATTGTGTCCACAAGTGCATCTGGAAGACAATTGATGAAGTTATTAGTCTGAGCTAAATATGTATTGTTAAAAAAAAAAAATACTGACTATTAGGATCAAAGTGCTGGTGCTCAATATGATCAATGCATTCATGAGATCTGTGATCCACATGGCATTCCAAGGGTTCTTTGATCCCATGGTATGAGTAATGAGTGATAATAAGTTTTAAAAACTGAATGCAGAAAAAGATCAATATTTTGTCACTTGTACCATCTTTTTCAGGAAGGGATTTGACATAGAGCAAATAAGAAAATAGAATGAAATGTTTACAGCCTTAGTTGTGGGACAAAACAACACATAGCTAATGTATAGTAATAGATAAATCATTGCATTTAAAATTAATGCAAGCAATGCAACATGTGCAACAAGTATTATTGATCTGTTGGTCTAGTTTTTGAACTACAATGTAATGTAATTAATATGTAATGGAAGGTGTCTCTTGTAACTTATCCTTGTGATAAGTTAGGATCTGGCATGTTATAAGTAGCCCATTTATAAGCATAGCTTCAGAAGACAGTCCTGCAAACAGCATGCAAAAACGAAGATCCCCAAATCTTAACAATTCTGCAATGTGTGAATATCAAGCAAGTCAACGGTATCAAAATCTGCTTCAATAAACTTCTTTACTTTACTTTTAATTATTCACAAGACAAACGCATAATGTTAAAATATGTAGACTACTACATCAGCATTCAGATCATCTCAAGGGAAGCACATACAGTATAAGCGTCCACCCTGTTTCTCTTGTGTTAGTGGCCCACCGAGGCAATGGCAGAGTTTGTTTGCTCAGGGTCAGTGTGGCACGCCGGGGCGGCGGTGAATCCCCCAGTGGGCCTCAACTCCTATCACTATAGCAGTGGCCTCCGATCGGATCCATAGGAGGCCCCTGCCAGTGGCTGCAATAGTACTATCAAGTACTATCACTGACTGCGGCCTAAACAGTGAGTGCCACTCTGCCAGGTGGTTTCCAGCGCTCTTTGCACTCAGACCCTAGATGCGGCCGCAGCGTGACATCATTGCGCATCACTCCCTGTCCCACAGCACCAGCGGCACCAGCAACAGGAGGCAGATGCTCTGTTGGAAAAAGGAAGGGAATGGCAGCGTGTATGGAAGGGGGGTGACATAGTGTGTCTAGGGCGGAGACCTTAATATAACATAGAGGGGGGGAGATGGCAATGTGTATGAGGTGGGGGTCTTAATAAAATATGGAAGAGGGTGGCAATGTTTATGGGGGGGGCCTTAATAAAATATAGAGGGGAGGAGTTGGCAATGGGTATGGGGCGGGGCCTTAATAAAATATGGAGGGGGGAGATGGCAATATGTATGGGGCGGGGGTCTTAATAAAATATGGAAGAGGGTGGCAATGTTTATGGGGGGGGCCTTAATAAAATATAGAGGGGAGGAGTTGGCAATGGGTATGGGGCGGGGCCTTAATAAAATATGGAAGGGGGGTGGCAATATGTATTGGGTGGAGGCTGTAATAAAATATGGAGGGGGAGATGGCAATGTGTATGGGGCGAGATCCTTGTGTAACACCCCTTCAGGCCTACCTCTGCAGGAAGGGTGTATGGTGCTTCAAACTCAATATGGCGCAGTGCCTCCACCCGAATCTTGCTTGAAGCTCTGTAGGTAAGCAGGAGGGCTTTCCTCTTCTGCCAGGGGTTGACTCGGGAAACCCCTGCCTAAGCTTAACACACACTCACAATAGGTAAGAGTAAAACAACTTGGCAGGTTTATTGTGAGGGAAGGAATTAGGGATGAGCCAAGTGCAATGAATGTAAACAGGGAAAACATAAACAGGAATAAAATATTTACAGAGGCAGATTTTCTACTAAAATGTACTGCTAGTGGCAATAAAGGGTAACTGCACTCCCCAGGCCTGGGAGGGATAATGGTGCAGAGGGGTCCCTTTAACTAATGAGCTCTGGGAGCAACAGAGGGGATAAATCAGAATACAACAGAAATGACACGTGTCACTATCACACACTCTGCAGGTGACAACACACTCTCTCTACCTGCACAGATTACACTATTATGCTGCAGCTATGCATATTACACAGTCCAATCGTTGGGGCCCAGTTGCCGCGGACGTTGGCGCGCTTTCTGTAACGTTGGTGCACTTAATACTTTCAGTACTCTTGGAAATTATTTTCCTGCAAACTCTTTACTAACCATAAAGTCTACTCACAACTCTGAGTAACTGCACCCAGGCTTCTGCTTGTGGCTGGGACCAGGCACCTGGATGGTAATGGAGGGGCAGGCAGGAACCTCCTGGGTGGAGGATGTGGAGACCTCCTGGGGATCAGGCTGTGGTGCAGAGATGGAGCTCCTCCAGCAGGTCCTCTTCTCCTCTGGGGCTGAGCTGCTGGGCTGTCTCTAGTCCTCTGCTGTGTCACTCTCAGTGCAGGACTCTCTACACTCTGCCATGTGCTGTCAGTCCTCTCTGCTACACATGAGGTCTCTCTCCCTTCTCCTCCCCACAATCCTTTGTTTTTCCCATCAGCCCTTTCTCCAGCAACTCCTCCTATCAGTGTCAGTGGCACAGAGCAGCAGTGATTGCTGGGAGATGTAGTCCAGTCTGCTCCTGAGGAGTAGGTGCTGCTAGCTGCTGGTCTTAACCCCTGCTGCCCAGCAATTACATTGTCCGGTTCACGTGTTGTGCTCTTAGCAGGGGTTACACTCTCCCCCTGGAGAGTCACATTGGAAGGCCCAGCATGATAAGATGACTCGCCACCTAAAAAACCAATTGGTGTGAAGGCATCCTGACTAACACCACTACCAAAAACACACAAATCATTTGGCCACAGGGACACAGAGGGAAAGTATGGCCACTGACTAGTGAATTGGGGTCGTACAACTCTAGGGACCTCAGTAGCTTGACCCATTCTATCATAGGTCAGCATCATGGGTGGTCTAGTGTTCCTTGTGGGACGAGTGTGTACTGCAGGAGTTCCCTCCTCAACCCCCAGCTCTTGACATATTGACTCAGGTTCTGTGATGGATACTTCTTCGCCTGGTGACTTTATTCCTTCTGAATTCTCCCCCGACTGTGGACAAAGGAGGATAGCCTCTGGACTGGGTTCATCTTGGTTGTCCACAGGAAGACACTGCTCTGGACTGTCATGAATGATAGGATATGGATCTCCTTCACATCTATAGTCTAACCCCCACTCATCACTGGAGTCACTATCACTGCTTTCAGGGGTGACTACCGGATCGACTATTCTTCTATGACGAGGACTCCTTCTAGGACGCCTGGTGACTGATGAGGCCCCATCTTCTGGTGACAGTTGCAATCTGATGTTCTGTCCTACAGGCAACAGATGTTGACGATGATAGGTCTTTATTATTCCACTTCCATTCTCAGGTTTAACTCTGTAAGATGGAACACCAGGCAGCTTCTCAACTACCACATAGGGCTCTGGTCTCCAACGATCAGCAAGCTTGTGTTTTCCCGGAAGACCCAGCTGTTGAATGAGAACTCTATCTCCAGGTTGCAGAATGTGTTCTCGTACCCTGCGGTCATAGCGGATCTTGTTTCGTGTCCCTGCTCGACCAGAAGCTTGATCAGCCAATCCGTAAGCCCTTTTCAATTCTTCCTTTAACTGGGACACATATTTCATATAAGTCTTCCCAGATGAATGGTCGGGTGACACTCCAAAGCTGATATCCACTGGTAGCCTAGCTTCTCTCCCAAACATGAGGAAGTAAGGGGAGTACCCCGTCGACTCATTCTTTGTACAATTGTAAGCATGGACCAACTGACTTATATGACGGCTCCAACGTCCCTTTTGCTTGGTGTCCAAAGTACCCAACATATTGAGAAGGGTGCGGTTGAACCTCTCCGGTTGAGGATCCCCTTGTGGGTGGAAAGGAGTGGTTCTAGACTTCTTGATCCCACATATCTCACACAGCTCTTTGATCAGTCGACTCTCAAAATCTCTTCCTTGGTCAGTATGGATGCGAGCTGGCAATCCGTAGTGTACAAAGAATTTTTCCCACAATGTTTTTGCAACAGTGACTGCCCGCTGGTCTTTAGTGCAGTAGGCCTGTGCATAGCGGGTGAAATGATCAGTGACTACTAGGACGTTGCAGATGTTGCCCTCATCTGGCTCAATGGAGAGGAAATCAATGCACACTAAATCCATCGGACCATCGCTGTTGATGTTCACCAAAGGCGCTGATCGAGTTGGCAAAGTTTTCCTCAGGACACACCGAGCACATGACTTGCAATAACCCTCGATGTCCGCCTCCATTCTCGGCCAGTAAAATCTGTCCGCAACGAGACCAGTTGTCTTCTCAATTCCAAGGTGTCCATGTTCATCATGTAAAGCTTTCATGACCATATTCCGAAACTGAGTGGGTAGAACCAGCTGTCTTCGGACCTCTCCATTTTGACGTTTAACCTCCCGGTAGAGCAGGCCAGCTCTCACAACTAGATGTTCCAACTGACGAGCTAGTAAAATGGACTCCGCGGTCTTCAGTGCGTTTCTTTCAGGCCTCCTTGTTCTTTTCACACACCATCGAACCACTCCCACAGAAGGATCTTCTTGTTGGGCCTTTTCCATTTGGTTTCGGGTCAGTTGAGGCAAGGAGTCTGTGTTCACCCTAGTCAACTTGCAAAACAAAGGTGGCAGAGCTTTTTCAGACACTCCTAGGAATTTTGCACATCCCTTGTGACATAGAGCTTTCACTTCTGGAGCAGGTAATTCTAACCAAGCTTCTTCCTCTTCATTCAGCGACTGCCTGGGCAGGCGGGAAAGGGCGTCAGCATCAATGTTTGTGGTTCCTCGCCTATACTTTAAGCTGAATTCATATACAGCTAATGCTGCAAGCCATCTGTGCCCAGTCGCATCAAGCTTAGCTGTGGTCCTCACGTAAGTCAGGGGATTGTTGTCGGTGTGAACTTCAAACCGTACCCCATACAGATAATCATGGAGCTTGTCCACCACTGCCCATTTCAATGCCAGGAACTCTAGTTTGTGAGCCGGGTAATTGCGCTCACTGGGGGTTAATCCTCGGCTGATATAGTAGACGGGCCGCAGAATTCCACCATGCTCCTGGTACAGAACTGCTCCAAGGCCTTCAAAGGATGCATCCACATGCAGCACATACTTCTTGTTAGGGTCTGCATAGGCTAACACCGGAGCCTGGGTTAGGCAGGACTTCAGCTTCTCAAAAGCATCATCACACGCAGGTGTCCATCTCTCTCCAAATGGTTCATTAACCTTGAAAAAGGTCTTCCCTTTCACTTTCATGGTATGCAAGTTCTTTCTGGGAGGTGGATATCCCTGGGTGAGAGCAGTTAGAGGCTTGGCAATCTTTGAGTACTGTGGTACAAATCTTCTGTAGTACCCACAAAATCCTAGAAAGGACCTAAGCTCCCCCAACTTGGTGGGTTTGGGCCAGTTGACAACAGCTTCCACTTTAGCTGGATCAGTAGAGATCCCCTCCCGGCTGACAATGTGTCCCACATACTTCACGGCCTTTTGGCAGAACCGACATTTTTCAAGGGACAATTTCAGCCCAGCTTTCTTCAATCTGTCCAACACCTTGAACAGCCTCTGGTTGTGTTCTTCTAGGGTTTGTCCAAACACGATCAGATCATCCAGGTAGACCAATACCTCCCGAAAATTCATGTCTCCCATCACCTGATCCATGCACCTTTGGAACGTTGCCGGTGCGCCAGTAACTCCTTGAGGCATTCTTTGGAACTGGAAGAATCCAATGGGACAAATGAAAGCCGTCTTCTCTTGATCCTCCTTATTCATGGGTATCTGGTAATAGCCACTTCGGAGATCCAGGACAGAAAACCACTGGCTGCCCTGTAAGCAATCTAGAGCTTCATCAATCCTGGGGACTGTATACTGATCAGGGACTGTGCGCCGATTCAGAGTACGGTAGTCCACACACATCCGAATATCCCCATTTTTCTTGCGGGCAATAACAATGGGAGAAGCATATGGGCTATTGGACTCTATGATGACTCCTGCATCTAGTAGGCCTCGTAAGTGCTGCCTGACATCTTCAATATCTGCAGGAGCTAGCCTTCGAGACCTCTCTCGGAAAGGCTTCTCATCCGTCAGCCTAATGCGATGCTCCACTCCCTGCGCCAGGCCCAGATCCCAGTCACCTAGGGAGAATGCTTCTCTATGTTCCATCATGCCTTTTATTAGTGACTCCTTTTCACATTTCTTCAGGTCACTACCTTCAAAACAGGGATCAAAACATTCCTGATGTAGCTCCCTCCTTTCTTCCTCCTTTCTAATATAAGCAGCCAGACAAGCTGGGTGAATAGTGAGGGTCTGTGAATAGTTATCACCACCAATTTCTCGGCACCACTGTGCTAATGTACGGAAAATGTTGGCATTTGTTCCTACTATGACCGGTATGGATCTTTGGTCTCCTTCCGCCTCTGGACAGACCAGTGCTATGATGGGTATTTCTTTCTCCACTCCAGCAACTGTCTTTGGAAAGCGTAGCATAACAGACACATATCCTCTGTAAGGGTAGCTATGTTCACTCAAACCCCAAACAACAAGTCCAGACAAAGGCTGAAGGGGCACCCCTGAGAGGTATTTCTTGTACCATTTTTCAAAGATGATAGACACTTGAGACCCGCTGTCCAGCAGCACAGTGCAGGGTTGGCCATTAATACTAGCTGGAACATGTGGGGCTGGTCCAACCAAGTCTTTCGGAAATTGTCCCGGTTGAGCGGCAGTGGATGGAGTGGTGGGGCAAGCATTTGACCTTGAATGGGGGTCAGTATGGGACTCTACTGACCCCCTTCCCCGTTTCCCGACTGCTTGTTTTTGTAATGGGAAAGAGACTTCTTAGGACTCCACCTGTTTGGACATCGCCGAGCAACATGGCTTGGATCCCCACAAACATAACATCCCTCTGTCTTTCGGTCTCCATCTCTTTGTCGATCCTGACTGGTGCTTCTAGTGGATCGTGGTTGTCTCTCATGGGATGTAGTGGAAACCTGTTTCAACCTCTCAACTTCTTTTGTATGGCTTTTTAGGAGTTGAGAAATTTGTTGACTGCTTGCTTCTCAATGATTTTTAGAAGCTCCTCCTCCTCCCGGCTTGGCTCAGCCTTTAGAGTAGCAGCAGTGACTCTTTTGGATGTTTGCTCTCGGGCTGCCATAATAGCTTCTTCCTGTCTTACTTCTTTCAGCAACCGATGGAAGGAAGGAGGAACCTTCTCTTTGTCGCAGCACCTTAGTCTTTGAGCAGTGGGATCATTGGTGAGAGCACCTCGCAGTACTTGATCCAAACGGTACCGGTCCACATCTTGAGAACTGAGCCCGCCTTTGGACACAATTCTGTGAACTAGTTTGTCCAGTCGGTAAAGATAGTCAGATAATTTCTCACCCGGTTCCTGGTAAGTGGTGCGGAGCTTATAAAGAAGGTCTGTTGCATCTTCTGGAGTCCCAAAAGCATCCTCAAGAGCAGCCATATAGTCTTGAAAAGTTGCATTAGGATCACTTCGCCAAGCAGCCTGCACTACCTCCATAGCTGGACCCTTCAAACTCTCCACTATCCTCTGCTTCTTTACCGCATCTGTGCACTGCCACTCTTGCAGGTACTGCAGGGACACATCTCTCCATGTGTCATACCCCTCTTCACCGGCTGGGGTTGGAGTGATACCTGAGAAAGTCCTCAAACGGCGATAGCTTGACTCTGGCTGAATCTTTGCAAACTGACTCACTAACCTTTCCATAGCTGCTACCAGCATGTCAGCAGAAGCTGGTGTTTCTTCAGATCTGGCAGATAGTGGGGTAGGAGGTAAACTAGGCCTCCTATGCTGTGTGTTTGGATCCTGTTGCCCAATCACTGCAGGCCTCATAGGCCATATGATTTTCCATTGCCTACCATGTTCTGGCGGCACAGCTATAACTGATGCAAAGTATTCTCTTTCCAAAATCTTATCAGTTGCTATTAATGCTGCTGGGAATGGTGTATCTTCATCACCCCTGCGATCAACCACCTTTGCATGGGTGACACCAGGAAGTTCATTCACTATCTGCAGTATCTCATCATCAGATGCATGAAAGAATTTACCACACAAGGCAAAACTTTTTTCATCACCAATGCACATCTCCTCACACCATGTGGTCACTTCTCTCTCTGTTAAAGTCTCCATGGCAACTGTTTTGTTTGTTCAATCTCAGCAGTGCCTCCACTGTAACACCCCTTCAGGCCTACCTCTGCAGGAAGGGTGTATGGTGCTTCAAACTCAATATGGCGCAGTGCCTCCACCCGAATCTTGCTTGAAGCTCTGTAGGTAAGCAGGAGGGCTTTCCTCTTCTGCCAGGGGTTGACTCGGGAAACCCCTGCCTAAGCTTAACACACACTCACAATAGGTAAGAGTAAAACAACTTGGCAGGTTTATTGTGAGGGAAGGAATTAGGGATGAGCCAAGTGCAATGAATGTAAACAGGGAAAACATAAACAGGAATAAAATATTTACAGAGGCAGATTTTCTACTAAAATGTACTGCTAGTGGCAATAAAGGGTAACTGCACTCCCCAGGCCTGGGAGGGATAATGGTGCAGAGGAGTCCCATTAACTAATGAGCTCTGGGAGCAACAGAGGGGATAAATCAGAATACAACAGAAATGACACATGTCACTATCACACACTCTGCAGGTGACAACACACTCTCTCTACCTGCACAGATTACACTATTATGCTGCAGCTATGCATATTACACAGTCCAATCGTTGGGGCCCAGTTGCCGCGGACGTTGGCGCGCTTTCTGTAACGTTGGTGCACTTAATACTTTCAGTACTCTTGGAAATTATTTTCCTGCAAACTCTTTACTAACCATAAAGTCTACTCACAACTCTGAGTAACTGCACCCAGGCTTCTGCTTGTGGCTGGGACCAGGCACCTGGATGGTAATGGAGGGGCAGGCAGGAACCTCCTGGGTGGAGGATGTGGAGACCTCCTGGGGATCAGGCTGTGGTGCAGAGATGGAGCTCCTCCAGCAGGTCCTCTTCTCCTCTGGGGCTGAGCTGCTGGGCTGTCTCTAGTCCTCTGCTGTGTCACTCTCAGTGCAGGACTCTCTACACTCTGCCATGTGCTGTCAGTCCTCTCTGCTACACATGAGGTCTCTCTCCCTTCTCCTCCCCACAATCCTTTGTTTTTCCCATCAGCCCTTTCTCCAGCAACTCCTCCTATCAGTGTCAGTGGCACAGAGCAGCAGTGATTGCTGGGAGATGTAGTCCAGTCTGCTCCTGAGGAGTAGGTGCTGCTAGCTGCTGGTCTTAACCCCTGCTGCCCAGCAATTACATTGTCCGGTTCACGTGTTGTGCTCTTAGCAGGGGTTACACTTGAAAAAATATGGAGAAGGGGGAAATGGCAGTATGCTTGGGTGGGCCTTTATAAGATATGGAGGAAAGGGGGTGGCAGTGTGCATGGGGGCCTTAATAAAATATGGAGGGGGGCCTTAATAAAATATTGAGGGGGCAATGGCAGCATGCACTGGGGCCTTAATAAAATATTAGGGGGTGGCTGTTATTATGGGAAGCCTTAATAAAATATGGAGTGGGGAATGGCAGTGTGCATGGGGGGCCTTAACCCCTTAAGGACCAGGCCCTTTTTCGTTTTTGCATTTTTATTTTTCACTCCCCACCTTCAAAAATCTATAACTTTTTTATTTTTCCGTGTACAAAGCTATGTGATGGCTTATTTTCTGCGTAACAAATTGCACTTCGTAGTGACGGTATTAAATATTCCATGCCGTGTACTGGGAAGCGGGAAAAAAATTCTAAATGCAGTGAAAATGATGAAAAAACACATTTGCGCCATTTCTTTTGGGCTTGGTTTTTACAGCTTACACTGTGCGCCCCAAATGACAAGTCTATTTCATTCATTGGGTCAATATGATCACGGGGATACCAAATTTGTATAGGTTTTATAATGTTTTCATACATTTACAAAAATTAAAACCTCCTGTACAGAAAAAAAATTCTTCATTTTGCCGTGTTCTTGCGCTAATAACTTTTTCATACTTTGGTGTATGGAGCTGTGAGTGGTGTCATTTTTTGCGACTTCTGATGACGTTTTCAATGCTTCTATTGTTAGGACTGTGCGACATTTTGATCACTTTTTATAGAATTTTTTCTATTTTTCAAAATGGCAAAAAAATGCCATTTGCGACTTCGGGGGCTATTTTCCGCTACGGGGTTAAACGCAGTGAAAAACGGTTATTATATTTTGATAGATCAGGCATTTTCGGACGCGGAGATACCTAATGTGTTTATGATTTTTACGGTTTATTTATATTTATATCAGTTCTAGGGAAAGGGGGGGTGATTTTAATTTTTATGTTTTTTTAATATAATTTTTTTTTTTTACTTTTTTTAATTTATTTTTTTTACTATTTTTCAGACTCCCTAGGGTACTTTAACCCTAGGTTGTCTGATTGATCCTACCATATACTGCCATACTACAGTATGGCAGTATATGGGGATTTTGCATACCATCTATTATAATGTGCAGATCGCACATTATAATAGATAGCCTCGATCATGACAGCCTCGGATCTTTGTGTGATCCGAGGCTGTCATGGCAACGGATCGCCGCTCCCCGGTGATGTCACGGGGAGTGACGATCGGAGCCAAGATGGCGGCGCCCACGCGCCGCCGGCTATTTAATGCCGCCGGCAGCTTTGCCGGCGGCGATCAAAGGGTTAACACCCGCGATCGGTGCAAGCACCGATCGCGGGTGTTATCGACGGGCATTTGCTTCATTATGAAGCAAATGCCCGGTGAGTATGAGGAGGGCTCAGCCCGTGAGCCCTCTTCATACTCCCCCATGCGCAGTAAGACGTAAGGGTACGTCTTATTGCGCTATGGGGTTAATAAAATATGGCAGGGGGTGGCATTGTGGGGGGGGGGTTTCTGCTACCCAGAGCAGAACACATCTGCAAGAAAGTTCTGCAACCAGATTTTAGGTACTCAGCATTTCCTTATTGGAAGGCTGGTGTACAGTGCGAACACTTACATCCCTAACCACAGCCCAGTCACCAGCAGAAAGCCTGGGAAACCAGGGGTAACTCTTATACTATCCCTAACATTAATGCCCTGAGATAACATCACCACTGCAGCCTTGTACACAAACCAAGAGCCGAGCACTAGCAGAGAGAGAGGGAGAAGGGTTTAATTTATCCTTTATTTCACTGCCAACGCTAGTGATTAGAAATTCCCTTATCCCAGAATTTCGCTGGTGGGCCCCAGGTACCCCTGTCCGACCCTGTGTTTGCTACCTTGTCTATGCTTAAGACATTCAATGTGAATAAGTGAAAGTAAAGTAAAGAAGTTTATTGACGCAGATATTGTTACTGTTGGCTTTCTTGATATTTAGACACTGCATGCTTTAGATAGGACATGACATGTAGGAGAGTAAATGAAAATGTAGCAGAGTGCATACAGAAAGGAGCTTGTTTTAATCATTTTGATAGGTAAATTAAATGGTGGCCACCCATTGCTCTCTCTTTGTTCCCCTCTAATGATGCTCTGTGAGAAGGTTAGTACACTTGCTTAGTTGTACTCTGACTTCCTTAAAAAAGAAATGTGTGAACCTTGTATGCATGGTCACCTTTCCACATTACAAGGCGTAACTAAACTTTCTACAAAATTCTATAAATCAATAGTGCAGATGAGAATAACAACATTTGTAATATGTTTTCTTAATGAATTATGTACATGTGTCCTTTTTTTCCCTGCCTTTCTTTAAGCAGTTTGTTTAAATCAGCTTACTGTCCTGTAAGAAAAAAGCCATCGGAAGCAGGACTCCTGAAGAAACCATAGGTTCCTTTATTCACCCACAGAAAAAAACACTGTTTGGTTCAATAAAGGAGCCTATCATTTCTTCAGGATTGCTGCTTCCATTGACTTTTTTCTTATTGGATTGTTTGGTGGCGGGAGAATCAAGCCCCCAGGGAGATACCACCCGATTTGTCTAGATTAGACCTCATGTACACATTGCCTTTATTAAAATCCTTCGGGCCTGGATAAACCTAGAGTGGAGAAATAGAGGAACCCCATAAAGTGTCTAAAGCAGTGGTGGCAAACCTATGGCACGGGTGCCAGAAGTGGCACTCAGAGCCCTCTCTATGGGCACTGGCACCATCACACCACCGCAGAGTTCGCCAGACAGGACTCAAGGCCTCTTGCAGTCCCAGGCAGCCCAGGACCCTAGTAGGAAGCTACAATGATAATCAAAACTTATTCTCCTTCTTTCTACTGTATTGGTGTCGTCAGGTGCCTATACAAATTAATCCTGTGACAGAGCAGGGAGTAATAAGTTACTGCTTAAATTGTCGTATGGGCACTTTGCGAAAAATATGTGGGTTTTGGATGTAGTTTGGGCACTCGACATCTAAAAGGTTTGCCATCACTGGTCTAAAGACTTCAAAGGAACCTATCAGCAGAATATCCCACATCAGGTAAAGACATGCTGCAGGTCTTATTATACGCACCACAAACATGTATTTGACTAGGAAATCTGATAATTCATTTTTGAGAAATGGCATTTATGAAAGTTAGGTATCTCTATGTAGCCTTTAGAGCTTGAGTCATATGAGTGTCTAAAACAGCAGGCTGAGTCATGGAGTCATTGTAGAAAATACGCCCACATGAATAGAGCTGCAGAAGTTGAATAAAGATAGGTACCTTTTCTTAATGTAATTTCTCAAAAACGAAGCAGCAGAAATCTTAGCCACATACACATTTCTGTTGTGCATAATGACAGGTTCTCTTGAACTCTTTACAGGCAGTCCCTGACAAAGGGTTAAAGCATCTAGAAAAGTATCAACTTTAGAAAAACTTATAAACACGTAAGTTAAATTTGGGTAGGGTGAAAATGTGTTCTAATTTATTTTCTATTTATTTTCAGTAAATATGTGTTTACAAATCGATATTCCCCGAAACAGCTCAGCTGAGATTTAACATGGTATAGCCTAGAGCAAAAAGTAATAAAAATCAGGATAAAGGGAAATAACATGGCATATTATTAATCAGTATATTTACATGGCTACCAGCATGCTCCGTTAATAACCATATCACAGCAATTATACTTTAAGCCGCAACCCAGAAAATTGGCAAGGCTCAGTCCAGATCTATTTCTCTATTTAACTGCTCATTAGTATGCACTAATCTTATCCATCAAAGTAACAGAAAATTCAATACAAAGCATATGTTGATTTACTTACCAAATTGCATTTTGTTTAATGTAAATGCGAGAACGCCTGTTGCCTTTTAATTTATAATAACAACTTAAACCACATGTCACATAGAAAACTTTACTTTGGATATAATTGAATATTTTCCGCACTTGTCATGCCTAGAGTATTTAAATAAGCTCCAATAACTAAATTGATTTCTTATTCTAATTAAATTTTCAAGCTAGTGATTTTTACACTATTTGGTGCCTGCATAAAGTACAACATTTAAAGGAAATAAATACGTGAGGCATGACAGCAGGTTGCAAAGTTTTAATGATTGCTCCCTTATCTCCTCCTACTCAATGTGGTTTCTGTCTCCAAAAACTCCTACTTCCATTTTCCAAGCTTTCTGCACTGTGGTACATTTGCACTCAGCTCCAGTCTTAGGGGCCTTAGAGACAAAGAGTGCCGTCTGTTCTATAGTGCTTGACAAGCAGCTTGGCAAAGAAACTCTCATTTTGATGCAATCTTCAGCTGTAAGTGAACTGACAATCCTGCCAGGATAGGCCAACTGTAAGCTTTAATAATTAGACTTAAAAAATACCAAGTAAAAACGCATTTAAGTTTAAAATGTGTACATACTAATTAATATTAGTATTATTACATTACCTGTATTATATACAGAGATAGCAAATGCTTAACATAAAATATGTATTCTTAGAGAACTAGACACATGTACCCTACTCTGACTGTAATATACGGTAAGAACTGGGGCTGGGGTAATGAATTACTGGTTCTACAAGGCATTAAAGGGGTATTCCAATTTCGGCAAATTAATGTTATTGTTTGTATGAAAAAAATGACAACATTTTCAAATATACTTTCAGTATCAATCTCTCATGGTTTTCTGGAGCTCTGCTTGTTGTCATTGTATAGAAATCTTCTATGTTTACTTCCTGTACACAGAAATCTGAACATGGTCACACAGGTGCACAGCTCATTACAGTTAGAGAGTAATCAGATCTGTGTGATATAATAAGCCGTGCACCTGTGTGACCATGGTCATATATCTGTCTACTGGAAGAAAATATAGAGGCTTCCCATAGAATGACAGCAAACAGAGACCTAGAAAACAGTAAGGAACCATAAAGAGTATATTGGAAAATTGTATAACTTTTCAAAATTCAAACAATAACATGTATTTGCTAAAATGGGAACACCCCTTTATTGATTGCAGTCCTTTATGGCATAATTCTGCAATTCCTTTTTTGAAACTTGCTGAACCAATATTTTGGTCTGACATTCCAACTAATAGTGAGCTTCAGAGTTTTGGGTCTACCCAGGAGGCATACTTACTGCCACATATTGCCACATTACTGCCACATCCTTTTAGGCATCTGCAACTTAGGCAGACATACAACATTTAGAAGCAGTTGTTTGTCTTTTAGACACACATACCACTGATTACTGGATGCAGGAAGCATAACACTTTCTGCACCCTTTTTGTAACCCAGACAACTAAGGAATAGCGTTGTTGGCTCCAATCTGTCATAAATAGGACCCTGCCAGCTTCCAAGAGGAGAAGAAGCGTGGAGCAAGGAGTATCCTGCAGGAGGCATGAGTAAGTGAGCATACATTTTTCTTATTCTGCTATGGTGGCATAGCTATGTACAGAGGACCTATACCTAGACATGGGCTACCTATAAAACAGAATCATGTTCTATTTGCAGCATTGTCATTTATATCTATTTGTTTGGTATATTCATTTCTGGAATATATTTATGTGTTTGCTACATTCATTGCAGGTATATATTTATATATGTAGTATATAGATTTCAGTTATATATTTATATGTGTAGAATTTTCAGTTGAGGGACATATTTTTCTATTTCCACTATATTTACTGATGTATATTTACTTATTGTAGATGATCCCATATCAGTTGGCTTCTTAGATTTCACAAAAAAAGAAAAAAAATAGGTAAGATAGGATACATCTCACCCCTGCAATATTATGAGGTTTGGCAGTATAGATCAAGGAGTCCTGCTAGTGATGTGCCAAAGGTGCAGTGGGGAAGCCTGTTGAACCTCCAGGGGTATACAATTGCAGGAAAATAGGGTATCCTGGCATATGCATAGGTACAGAATTTTGATATGACTAAGAGTGTTTGTACACTCGAAACATGCACGCTGATTTAAGTACTGCATAGATATGTTATTGTAAGCTGCAATAATAAAGAAGTTGTTTTAGGGACTACTAGTATTCCCTATTTCTTACAATTGGCCTCTTTCTTTATGATTTTTACTTAGTGGAGGGGGCCATTTCATTTTCCCCTCAGGATCAGCCCGGATTCTGGTGTTTTTGCTACGGGAAGCCCAATTTTACTTTTCTGCTTAGGGCACCAAAATGCCTTGGGGTTTCTATTGCTACATGGGTCCCCTAGGGTGCTGATCTCACTATTATTTTTTTGAATTTTTGAAAGATGTATCCGTTCCAAGTAGATCTAAATGGGAGGGAGATGCGGGCCCTCTCTCAGTGGGACACAATACTTTCCTGGACGTTTTTCACCCATACTCTTACTTAGTGAGGCTAAACTCTTGCCCTACCTATTGCTGCTTGACAGAGTGTATATGACTCCTGTCTTCTTGGCAAAACTAGGGGCCAAGCAGACATCACATTTTCTCAGGTAAGACATCCAGGAGGCTCATATGTTATATGTACTGGAAGTGTACCAAATTGCGAGAGTGATGGTATGGTGGACTGATTTTATTTGGGTGATGTTGTAGCGGCACTTATCAATTTCCAACCTTTCCAGTTCTATGTGCTGCCAACAAAACCTTTTCACCAATAAAGGATATTGACCAATTTTGTACAGAGAATGTGGGCACTGAAATAGAATCTGTCTCAGATTGTTTCAGAATGTATGAACAATATATTTAATTTGATTAACTTATACCGATACAGTAATAAACAATAGTGGTTAAAAAACAGTAATTAAAAAGACCAATGTATAACACAGGAAAAATCTTATAATAAAGTATATTTGTATATGTTTTCTGAATGTAAAGTAGTCCAAAAAGATATTGCTTGTTCTCCAGTGAGTAATTTATCGTTGTGTTCATACACAAGAGGAGATAAAAATATACATACACAAAAAGAAAAAATAAAACATTTTACAAGGTACCTTTGTAAAATTCTTATGGAGGAAGAAACAGAGATAGGTCATCACATATGTTTAATGTGTAAGGTCTATGTCTGTTGTCTAGCACATATGCATTGTAGTTTGTGACCAAGAGGTACAATGCTACAGGAGGTTTGTGCTTTTAGGTCTTGTGCCTGCAGCACACGTTTTCATAAAATTAGAAAAATAGAAAAATATTAAAAATTATTAATAAAAAGGTGATTCTTTGAGCAACTTCAATCTTTTGAATAACTTCAACTTTTATATTGTGCAATTTCAATTTTTATCATTTGCAACTGTCTGCTATGCCGTCCGGCACTCACGGTTAGTTGGTATTTGGCTGGGTTGGTGTTGGTGTATGGGGGATTGAACTTATTTTTAAAATTATATGTAATACATCTGAATGCATCCCCACAAATCTACTTATTAGGCCTCATTGAAGCTGATATTATCATCATAAGTATGTCCTGTATAATCTACGAGGCCTGTAAACTTATTGCGGCTACATTCTGTGTGTCGTTTATACTTTAATTCAACTTTTTTTTTTATTAAGGTTAAGTAATGTAATAAATTTTAGAGCCCCTAACCCATAATATCTTATTAAAGTGTAACCCAGACCATATTATATGTAGACTGAATAGCTATATAAAATGTTTACAGCCAGTAGAACCCATTGCTTTGCACTGCAGACCATAAATTACAAAACACTTTGAAACATTTTAATAGTTTGACTTTTTTATGACTTTTTACGTTCTGTTCTTCGGCTGGACACATTTCCTCTTTCAGAGGATCCCAGTGATAATTTCCCTAGGCAACGAGCCAGCACAATGAGATGTAACCTACAGCACATACAACAAGGACATGGGCTCTGGTCCAGTGTTTTCTGCCAGTATTTTATAATGAATGAAAACATTTGAAAATGTGTTAATCTTATACAAGTTCACCTCATTTTTTTTTCTCTCTTGGGCCCAACCTGTACTGTTTTGGCTGAAAGTCATCAGTGACTCATTTGTTACACAGCATTTATTTATTTATTTAAAATATTTTTTTTTTTAAAGTTATAAGGCTACATTCTTCATTAATACTGATCTTAGTATATATTTCTCTGGTCACTTGTCAAGTACAATCTGTTGTTTACAGCCAGTGGCTGTAACTTATTGCTGTTGTCATCTTAAAATCTACTGAGCTGCTAATTTCACAACAGTTCTGTTAGAGTTTAAAAATGTGAAAAACAGATTAGGGTGTATTCACATATATCAGATTCCTCCGGCCAACAGTTTTACTGATTGCATTTGGGTAGCAATATTGCAGATATAGCAAGATAAAAGTGAATTGTGCTTGAAGATTTTTTTTTTATGTGGCTTCTGCACATGTCTGGTGCTGATGGTGATCGGTATGACAGATGATAAATCATGGCATCTGTTCTGGTATACATTTCCCTCCAGTATTTCTCCTCACCCAGAAAGGTCACTGATGCCAAGGATTGTATAAGTGAATAGGCTGAGCTGGGGGAGGCATAAAGTGAGGGGGAGCTGGGGGCACAATGTTAAGGGACAGTTAAGGGGTCACAATGTGGGGGGCAACAATATGAGGGGGAGTAAAGGGGGTTACAGAAAGAAGGAGAGCTGAGGGCACAATATGAGGGGGAGCTGGCGGCAAAATGAAAGGGGGCAGTGGGGAGGTCACAATTTGAGGGGGTACACAATGTGAGGGTGGACGGGGACATGAGAGAGGGGGTTAACCAAAGAAGGACAATATAAGTGGAGGGATAAACAAAAGCGGGACCTGTCTGACGTTACCCTATGCGTTGTTCTCCCCTTCTGCATAGGGCAAATAAAGTCACTAGTAGCGCAATTTGTATAGCCTGTTAATTTGTGGTTTACACTCGCTATATTGCAAGATCCGGTTTACCCAACTAACCTCGCTAACCCAAAATTATGATTTATATTATTTAGACTACTAATATTTGCGCTGTGTGTTATTTTTGTTTACATTATCAAGTATTACATATAGACACAGAATGATATGGAAATACACATTCTGCTGGTTTCACTCCTTTGTTATCTGTTATCATGTTTTATTGTGGAGATGACCAATGAATGGTTTTTAGAAAATAGACCTACACATCATCTTTCTTATATAAACCAACAGCCAGGAATTTAATCAGTATCGCAGTTCATATAGCATCATAGGTGTCAATGAGAGTGACAGACTAAAATCTGTTTTTTTTGGCCTCTCTGTTGTGCAAAGTTGTGTACTGTTTCTTCCCTGTTTCCGTAACTAGTCATTTCTGTTCCCTGCAACTCTCCAGTACAAGATATGAGGCAATGGCCAATATTTATAAATGTACCAAAAATCAGACACCTGATGTCACAATTCGAGGAAAGGACCTTCTTGCCAATTCCAAGGGAATTAAGGTTGTCCAGTTTCCTAAAGTTTTATCCTATGGGCTGCTCCTCATGGCTCTTGCCCACCGTGGCCCAACTAGCACCCCAACTGAACATGAACAAGATCCTAAAAACCCATCTTAATGGGTACACTGAATAACATAGCACACAACTTCTCTTTGGTAATCCTAATGGGATTAATGGTATACTAACATACAGTAGTAGTAACATACACAATAAATCCCCTATATATGTAATAAGTTTACACAGATATTTCATAGCTGGATTGCAAAGTCAACATACTACTTCTCATATTACATGATTAAATATTTCAAAAACAAAACGCAATCATACTTTATCCAAAAATAGGCAAGTGAAATCATATTTCAGTAGAAAAATGAAATGTCAGATCTTAGATTTATACCTGACAGGGATTGTGTTGCCAACTGAAGGATCCAATAGGCTTCTCTCTGTAGCAAGGATCTACGTCAATCACCCACTCTCCTTGCCCTACGGATATGTTCAATACTGTAGAAACAAAAAGGGTAAGTATCCCCCTGTGTACACTAGAAAAATGTAGCACCTGACATATTATGCTCTGGATTTTTAGTACAATCCCTCAGGTGTTTCCGCAATCCTAGTTTTCAATTTTCTTGTCGTGCATCCTACATAACATACCTTACATATATCACATTCAACAATGCAAACCACAAAAGTAGTATCACAGTTTATAAAAGATTTAATAAAATATGTTTTAGAATTATCTGAGGATGCAAAAAAATCAGACCGCTTTGTATAAACGCAGACATTACACATACCACAACGATAGAAACCTTTGGTATCCAGCCAAATATTGTTGCTATGGGGATTACTATAGAAAAAGATAGGTGAAAGTATTGAGCCCAAAGTACTACTTTTCCTCGAGCCAAAGTTACATCTCTCTCTCAGGATGTCATCTTGATAAAGTATGGGCAGATTGTTCCTTATTATATGGACAATCTGGTTATGTTCCAGACTAAAGTTGGTAGAAAGAGTGGGCTTACATTTTTATTATAAATTATAAATTATTGCTAGTCCCCGCACCTAACAACATAGTGTGATCTTTGTGACTATCTATGTAAAGTGCTCTGTCTATAGACCATAGTGGATAATCAAATGAAATCAGGTTATTTCTCAATGATTCAGCCTGAAGTTGGAAATCTTCAAAGTCTGAGCATGCACGTCTTAATGTGATGAATTCACCAACCTGTATAGCTTTCAAGGTATGTTTTGGGTGGTTACTTGGATATTGCCCAATGTTTTTTTTCTAATCATAATCTAATGTTTTAACTGTTTTTTCTGTTAACTCAGAAAGGATATCGTATCTCTACTAACATGAAATATAAAACTTAAATTAATGTTGCTATTATTAATGTAAGAGACAAAGTCTGGTATTGGAGACACATCACCCGACCACACCAATAGTATGTCGATGTATGGCCTGTACAAGATGATGTCCACCAAAAAACACTGTTGTTTAAGTATATAAACTCCTTCTCCCACCATGACATGAAAAAGTTTGCCAATGAGAGCAAAAAACATGCCGCCACAGTTGCCCCTTTAATTTGCAAAAAAATTTTTTGGTCAAATATAAAAAAGTTGTGTGAGATCAACAATTAAATTACTAATTCAACTGTGTATATACTTGATTTGTTGAGATGATGTGCTAGAGCTATAATAGCCAAATCATGGGGTATGGAACTATATAGGGCATTAACATCACAATAGACCCATAAATAATTCTGTTGCCACGAAAAACCCTCAGAAGTCTTGAGAACATTTTTGCTATCTCTCAGATCGCCTGGTAATAAAGGCTGTAATAAATTCTCTAGCCAATCACATAACCTTTCTTTAAATGACCCAATGCCAGATATAATTGGCCTTAAAGGTGGTGGTGGGGGTGATGTACTTGTGCATTTTTTGTAACCCCTGGAAAATGCTTATGACCGGATATAATGGACAAGAATACCTAAATCTACTCCTTTTTGAATGATAAATGTAATCTGTATCTCAAAAGCTGAAATGGGATCATTAAAAGGTCCTTTGTATGTATGAGTGCCCTTCAATATGTCTAAAGCTAATATTTTATAAAGTTCTCTGTCAAGAGCAACAACCTTGCCACCTTTATCCGCCATTTTGACAATAATATGACCATTGGACTGCAAAGTTAATAAAGCGCCCCGTTCTCTGTGGCTGAGGTTGTCACTGTTGACATAGCCTGTTACATAACCTTACCAGATCATGTTCCCCTGCATGTTGAGCTCACCGGATAAAGCTTTCTGTTGGTACTTTTAATGGGTGCAGTATGTACATATCGATCGCTTTCATTGATCTTTCATTTTAAACCCTTAAAATTAACCAAAGTACACTGATCCCAAAAATTTCTGTATTCATTAGTGATTGGCAAATTTACATTGTCCTCATTATTGACTGTGTTTTCCAACACATCAAAGAAATGACTCTTAACAGTTAAACCCCTCACAAAACGATTTACATCCATTCGGACCTAGTGCTTGTGATTACTAAGGGTTCTACCAATAGAATTATCAGCTTACAGACAGTATGTATCATCATAGGGGAAATTAAGTATACACAATGTTTAGTCAAAGCATTGTGAACCTGAAACATGGGAATTTATTAATTCCTTAATACAGTAAATACAGTCAAAATATGTTAATACAGTTAAAATAAGTTATTATTTTAACAGGTATTATTTCAAGTTCTTAAGTTAATAATTATAATTAGAATTTTATTAGTAAAAGAAACAGGTCAATTTTGACAATGTCATTGCCCAAGGGAAAATAAATCTATATGGATATGAAAAACATGGATTTTCTATTAAGTAAGACTAATGTCAGTAATTGATGAAACACCAGCCAAATGTTTATATATATATAACTAATAGAAGTCACAACAGAGCCACTGTAACCATAATATACTGTAGTCTCTAATTGCTACATATAGCATCACTGAGTATAAAACAGCGTATCATTAATGACAATTTTTATCATTATTATTCTGATGTAGAATAATTATTACTTTTGCATAATCTCAAATAATTGTATTTTTATGTCACTATATGATAATATAATTATGTCATCAATAACACTATTAGTAAGATATCTCATCTATTTTTTGGTATATACAGGCAGTCCCCGGGTTACGTACAAGATAGGGTCCGGAGGTTTGTTCTTAAGTTGAATTTGTATGTAAGTCGATCCAGGCAAAAAAAATTTTGGCCCCAGTGACAATTGGAGTTTAAACATTTTTTGCTGTAGTGGGACCAAGGATTATCAATAAAGCTTCATTACAGACACCTTACAGCTGATCATTGCAGCCTGGGACTATAGTAAAGCATTCAGAAAGCTTCACCAGAGGTCAGAGGGGTCTGTCTGTAACTATGGGTTGTCTGTAGGTCGGGTGTCCTTAAGTAGGGGACCGCCTGTATTGGTGTGGATAAAATATAATAATTGTAATAATGATGTATTCATTTAGCATTTTTTTCTGCAAATATACCGTAACGATTTTATCGATAAACTGATTAATACTTGAATGTCACTGTTAGTATTTACTTTAAATGTTTTTTTTATAAGTTTGCTTAAATTTTAGATCTGCATATTGACCAGGTGTTTTATTTAAAAAAAAAATGTTCAGCTGTTCATCTCTGGGAGGAATATCTGCAAGATGTTTCCTGGTAACATTGCAAATCTCATTTGAATTTTCATTTAAATTTAGATAGCATATGTGGTTCACCCAGTGGGAATATGAAGTAAAATAATCTTAAAGGAAATTAAAGTTATTTTTTCTCTCTTCTCTGAAGAATACAAAGATATGGATGTGGTTATGTAGGTTCTGTAGCTGATTATGCTTTATAAAAATGTGTACTTGTTAGAAACTCATTTAACATACTTTGCATGGACATTTTAATGGGTTACGGTATATCTGGATGTGAATAACGCAAAGTACATGTATGTAACAGTAATACCACAGCTGAGGGTTGGTGGCACTATTCTCTTTATCATGCTGGCCATACTATGCTCTTTTTGTTCCCTTTATAAACAGCACCTGTATTGTGATTCAGGGCACCCCTTAAGAATCAGCACTGTGTTACATGAATACATATATAATGGCAGCTTATTTGGCAGCTCAGCTAGACAGGGACATGTCTGTTGGATTGTGTCATAAATCTCAGTGCACAGAGAAAGGCCTCATGCACATGAGCATATATTTACAGTGGTGTGCTGCCCATATTGTTTTCATACTGGTAGCACATCCACATTCACTACAACAGGTAATATGATCATCCACAGAAATGGCCACATTTCCCACTGATGGGATTGGAAAAAACACTCAACATATGTTTGTTCACTACTTGCATCCTGTATATATAGTGGATATCCAAGGAGACCTGGAACTGTGGAAGGACTGCTTTTTTTAAATGGCTAGAATTAAATATGGTGCATGCTCATGCGAGTGAAAAACGTGCTGCATTTATGGCCAAAATACAGCTGTATATACAGAACAGAAAAACACATAAGTTGTGCAAGAGGCCTAAGGTTAAAGTTGAAACCTGTGTATAGGGCCGCATCTGCCATGAGGCGAGATGAAAATCTCGCCTCGGGCGGCAGAATGCGGATCCCTTCAAAAGCGGCATTTTGCCGCTCTAATGTGCCGCCCACCAAGTAAATCGCACCTGTCTCTTTAAGACACAGGTACGATTTACATTCGGAGCGACGCAGCTCTTTTAAGGCTGCTGGCGTCGCTCTGTAACATGCCTGTGTCTCTGAGCTGACGGGAGCTGCGTGTAGACGGGACCAGCGCTGTGGGAGCAGCCTGCCGAGGTAAGTATAAGTTTTATCATTTTCATATACACTTTTTAATTAAATAGATATAAGTGGCTAATACTAATATAATGGGGTGGGGGGGCTGTATACATTTGTACAGGGGCACATTATTCTTATACTGGGGGTGGGGGTGGGGAGGCTGTTTACATTTATATGGGGGCACATTATTCTTATACTGGGGTGGGGGGCTGTATATATTTATATGGGGGCACATTATTATTATACTGGGGGTGGGAGCTGTATACATTTATATGGGGGCACATTATTCTTATACTGGGGTGCTTTATATATTTATATGGGGGCCCATTATTCTTATACTGGGGGTGGGGATGCTATATATATTTATATGGGGGCCCATTATTCTTATACTGGGGGTGGGGGGCTGTATGCATTTATATGGGGCCACATTATTCTTATACTGGGGGTGGGGGTGCTGTATATATTTATATGGGGGCACATTATTCTTATACTGGGGGTGAGGGGCTGTTTACATTTATATGGGGGCACATTATTCTTATACTGGGGGTGGGGGGCAGTATATATTTATATGGGGGCACATTATTCTTATACTGGGTGTGGGGGGCTGTTTACATTTATATGGGGGCACATTATTCTTATACTGGGGGTGGGGGGCAGTATATATTTATATGGGGGCACATTATTCTCATACTGGGGGTGGGGGTTGTATACATTTATATGAGGGCACATTATTCTTATAATGGGGGTGGGGGTGCTGTATATATTTATATGAGGGCACATTATTCTTATACTGGAGGTGGGGGAACTGTATATATTTATATGAGGGCACATTATTCTTATACTGGTGGTGGGGGGCTGTATACATTTATATGGGGGCACATTATTCTTATATTGGGGATGGGGGGGCTGTATACATTTATACAGGGGCACATTATTCTTATACTGGGGGTGGGGGGTGCTGTATATATTTATACGGGGGCACATTATTCTTATACTGGTGGTGGGGGGGCTGTATATATTTATATGGGGGCACATTATTCTTATACTGGGGGTGGGGGGCAGTATATATTTATATGGGGGCACATTTTTCTTATACTGGGGGTGGGGGGCTGTATACATTTATATGGGGGTACATTATTCTTATACTGGGGTTGGGGGGCTGTATATATTTATATGGGGGCACATTATTCTTATGGTGGGGGGGCTGTATATATGCATTGGGAGGGTGCTATATATTTACAGTGCAGAATGTGCGAAAGGTATAGTGCAGCTGCACCACAAATGTGCCTCAAACATTTTATAAATACATGAGCAAGCAGTTTGCACTAAAAAGAAAGTGCAAACTCCGACAGAAAACTGGCACATGGGCTTTAATAAATCGGGGCCATAAAGCCCCACCCTGCACATAAATAATAGAACTATTGCACAGATCCCAGTGAATGATAATAAAGTGACAAAACAACATAATTACAGTAAATGCTAATCATTTTCGGTGCTTTTGTAGTCAAATCTACCATTAAAATCTACAGCACCATCAAAATCAACCATGATAAAACAGGGGGCACTTATAATAATAATAATAATAATAATAATAATAATAATAATAATAATAATAGGAGCACCTAAAATGATTAGCATTGAGTACAGTTTTGTCCCTCTGTTATCATTCAGTGGGACCTGTGCAATAGTTCTATTATTTATGGCCAAGGTGGGCCTTTATGTGTATAAAACTGGATTGATTTGCATGGTAGGTTTTATTTAACAAATACATTTTGCAGCTGAAGTGTCCTGTCCTGTATATTAAATAATATACAAAGAAAATATTTAATGCAGCAATTATTTTTAAAAATTCTAATTAAATAAAACCAATACTTCCAGCTTATAAATTTCAGCGACACTTTTGCATGGAGAAAAACACTGGGGAAAAAATTACAATATTTATCAACTTCAATACTTATCTGCTACTACACTTGGGACAAATTATCAACTTCATTATGATTATTTTTATACTATACATTTAACAACAAGAACTCTCAGGTAAGGTATGAAATTTCATTTCTAGAATTCCATTGTTTATTTGATTTCTCACATGTTTAACAATAAAAAATCTCCCTCATGGGAAAATGAGCAGAGATGATTCATATTTTGCCCATGACGAGTCACGTTTAGGGGCTGTGGTTCTGTTAGATAGAGAACTGGAGATATAGGCAATTAACCCCATAATGCTGAGGCCCTTTTTCGTTTTTACATTTCCATTTTCACTCCCCACCTTCAAAAATCTATAGCTCTTAAAATTTTCCATGTAAACAGCTGTATTAAGGTTTTTTTTCTGCATATCAAAGTATATAATATTCCATGGAAGCGGGAACAAACTTCCAAATGAAGTAAAATTGGTGAAAAAATCCATTAGCACCATTTTGTTGTGTTGTGTGCCCCAAATGACATGTCTTGGGTCAGTACGATCACAGGGATACCAAATTTATATAGGCTTCATAATGTTTTCATACATTTACGAAAATTAAAACCTCCTGTACAAAAAAAAATGTATGCATTTTGCCATCTTCTGGGCTAATAAATTTTTCATACTTTGGTCTACGGATCTGTGTATGGTGTCATGTTTTGGACATTTGGGACGTGGTAATACTTAACATGTTTATTATTTTTGCTGTTTATTTATATTTATATTAGTTCTAGGGAAAGGGAGGTGATTTAAATTTTTATTTATTTTTTCATTTTATTTTTTTTTACTCTTTTTCAGACCCCACAGGGAACTTTAACCATGGGTTGTCTGATAGATCCTACAATACACTGCCATACTACAGTATGGCAATATATGGATATTTTTTACATCATCTATCACGATGTGCAAATCACACATTGTAATAGCCTAAAACAAGGCAGTCTCGGTATGTCTCTTTGTATGTCGCTCACTGATGACGTTATGGGGAGTGACAATCAAAGCCGATAAGGCGCCCAAGCGCTATCGGCTTTTTAATGCCGCCACCAGGTTTGCCAGCTTTGCAATTGAAGGGTTAACACTGTCATTGTGCGAACAGGCAGAGAACTTAGACGTGCCTCTGCCTGCACTGACAGGAAGCCAAAGATGTGGGGAGAAGAGGACACCAGGGGTTAGAGCCGGAGGTAAGTACTAAGTTTGTTATTTTTAAGGGGGGCTCTGCTGCTGGATTGGGGAGGGGCTGGTCAACCTAGACTTATACTCAAGGTAATAAGTTTTCCCAATTTTTTTTTGGTAAAATTAGGTACTTTGGCTTGTACTCGGGTCATTAACCCCTTACCATCGAGCGCCATAATAGTACGGCCCAAGTAGGATGCCGGTACTTGGAGAGAGCTCACGGGCTGATACGATCGATTAGACAACCTAGGGTTAAAGCAGGATGTCTGAAAAATAGTAAAAATAAAAATAAGTTTAAAAAAAATTATAATTAAAAAAACCTAAAAATTCAAATCACCCCCCTTTCCCTAGAACTGATATACATATAAATAAACAGTAAAAATTATAAACACATTAGGTATCGCCGCATCCACACATACTCGATATATCAAATTATAATAAAGGTTTTTCACTGAATTTAACCCCGTAACGTAAAATAGCGCCCAAATTTTGCCACTTTTTTGCCATTTTAAAAAATATTAAAAATTCTATAAAAATTGATCAAAAGGTCATAACGTCCTAATAATGGAAGCATTGAAAACTTCATTAAAAGTTGCAAAAAATGACACCACCTACAGCTCCGTAAACCAAAGTATGAAAAAATTATTAGCACCAGAAGATTGCAAAATAAAAAAAAAATTTGTACAGGAGGTTTTAATTTTTGTAAATGTATGAAAACATTATAAAACCTATACAAATTTGGTATCCCCGTGATCATACCAACCCAAAGAATAAAGTAGGTATGTCATTTGGGGCACACAGTCATAGCCGTAAAATCCAAGCTTACAAGAAAACGGCGCAAATGCGTTTTTTTCACCATTTTCATTTCATTTGGAATTTTTTTCCCCCTTCCCAGTACACGATATAGAAAATTATATACCATCACTATGAAGTGAAATTTGTTACACAGACAATAAGCTGTCACAGAGCTCTTTACGTGGAAAAATAAAAAAGTTATACATTTTTGAAGGTGGGGAGTGAAAAATGGAAATGAAAAAGCAAAAAAGAGCCACGTCATTAAGATGTTAATTCAGAGGTGGTCAGTCAGGTCCTAAATTCCTTTTAAACCAAAAACAGTGCTATATTATTGCCATTAATTGGAGAAGAAATATGCCTTTAAGGCCACTAGCCGAGAGGACAATGCAGACATAATTATATTTTAAGGGAACCAATAAGACCGCTAGGGCTATAGTCGTGGGCCTAATGTTCAAACAGACAGCTTCAAGTGCTCTGGCTCTGCTCCAACTTCACATCTGGCCAAACAACCCTGCACCAGTTACAGTTTTCAACTGCACTGTAAATCCACATAAAAAGCTTGCCTCTGCTCCTACTATTTCAGAATTATTGATTCGGAGGGCGTTTTGGACTTGACAGATTGTTAAAGAGTGCTGTAACTCATGAGAGTTTTTCATGGTGTAAACTATGCAAACAAGCAATATCAGACGGTGTATTTCAACGTAATAACAATAGTTATAAGTAAGGAAATCATATTCACACTTGATTGGCTCTTCAAAATCATGCTCAAAAAGACAACCAAGAGATTGATTTAGAAGTTTAAGGCATCATTTAAGATGTATTGTTTTGTCTTGTGATTACTGTATTTTCTGAGCAACCAATTTAAAATAAGGTACAGTTCAGTGATTCACAACCCATGTGTCAGGGAATATTTCTGTATCACAGTATTCTTCTCAGTGCATCACAAGAATTTAGATGTGATAAGTGAAAGCTTTAGAAGATACAACAACATAGCTAATTATGTGCCAAAACAGCGATATTTGTACTTTTTAAGGAGTCTATAAATTTTAGTGTTGGTAAGAAAAAAAAATGTCAAAATTCCATCCATTATTATTTTCAGAACACAGAAGCAATTAAAATATGTTTACAATTTCTACAGCTTTGAGTGGATTGGGGTAAAGCTGTCTATACAAGTTAAGACTTCATGTTCCAATACAGAGATCTGTCACGTCAGCTTTCAGAATTTATCTAGTATCAGTTCTCAATTAGAACATGTATTTTATTTTTATGAAGTGCTGCATTTACCATTTCAGAAGTAACAATCTCAATATTCATTGTTGACATTAAACTCCCACTGATACTCTAATTTGTGTTTGTTTAGCTCTCAAGGGATATTCAGGACTCAAAGTGGTCCAGTTTATTATTAAAATTGTGATGCGTTTCGGTCCAGTACTTGGACCTTTATCAGGCAGTACATATTACAATATTCATTGTTGGTTACATTCACCCCTAACGTGCTGGATATAATTCTCCCAGTGTGGAGTGTGGAGTTATTGGAACTTAAATTGTTATTGGTGTGTTTGGCAAAATCCATGTTCTTATGAAAGTTAATTAAAATTCAAAATTTGAACAAAAATAATTAACAAATCTATTCAACTATGCATTTAAAAAATGTGAATTTGCTTTGTAAACATAAACCATTGCTTAGAAAAGTACATGCCCTCAAAGTTTTGACTTTATATACAGTACTCAGTTCCTGTTGACTTAGTAGAATGTACAATACCATGTCCATTCTCACGTGATTCAAGGCTATCAAAGCAATAATTTTCTGACCGTTATAGTTTTATTCTACTTCTTAGAAGACACATCACTCATTATGGGAAAGGTGGTGCTCAACCACTTCTAAACATCGAAAATTAATGTGGTACTCCAATTGGGGGTAATTAGGGGTGAGCTAACCCGAACCCGCAATGTTTTCGCCTGTGCCAAATAATTTTGGTGTGCATCCCTGGACTTAAACCCAGACTTATGCAATAAGCCGCTGGCAAAGCATGTGCAATATCAATTTTTCCTAGAACCATAATTTCCCAATGATGTCAAGTGAGAGACAATTCTAAGGACAATGGCGGCATGCAAGCCCCACTGGAATTTAAATGCAGGCAGTGGCTGAATGGAGGGATTTTCCCGGAAATTATGTCGAAACAATCATGTACTATGCGGATTAATGTTTTACCAATTCTCATATTTTTCTTTATTTGTTACTAAATTCAGTACCAAGTTTAATCTGATTTTAGTGTTCCGGCGCCATTTAAATGGTAACACCGATCGCAGGTGTTACCATGGGAGTGAGCTTTTGGGTTTAAGTACCTGAACCCCAACCCAAACCAAACTTTTGGCAACCCAAACCTGAAACGGTCCGCTCATCCCCAGGAGTAATAAATATTATTTTTCCAAAGCATAGAGTAGAAATTCACAGATACAGTAACATTTTTGTTGCAAAGACCTTACTCAGACATGGATTACTGAATTGCAGGGGAGGACTGGTCATTCATGCCCGGTGAAGCCAGGTCGGGCACTAGGTATAAACAGAAAGAACAACCTATACACAATAGCAGCCGCCAGAAGTACCAGGGTCTGCAGCAGGTATGAGTGGGCTACTCGCTGCAACAGCTGATCAGGACAGATCTTTCATCTCGCTGCAACACCAGGCTCTGCTCAGCACAGGGTGCAGCACCTGTTGGGACAAATAGGGCTCAGGAGAAGTCACCACTATGGATCTTTCAACCCTGTCATTTGGGGTTTGGTTTTAATCCCACATCATGCCATGAGGCCTCTTGGAGGTCATGCTTGATGTCAAGGGAGCTGCCTTACAAGGTAGCTAAAAGTTTCCTATCCTTATCTCATCTTGGAAAACTTTGCATATTTTCCCACAATCCCTCTAGCGGAGCATCCATGGCTATAAGACTCCTCATGACTACATGGTGTCCTTAATTGACAGTCTCCGTAAGGAGAACTCTTACTTTCCAATCAACTGAGTAACTCTTCATATAAGGGAAGTGAATTTGTGTGTAAAGTTTAAACAGTGTATGAACATGTATATATGAGTTTGTATGTATGTATATGTGGTGGTATGTGCCTGTGGCTGTGAGGATGGGAAAATATGTATATACAGAATACTTTTGTGTATATTATGATACTCCGGAGCTATTTCACTAGTTTACAAGTGGCCAGCCTCACATGACTTTGCTTGGTACCTGGAAAAGTGTGTGCTGGTCATTACAGGAGTCATTACATTCTATATATTTGTGATTCAACAAGTGTCTGCCCAAATGTAATAGTGATGTATGGTGCTGCAGTGCGGCCTGAAGGCAAGGAGTCCTTGCATCATAATTCTCTATGATGTAAGGACTCCTGTCTACTGTGCTGTGCTCTGTCTTTGGAATCTAAACTGCAAATGGGTACGCCGCTGGTCTTATGATTAATTAAATTAGTGCAGCATTAAAAAATGATTGCGTTGATGCTCACATTTAGATTTGGACTGACCTGTTACCATATAGTATAGTGCTGTGTCGTCTATACCCCTTATATTATAGTAGTTATATTCTTGTACATAGAGGGTAATATTATAGCAGCTATATTCTTGTACATACACAGTATTATATTAGTACAAATAGAAACAATAGGTCTGGCACTCCAAGGTTTTAGACAATTTATTTCATTAGTATAGAAATAAAGGCATAATTACATGTGCACAAGGAACAGCATTAGACTTGACAGATGTACAGGACTTTATAGGATAGAAGGAGGGGTTCCTGACATTAATAGTGGGCAGATGTATTAGTGATAGATTAAATATAAGATGAATAGTTCAAAGAAGTATCCTGAAGACTTATTAGATTCAAAAGGGAAACCTGCTCCGCAAATGTACTGGATAAATCAAAAACATTACTGCGCTGGTCATTGAGAAGTGAAAAGCTTTCTGACTGACACAGTTCCTTAATATATTGTGAATTATGAAAATTAGAGTAGTTGTATTCTTGTACATAGAAGAAGTATTATAGTAGTTATATTCTTGTACATAGGGGGAAGTATTATAGCAGTTATATTCTTTTACATAGGAAGCAGTATTATAGTAGTTATATTCTTTTACATAGGAAGCAGTATTATAGTAGTTATATTCTTGTACATAGGAGGCAGTATTATAGTAGTTATATTCCTGTACATAGGAGGCAGTATTATAGTAGTTATATTCCTGTACATAGGGGGCAGTATTATAGTAGTGATATTCTTGTACATAGGGAGCAGTATTATAGTAGTTATATTCTTGTACATAGGAGGCAGTATTACAGTAGTTATATTCCTGTACATAGGAGGCAGTATTATAGTAGTTATATTCCTGTGCATAGGGGGCAGTATTATAGTATTTATATTCTTGTACATAGGGGGAAGTATTATAGTAGTAATATTCCTGTACATAGGAGGCAGTATTATAGTAGTTATATTCCTGTACATAGGGGGCAGTATTATAGTAGTGATATTCTTGTACATAGGGGGCAGTATTATAGTAGTGATATTCTTGTACATAGGGGGCAGTATTATAGTAGTTATATTCTTGTACATAGGGGCAGTATTATAGTAGTTTTATTCTTGTACATATGGGGCAGTATTATAGTATTTATATTCTTGTACATAGGAGGTGGTAGCCATCTCTACTTCCTACATGTATGGTAAAGAGGAAAGGTAATTAATATCTACCTGCTTGTGTGTTTGCTTCATGTACAGTCCTTTTGCCCCAGTTACCAGCAACATTTTTTGCCTAAAGTCACAGCAAGAAAACAATCAAATAGAACAGACAAGGCAATAGCACAGAGCCACAGAATATACAATCTTTGACAAGGAAATCTGGGACCAGTCTAGCTATATAGTAGGTTAATGGTAAAGTAGAAAACCCTAGCTTACCCCGATCATCTCATTCTGGGAATGTGACATGGTGACATGCTCGGGTGCTCGTTATTCGAGACAAACTTTTCCCGATGCTCGAGTGCTCGTCTCGAATAACGAACCCCATTGAAGTCAATGGGAGACTCAAGCATTTTTCAAGGAGACCAAGGGTCTGCACAGGGAAGCTTGGCCAAACACCTGGGAACCTCAGAAAAGGATGGAAACACCACGGCAATGGACAGCACACAGCAGGGGCAGCATGCATGAATACCACTGAGGCTGCTTAATCGCACCATTATGCCAAAATTATGGGCAACAGCATGGCGATGACAGAGTTGCCCGAATGAGGCTAGATAGCATCTAAAACATCCAATAATTGATCCTGACACTATAGAAGATGGCATGCAGAGGCAGCAGCAGCAGCGGCAGGCTAGAGAGTGGCATGGCGACAAACCCCAAATGGACTCAGGCTTCAAACCAATGGGTGGCAGAGAGAAACCAAAGGAGGTGAGCAAGAAGCATTGAAATGATTTCCTATGTGAACAAAAGGTTGACGGTATATTAAATCGATAACACAGCATGGTGGCGACAGAGTGACCAAGTTCCATAACGTATCTGGTGAAACACCCGAAAAATGAGCCTGACACAGCTCGTTTGATAAGGGGACGACATGTGGAGGCAGCCATGGAGACAACTTCCATGATTAAGAGTGACAGTATGGGGCATCCATATTGCGCTGCTATGATTGAAACTTCAGGTCTCCAGCATGGCGGCGACAGATGCGCCGAGTTCCATTATGTATCTGGTGAAACACCTGAAAATTCTGCCTGACACAGCTCGTTTGATAAGGGGATGATGTGCTGTATATCCTCTCGCGGTCCAGCGTCTGGGGTATAGACAGTTGAAAGTTGCGCATGGAGACATTGGTGGACGCTATGGAGGATTGTGGAGGAAAAATGGACAGGAAACAGCAGGGGAAATATGCATGGATGCCTCTGAGGCTGCCTAATCTTGGGATGGAGCTGGCCATCCGCTGCCAGGCGAGCTTTCGCCTGTCCAAGCCCCTGTCTCTCGGCTCCTCCCCACCCAAAATGGGCCTGGGGGCCAGAAGCGTTTACTTTCAAAAAAATTATAATTTTCAAAGCAGGTGGGGGCTACAAACAGCACTTCTAAGAACCTTTTGTATAAGATCAAGTGTAGTACTGTTCTTATAAGTAATTGGCTTGGTTATGGCGTGTGAGGGGAATGTAAACAGATCCGCAAGAAGCGCTGAAATAATATCGGTAAATTATAAAAGTTTGGCAGTATATTTTGTGGATAACACAGCAGGGTGGCGACAAAGTTAACTAGTTTGGTGTGGAAGCCATGAAAACAACCCAAAATTCTGCCTGACACAGCTCGTTTGCTAAGGGGCGATGTATGGAGGCAGCTATATGGACGACTTTGGGAGGCAGCTATGGAGATGATGTGTGGAGGTAGCAATGGAGACAACGTGTGGAGGCAGCTATAAAGACGACGTGTGGAGGCTGCTATGGAGACAAGTAAATTTGGATATGTGGCAGTCCAAAAAAGTTTTCCAAACAGAGGAGCTGGTAGGTGGTCCTCCAGAAAAATTAAATAGATTGAGTGCCTGTATGTGGCACTCCCAAAAATTGTTTAAAACAGAGGACCGGGTAGGTGGCCCTCCAGAAAAATTAAATACATAGAGTACTATAGCTAGCTAGTTGAACCCTGGCAAAAAATAGCGAGTTTCCTCTGCTTTAGTGTACAAAGAGGAAGAGAAGGAGGAAAATGAGGAGGAGGAGTGCACACATTATTCAGGTTGAGCTTTTTTCACCTGGTGGATAATGATAATCCTGAGAAATCCAGGCTTTATTCCAGATAAGCGTCAGCCTGTCAGCACTGTCAGTCGACAGGCGTGTACGCTTATCGATGATGATGCCACCAGCTGCACTGAAAACCCGCTCAGACAACATGCTAGTGGCAGGCCAGGCAAGAACCTCCAAGGCGTACAGCGCCAGTTCGTGCCACATGTCCAGCTTTGAAACCCAGTAGTTGTAGGGAGCTGTGTGATCATTTAGGACGATGCTATGGTCAGCTACATACTCCCTCACCATCTTTCTGTAAAGATCAGCCCTACTCTGCCGAGACTGGGGACAGGTGACAGTGTCTTGCTGGGGTGACATAAAACTGGCAAAGGCCTTGTAAAGCGTACCCCTGCCAGTGCAGGATAAGCTGCCTGCTCGCCTACTCTCCCTCGCTACTTATCCCGCAGAAGTACGCCCTCTGCCGCTAGCACTGTCAGAAGGGAAATACTGTTTCAGCTTGTGCTTTCAACCTGTTCTCGTCGAGGACTCGCTTCCGACTGTGTTCACCCGGCCTATCAACCCAGCTTGGGTCTGTCACCTCATCATCCTCCGATCCCTCAGTCTGCTCCCCCCTCGGACTTCCTGCCCTGACAACAACTTCACCACTGTCTGAAAACCATGTCTCTTCATCGTCCGACACCTCTTTACACACTTCTTCCACTACGTTAACAATGTCATCATCACCCACAGACTGCGACCGGTGGAAAACCTGGGCATCGGAAAAGAGCTCAGCAGCAACCGGACAAGTGGTTTGTGACTCTGGGAAGGGTGCAGAAAATAGTTCCTCAGAGTATGCCGGTTCAAATGCCAAATTTTCCTGGGAGGGGGCAGATTGGGGGGAAGGAGGCTGAGGTGGAGGAGCTGGAGGAGTGCTGATTTCGGTGACATGGGTGGACTGCGTGGAAGACTGACTGGTGGAAAAATGGCTAGAAGCATTGTCCGCAATCCACGACATCACCTCTTCGCACTGTTCTGGCCTCAACAGTGCTCTACCACGAGTCCCAGTAACTTGAGACATGAACCTAGGGAGTGTAGCTCTGCGGCGTTCCCCTGCTCCCTCATCAGCAGGTGGTGTCTCACCCCGCCCAGGACCACGGCCTCTGACCCCTGCAGTAGTTGGACGCCCACGTCCACGCCCTCGTCCTCTACCCCTAGCCCTCGGGTTCAACATTTTCAAAATTAAAGTGTAAACTGTAAATTTTTTTTGTGTTTTTTTTGTGTTTTTTTGTGTTTTTGTTTTTTTAACAAAATGATGCTATTGTATTGCTACGGCTAGTTTCTAACCTACACTGACAGCACACAACATGATTTTGTGCTGTGCCTGATGACTTTTAGTTTTGAAAAAAAAGAAAGAAAAGAAAAAGCAGACTGTGCCTAATTCAATCAAACCCCTAATAAATTGTCCCACTTAGGTGTTTGAGATGGATATGTGTGTCACTAAGAGCTAAATATAACGTTCGCAAGTCTCCCTGCAAATTCATCACAATATGGTACTAGCTGCACTACTAGTGCCAGCAAGGCCAGCCACAAGCAAATCAACAAAATATATATATAACGCTATTGTAGCCCTCAGAAAGCCGGTTGGGTTCTTGTATGCCTAGTTTCTTACCTACACTGACAGCACACAACTGGATTTTAAGTCACTTTAAGTTTTGAGAAACTTGGGTTCTTGTAAAATCACTCCTGCCTAACACTAATCTAATAGAACACCCTAACGCTATCCCTGACCAGCAGCAGCTCTCTCCCTAACGGCATCCAGACAGAGAATGATGCGAGCAGCGCGGGCAGGGGCTAGTCTATTCCACGGTCACCTGATCAGGCAAGCCAACCACTGCTATCGACGTGTCAGTATACCACGTCATGCTGGGTGGAGTGCAGAGTCTCCTGGCTTGTGGTTGGCTCTGTTTCTGGCCGCCAAAAATCAAAACGGCGGGAGATGCCATTTTCTCGAGCTGGCGAAGTATTCGTCCGAGCAACGAGCAGTTACGAGTACGCTGATGCTCGAACGAGCATCAAGCTCGGACGAGTATGTTCGCTCATCTCTAATAATGACTCCTTATCAATTAGCATGTCATGACATTTACTTCAGAGACTATTTGTCAACGTATTTCAGGGAAATTAGAAATGCAAGTAGCATCGGGTATATGATAGAGGCTTACCTGTTCTTAAAATTTTGTATTTATTTGAAGCATGTCACATGTCAGAATATTGTGAAATTTAACAGTCAAATTAGGTTTTTGAAAGAAAAATGAAAATTATGTGTGCTGTAATAATGAAATAAAACAATGAGCTTTTGAAATGATTCAACCTTAAAAGTAATAATATTTAATTTTCAAGAAAAGTAAAATTTTGAGAAATGTTGTAAAGGCTTTGCTTTGCTTATTGAGTACTTGCCTTAAATTTAGTGTACTCTTTGCCAGTCATCTCTGAATTATTTTATGTTCTTTTGTTCATTGTGAAATTGCACCACAGGTACGGGTAATTGGAATTATGGAAAAAGTTGTGTTTAAAGCAAATCCTTTACTATGTAAATCAACTAAATAACTCTAATAAAATGTACAATAAGATAAAAAAAAACCATAATTGTACAGTTGGGTTGTATCTTTTTTTTCACTTTTTTCTTACCAATTGCATTCCCAAAATTAAGCCAATTCTGGCAAAATGTCTGGTGCGGCGGTAGAACAGGAGAGCCAGAGGAGGAATCTGGTGGTTATTTTTACAGCCCCCCAAGCAGTGTATAAAAATATTAATTCCTCTACAACCCTATTATCTCTTCATTTCCATTCAAAATTGCAACACATGGCAAATTTTTCTAATTTTTTTAACAAAATGCTGCAAATGTAAGCCTTCACAGAAAGTTAGAATGTTGCATATTTCACATACAAAGTCAAAAGCACAACATAGTCATTCAATATTAGTTAAAATATGTAATGCTAATCATTTTTTCTTTAAAATCACGATATATTATACAGTACATGTACAAACTGTACTATATCTAATGCTGAACTCTTGTTTATTTCCATAGATGCTACAACTAGTAGAGGGGTCTTTTTGCTATTCCAATATAGGACCCAGTGGTTGTCACTGCAAAGATGCTAAAAGGTGCCTTTCAGGCTTAGGCTGAGTTCACACATGTCTATTTAACACATATTTCAAAGCATGTTTTCTATAAATTGTTCAATGTAGATTACTCTTATTATAAAGATAATCCATGATAAATACATTTCCATGTGATTAATTTTTTTAAATAAATAAAAGTAAATATCCAGTGCCAGATATTATAAAAATCTGTGAACGAATTGCTTCTTTATACAGCATGTATAATAAATGTAAAAACTGTATATTGTTTCTTCGATTTTTTATTTCAAACCTGCAACATAAAGTTGTGTTTTTTTAGTTTATTACTGTTCCTTTAGCTTAGTGATTTAATCAATTTGCACATTTTTAAAAAAATATATACATTTCCATATTTATGGTTGGTATATATTATTTCATATATACAAAATATATAGTAGAAGACAAATTTGCTGAACTGAAAACTTAGCTGCGAGATACGAGGTAATATACAAGCTCAGGCTAGTTTTCGATTTTCCCAGTAACAAGCATTCAGCTAGGTAGACTGATATGTGTCAGTACTTTGTTTACTGGCACAGGTAACCCCAACAGGCAACACTGGTGTGTTTGTTCTACTTCTAATTGGGTTTTACTGTCACTCACAGTATATTTACTTGGTTGGGCTAAAATTGGATTTCATATATCTTCTTGAAAAGTTTTTAGAGTGCCGATGGGACTTGTGAGTTGGGTGGAAAGGATTAAGAAACAGTTACATAATGCGTGTGGAGCTTAAGTGTAAGTTTGTTGTAAAATATACCTTCCGAAGTTCATATAGTTATCACCAGAAATCTGGATATAAATTTTCAGTGCTTCTGTCTATGGAAATGTCTCGAACTACAACTTTAAATCTGAATGCTTATTGAGATGTTTTGCAGAATTTATGATGTTACAAAAGAAGTACAAATGGAAAAAATTATGAGAGATTCTATTACAGACTGTTTTAATTAAAATATGTAAATATTACATACTATTTGTATTAGTCCCTTAACACCTACAAATCTAGGTGATCCAAGACAACTCTACTTATCCACTGAAATACATCACTTATTTGTATATCGATCTCAAGTCTGTTTCAGTGAAACATGAAACCTTCAGAGGGTTCAGAGACTTTGAGAAAGCACTATATTGCCTGAAATTGCTTACTGCCTGTGCTCAGTCCACACCTTCTCGCTCCAGCCCTGGATGTGTCTCTTCTAAATAGCACTGATTACATCATCAGTTGCTTAGGACTACAGGAGAAGACCTTGACTGCTGTCTGATGAATTCCCTGTTGGGGTGACAGCCTGGGTGCCCACAGAGAGGGCTCTGCCACCCATGCCATAGGTTCACCACCACTGGAATAGGGAGACAGGAGAAAAACACAGGAAAGAGAACAGGACAGGAAAAGCGTGCTGTCACTGTGAAATGTTACCGGTATTCCGACACCTGCTTCTTTCAGTACACTATCTCTCCTCCTGATATACACAGGCGGTCCCCTGCTTTAGGACACCCGACTTACAGATGACCCCTAGTTAAAGAGGGACCCCTCTGACCACTGTGACCTCTGGTGAAGCTCTGTGAAAGCTTTACTATAGTCCCAGACTGCAATGATCATCTGTAAGGTGTCTGTAATGAAGCTTTACTGATAATCCTTGGTCCCTGCAAAATTTTGAAACTCCAATTGTCACTGGGGCAAAAATATTTTGGTCTGGAGCTGCAATTATAAAATATACAGTTTCAACTTACATACAAGTTCAACTTAAACACAAACCTATGGAACCTATCTTGTATGTAACCCGGGGACTCCCTGTAGTTCTATCTAGACCCCTTCTGCACACGCTAGGTGACCACCTCTGTGAGTCCTTTCTTCCAGCTGCTCAATCCTGTATTCCCCCTTCCAGCTTCCCACTCCTGTGTGTCCCCTTCTGCTGCTCACTCCTGTGTCCCCCTCCAGCTGCCCACTCCTGTGTCCCCCTCCAGCTGCCCACTTCTGTGTCCCCCTCCAGCTGCCCACTTCTGTGTCCCCCTCCAGCTGCCCACTTCTGTGTCCCCCTCCAGCTGCCCACTCCTGTGTCCCCCTCCAGCTGCCCACTCCTGTGTCCCCCTGCAGCTGCCCAATCCTGTGCCCTGCTCCAGCTTCTCACTCCTGTGTCCCCCTCCAGCTGCTCACTCCTGTTTCCCCCCTCCAGATGCTCACTTCTGTTTCCCCCTCAAGCTGACGCAGAGTTACTGTAAGTAATCATGTAAGCAAGTAATAATTTGTTAACCCAACTTGACCATTTTGTACCATCCTGACATGACTAATTTTTTTCAATATAAATCGTTGTAACTGCTTGAAATGCTTTGACCTACTCAGGTGATCTTGAGACTGTTTTCTCTTTTCAAATTGCACTTTGTGTTTTTAGAAAAATTTGGGTGACATGTTTTGCATTTATTTATGAAAAAAATGATATTTGAAATTCTGGTTCTGGAACACTTAGCGATTATCGAAATTAAAACATTTCTATATTTCTGAAACATAGTCATAACACTAAAATGCAAAATCATACTTTTGAGGGACTTGCTCTGGTTTCAAGTAACTTAGAGAGGTCTAAATAATAGTAAAACCTTTAAATACAGAAACTACAACCTTCAACGTATATAAAAATAATTTTATATTTTTATATTTTATCCCAATATTTTACGCTGGAGCAGCTCTGGGAAGCTGCGGAGGCTGAGGCACCACTGAAGCAGCTCTGGGAAGCTGCGGAGGCTGAGGCGCCGCTGGAGCAGCTCTGGGAAGCTGCGGAGGAGACACTGGGGACATCGGGACCAAGCAGGACAGGCGAGGTATCTGAACTTGAGGTGGTTCAAACCTAGACTAGATTTTTGCCAGGAACTTGGTATGGGTAACCATGTCAGGGTCACCACTGTCCCATAGAGGAGTAGCCCAGTCCAGCGCCTCTCCAGTGAGCAAAGAAAAAACACATGCCAACTTAGTACGTTCGGGGGTGGACTGGGAGGACGTCAGTTTGATGTACAACGAGCATTGGACAACAAAATTTGGGTTGTCATGAAATTTGTTTGGCATCAAAAAATTGCAGGAGCCTTCTGCTGGGAGACAATATTCCGCAGGGTGGCAGCGAGTTTGTCCAAGAGTTCTTTTTGCGCAACAATCTCTTGGGACTGCTGGGCAATAGTGCTGGGAAGGTCACCCAAAAGCTGGTACGGATCCTTGACATTGTCCATGGCTTTTGCATAGATCATGACCTTGTCACAATCTCAGGGGAAATAGTCCCTTAGGACTAAGGCAGTGGACTCCCTGGACCACCGCGGGAGATAACAATACGAGCCGCAACCCGGGAGCGGAGTCTAAGTGAACTCCTGGACTTCGCCAGAGCCCGCCGCAAAGCGGGATGGTCTTGCTGCAGCGGGGAGTCACCAGGTGGCTCCGCGGGTGTGACTAGGCCCGCGGCTCCAGCCAAGGTAGGGACACGGGATCACGGGAAGGCAGGCCGGATCACGGGAAGGCAGACAGGACCTCGGATGGCAGACAGGACCTCGGATGGCAGGCAGGACCTCGGATGGCTAGCAGGACCTCGGATGGCTGGCAGGACATCGGATGGCTGGCAGGACCTCGGAAGGCTACTCGATTACCGAACCAACACAGGATACCAGGACCGCCACAGGACACCAGGACCGCCACAGGACTCCAGGACCGTCACAGGATAACAGGACCACCACAAGACAACAGGACCGCCACAGGACACCAGGACCGCCACAGACACCAGGAATACCACAGAACATGGGAATCACTGAACACATGGAGGCGTATAGAAACGCTCAGGAACACAGAGGGCTTTCTCTTCGGTAACAGGACATGAAGATCTGGCAGGGGATGCTGGGAGTTGCCAGACTATATAGCTGAGCCAGGAATGCCAGAGCCAAAAAGGAGGGTGCTGGCCCTTTAAGGCTGGGACAAGTCCGCCCCCCCTCCCCTCTAGTGGCGGGAGCGCACAACTGCAGGGAACAAGCATACTGGGAGCCAGAGTGCAGGCCGGAGCCAGGAGAGGTAAGTGAGGGCTGGGGAAGTGGAGACCGCGGCAGCAGGCATGGGTGCACCCTCAATCTGTACCGAGGATCACGGGTGTAACCATGACAGGGAGTAATTCAAGTTACAGGTGTAGTGACACAGTTGAATTACAAGTACAAATGGAGAAATCTCACCAGTTTAGTAGTATTCTGGGATGTGTAGTTTCTCCATCACTCCAGGGATAAGTATAAGTACCATCAGTATAGGATAAGAATAAGTTCCATCCACAGTAGTGATGTAGAAAGGACCTACTAAGTCCCTGTCATGTCCCTGAGGCACTAGCAGTCCCCAAGACTCCTGTCCTAACAAGGACAGTCCACAGCTATATAAGTCTGCGTACACCCTGTGCTACAGAAATAAATAATGCACCCTACACGTTTCTTCCACGGTTCATGGATTCATCGGGGTCTAAAATTGAATTTGTTGTGGCTGCATATCTCAGATGTAACAGGCTAACACCGACACTGCAGGATCACAGATGGGCATAAACCTAGTTGCTGAACAGCCGGCAGTGGTCCTGGCTGTGCAACAGATGCGGCATGGCTAAGTTGCTGCATGCCTTAGCTGCTTGCACAAGTATTTCAGAAAACTGACACGCAACAGTTTTGTGGTATGGCTGCACTATACTTCATGCAAAACAAAATTCTACACTGAAGGAGGCGTTCTGGTTCTCAGTCGGGTCCTGCACCAGATTTAACATGCAAAGACCAACAGGATTGTGTCGTACGCCCCATGTTAAAGATGCACCAATAAAAGTGGAGCCCTCTGTCGGATAAGTGCAGAAGGCACCAGATTTATGAAGAATGTGTGCCAGAAATCATGAATATGACGCCCCCTGCACACTACACAGGCAAACTGCACATAGTGTAGGGTTCACGGAGTTATATTCCACATAACTCAAGATCGGATAGCCAGAAATGTAACCAGCAATGTACTAACTGTTAGACAGATATATATATATATATGTGTGTGTGTGTAGCCAAAGAGCCTCAGGCCCAGATGACTGGAGCAGAGATCTGTCCATCACAACAAGTTAACTACTGTTGGACCAGAGCAGAGCTGCAAAGGAACTTGGGAACTTGTGCTATTAGTCTATTAGTCTCAAACACTGTCAATAATATAAAGCACGGTTCACACCAGGAATTTCAAGCAAAAAGAAAAAGAGAAAACCAATGCATCCTAAGCCCCATTCTGTGAACAGAGGAAGACTCTGGCAGGGATGTTATACACATATCATAAAGCACATAACAAAAAGACAATTTAGATGAAATGTAATAGTACGTTTTTAAACATTTAGAGGCAATTTGGTTGGTTTTATATTTATTCACTGGATTGTCTTGTGAGCAGCATGAAGGAAACTGCATGATATTTGGACACCGAAGGTCATCGTGGTACCAGAGACTAGGGTTTGATTGATGAAGGTGCCAGGAACATTCAAGCACGATTCCAGCATCAGTGAAAAATACATTGTAAAAGGCCAAAGTTTGATTTTCTTGCTTTTTTGTACTAAAAATACAAACTCCTCCACTTAACCTGCTTATGAGAAGGTTAACCACATCACCACAGGGATGTAATAGACAACCATTCTTTCACTAGTTTACTTAACTGTTCCCACTGTGAAATTTTTGCATTGTTTATGAAACACAGAATATTTTAACCTTGTTGATCTCTGTCTTCCTACAATATACCTCCCGTCAATAACAATTTGAAAACAAGATAAAAGTATTTATGTTGTTATAATATCTAGACTGGATTTCTTTGGCATGGCCTTTATTCCATATAGCTCATTTACCAAAATTTCTAAACAACCCTCTGGATCTATTCCATATTCCAATACAGACGGTCCTCGACTTACAGACGACCTCTAGTTACAAACGGACCCCTGGACGTTGCCTACTTAAGAAGACCTCACTTACATACGACCCCTAGTTACAAACGGACCTTTGGATGTTGGGAATTTACTGTACTTTAGCCCTAGGCTACAATAAACAGCTATAACAGTTATCACAGGTGCCTGCAGTTAAGCTTCATTGTTAATTCTGGTTCTTATGAAAACCCAACACTTTTAAAATCCAATTGTCACAGAGACTAAAAAGAAGTTGGCTGGGGTTACAATTATAAAATATACAGTTCCGACTTACATACAAATTCAACTTAAGAACAAAAATACGGAATCTGTCTTGCCTGTATTTAAGAAATTTTATAGCTTTTGGCAAGCTATCTGTGTGCGCTATATAAATAAAGGAATTATTATTATATACTATCTATATAACTATTTCTTTTTTGTTTAACCCCTTGAGGATGCAGCCAAGTTGAACGTTAAGGCTCAGCCCCAATTTTTTGTAATCTGACATCGGTCAACTTTCCAAAGCGATTTTAAGATTTCTTTTCGTGATATTGTCTACTTCATGTTTGTGGTAAATGTTGGTTGATATGTTTTGCATTTATTTATTAAAAATTTAAATTTGGCAAAAATGTTGAAAAAAATTGTAATTTTTTTAATAAAATCAAAACTATCTCCTTTTCAGACAGATAGTTTTACCACCCAAATTAGTTACTAGTTAACATGTCCCATATGTCTAATTTATGTTTTCAAAATTTTTCACAACGTCAGGCGGTTTACAAATTGAACATCGGTTTTGCATATTTTGAAGGAGATTTCAGATATTAGAATTGGTAGGGGATCACTCGATTTTCACATTTACCACCCCTACAAAGCTTGTCAACCCTTTGAGAGCTAAGAGCCATGTGAGGGCTCGAAACGCGTCAGCTACAAAGTGCTTATTTTGTATGGAAATGAATTTTAATATCTTAAGAATAAAGATTGGAAACTTTTAACACAGTGCTGGATGACCTTCATTTTCTGAAAGCTATCGTGGATACTCTGGAGTCCTGCCAGTACATCAATCAATGGTCCACAACGTACAGGTAGCTTTATGTGCCATTCTTGTGTGAATTGTTTGCATGCCATTAAGGGCGACACATTTAGACACAATGACAACACATATAGAATAAGACACTACTTGAATTTTATATGTTGAGCTGTCCATTAAATTTGGTAAACATCGGAGAAACTACTTTGGATTTCAAAACGAGATTCACTCAAAAAAGGTTTACCATACACAAAAGAAGGTTGGATCTACCAGTTAGTAGACACTTTACTGGAAAGGGACATAAAGAACCTCACCTCAAATTCAGATTTATTGACCATATTCCCCCATTGAGATGAGGTGACAATAGGGAATTACTACTGAGGAAAAAAGAGTGATGGTGGATACACTCTTTGCATAGATTACAAGTTAATGGTTTGAATATTGAATTTAATCTTAGTACTTAGTTCTAAGTAAAAAAAGATGGCTTATTAACCCCATAGCGCAATAAGACGTACCCTTACGTCTTACTGCGCATGGGGGAGTATGAAGAGGGCTCACGGGCTGAGCCCTCTTCATACTCACCGGGCATTTGCTTCATAATGAAGCAAACGCCCGTCGCTAACACCCGCGATCGGTGCTTGCACCGATCGCGGGTGTTAACCCTTTGATCGCCGCCGGCAAAGCTGCCGGCGGCATTAAAGAGCCGGCGGCGCGTGGGCGCCGCCATCTTGGCTCCGATCGTCACTCCCCGTGACGTCACCGGGGAGCGGCGATCCATTGCCATGACAGCCTGGGATCACACAAAGATCTGAGGCTGTCATGATCGAGGCTATCTATTACAATGTGCGATCTGCACATTGTAATAGATGATATGCAAAATCCCCATATACTGCCATACTGTAGTATGGCAGTATATGGTAGGATCAATCAGACACCCTAGGGTTAAAGTACCCTAGGGAGTCTGAAAAATAGTAAAAAAAATAAATAAAAAAAAGTAAAAAAAAAAAAAATTATATTAAAAAAAACATAAAAATTCAAATCACCCCCCTTTCCCTAGAACTGATATAAATATAAATAAACCGTAAAAATGATAAACGCATTAGGTATCGCCGCGTCCGAAAATGCCCGATCTATCAAAATATAATAACCGTTTTTCACTGCGTTTAACCCCGTAGCGGAAAATAGCGCCCGAAGTCGCAAAAGGGCATTTTTTCCCATTTTGAAAAATAGAAAAAATTCTATAAAAAGTGATCAAAAGGTCGCACAGTCCTAAAAATAGAAGCATTGAAAACGTCATCAGAAGTCACAAAAAATGACACCACTCACAGCTCCATACACCAAAGTATGAAAAAGTTATTAGCGCAAGAACACGGCAAAATGAAGAATTTTTTTTCTGTACAGGAGGTTTTAATTTTTGTAAATGTATGAAAACATTATAAAACCTATCCAAATTTGGTATCCTCGTGATCGTATTGACCCAATGAATGAAATAGACCTGTCATTTGGGGCGCACAGTGAAAGCTGTAAAAACCAAGCCCAAAAGAAATGGCGCAAATGTGTTTTTTCATCATTTTCACTGCATTTAGAATTTTTTTCCCGCTTCCAGTACACGGCATGGAATATTTAATACCATCACTACGAAGTGCAATTTGTTACGCAGAAAATAAGCCATCACATAGCTCGGTACACAGAAAAATAAAAAAGTTATAGATTTTTGAAGGTGGGGAGTGAAAAATAAAAACGCAAAAACGAAAAAGGGCCTGGTCCTTAAGGGGTTAATCTTAGTATAGATTATGGAGTACTTTGTGGGAACTGCAAGTACATTGCTGTGATGTTTTTTCATGTGTATGTTCTATAGGTGGGAACTGCAAGTACATTGCTGTGATGTTTTTTCATGTGTATGTTCTATAGGTGGGAACTGCAAGTACATTGCTGTGATGTTTTTTTCATGTGTATGTTCTATAGGTGGGAACTGCAAGTACATTGCTGTGATGTTTTTTTCATGTGTATGTTCTATAGGTGGGAACTGCAAGTACATTGCTGTGATGTTTTTTTCATGTGTATGTTCTATAGGGAGAATTCCCCAGCGATATTATATTCATCTAAATTTTTCTTTTCTTTTTTTCATAGATCATACAACATACTATTCCCATTGTTTGGAGCTATTTTTCCCATACGTCTCCGATTTTTTTTTATACAGCTACTAATTTGGACATGGACCACCAAAAAAAGTGATTCCTGTGTGTTCTGTCTTTTACTCATGGGGTTGTTACCCTAGCCTGCAACTTGGAATGCTATATATGCTATATATGCTATATAGACCTTGGAGTTACAAGGGGGTTGTTGATCTAGCAGCCAACAAGTACCTCATAAGTCCTTTAGAGCCACATTGGCCTGTTTAAGGTCTTTATTGTGAGCCTACGTGTCTCGGGAGTTAGGCTATTTATACTTACCTTACACGATCCATCGCTGCAAGATGCCCATGATTAATATTGCTTTGATTCGGTGTGCGCAAGCGCCACCTCTTATAGTATTGTTTGGCCAGTAAGATCGTGTTCAATACAATTGTGGCTGGCACATAGCTGAAAGAGAGGTGCAAACTCTGGTTCTGGTCTGGATACACAAACAGTGTGCTATGTAGCAGGTATCTGTTTTGCATAATTTTTATGAATGAATTTGTTAATCTGAAACTTGTTTTTATAACTGTATATATACATAACTTTCACTTTTTTATGCTGATAAAGATTGCATTACAAATGTGAGAACGGTATTTCACTTAACACTTTTGTTGATTACACTGTTTTTCAATTGACCAATCAGCAATATGTAATTGCTGTCTGTTCACATTATGCTTGAAAAAGTTGGATTATTCATGCAAATGTTGCATCATGCAATAAAGAAACATCCTGTTTTTTCACAGTGAGTGTTGTTTTTCTTGGATGCCAGGGGGCTACAGAATTGCCCCCATCATTTGTTCTGCTGCTTTGGATTTCCCTTTTTGTACATATATAGATATATACTGTAGATATATACACAGGTAGATAGATGTTAGGTAGATAGATAGATAGATAGATAGATAGATAGATAGATAGTAGACAGACAGTATTTTTACGTAATATACAATCATTGTACAGGTAATATTACTTACAATAGTCAGTGCAGTTTCATCAGTTTTTAAGTAAAGATTGCTAGAACATAGCACTTTTTTGGTATAAGGTCAGTCCACGATTGTTACTTAAAGGGGTATTCTGGGAATATGAACATCTGATACAAAAACCCATAATGCTATAAGTAAATGAATATAACAAAACTCAATGTTATTACTCACAAAATGCAGCTTAAATAGTTTGATTTTATGATTCACAAACTGTTATATACTTTCTAAACTAGGCAGAGTTATCACCAAGATGACCGCCACTAGAAACTACAAGTCCCATGATCCTTAGTTCTCAGTCACTCCTCCTTCCTCTTATCCTCTACTCCTAGTGATGATCTAACAGACTGCCCTGGTCTGTTACCATAGCAATGATGTGTAACTGCCATCAATGCACATTACCACACTAAGATGACGTCTCACCACAACACTGGTGCTCCGTTATATTCAGCAGCACCAAAGAGGTGAATAGAGAAACAGTGCATGTGTGACCAGCTTCTCTGTTCACATATGAGACAATGGGCCCCCAATTGCATGATCACACAGTGCTGCCCCCAGTATTTAGACAGTGCTTCCTACATACCTCAGTAGACACACAGTGCTGTCCCCAAGAAGCCACAGAGCTGTCCCCATGCCCCAGTAGCCAATGCTTCCCCAAATAGTCACAGTGCTGCCCCCATGCCCCAGTAACCAGTGCTGCCCCCAAGCACCAGTAGTCAGTGCTGCCCACAGATAGTCACAGAGCTGCCCTATGTAGTCATGGTCTCCTCTTGGCGTCTTTTTCCATTTCCGGCACAGGTGACGAATTATGACATCAGCAGGTGCCAGATCAAAGGCCAGAATTGACCCGATGCAGGCTGAAGTCATCACTTGTCACAGTAGGCTTGTAGTCTGAGTAATTGATAGATAGAAGTAGAGTATGGGAGCTAAAAGCTCACCTAAAGTAGTATGTGGGGCAGGGACCAGACAGATATCCCAGCACTTGCTCCAACAACACACCATGCCTCTCTTGGGGTGTTGGTTTGGAAATAAAAAATATATATTTTTAATAAAATTTGCCCTACTCCCTTAAGCGCGCAACCCTAGGCACCATGCCTCCAGCAAATATGTCGCTGCTTGCAGTGCAGCAGGTAGGCTCCAGCATAGAAGGGGTCTATCCCAAGAACAATTGACTCCATCAGCTCTATCACCCTGCCACCACTCTTCTACCAACCTCCTGATGATGCTGAGGATGCGTCTTCCCCTAGCTCCCACATGAGATTGGCAATAACATCATCATTTCCCACAAATTTCTGGTTATGACTTTTACACTCACTTTTACCCTGTGTTGACCCCCAAAATAGATTGAGCAAGCCAAGTGTGTTTGAAAGGTGATGCCAAAATAGATTTAGCAACATACAGCGACAGACTGTAATATAGAAGCAGTAAACCTACAATATACTGTGATACAGTTATATATTGTATCAGATGCTCTAGGATTCAAGTAACTTAGGGAGGCTGAAATAATAGTAATACAATTTTCTTGACATATTAAAATATATGAAAAAAAATGAAAACAAAAATACAAATCAGCCCCTTTCCCAAAATTATCTATTAAAATATAAAAAACATTATTCCTGGTAATGGAACCCTGTAATGGAAAATAGCGCCCAAATGTCTGAATCAGTATTTTTTTGCTATTTTGCTTTCAATAAAAATTTTAATATAAAGGTCATACAGTTTTCAATATGGTATCAAAGAAAACATCATCCCCTCCCACAAACAATGGCAGCAGGGGTAATGACCCCAGAGCCCTTCTGGGTCATTAACATAATTTTAAAAGTTGATTTTAGAAGGATGGAGGACATAGATAACACATATAAGAAGATTAACACACTTGCTAAGGGTCCTCGGACCGCATTTCCGTCGGGTTTCCCGTCGATTTCCGTTTTGCTCCGCATTTAACAGGGGTTTTTGTCGCACGCGATCGGATTGTGTCGCAACTAAATATAGTAATAATTTAATAATATTAATAATAACATGTTATAGGTGTTTTCCTTATCCGCTGAGACCATTCAAAAAATTCTTCACTCTATACTGATGCATTCTACCTTGAGCCATTTTAATGGCATTTAGAATTTAGACTTTTCGAACCGCTTTTTAAGTTTTTTATAATTGTATTCTATCGTGCTTTTGATCTATTCTGTGGAGGCTATTACAGCAGTTATTATTATCAATCTGAGGGCCAACTATCATTAGTTGTTAATTCATATACTGATAAACTGTGGATTTAAAGGTTGTTCATCACTATTTATTTGTATATTTATCTCCTGATATTTAAGAAATCCCTTTGTCCCTCCCTATATTGCTATCAATTGTACTTTTTATGGACATGTACTGACTACTGTATATGATAGTTTTTAGGCCATTGACAGGGGTAATGGTTTTGTGTGTCTTTTTGTATTGAGAATTTGGTGTTTTTTATTTAGCTACTTATTATGATGATTGTAAATTCTTACATTTTTAATAGGTTTGATTATTATTTGGTAGGTTTAACTTTTATGTAGGTTTATATAGGTTATAATAGGTACCTCATGTGTTTGAAGGCATTTGTAGGCTTTCTGTGACTCATTCCAAGCCTACATATTAAAGCTACCAAGTTAGCAAGTAAACTAATAGAGGATGGACTTAGAGTTTTGATTCTATATGATATCAAAGCAAACATAATTTGTCAAATTAATGTTTTTAAAGGAGTTTTCCTAAAGCATACCCAAACTTTCTTCTCTGTTCTCTATTATACTGTAGTTCTGGTGCTGGAGGCTTCATTGATGCAATGGGGTTGCCCTTCCTTAAGGAAAGGTCATCAATGTCTTTAACCTTAAAACCTTAAACCATAACCTTTAAGTTTTCTTTAGTAAATGTATGTATATCTTTAGCATATGCTGTAGCATCTATATAACTCTAGTCTCAATCTGCTAAATACCTATAATATTTTTTATCTTTTACAGTTATACATCACCCTACTACTGTCCATGTGTAACTTATTTGAAAATCACAACCGCAGGACTGATTTATTCACGATGCACAAATATTTGAATAAAAAGTAACTCCTTAGGGGTCCAGCAATATTGAAATAAGTTTACTGGCGCTTTATTGAAATACTGTTGAACTGAAAGACATAGCTTATTGCTCTACTGCAGCTCTACTGAGATAGGGCCAATGGACAACCTGCCATGGTAGAGAAAGGGATGCAGGCCCTAAACTCACCCATAAATCCTGACACTTCTGGTTGACAATCCCTACACTGAATAGGTGCACTGGAAAGTTGACAAGAATCAGATAGACAAGTGATGTCAGGCAGAAGTAGTTCAAATAAAAAATGGCAGCAGGGCACAGAATCCAGAGGCAAGAGATGAATTAAAGGAAGTTTACCATTTGATTTCATGCATTGTGAACCAAACATACCTTGAGAAAGCTGTAGCTACACTGATGCAGAAGCATAACTTTATGTTTAATCCCTGATCTGAGTGGTTTTGCTGAATAAACAATTATAAGATTCAGGACCTTGGGAAAGCTGGGTTGGATTGATTTTGCCATTCATAAGCACATTACAGGAGCTTCCTGAACTGTCCAGAGAGGACTAATCAACCTGAGCTGGATCACTCATTAATAGCAGCTGGGAGATTGTCAGTACTTGAACCGGTGAACTCCGCTGTCCCAGGCTGCAGCTCTACCAACTGACCTAAGCAGCACTCTGGACAGCTCCAGTGCTGATCCTTGGCCTAGTTTTTGACTTTCCTGTTCCTAGTTCCTGTTTCCCTGACCTTGCTCCACCCCTTCCTAGATTGGACTTCCTATTTAAACCCAGACTTGCCTATACATCCTAGCAAGATTATTGTGCTGTAGTCTAGCTTGTCTCCTTCTCTCCTGCGATTGAATCCTCTATTGTGCAACGACCACCGGCTTCCTCCTGACTACGATACCTGCCTGCTCCCTCAATACTGACGCTGATCTTCTGTGCTACGACCTCCGGCTTCCTCCTGACTACGATACCTGCCTCCTCCTCTGTACTGCTAAGCCTCTCCTTTGTTCCGAGCTCTGGCCTTACTGACTACGATTCCTGCCTGCAATAACTCAAGTAAGTTACAACACTTAGACTCCAAAACCAGACCCAGATTGTTACAGGGATGGTGCAGCAATTGATTACTTGTGCCTGCCAGGCACAACGTAGTGATTACATCATTCAATGGAGCAGTGCATACCTAATGTGAGAGGAGAAGGGCAGAGCCCCAGCACAGAAGTGAAAGAGCTTCATTATCATGATTTTATAAATGTTGTTTTTTCAGCAAAACCATTCAGCTCAGGGATATGTTTCTGTATCAGTATAGCTAAAGCATTCTCAAGGTATTGCTTCATAATGAATTAAATCAAATGGTGGACTTCCTTTAAGTAAATATAGCAGGGGTTGGATATACAGAATAGCCAAAGCAATACCAAATTAAATAGAAAAAAAATGTCAAAAGACTAGTGATTTAAACTTTAAGTATCATATACTGCAATACTACTGTATTCTAGTATATAACAATTGTACTGATGATCTCTAATAGCCTGCCATTCGGGAGCTATTGGAGATCAGTATACATGGCAAGCCTATTAGTCTCTATGAGACTGTATGCTGCCACGGCAATCGATCGCCACCCTCTGGTATGACATCACAGGGGCGCCGATCAGCCATCCAAGATGGCGGCACCCATCAGCAGCGATGTCAGCTGCTGTGGTCGGGTTCCAACGGGATGCTTAACATGTTAACTGACAACACTGTGTATGGAGAGAGTTCTGTCTGTAAGCTGTCTACATACACCCCCGTAGCACCAAGACATGTCCTGGTGTGCAAATTAACAATAACGTATTACCTCACATACTAAAAATGTGTTATTTATCAGTTTTGACTTGCAAGACAGGGTACTCATAGCACCCTCTGGTTATTGCAATTTTAAATTTGCAGCATGAAAAATATAGAGAGCAAAAAAAAAACTTTTGTATTGGTCAAGAGTAGAATGCTAAGAAACAGAAGAGCAGCACCTCTTAACCCCTTAAGGACTAAGCTTATTTTCACCCTTTTCACCAATTTTTTAAATCTGCCTGTGTCACGATATACAGTTTGGAATGCCTTATCTTACCGAGTTTATTTTCATCGAACAGCGATTTTCCATATTTTTAAGTAAATTTACTATTCAATATTTTTAGAGGACAATTCATCTTTGTAAGGGTTTTTAATGTTCTATTTAAGCATTTCACCAGAATTAAAACAAAATAGAGATTCTATTTGGAATTTTTAAATTTTGACAATTAATTTAATGATTATTTTGTCCTAAAATTTACACATTCATGCAGAATATAATGAGAAAACACATATCAGATTTTGATGTGCAGTGAGTAAGGCAGTACCCTACGTGTCAATGTAAACTACTTTATGGGCCCACAGCAGAGCACAGATCGGAAGGAGGCATTGAGCTTTTAGAGGGCAGATTTTGATGATGTTTTCAGGTGAAATTACACAATTAAAGTCCCTGAGCTAGGAGAACAGTTAACCCCTCCTACAAATGACCCTATTTTGGAAGCTACATCACCCAGAGAATTTATCAAGGTTTATACTGAACTTTTTACCACCATATGTGTTTTTAAAAAAAAAAAACTTGATTTGGGCCCTAAATTTTTATTTTTAGAAAAGGTTAAAGAAGTAAATGCACTCTATAGTTTCTAATGAATGCAGTAATATCCCACATGTGATCACAAACTGCTGTATGGGAGCACTGCGGGGCTTGAAAGGGAAGGAGCGTCTATTGGTGGATTATGCTGGAACAGATTTCATGTCCCATTTGCTGAGCCCCTAATATAGTTTGTCAGTAAAAACCTTCAAAAAGTGCAGATATGTTAAAACCTAGACCCCTCAAGGATTGCAGTAAAACTATATTTTGGGGCACAATACCCTGTTTTTTTTTGGGGGGGGGGGTTCGCAAAAAAAATCTATTCAGTAATTGATTGTTAATTTGATTGTTAATTGATTTTTTTTTTGTTTTATACAGTACAGCTACGGTGATATCTCATTTATATAGTTGTTCTACACAATAAAAAGTAATTTGGAGAGAAAAATCCCTTGATTTTGCATTGCCTTCTACCAAGTGACGCAATATATTTATTAATTTGTTGATTGAGGTGTTTTAGGGCTTATTTTTTGCAGGATACGACATACTTTTTATTGGTATCACACAGCTATAAATGTGACTTTTTGGTCACTTTTTATGGTGTTTTTTGTTTATAAGCACAAAAACCATAATTTTTGCTGTGTTTTGCAGGTTCAGTAATGATTTTTTTATTGTACAGGTTGTTACAGACATGGTGATACCTAATATGTGCTGTTTCTATGGTGATTTTCTCATTTTAGTGTGTTTGGGAGTTTTCCGCTACACTGGGACATTCAAGGGACTATAATTTTGTATTAATTTTTTTTCATGATCACTGATTAATTTTTTTACCTGATCACTTGTTCAAATTAATACACTGCTATACTGATGTATGGCAGTTACAGTCAGCATATACAAATGCATAGACTGACAACTGCACTGCTTGGTCCGAACCAGCAGGCAATCAGACAATGCAGCCCTGGGGTACGTCATCAGACTTAAGAGCTCCCATGGAGACGATCAAAACTCTCATACTCATGGCAGAGGGGACCGCTGCGCCTAAAGGGTTAAATAGCCGGGATTGTGACTATCCCCATCCTGGCTCCTCAAGCGGAGGCTCGATTGCCACATACATATGACGTTCGGTACCGTCATGGTGGCCAAAAAAAGAAGCTTACAATTAGTTGCCCAAGAAAATTACTGTGATTCTGGTCAATTTGGTGCTTGCTGCACTTATGTTTGGGAAACTTTGAACAGGTGGGCAGAATTAAAAAAAACACCAAATTTATGAGGGGCACAGCAGTATTCAGATGAGGTATTTGTCATGCTTCTTGTACTTGGTGGCAGGTGCTCTTCAAGTAATCATCAAGCTGATGTGTCATAGGAAATGTTCATCCACCACATTATCGTCCAAACTGATAATTAGCATTGTTGGCATTGCTGTTAATGTCACCCATACTGTAAAACAACTTGCCAAGTAATGAAGAAGATGGAATTTATCACAGTGATTTACAGTATTAAATATCTCTCTCTTTGGTATTAAGATTCACAGATGATTTTTGCTACCTTACTGCTTTGTGATTACTTTAAATGTGAGCAGCATGGAAGATTAGGAGGAAAACAATAACTAGAATTCAGCACAAAATTCCCTTAATCCAATTTCCCTGTGTTTGCTGATCAGCGACTGACCCCATTCCAGATCCAGAAACTCTGATGTTTCTATTTATTTTAGAATAACAGCTCGTTACTCACTGGATGACAAATGCAAAAAAAATGTTTGGTGCAGAATATTAAAGAAGCGCAGCTGGGCTACGGAAATGTCTGTGCCATTTTTATTCTGTCTACAACTGTTAGAGAGTAGGTAGATTTTACCCCATTAAACTACTAGTACCCTCAGGTTGGGTATGAAATGTCATTTCTAGAATTCTATCTATTATGTAAAATCTTGCCTGTTTTCCTATAAGAATCAATCATTACAAAAGTTATATGATAATGAACAGAGAAGTACCAAAACAGGGGAGAAGTGTGAGCCTTGAGCTCAAACTACCTTTTTCCCTACCTACTTGCCAGTCCTCTACTTAATCGTCTGTGACTACTGGGCAGTGGTCCATACCCTGGATAAGTGCACAGTAAAGAAAGGCAATCAAACAGACACAAGACAGACAACTAGACAAATTCAAACAAACCAGGTCTAAGAAAGAGAGGTACAAAATAGTAAGGCAGAATTTGAGACACACCCCAAGTGCATTTACAAGCTCCTGTTATGTGGCAGTTTGACTGGGTTCTAACGATATACCATTTCTGAAAAACTTATATTTCTTCTTTATTAGTACCAAAGCTAAAAAAGTATAGGAACTAACCAGTAATAATCCATAACTCCACTCCACAATGTGCAGAGACAAGCGGCTTTCACTGAGGAAATAGCATACTTAGCAATGTTCCGGGTTTGGAGTTATGGACTTATTACTGGTTAGTTCCTACACTTTTTAGCTTTGATACTAATAAAGAAGAAATATACATTTTTAAGAAATTGTGTCAGTGGTATATCGTTAGAAGTCATTTGTATTAGAAGGTTTGTGGGTTCACCTTCATTATTCACAGACGGCTCCTAACTAGTTGCACTGGAAGTTTTTGTTCTGTGCAGTTAAAATAGGTCCATGCATACACACACTTTAATCCACTATGAGTACAGACATCTATCGCCATCAGTTTTTAAGGCATTGAATGAAGAGTAAAGAAGAAACATGACCACCAAACACCCATACAGTGTTCAAGTGTTCAAGATTTCCATCTATATATATATATAACTTATCCAGGGGATTATGTAATGCTGTAAGTAACCCTTTAAAGGTCTGAAATAAACATTTGGTAACTGCAATATACTGTAATTAATAGTCCCAGCCGCCACCCCTTAAAGAGACTCCGTCACCTGACTAACCTACCGGAACTATTTTCTATGTTATGCAGGGCTCCAGCTCCACAGCTCTTTGCTGTTCTTAGACTTTCCAGTGCAATCACCCTTCAGTTACGTCACTCCTGGGTCCAGCGCAATGTGGAACCTGAGACTTCAAACACTCTGCTAACCCAGTACCTGCCCCAAAACACTTTAGTCTCATTAGCATATTTCTAATGTGAAGTTTTGGCATGGAACGAGCATCTGGAAAATAAAAAACCAAAGGTACGGGTGACATATGTGGGCCCTACAAAACATAACAGTTAGTTGGGGGAGGTAAATAGTGGTGATAGATTTCCCTTTAAAGTTTCCTCTGGAATATGAATAAATTATGAACAATCTAACATTTCTAAAACATTTGTTTCTGTACTCCCGTCCCATCCCCCATTTCGAATTTACAGATTGCAACATACAGAATCAAGACTACAGTATATTTCAGATACCTGCAAAAGAAAGAAGCCAAAAAGCTAAATTTACTATATTATTAGGAAATCACCTACAGATGCTTCCATAGTATTTTCTGGAATCATGACACTGGCTACCTAGCAACCATGTCTTTCTGTACCAGACAGTTTTATTAAAAAGATTTGTTATTGTGGAGGCAAGAGAGCTTTCCTGCAGATAAGGGATATATAAATGTTATTAGTCATGAGGATAAAACTGCATGGTTTTCATTTTTCAAAAGCAAAAACTAGAGCATATAAAAAATATCAATTTTCTAGAAGTCCTTGTAAACATCAATTGCTAGTGATTTGGTTCATAGGAACTGCTTACATAATATTTCCTGCAACAAATACACAAATTAACTGAACATACTATTGTCCGTTGTATATAAACCACAGCAATTGTTTCTTTGAATATAATTATTGTTTAGTATTCATGTTGTTATTGCAGTTTTATTATCCTGACAATAAACTACTAAAAGGAATGTAAGTCATTTTAGACAAATTTGTAGATTTCTATATTTGAGTTAAAAAGAAAAATATAGATTTCATTTAATGGCCTTCAGAGCTGTATTCAAGACTAACAAACATTTTTTTGTAAAATTTGGATTGCCATAATAGGGAAATAAATAAGGAAAGTCGTGTGAAATAAGCTGTAGATATTTCTTTTACAGTGTATGAAACATAAACACTAGTACAGACAGACCCTTACTTAAGCACACCCAACTTACAGATGACCGCTAGTTACAAACAGCCCTCTGGATGTTGGTAATTTATTGTATTTTAGTCCAGGGCTGCAATGATTAGCTGTAAGAGCCATCAAAGGTGTCTGCAATTAAGATTTATTGGTAATCCTGGTTCTTTTGACAATCCAAAAGTTTTAAAATCGTATTGTCAAAGAGACCAAAAAAATTTTGGCTGGGGTTACAATTGTATAATATACACAGTTCCGAGTTACATACAAATTCAAGAACAAGACTTAAGAACAAACCTGCAGAACGTATCTTGTACATAACTCGAGGACTGCCAGTACTGTATATGGCTGTTATCCAAGCTAAAGAGTAACAGAAAAAAAACACAAAAAGCACTACTTTCTGGTTTTACTCAACATGTGTTTATTGCCTAAAATAGTACATCACTAACAATTATTCTAAATATCATAAAATGAACCCTAAAATTAAACTTAAAATTTAACATAAAATCATATTGTTATATATAATATCAGTGGGACATCACCATAAATAGTATTAGGTAAGTAATATGAGATCTTGTTTTGTATTGTTATAGTATTGGAGTCAAATGGCAAAGTGTCACTTTGGCAAAGTGCCTGGTTGCAACCTATACTGCTGCTAGTGCTATACACTCACAGGCCACTTTATTAGGTACACCTGTCCAACTGCTCGTTGACACTTAATTTCTAATCAGCCAATCACATGGCGGCAACTCAGTGCATTTAGGCATGTAGACATGGTCAAGACAATCTCCTGCAGTTCAAACCGAGCATCAGTATGGGGAAGAAAGGTGATTTGAGTGCCTTTGAACGTGGCATGGTTGTTGGTGCCAGAAGGGCTGGTCTGAGTATTTCAGAAACTGCTGATCTACTGGGATTTTCACACACAACCATCTCTGGGGTTTACAGAGAATGGTCCGAAAAAGAAAAAACATCCAGTGAGCAGCAGTTCTGTGGGCGGAAATGCCTTGTTGATGCCAGAGGTCAGAGGAGAATGGGCAGACTGTTTCGAGCTGATAGAAAGGCAACAGTGACTCAAATCACCCGTTACAACCAAGGTAGGCAGAAGAGCATCTCTGAACGCACAGTACGTGGAACTTTGAGGCAGATGGGCTACAGCAGCAGAAGACCACACCGTGTGCCACTCCTTTCAGCTAAGAACAGGAAACTGAGGCTACAATTTGCACAAGCTCATCGAAATTGGACAGTAGAAGATTGGAAAAACATTGCCTGGTCTGATGAGTCTCGATTTCTGCTGTGACATTCGGATGGTAGGGTCAAAATTTGCCGTCAACAACATGAAAGCATGGATCCATCCTGCTTTGTATCAACGGTTCAGGCAGGTGGTGGTGGTGTCATGGTGTGGGGAATATTTTCTTGGCACTCTTTGGGCCCCTTGGTACCAATTGAGTATCGTTGCAACGCCACAGCCTACCTGAGTATTGTTGCTGACCATGTCCATCCCTTTATGACCACAATGTACCCAACATCTGATGGCTACTTTCAGCAGGATAAAGCGCCATGTCATAAAGCTGGAATCATCTCAGACTGGTTTCTTGAACATGACAATGGGTTCACTGTACTCAAATGGCCTCCACAGTCACCAGATCTCAATCCAATAGAGCATCTTTGGGATGTGGTGGAACGGGAGATTCGCATCATGGATGTGCAGCCGACAAATCTGCGGCAACTGTGTGATGCCATCATTTCAATATGGACCAAGATCTCTGAGGAATGCTTCCAGCACCTTGTTGAATCTATGCCATGAAGAATTGAGGCAGTTCTGAAGGCAAAAGGGGGTCCAACCCGTTACTAGCATGGTGTACCTAATAAAGTGGCCGGTGAGTGTATATGGCAGCGTATGAACACTAGATAGTTCAGTACATAAACAGTTGGTGTCACCAAATAATACCAAATAGATAAAACTGTGCATGCACAAAACAAAAATAGTCACTGAATAACTGAGATCCAGACCAGGATATAGGACAAGTTACTACAGTACTTCCAATTGTTAGTAAATAATGTATTTGCTGTCTCCAATACATTTTTTCACACAGCCTAGCATTTGTCTCTCAGGTCACTTGTGGTTATTCCACTTGGGTAATATCCTTATAGGTTATGTATTTCCTGCATCGTTTTTTTGCTGCCACAATGCCTCCACTGTGCTACAGCACCACCACGGACTTCCTATTCCTGCGTTAGATAGATTGCATGCGTGTTGGAGCATACAGCTGAATTCCTCCATGCTGGCGTCTGGCGTGATGGAAGCCAGCTTCCTTTTGAAATAATTGTCTCTCACTTGATTTACTGCACCCACCAGTACTCGGAGATAAAACAACGATAGGTAGGTCTGTCTGTATTAGTTGCTACAAGTGTTTCGGGGTGTCTAACCCCTTTTTCAATAGCTATGTCCATCCTGGGTTTATCCTGGTATTTAAACATGCTCCCAATACCAAAACCTGGTCTGGATTGACTTCTTGATTGGTCTAATTGGTTAAATCCATGTTAAATTTTGCTGCTTTGCTAAAAATTAGTTTTTTATATGCTGATTGTGCTTTGCAGTCCATAATAGGGTATTGATCCAATCTTTACAATTTTAACTGATTACAAAAAAACTAATAAAATAAAATAAAACTTCCAATTTTTAAAGGGGTTTCAGTTCTATATACTTAGTGTGGTTCTAACATATACAACCCAATTGTCCATAATATGTAGAAGGTTAATGCACTCAGTTTCAACATCGTGATTGTTCTGTTTTGACTGTACACTGTTTAGAGTGATTTTTTAAAAATGTTTAGAAGAAATTCCCACAATGTTTACACAATGTTTACAAAATGTTTAGATCCGGGATCATGAGTGAGATCCAGTGGTTTCCCTGCTGGGTATGCAGCCTGGTGGGAATCTAGTGCATATTCACCCATGGTCCCTTCTACAAAAAAACCAAATAATTCAAGTTCAGCATTTAGTCCTTTTGGGACGAGTGTGTCAAATTAAAAAATGAATCTAGATTCCCTCCTGGACATTTTCGTGGTGAAGCCTCTGTTTGAAAACCGTTAGTTATGTTCCTAATATGTTCTCCTATTCTTGTTTTGAGTGCTCTACATGTTCTGCCTATATACTGTTTGCCACAGGGGCATTGAATTAAATACACGACCCGAATTAATTACATGTTAACAGTCCATTAATGTTCACTGTAAATCCATTCACGGTTGAAGAGACTTTGTCTGTTCTACGTGCAAAATTCGTACTTTGACATCCCCAACATTGTCCACATTTATAAAACCCTTTTAGATCCAACAAAGTGGTCCAAGTGGGTTTCTCCAATAGGTTATGAGTGCTGTCTACAGATTTATTATAAAAAGTACAATAAAACTGTACATTTTTTTAGATTGGTGAATAGATATATTGTATCATTTCAGAGTTGAGTAAAAATAAAAATAAAAATGAAAACTTCTCAATTATAGAATCAATTTGGCTGCAAATTTTCACTCCTAAATAGCTTTTCCCTGCGATCTCTTTTAGATATATATAACTTTAGAAATATAGTGACATAGAAATATTTATCCTTATTTAATATTTTTTTTCCATTTGTACAACTGAGAGGGTATCCTCGGTGTCATGTATACAAGAGATAGGTGAAGATGGGACCAGGTCCATTAAGTGCAGCCTATATGTTAAACAAATGTTTTCTCCCCATAACCTGTGATATTTTTCCTCTCCAGGTCACTCTTGAACATGTACAAAGAGTCCAGCATAACAACCTCCTGCGGTATACAGTACAACAGTCTCACTGTTCATATGGTAAAGAATCCCTCTCTATGGGGATGGTAGAACCGCCTCTCCTGTAGGCGTAGAGGATGCCCCTTGTCCTGGCCACAGGCCTAGGTATAAAAAGATCTTTGGAGAAATTCTTGTACTGACCATTCAGGTATTTGTACATTGTAATGAGGTCTACCCTCAGACGTCTTACTTCTAAGCTGGATAACCCCAAGTTTAGTTATGTATCGTATTTTAGTCACACCCATCTTGGTTGCTCTCCTCTTCACCGCTAAAAATTCTAATATGTCCTTTTTATACACTGGTGCCCAAGACTCCACACAGTATTCCATGTGTGGTCTGACCAGTGATTTGTACATGGGCAAAGCTATGTCCTTATCATGAGAATTGACACTGTAGAACATAATTGTACTTTTTGTTACCTTTGCCCAAGTGCATAATCTTACAGTTCTCTGTAAGATTATTAAACCTCACCTGCCATTTTTCAAACTTCCACAAATCCCTCTGTAATGTTATACTATCGGCCTCTGTATTAATTCATTTACAGAGCTTAGTATCATCTGCAAATATTGAAACTCTACTGTGTAAAGCCGCTATGAGGTCATTAATAAAAATATTAAAAAGGAAGGGCCCAATACTGTCCCCTGTGGCACCCCACTGGTAACCTCAACCCAATCTGAGAATGTGCCATTAATGTTGACCCTCTCTTTTCCATGGCACTCTATACCACTGACACCTCACATGCTTATTGGGATGAACCAATTGTCTTCCACAGAATACTCAAAATTTGCAGCAAGAATTATCATTTACTAGTGATGGGAAAACATCAAGTAGAACATTTTATGTACTGACATGTGTTGACATTGAAATATTAGATATAGTCCCATCTTTACTTGCAATCAATTAATGTAAGCAACTTTTAATGGTTCTCTGGAAAACAATGAATATGGAGGATATTTTTAAGGATACCATTAAATTCCCTCCATAAATTTGCTCAAACATATAGGGTTATCCATGCGCTGATTGCTCTGTTCAAAGCAGAGCAGGCAGATGGTGATTTTGCATTGTTGGCAGTATATTATATGTTAATTAGCCAGTGAATGCTAGCTATTGAGGGTCTATTCTTAGTAAAGCCAATGTTATCATCATTAATTAGAGATCCAATTACCCTTTTAATTCTACTTAGTTTATTACCATATTACCAGGAGCTTGTCCAAAAGATGCTCCAGTGAGCAGAAAAAAGATTGCATGTAAGAGATGAAATGGGTCACATGTATTTATGGTTTCCAAAATAAATCAAAATATGAAGTTTTGTTTTTAAGATTTATTCTAACCTTTGGTGACAAGGTAAGTATATATCTAAAATCTACAAAGAAAACTATTGACAACTGTAATGAGCATAAGGGCTCTTATACACTGACAGATTTTTTTTTTCATGTCCATGCATCAATGATTTTCCTAGATAGCTAAATGAGCCATTGTTTTCTAAGGGTGTTTTCACATTGCTTTTTTTTAAGGATCCATTGTCCGTGGAAAAATGTTTGAAACCTGTCCGTTGTTTTTCCCTGATGCAGATCACGGAAGGCTATAGAAGTCAGATGAGGCTGGAAAAACAGGTGTCATATTTTCTAACCAACGTTAAAGCCTAAAGTTTTTTTTTCTGGTGTGAAAAAAAAGGCAAAACGGAAGCATCATGCAAATACAGACAAACAACTGAAGAAACGCAACAAAACGCAACAGATGTGCAACAGATACAATACATATGCCAATGTGAATCCACCCTAAGGAGTAGACTTAGTTTCTGTTAAGTCTTGTTTCGTGTCCTTGTAAGTCTTGTTTCATAGTAAGGGAACTGGTAAGGGTAGACCCAGTAAGCAGGTGGTAACAGTTTGGGTGGCTCAGTTTTGGGCTCCCTGCCGTGTCTCCCCAAATCATGTCCCTATAATGAAATTATAGCTTTATCATTATCATTGTTAAATATTGAAATGGATCTTATATAATAATAATTCCCTTATTTATATAGCGCACACATATTCTGCAGCGCTGCACAGAGATTCCCAGATCACACCCTGTTACCATGGGGCTCATAATCTAATCAACCTACCAGTAGGTTTTTGGAGTGTAGGTGGAAATCCAAGCAAACATGGATAGAACATGCAAACTCTTTGCAGATGTTGACCTGGATAGGACTTGGACACCCAGGACCACTAACCACTAAGCCACAGTGCTGCCCATCAAACCAATCAAGTCAATATACACATTGCTGTATGGGGCACCTGATCTATCAGCACACTTGCAGCCAGATCATGGCCCCCATTCTATGTTCAGCCTTGTGCCTATACAGCAATTTACTAATACATATGGGGCATCCCCATATTTGGGAGAAATTGGGTATCAAACATTGTGGAGTTTTTCATCATTTAATACTTTGTGACTTTTTAATTTGTGGCCCAAATTAATACATTGTGTAAAAAAAAATTATAGCTGGTAAATTACACCTCCATTTTGTTTTAACCCCTGTGAAACATCTAAAGAGTTAACACACTTCTTAAAGTAGATTTTTCAAACATTGAAGGGTGCCATTTCTCAAATGGCGTAATTTACAGGGTTTTAGGCCTCTTAAAGCTGAGCAGGTGCCTCTAAATAAGGGTTTTGGCGATTTTCATAAAAATTAAAAAAATTACACCCACAATTCTGAACCTCCTAACAACCTAAAAAAGAGAGAGTATGCATAAAAACCCATGCCGATATAAAGCAGACATTTGGAAAATGTTAGTTATAAAGTTACTTGGGTGCTATGACTATGATAAGCAGAAAATTTTGAACTTTGAAAAGGAATGAATTTTAGAAATTTTTGCCAAATTTCCATTTTTTTCATAACTAAACACAAAAGATATCATCAAAATGTTTCTATGACTTTGAAATACAATGTGACGAGAAAAAAATCTCAAAATCCACTGGATATGTTCAAGCATTACAAAGGTATAACCTCCTATATAGGCACAAAGCAAATTTTAAAAATCAGGCCTGTTCCTAAGGCCCTAAAATGGATTAGACACAAAGGAATAAAAGAGGTATTCCCATGAAGACAAGCTTCTTAACTATACGCAGGATACCAAAGTAACACATTCTCTAATTCACTGATATTAACAAAAATACAGCATTTCAGAGATATAATTTCACCAGTCCTGGTGTTCACAATTTAGGTTGCCCCCAGGATCCAGGGGCAGCGGCCCCCACCCATGCTTTCCGAGGTGAGCTCACACACACAGACAGACTTCTTGCTGGCAAACAACACATCACATCGTGAGGAGAACTACAAGCAACAGGCAGATAAGGTCTTTATCCAGGGGAGGAGGAGGGAGACATAGCAGGGCTCACCATATATATTGTGGCTGAGATGTCGCAGAGCTGAGAATTTAATTGTGTGTTATATGCATCTCATTGATCTCATCATCTCTTATCACTGATCTGTCTCTGTATATAAACCCGGACTCTGATAATCTACCACATTGTCAGCACATAGCATCTCATAGGCCTGGAGGGTTCATAATGTGTCTGCTTAGAGAGTCAAGACCCACACGGAATTTTACACCGACCAACCTAGGGAGTGATAGGAGCTAAGGCAGCAATAAAACTAAGTAAAACTGTAAAGTAAAAGGTTAAAAATTATCTTTATTCTGTAAACATCACTAGGCTATTGACATTTTAGAATTTTCTCTAATGGGCAAACCCCTTTGAGAAAAACCTGAAGAAAAATGGAAAGAAGTGACAACTTTTAGAGACATTTGTATCAAATGTTGAAAAAAAGAGATCTGAAAAAAAAAACATTTGACACAAGGAAAAAGGGAGATACATTTCCAAAGTAGCAGATGGAAAAAAAGAATGGCAAAACCAGCCAAAACAAACAGATAAGATAAATGACCCCCTACAAGTCAAATAAAAATATATGAATAGTACCAAAGAAACAGCAACACTATCCTGCCTCCAGCAACACTAAATCTTCCCTGCTATACCTTATTATAAATAGTTAACACATAATACAACAAGTAAATAATATAATTATTTTAAACAAAGTTAAAACTGTCAGCAAAAATTCCATTATTGGAGGCAACAGCAAGAAAATGGTAAAATGTCTTCCTGAGATGCATGAAAGCGATGATAGACAATTTACTTGTAACATAAATCCCTCAGGACTGAAAGCCTATATGTAGGATTGGCTCTCCCCCAGGGCACCTTGCAGGGAGCTATACATAGAAAAATATAAGAAAAAATATACATTAATTTAAAACATTTTTAGACTTCTTGACTTGTCACACACACAGCAACAAAAAAGGCAGAACTTATAAAAGAGATTTAATAAACAAAGGACTTATGAAACATAAAAATCTGCATATGTACATCACAATTTCCTCAGGGATCAATAAAGCTTTATTGTATTGTATGTTAAAACGGATGTGTCTACTGTGATTGGTCTATTTAGTAAAACAAATTAGTATAAAATACTGAATATTTACAAAGATTGGGTGACCTGTGATTCAGTGTACAACAAGTAAGTCATTCTTGATGTGCTTGTGTGTTTCCACTAAACACTCCCAGGGACAGCTGGGGCTCAGCTGCTTGTCCCTTTTCCACTACCATTGAGTTCCATATGAAAAAATGTTGGTCCTTTGAACGTCTAAAGATAAAATGTATATTCTAAAGCACTTATCCATAGTGTTTTATTAATACCTTCTATAAAGGAGATGCGCTCTTGTATTTATGATATGCTCTTACATTGTTTAATGACAATTAAACAATTATTCTTTTATTATATTATTATATTATATAATATCATATTATATTTTCTAATGGCAACCTGTATTTTCTGTTATCTGTTATATGTTACCTATATTATGTTAACCAGTTACAGCTGCTGTTCTGATTAGTATATTCACATTATAATCTATGAAGAGTTTCCAGCTCAAAGAGTCCAATCGAACTACTGTCACTGTCGAAAACAAAATAAGGGCAGGTAGCATATCTACTTGTATATGCATTAAGTAGTATTACTAAACATACCACATGGCAAAATAATAAAACATAGTAATAGATTAGGCGTGTCTCCATGATAAAGCGGGGTCCCAAGCTATTAATATATAGAAATATACACATACATGTTCCACATACAAACCAGGTAATGGCACCACAGATTAATAGTAATTTTATTGCCCATTAAGGTAAAGCATCTGTGTTCTGATGACGACGGGGCTTGAAGTGGACACAATTATCATGTGACGGACTACATTTGAGAATTTAAAAAGATTCTGAATGGCCACACAAGAAAACAAACCATTGCAAAGGACACTGAGGGTTTAAAGACCAATAATCTTTCATTTTAGAATTAAAAAAAAACATTTTTTATGTTTATGAAGATAAGTGTTTGGTACACTGTGGAAAAAGTTGCTAATGCACCAATTTTTTTTTATTCCTATGAGGATTTAAAGGCCTGCAGGGTATTACTGGGAGACATACAGGGGCAGATGTATCAAGTGTCTGAAAGTCAGAATATTTCCAGTTGCCAATAGCAACCAATCACAGCTCAGCTTTCATTTTACCAGTGCTCATGAATATTTAAAAGGGGGGCTGTGATTGGTTGCCATGGGCAACTGGAAATATTCTGATTTTCAGACACTTGATAAATCTGCCCCAAAGTGTCTGAATGGGAACCTAGGGCCCACCAATGAAATAGATTTTGGGAGCCGCCTATTTCTACATGGAAATATTACTTGAACATTTTAGGTCACATTCATGCAATGAATGCATTGTAAACGCATGGGGCAAAACACATCTCAAAAGGCATTCTCATTAACCCCTTAATGACTTGGCCTTTTTTAGTTTTTTTACTTCCATTTTTCACTCACCACCTTCAAAAATCTATAACTTTTTTATTTTTCCACATAAAGAGCTCTGTGATGGCTTATTTTCTGCATAACAAATTGCACTTTGTAGTGACGGTATATAATATCCCATGCCGTGTACTGGGAATTGGGAAAAAAATTCCAAATGCAGTGAAAATGGTGAAAAAAACACATTTGCAACGTTTTCTTGTGGGCTTGGATTTTACAGGTTTCACTGTGCGGACCAAATGACTTGTCTACTTTATGCTTTGGGTCGGTATGAATTTGTATAGGTTTTATAATGGTTTCATGCATTTAAAAAAATTAAAACCTCCTGTACAAAAAATTTTGGGGGGGATTTTGCCATCTTCTGGCGCCTATAACTTTTTCATACTTTGGTGTACGGAGCTGAGGGTAGTGTCATTTTTTGCAACTTTTGATGGTGTTTTCATTACTATAATTTTTAGGACTGTGCAACCTTTTGATCACTTTTTATAAATTTTTTTAATACTTTTCAAAATGGCAAAAAAATGCCATTTTCGACTTTGGATGCTATTTTCCGTTAAGGGGTTAAACGCAATGAAAAAACGTTATTATATTTTGATAGATCGGGTATTTTCAGACGTGGCAATACCTAATGTGTTTATAATTTTAACTGTTTATTAATATTTATATCAGTTCTAGGGAAAGGGGGGTGATTTGAATTTTTAAATTTTTTTATTAGAATTTTTTTTTAAACTTTTTTTAAATTTTACTTTTACTATTTTTCAGACTCCCTAGGGTACTTTAACCCTAGGTTGTCTGATCGATCCTACCATATACTGCCATATTGCAATATGGCAGTATATGGGGATTTTACTCCCCATATAATATGCTGATAGAACATTGTAATGAATGGGTTAAAACGAGACAGCTTTGGGCCTTCGTGAGACCCGAAGCTGTCATGGCAACGGATCGCCGCTCCCTGTGACGTCATCGGGGAGCGACGATCCGCGGCAAGATGGCGGCGCCCATGAGCCGGCAGCGATCGAGGTAAAAGCCATCGGTGCTAGCAATATGCAGCAAAGACTTACAGGCTATGAAGAGGGCTCGTCCTAGTACGGCGTGCATCGGGAAGGGGTTAAAGGGATTTCCCATGAAATAAAATTCTCAAATTGCAATCCCCTAGTGATGAACACAATAAAGATAATTTTTAACCCTTTACTTCACAATTTAGTTTTATTGCTGTTTTAGCTCCTATCACTCCCTAGGCTGGTCAGTGCAAAATTCCAGGGTGTGGGCGGGGACTCTCTAAGCAGACACTTATCAATCTAGCAGAAAATGTGGATTATATACACTTTCATTTAGCTTCTGAACATCTGACACATATAGAGATGAGACAGATCAGAGATTATGAGATCCATTAGATGCCTATTGCACATAATGACACAGTCACCTCTTCTACATCTCTGTCTGCTGTTCCACAACACACTTGATCTGCTGTGCCTTTCTGCTGTGCCTTGTTTGTGCCACTTGTTTGTGCGTAGTGTGTTGTTTTCCTCTGGCTGCTGCTGCCTCAGGAACCCAGATTATGTGTCTCAGTGTGTATCAGTGAGTGAGCTCTGTGCTGACGGAGCTACAGTGCAGAAGTTACAGGGTCGTGTCTAAGGGCAACTGAAATTGCGTACACCAGGACTGATAGAGACATGTTGGACTTATCTCTTACTACTAGAGATGAGCGAGCACTAAAATGCTCGGGTACTCGTTATTCGAGACGAACTTTTCCCGATGCTCGAGTGCTCGTTTCGAGTAACGAGCCCCATTGAAGTCAATGGGAGACTCGAGCATTTTTCAAGGGGACCAAGGCTCTGCACAGGGAAGCTTGGCCAAACACCTGGGAACCTCAGAAAAGGATGGAAACACCACGGAAATGGACAGGAAACAGCAGGGGCAGCATGCATGGATGCCTCTGAGGCTGCTTAAATGCACCATTATGCCAAAATTATGGGCAACAGCATGGCCATGACAGAGTGACAGAATGAAGCTAGATAGCATCTAAAACATCCAATAATTGACCCTGACACTATAGGGGACGGCATGCAGAGGCAGCGGCAGCAGCGGAAGGCTAGAGAGTGGCATGGCGACATACCCTAAATGGACTCAGGCTTCAAACCAATGGGTAGCAGAGAGGAACCAAAGGAGGTGAGCAAGAAGCGCTCAAATAATATTGGTACATGATAAAAGTTTGCCAGTATATTTTGTGGATTACACAGCAGGGTGGCGACAAAGTTAACATGGAAGCCATGAAAACAATCCAAAATTCTGCCTGACACAGCTCGTTTGATAAGGGGACGATGTATGGAGGCAGTGAACTAGTAGTAGATTAAAGGTGCTGCAGTTAAAACTATGTTAGTTGGTTCTTGGCATGGAGCTGGCGCTCCGCTGCCAGGCGAGCTTTCGCCAATCCAAGCCCCTGTCTCTAGGCTACTCCCCAAACAGCACTTCTAAGAACCTTTCGGATAAGATCAAGTGTAGTAGCGTTCTTATAAGTTTGGGATATGGCGGGTGAGGGGAATGTAAACATCTGCGCAAGAAGCGCTGAAATAATATCCGTAAATGAAAAAAGTTTTCCAGTATATTTTGTGGCCTACACAGCAGGGTGGCGACAAAGTTAACAAGTTTGATGTGGAATGCCCTGCAATAGCTCTTGGGCGGTGTGCCTTTTATCACCTAGGCTCAGCAGTTTGAGCACCGCCTGCTGTCGCTTAGCAACGGCACTGCTGCTGTGCCTAGAGCTACCGACTGATGGCGCCATGCCCACGGATGGTAATTCGGAGGAGGAGGAGGTGGAGGAGGGGTGGGAGGATTTGGAGGTATAGTAGGCCTTTGAGACCTGGACCGAGGTAGGCCCCGCAATCCTCTGCGTCGGCAGTATATGACCAGCCCCAGGGTCAGACTCGGTCCCAGCCTGCACCAAGTTAAGTGTAGTAGCGTTCTTATAAGTTTGGGATATGGCGGGTGAGGGGAATGTAAACAGATGCGCAAGAAGCGCATGATGTGCATGGAGCTGGCGCTCCGCTGCCAGGCGAGCTTTCGCCAATCCAAGCCCCTGTCTCTAGGCTACTCCCCAAACAGCACTTCTAAGAACCTTTTGTATAAGATCAAGTGTAGTAGCGTTCTTATAAGTTTAGGATATGGCGGGTGAGGGGAATGTAAACAGATGCGCAAGAAGCGCTGAAATAATATCCGTAAATGGTAAAAGTTTGCCAGTGTATTTTGTGGATAACACAGCAGGGTGGCGACAAAGTTAACAACTTTGATGTGGAATCCATGAAAACAACCCAAATTTCGGCCTGACAAACCTCGTTTGATAAAGGGACGATGTATGGAGGCAGCTATATGGACGACTTTTGGAGGTAGCAATGGAGACAACGTGTGGAGGCTGCTATGGAGACAATTCAATTTGGATAGTGCCTGTATGTGGCAGTCCAAAAAATTTTTCAAACCAGAGGAGCAGGTAGGTGGCCCTCCAGAAAAATGGAATAGATTGAGTGCCTGTATGTGGCAGTCCAAAAAAGTTTTTAAACCAGAGGAGCAGGTAGGTGGCCCTCCAGAAAAATGGAATAGATTGAGTGCCTGTATGTGGCAGTCCAAAAAAGTTTTTAAACCAGAGGAGCAGGTAGGTGGCCCTCCAGAAAAATGGAATAGATTGAGTGCCTGTATGTGGCAGTCCCAAAAAATTGTTTAAAACAGAGGACCGGAAAGGTGGCCCTCCAGAAAAATTGAATAGATTGAGTGCCTGTATGTGGCACTCCCAAAAATTGTTTAAAACAGAGGACCGTGTCGGTGGCCCTCCAGAAAAATTAAATGCATAAAGTACTATACCTAGAGCCAGTGGGCCCTGTCAAAAAACAGCCAGTTTCCTCTGCTTTACTGTAGAAAGAGGAGGAGAAGGAGGAAAATGAGGAGGAGGAGGAGTGGATAAATTATTCAGGTTGAGCTTCCTTCACCTGCTGGAGATTTGAAATTAGGAGAAATCCATGCTTTATTCATCTTGATAAGCGTCAGCCTGTCAGCGCTGTCAGTCGACAGGCGTGTACGCTTATCGGTGATGATGCCACCAGCTGCACTGAAAACCCGCTCTGACAAGACGCTAGCGGCAGGGCAGGCAAGAACCTCCAAGGCGTAGAGCGCCAGTTCATGCCACATGTCCAGCTTTGAAACCCAGTAGTTGTAGGGAGCTGTGTGATCATTTAGGACGATGGTATGGTCAGCTACGTACTCCCTCACCATCTTTCTGTAAAGATCAGCCCTACTCTGCCGAGACTGGGGACAGGTGACAGTGTCTTGCTGGGGTGACATAAAGCTGGCAAAAGCCTTGTAAAGCGTACCCTTGCCAGTGCTGGACAAGCTGCCTGCTCGCCTACTCTCCCTCGCTACTTGTCCCGCAGAACTACGCACTCTGCCGCTAGCGCTGTCAGAAGGGAAATACTGTTTCAGCTTGTGCACCAGGGCCTGCTGGTATTCATGCATTCTCACACTCCTTTCCTCTCAAGGGATGAGAGTGGAAAGATTTTGCTTGTACCGTGGGTCCAGGAGAGTGAACACCCAGTAATCGGTGCTGGAATAAATTCTTTGAACGCGAGGGTCACGGGATAGGCAGCCTAGCATGAAATCTGCCATATGCGCCAGAGTACCAACGCGTAAGAATTCACTCCCCTCACTGGCCTGACTGTCCATTTCCTCCTCCTCCAACTCCTCCAACTCCTCTTCTTCTGCCCATACACGCTCAACAGTGTAGGACTCAACAATGGTCCCCTCTTGTGTCTCGCCAACATTCTCCTCCTCTTCCTCCTCATCCTCCTCCACCTCCACCTCCTCCGATATGCGCTGAGAAACAGACCTAAGGGTGCTTTGGCTATCAACAAGGGAATCTTCTTCCCCTGTCTCTTGTGAGGAGCGCAAAGCTTCCGACTTCATGCTGACCAGAGAGTTTTTCAACAGGCCAAGCAGCGGGATGGTGAGGCTGATGATGGCGGCATCGCCACTGACCATCTGTGTTGACTCCTCAAAGTTACTCAGCACCTGACAGATATCAGACATCCACGTCCACTCCTCATTGTAGACTTGAGGAAGCTGACTGACCTGACTACCAGTTCTGGTGGAAGTTGACATCTGGCAGTCTACAATCGCTCGGCGCTGCTGGTAAACTCTGGATAACATGGTCAGTGTTGAATTCCACCTCGTGGGCACGTCGCACAACAGTCGGTGAGCGGGCAGTTGGAGGCGGCGCTGCGCTGCCCTGAGAGTGGCAGCATCTGTGCTGGACTTCCTGAAATGCGCACAGATGCGGCGCACCTTCGTGAGCAAATCAGACAGATTGGGGTATGTCTTGAGGAAACGCTGAACTATCAGATTTAACACATGGGCCAGGCATGGCACATGTGTCAGTCTGCCGAGTTGCAGAGCCGCCACCAGGTTACGGCCGTTGTCACACACAACCATGCCTGGCTTCAGGTTCAGCGGTGCCAGCCACAGATCAGTCTGCGCCGTGATGCCCTGTAATAGTTCTTGGGCGGTGTGCCTTTTATCGCCTAGGCTCAGCAGTTTGAGCACCGCCTGCTGTCGCTTAGCGACGGCACTGCTGCTGTGCCTAGAGCTACTGACTGATGGCGCCATGCCCACGGATGGTCGTTCGGAGGAGGAGGTGGAGGAGGGGTGGGAGGAGGAGGAGGCATAGTAGGCCTCAAACACCTGGACCGAGGTAGGCCCCGCAATCCTCGGCGTCGGCAGTATATGACCAGCCGCAGGGTCACACTCGGTCCCAGCCTCCACCAAGTTAACCCAATGTGCCCGTGTCCGTGGTCAGGTGGACCTTGTCAGAAACGGCGTTGGTCAGGCCACGGATTATGTTGTCTGACACGTGCTGGTGCAGGGCTGGGACGGCACATCGGGAAAAGTAGTGGCGGCTGGGGACCGAATACCGAGGGGCGGCCGCCGCCATGAGGCTGCGAAAGGCCTCGGTCTCTACTAGCCTATAGGGCAGCATCTCCAGGCTTAGCAATCTGGAAATGTGCACATTAAGGGCTTGGGCGTGCGGGTGGGTTGCACTATATTTGCGTTTCCGCTCCAGCGTCTGGGGTATGGAGAGCTGAACGCTGGTGGATGCTGTGGAGGATCGTGGAGGTGACGATGGGGTTTTTGTGGCAGGGTCCTGGGCAGGGGGCTGACTATCAGCTGACACAGGGGAAGGAGCAGTGGTGTGCACGGCCGGAGGTGAACGCGCTTGTTGCCACTGAGTGGGGTGTTTAGCATTCATATGCCTGCGCATACTGGTGGTAGTTAAGCTAGTAGTGGTGGAACCCCTGCTGATCCTGGTTTGGCAAATTTGGCACACCACAGTCCGTCGGTCATCCGGTGTTTCCTTAAAGAACCTCCAGACTTCTGAAAATCTAGCCCTCGCCGCAGGAGCCCTCGCCACGGGAGCTTCACTAGTTGACACATTTGGCGCTGATGCACCAGCTCTGGCCCTGCCTCTCCGTCTGGCCCCACCACTGCCTCTTCCAACCTGTTCTGGTCGAGGACTCTCCTCCGTCTCAGAAGCACTGTGTTCACCCGGCCTCTCAACCCAGCTTGGGTCTGTCACCTCATCATCCTCCGATCCCTCAGTCTGCTCCCCCCTCGGACTTCCTGCCCTGACAACAACTTCCCCACTGTCTGACAACCGTGTCTCCTCATCGTCGGACACCTCTTTACACACTTCTTCCACTACGTCAACAAGGTCATCATCACCCACAGACTGCGACTGGTGGAAAACCTGGGCATCGGAAAATTGCTCATCAGCAACCGGACAAGTGGTTTGTGACTGTGGGAAGGGTCCAGAAAACAGTTCCTCAGAGTATGCCGGTTCAAATGGCAAATTTTGCTGGGAGGGGGCAGACTGGGGGGGGAGGAGGCTGAGGTGCAGGAGCTGGAGGAGTGCCGATTTCGGTGACATGGGTGGACTGCGTGGAAGACTGACTGGTGGACAAATTGCTCGAAGCATTGTCGGCAATCCACGACATCACCTGTTCGCACTGTTCTGGCCTCAACAGTGCTCTACCACGAGTCCCAGTAACTTCAGACATGAACCTAGGGAGTGTAGCTCTGCGGCGTTCCCCTGCTCCCTCATAAGCAGGTGGTGTCTCACCCCGCCCAGGACCACGGCCTCTGACCCCTGCAGTAGTTGGACGCCCACGTCCCCGCCCTCGTCCTCTACCCCTAGCCCTCGGGTTAAACATTTTGAAAATGAGAGTTATAACTTGTATTTTTTTTTTAACTTTTTTTTTTTTTTTTTTTTTTTTTTGTGTTTTTTAGTTTTTAAAACCAAACGATGCTATCCTATTGCTATGGCTATTTTCTAGCCAAGTATTACAGCACACTACTATGCCAGATGAGATGACGCTGAGTTATGAAAAAAATAAACGTAAAATAAAAAAGGAAATGGCAGACTGTGCCTAGTTGAAATACAACCCCGGGCCCTAATAAATTTTCCCACTTCGGTCTTTGCGATGGATATGTGCGTCACTAAAACACAGTGGTCGCAAGTCTGACTCCAAATTGCTCCCAATTTGATAGTAGATGCACTGCAGCAAGTACAGCCACCAGCAGATCAACCAGAAATCAAATATATATAACGCTACTGTAGGCGTAATTAAGACGTTTGTATTCTCCTATGGCTATTTTCTAGCCAAGTATTACAGCACACTACTATGCCAGATGAGATGACGCTGAGTTATGAAAAAAATAAACGTAAAATAAAAAGAAACTGGCAGACTGTGCCTAATTGAAATACAACCCCGGGCCCTAATAAATTTTCCCACTTCGGTCTTTGCGATGGATATGTGCGTCACTAAAACACAGTGGTCGCAAGTCTGACTCCAAATTGCTCCCAATTTGATAGTAGATGCACTGCAGCAAGTACAGCCACCAGCAGATCAACCAGAAATCAAATATATATAACGCTACTGTAGGCGTAATTAAGACGTTTGTATTCTCCTATGGCTATTTTCTAGCCAAGTATTACAGCACACTACTATGCCAGATGAGATGACGCTGAGTTATGAAAAAAATAAACGTAAAATAAAAAGAAACTGGCAGACTGTGCCTAATTGAAATACAACCCCGGGCCCTAATAAATTTTCCCACTTCGGTCTTTGCGATGGATATGTGCGTCACTAAAACACAGTGGTCGCAAGTCTGACTCCAAATTGCTCCCAATTTGATAGTAGATGCACTGCAGCAAGTACAGCCACCAGCAGATCAACCAGAAATCAAATATATATAACGCTACTGTAGGCGTAATTAAGACGTTTGTATTCTCCTATGGCTATTTTCTAGCCAAGTATTACAGCACACTACTATGCCAGATGAGATGACGCTGAGTTATGAAAAAAATAAACGTAAAATAAAAAGAAACTGGCAGACTGTGCCTAATTCTACTCAAACCCCTAATAAATTTTCCCACTTTGGTGTTTGAGGTGGATATGTGTGTCACTAAGAGCTAAACACAACGGTAGCAAGTCCCCCTGCTAATTCCTCACAATATGGTACTAGCTGCAAATAAAAAAAAAAAAAAATTATAACGTTATTGTAGCCCTAAGAAGGGCTGTTGGGTTCTTTAAGAATCACTCCTGCCTAACAGTAAGCTAATAGAACACCCTAACGCTTTCCCTGAGCAGCAGCAGCTCTCTCCCTAGCGGCATCCAGACAGAGAATGATCCGAGCAGCGCGGGCAGCGGCTAGTCTATCCCAGGGTCACCTGATCTGGCCAGCCAACCACTGCTATCTACGTGTAAGGGTACCACGTCATGCTGGGTGGAGTGCAGAGTCTCCTGGCTTGTGATTGGCTCTGTTTCTGGCCGCCAAAAAGCAAAACGGCGGGAGCTGCCATTTTCTCGCGCGGGCGAAATACTCGTCCGAGCAACGAGCAGTTACGAGTACGCTAATGCTCGATCGAGCATCAAGCTCGAACGAGTATGTTCGCTCATCTCTACTTACTACACTATCTGTGAAATGCTGTATTTTTGTTAGAGAATGTGTTAATTTGTTATCTTGAGTATACATGAATAACTTGTCTTTGTGGGAATACTCCTTAAATTATGATTATATTAATAATAATTCCATTATTTATATAGCACACACAGATAAGGCAGTTCTGCACAGAGTTTGCCAAATTGGTCCCTGTTCCCACTGGGGCTCATAATCTAATCAACCTACCAGTATGTTTTGGAGTGTGGGAGGAAACTGGAGGACCCAGAGGAACCCATGCTAACACGGAGAGAACATACAAATGCTTTGCAGATGTTGACCCTGGGACTTGAACCCAGGTCCCCAGCGCTGCGAGGCTGTAATGCTAACCACTGAGCCACGAAACATATGTGTATTGAGTTGCATTTCTTAATGTATTTGCAATGCATTTTAAAATGCAATCTAAATACATTGGAGGAATTAATTGAGACTGGCATTTTATAACACCAGTCTTCGAATTCCCCCCGCTGGTGGCCATATGGCATTATTCACTAAAAGATTATGCCCTCTTAGTAAATATGGCTACAAACTTTGCCAATTAGGACCTGTAGCCCAGATCTGAACTCGTGGAGTTTCTTGCTAAAGTCTGTGCTAGTTTTCTGGCGGAGACTATAATAAATGTGGTGAGACAGAGGTTCACGCCCTAGACCACCTGCTAGACCACCTGAAGAAAGCCAAAAACAGATAACTGGCAGAGAAGGCATAAGTATTCTCCCCATTGCGTGAACAAAGCCTAAGACAATGTTCACAAGATTCAATTAAAGGGGTATTCCGGGAATAAGCATAATTCATATACAAATGGGTACTCAAAATATAAGCTAATGTGTAATTAGTTGTTATCTAAAATTTTGCTCCCCTTAGCAGAAAATGCTGGTGACATAGAATGCAATGAAGAATTAAAATGCTAGTACTGGTCCTTTAATCAGTCCGTGAATTTCCTTTGCGTGGTCCGTTGCGGAGCAGGCACAGGACAGAAGATGGCTGCTGGTCACATGTCCACATCACATGTCCTGCACCTGCCTGAGCAGGTCATGGGATCATCACTATGTTTGGCCGTAGTCGGTTGGTTGCAGTGCAGCCAGTATGGCCAGTGTTTTGGTGATGTGCAGGGATGGCAGTTACACATCATTACTTTGGTAACAGAGCAGCACAGTCTGTTACATCATCACTGGGAGCAGAGCATAAGAGGGAGGAGGGGTTACTGAGAACTAAAGGATCGTGCAACTTGTAGTTTCCAATGGAGGCCATCTTATTTATAACTCCACCTACTTTAGAGAGGCCATACATTTTGTAAATCATAAAATCAAACTATTTAAGCTCCATTTTGTGACTAATGACATTGAATATTGTTGTACTTATTTATTTATTTCATCATGGGTTTTTGTGTCAGGATTTCATATTCCCAGAATACCCCTTTAAATACATTTTGAAATGTGTTTCAAGAAGTTATCTCATCCCCTAACACATATATGTTTAGAACTAGACCCTTGTGCTCATAGCAACCTATGTTTTGCCCTGTTACAAAAAGACTTGTTGCTAATTACCAGAAGCATTTAGGTCTAAAGACTTATGAGTGGATACGCAAGATGCACTTAAAATGTGTTTCAAAAGGAGTTGTCCCTAAAGTGCACCATTCATCTTTATGGTGCTGTCAGAGCCTTCAACAGCAGCCACAAACATCAAATTGAAATCACGTGCATGTATTTCAGTGCTACATAGAAGTGATTGGCCTAATCTATTTCTATTATTTGTTTGAGTCCTCGCTGATAAAAAACACTTCTCCTTAGTACAAATTAGCAAAATTACCATTCACAAAAAAGTGAACTAATAACACGATGAGAATTGCTACATAGTCCTTGGGTTTTAGGAAAATAATATAATTATGTCCCCTAGCTTTTATCCAAATAGGTAATATAATTGTCATCTGATTGCAATACAGAAGACAAAAACCTAGTTAAGTGGCCAATAATTAATAGATAATTAACTTGGACAAGGCTTACACGCCTGATATAAATGTTCTGTAATTAGTAAATGCATTAATGTATCATCACAACACAACCTCATATATGAAGTAAGTGGCTTTTAAAGTGAATGGACTATTAATGGAGTTTACTAGTACTACTGTGTAAGAGACGCTGCTCCTCATATGATCACCAATCATGTGACAATATAAAACTATAGCTTGCGTTCTTGTATATTTATGACGTTCTGTCTTACATCAACAATCATTTCCTTCCAGTATACATCAAAAGGAACATTTCCGTAAGAGTTGACTATGTTCCAACCTAAACTGTTAAATGTACAGAACACATAATGAATTATGTAGAGTCATAGGTCACAAACATCAGATCTTCACAAGACTTAGTGTTTCTCATGCTCTCACATGATTCACAATATGTGGTTGGAATACAGTATTTTACAATGTATCTTTCCATTATTCTACTAAAATATTTAACTTTATTGAAATATTTTATGTGGGTGTTATTCATGGATTGTCATAGGAAATATTATAACTTTTTAACCCCAACTATATTGAATATCGTCCGTCTTAGAATGAGAAATAGAAATAAGATCAATGATGTGAAATTAATCTAATCAGGGTATCCTCTAGATGAATAACCTGTATTCTAGTGGCACCTCTGGTTCTATTATGTCTGAAAGGAGCACCGTACAGCTGGCACACTTCCACTTTAGTCAAGGGTAATCCAGGAAAAGCTATTTGTTATTGTGTTATTATAATTCTTTGTTACAAATTTCTGTGCACTACCTTGACATGTTCTGCACTATGTAGATTTCTTTTTTAATTTGAGTGATAAAAAGGGAATTGACATCCTTTATTTTTCTAAGTTACATTTCCATGACTGGTAAAGCGCTGATACATAATTATGATATAAACTTTGTGTGCCATAAATGTTTAATTGCTGTCCTTGAGAATGGTTCTATCTGACCATGTGATCCCCCAGGCCAGGAAAGGTTGTGGACTTTTCTCTACCATTACCGTTAACCAATTGCATAGTCTGAACCACCCCTATAACATGAATTGAAATGGGAAGTCTGGACTACCTATTATAACAAGTCTGGCTATGTAGTCTCAACCTCCACCTATATCAGCAATGAGGCTCATATCTTATAACAGCAATCGTCCAGGATAGTCCAACAGACCCCCAATAACAGCGATGGATATGCAGTTGAGATCACTGCCTATAGCTCTAGTCTGTCTATACCCTCTTGTTGAAGTCCAAGGTGCTGGGCGGCATCTCATTCTGCACTTCAGTTGTCCTGTATTACTGGTAATATTTACCTATTACATCTTGCACACTTGCACTTTACTTTTAATACTGGTTGTACATTGTGGTCCTTCCTTGTTATTATTATAATTATAAGAATACAGGATTAGTTGTCACGTGGACATATGGAGATGTGTATTCATCTCTGGTACAGTTTTTATTTACTAATTTTAATGTATATATAAAAAAATTATTCATTTATCCTTGAGTGCTGGTGTTGCTCTCCTCTTACGTGTGGTTTGATTTGCAAAATTGCCTAATGCACGGCCCTCCTTCCCTTCTGCGCCTCATTGTGCGCTCCTACAACAAGTGATGTCGACATGTGGGGTGTCTCCGTTTTTATCTTATGTGTGTTAGATGAATCTATTGCTGTCAAAATCAGACCTTTCTAAATTTCACCTCCATTTTGTTTTAATTACTATGAAGGTCTCAAAGGGTTAACACTCTTCCTAAAAGCTGTTTCTGATAGTTTGAAGGGTGCAGTTTTAAAAATGGTGTGATATTTTATATTTCAAATTTCATTAAAAAAAAATAATGAACCCCGAAAAAGTCTATTCCGAAATTTCCTTGAAAAAACAAAATACTGATGTTATTTGTAAGTCGCTTAACATGAAAATAAAATATCCAGACATTTTAAAAATGATGAAAAAACCACAGGATACGGACCACAGGATCTGGACACAGGAAAGGGACACCAGGATGGCAGGACCTCAGGATGGCAGAACCTCAGGATGACAGGACCTCAGGATGAAAGGACCTCAGGATGAAAGGACCTCAGGATGGCAGAACTTTGGGATGGCAGGACCTCGGGATGAAAGGACCTCAGGATGGCAGGACCTCAGGATGGCAGGACCTCAGGATGACCACCGGGATACAGGACCACCACAGGTATACAGGACCACCACAGGAATACAGGACCGCCACAGGAATACAGGACCGCCACAGGTATACATGACTACCACAGGTATACAGGATCGCTACGGGAATACAGGACCATCACAGGAATATACAGCAACATGGAGGAACACAGGAAACACAGAAACACAGAGGAACACTAGAGTACAGACGCATGGAGGAATCCTGGGAACGAAGGAACACAGAGGAACACTTGGAACCACAGGAGGGCTTTCGCTTCAGAAGAAAAGGCTTGAAGGTCCGGCCAGGTGGAGTCGGATTAGCCAGCACCAATCAGGAGGACGATGGCCCTTTAAATTTAAAGAGCCAGCGCATGCGGCCTAGTGAGCAAGGAGGCACACGGCCTAGTCAGGCAGCAGGATCACCAGGGGGGTAGCCGCACCACAGGGAAGGGCACTGGTGTGACAGTACCCCACACTTTAGGGGCTGTCTTCTCTTTCTCTTCAGCCACTTCTTCCTCTTCTTCCGCCTCCTCCAATTCATCCTGGTGATGAGACACCTGAGGAGGGAAGCAGAAACAGGACAAACCCCAATGAGGCGCTTGGACCTGGCAGGGAACCAGCTGAGGGTATCCTGGAGACGTCTGGAGTGTCCTTTGGCTTTTGCAAGCAGTACGGCCAGAGGCTGAAGAGACTCTTGGAAGGTCGGAGCAGCACTGGGAAGCTGTGGAGGCAGAAATGGCTCTTGAAAAGCCGGAGCCTGGAGTGGCTCTTGGAAAGCTGTAACAGCACTGGGAAGCTGGGGAGGCTGTAATGGCTCTTGGAAACTCAGAGCAGCACTGGGAAGCTGCAGAGGCTGGATTGGCTCTTGGAAAGCCGCAGGCTGGAGTGGCTCTCGGAGAGCCACAGGCTGGAGTTGCTCTGGAAAAGCCATAGGCAAGAGTGGCTCTGGAAAAGCTGCAGGGTTGAGTGGCTCTTGAAAATAGGGGCTCTGGGAAAGCTTCATGACCTTGGCGGAGTCCATGGGCGGATCTTACTGTCACAGTTCATGAGGGGGGAACTGTCAGAGTCTCTTTGGCACAGGAGCACGGGAACGGACCACAGTTCGGATTTAGGACTAAGTTATAAATGGGCTGCGTCCGTTAATATCCTATTTGATATTAACAATAAAAGAAATAGAGAAATAACATATATGCATAATATATGCAAAAAGTAGTACTGTACTGAAATGTTTACAGTTTTTGACAGTCCAGTGACCCTAATTTTACTTCAAAGTAATTCTTCTTATAAAATCTATTAATATATATAGTAGAGCCGCTGCAGCGTTAATGATCTCAAATGACTCATTTTCAGTGGATTAGGCCATATATTGTAGGAGGAAAATTAGACTTTTTTCCATTATTAATAATGCAAATAGGATTCTAATCTTGGACCTTCAGCAAGTCACTTTAACTAAATTAAATGTTTCAACAATTCATCTTTCACATGGAAAAATATTGAGAAAATAAAAGCACTTTTAGATCTAAGTCTTCCTGGAAAAATAAAATCATCAAACAGCATTGTACCAGGAATATGTCTCTAATTATACATAGATAATCATACTTACAAACGTTTGTTCAAAGATTGTCTCCCAGTACTAAAGTCATCAGGTTCATACTTTAGTAGTTTAAGAGCCAAAAATATGTTTTATTGTAAAGGTACATCTTCACTGCAATGTTTCAGATTATTAGATTAGGAAGAGGTAATTTTACCTGAAGTCTAGAAATAAGTAGCAATAAACTACACAATTGATATTGTAACATCTTTGCCTGTTGGGGCTTCAGTGTCATCCTTTGTCGATAAAGTACAGCACAGGATATGATGCTGACTATGATTTTATACTTACCGTATATACTCGAGTATAAGCCGACCCAAGTATAAGCCGAGACCCCTAATTTTACCACAAAAAACTGGGAAAACCTATTGACTCGAGTATAAGCCGAGGGTGGGAAATGCATTGGTCACAGACCCAGCCAAGTATATAGCCAGCCAGCCCCCTATAATATACAGCTTGCCCCCAGTAGTATACAGCCTGCCCCCAGTAGTATACAGCCTGCCCCCAGTAGTATACAGACTGACCCAGCCTTCCCCCAGTAGTATACAGCCTGCCCCCAGTAGTATACAGCCACCCCAGCCTGCCCCCAGTAGTATACAGCCACCCCAGCCTGCCCCCAGTAGTATACAGCATGCCCCCAGTAGTATACAGCCACCCCAGCCTGCCCGAGAGTAATATACCCCCCCAGTAATATACCAGTAGTATACAGTCAGCCCACCGGAGGGTGAGTAAATAGTTTATTTTTTTTTAGTCCATTTTTAATTATTTTTTTACACGTATTGACTCGTGTATAAGCCGAGGGGGCGTTTTCATCACATTTTTTGTGCTGAAAAACTCGACTTATACACGAGTATATATGGTATTTTGCATTCTGTCTTACACTAGCCTGAAAGCTGCTCAGCGACTGTGCTTTCCCTTACTTTTTTCATTAGATACCCTTCCCCTATCAACAACATTACATATATCTTAGGGTATTAGGAAAACAACTGGAACAAACTGAGGCTTGGCATAGAATGGGAACTAAAGGTAGACAAACTGATCCAATTCTTCAATAGATTCTCTGAGACTACAGTGTGAACCAACAGTGGGTATCAACCAAATACACTCACTTCCATCTCATATCCACTACCTACAACCATCAACCAAAAAGACAGGGTTAAGGTATCAAGGGATGACGTGTAGGATATCTTGTTGCCCCCCAAACAGAACAGAAAGTTGTTGGCCCTGATGGAATCTATCCAAGGCTTCTAGAGTATACTGACCTAAGCTAAGCCAGGTTCTTGCAGACCTTTGAAGGTTCTTTGCAGCTGTTAAAGTCCCTGAAATATGGAACATATCCTGTGTCCACACACTGCAAAAGTCAACAAAACCAACCAAATGTAATAACTGAAGGCCAATTGCCCTTATCTCCCATATTATTAAGGTTTTTGAATAAAACATAATGTCCTGTCTGAGGGGAGCAGTAAAGAGGAAACTAGAGTAGAGTTTACTTGTAATAAATAAATGGGAGTAAAGGACACAATAATGTTTCTAATACATATGGTCTACTCCTATCTGGAACACAGGGGCTCCACCATGAGGATAGGCTACTTTGATTTCTCGAAAGTGTTTATTACGATTGACCTCATGCTATTAGGAGAAAAGATTGTGAACCTTGACTTGGATTCTACAATAATCAACTGGATCCTTGAAAAGGCAAAAATCTGTACAAATGGGCTTAGTATGCTCAGAGTAATAAGCAACCGTGGAGAACCCCAAGGCACACTATTATCCCCATTCCTTTTTACCCTTACCAAGGCCAGGTAATAAAACAGGTTCACACTTACAAATACCTCGGCATTGTCATCAAGGTTAAACTTGAACTTGCCGATAGCGACAAGGTGTATAAAAAACAACTCCAGTATGTACTTCCTAAGGCAACTGAAATCTTTCAATATCTCTAATAGGATCCTAAAAATGTTCTATGAGTCTACTATTGCAAGCATCATCTTCTTCGCAGTTGTGTGCTGGGGAGGTGTTATCAATGGAAAGGACAAAAATCATTAAAAATAAGTGTGATAGGGGTACCTCTGAGCTCATTCAATCATGTATGGAAGGAAATCAGGCAAATCACCATATGCAAAAAGATTACATTACAACTGCAATGGAGCACCATAAGTGATTGCTGTGGTCAGATATCGTGGCAAACTATGATATTAAACAACTCCTTCAGTGAGCCATGAGTGAGAAGATGTGGACAGAGATGGATTATCGTTGGAGCTCCTGCTATGGGTCCCCTGATTCTTCCTCTTTAGGGGACCGAGCAACATAAAAGTGGGTTTTGGTTGTAGTTTGGGCACTCTGTATCTAAAAGGTTCGCCATCACTGACCTATAGTATGCTTGTTAGGTCACCAATATAACACCAGTAGGGGAGTGATGGGAGGAACACTGATATTGACAATAATACTTTTTTTGGAACCACTGCTAATCTCATAATGATGACTTACAGTATGCATACCTGAGTTATCAGTATTGATAACTGATACCTGAGTTATCAGTATAGAGAGACTTGTTTTTTCCAAGTCTCTCTATGTAACTTCCTGTAACATCATGCTTGTGTACAAACAATTTCCTACAGGATCGATAAAGTAGTATCATATCGTAGTGCCCCCGGTATTTGTTACCCTGATGCCTCAAGATGGGCAAATGTGAATAACCGACCCATAAGCCTATGATTTAGTTTTTCGACAACACAGAAACTGCATGAATGTAATGTAAAGGATAGCTTTTGTGATAAAAAAAAAAATATACAGTAGTTCTATTTTAAATAAAATAAAGGTTTGATAATTGTGACTAGATTTAAACCTGAAAGTTTTTTCCCCGTATTTCAATACTGATAACTCAGGTATGCATACTGTAAGTCATCATTATGAGATTAGCAGTGGTTCCAAAAAAAGTATTATTGTCAATATCAGTGTTCCTCCCATCACTCCCCTACTGGTGTTATATTGGTGACCTAACAAGCATACTATAGGTCAGTGATGGCGAACCTTTTAGATACAGAGTGCCCAAACTACAACCAAAACCCACTTTTATGTTGCTCGGTCCCCTAAAGAGGAAGAATCAGGGGACCCATAGCAGGAGCTCCAACGATAATCCATCTCTGTCCACATCTTCTCACTCATGGCGCATCTTAGGATGTCTTGGACTGCAGGAGGAAGCCTTGAGACCTATCTGGTAAATTCTGTGCTGGGTGCCCACAGAAAGGGCTGAGTGCCACCTCTGGCACCCGTGCCATAGGTTTGCCACCACTGCTATAGGTCATCAGAATCAAAATTGAGTTTTATCTTAGTGATCTTCTTTGACAAAAGAATATGGCATTTTGTTTAGTTCCTGAATAAATGTAGTGATATTTGCTTTTTAAACGACGAAATTAATGTAATTGGGACTTGTACAAAGAATCCCCTGTGTCGGTTACACCAAGACATAATACATCTCATCCATCATGTAGCATAGCTGTTTACAAGACCCACCAGTACTTACGACAAATAACCGAACATGATAAAAAGGTAGAGAAAAAGACAAGCACATGAGATAAGAAAAGAATTTAACTGTCTTAGAAAGCTATAGTGACAAAAAAAGTATAGTCCAACACTACAGTAGTTCAAGTATTCCATCTTCACCCTATGCTTAAAAGATAACTACACAGCCACTACAAGAACAAGTTTTCAATAATTTTTATATACATATATATCATTCTGAAACATTTTGAAACCTTTTTTACCTGTTATAAATGTTTCCCCAAAAACACTCTTTAATATGGGTTTAGACAGTGTGGCTTTTATACTGTGTATGACATTCTAAAAATTGTATTATAATTCAGCATAATAAAAGTTTAAGTGTTGACTTGGATCTTGGCTTGACCTACATGTTTATGAGAGAATGCATTATACCAAATAAGTTATCCTTTGGTTTTACAGATTTAGTGGGGGAATGACTTTCTGGCCGCCCATTCCTCCTTCACACCCACTTGGCATGGAGATGGCATCAAGAGGATAATAATCACACTTGCTGACAGTTTGCTAGCAATTGTGATTATTTCATAGCTTTTACATAGAAGCCTTGATAAATTTCCCCCATGTTGTTTAACCAACAAGGCCACTAACTTACAATACATTCATATGTTCTTATTTAGCGCTGATTGCATTCCTTTAATGATAAGGTTTACTGTAGGTGGATGTCTTGGACCCACAATCGGAGAGATATAGTATATAGATCATTTAGCAAATTCTAAGTGCATTAATATGCGCCCTGCAGCTGTGTTGGATTTGGTGCTGAAGATATCAGTGGTTCTTCTAAGGAAAGCAGCTGCCATCTGGGAGATATTTGGATTTCATCACTTTGAGCATTGCATCATACGTGTGATTAATGTAAATACACAATGAATCCATTTTATTCCAAAAGAGACTGTAATGTACAGTATATTTATACAGTGCAGAAGGAACTCAAGCTACAAGGGAGAGGAAGATAGTAATGAACACTTAGCTGTACATAATAAAAGAAGATTCAGAGCTTTGAGGTTATAAACAATATACTGTACTACATAATGTTACATAATGTACATTCACGGATAACCATCTACAGTGACGGAATTACTGTTTCAGTACAAATGCTGAGGGCTCTTAGCCAGACTTCCAATCCATTTACTGTTTTCTCTTAAATAGTAGATCTGTTGTTGAAACACGTGGTAGTCAATTTTACACTCTTCTCATCTACAATCATGCTTAGCCTTGATGACCACTTTACCATCAGGCCGACAATATATGACGCATGTAATATGGTTGCATGAGCGAAGCAACAATTACTATGCCTAAGACTTTCCAGTGTGCTATATATATATATATATATATATATATATATATATATATATACACTCACCGGCCACTTTATTAGGTACACCTGTCCAACTGCTCGTTAACACTTAATTTCTAATCAGCCAATCACATGGCGGCAACTCAGTGCATTTAGGCATATAGACATGGTCAAGACAATCTCCTGCAGTTCAAACCGAGCATCAGTATGGGGAAGAAAGGTGATTTGAGTGCCTTTGAACGTGGCATGGTTGTTGGTGCCAGAAGGGCTGGTCTGAGTATTTCAGAAACTGCTGATCCACTGAAAAAGAAAAAACATCCAGTGAGCGGCAGTTCTGTGGGCGGAAATGCCTTGTTGATGCCAGAGGTCAGAGGAGAATGGGCAGACTGGTTCGAGCTGATAGAAAGGCAACAGTGACTCAAATCGCCACCCGTTACAACCAAGGTAGGCAGAAGAGCATCTCTGAACACACAGTACGTCGAACTTTGAGGCTGATGGGCTACAGCAGAAGAAGACCACACCGGGTGCCACTCCTTTCAGCTAAGAACAGGAAACTGAGGCTACAATTTGCACAAGCTCATCGAAATTGGACAGTAGAAGATTGGAAAAACGTTGCCTGGTCTGATGAGTCTCGATTTCTGCTGCGACATTCGGATGGTAGGGTCAGAATTTGGCGTCAACAACATGAAAGCATGGATCCATCCTGCCTTGTATCAACGGTTCAGGCTGGTGGTGTCATGGTGTGGGGAATATTTTCTTGGCACTCTTTGGGCCCCTTGGTACCAATTGAGCAACGTTGCTACGCCACAGCCTACCTGAGTATTGTTGCTGACCATGTCCGTCCCTTTATGACCACAATGTACCCAACATCTGATGGCTACTTTCAGCAGGATAATGCGCCATGTCATAAAGCTGGAAACATCTCAGACTGGTTTCTTGAACATGACAATGAGTTCCATGTACTCAAATGGCCTCCACAGTCACCAGAACCAGAACCAGAATGTGGTGGAACGGGAGATTCGCATCATGGATGTGCAGCCGACAAATCTGCGGCAACTGTGTGATGCCATCATGTCAATACGGACCAAAATCTCTGAGGAATGCTTCCAGCACCTTGTTGAATCTATGCCACGAAGAATTGAGGAAGTTCTGAAGGCAAAAGGGGGTCCAACCCGTTATTAGCATGGTGTACCTAATAAAGTGGCTGGTGAGTGTATATATATAAATACACACACATATGCACACATACATGCACGCGTACACAAGTGCACACACACATACCCATACTGTCTGCGGGGCATTTATCATTTGTGAATATTTATTTCAATATTTTTCAATTGCCACTGGTTTCTGGGCTCTGGTATTTGCCTGGTGTTATTAATCAACTATTTACAAGGATATGGGTGGATTTTTAAAAACATTTAGAAGATTTTATTCAGATTTTTAGAAATAGTTCAATCAAGTTTGTTTTTATTTCATTGTAAACCTGGACCAAAATTTGGCTCAATTTTCAATAGACACATAAATGTATAATAAATGTATCAAGGACATTCTCTAAAAATAGGCAACACCTGCTTTTCTAGTCAGAAAATGTCAAAGTCTATGAAACTGTTGCAAAAAGTTGAGAAAATTAATAAATTGCACAAAAGCCAGTTTGGTGAAATGAACATAACAATGTCCTCCATTGCCTTGAAAACTTCTTTTCTGCTGTTTCCCCAAATCCTCTTGACGTTCTATTGTCCTTTCCATACATCTGGCAGTATATATTCTTGTGTTTTCCTGCTCATTTTCCAGTTATTCTCTCAGTATTTTCACAGCCATCCTAGTGTCCCAGGTATGTTAGCGTGGCATTGTCTAAGAAGTAAAGAAGCCGCTTATAATATATATGGGCGGCACGGTGGCTGAGTGAGTAGCACTTCTGCCTTGCAGCACTGGGGTCCTGGGTTCGAATCCTACCAAGGTCAACATCTGCAAAGAGTTTGTATGTTCTCTCAGTGTTTGCGTGGGTTTTCTCCGGGTACTCTGGTTTTCTCCCACACTCCAAAACATACTGTTAGGCTGTTTAGATTGTGAGCACCATGGGGACAGGGACCAATTTGTCATGCTTTGTGCAGCGCTGCGTAATCTTTGTGCGCTATATAATTTAAATAATTATTATTATAGATCAGTGTATATTACTTGATGTAGCCAAGCACGCCACATATCATCTATCCTGCATCATCTTATGCTAGTTAGTTTAATAATTTGATCGGATACAACAACTTGCTTTAGTAGATGAAAGAAGACTTGGAGTATATACAGTATATTTATAAGAAACTAATGGCATAATTCACATGAAACATACACCTGAAAGCTATAGAGATACATGATCTTTCCCTGAGATTAATAAGTAGCTAATTATAATGGTAGTCGGCAATTGTCATCAAATATAGTCAAGGACACATGTGAGTCATGACTGAAATCCTATACCAAGACATTTGATAGCTTTCCTATGATGAGTAGTTCTATATTCTTTTTTAAGGTTCAATTTCCATGGCAGCAAGATGTCATCTTTAACAACGAGAAGCTATAGATTTGACACTGGATGAGTAAATTAAGTCCTTGAAGAAAACTTTCTTTAGGAAGAAACTTTATTTCTCATAATTGAACAAGTTTTGCAAAGTTGTATGTTTACGATATAGTTTTTATGTGCTGCTAGAAAATTATGCAAGGTTTGAAATTGTAAAGAAGAAAACTGAAATACACAAAACAATGCTACTTTATTTATGAGAGATCCTCTTGGCATATGCTAGGATCAGGTCTTGGAAGCTATAAATATGTTCATGGGATGCTGCAGGATACTCTCCAGAAGAAATGTAAAATATATGGTTTAAATGAATGTGAATCCTGCTTAAAGATGACCTGTCACCAGATTTTGACCCCCCCCCCTGACTAACAATGCCTGCTGATAAAGGGTAACAAGTCCTCCCCATATCCCCTAAAACTAGCTGATATGCAAATTAGCTTTTGTGACTCATGTCTGGTCTTTGTGACTCTTCTCTCTCTCAGTGTGGCAGTGATCAATGCACCTTTATTCTGACTGACAGCTCTGTGTCTCTTCAAATCATTGCCCTGTCTCCTTGTACTTAGGGACCGTCAGCTAATATTCCACTTCAGACATATAAAGCTCTATGTACAGATGGGAAATATTGTGCAAATTTTTTTACATGATGCCTTGTGTTACATTCATGACATGTGACCATTGACCATTGATTCATTGCAGATCCTTTAGCCATCTAAGAATAGCAAACTGTACACCATATATGTGATTACATGAAATCACTGCAGCCTCCATGGAGGATGGAGAGGAGTAAATGTCCATGGAGGCTGCTGTGACTTCATGTGGTCAGATACATGCATGGGGTACAGTTTGCTATATTTAAGAGGCTAAAGTACCTGAGATTATGTCACTCTGGTCACATGACATGAACGGTGACCAGTAAGGAGGCATTGGGCTATGGGGGGGGGGGGGGGTAGATGGTAGATGGAAGGGGCTGGCCAAGCAGGACACACCCGCTCTGATTTCAGGTAATATAAGATAAAAGGTTAATAGAGCAGGTTCCCTTTAAAGGGGTTGGGATTCATTGTGTTCAGATTTATTACCTAAGTAGCAGAGATTTACCAGGGAACGTAAGTTAAGTTGTTTAGTTTGTTAATCATTCAATAACATTGTTGAAATCAAACAGCATGGTCTTTGCGCTGGAAATGCTGGAAAAGGTATGCAAATTTATAAATCCTAATGAAATTATAATTAATCCTATGCAAATAGGAAATTTTTAGACTATAGGAGATATTTTCATAGTGGATGTTACATAATAAATAGAGATGAGCGAACACTAAAATGCTCGGGTACTCGTTATTCGAGACGAACTTTTCCCGATGCTCGAGTGCTCGTCTCGAATAACGAACCCCATTGAAGTCAATGGGAGACTCGAGCATTTTTCAAGGGGACCAAGGCTCTGCACAGGGAAGCTTGGCCAAACACCTGGGAACCTCAGAAAAGGATGGAAACACCACGGAAATGGACAGGAAACAGCAGGGGCAGCATGCATGGATGCCTCTGAGGCTGCTTAATCGCACCATTATGCCGAAATTATGGGCAACAGCATGGCCATGACAGAGTGACAGAATGAAGCTAGATAGCATGTAAAACATCCAATAATTGACCCTGACACTATAGGGGACGGCATGCAGAGGCAGAGGCAGCGGCAGCAGGCTAGAGAGTGGCATGGCGACATACCCTAATTGGACTCAGGCTTCAAACCAATGGGTGTCAGAGAGGAACCAAAGGAGGTGAGCAAGAAGCGCTCAAATAATATCGGTACATGATAAAAGTTTGCCAGTATATTTTGTGGATTACACAGCAGGGTGGCGACAAAGTTATAAAAAAAGGAAGTTGCCAGCTCACCTCCCCGTTAGTATCGAGTCCGGCACGGGCCCCCCCTGCTGCTGGGGTAAATCAAATGTCGAAGAAAAGGGAATGGCGACAAAGTTAACATGGAAGCCATGAAAACAACCCAAAATTCTGCCTGACACAGCTCGTTTGATAAGGGGACCATGTATGCTTACAGTTCATGCCAGTCGCTGCACTGGCTGCCAGTCTCCTTTCGAATACAGTTTAAAATAATAATAACCCTCATCCATAAAGCTCTGTATAATGCTGCACCCCCCTACCTCTCCTCTCTTATCTCAGTCTATCGCCCAACCCGTGCTCTTAGATCCGCCAGTGATCTTAGATTAACCTCTACCCTAGTGCGGACCTCCCACTCGCGTCTCCAAGACTTCTCTAGAGCTGCACCAATTCTATGGAATGCTCTGCCCTGGACTATCAGACTAATACCTAACCTCCAAAGTTTCAAACGTGCTCTTAAAACCCATTTCTTTAGGCAAGCCTATAACACTCATTAACTGCATGAAGTTTTAACTCTTCTACTAACCCGTCCTGTGTCGTCCTCCCATCTGTTATCCAGCAACCAACAGGCACCAGACTTCTCTGCAGTCCCATTCACCCTGGACCTGGTATATAAGATGACGGCTGAGTGGTTCAAGCGACAGCAATTCCATTTATTATATTTTTTTCTATTCCCTAAGAAGAATGGCTTGACCATTAAATATTCTTTTACCTCGTGTTACCCCATCATCTTCATAAACCGTAAGCTCTGGCGAGCAGGGACCTCACTCCTGTTGTTCCATACAAATGTTGTGCTCTGTTACATTACATTTGTATTTGTTTCCTATGATTTGTAAAGCGCTACAGAATATGATGACGCTATATAAATAAAGATTATTATTATTATTATTATGGAGGCAGTGAACTAGTAGTAGATTAAAGGTGCTGCAACTATGTTAGTTGGATCTTGGGATGGAGCTGGCGCTCTGCAGCCAGGCGAGCTTTTGCCAATCCAAGCCCCTGTCTCTAGGCTACTCCCCAAACAGCACTTCTAAGAACCTTTTGTATAAGATCAAGTGTAGTAGCGTTCTTATAAGTTTAGGATATGGCGGGTGAGGGGAATGTAAACAGATGCGCAAGAAGCGCTGAAATAATATCCCTAAATGGTAAAAGTTTGCAAGTATATTTTGTGGATTACACAGCAGGGTGGCGACAAAGTTAACAACTTTGATGTGGAATGCCCTGTAATAGCTCTTGGGCGGTGTGCCTTTTATCGCCTAGGCTCAGCAGTTTCAGCACCGCCTGCTGTCGCTTAGCGACGGCACTGCTGCTGTGCCTAGAGCTACCGACTGATGGCGCCGTGCCCACGGATGGTAGTTCGGAGGAGGAGGTGGAGGAGGGGTGGGAGGAGGAGGAGGCATAGTAGGCCTGAAACACCTGGACCGAGGTAGGCCCCGCAATCCTCGGCGTCGGCAGTATATGAGCAGCCCCAGTGTCAGACTCGGTCCCAGCCTCCACCAAGTTAACCCAATGTGCCGTCAGCGATATATAGTGGCCCTGCCCGGCAGCACTCGTCCACGTGTCCGTGGTCAGGTGGACCTTGTCAGAAACGGCGTTGGTCAGGGCACGGATGATGTTGTCTGACACGTGCTGGTGCAGGGCTGGGACGGCACATCGGGAAAAGTAGTGGCGGCTGGGGACCGAATACCGAGGGGCGGCCGCCGCCATGAGGTTGCGAAAGGCCTCGGTCTCTACTAGCCTATAGGGCAGCATCTCCAGGCTAAGCAATCTGGAGATGTGCACATTAAGGGCTTGGGCGTGCGGGTGGGTTGCACTATATTTGCGTTTCCGCTCCAGCGTCTGGGGTATGGAGAGCTGAACGCTGGTGGATGCTGTGGAGGATCGTGGAGGCGACGATGGGGTTTTTGTGGCAGGGTCCTGGGCAGGGGGCTGACTAGCAGCTGACACAGGGGAAGGAGCAGTGGTGTGCACGGCCGGAGGTGAACGGGCTTGTTGCCACTGAGTGGGGTGTTTAGCATTCATATGCCTGCGCATACTGGTGGTAGTTAAGCTAGTAGTGGTGGAACCCCTGCTGAGCCTGGTTTGGCAAATGTTGCACACCACAGTCCGTCGGTCATCCGGTGTTTCCTTAAAGAACCTCCAGACTTCTGAAGATCTAGCCCTCGCCGCAGGAGCCCTCGCCACGGGAGCTTCACTAGTTGACACATTTGGCGCTGATGCACCAGCTATGGCCCTGCCTCTCCGTCTGGCCCCACCACTGCCTCTTCCAACCTGTTCTGGTCGAGGACTCTCCTCCGTCTCAGAAGCACTGTGTTCACCCGGCCTCTCAACCCAGCTTGGGTCTGTCACCTCATCATCCTCCGATCCCTCAGTCTGCTCCCCCCTCGGACTTCCTGCCCTGACAACAACTTCCCCACTGTCTGACAACCGTGTCTCCTCATCGTCGGACACCTCTTTACACACTTCCACTACGTCAAGAAGGTCATCATCACCCACAGACTGTGACTGTTGGAAAACCTGGGCATCGGAAAATTGCTCAGCAGCAACCGGACAAGTGGTTTGTGACTGTGGGAAGGGTCCAGAAAACAGTTCCTCAGAGTATGCCGGTTCAAATGCCAAATTTTCCTGGGAGGGGGCAGACTGGGGGGGAGGAGGCTGAGGTGCAGGAGCTGGAGGAGTGGCGATTTCGGTGACATGGGTGGACTGCGTGGAAGACTGACTGGTGGTGGACAAATTGCTCGAAGCATTGTCAGCAATCCACGACATCACCTGTTCGCACTGTTCTGGCCTCAACAGTGCTCTACCACGAGTCCCAGTAACTTCAGACATGAACCTAGGGAGTGTAGCTCTGCGGCGTTCCCCTGCTCCCTCATCAGCAGGTGGTGTCTCACCCCGCCCAGGACCACGGCCTCTGACCCCTGCAGTAGTTGGACGCCCACGTCCCCGCCCTCGTCGTCTACCCCTAGCCCTCGGGTTAAACATTTTTAAAATGAGAGTTATAACTTTATTTTTTTTTTTACTTTTTTTTGTTTTTTTTTGTGTTTTTTTTTTTTTTTTGTGTTTTTTGTTTTTTTTTGAGTTTTTAAAACCAAACAATGCTATCCTATTGCTATGGCTATTTTCTAGCCAAGTATCAAAGCACACTACTATGCCAGATGAGATGACACTGAGTTAGTGCCTAATTGAAATCCAACCCCTACTAAATTTTCCCACTTCGGTCTTTGCTATGGATATGTGCGTCACTAAGCGCAGAACACAGCGGTCGCAAGTCTCACTACAAATTGCTCAGAATTGGCTAGTACATGCACTGCAGAAAGTACAGCCACCAGCAGATCAACCAGAAATCAAATATATAGAACGCTACTGTATGCGTAAGTAAGCTCTTTGTATTCTCCTATGGCTATTTTCTAGCCAAGTATCAAAGCACACTACTATGCCAGATGAGATGACACTGAGTTAGTGCCTAATTGAAATCCAACCCCTACTAAATTTTCCCACTTCGGTCTTTGCTATGGATATGTGCGTCACTAAGCGCAGAACACAGCGGTCGCAAGTCTCACTACAAATTGCTCAGAATTGGCTAGTACATGCACTGCAGAAAGTACAGCCACCAGCAGATCAACCAGAAATCAAATATATAGAACGCTACTGTATGCGTAAGTAAGCTCTTTATATTCTCCTATGGCTATTTTCTAGCCAAGTATCAAAGCACACTACTATGCCAGATGAGATGACACTGAGTTAGTGCCTAATTGAAATCCAACCCCTACTAAATTTTCCCACTTCGGTCTTTGCTATGGATATGTGCGTCACTAAGCGCAGAACACAGCGGTCGCAAGTCTCACTACAAATTGCTCAGAATTGGCTAGTACATGCACTGCAGAAAGTACAGCCACCAGCAGATCAACCAGAAATCAAATATATAGAACGCTACTGTATGCGTAAGTAAGCTCTTTGTATTCTCCTATGGCTATTTTCTAGCCAAGTATCAAAGCACACTACTATGCCAGATGAGATGACACTGAGTTAGTGCCTAATTGAAATCCAACCCCTACTAAATTTTCCCACTTCGGTCTTTGCTATGGATATGTGCGTCACTAAGCGCAGAACACAGCGGTCGCAAGTCTCACTACAAATTGCTCAGAATTGGCTAGTACATGCACTGCAGAAAGTACAGCCACCAGCAGATCAACCAGAAATCAAATATATAGAACGCTACTGTATGCGTAAGTAAGCTCTTTGTATTCTCCTATGGCTATTTTCTAGCCAAGTATCAAAGCACACTACTATGCCAGATGAGATGACACTGAGTTAGTGCCTAATTGAAATCCAACCCCTACTAAATTTTCCCACTTCGGTCTTTGCTATGGATATGTGTGCCACTAAGAGCTAAACACAACGGTAGCAAGTCCCCCTGCTAATTCCTCACAAAATGGTACTAGATGCAAATTAAAATAAAAAAAGTAGAACGTTATTGTAGCCCTAAGAAGGGCTGTTGGGTTCTTTGAGAATCACTCCTGCCTAACAGTAAGCTAATAGAACACCCTAACGCTTTCCCTGACCAGCAGCAGCTCTCTCCCTAGCGGCATCCAGACACAGAATGATCCGAGCAGCGCGGGCAGCGGCTAGTCTATCCCAGGGTCACCTGATCTGACCAGCCAACCACTGCTATCGACGTGTAAGGGTACCACGTCATGCTGGGTGGAGTGCAGAGTCTCCTGGCTTGTGATTGGCTCTGTTTCTGGCCGCCAAAAAGCAAAACGGCGGGAGCTGCCATTTTCTCGAGCGGGCGAAGTATTCGTCCGAGCAACGAGCAGTTTCGAGTACCCTAATGCTCGACCGAGCATCAAGCTCGGACGAGCATGTTCGCTCATCTCTAATAATAAAGTATTTTTACCATTATAAGCTCTGCTTGTAATACAACTCTCCAAAATGCTTTTTTTTTTCAGGTAGAAAAACACAGTGCTAACATTTTTTGTCTACATCAAAGAAGATTTTTTTTTTTTATTCAATTATGTCGGTAAAGTTTTCAATTAATTATACACACTGGGGCACATTTACTAAGGACCGTGTGCCAGCTTTCTGTTGGATGTTCTTTTAGGTGCAAACTGCTTACACAGGTATTTGAGAAGTGTCTGCACCACATATGTGACGCACTAGTCATCATGCGACACAAATTAGGGGGCATTGCGGTGCTCAGTCGGACAGTGCACCAGATGAATAATTTAAAGTCTGCCACAATTGTGTTGCACGCTCTATGTTAAAGTTGCACCCAAAAAAAGTTGCTGCACTCTGTCGGAGCAGTTTAGGGAGCGCAAGATTCATGAAGAACATGCGCCAGAAATCCTGAATCTGGCACACCCTGCAATATACACAGGCAACTGCATTCAGTGCAGTTTCCCCTGTTCTTAGTAAATGTGCCCCACTGTCTCCAGATTGTACACAACTAAACTACTAGCACTTTCAGGTAGGGAATGCAATAAACCTTTCTGGCACTATCTCTTTTGTGTTACAACTTCCTAAATTACTCCTAAAAAATCCTATACAAATGGGCTGAAACAAGTCACTTTTTGCCTGAGGTGAGTCACTTTTATAGGCTGTAGGGGGGCATCACTTCAGATAGTCCCATCTTGGTCTTTACATAACCTAGAACCATGCTTTTCATTGTGTCATGTTATGGCACAAGAGTCTCATCATTCTAATCACATCAGGCTTGTGGTTCTGTGAGCTGTTGAGCTAGAGTTAAAGGCAGTTAAAGACTTGTGAGCAGGCCCCTCACTCCTATTGTTCTATATGACTGTTTGTACTCTGTAATGTTTTATTTTATTTGCATATGTCCCCTTTGAGTTATAAAGCGATTCAGAATATGATACTGCTATATAAGTAAATATTATAATTATTATTATGTGCATGTATTGCAGTTTGCATTCCCAAACCTTTATTTAACTCCTTCATGACTGTTTGTACATGCCCTGTGCAGAAAGGAGATTTATAAATGACAGTGGCCAACTTCATATGGCTTTATCTCCTGAACCCTGGCACCTAGAAACGCATTTCTTGTGTCATATTAAAAAATCTGTCTTGCAAATTAACCCTCCAAAACTAAATATATTTACATAAATTGCTATTAGAAAGCATTGCCCCTATCCCTACATTGTCGCACTAAAAGTAGCCTCCTTCTTTCCTACATTTTCCCACTGCCTCACCTCTCCCTTCTTGCTTGTACCCACAACACAGATCTGACTTGACAATTGTTGAGAGGACCGAAATGTCATATAATTTTGATCTGCTTTCTATATGATACTATTTGTTGTATACACTACGGTGCAGGTGATATATATATATAAGAAATAATAAAAGAAGAAAAGACTTTCTATCGATGTGTGCCAGGCTCTTTGATATATACTACCTGTAGTAAGAATCCTGCATGAGCACCACCAATGTTACAGACATTGTTATGGGTCTGATCTCAGCCACAGCCATGAGTTATCAGTTATATAACAAACTGTACCATATTCAGACTATATTATTAAATAAAATGTAGGCATGAAGGAAGTTAAACGTTAACACCTACAGTATGCTTCTAATGAGAAACAGATGACTGATGAAACCAAGTAGGTCAAACAGCGGAAATACCTTTAATTACTGTATCTCCCACATGATATTCCCTCAGTATTGTTATTAATAGAATGAAACAGGTGTGGAGCTTCATAAAGTAGTTGTTACAGTGCCAAGGGTTAGGGCCCTCAATGTGCTTTACAATTATTAATAAAGGACAGTAGGTAATTTTTTATAAAAATGTATTTCCTCACTCCACAACTCAAAACTAGAAAATATAAATGAAGATCATCCTGCATAAAATGGGTTTGCCTTCCATGATACAGCAGTGTCATACAAGTAAATTAAGGGGAGGTCATACTTTTCTCAATTATACATTTCTTTATATTAATATTGACAAAATAGTATAAAAACACTGTACTAAAGACTGAGAACTTACACAATCACATAAAAAACTTGATAAATATAAAAAAGATATCCAACCTATTCTATGAATCTGTATAATTGAGCAACACCAAGGATTCTCCCTGCTTAAAGGGAAACTGTCACCACAAATGTGATTTTTAGGTCATGACCGGTTCCAATAGGCTATCCTATGTGGATTAAAATAATGCCTTTGTCAGCATTCTGCATCATTTCATAAGTTTATATATAGTTTATGTATAATTCTCATTACCTGGCTCCCTGTCAGTCGCATGTGGTTAGTCTTGGGGTATGTGCCTGTGTCAGTCTTCTCTCCTCCAAACTCATGCTGTGCCTCTCCCCACCTTCAGGACTCACCATATTCTGCTGGCAGGTAGCTAGGTAATGTAAATCAAATTATTATAAAATACTGAAATTATTCAGAATTCTGACAAAATCATTTATAAAATAAGCACACCCTATACTACTGGGACCTGTCACTAGCTAATATTCCCAATCCTGGTGATAGGTTCACTTTAAGGAATATGAGTTCCAAGGATACTTCAAGTCTGTGAACTTCCAGGGGGTTAGGGCTGTGAAGTATTGTTATATGTTTAATGAAAATGCTTTTATTTTTAAATGCTGAAACTAAGAGGACGCTCAACTGTGGACGAAGATTGATAACAGTGTGATAACACAATCCTGTGCAGAGAAGAATGTAAGGCTCCCTAGGCTGATTTACGATACTACCAATTCCAGGGAAAGAGACATCTTTGGTTTCTGGGATACCCCTGTGATAATTTACTAGCCAATGAACTATGGACATAACCTTTTTATCTTTAACTAACCAAGCCCAGGTCCAGCCCCACTAAAAGTTTCTGTATAATGCTTTGTGGTGCAAATAAAACATCTCCCATCTGCCTAGCCTTGCATGGCATCACTGCTCCACAGAGATTAAGATATTATACCATACTTTGTCTTGGTGTGATTTCTTTGAGCTCACTTTGTTGATTTTATTAGTAATTAGAGAACCTGAGGCTGTGTGAACAGGGGAAGAACTCAACAGGGCTGTGAGCTGCTCCATAGTTTAAAGATCCTTTAACCTTATGTAGATATCAACGCTTCTAAGTGGTGCCAACAATTTTAGTATTGGGCAAACAACTGCTTTGAAGCCATTAGAATAGCGTTTTGCAGAAACAAAATCAAAACTCATAAAGTAAAGAATCCCTCTGACATACCAATCAGTAAAGTAGGGTTCAGTGTGTGGAGAAAGCTGTTCTATAAAGTAGTTTCAGGTCATCAGGAGCTTAAAGGGAATCCACCACCTGGATGAAGGACTGTATGCAAATGGGAATGGGTGCTCCAGCCTCCATTAACACCTATGGAGCTTGGAGCCCCTCAGGCTCATTTGCATACAACCCTTCATCTTGGTGGTAAATGCCCTTTAAGCTAAGGTATGCAGCATTGGGCACAGTGAGAGTTCCTTTTAATGATTATCTTTAGTTAATTGCTTTCATACTGTAGTTTGCATATCATAGCTATTTGTGCTGCGTCCTTATTATAGGAATCCATAGAATGTAAAATTTAGAAATTACAGAAGAATGATCATTCAATTTAAAATTAGTGTCCAACATGAAAAGTATTCCATTAAATATTACACTTAGTTTTGAATTAACAGAACTCTGATACATTAAAATACAAATGGAGGATGTAGAGTCATAATTTGAGAGGGTGAAGATGGTACAATCACAGGTGGGCCCATAAAGTGTTACTTCCCCATACGAAAAGACCACCACTATGAATGATAAAATATAGTTTGCTGAATTTCTTGTGGCTCCATTTCTTTTAGAATCATTGTCCTCAATCTCTCATGTTTAGTGATATTACTTTCCATAAATATTGCCCAGGAAGCTGCTTGGAGCGCAAATGTAATGCAACAGTCAGTGATTTTATCCAATGAATTCTTCAGCCATGTCACAACCTCTCTAATTTATCTGCTTATACTAATGTATGGTGCGTAGGGAGCTGCAGAAATGGCTGCAAAACTTACATAACCAATAATGTTCAGCTATTAAACAGGTCAGTTTTTATCTTTTATGTGTGATAAAGTATGTGGTGCAGGGTATTAGGTAATTTACCAATAAACATCTAGTAAAAGTTTAGCCTCCTGTCTTTTACCTCATCAGCCACACATACCTGCCGATAAAATGGCTGAAGATGGAGGGTCATGTGATCTCTCTCTGTCCATGAGCCATCACCCTGCCAGGACTTTATGATAGTATTCATGAATGTAAGAGCCATTTTATGGTCAGGAATGTCTGATTGATGAGGTAAAAGACAGGAGGCTTCACTTTACATATCAAGAGATGGATGCAGAACTATTCATAGATTTTATTGGTGCATTACCTTATATCCTGCTCCCGCACCTACACATATTACAAAAACCATGTGTGCAACCCCTTTACATCGTGTGCAGCTCCAACAACCTGTGATTGGCACCTGCCGGTAGGGTATGTCAGTGCTGTTGTGTTTAAATAACAGGAACCTTTTTAGTGCCAAGGGGATTTAAAAGGTTAATATTTTCTCTTTTGTTATTAAATATTGTCCATGGATGCATCCACTGGTTGCAGGAAGATGAGTTTTGTTAAAAATGCACTTTTCCTTTGTATATTAGGGGATATGAACAATAAAGAACAGAGAAAGGTCATCCAATGACAAGCTGCATTATTTCATATTGACAGTTATTGTTGCTTCATTTTAGCACAGTTTTCATTCTTTAGGTTATTAGCTAATTCCAGACACTTTTCTATCGCTGGAAGTTGTACGGCAGTTCTGCATTGTATAGACTGCTGTTTTAGAGCTTTTTGTACTTTGTTTGGAGCTGACAGGTCATCCATGTTTCTCTTGATGTACATCACATAACAACGTTGTTCCTCTCTCCTTGTGCACAACATCTCAAACTGAGAAGTCTTTCATGGCGATTTGACAGATGACTAATGTAGTGTGTGAAAGACTGATTGGCTTCAAAATTATTGTGTTATATGGAGCAGCGGTAGTGACAGATGTTATGTTTAAGCCACGTCTTTTGACATGCACTTCTTTTCTCGCAAGTAAACTTGAAGCATTTCGCAAAGAAAAAAATTATTCAACAAATGATCTTATTTTATCAATTTTTAAAGCAACCTATTTAGTTAACATCCTATGAAGTACTTTAGCAATATACTAAAGCTCTATCTCATTTGAATCATTCTAATACAGTATTCTGAATGTACAGTAACTATTGGCATTAAGTAAGCTTCATAAAAAAAATGATTATTCCTGGTCCTTTACTACATTAATGCCATCTGTTTCCTCTACTATAGGCAGTGACAGTTTGTTGCTAGGTAACAATGAACCCCCAAAGTAAAAGCGAACCACTACACATATGATTCTTTCAAAAGCGATTTGAATAGGCATCTTAATTAGACTGTAAAATCCTGGATTGCTAAGTTTTTTTCAGTTTCCATGATTTTAATAAAATCTCACAGCAGCAATTTTTTAAAGAGACCCATCACTTGGTTACTAAAGTAGCAGCTTCTCATTATGCAGATGGGGCTTAGCTTTCCATACGGTACATGGTTAGGACATTGGGGCAAATTTACTTACCTGGCCCTGTCGCGATCCCCAGTTCGGACAGTCCAACGGAGATGAAGTCCGGCTCGATTCACGAAGCTCTCGCTGCCCCGCTGAGGTCCGCCGGAGTTCACCTTCTTCCCGATGCTTGTAAGTGTGTGTCTTGCGACACAATTCGACATGTTAAATCCCGCGCGTAGTCCGAATCCGTCGGGTTGTCTGATGCCCCGCCCCATGATTTGTGTCACGTGCGCCAAAATCCCCTGTTATATGCGACGGAAATCGTTGACGAAAATGCGCTCCATGGACCCTTAGTAAATAAGCCCCACTGTGTAGTGAAAGAAGCAGAAAATTCCTGGAGATGATTTTGGGCCTCATCTACAGCTGCAAAGTAAAGCGAGATTTATCATCCATGATATCATCTTCACAATATGACTGCACTTGATACCAGTGAAAGTTTGTCCCAGACTTACTAATATGCTAGTTCTTTGACTACACAATTCAGAAACAGCAGGTTTTGACATGGGCACATCCAGGTGACCTTCAAAGCTGCATTACAACCTGCTGTAATGCAGTGCTAATAATAACCCATTGTACTATTTCTTCATGTCTGTATTTAAAAACATTGCATATCCTAGTGTCTGCTCTGATTCGACAATACACACATTGTCATCTATGAGAGAGTAGCATTTGATCAGTATTTTAGTATGTTCAGTATGTTTTCTGGCATAGAGGCACTGAAATAAAAAATTGTGTTTATTATTACGCCTATGACACCTCCACGCCATGTGGGTGCGGAGAGGTGTGGCCGCCAGTTGAGTGGGCACGCACAGAACTTTCTTGACCCATGCATACTTTTTAAAGACCTTTTTAAAGACCTGCAAACATTTGTTTGCAGGTTTGCAGGGTGCCCCTGCACTGATGACGGTGGATGTCTTGGTACTTTAAGATTAGAAGGGGTGGGCAAAATTTAGGAAAGAGAGGTACTCACCAATGACCATTGTTTGCTATTGTGAATTTGTTTCCTTTTTATTAAGTCACAGTGGAAAGAGATATGGAGATGTGAAGCTCGGCTGGCTGACTTCCCAGCTGGCATACTGCAGCTGAGCTATTCTTTTCTGGATACACTCTTCTAAAGTACCTGAAGTTCATTTTACGGGTATTGTGATAACGAACTAAAATAAATGCTGTGACAATTTTCCACCCAGCAAAGAGTTCTTGTTTTATATATTTGGTTAAGGTTATTTATGAGGTAATATTAAAGTTCCCTCTAGCAGTGATTTATGTTAGGATGTTAACCTGCCAGCCAGTCTTTATGCAAAACTACACCAAGTCGGCCCTGGCGTAGTATTGCCTGGCTGTGTGGTCGTATGCCAAATACCTCAAGAAGTATGGGCCTTTCCCTTCTGCCGGGACAAGGAGGTGTGGCCTATGTCATACACCGGCGCTCGATAAACTCCCCATATAAATTCCTATTGGGCAAAACACTGATCAATTTTTGCATAATAAATTCAGGTAAAATGATAAAATACTGATGGAATCCTGTTGCATACAGATCCAGAACAGGCAGTCCCTGGGTTACATACAAGATAGGGTCTGTAGGTTTGTTCTTAAGTTGAATTTGTATGTAAGTCGGAACTGTATATTTTATCATTGTAATCCCAGCCAGAACTTTTTTGGTCTCTGTGGATTTTAAAAATGTTGGGTTGTCATAAGAATCAATATTAACACTAAAGCTTCATTACAGACACCTGTGATAACTTTTACAGCTGTTTATTGTAGTCTAGGAATAAAGCACAATAAATTACCAATATCCTGAGGTCCGTTTGTAACTAGGGTTCGTATGTAAGTCCAGTGTTCTTAAGCCGGGGACCACCTGTATTCCTATATGATAGTATAACAGATATGTAATATATATATGTTCTAATTTACTTGTCCTAAACAAGTCTGCTGGTTCCATGTCTAACCTGCGGTTCTCTGTGAAACAATGGGAGGAGATCTCCGATGCAGTGACTCCTGCTTACTTCTGCTACTTCCTTTATATAATCTTACTCCTCAGTGAGTCTGTCCATCTTGCCAGCAAGATGGAATTCAGCAGAGATTCCCGGTACAGAATACAGTAGAGATTGAACATTAGGAAGGAAGGAAGTAGGATGATAAGAGCTAATTCAGTAGAAAAGGCAACACGTTTTTTTTTTATATTCACTTGTAATATTAATTTATGCAATGATAAATAATGAACATTTGCAACAAAACATGTGTCCTAATGGAAGCCATCTTCCAAAACTGCTTCTGACCCTGTGGATAAATTCTGTTTGCTCTGTTATCGCCGCTCCCTTGAAAAATTATTCTGTTAGAGAGGAAATATTATAATAATTAGGAGAGGCTGGGCTCCATAACAGAATTCTGAATGGGGCACCCCTTCCAAATACACATATTTGTATACACACATGTTAATAATGTTAATGTTAATAATTAATGCTAATAAAGACTGGAAGGCACCCCAGTGTAACTACACTCCTGTTTCCGTGTCTATGTGAGTTGAACCCCTACACATACAGTACACATCAAATACACACACATAGCATATATACATTATACACATACATAGTATATGTCAGGAACCAGGGGTAGTGGACCTACTGGACCACCGCGGACAATGACGTAAGACAACACCTGGGAGCGGAGTCTAAATGGTTTTCACCAGAGCCTGCCACAAAGCGGGTTGGACTTTCTGTGGCGTGGTACCACCAGGTCGCTCCACAGGCGTGACTTTGTCCGCGGTGGCGGCCAAGGTGTAGGCCGAACCGTGGTCGGTGACAGGTAGGAGGTTGAGACAGGCAGCACAGAATTATAATCAGGGACATAGCAGAAGGTCTGGGCAGAAAGAATCAACTTCAGGTACTCTTCAAGGAGGAAGCCACAGCACCATGGGTTAAATCCCAGAACGTTTATTCACAAGTTCATCCAAACATGATAAGCGCATGTTTGGATGTACTTGTGAATAAACTTTCTGGGATTTAACCCATGGTGCTGTGGCTTCCTCCTTGAAGATTGTCGACTCCCGGTTTCCTGCATCAGAAACTCTGGCTGCGAGCACCACCACAACATTACCTAAAACAAAAAGATTGCTGTCCTACCCTTCTACTCCTTTCAACTTCAGGTACATAGCTAAGGGTCACAATGGAAATCACACAGGCAGTAGGAAACAGCTTTCTCAGAGGAATAGAGCACTCAGGAGAGACATCGCAGCAGCATCCGTGACATTCCCCCTCCCCCCTTCAGCCTTGGCCTTGGTCTGAAGGAACCTTTGTAGGAGAGAATGGTCTTGCCAGGACCACTTCTTGGTCAGCGCCACAATGGGAGATACGAGGGAAGAGAAGTGTGGTATGAACTTCTGATAATAATTAACGAAGCCCAGGAATCTCTGAATAGCACAAAGTCCTACTAGGAGAGGTCAGTGAAGTACTGCAGACAACTTGGTAGGGTCCATCTGTAGTCCCTTGTCAGAGATAATGTATCCCAGGAACGGAAGACTGTTTTGATGGAATTGGCACTTCTCAAGCTTGGTGACTGTCCCTTAGGCGCCTGAGAACTTGCCATACGTGGGACCGGTGGGACTCAAGGTCCATAGAGAACAACAGGATATCATCGAGATAGACCACAACACAGGTATATAGCAAGTCTCTGAAAATGTAATTGACGAACTACCGGAATACAGCTGGTGCGTTACAAGTCCAAATGTCATGACGAGATACGCGAAGTGTCACAAGTATTGAAAGTGGTCTTCCACTCATCGCCTTCGCGGATACGGATGAGGTTATACAACCCACATAGGTCTAGTTTGGTAAAGACCTTGGCTCTATGTAGGCAGTTGAAGAGTTCAGTGATCAACGGCAATGAATTGCAGTTGTTCAAGGTAATTTTGTTAAAGGAAACCTACCACTTGAAGTGGCAGGTTTCAGAAGAAAACACCGAGCACCAGCTCAGGCTGAGCTGGTGCCGGTGCTTATTTTTGTTAGTGTTTTAAACGGCGGTATTGCGCTTAAACGCGCTTAAACGCGCTCAGCGCTTACCATGCGCGCGGCTCTCCTTCACTTCCTATGTAGCTGCGCGCACGGTCGCGCGCATAGTAAGTGCCGAGCGCGTACCTCCCTGCGCCGGCTATACAGTTTAAAAAGTGTTTTGAACTGCGATACCGCGGTTTAAAACACTAACAAAAATAAGCACCGGCACCAGCTCAGCCTGAGCTGGTGCTCGGTGTTTTCTTCTGAAACCTGCCACTTCAAGTGGTAGGTTTCCTTTAAGGCCGCGGTAGTCTATGCATGGACGGAGTTACCCATCTTTCTTGGCCACAAAGAAGAACCCTACACCGGCAGCAGAAGAGGATTTGCGTATGAAACCCCCTCTGCAGGTTCTCCTTCACGTAGACATAGCCGCAATTTCAGCCACTGAAAGTGGATACATGCAACCCCGTGGAGGAGATGTGCCAGGTAAGAGGTCTACAGGGCAGTCGTAGGGATGGTGTGGTCTCCACTTGCTTTTCCAAGAAGAAATCGGCAAGTCCATATATGGAGCGGGGAGACCCACCAGAGACTTGGAGGACATCAGAGAAGAGATGGTGGACACAGGCAACATGGCGGTGACTTGTCCGAGTTGCTGTCCATGTACGGCAATCTGCTGGGACTGGTGGGCCATAATGGTGGTGAGATCAGCCAGACTAGGAAGCGGAACCTTGGCGGGATCCATGGGCGGATCTTACTACTAACCAGAGGTAGTGGACCCACTGGATCACCGTGGACAATGACATAAGCTGACAACTGGGAGCGGAGTCTAAGTGGTACCCGGTTTTCACCAGAGCCCACCGCAAAGCTGGTTAGACTTGATGCGGTGTGGTACTACCAGGCCGCTCCACAGGCAAAACTTTGCCCGCAGTGGTGGCCATGACTCAGTAAAGAGTCGTAGGCAGAACGGTGGTCGGCGAGGTCTAGACAGGCAGCCCAGGCTCAGAATCGGTTATGTAACAGAAGGTCACAACGGAAATCACACAGGCAGTATGAAACAGCTTTCTCAGAGGCATAGAGCACAAAGATCCGGCAGAGGACACAGGAAGGGCCGGGAACTTAACAGGAAGGGCGGCCGGCCAACGCCAATTATCGGTGTGCTGGCCCTTTAAATGTATGTATGTATGTAATATGTATATATAAAGTAGGTACACACCATACACACATATATAGTATACACATATATACCCATACACTCATATAAACATGTAGATACTGTCACAGGTGCCCTTGTGATCAATGTCACAGATCGGCGGCACACCTGTGCCCCTCTCCGTGATGGCACGGCACCCCGGCCTTCACTTACCTTCCCATGAGCCTGCTGTTGTCTGGACTAGGCCGAGCACGTGTTCCCTAGGGTCCCGCACTGGCACTCAAAAATTTAAAGGGCCAGAGCACCGCTGATTGGTGCTGGCCACTTCCAGGTTTCCATAAATTCCGATGGCTTTCATCATTCCCCGCCTAAATGAGCCAGCAGCCTTAGAGAAAGCTCCCCTGTGTTATTCCTGTGTTCCTGTCCTCCAGTGTTCCAGTTCCTGTTTCCTGTGGAACGACCTGGTGGCTCCCTGCCGCAGTAAGACCATCCCACTTTGCAGCGGGCTCTGGTGTTCCCAGGTGCCACTTAGACTCCAGACCCAGGTTTTGGCTAGTATCATCTACCGTGGGGGTCCAGGGGTCCACAGATCCGAACCCTGACAGATGCTCACTGTCAGGTAATCTTCTTATCCCAGCTTATGTCAGAGACTACAGATATGACTTCATATAGCCCAGTAGCTGCTGACCACATGGGGAAAGTAGACGGCAGATGGTAGAGATAGTCCTGCCATTCTGTTGTCGCCTCCCCTGTCCTTTCTCATCTGAGCTTCCGGCTGTGGAAGTTGTGCACTGTTATAAACATATTTTGCTACGCAGCATAATATGGATAAAATGGTACACATTCTCTATTCTGGCGGCTGGGCCCCCTGACACCGGACCCCATAGCAGCTGCTGAGGCTGCTACCACTGTAGTTTTGTGCCTGATGCAGACAGCACAACATCATTTGGAGTACAAAGTAACAGCAATAACGTTACATGCTATAGTGTATCTGATATGTAGTACTGCAAGTCACATGCATTGTTGCATATAGTAGATAAAATTGTGAGTTCCTTCACAGCAAGTTTCAAACTGGATAAAAAATATTTTTTCCCAAAAAAAATGCTATTGGGTCAGTGTGAAGCAACTGTATTGAATACTAATATAACTACACTCTGTGCTTCAAATTCCACTTTATTTATCATGTTCACATAATGATAATCATTTGTAGCATAGATTTTCAAGTTAGTAACTCACAAAAACATCAGCAAGTACAGACTCCCCAGCAAAATATAAAAATATTTTACAACGGCAGGGACTACACCACAAAACATAGCAGAACATTGACAGAATGTTATAAAGACCACATAAAAGTATAAACACCAAGGAAGACAAATGTTCAATCAATTAACTGAGCCAAGTTATGGACTACAGGTAATAAATATAAGATGTCATGTGAAGACTGTGGCTAGAGGTTAGAAAGAAGCAATAGAAAGAATTCAAATGTGCACAGTACAAACAATGAATTGCAGCATTAGGATGACTTGAAGAAACAGATTGATTAATAGTATGATAGATGATATTGAAGTCTGGGAATAATGGATGATATAGTAAATTGGTTATTCAAATGTATAATATTGATTATTATTGCTAGTAATAGATGATATGAATTTATGACCTGTCCAGAAATTAATAGGTAGCTAGTAAATGTATGCAATGAAGGGCACTAACCAAGTCACAGCAAAAAGAGATAAATACCTACCAACAGAGAGGTCACTTATAGCAGAAAATGAATGTATTATTAGCTACTTATACAAATGTGGTATTTTCCATATTTATATTTTACAATATTTTATTTATCTTGTGGCACATTGTATTAAAGGAAACCTGTCAGTTAAACAAACCCACACTAACTAAACATATCTTGGAAAACTGCTATTAAACAGCAGTTCATCTATCCCTATATTGTTCCTCCCCATGCCTGTTAAGTTCTACAGTCTGTAAAGTTGATTCACCATCTATGCAAATGACCCAATGTCAGTTCAGTCTTTGTCTTACCTTGGAGCTGACTTGAGTATATTCCAGGTCAGTCATGCCTCCAGCTCCTAATTTCTCTCCAGTTATTCAGCACTTCTTTTAGGAATAAGAAAGACATTGGCTGTTTGTGACTCACTGAATATATTTCCCAAGGGAATGATGAGTTGATCTCTTTCCAGCAAATCACACACAGGAAACATCTCTCTCATTTTTGAGCGAGGGGGAATAAGGTATCTTAGCCAAGTTACAGTTGGCTCAAAAGAAAGAACACCCCTTGTCAGTCAGGAAGCTGAAGGCACAGAAGAATGTGAATACGCATAGATGGTAAGTCAACTTTATGCACCAACTATGGAACTTTAAAGGCATGAACTTGATCTTGTGACACAAACTCTGAGGTTTGTCTGAATCCGTCGGGTTGTCCGATGGCCCGCAACCTGATTTCTGTTGCGTGCAAGCCGGCGCCGATGCGCCAAAATCCGATCACGTACGTCAAAATCCCCGGGGCAATTCGTCGCAAATATTCGTCGGAAATATTCAGGGAACCTGAAGAAAGTGCGGCATTCGGACCCTTGGTAAATGAGCCCCACAGTGTCAGCATATGTATGTGCATAGGCTAACTGAGCTAACACCCTGCAATACATTGGTATTGCAAGGTATTATCATGAACAAGCACTCCCATGGTGGAACTAATTAAAATGTAATAAAACTTAAAAAAAAGTTAAATAAAAATTAATGAATAAAAATGTCCATAAGCCCCATTTAACATATAAAATGACATATAATGTGGAAAAAGTCAAAATAATAACACAAACCCACACATATTGTATCACCGTGTCCGTAATGTCCCGTATGAAAAAAAAATCATTATTAAACCAGCACAATGAATGGCATAAAATAACTGTTAAAAACTGTCCAAAAATTATAATTTTTACCTTTTTTCATCCCACAAAAAAAGCAATAAATCCACTTCAGAATGATACTGGTGCAAAGTACAATATATCCCACAAAAAACAAGCCATTAACTATTTCTGTAGACAAAAAGATATAAATGTTATGCAACTTGGAAGACGGCGATGCAAAAACGATAGATTTTTCCCCACATTAGGTTTTATTTAGCAAATTTTGCAAAAAGTAAGAATAAATATCTATGTGTAGCTTATTGCTAGCACTTGTGATTATTTCCCCCTTTCTACCACCTCCATGGCAGGGGGGCATGGAGGGGAGTGAAGGGGTGTACGGCTGTGAAGAGTGGGCCAGGCAGCATTCCTGTCCTTGCACCTATGCAATCGAGCGCCGGCGTATGACAAATAACCCCCAACATGTTTATTAGGCTATATGGTGAGCAAAAAGTCAAAAATCAATTACAGAATTGATGATGTTACATTTTTTTAATTGGAAAGTGCAACAAAATAAGAAAATGTGTTATTGCTGTGATTGTACTGATCACATAATAGAGCTAATGTGTAATTTACCACACTATATATGTCGTAAAAAAATCAAAAAGCATGGAACAGACAATTGTGTTTTTTTCCATTCCACTACTTCTGATTTTCCCAGTACAGTATATGTGTCACGGAGACACACTGCCTCGTCATGTGACTTGGGTTGTGACTGCATGGGGTTAATTTATTTAGCCAACTCAATCCAGCGCTCACACTCAAGACACAAATTGAGCATAAATCCCACCCATGACAGTCCCCACACCCCAATTATGAATAAATGCTGCCACCACTTATTGACTCTGCAATGGGATTAATAAGTATCCCACCCTACATCAACTCTTGCCTCTCAAGCAGTCATCTTGTTACTGCACTAGACTTGCACACTCAGCTCTCAAGCAGTCATCTTGTTACTGCACTAGACATGCACACTCAGCTCTCTAGCATTCACACTGCTAATAACAAGGCTATGGTTTCGTAGAACATACAGGGATCAACATTAAAGTGAAAAGCTTTACCCCACCAATTTTTCAGTGCTTCAGCTACAAATGAAATAGGAGAAAATAACAAAAATGTACAAATTAAAGTAAATTCTTATTCCCCGGAGGCGGGAGCAATACGGAACAAGTCAACTTGGCTGCCCCAAATAGTGAACAATTTTTACCTGCATATTACAATTTTTTATACTTTTTCTATTTGGCTTTGGTTTCAGAACCACTCATTGATTAATTAGTCAAAAATGTTCCTCATGATTGGACAAAGTGTTAATAAAGGGGGAGAGGGAAGGAATATTTTAAAAGTCTGTTGTCTCTGGAGGAAGGGTAAGTGGAGGAAAGAGATGTCCATGTGTCTTTTGAAGTCTGCAGGGAACTGCTTTCAGGCCAGAGTTTATCAAGCTGTAAAAACTCCAGGATGTAGTGAAAGCTGCCTGGACACTTCAAAAGATGCTAATTTCCCTGCAGTTCACCGATTGTACACACTTAAGATTAATATTTTCATCACAGTATGGAATATTAAATTGTGCGGTAAGAAATGTTTCTCACCAAAAACCAACACTAATAAGCCTCTATGAACAAGTACAATTAAAGGGAAATGGCTTCCGGAAGGCAAAATGATTGCATCCTTAGATCCTTAGAATAAACAGGTAACTTAAAAAATAATAAATGAATGTTCTGGATCAGAAAATACATAAATACATTAAAACACACATTGTAGGAAAAGTGTATAAGTGAATAAAAATGTATTGCAACACATAAACATGGTTCTATAGCTGCAAATAAGAAACCTTTGAAAATCTCTTAGTTTAAAACAGTGGTTCTTAACTGGGGTTCTATCGAACACTAGGGGTTTGGTGAGTTGGTCTCAGGGGTTCAGCGGTGCCTCCGCCACCGAGATCAATACATACACATATTTGATTTATCCATAAAGAACGGTTCGGTGAATGTGCATATGAAACTGGTGGGTCCGGTACCTCAAACAAGGTTAAGAATCACTGGTTTAAGACATCATTTTGAAATGAATACACCATATTTCACTAGTCACTGGTGTTAATGGTTCATACTATCGCTAATGGTTCAGCTTTTGTGCATCTTGTAGCATCTGGTGAGCCCATCCATACATTTTTGATTGTAGCATATCATATAAATTTGGAAACTGCTGCAAAAAAAGTATCATCTTGGAGGGCCCCAAACATGGATTTTTTTGTAAAAGCATAAAAAAACACTTGTCATAAAAGAATTTTGCTACAAAGTGACCTGGATATGTAAGTACAATATTTTGCTAAACTGTTGTCGTTGGAAAAGCTGACTCCTTGCTTTTTTCATCAGCATGTCTCTCACAGATGGAAGTATTTATACACAAGTGATGTCATTTTATGCCAGTTTTACATTATACTGAAGTGCATATTTAAGCCTAAATTACACTTTAGAAGATTTAAACCATTATGTAAAGAAGTTGACTCAAATGAGAAAAAAAACTCTTATTTTGCAAGAAAAGTTACTTTCTTTGACATATGTGTTTTCTTTCTGTACATGTGATTGACAAGTGGCTTGACTATTTATTGGTTAAACCGCATACTGTAAAAGTGAAGATGTTAATAATTTTACACGCACAGAAAGCGGTGAAAAAATAGATGAGTGAATGAAAGAAAACATTGTTGAACAATCTGACAGTGAAGAGTAAGCAAATATGGGCACAAATTGAAAACAGATGTGAAATTTTATTGCAAACTGCTGGTAAATAGCTGGAAAATGCATGAATAATGCAGAGTTTGAGTCACAAATATGAAGTGTATTTTCTCATAGGAATTTGAGTTTGCAATTTAAAAAAAAAACAACTAATTTAACCAAATAAACAGCAAGTGGGAATCTTAGTCATGAAAACTATTGGTTACATCTGATTATACTATATAATATATCTCAAACTTTAGACATTTTGCCCTTGCCAAAAAATACTAATAACATTCTAGACATTCTACAAATGTCTATTTTATTGGCATCAGTAATTAAATGATGACAGGATTACTTAAATAATATTTTATGACGCTAGATAAAATTTGACATGTTCCAACCATAGTATAGCAATTATGATGAGAACCATGTGTATTACAATGTTATCACACAGTTACATTTCCAGTGAGACTTTTATGTGCCATGAGACTTGCTTGTATTTTTGATGCCATAGTTCAAGGACATGGTGAAATAACAGCTGAGCATTATTTGTTGTTATCATATTCAGATGAAAGCCTAATGATAAGGAGCACAGCTAATAGGATACAGAACTAGCAGGGGATATGTGGCCCTGATGCCCCATAATAAAGCAGAACTCCAAAACATACTGTTAGGTTGTTTAGATTGTGAGCCCCATTGAGGACAGGGACCAATTTGACATGCTTTGTGCAGCGCTGCGTAATCTGTGTGCCCTATATAAATTATTATTATTATTATTATTATTATTATTATTATTCTAAATAAGAAACACGCCCTCTGTACTGATTTTGCACTACAGATGTGAAGGGATCTGACACCCACCAAGAGGTCTTGAAATTGCACACAGGTCTATTCAAGCTTTAGAAAGTTCAGTGTCTTACTTTATGCAGTGGCTGTGTTTGGTATTGGAGCTCATCCCTATTACCTGGATGAAACAAAAACATTATACTTTATTTCAAATGTGAATTTGTAAAAAAAAAACAAATAAAGAATAGTGATTTTACTTTAGTTATTTTGGCATTATTGTCTCAGTCCTCTCTTCTTTTTGGTGTTTGCAAGTATTTGTTGCTTTGTAGATTTTTCTCGGTATGGGACAAAATTTGATATAGAGTCCCTGTCCAAAGGATAGTAGGGAAGCTATTTATTGGAGATAGAAATAACATGAAAACATTTGAAAATATGAGTATCCAAAGGACAGGGAACAACAAGGTGATCGTGGGGGTCTGACTGATGGAGCTCCCACTTATTACGAAAAAGAGATCTCAGCTTTCCAGAGAATGGGGTTCCCGTTCTCACTGATAAGTTCATTTCACTAATTGAATACTACAGGAGTGTTGGAAATTGTAGAACACAGCGCCCACGAATTTCCAACACTCCTTTTTACTGTCTATGATAGTACCAGAAATAGCCAAGGATTATGCTCAGCAATTTCTGTCAATCCATAGTATTGAATGGATTCAACACATGTTATATATAGTTAACACACAAAAGGGGAAGCTCCCTGTATTACCTAACATTACAAACTGAGGTACTGGCTATTGAGATAGGTAAGTGATGTTAACCAGTGCAACCAGAAAAATGTATCTAGTGTAAGAAAGTGAGAACTGGGAGAACTGCTATCTGTCCTACAGGAGGATGAAGGGTGCATGGTAGAAGCCCTGGATTTGTCTGCAGGTTCCTAAGGGTTAATGCAGAGATATGGTAAGCAGGATTGGTCTGTTTGGTCTTTGTTGGCATAGCTAGTATAGACTCCTTTGTAATGTCCGTACTGGGCCTGCTTATTATGGAGTAGGGGTAGGCTGGTAGTGGGATGCCTACTCCATCAGGGCTTCGGTCCTACCATTTTGGATAGCCCACAGGTGTGGGTCACAGGACTTGTTAGAGCCTGATTTAGTCTGCAGGCCAGAAGCAGTAGCTGAGGCACTACCTGGAGAGCTGAGAGCTGGACTGTGTTGCAAACAGGAAGGTAACTGTGTGCCTCCATGGCTCATTGGAGGAATATGGGTGCCTGCCAGCCAGGTACTTGGATAGTTAGGCTCTGATACTGTATTAGTCAGTACCCGGCCAGGATTTGTTTTATCCATGCCTAAGTTGTGGCTGAATTTATGTAGTGTCATTGAAGTGTGAATAAAACACTTGATTTGGACTATAATTTGCGTGTATCCACTACTACCTACTGCCAGAGCAATTCCCCACACTAGTTACTTCAATGTTTTGTACTATTCTTTAATACAATTATTATTAATGTACAAAACATGTTTATCAAAATAAACAAATAAAAGATTTGACAATTAGCATTTTATATTCACAACAACAAATGACAAGCAATAAATGTGTTTAGTAAACAATGGCTGTGGAAACACTTAAGCTTTCTTACATCATGTGGGTGTAGGATATCACTTTGCATCAAAATACTGCATATATATATATATATATTTATTGTTGCTCACATAATGCAGTTATTTTCTGTAGTTGTTATGCTTCATTCTCCATATTACATACAAACATCACTGCATAACACATTCTCATAAGCCGTTTTGGTCCTACTCTCTGAGAGCAGGGCATTAGTAGAGCCACTCAATGCAACATGTACTGATAACCCATAACCTTTACTCCCCAATAACCTATATCTCATGTACATGTAGAATGTCTGAAAAGTGAATATGAGGTGATCACTCGGTTCAGTAGAACATGAATTTATACCACACGGTTACAAAAATAACATCTTTTCAGGAGGCTTTTGGATTTTCCAATAAACAAGTCCTGTTCCTGTATAAACTCAAACCAAAAACTGTGTTAAAAAGAGAGATGTATAAAAAGTGACCAGTGCAGAGTTAGATTACATAATCATATTCTGCGCCAGATAAATCATGCTGGATAATGTATCAGGAGTCATGTATGACTGCGGACACCATCCCCTGGAAGAAGCTTGAGAAGGCGATACCAGGGTGGGCGAGGTGTTTGTGGTCTTTTAAGTTTTTGATACTTGTGATTTTAATGCTGTCTTTGTGAGTATATAAAAAAAACTATTAAATTCTGTTTTTACCCTTTACCTTGGTGATCTGCACTATCTGTCCGCAAATTCCTAGTTTAGGATCTTAGGCAGAACTCGGACACGAAAGTGGAGCAGGGTCTACAGTGGGATCCAGCACGGGGAACGGATAGAGGAAAAGGAAGAAAAACTGTGGAAATCTTCAATTTTCAACCTAAAAGGACTTGGTGAGATTGTTCTTTGGAACTAAAACTTAATAACACATTTACAGAGTAGAGCACTAACACTATTGAACATCCTGGGTATCAAGCTTCTGAAGATTACATGTACGACTGTGGAGTCTACTTTAGACCAGCTATTAGTTGGTTTAGTTTCTGACTAAATTTTCCGGCGCACCCGCTGAATTTTCTGGGGAACAGGCTAAATCACACCCCCTTTTCCTAAGGCAAGTCATAAAACTGTCCAGAAATTGGTTTAAAACCCATTTAATAAATGTTGTACAAGCCATTGCAGGTGCAATTACTCCAGAATTCTGGTGTTGATAGATTGATAAATCTCCCCCAGGGTCTTGTTATCAATGAAGACCAATTCTCTCTGCCAACTGTCATTGGATGACAGTTCATATGGATACAATTTTGAATATCTTACCATAGTTTAGAAAAGCTACATATCATTTGGGTACATAAATAGTTCATCATGGTGTGGTAAGGGTTGTATGGAATAGCTCAAGGGCTGAGTTCTCAGGCGCAAACACTTTTGAGGCCCAATGCAAGTTTGCCTGTGAACTGTGCAGGGGGTGCCAGATTCATGAATTGTGGCGCACATTCTTCATAAATCTGGCGCCCCTGCAGTGTTCCGACAGAGTGCATGAACTTTTTTTGCTAACACTGTGAGGAGAAAGGAAGAAGTAGAGCTGGCACTCACCATTAAAATTCAAAACTTTATTCCATTATTTCCATAAAAACAGAGCTGAAGTAGGGAAGACATGTAGCAGGAGCCGACTTTTTTGCCGCACTTTCAACAGAGGGGGGGGATTTAACAATGTGTCTCTGGTTCAGCCAGCCTCTAAATGAAAAACACTAGTTTTTTGCTGTGCCAGATTTATCACACTGATGATGAATTCTGGTGCAGTACACCAGACTGTCAGGTCCTACTTTAGACATACTTTAGTTGGTCTAAACTGTGCACCAGAATTTGGGGCGCACAGATCATTTCCCACAAGCCATGCCCATTTCCAATGAGGTCACGCCCATCCCCATAAGGTCACGCCCCCTTAACCGGACAAGTTGGGAAAGTGCCAATAAAGGTCTAAAAGCCTTGATAAATGTGGTGTAAGGCATTTTAGGCGCAAGTGCATTAATAAATCCACCCATAGTGTGTAACACAATTCTGTATGATAAATGTTGTGCATGGTCTGAATGGTCAGAAAACAGAAAATCAAAAGTGAAAAGGTGCTGTAGGATTTGAAAGGGTTATACAGCTTTTTGAAATTGTTACAATTTTAATTTTATTTACACAAGAATTTAACAGTTGGAGTACACACAGATCGGCAATTCCAATACTGATGGCAGAGCCACATATGGTCCAAATGTATCGAGGACAAAGAGGAATACCACTATGAATCAGGATTGACCTATCCAAAACTCATTATTGGCCTTTTTCAATCTTTTTATTTTGCGTTCCCTGTATTCAATATGCAGGTAATTTAGCTTTAATCTTATCTTTCCAATACAGGAGATACGCTGAGGTGCTTAGATTCCGCCGGTCACCCTGCTTTCTTACTTGTCATACTATTTGTAGTGGTGACTAGATACAGCAGCAGTGTCCTATTGAGGTCCATAGGGCACCCATAGTACTAAGGACATTTCTTGTAGTATTAACCTGTCTGATATATGTCTGACTTTTATGGGGAATTGTGTGGCATGAGATTGTTCAGTGGATTATGGTATACATACCTTATGAATTCATTACTGCTTTGGTAACACAATGAGAGTCTAGAGAATGTTTGCTTGTTGTTTCACACTAGTGTTTACCACTTTTGTATATGTAAATGACCCAATAATATATGCATAACATTTTTGTGCTCTGGAAGTTAAAAGGAACCTGTTATCACAAAGCTCAATATTCAATGATAACAGCATCCAGAAAGCCAATTCTACATTCAATACAAAGTTACTTTTGTCTTATCTTTATCTACAAAATATTTATTGATTTGTAAAATCATGCAGTCATATAAAACACATTTAAGTTCAATCAAAATTGCATATCAATTATGTCAGTTTGCTCAATACCAGGATAACAATATACCTTTCCCTCCCTCATCCATACCCTCGTGGGTGGGTAGGAGCACAAAACCCTCCCACCCACCCACCCCCCTCTCATGCTCCTTCCCCTGCTGACATATGCTCAGCAAGCAATTCCCACACTTGCGTGGGGAGCTCTGTCCTTCTGTCATGCAAACTGAGTAGTGAAGACGGGTCACCCCTTCTCCACTCTTATTGGCCATGGGTCACATACTCAATTACTGCCTCGCAACTGGCCACTTCTCAGTGCACATGACAGAGGGACAAAGCTCTCCGCTCAAGCACAAGTATTACTTGCTGCTGTGAGATTATATAAGTGGGGGTAGGAAGAAGAAGGGAGGTGCATAGAGTAGAAAGTTGGGGCTGGGAGGGAGGGAGTAGGAGGATGAGGAGCGCAGATGAAGGAAAAGAGTGACTGTGTAGCAGACAAGCATTTACTTTTGAAGTGAAGCCTGTATGCAACCCAACCCTCTGTACCCCTTCAAGTCACAGCCCTGCATACCTCATTAATATAAAAAAAGCACATTAAAATATTGTCTTAAGTCAAAAATTCAACCACTTGAAAAATAATCTAGCAACGTTTGTTAAAAAATTCCCGTGTTAAATGACTGTGACACAATAATAGATCAATGTCTGGTCACATGCAGAAAACCAGTCATAAAAATCTGCTGTGTTAATACAAGTATATCAACAGTCAATTAAAGGAAAAATAAGCATGTCACATTAAAAGGAGATTAAAATCAACAAACAGAAAAGCTGTAGACCTTTCTAAATGCAGTGTTCTCTTAGAAAGCATTTTTAAAGATTGTTTCTCCTGCTTTAGACAAAATAAGGGTTTTAATAGATTCTGGAGCTGTTTAACCACATAAGGCTACAAGGCTTAATTGATTAGCAGCCAATACACAACAAATCACACTTGACCTTTGTCTGTTTGCAGAGACCTTCTTCATCAATAAAGCCATTCTATAGTCACAAATAGCTTCTATACTGCTCAGTGGAGGAAGCCTTAAAGGAACGTTATACAAGTGTTTACTAGCTGTTTAAAGCATCACTTTTATATTGAGCTACTAGTGTTATTCACGCATATGCACAAATATGTTTGCTAAGAGCTAGCTATAGAAGAAAGCAAAGTTTTTGAGTTGACATTCATTCTAATTTTATGTTAAAATAAAGTAAAAAAGTGAACTAACTTCAAATGAATAGTCATGCAAAATCCATTACGGTACATTTATTCAAATATGAAGATAATACAAAAGGTAGTAATAATAACTCAAACCTGTAGATTTCTTTCATTATATAAATATTAATAATTCTTTTATCTACAAGCTGGCAGTAAGGTGATTTACGTCATACAGTATATTAGGCTGCAAACAACAATGGTCTCTTCAAGTCAATGTACCCTAAGTACATGAGCTATTATACATTGAAGACATCATAAGGATTCAAACTCCAGTACCAGTACTTGAAGAATCTTAAAATTGATCTCTCTGATATAAAAAGGGAAAGTTTACAAAACTCTCCAGATTTTACACATGTCAAGGAACACAAAAAGCTTCTGGTCTTGTGAAATCCTGTATACAATGATATGGTTAAGGAGCTGATGCCTAGAATACAAAAGGGCACACTGTGAACCCTAAATAGAGCTACACGCATGCGCACCGGCATATGGTTAACCTGCCAACCCTCTGGTGCAGCCAGATACATAAAGAAGCTCTGGTGCTTTCTTTTAAAGAAAATATACCATTTGTTTTTTATGCATTATGAACCAAACATACTTTGAGAATGCTGTAGCTACACTGTTGCAGAAACTTATCTTGTTTAATCCCTGACCCAAGTGGTTCTGCTCAAAAAACAATTATATAATTCAGGAAAAGCTGGCTGCTGCTGGCTGTCTACATAAACACATTACGCAGGGAGCGTCCTTAACTGTCCAGACAGGACTAATCTAACTGAGCTGGATGACTCAGAGAGAAGCTAGGGGATGGTGCAGATATTGATCACTTCTGTCTGTCAGGGACAACACAGTGCTGACTATTCTCGGCTTATGCTGGGCAGGAAAAGGCTGAAGCAGTGCATTCTTAGGGTGAGGAGATGTACCAGGCCAGCCATAGGAGCGAGAGAGCTTCATTATCATAATTTCAGCAAAACCACTCAGTTTAGGGATTTAACAAGATATGTTTCTGCATCAGTGTTGCTACAGCATTATAAAGGTATGTTGGGTTCAGAATGCATAAAAACAAATGGTAGATTTTCTTTAAGCCCCATTTTAATCATTGAGGCCCATCTGACGCTGATAGGCTTGCATCCTAACGAAAATCTGAGAACGAATAGGAATTGCTCTATAAGTTGCGGCGTGACCTTCAGGCTCGGTTGCGGTGCTATGAGGCACAGGGCATGTTCCACGCCACATCGCAGTGTGACCGCGCCTAGTAGAAGTAATTGGGAGTAATTTATTCTAATGATGTCTCTTTGTTGTTGCTTCATTTTCTTTTCCATTGTTTTTTGTGCTCATTTGTGCTATTGCTATGCCAAATGGGTTCAGTCTCATGTTTAATTTGACAGAATTTACACCTTTTTATGTTAGAGGCTTAAGTCTTCTGATAAAAAAGTCACAATTTGCACCTTTTTTGTGCACTTTTCCTTCTTTCCTTGCAATAATCTTGCTAATGCACAGTTCTGCAATTCAGCCAATTTGCGCATAAAGAGGCGCACATAAAACAAGCACATCTTCCATGCTAACATAAATAGGGAAAGTCTGAGACAGCAGACAGCTTCTTTAATTTTGTACAACTATTGGAATAGGCGCATAATAGGCAAAAATAGCTTAAAAAGGTGTAAATAGAGAAAAAAAAACTATGATAAATGACCCCCTGTTTATGCGGTGGGTTAGCTGCTGTTTGTGGGGCACGTGTATATGGTCGTATATATGAGGCCTAAGTGATGAAGGATTCCTCAGCTTATTGTTTAACTCCTTAACAAGGTGTGGCACGTCTGTTAGAGAAGTATGGAGAGGGCTCACATATAAAGTCCTCTCCATACAAGCAATATGCAGCAAACACCCACCAGTAACACCCGGGATCAGTACTAGCACCGGGTGTTACCCCATTTATTCCCACCATATTGGCTTTGATAATCACTCCCTGTGAAGCCATTGGGGAGTGAATATTAGCTGCCATGACAGCCTGGAATCTTTATAAGACTCCAGGACCAATAATTGCTGCAGAATAATAATAATCTTTATTTATATCAAATTCTGTACATATGCAAATATAATCTTATGATGCAGAGTACAAACATTCATATGGAAGAATAAGAGTGAGGGTGTGCCAGTGGCACACTTTTACAAATCTGTAGCAATTTCTCCATATCCTGCAATACAGTGTTATTACAATATAAAAAAGTAAGAAAAAATGTAAAAATTTAAAAAACTTAAAAGTTGAAATCGCCCCCCCCCTTTCCCTAGAACTGATATAAAAATAAATCAACAAATAAAATCATAAACATATTAGGTATTAGGTGATTTTCTTTTGAAGGGAAATTTTGAGCAACATTGGTAAACTTATGTATTATCGTATCTGCGCCATAAAAGTGTCGGGAACTCTCTTTTTTTGGCGCTTAATGTGTGCAGATCATTTCTAATGAGTTGGCCCCAGAAAGAATAGTTGTTTCCGACTTTCCCGACTCGTCCATCTTTATTTGGTGCAAACAGGCGTGGCCTATATTTTCCACATCATCCGCCACATTTATATGAAGTTTGTCGGCATTTTTAGGCGCAAATTTTGACGCAAAACAGACCAGGAAAAAAATGGTCTGAAATCAAAATTATTTAAAAAAAGGCGCAGCCCATGTAAGATTTTGGCGCACATCTAATTTGTGTTGGCATTTTTAGGGCACCCGACTGATTAGATATGTCTGCACATTAATTACTTACAGCCATGCGCTACTTCAATACATCAGCCTATGCTTTCCGTAGTCTGATTTCAGATGCCGACTGTCGAGGTTGCGACAGAATTAGTAAATCCCCCCCCCATACTATCACTCAATAATAAACAGAAGAAACTGTGTTTCTTAAAGAAGAAATACTTTAATTTCGCACCAGAAGTTTCTGTTACAATTAAAAAAACTCAAATTATATACTAAGCTCAATAAATGGTTAATTGTGGTATAGGCTATAAAGGTTCATAATTTTTTTTTCATACTCTGCTTTACATCAGACAGTTCAGATATGTGTTCCTGCCGAAGAGCCAGCTGAAAATCATCCTATGGAGGAGGCAGGTACAGGGAAGCACGCACCAACAAAGTATAGTTTAATTACTTTCACATTATATCATCTTCTGGTGTGCAAAAGGTCTCGCTGGATCCGTGTTTCAAACATATGAAAGAATAATTAGATATATTACTATTCTCCATTCTGTTACATCATGAGATTCTTTCAAAATTTAATAACACTCTTTGGAGCGATTGTATCCTCCAAATATTTTTGGAATTCATCATATAAAACTCAAAACTCTTAACATAGAATTAAAAGAGTTAGATCATAGTAAAAATAATAATGAGAACCTCTTCCATATCCTATGTTCCTCATGCAACTTGTGCACAAACACCTTAAAAGGAAATCTACCCTCAAATTAAGCATGAATAGCCAGGGGCAATTACCCATAGATCCAGGCGCCATGACTTTGATATTAATCTTATATTTGTTATCAATGCCCTCCTTCCTTCTAAGATTAACATATAGAATTGTGCTAATGAGCCATAAGTGGTCTTGGGGTTTTTACTAGAGCCCATATGTGCTGTAGCTTCTCACTTTCCTCCTCCCACTGTGTGCTGAAACGTCCTTTGCATCCTTGAGATTACATCAGGCAAAAAAAGGGGGAAGTGAAGAGGGAGCAGGGGTAGGAGGGGACAATAGCCTGTGCAGCCAGAGCATGGACGGGCTGCGGTAACACCCCCAGAGCCCTTCTGGCTCATTAGCATAAATGTAAACGTTGATTTTAGTAGGACGGAGGCCTTAAATAACAACAGAATAAGATCACCAAAGTAACAGTGCCTGGATTTCAGTTGATGTCATGATGTATATACTGATTCAACTTATTGGGTCTGATTTATTTACCCAGTCCAGGTGCGATCCCGCGGTGCGTTGTCCGACGAGGATTCGGGTTCTGCCGGGATTCACTAAGGTTGTGCGCCCGATATCCAGTAGGTGTCGCTTCTGCACCTCGGTCCGCCGGAGTTCACCTGCTTCTTCCCGCCGTATGTAAGTGCTTGATCTTGCGACACATTTCGTGGTTTTTCCGAATCCGTTGGGTTGTCCAACAGCCACGCCCCCCCATTTCTGATGTTTGAAAGCCGGCGCAATTCGGCCCCAAACTGAAAAATTTGAGCCCTTAGTAAATGAGCCCCACTGTTGCTGCTTCAACTTAATGTCACTGAAATCTGGCTAAGGTATTAAGATTTCTAACATGTTTATGCTTTTATATGTTTATTTATATATGTGTTCTAGGGAAAGGTGATTGGATTTCTTCCTTTTTTAATTATATTATATACTGTATATACTCGAGTGTAAGCCAAGACCCCTAATTTTACCACCGAAAACTGGAAAAGGTCTTTCTAAGTATAACATTTGGTGGGTGGTTTGGCTTGACATGGGCCCCGGGCTACTACCCAAGCCCTCTTTATTTAAATCCACTAATGTCACCATCTTTGATCGGGTCAGCACTTCCCATGACATCATCGGGTCAATCCATACCCATGGCAGTCTGGAGTCTGTATGAGATACGAGGACCTGTCATTGGGCAGGATCTATTACACTGTTTTATAGATCCATAGCTAATACTCAATATACTGCAACAATGTAGTACTGCAGCATATGGTAGCAATACTCAGATGAGGAAGAAGCTAGGGATTTCTATTGTTATATTAGCTCCAAATAAACCGTACAATATAAAAAACATAAGACCGATAAAAATTACATAAAATCACATACACTGTTTCATCTAATATTCTATCCAGGAAGTACATGTGATATCACATTGTCACTTTTTATACAACAATGCTTCATTGTAACATCACAATGCCTATTAATGACATCACAATGCAACTTAGTACACAACAATTATGACAAAAAAATACCTCATTATGACATTAAGAGACCTTTTATCGTGTCACAATGATTCATTACGGCATCACAATGAATGGCTATAATAACATAATGCCTTCTTATGAAAATACACTCACAGTGTTATGTGGAAGAGATCATGAATGGCATTACATGTTATCATTATGACATTACAATGCTCATTTTCACCTTATTAGTCCCGATATAGCATCACAATGTATCAATGTCCTTTCCATGCGTGACAGTACATTATGCCATTGTGCCATAAAAATAATGCATTTTGACCAAACTATACCAATAATGAAATAACAATGGCGAATTATAACATCACAATGCCTATTTTTGACGAGAGAATGCTCCATTGGGATGTTATCAATTCTCTTAGGTGACTTCACAATAAGACATTAGAAATACCTATTTATGACATCAGTGTGTCCCATTGTGAGAACATAAGGTCCTTTTATGATGTGCCGGGCCAGAAGATAAGAAGACAAAGCTGTGGGGCCGGAAGGAACTCGCCAAAGGAGAGTATAGAGGTTTTTATTTTTCACAGACTGATGGCGGATCTTGGTACAGGGCCAAGGTAAGCCAAAGGCCCCGGTTCCCGCCGCTACTGCCTATATAAAGATCCGCCATTGCCTCCATCACATACCATATTGGTCTGGCAGCATCCGGCAGTAAATTGATCTTCTACCTTACATCGAGAAAGCAAAACCTCTGTCTAGACTCTACAGCTGTTTCATTTTTATTATCCATTTTAGTGATTAAGTTATGAGCAGACTTTTAGCAGCTATCCTCATAATATATAAAAAACCCTACAGCATACCTCCCAACTTTTGTGGAGGAGAAAGAGGGACAAAATGGCGGCGCGCGAAGCGCGCCGCGGCGATTTTTTTACCCACAGAAGCCACACCCTAGCCACGCCCCCTAACCACACCCCCTGGCCACGCCACTGCTCATACCTTCAACGCATCCACTGGCACCAATGTATATTTATGTATATAATTGGGGGGCATATTCCACTCCCCCTAGACAACGAGCATGCCCTCCTAGACAACGAGCATGTCCTCCCCTAGACAACGAGCATGCCCCCCCCAGACAACGAGCATGTCCTCCCCTAGACAACGAGCATGTCCCCCCCTAGACAACGAGCATGTCCCCCCCAGACAACGGGCATGTCCGCCCCCAGACAACGAGCATGCCCCCCCCTAGACAACGAGCATGTCCCCCCCAGACAACGAGCATGTCCCCCCCAGACAACGGGCATGTCCGCCCCCAGACAACGAGCATGCCCCCCCCTAGACAACGAGCATGTCCCCCCCAGACAACGAGCATGCCCCCCCTAGACAACAAGCATGCCCCCCCTAGACAACGAGCATGTCCCCTAGACAACGAGCATGCCCCCCCCTAGACAACGAGCATGTACCCCCCCCTAGACAACGAGCATGTACCCCCACCTAGACAACGAGAATGTACCCCCACCTAGACAACGACCATGTCCCCCCCTAGACAACGAGCATGTCCCCCCCCCCTAGACAACGAGCATGTCCCCCACCTAGACAACGAGCCTGTCCCCCCCTGTGGCTGCGTGCCCTTTTTTGTGTGTTTGTGTTATTTTTGTCTTCCAGGACCGTGCCTGCTGTGGACTGCTTCCGATTCGAAGGATTACATCGATGACCGACAGTTCTAACAAATAAAATGGTCAACGAGGGTGTGTCTGCGTTTTTTGTTCAATAAAATTTTCTGAAAACGGTGTGATTATTTATTTTTTTGCGACACTCTTCATAGTTTGGCGTAGTAGTGGTGCCGGCTAGGTGACGGTGCTCATTACTAAGGGCTGGCCTCAGTGTTTGCCTTAATTTTTTTGGCAAATTCACACTAACGCCCATACCATTACCCCGGTACCCACCGCCACCAGGGGTGCCGGGAAGAGCCGGGTACAAACCAGTACCTGACCGTCTATAGATGGTCAGGTAGTGGGGCGGCTGCAGGCTGTTATTGTTGCGCTGGAATAGCCCCCTAACAGTGACCTATCCCAGCTCAGTAATGGCAGGCTGCTGCTGCTTTTTTGTATCAGGCTGATTTGAAAAATAGGGGCACCCCATGCCGTTTTTTCTTCAAATTTTTGACAAAAATATGCGTGGGGTCCCCCCTTTAAAGGGGGCTCCCAGGCTGTTTCCCCCATTTTTACAAAAAAATGGGGGGGAAAAACGGCATGGGGTGCCCCCTATTGTTCAAATCAGCCAGATACAAAAAAGCAGCAGCAGCCTGCCAATACTGAGCTGGGATAGGCCACTGTTAGGGGGCTATCCCAGCGCAACAATAACAGCCTGCAGCCGCCCCAACACCTGACCATCTATAGACGGTCAGGTACTGGTTTGTACCCGGCTCTTCCCGGCACCCCTGGTGGCGGTGGGTACCGGGGTAATGGTATGGGCGTTAGTGTAAATTTGCCAAAAAAATTAAGGCAAACACTAAGGCCAGCCCTTAGTAATGAGCACCGTCACCTAGCCGGCACCACTACTACGGCAAACTATGAAGAGTGTCGCAAAAAAATAAATAATCACACCGTTTTCAGAAAATTTTATTGAACAAAAGACGCAGACACACCCTCGTTGACCATTTTATTTGTTAGAAATGTCGGTCATAGACGTAATCCTTCGAATCCGAAGCAGTCCACAGCAGGCACGGTCCTGGAAGACAAAAATAACACAAACACACAAAAAAGGGCACGCAGCCACAGGGGAGGACATGCTCGTTGTCTAGGGGTCAGGGGTAGACATGCTCGTTGTCTAGGGGGGGGGGAAATGCTAGTTGTCTAGGGGGGGACATGCTCGTTGTCTAGGAGTCGGGGGGAGACATGCTCGTTGTCTAGGTGGGGGACATGCTCGTTGTCTAGGGGGGGGGGAAATGCTAGTTGTCTAGGGGGGGGACATGCTCGTTGTCTAGGAGTCGGGGGGAGACATGCTCGTTGTCTAGGGGGGGGAATGCTCGTTGTCTGGGGGGGGGGACATGCTCGTTGTCTAGGGGGGGGGGCATGCTCGTTGTCTTGGGGGGGGACATGCTCGTTGTCTAGGGGTCAGGGGGAGACATGCTCGTTGTCTAGCAGGGGGAAATGCTCGTTGTCTAGGGGGGGAAATCCTCGTTGTCTAGGGGGGGGACATGCTCGTTGTCGCAGTAAAGGGGAGGGGTCCTATGGAGCGCAGTAAAGGGGAGGGGTCCTATGGAGCGCAGTAAAGGGGAGGGGTCCTATGGAGCGCAGTAAAGGGGAGGGGTCCTATGGAGCGCAGTAAAGGGGAGGGGTCCTATGGAGCGCAGTAAAGGGGAGGGGTCCTATGGAGCGCAGTAAAGGGGAGGGGTCCTATGGAGCGCAGTAAAGGGGAGGAGTCCTATTGAGCGCGCAGTGAAAGCCATAAAAAACACATTTGATATTTTCCTTCCCGCTTCCCAGTACAGGGCCTGGAATATTTAATACTGTCACTAGGAAGTATAATTTGTTACGCAGAAACAGGCCGCACACAGCTCTGTACGTGGAAAAATAAAAAAGTTATTGATTTTTGAAAGTGGGGAGTGAAATATGGAAACGCAAAAATCGCTCTGTCAGAGTAATGGAGCAGGCGGCCGTGTATGACCATTCTGCTCCATTACCGTCATAGAGCGATGACATGGACCTTATGTGGACCCCAACAGACCCCTTGTTTTCATGATCTATGGGGGTCACATCACTGAAACCCCCACACATCAGCAGGTTAAGCCCTGTCCTATGGATAGGGCCTAACTTGTATTTGTGGGAAAACCCCTTTAACCCCTTAACGCTCTGCGCCGTAGCTCTACGACGCAGAGAGTATAAGGAGTGTATGAAGAGGGCTGAGTCTTCTTCATACAAGGTGGGGGGTTTTGCATGTTGCAGAAAAACCCCACCGCTAATAACCGCAGTCGGTCATTGTCGCCGGCAAAGTCTTTTTTACGATCGCTGTGCCCCCGAACGTCATCGGGGGCGGCGATCGTTTGCCGTGGTAGCCTCGGGTCTTCTTTTGACACGAGGCTACATGGCTTCTGCAGGTTCGTTACAATGAGCCAGAAGTATTGCAGTATATGGTAGGAGCGATCTGACCATCTAGGGTTAATGTACCGTAGATGGTCTAAGAAATAGTGGAAAAAAAAGAAAAAACAGGTTTTAAAAATAAAAAAAATTTATAAAATATTAAAAATTCTAATCACCTCCCTTTCCCTAGAACGGATATAAAACATAATAAACAGTAAAGATCACAGACATATTAGGTATCGCCGCGTCCCAAAATGCCCGATCTATCAAAATATAAAAACGGTTACGGGCGGCGGTGACCTCCGAGGCGGGAAATGGCGCCCAAATGTCCGAAATGCGACTTTTACACCTTTTTACATCACATAAAAAATGAAATTAAAAATGATCAAAATGTCGCACAGACCTCAAAATGGTAGCAATGAAAACGTCGGCTCATTTCGCCAAAAATGACCCCACCCCCAGCTCCGTGCACCGAAATATGAAAAAGTTATTAGCGTCAGAAGATGGCAAAAATTTTTTTTTTTTTTTTTTTGCACACATGCGTTTAATTTTTGAAAATGTATTAAAACACAATAAAACCTATAAATCCGGTATCACCGCGATCGCACCAAACCAAAGAATAAAGCTGAGGTGTTATTTTGAGTGCACAGTCAAAGTCGAAAAAACTGAGCCCACAAGAACGTGACATGTGCGGTTTTTTAAAAAATTTTTTCCACATTTGGAATTTTTTGCAGCTTCGCAGTACACGGCATGTTAAAATAAATAACATTACGGGAAAGTAAAATTTGTTACGCACAAAATAAGCCCTCACACAGCTCTGTACACGGAAAAATGAAAAAGTTATGGATTTTTGAAGTTGGAGAGCGAGAAATGAGAGAAAAACCCTGCGTCCTTAAGGGGTTAAGGGATTAAGTATATGGTACAATAAAAGCAGAATAGAAGGGCACTGGGGGGGTTAGGGATGGGGGCAGGGGGTCTATGGAGGAAAGTGTTTAACCCTTTAGCTGCTGCCTGCAGTCACTGTAGAGTACCTGTTATCACACTGCAGCAGCTGCACACACTCGGCTCTGCTTCATCAGACGAACTTCAGTGAGGAGCAGGAGGAGGTGGGGGCAGGGAGGCATTGATGTAGCAGTGCTGGAGAGTTCCTGCCTGCACGGAGGATGATCCCCTGGGGCTGCTGTGCAGGGGCAGTGCAGAGAACATGACACTCTGCACTGCTCCATCCATCCATCCATGTGCCTGCAAGTGGCAGCCTGAGGACAGGGAGGGCTCTGCCTCCCAGGGGAGGGGATGGGGGAGGTGCCGGCTCTGCAGCAGACAGCCCGGGAGCTGGAGAGGAGGAGGACGCTGTACCCCGCCCCCTGGCTTCTCTGTATCCTGAGCAGGACGGGGGCGGGACTCGGGGGCGGGACTCGGGGGGGGCGGGACTCGGGGGCGGGACAAAACGGAAAAATCCGTGAAACCGCAAAAAAACCGGGACTTTCACTTAACGGTCCGTGCAGGCGGGACAAGGGTTAAAAAACGGGACTGTCCCGCCCAAAACGGGACGGTTGGGAGGTATGCTACAGCACTATTTATATTCTAGTATGAACATCTCTTCACATTTAGGACTTGAGCTCCCTGTCCATTTGCTTCTAAGCATTTCAGAATGAACATAAGTAAATTTAATAAGCTCCAAATGCCGGACAACAGGACTTTGCCAATTAACAGCAGACTTTTCATTTGAACAAATCAGATGATGGTGTGAAAAACAAACAGGAATTAATTAGAAGCACTTCATAAATTCTGGGAGTTCATTCATGCTGCCAACCCAATTTGTTACTGCCAATAATGAAAAGATGTAAGGTAATTGTTGCACTAAAGTAATAAAATAATTTCCATGACTGCTTAAAATACAGAGCACATTTCTGACTAAGAACTCAGGATCTAGTTACCAAAGGTTAATATTAGCATTCACTAATTCTGAACAAATATATACTAGCATGTCTGAAAATCATGCATTGTTTCAAGGTCATTCCTGCCCTAAACACAGAAGAGAGACTATTGATTTACTAGCACAGCAAATCATAAATAGAAGCGCACATCCGAAACAGCAGGTCTTATGGTGTGTTAGTACCTAACAGTTGTCAGTACCCACGGAAAGCTGTAGAAGGAAAGACAACTGGTTCACCATGGAGACCTGAGGTCTCTTTTTCCTAGTGTCAGTTGGATAAAGCAGCCTGCTCTACTACAGAAGTTGTTAAGGAATGGTTTGAGAAATTTGACAATAAAATCATGGTATGTGCTTGGCCACGAAGTTTCCCAAATTTCAGTCTGATGGAGCATCTAATGGATGTGCTTGAAAAATAATTCTGATCCATGGAAATACCTAAAACCGTATCTTTATACTCGAATCAAGTATATAAAAGCCAAGGAATAGCTTACAAGTTTGACACCATCTGGACCCCTCAGGATGCCTACTGCTCTAACCTTGAACTGGACTCTCATCCGTGTGCTGGGCACTTCATGCTTTCTCATTATTCTTTACTGTCTGGTATGATTGACATGCCGGTTCTATATTTTTTTCCATTTTTCTCTTACTGGTTGTGTTATTTTTTTTTTACCCTTTATGCTTGGGACTATGATCCCTGAGTTTTTCTTATTTTTATTTTACATCTATTTATTTTATAAATATTTTGTCATTTCAGTAATAATTAACAGTCATGACATATGGTAAAGTGCATTTTTGGTGCATACATTGATTTTTTAAGGTTTATAACTGTGGCCCTTGCTATGTAATATGCATTCTTGTGTTTGAACGGCATCAAGGTTTTTAGTTATATGGGCCCAAGGGGATATAAAAATAATAAACACCCTATGATTACTTGCTCTGGTTCAGCACATTATTTCATCTTATGGGCAGCCTCTGTCATGTGTTTTTACACTATGGGGGTTTATATAACAGAAAATCCTCATCCTGGAAAACCCCTTTAAAATGAACATGTCACCAGGGACCTCATTTTCACATTTTCACTAAGGACTGAGGAGTGAGCAGCACAGACAAATCACATGTTTTTTTAAATGCATCCAAACGAAAGCCCGACCCCTGAGACTACACAGAGAATTCTGTCAGTGTTCAAGGTAAGTTATAACACACATTTATATTGTAATGCAAATGCTTAGAGAAAGCAGAAAGACGTATTTGCAATGCAGGTGTAATGGGCTTCTGTAACCTGTTCTTAGTGAAAATGAGGTCCCTGGTGACAGGTTCCCTTTAAACTAATTAGAACTAATCTGCAAATCAAAACTAAGGCCTTATTCAGATGACATAAATATTGTGTCAAGAATGTGATCAGAATCTGCAGAAGAAAATGAAAAGAACAGGCACTACCTTCACAAGTTCTTGTTGTCAAATGCCATGCTGAATCCCAAAAAAAGACGGTGCAGTAACTGCTAGAGTTGTTAGTGCAACGGATCTTTTGTGGGGCTCAAGTCCCAAAGGTAAAGGTATGTATACAGTGCAATCCAAGAACGTGGCGGCACTCACTTTCCACAATCCATAAATCTTTATTTTGCGTTCCAAGGTCAAACATGTGACTACATCATGGTCCAAAACCTAACAGGTTGTTTCGCGGTCTCAGCACTTTGTCAAACCTTTGAGGCCGGTTATACCACAGATTGAAAGTTCTCATAGTAAAGAAGCCCTGTCGCCCAGGTCCTTCTCAACAAGGGATTCTCCTAGATTTACTCCCCCAAGGACATATGTTGCATGTGAATTATTACGGCTATTACGGCTGTCCGCACATCCTCTCATAGCTTATAATCATAACACCCCTCCCAGTGCTCTCCGGTGACAGCCGGCTGCCGCTCAGCAGAACACACAGTTTTGCCACTAGTAGGCTAAAGGACCTTTACTGATGTCACAGCCATGTGATCAGTCCCATGCGTATCAGCCCAGTATCAGCCCAGTATCAGCCAGTATCATCCGAGATTTCCCAGATTCAAAACCAGACACTAAATGTAACCAGCTCCTAGTGCCGAATTTCTGGGTGACAGGTCCTCTTTAAGAACTCTGAGGTGTAACCCATCTGGTCCAGGAGCCTTGTATACATTGATTTTATTGAGCTTAGATTGGATCATGTCAACGTTCATTCAGTCTAGTATATTACAGGATGGAGCACACACTATGGCACAACCCACGGCAGAAGTTTTTTCTTCTATTGTATAAACTGAGCTAAATTTAACCCCTTATCACCGACACTAGTTTTCAGCTCAATGACCAGACTCGATTTTTCAAATCTGACATGTCTCACGATAATTGGTTATAACTTCAGAACGCTTTAACATATCCCGGTGATTTTGAGAATGTTTTCTCGTGATACATTGTACTTCATGTTAGTTATAAAATTTAAGTGATACGTTTTGCGATTCGTTCTGAAAAAAAGTGAAAATTTGGCAAAAGTTTGTAAAAATTCTTCATTTTCCAAGTTTGAAATGTTCTGCTTTCCAGACAGGAAATAAAACTACCCAAAAAGCTTGATAAATTACATTTACGGAATGTCTGCTTTATGTTGGGATGATATTTTATGCATCCTCTCACTTTTCTAGTATGTTATGAGGTGCTCATAACTCACATTTTGAGGGAAAACTCAGCTTCCAAGTGACTTTGTAAGGCCTAAATAATAGTAAAACCCCATAAATTACCCCACTATAGAAACTTCACCCCTCAACATATGTAAAACAACTTCTATTAAGTCCATTAACCCTTTAAGTGTTTCACATGGGTTAAAAGAATATGGACCTGCGATTTAGAAACTATGGAATTTTTTTGGAAATTCCTCCCGAGTGTACTGATACCACATATGTGGTGGTAAACTTCTGTACAGGCGCACGCCCAAGTATAGAATGAATGGAGGCGCCATTCACAGCAGATTTGTATTGTCACATTGTACAACCTATACATTTTTATTATTTTTGGTAATGCAAACATATGAGGGCTTATTTTTTACGGAATGAGATACAATGTATAGATAATTCATTTAGGGGGGGTCTATAGCTTATTCATGAGATTTTATTAACTATTTCAAGGGGGACACAAACAAAATCATCAATTTTTATTTTGGATTTTTAGCATTTTTTTCCCCCCGCTCACCGTAATGTAAAAATAATATTTTATCTTTATTCTTTGGTTCACTACGATTGCGGTGATACCTCATTTATATAGTTTTTCTTATCTTTGCTCAATTTTCCTGAGCAAAACCAATATTGGAGAATATCGCATTGTTTTTACTATTGACAACTTTTTATTGCCATAACTTCTGTATTTTTATGTTGTCAGACCTGGTTGAGGGCTTATTTTTTGCAAAAAAGTTGTTCTTTTCAGTCGTATCATATTAGGGAACATAGCTTTTTTTTATCACTTTTTAGAACATTTTTTGTGATGGTGTTTGATGAAAAATTGTATATTACGGGAAGTTTTTCGTAGTTTTTTTTTTCATTGTTCACCGAGCGGGTTCAATATTGATTTAGATTTATTGTACAGATTAATACGGACGCGGTGATACCAAATATGTATGTTTTTGTGTTTTATTTACTGTATTTGCATTTTATGTGTTACTGGGGAGATTATGGGACTTTTATTTTATTTATTTATTTAATTATATTATAAAAAGATTTCCCGGGCGTATAGACATACAAAATAAATACCCTCTACTCATATCAGCTTTTATTTTACATCTATCACTCACATGAATCTTGTCCTCGGTGCATCGCGCGGCAGCCCGTCAATCCCCTGTCTTCGCTGTCCATGGTCTTGTCAAGTTTTGACTCAGCCAGGCTTCCGTAGTTCATTGACGTCACTATATGGCAATCCCCGTTGCCATGACAATAGACACGATCCCCACTCCCTGCATCTAGTCGCGATCTCACCTCATTATTTACATCAGGTGCCCGGTCCTTCCGGTCACCCGGAAATAAGTAAATGTTTACTATATCTTATGACTGTTTGTTTCTTTTTCTTTTAATTGATAATTGACACTGTATATGAAATGACCTTTTTATATATATATTTATTATGATATTTTACTATTATTCTTAATATCTTGAATTCTCCCTGATGTAACCCGATGTCAGGTTTTCCCGGGCTAATCCCGGGGCGCCTATCAAACACTTGGTATGCATGTATATAAACACTTGTGGACTTTTACTTCTTTATACCTGATGAAGTCTTAAGTACTAAGCCGAAACGCGTTGTGTATATATATTTTTTTAACTCTACATGTTTTATACTCTCATCCATGTATTTAATAAAACCTAACAATTTTTGGAACTTAATCAGCCTGGTTGCTAGTTAGGTTTTTTTGAACCTAAAGCGCCGGTGCATTGCCTGTGACCTCTCCTTTGGATACCCACATTGTTTGGTCTTTAGTGAATTTATGACTTTGTAAAACAAAAGTTTCCAAAAGTTAAGTTCATTTCTACACCTGGTCGGAGCAGCAGTAGATTTGTGCCAAAATTTGAGAATTTTTTGCCACTTTTACATCTGTAAAAGGTGATAACTCAGGAAAAAACGACAGAAAACTAGACAATGACGAACTCTGAAGGGAGACTGCATTAGGCGCAAAAATGAGCACAATGCCAAATGTTTGATACGTGTGCCCTTAAGTTTGCAAATGTATGTATATACTGTCCCCTACTGATTCCTTATTATGTAGATATATATATATATATATATATATATATATATATATATTTCATATATATATATATAATATATATATAGCTATATATTAGATATATTAGGGTACAATAGTTTTCATACAGGTATTGCAATGTATTCTGGATAAACACATGCCAAAAGGAAGCTTTATCGGAAAATTACTGTAGAAGAACAGACTAGAAGATGTTCCCAGCATAATAGTTATCTTTATTTATACAACCTAGCCTGATTTTCCCTCTGTGCGGGTCTAATGATGTTTTGTATTTTCTGTGTCGTAGTCTGGACCCCCTACACTGTATTATTCTCCTATTTCCAATCATGGTTTTGAAAAGTGATAATATAAGTTCTTTGGATATTTTGTATCTGTATTGATTCAAATAAAAATGAAGAACAGCTTTCTATCTCCACAGTTCAAATGTGATATTTTTCTCATATAAAAACAATGCAGCTTTAACCTTTATGGGCGGTAGAACAACTACTGGAATTAACATCAAGTCCATATGTAATCATATTATGTTATCATGAAACTAAAAAGTTAATTATCATCTCCAAAGTTAGGACTCGGATGTGAGTCGGATTTCCTCCAGCTTCCAGCACTGATAATAAAGTGTCTTCACATGAGCCTTAGCAATCAGTGCAGAGAAGAAATATTTGATTACAAGGATTTCCTTGTAGTAGAGTGAAAATTAATTTGATGTCAGTGTGCAGCAGTGCTGCGGTGTAAGCTGCTGTGCTGTGTTTATTATTACTGGGATGCTACATACTGCTGAGTAAAAGTACTTAATATGCAGTATTGTGGATTCTTGCAGGCACAGTTAACACCAAGGATGGGCCACCATTACCTAAGGGCTTTTTTTTCAGCTTGAATTTATTCCTGTTGAATAAAATTACCTCACAACCTATAAAATTCTTCTGTATAGCATATAAGCTCAAACAAGTATAAACGCTCATTTTGACATATGGTTATATGAATATGTATGTGACTTTATTAGTTGGAGGAGGTTACACAATTTACAGTTGAGCATAGTGTGTAATATATATTGCTTTTATATCTAAGGAGCCTCTAGGCACAAAAAACATTGTTAAAATTGTGATAAGCCAAAGGGTGTAAGGACACAACTACAACTCTACACATTCTAAGCCCTGATGCAGAAATGTTTACTTATCTTGGCATGCCTACAACAATCCATGTATTTATGTGTAATCAGTGTTCCATCTATATCCGTACAGTATGTCCACAAAATGGTCCATGCGTTGCGTGGATCCAAAAAAAACCCTGAAGGCTATTCTTTGGGTGGCATTTTCTACAAATATGGATGCCACATAGATGGATGCCCAATAACCTCTTTATTTTACACATACCCAAAGACATCTATGGGAAGGTAAAACTACAAACATGGGCAGGAATAGCACCTGCCAGTGGCGGCTGCTACGGGGCCCGCACAGAGGGAGGGCCCGCTCAGGACACTCAGGGAGAGATTTATCATTAGGTAGGATTTTGAGAAGATGTGTTAGACTGGCAGGTTTCCAACAGTCAGATTTATAGTCTGGTGTATGTGCAGTGTTAAATGTCTTCCGATGTATCAGCTGTATGTGCTATATGCGGATAGACTGCACCAGTCACATGTATGTGTAACATCTGCTCAATTTCTGCCTTTTTGATATGAGCAAAACTTCAAAATTGATTAAAAACTTTCCCAAAAGTTTCCCCTGTAGTAGCTATGGACCCACATATACCACCTCCTATGTGGTATAGTTTTTCGATCAAATTTGCGTTCTTTTGAAAATTATCAGTTGATAAATGTGGTGTTGCACACTCTGTAGTGTATTTTTTCCGCCATTGCGTGACTTTAGAGTTGTGTTTTTTTCTCACAAAATAAATTTGCAACAATTATACGGCAATAAGCTAGATAAGACTAATGATAAATCTCCCCCCAAACGTCTGTTTACCTCTAGAGGCAGAGAGAGTGGGCAGCAGTAGGGAAGAGGCTGAGAGAGCAGCAGATAGTAAGTGTGAATAGGTAGCTGTCTGTGTGCAGGGCGTAGTAGAGCCCCTACATGTGGCCAGCCACTTACCTACAGGTACCATCTGCTGTGCTTGAGCTCTGCAAGTTCCTTCTTCCTCTGAAGAACCTTGACAACTTACCCCTCCCCCTCACAGGCAGCTTCCTACAGAGCCAGGTCCTGGGCTGTAGGGAGCAGAGCTGTGACATGTGCTGAGTCGGAGGTGGGAGAGGTCAAGCAGCCAGGCACAGAAAGCAGCAGGATGAGGAGTAAAATATACAGAAAAAGGCTCTGGCTTCTGACCCCTAAAGTATGGCTTTGTAATGTGCCTCCAGCTACTTTACTGTACCCTGCTCCCTTTCCCATATCACTTATCCCCAACACTTCTCTCCTGCTGATAGGAGAAAGATTGGTCTTTGAGGATGTGGACACACGTTCCGCTTGCAATGCGTTTTGAAAGCAATGGGAGCAGGGAGGGGCTTGTGCCAATTGCATTTGCTTTCAGAGGAAACGTATGCGACCAGCAGCGAGCACATGTTTTACATTTCTTAAATGCAAAACACATGGTACTAATTACCGATTGCATGCGTTTCCTCTGAAACGCAGATACAATGGGCACGAGCCTCTCACTGTTCCCATTTGCAATGCTTTTAAAATGCATTGCACGGGGAACGTATGTCTGCACCCTAAGGCAAAGAGGGGTTATTATATTTTATGGGCACAGTAAGGGATGGGGGGCCTACCAAAATTTTTGCGATCGGGCCCAATCAATTCTAGTTACACCCCTGGCACCTGTCTAAAGTTTTCTATATCCTCCACATGGATCAATAAAAACACATGGCTGTGTGCATGACCCCAGTTAAATGAGTGTCTCAGTGTGCTTTCTTTTTAAAAATATCACACAGATGAAAACAATGCAGGGTAATCGTTGGGGAGCAGTCGTGTGCGAGAGGGGAGAATCCTCATGGAGTAGTTGTAATTGGCCCTGCACACACATGATGCAGGTGTTAGCAATGGGCGCTAATGCTTGTGTAATAACTTTTTCCTCCAATTGCTATTCAGCACTCAGATAACAATCTAGTGTCTTACAAGAGACATCTCTGTGTTCAAGCACATTTCCTGTCTCTTCCATCTACCAACGAATGACATGGTCGCTTTGCACAAAAAGGCAAAAAGTTACAGAGAGTTACACTATTATGTCTGTTCATGATTACAAATATGAAAATATTCCATTTATATCAACCTGACACTCTTATTACTAGAACTTAGCTGTGTCAATATATGCAGGATAGGTGTTTTAGTGCCATATACAGGCGGTCTCCTACTTAACAACACCCGACTTACAGATGACCCCTAGTTACAGGGCCGATTTTAGCATATTTGCTGCCTGAGGCGAATATTAAAATGCTGCCCCCCCCCTCCCTGTTAAGTAAATCCTTAAACTTTACTAACAGTTAACAACCCTACAGACAGCTCCCTGACACTGTGTGACTGACTACAGGTTCTGAGGGTCATTAGTGACATCTAGTACCTTATGGATGACAATCTCTTCCATCAGTAGAACTTTATTCCGGTTTCTCCAATCCATTACATATCACGGCTGAGTTCACGGCCAGATGCCTTCATCTCTGTGCAGCATCTCCACCCGGCGTCCCTAAAAATACCGCAGTCACTTACAGTATAAAGTCTCCTGGATAACAACATTGTGCTCCTAAATAATATATACCCCTCACAACACAACTGACCGCACGCTGCCCCACATATAACACATCCCTTCAGTATATATATATATATATATATATATATATATATATATATATATATATTAGTCTACTGGAATTATAGCATGCTAAGCACCAATCAATATACAACACCCCCAATTTATTAATACAGACCCCCCCCCTAACATTTGGTTTACATGATGCAAAGTAATCTGTATCCTATAACTAATAAATATATAGCACCCCCTAATGAATATATATATATATATATATATATATATATATATATATATATATATATATAATTTATTTTTATATATCCCTGCTCTCATATATTTAAAGGCCTATTTATTCACTCCCCAATTAAATTATTTACAGCTCCCATATACAAATCCCCTACAGCTTAAAGGGCACCTACCACCACAAATCTACCTATAAAGGTAGATTGGGTGGTAGGTGGATCATTGGGACGTGAGGATAGCCCTTTTAAGGGCTAATCCTCACGTCCCTGCACTTTTTTGAGAACTTTAATTTGATATTTATTCAAATGTACTTATGTGGCTACCGGGGCGTGGAGTAGCCGCTTATGAGATTACACGAGGCGGCTACTCCACGCCCCGGTAGCCACTTTACTCCTCCTACTCACCCATCTTCGGCGCGCAGCTCCGCGTAGCTGCGCGCCCTCGTCCGGCGAGCCTGCCGTCTGCGCATGCGCAGAAGAGCAGGCCCGCGCCTGTTTCGGAGTTGTGACCGCGCAGGCGCGGGCCTGCTCTTCTGCGCATGCGCAGACGGCAGGCTCGCCGGACGAGGGCGCGCAGCTACGCGGAGCTGCGCGCCGAAGATGGGTGAGTAGGAGGAGTAAAGTGGCTACCGGGGCGTGGAGTAGCCGCCTCGTGTAATCTCATAAGCGGCTACTCCACGCCCCGGTAGCCACATAAGTACATTTGAATAAATATCAAATTAAAGTTCTCAAAAAAGTGCAGGGACGTGAGGATTAGCCCTTAAAAGGGCTATCCTCACGTCCCAATGATCCACCTACCACCCAATCTACCTTTATAGGTAGATTTGTGGTGGTAGGTTCCCTTTAAATAAAATCTTGCCCCACATATACAGTCCCCTCCCAACTTAGTAATATACTGTATCCCATATACAGCCCCCCAGCTTAGTAATATACTGTATCCCATATACAGCTCCCCAGCTTAGTAATATACTGTACCCCATATACAGCCCCTGCAGCTAAGTAATATACTGTATCCCATATACATCCTCCCAGCTTAGTAATATACTGTATCCCATATACATCCCCCCAGCTTAGTAATATACTGTATCCCATATACATCCTCCCAGCTTAGTGAAATAGTGATATATAATATATAGCATCCCCCCAGTATAAAATAATTATAGCCCCAAATAATATATATAGCATCACCCCCCAGTATAAAATAATTATGGCCCTAAATAATATATATAGCATCCTCCCCCCTAGTATAAAATAATTATGGCCCCATATGATATCTATAGCATTCCCCCCCCAGTATTAAACATTTTCTAGTCCCATATAGTACCCCCCCCCCCAGTATAACATGAAACCTCCCCACATTTAATTAAAGTACATGAAAAATAATAAAATATATACTCACCTGCAGGCAGCTGCTCCCTCGGCGCGCGGGTCCCGTCTTCACCCGGCTCTTCTGTGAGCCGCGGCTCCGCACAGTGACACAGGCGTCGTGACGTCATGACGCCTGTGTCACTGCTTAGGACGGAGCGACGCAGCTGCCGGAAAGGCGCTGCGTCGCTCCGCATATAAATCACGCCTGTGTTTTAAAGAGACAGGCGCGATTTATTTAGCTGGTGGGCGATTTGCGAATGGCCCACTTTAGAGCGACAAATTTCGCCGCCCTTTACAGGGACCCGCATTCTGCCGCCTGAAGCGAGATTTTCATCTCGCCTCATGGCAGATGCGGCCCTGCCTAGTTACAAACGGACCTCTGGATATTGTTAAATTACTGTACTTTAGCCTTAGGCTACAATAATCAGCTATAACAGTTATCACAGGTGTCTGCAATAAATATTTATTATTAATCCTGGTTCTTATGAAAACCCAACATTTTTAAAATTGTCACAGAGACCAAAAAAATTCTGCCTGGGGTTACAATGATAAAATATACAGTTTTAGTAGTACTGTGCTCTGCCCCTATATAGAGGATAGAAGCATTAGTAGTGTGCTGTGCCCAAATATGCAACATAGGAGTAGTAGTGCTGTGCCAATCCTTACATTACATGATAGATATAGTGGTACTGAGATGTGCCCATATATACAGGAAAGGAGAAGTAGTAATCTGCTGAACCCATATATATTGGAAAGGAACAGTAGTACTGTGCTGTGCCCATATATACAGCATAATTGTAGTAGTACTGAGCTATGCCCATATATAAAGGACATGATTGGTAGTGCTGTGTTACAATACACTACAATACAACTTTATTGAGCCCTTGGGGGGAGAATTATTTTGTGCCAAAATATAGAGGATAGGAGCGGTAATAATGTGCTGTGCCCATGAATACAGGATAGGAGTGGTAGTACAGTACTGTGCCCAAATATACAGTATAGGAGTAATAGTAGTGTGCTGAGGCAATAATACAAGACAGGAAAATTAGTACTGAGCTGTCCCCGTATATAAAGTAAAGGAGAAGTAGTACTATACTGAACCCATATATAGTGGATAGGAGTACTAGTACTGTGCTGTGCCCATATATACAGCATAGGAATAGTAGTACTATGGATGCAAACAGTAATACTGTGATGTGCCTATAAGTATATACAGGATAGGAGTAATACTACTTTGCTATGCCCATACACAGGATAGGGGTATTAGTACTATACCGTGCCCATATATACAGCATAGGAATAGTAGCACTGTAGTGTGGCAATACATACAGGATAGGAATAGTAGTACTATGATGTGTCCTTATATACAGGTTAAGAGTAGCAGTACTGTGCTGTGTCTATACATACAAGCAGTGCCGATTCTAACATATTTGCTGCCTGAGGCCAATATTAAAATGCTGCCCCGACTCCTGTTCCATTGCCCGCTCCCTGTTCAGTAAATGCTGAAAACTTTACTAACTGTGTGACTGACTACTGAGAGTCATTAGTGGCATCTAGTACCTTATAGATGACAATCTCTTCCATCAGGAGGACTTTATTACAGGTTCTACAATCCATGAGTTATCGCTGCTGAATTCATGGCCAGATATCTTCAGTGCAGCATCTCCACCCGGCGTCATTAAAATTACCACAGTCACTTACAGTATGAAGTCTCCTGGATAACATTGTGCTCCTAAATGATACATACCCCTCACAACACAACTGACCTCACTCTCCACACATACAAAACATCCTTTTACTATACATACATATATTCTACTGGAATTATAGCATGCACAGCCACCAATCAATATACAACACCCCTAATTTATTAATACAGACCCCCAACATTGGGTTTACATGATGCAAAGTAATCTACCCAGCTTAGTAATATACTGTCCCCATATACAGCCCCCCAGCTTAGTAATACACTGTATCCCATATACAGCCCTCCCAGCTTAGTAATATACCGTATCTCATATACAGCCCTCCTAGCTGGAATATGGCCCCATATAGATATATATACAGCCCCCCCCCCCCCTGTATAAAACGATTCTGGCCCCATATAATATTTACAGCCCCCTCCCAGTATAAAACGATTTTGACCCCATATAATATATACAGCACCCCTCCCCCAGTGTAAAACAATTTTGGCCCCATATAATATATACAGCCCCCCCCCCCGTATAAAACCATTTTGGCCCCATATAATATATACAGCCCACCCCCTGTATAAAACGATTTTGGCCCCATATAACATATACAGCCCACCCCCGTATAAAACGATTTTTGCGCCATATAATACATACAGCCCCAACTTCCCCCCAGTATAAAAGGATTGTGGCTGCATATAAATATATATATGAACACCCCTACCCCATTTTATCAGTATTTGCCCCTATTAGTCATATTTAATTAATAAGTCAACGGGCGCCCGAATCGTCCACATTAGAGTGGCAAATATAATTGTGTTTGTCCCTGTTCCTCCCTATGGGATATATTTGCTGTACTGACGTTTTCAATATGGGTTCAAAAATGTGTGAATATATTTAGGTACCCTCACCTCAAAAAAATAAACAAAAACTTTTCTTGTTTAAAATAAGACAATTTGGATAAAATTGAATCTTATTTTGCACAGTGTAACTGTTCCAGTTATTGACCAGTTCCCACTAATGTTGAACATAATCATATTCCCATAAATCGCCCCATAGAGTCATTAGGAATGATTATTGGTTTAACGTTTTTCCCATCTCTGAGAACCTCAAATGTTGATAGATATGACATTTTGGGATACAGGAATACCTAATTATTTATTATTCAATTTGTAGATCTGCCCTGCATGGCAGGTTGGCCAAATTTTACACTTGTCAGCTTATGTAAGGGCTCAAATAAATTGAAACAAATGAGTGATCATGAAACTATGCACTTATCTCATAACTTAAAGCATCATAAAAATAAAAATATGATGAAAATGGAGAATCAGTATGTGTATGGTGAATGGGGGTATGAGGGTGTGGTGTATCATTTATAGATGATGGACAATCAATTGCAAGGTCTAGTGCTAAAACTATATACGGTAACTATTTCTCTCATACATGGAAGTCCTCAGGTATGGGCGTTTTCTCTAGGCTCAGATGTCCCAGAGGTGTCCTCTGTGAATTAATTTTTTCAGCTTCAAGGTTATTATATGTGAAACCTGACAAAACTGGTTATGCTGAAGGTCAGTTAACACCTTTACAGCAAAGTAAATATCCGTTGGAAGATTACTGCTCTTAATGTGTGTTTCTTCAAGTTGGAATGACCGTGCTCTTAGGTAACAGTTCAAACTATGATCATAAGATGTGATGAAAGATCTTTTAGTGGGTCATTCTGAGCCTAGAACCTTGGTGGAGGCGATATTATTGGCAGTCAGGTTAGATAGACGCTTGAGTGAATGTAAACGTCAATGTATGTCGTCTTTACCTGTTATAGCCAAGGATGCTCCACTAGGGGGATTCTGGGAAAATATGTAAGAAATTCCGTAAGGAAGACTCTTCTTTCCCTACCCTAGTCACAAGCCTCTCACTCAGCCAAACCAGTCCCTTAAGCTGTACTGAGGAGACCCAATCGGGTCAAAACCTTTCTGTCTACAGTTGGGAGTCTGTTCCTTCTGGAATATATATACTGGCTTAGTTTTAATCCCAAATCATGTCATTAGGCATCTTTTTGTTTTAGGTCATGCTTGATGTCAAGGGAGCTCCCTTCCAAGGTAGCTAAAAGTGGAGTGGTTATCCTTATCCCATCCTGGAAAACCTTGCATATTTCCCCCATTCTGCCTAAAAAGACACCACAGAATGCTGAAGAATCCATGCAAATTCAAGCCATGTCACCAAGTGTTCCTAAAGAGCATTACATTACGAACTATGGTAAATCCAGTAATCTGATTGAATCTTGTTCCATTAGACCAGCGCTGGAGAACTATAAGCACCTAAGTAACCTTCGGGAGGGTCACTTGGGTTTCCCAAACCAGTTTTTAAAATTCTATTGTCTGTAACCTTTTCAGTTTTTGAGATCTGTTTCTGACAAAGCCTTTGTAGAATCAGATGCTCTGGCCAATTTTGCCCATTTGAATTTTGTTTTGGCTCTAGGTTTAGATTTGGTCAGACAGGATGCTCCTTTCCTGGTAACAGGAGCTGGCTCTTCCCCTTTTCATTTTATGACTTCCCGAATTATTCTTGCAGGTAGGGTCAATTCACACAGAGTTGATGGAATTTGCTGATGTAATTCTTGGGCTTCCAAGGTAGGGAATAGTGGACCCGTGAAGGTTTGGGTTCGGCCAACTTCAGCTGAACACAAACACTCAACCCCACTGGTAACAACAATGCTCATGAGTGTTACCCTTGCTGTCTCTGGCAAAGTTGCCAGCTTTTCCTGGGTGTTAATGGCAGGGGGTTAGCGTGAACACAGAAACTGAACTTCTCTCTGAAGTCCAGGTTCAGGTTTGGGGACCTGAACCTGCAATGTTCAGCACACAATGTTTAGGTCTGCTTACACACACCTATTTTCATATCCAGTCCCAGCTTTTTCTTTGCCTTCTTTGGTGCCATCCCTGGCAGCATGAAAGGGTTACAGGACATTGAAAGGATGCAGGAATTAGATGATTAGGACTTCAGTCCTAGTGTGTAGTATTTCTCATCCTGGGAAAAACAGGGAGAGGGGAGCAGTGCAGAGACCCTTCTGAAATCCTTTGCCTCCACTTCATACACTCTAAGGGTCTAACAGTGCTGGACCCTCCTGACTTCGGAACATAAGACGCATGCACTTTTTAGCAAGATTTTAAGTGCATCTTATAGTCAGTAAAACTACGGTAACACATTTTCTTTGTGGACCTTATATGGATAGGCCTGTCTAAACAAGCCCTTATGTTGTGAGAAACCTTCTGATACTAACATTTCTTTTTACCATAGGACTATTATTATAGCTATATTTAATCTGCTATCAGTGTGTAAATCTCAAACTGAAAAATACATTATTTGCTCTGCTAATCTGCGGATAAAATAGCCAGTTACTAGATCAATGTAGTAAAGTACCCCCCTTGGTTAAACTTCTATGCAAATATGAAATTCTGTAAATTGTGAAATATACTGTACGCTGTGTGATCATTAGCTTCCTCCTGGTTTTTCTTTTGATGTTGTTATAGATTTGATACATTGGCATCTGATGATGTAGCCAAGATGACTCATATGGGTGATATGAGATGCAATAAATACTTTCCTGGCCTCATGTGTTAAAACAAACAAAAACAACATACTGCACTTGTTATTGCAGGTGAAGCAACAGAGACAACTACACAGAAGCCATGTGATTAAACTCAAGGTTTTCCGACTTGTTTCTTACAAAGCAACACAGGAAATATTTGTTTATGCATAGACGAACCTCATCTACTGGTTGGCTCATTAAGGAGATGTTAAATACATAGGCAGGAATATATCCTCATAACTATAAAATTTTTCTGGAACATTGGCCGATTTGTGCCATTTTTGTGTCTTTTCTGCAAATTTTTTCACCTTACACTTCTTGAACTAACAGCATCATGTGAATCCTGATATAGAAGTAAGATTTATTTTTTTTAAAGTTGCGAATTCCAGCATCATTCCAGAAGAAATAGTTTAAAAATAGTGGCTAAATCATGTATCAATCTTTTGGCTTGCCTTTTTCTTTTATTTTTGAGACTTTTCATGGTGATTATGCTTTTTGTTGTGCCTAAAACTGTCTCCCTGCAAAGTTCACCATTGTCTATTTTTCGGCATTGATGAGAGTAGTTCTGATCGGGGTCTGTTCATACTGTTTTACATGGCTCATCGTGTCATCCAGTACATACAATTAGGGGATTTCCAGTTTGGGAAATGCTAAGGGCCAAACAAAATTGTTCGTCAGAAATGACATTTAATCAAGAAATCACAGCCATTGACTTAAAACGTGGGGCTATGCTACGTGGAATGTAGAAAAAGCAAAAAAATATTAGTGTGAACAGACCCCGAACAGAACTACTCTCATCACGTAATAAACATACCCCTGCCAACAAGTATCACTCTAAACCCGTTTTTGTTACCACATATAGTTTGGAAATAAAACCAATACGGGGTATCATTAAAAAATATTTACCTCTTTTACAATGAGACAATGAACTCAGAGAAATTTTAGTGGGAGGATGTCATTTTGCAGTTAGAAGGGCATCCACTTTGGGACATGTTTTGTCCCCAAGTGTTGTTGGTAGAACAATGGAAGGGTAGTATGGAAGGGTTCTATAAATGCGGGGCCAACATTTGTAAATGTTGCCATTTTGTACATCAAATAAAAACTGAGCAGTAAAATAGATGACACAGAGATAATAATAACAAATTTTATTAATTGCAATACACAAAATGTAGTTTATTTCATCACATGTGTGCACTTCAATCTGGACTACGTAGGTCCTACATATGCTTAAAGAGGACCTGTCACCCATAAATTCGGCACAAGGAGCTGCTTACTAATGTAAGCAGATCCTGGTGCTTAAACAAATACCGCAGTGTTAGAATGATTGCGTTACCGGAAACCTCCGATAACGCTATCTAACACTGCAGCGGAGTACAATGTAAATGCCGGACCGCTTGCAAATCGGTCCGATGTATTCAGGAGGGGGTGGTCCGAGGTGCTGGGTGGGGTGGTGGTCCCTGCTCGCTCCACAGGCCGGCAGACACTGCCCCCTAAACCCTCCCACAATCCCGCCCCCTCATGAACACATCAGACCGCTTTGAGAGTGGTCCGGCGTTTACATTGTACTCCGCCGCAGTGTTAGTTAGCATTATCAGAGGTTTCCAGTAACACTATCATACTAACACTGCAGCTTTTGTTTAAGCACTAGGAGCTGCTTACCATGGTAAGCAGCTCCTAGTGCTGAATTTATGGGTGACAGATCCTCTTTAAGGAACGCATATGGGAGCATCTCAATGGCACTACTAATCCAGACAGCAGACATCCTTCAAATACTGCTAAACATTTAAAAACACAATAGGGATTTGTCAGGTTTTCAGTTCAGTGGTCTTGAAAGAGTTAAAATTGGCAACAGAGGAAGAGATCTAAGAAAGAAACTGTTAAATTGTGAAGAATTGTGGATCCTTGCAAAAGATTGTAATTTTCCAAAAGGTCTGCATGTCAGAAACAATTTGCTTTTAAACTACTAAGACTACTAAGTTTATATTCAGATTTGTAAATGTGTTTTTTATATATATGTGAATGCCATTGTTGGAGGTGTTCATCAGTGAGCCACGTACGTGCCCACACCTGATTTAGTGGAAGATGATTGTATTTCCGGTACAAATGGCTTATTAGTGAACACCTTTCCTCTCTATGTTATCTATGACATGTTATCCATACGAAGGATGTCTGAAAGGTATCAGATGACTATATCTATTGTATGTCTGTAAACCAGGAATGCTTTTATCCAGGACCAATATAGGATATTTTTGCATTTATACTAACAGAGAGTGCCGGTCAAGTTTTTTTTCTGGAGCTTTTATGTCTGGGGGAGAGGAAGGCGTTCGAGCACCTGGGACAAAGCGGATTGGAATTTTGACCACATTTGTTCCCCCAGTTATCCCCGGTTATAGAAATTAGCTTGGAACTTTTGGAGACTTTTTGCAACTTTTGTTTTAAAAAGTTGCAATTCACTAAAGGCAAAACTGCACCACTAAGATAGATCTGAACAGCAGAACAGCCCAAAACAGATTTATGATACATGTGCCCCAATCTGCCACTTATGTGCGACATTTTAACAAAAAAGTTGCAATTGCACTGCAGACTCTAACATCTCAGATGCCAGACTCATCAACCAGTCTAAGCTATGATAAATTTGACTTTCAACAGACCTCATTGTGCTCCAAAAACTGGTACATAATTCCTGGCTAATGATACACTTCCTTTTGTATAGCTTTTTTTTCTTCCTACAATTTTTTTCATGTTTGCAAACAAGAAAACTCCAAGAAAATATACACAAAAAGATTGAAATTAACAAAATACAACTAAATATTAAAGGGGTTATATAACTTTTGCTCTTATGCCTCTGATGATCATAGGAGCTTGACTGCTGGACCATCATTGAAAAAAATTAGGGGTCCCTTGTACCCCTCTAAGCAGCTGATACAAAGTGAAACAGACCGCTCTGTTCTGTGTGTAGTGGTAATACCAAATTACTGCAGACTGTTCTTCATTTGCAAAGTTGGGTTAAACTGTAGTGACTACATTCAGGCACAGAGAATGATGCTTCCTTTCTGTTCTCGGTTTTTCAGTGGCTGAGAACAGCTGACATCAGTGGTTGCTGGATTTTGGACCCCCTCCAATCTGAGATCTAATCATTTTGATAGGTCATTATTATTTTTAACCTGGAAAACCCCTTTATTTAATAAACTTTTACAACAAAATAGGAAACAGTGGGGGACATGTATCACTCTTCTTTTTTTTGTGCAATTTTTTGTGAGTCTTTTCGCAGTATTAGACTTTTTAGGTGCAGAATCATGCAGCGTACCAAAGTTAGCTGTCTGAAGGATGTAATGCAGTGTGCCATATTTATCTTTGTAACCCAAATATTTGTTCAATTTGTGAGACTTTAGGCTCTAAAATTGTCTCATTCTTGCACCTAATAATCCCCAAAACAGCATGCTACATCAGTATGCAACCTTTTGTGCAACTTTTTACAGTTTGCAACTTTTTAGGTGCAGATTCAAGCAGCGTACCAAAATTTGCTGGCCCAAGGATTTAGTGCAGTAGCCGGATTTATCTTTGTAGCCCAGATGTTTGTTCAACTTGTGAATTGTCTCATTTTTGCGAATAATAAGTCCCAAAACAGAGCATGCTAGAACCAGACTTACTTTTGGTAAACTACTATTTGGGATTAAAAAGTCTCACACCACAAAAAGTCTCAAAAGTGAGACTAAACAGGCAATGTATCAGAAAGGGAAAAAACTTAAGATATAGTACAGTGATGGCGAACCTTTTAGAGTCCGAGTGCCCAAACAATAACAAAGACCCGCTTAATTATCGCAAAGTGCCAACACAGAAATTTAATTTGTGATTTATACTCCCTGCTCTGTCACAGTTTTCATTGATACCAGCACCTGAGGACACCAATAAAGCAGAAAATAGTCCCTGGTAGAGCTGTCACTTTAAAATAGCTCTGTGCACAGCAAGCCCTGGTCTGTCTGGGACTGCAGGAAGATACCTGGAATCATCTCTGGTGATGGCCTGAGTGCCCACAGAAAGGGATCTGAGTGCCACCTCTGGCACCAGTGCCATAGGTTAGCCATCACTGATATAGTACATTGCAATGATTAAGTAGGCCAACCTCAGGAAACTTTAAAAAGTGGCAGCCAAAAACTATGATACATGTGCCCCCAATACTTACTTGTGCATACCACAAAAAGTTGCAAAAGTGAGACTAAACAGGCAAATCATCACATGTATCACAAAAGGGGAAAACTTAAGATACATTGCCATAATTAATTACTTCAAAAAACCTGAAAAAGTGGCAGCTTTAAAACTATGATACTTGTGCCCCTGTGTGTGCCTTTAAAAAGTGAACTGCAAAAAACAAATACAGTTCTTGCTAAACCTGTTAACATTGCAATTATTAGTGTACAGATGGTTTCTACCTCACCTGTTCTCTTGTTTAAACATGTTTAGATATGTCCAAAATGAATGAGCAGTTTTTGGTGAAAATATATTTTAAAAAATTATATGCTATCTATTCTACAGTATATGTTTCTATTTGTACCCCCTGGTGGCTGTGCTGTGAAATACAGACTGTGAAGGATAGTTTAATGTGATAATGTACTAAACCAGTTTCATGACAAAGCGAGTCCAAAATAAGGGCTAAAGTTAACAGTGGACACGTTTGTACATCTATTGTCTGGCCTCTAAAAGTTACACAATATGGAAGAGAAAACTGGAATGGAAACTACGTACAATATCTATTATAGATAAGTATGTCATAAAATTCTGATGTTTACTCAATGAGTGGTTCGTGAACCTTATTCTGAGATAACGTTTGTTATAGTGTTAAGTGGAGGTCACTGTTGCTTCTACAGTTCATTCATATCAACTGTATTTATTACTGTTTATTAAAAGTAAATACTGAGAAATAAAAAGCTATAATATATCTATTCAATATCTAACAGATGTCAGCAAGTCTATTTCTTAAAATGCTCATGGGGTTTTCCAAGCACAAAAACAAGGAAGTCTTAAAATTGCTTAGAAGACCCCAAATTATCTTTGGCTGAATCTGTTAATATCGGTGGGAGCGGCCAAACAGCTGGTGTGTTTGGGGACCTCCCAGCTGTCCCCTTCAGATGATGTCAGTTGAGGAAAAGAAACCTTTGGTTCTGGCAAATGAGGTGACATTGAACAATGCATGCATGTTAATATGGTCAGCTGGAGAGTTAGGTGCCAGGCAAACAAAAGTTTTCAGTAATTCAATTCAAAAAGTTAAACTTATATATTATATAGACATTACATAGAGAGTGAACTTTTTCAACTGCTTATTTATGTCAATGTTGATGATCATGGCTGACAGCCAAGGAAAACTCAAAAGTCATTATCTCAGAAAATTAGAATAATTAACCCAAAACACCAGCAAATTCTTCTTAAGCATTTTAAAAGGTCCCTAAATCTGGTTCAGTAAGCAACACAATCATGGGGAAAACTGCTGACACAGATGTCCAGAAGTCAGTCACTGACACACTCCACAAGAAGGGGAAAACACAAATGATCACCACTAAAGAAGCTGGCTGATCACTGATTAATGTAGCAAAGCATAGTAAAGGGGTATTCAGGAAATAAGATCATCTAATACAAAACAAAATACGTGAAGAGCAAAAGATGACCGGCACCACCCTGACCACAGACAAGGTAGAAAGCACAAATCCAGCGGGAAGGGCTGCATGCGTGAACCGACACTCACCGGTTCCAATGTGGGGTGCATGTCCAGAGCGGCAAAGACATGTGTAATCCAGACGTGGAAGAAACAAGACGGCACTCACCAACATATGAAGCAGGGAACTCTTTATTGCAGGGAAGAATCCATGACAGGGGGATGCACGCCACGGCAAGGGGACCGGCATTTTCGCGCTGACAGCGCTTTCTCAAGCCTCGGACTGTAGGCAGAATTATCAACAAGATGGCCACCATCTACAACTACAAGTCCCATGATCCCGCGGTTCTCAGTATCAGCTCCTCCTTCTCGGCCTCTGCTCCCAGTGATGATGTAACAGACTGTCCTGCTCTGTTACCATAGTAATGATGTGTAACTGCCATCACTGCACATTACCTCACTGAGATGACATCTCATCACAACACTGGCCATACTGGATGTACTGTTAACAATTGGCTAGAACTAAATGTAGTGATGATCACATCACTGCCCAGGTACGTGCAGGACGTGTGATGTGGACATGTGACCATCAGCCATCTTCTGTCCCTTTTCTCCTCCACAGGGACAAAATCAATGGACTGATTAAAGGCCAGTAGCATTTTAATTCTTCATTGTAGTGTATGTCCACAACATTTTTCTACTAAGGGGAGAAAAAGTTTAAATAACAACTAATTCCCAGAATACACCTTCAATGAAAAGTTGAGTGAAAGAAAAAAAGTGTGACAGGAAAAGGTGCACAGGCAACCGTGATACCGTTTCCTTAATAGGATTGTTAAGTAATGGTCATTCAAAAATTTAGGGAAAATTTTACAAGGAGTGGACTGTTGCTGGAGTCAGTGCTTCAAGAACCAAACAAAGATTTATCTAGGACATCGGCAACAAATGTCACATTCAATGTGTCAAACAGTTCCTGACCAATAGACAACGCCAGAAACGTCTTACCTGGGTTTACCTGAAGAGGCACAATCCAAGCTTCTAGAGGGCTAATGTAAAGTTACCACAATCAGTGATGGCTACGGGAGCCATAAAATAAGGAAAGGCCACAGCATCCAATGCAGTTTTAAGAAGGCTGTACGCCTTTATTCACATGGGCATGAAAAAAGCAACGTTTTGATTCACCATGAATCTTTGTCTTGTTTTGGGAGCCATGTCATCAGCTGTAGGTTCAGTGTGTTTTATGAAGATCAAAGTCAGCGCAGCCATCTATCAGGAGATATTAGATCACTTCACATTTCCTTCTGTTAAAAGTACCAAAATTTTTAACAGAAAGTTCTTAACTGGCAAGCACAGGGGCACTTACTCACAGATCCAAACACCGTGATTGTGGCAATCTTCTTATATTTGTTGTTTATTGCTTTTTTTCCTTCTAATATAAACTTTTAAAATAAAGCTAATGCATCTGAGGGGCTCCAGGGGGTGTTTTCAGAGCTCCTCAGTGATGTCTTTTCATTGGTTGTTACAATGAGCAGAACATGTCTCCCCCTGCTCTCTCCTTCCTCCCTCTGCCTGTGTACTCTAGCAACAGCAGGAAGTGCAGGGGGAGGGTGAGAAAGTTTAAGGAAATTACATTTCACTCCATAGGTGGAGTTTCAACAAGGAAAAATGGCTCCTTTCAACCCCAAAGATAGTTGGAACCTTTATACATTTGCATAATGCCCCTACTACCCCAAAATGATGCCCATCTTAGTAGGTGCTAGGCATTTAAGAGACTTTTTAGTGTAAAATAAGACAGATAGAAGGACAAAATTTTCAGTCCTCTGAAAGAAAGTTTATTAAAAGGCTTGCTGTTAATGTCTTCATGTGTAGTCACAAATCATCAATATCAGCATCGGCTTCTTCCCAGGCACAAGCTCTGGGGGTCCAGAGTTCCCTAGTTTTGGAACAAGTTTGGCCCTTAGTAAAAATAAAAGTGGAGTCCCAAATACCAGAACTATATGACAAATAATAGTGCCACACCTTGTCTGCTGCCATTAGTAACAAAATATCTTCTCACTGTTTACATCTGCTTTATCTGTTTATAACTAGTCCTGTCAACCCTTTTTCCTTACTGATACAAATACTTTTGTGATCCATTTGATATCTATATTACATTTACCAGCTCTAATATGCAGTTATATATACCCAAGCCTATGAATGCTTACTATATTTGTACAACAACTATTAGAAGTTTGTAATCTAAAACTGGCAATTGCTTTACAGAACACCCACTTCTACATTTGTTGTAAGTTTACCTAAAGTGTAACTAGATTTCTAATTAACTAAGTTAGGAATTCACTTACTGCCATGCATTGCTTTACCTAATGATACTTCATACTTATTAATGCATACCCTTTACCCATTTTTTTTATTTTTTAGCAGTTATCAGTGTATTCATATATTTGATTGGAAATCATAGGTTTAGCAATATACACTGGAGATCTAATTAAAGAACACATAGTTTCCTAATTGTCAAGGTCATTGTGTGTATTCTGATGGAAATGAGATAAATGAACAATGACCAAAATCAGTTAACTACAAATTATTGGTGTTAATCTGGCACCTGGTGCTAACAGTGTCACAATGATAAAAGTATCTGGACTAAAAGCCCACTCTTCAGTGACCAAACTTCTCATTAGAAGAAAGGATCAAAAGGCTAGACTCACCTTTACTAACGAGCATGTTGTGTAGACACAGGAGAAGTGGTCCATGGTTCATTTTAGTGATAGCAAGTTTAATTTATTTGGATCTGATGGGAAACATTATGTTTGTCGAAAAACTGGGAAAAGACTGAACCCAAAGTGTGTAAAGAAGTCAGTGAAAAGTGGTGGAGGAAGTGTCATGGTTTGAGGAATGCTTTCTGCAGCAGGAGTTGGACCTCTCATACAGTTGTATGGTAGAGTGAATATAAGTGTATATCAGAACCTTCTTCAACAACACGTTGTTCCTTCCTTGCATTCATCACTCATCAGTTAACAAAAATGCAGGATATTGCATGTATCCCTTACAAAAAAAATCATTCAAATGTTGATCAATGTAGATTACATTATCTCTGAAAAACTCAAGTGATCATACATTGTTCTGTAATTTTGATCTCCAGAAAATAACACTTTCTATTGTTACTTCTTTCTATAGTTTTTGATATTGATGCAGTATCTATTGATAAGAATGCCTGGTACTACATCATATGTATACAAAAACAATACATTACTGATTAATTATACGCATATCTACTTCTCTTGTTGATATGATATGACAATTCTAGTTTTTGGGTTTAACACTTTAAATAGGCAGTAATAAGGTTCTTTTCTTACAACCAACCTTGCCCATAGATGATTTGGCAAAATTATCAGAAAACCCCTATAATGAACTATTTCATTTTAGTGCTGATTCTACCTACAAAAGGCTCCCTACAATAGACTCCTTCTATTCTATTGCAGACTTCTGAATGGTCCCCCCCTTCTCCTTAAAAAAATATATACATATTTGTATACTCATACACGTGAGTTACAATCATACACAGTATATGCAAACCATATTTACATACATTTAGCATATACACACAGTAACACATGTATCATATAAACAGACATACAGAATATACACATCACATATCCACACACATGCAGCAAATAGACATGCAGGGGCTTATTTACTAAGGGTCCCGCGGCCGCATTTCTGTTGGGTTTTGCGTCTTTTCTGGGATCGTGCCACCGGGACAGGCATTTAGAAGGGGATTGTGTCCCACGCGATCGGATTGTGCCGCATCGGCGCCGACTTTCATGTGACAGAGATGGGGGGGGCGGGCTGTCAGACGATCCGACGAATTCTGACTGCGCGCAGGATTTAACATTTAAATTGTGTCACAAGATAATGCACTTACATACACCAGGAAGAAGAAGGTGAACTCCGGTGCACCTGAGCGGGGAGCGACACATGCAGGAAACCAGGCGCACAATCTTAGTGAATCGCACGGAGTCCATGAACGTCGGACAACGAACAGCGGGGATCGTGACAGGACCGGGTAAGTAAATGTGCCCCATACTGTCAAAATCATATACAGCATATAAACACTTACAAATACACAATACCCCATATCCTGGGGTCACCTGACATTGCGGGCCCCATTGCAGCTGCTACCCCTGTAGTTATGCCCCTGAACAAACAGTGTTACTACTCACAAACTCAGCGACTTCAGCAACGTAATTGGAATAATTAGCCAAAAACATCTTTTCTATGGTCTAACCAAATATTTAGCCAAAAACATATATAATATTTGCAAGTGCTAGAGCACATAGCATGCTTCTTCATAAGTATTTCACTCCAAAGTACTATGCAGATGTCTCTTTAGCCCCCGTCTCATAATTTGTAGACTGGACTTCTTCAACTTTCAACTTGGACACCCAAAAAAGAAGCACAAAAAATTCCATAGCCAATGGGATTTCTTGCACTTCATGCCCCCTTCAAACATCCGACATGTCTTATTTTCATCGTTTTGCTCCTAACAAAGAGATTAGAAATGCTGGTATGTTGTTAATTTACCTGCTTTTAGTGACCTGATTCTGTTCTTACTTAGCTTTATCCACACATCACCCTGGTACTTCTATTATTTCTGTATCTAGTGATGCTTATTATGCCTACGAATACTGTATCTATTGCTGCTTATTACTCCTACCACAGCACCTAGTAATCCATATTACTTCTACCGATACTGTATATATTGATGCTTATTACTCCTACTACTACTTTATCAATAGTTATAAGGACGGGTTCACACTGGTGATTCCATTCTGTTTTGCTTCTGTTTTTTGTCTGCATTCATTTTTATTACATCCGTTATGCTTCCATTGCTCCGCTTTTTTCACAACCGCAAAAAAGATGAAGGTTTAACTTTGGTTTAGAGAACATGACACTTGGTTCCACAGCACCATCTGAGAAAAAATGGCCTTTCATCAGTTGTTTTGCAGAGCCTTAGACTTCTACTGCCTTACGTGATCCACAAGTATGAAAAAATAGGGCAGCTTCTAAAAATTTTTCAAAATTTTCTAAATTGGACAACAGATCATTTGAAATTAACTGAAATGTGAAAACACCCATAGAAAAGGATGGCTCAGTAAGGCTTCTGTGAAAATCACTGAATCACAGGTAAAAAAACCCACCACCAGTGTGAAAGAGGCCTTACTGCTACTACTACTACATGTACTGATTCTCACTACTTCTACAAATACTGTATTTATTGGGGCTTATTGGTTCTATTAATGCTTTCTCTATTGATGCTTATTAATGCTAATATTCTATTATCCTTAAAAATACTGTATCTTTTGATGTTTTACTTGAATTAATGCGGTATCTATTGATGCTTATTACTCTTAATAACACAGTATCCATTGATGTGTATTACTCCAACTACTACAGCATTATACCTCCTACTAACATTGTATCTATTGATGCTTATTACTCCTAATACTACTGTATTTACTGATGCTTATTACGCTTAATAACACAGTTTTTTATGCGTATTACTGGTAATTTTTCATATATTGTTGCTAATTAAGCCTACTAAAATTCTATCTATTGATTGGTATTACTCAATTAAGGGAGTGGTCAGTTAAAACTGCATTGCAATCAGTTTTGAGGTAGTTTTAGGTGTAGTTTCTTATTTTAACAAGTGAAAGACATTAATGCAACAGGTGAATGACATTTGTTTAGCAGGTTTCCTCTTCAAAATCAAATTCACCTATCCAATTTATGTATTTCACCTGTGAAATTGATAAAACTGCATCTAAAACCACCTCAAAACTGATTGGACTGCAAATATATATGTATTGATGCTTATTACTTCTATGAATGCTTTGTCTATTGATGAACATTACTCTCAATAAAAATGTATATTTTGATGCTTTTTACCGGTAATATTCCATATATTAATGCTAATTAAGCCTACTAAAATGATATCTATTGATTCATATAACCATACTAAAGATATATCTATTGCTGCTTATTACTCCATTAATGATGTATCTATTGACGATTATTACTCCATTAATGATGTATCTATTGACGATTATTACTCAATTAATGATGTATCTATTGACGATTATTACTCCATTAATGATATATCTATTGACGCTTATTACTCAATTAATGATGTCTCTATTGACGATTATTACTCCATTAATGATGTATCTATTGATGCTTACTACTGCATTAATGATGTATCTATTGACGATTATTACTCCATTAATGATATATCTATTGACCCTTATTACTCCATTAATGATGTATCTATTGACGTTTATTTCTCCATTAATGATGTATCTATTGACGATTATTACTCCATTAATGATATATCTATTGACGATTATTACTCCATTAATGATATATCTATTGACGCTTATTACTCCATTAATGATGTATCTATTGACGTTTATTTCTCCATTAATGATGTATCTATTGACGCTTATTACTCCATTAATAATGTATCTATTGACGCTTATTACTCCATTAATGATGTATCTATTGACGATTATTACTCCATTAATGATGTATCTATTGATGATTATTACTATTATTAATTCTGTGTCTACTGATGATTATTACTCTTAATAACACTATATCTATTATTACTCCATCTAATGATGTATCTATTGATGCTTATTACTGTAATAATATATCCATTGATGCGTATTACTTCTATTAATACTTAATATCTATTGCTGCTCATTTATAGACAGATTTGAGTGTTTTCCTCCCAGTATTTTTCCTCCTTTTCCTATTACTGGCCATTTTCTCTGTCACTGATGTCTTTGCCTGTGGATTAGTACAGGACTATGGTCCCGGCTATGGCGTCACTCTCTGATGCTTGTTTATCAGTGTCTGGCCGCATGTATGACGCCGCCGCGCTCAGGTGTGTGCGGGGATGAGAGTACAGTAAGCGCTGGAGACAGCCGCCTCCTCAGACAGCGGCCAGACTGCGGGGCACGTGACCGCCGTGTCATGTGACGTGCTGATGACATCACAGCTGTCTCTCTTCTGCTCTCTGCATGGGAACTATGTCCAAGTAAGACGGGAGCCGCACTCCTTGTGCAGAGTGGGTGCCCTGAGGAGGGAGCCCGCCTTATCTGCTCACTTCTATGTGGTTTACACACTGTGTAACCTTTTGTCTGAGGTGCAGAGAACACATAAACACATAGGGGACAGAAGTCTAGACAGGTGATAGTTACATTGTGTACACAGTCACTATGAAGGAGAAGCACTTCTGAGGTGTCAGACTTATACAAGGATGGAGCATGGAAGAAAACCTGAACATGTACAATAGAGGGTAGTGCTAGGTCACATTATATGATGTGTATAGCTCCTATATGCAGAATACTGGCTGACATGTATACATTATCATATGACACTATAATCCTGCCGCTGGTCTGTTCCCTGATCCAGTCATCACACCTCATTGTAATAGATATGTACTGATTACTGATGACTACCTGCACACATGCAGCAGTAACATCAACACCAACAATTCCTGCAAGGGTTAACCCCATTCCAGCAGCACAAGTCTCTGCCACGCCCCCGCCTCCCTGCAGACACGCCCACACCGCTTCTCCTGTTGGACTGAAGTCCACATGTGCCCGCCCCCGGGGGCGTGGTCCTTCCTTGTTAATCTCTCCGCTAGTCAGTCAGGCCAGCGCCTTCCTCCAGCACAGACATGCTGATCCCCAGCACTGCACAGCTACCTGACACAGCCATACTACCTTCTCTCCCCACCAGCAGCTCGGGGTAAGTTTCTAGCTGACCTCAGATGACTGCAATCACACAGGTTCTTATTATTGTTTGTTGCAGAGTAAGTTTTATTCTTTACTATAGGAGACCTTATATTTATTACATCTGGAGATCCACATGATTACCTTGTATTTTTATCATATGTATATATATCATTATCCTTTATTCTACCTCAGTATGTAATATTATTACTGTATGTATATGCCCCTTAGAGATAGAACTCTGCAGCTGACACCTCACAAGTGGTTCTGCTTCATACAATTGTTGTTATGTATGCTGTGTATATATAGTGAATATGGCTTGTCTATACTACTGTACCTTACTTATTTGTATCCTGTCTTTTCTCTGTACCACAGTGTTTGACCACGTCTGAGTGCTCCATACACGTTTAGTATTGCTGCATGGGAACTAGACAGCACGTTGCTCAGTCTGCCTGTCACTCAGCTGCTGCCGCTTCTTCCATTGAGCTGCTGTTGCTGTCCGGGCTGCACCGTGCTGCCTGCCTGTCCGCACTCTTCGGGACGGCACCTCTTGGAGCCCCTAGCCGTGCCCGCAGCTCTCTGGTCCGGGTGTGAGCCTCTCCAGCAGCTGCCAGACACAAGCTGCCCTGCACCGGGGGACGGGGAGATGTGACGGGCTCTGGACAAGCAACTGCGGGGACAAAAAGGAGGAAAAGTTTTGCAACTAAGTCAGGTCCCCCCGCTGAAACGTGCAGGGAGCGGCGGCCACTTTTATGTGGGGTGACTTTACTCCAGACACCCAAGCAGGCTCCCCAGTCTGTGGCTGGAGGGTGTGACCGTCACCTACTGGAGAGTATTGTGACCGGGGACTGCACTCACTTCTGTGTGTCGGGAGGGAGCAGCCTACCATGTCATAGGAAAGGTGAGTGCCGAGCTCTGCAGGAGGGCAAAGTCCACCCCACCATTAAGCAGATCCCCCTGACACTACTTACCGCCATGCCCTAAACTACTGCACAACTCCTCATTCATCCATGCAAGGATTTAACCACACATGCATGTCCCTGAGAGTCACATAATGTGCACTTGTCACCTCTGGAGAGAAAGGAGGGGGTCGCTAATAATCCTGACTGTGTCTGCCTGAGAAGCCAGACACCGTCTCAGACACAACATCTCCATAGGCTCCTTGTAAGATCTATATGGAGAATGATGCCCTATGGCACATCCGTTACACAGTCCTCTTCCTGTCTGCTAATGTCTCATTATTGTATCCCATCATCCTCTATCAAGTTCTAATCAGTATTTTATATAACAAAAATTATCTTTTGGAACGCAAATATCTCCTGTTATGTGATAGATTTTGAAGATAAATCTATTTCATAACTTTTTTTCTTTTTAAGGATATATGCCACATCATTTAACCTCCACAAAGCACCACTAGTGCTTTGTAGAGGCAACAAATATGTACACTGGCATCCTTGTTTGAAAAATTAACATTCTGTAATGTGTATGTAAATCAGTATTCTGTAGTGCTTGCTGTCTCCTCCAGCCCTCCCCTCCCGATGATGTCAGGAGGGGGCGGGGGGATGGAGAGCCAGTGTGCGGATGGAGGGGCTATGGTAACGCCCCCCAGAGCACCTCAGGCTAATTTTCATACACGCTAAAGTCTTTATACAAAGATTTAACCGACTGTTGTCTTTCATGAAAGAATTCCGGTGTTCAACTTTTTAACCTCTACAAAGCAATGTTGGTGCTTTTGTAGAGGTGAAATAATGTGGTAGATTTCCTTTAAGAGACCAGTCACATACATGAGTCATGTAAATCTCAGTGACTCCGTTCACTTTCATGTGACATCAATGTATCTTTCCATGAATGGCACTAGTGCTTGCTACATTGTAACAAACACATCACTAAATTTGATAAAAATTACAGGATCCCCTCAAAACACGCTTACTACATGTGTTTTCCGGCCAGTTGACAACCAATATAAGCACAGGCAACTAAATTTGGGTGGAAATTGATATAATCGGTCCCAACTATGAACTTGAATATAAAGTAACAATCTAATGTTCCCAGGGGTGTTGGCTGTTACCAGTTACTGTCTGGAGCTAGGTTTTGGTTATCTATAACTATGTCCCTTACTTGGGGGTCAAAAATTGCTTATTATGGTGAAGCAGAGTTGGAGTTATCCTGTGTGTCCATATTTTGTACTTTCTAAAACTTAGCATGAATAAATGAATGGAAATTTCCAGACCTCTATATAAGTGGATATCATGCATTATTGCAAACAAGTATAGAGTGGGTTTGAACTTGATACAGAATGATGCCTTGCCAGGTAATGCTGAATAAACCACACAGGGCACCAGGCTGCATGCCAAATAGCTGCAGGCCTCTGTGGCTCAGAGTGTTGCAGGTGGAGCTCGCTGCACCGTCTCCTAGAGACTGTCAGTGTTTTCATTTAAATCATTCTTTGCCCTTTCGTATTCCTTGTTTTACCTGCTTGGTCAGTCGTGGATTTCCAAATAACCTTCCAATAACCTGATCTGCTTTCCATAGAATGACGCGTTGACTCTGAATTACTTTTTGGGTGTGACAGGGGTGGTATTGGTATCTATGATTATTAGATGAAATCTGTATTAGGAAACCATCAAACAAGTGTGAATTAGACTTTTCTTCAGATGTCATTTATTGATTGAGGTTTATGTTAAAAATAGAATAAATAAGGAATAGTCTGAATAGTGTGTGTTTAGATGGATGATAGATTAGAGAATACTAATGATGGATGGATAAATAGATGAATAGATTTGATAAGACATCATATTTATAGATATAACATGAATAAATATGGCCATATTCATAAATATTACACAAGAGATAAGATATTATTGCTAAATATTGCAGAGATAAATAAAAGTGATAGATTCCATAAATATTGCTCTATAATGTATGGAGAAAGGGCATACAAATGTGATCTTTTAGATCTGCAGAGGTCATTGCTATCACACCTGTGTTGCGGTGCTGTACCATGAATCACCTCTGTAGATCCGTGTGTCCCTGTGTTGTGCACCTTGTCCCTTTTTTTTGAGTGTAACTTTGTCAGCTCGGAGCTGTTGTTTGCCTCAACTACTTGGCTGCAAGGATGAAGCTTAGATTTTTCACACTAAAAAAGTGAAAAGGACTCTGTTTTCTCTTCTGTCTGGAATGTAAAGGGTTATCTTTTGTGTCGCAGCAACTTAATATCAGTCATGCCACCCTCCTCATAACTGACAGGTCAGTGGAACCAGTGAGATGGCTGAGAGCAGTGAAGGAGTGTCAATGAGAGAAGAGCGGGGCAGGGTCCAACTAGCACTTGCCATGTGACAGACGTAAAGCTTAACTATTTCTATGCAAAGAGTAGTGGTCTGTGTCAGCGTGTCCCATGGTCTTATATAAGTCGGAGAATGAGAACTCTAGACTGTCATGTCTGCTGCAGACAGACTTACCCCAGCCCTGATGCTGTATCCACCTCTGGGTATACAATGGCAGACTAATGCCAGCTTTGGTGTTTACAAACTAGTGCTAATCTCTCTCCACTACTGTACCTACTGCACCTGGAGGATAGAGGAAATCGGATAAATAGATAGGAGGGGGGAGGAAAGAAGACAAATGCCAAGTAGGAATTTAATGCAGGTAGGGAGCAGGTGCAAATGTCAGACCTCATGAGTGAACTACACAGCCAGTGCAGTATTGAATGGTGGTTTTATACCCATTATGTAACACGCAGCAGCGAAGATTAATATTGAATATAATACGTTTTGCATGGATTTTATAGAATTTTATAGAGCTGAAATAATGAATGATGTTGAAATGTCAGAATCCGGGTGTCTTTGACTTCAGAAAATCTGCAGCAGCAGGAATCGTTTTCCGCAGGTGTCTTTTTGGGGGATATGGTGCATTTTTGGGGTTGCAAGTCAGTTAGAAGGATCATTAGAGTAAACTGACTCATCGAGAAGGGAAAACTTGGATTGGCTTTAATTATCTGATTTTGGAAATATCAGACTTTATAAATATAAGCAGTGGAAATAATAGAATAATAATTATTGCGACTAATTAATCTTCTTCACCCTAATGTATGGCAGTGCAGCTCTGTAATGCTGAAATCACACTGTTCTTCTAACGCTGTGAAAAGGTTAAATGCTAACATGCGGTAGCACTAAATACATTAAGGATTTCATGTTTTACATGTTTTTGCAAGAACTGCAAACTCTTGCATAATATACACTCAGCAAACTTGAGTTGTGCGCCGGTGCAAGGAATTGATCATCTTGCCACACAGCCAGACATGAATTTTTCATTCATTCTGCCACCGCTAGTAGTTAATCATATATAAAGGCGTCCTAGCCCTTGCCGGTATAGCATGTGTTGACTATCTCCGATATTACACAAGGATTGAGAGGACAAAGATTTTATGCAAGTCTTTCCAGGAAAAATATGAGGTTAGGAAAGATATCTAATAACTTTTCCAAAGCTGCACCGCACCCGTGGCTAAGCTACTGACCATAGGAGGCAGAAATATAGATTGATAAATGACAAGTTATTCTGAATCTTTTCCCACAATACTATATATCAGTGGTGGCGAACCTATGGCACGGGTGCCAGAGGTGGCACTCAGAGCCCTCCATATGGGCACCCTTGCCATCACCCTTGCCAAACAGGACTCAAGGCTTCTTGCTGTCCCAGGCAGCCCAGGACCTTAGAAGGAAACTACAATGATAATCCAAACTTCTTCTCCTTCGTTCTACTGTATTGGTGTCCTCAGGTGCCTATACAATTTAAACCTGTGAAAGAGCATGGAGTAATAAGTTACTACTTAAATTGTCGCATTGACACTTTGCGAAAAATATGTGGGTTTTGGTTGTAGTTTGGGCACTCTAAAAGATTTGCCATCACTGCTATATATCAATTTGTTCTTCTCCTCCTGCTCTATAAATTGATGATTGTAGATGGGACACTATGTACGATCTGCTCGGTACCTCCTGCTCTACAACATGCTGCCCACAGGTTAGGATATTGTGTATAATTAACTTAAAGGAAATCTACCATCAAATCTATAGTAATAATCTTTATTTATATAGCACCATCAATTTCCTATCATGATAAACCAGCGACACTTACTCATAGATCCAGGCACCTTGACTGTGTTCATCTTCTTATTTATTGCTCATGGCCTCCTTCCTTCTGAAACCAACTTTTAAAATTAAGCAAATGAGCCTAAAGAGTTCTAGGGCGGTTCCCAGAGCCCCTCAGTGCTGATGATTCACAAGCTGTTACAATGAGCAGATCAGGTCTCCCTCTCCTCGTGCTGCTAGATTACACAGACTGAGGGAGGAGAGAGAGAGCAAGGGGTTGGTTGAGACATGTGAATCTGCAGCAATGATGGGGTATGGAAACACCCCCAGAGCCCTTCCGGCTCATTAGCTTACCTTTAAAAGTTGACTTTAGAAGGAAGGAAGCCATTGATAACAACTCTAAGAAGATTACCACAGTCTCTGTGCCTGGATCTATGATGAGGTCCCTGGTTTATTGGTTTTTGATAGTAGATTTGATTTCCTTTAATTCCTCTTGGTTTTTATTGCTGTAACTTTTTTCACTTGCCAATATATAGCAATCTATTCATCTCTTCCATTTCTGTAGCATTACTCCAGCAGGTCGAGAATGCATTTTCCAATGACAATTCTCCTTTATTATTAAAAGACCTAAAAACATGGGGAAGGGGGGGTCCTATACATGTAGTGTCATTGATATTGTTCACTTCTCATCCTATATTCTGTTTCTATTAGGACTTAATCTCAGCACATTAGAATGGGAGCTGTGAATGAGCCAATAAGAAACGTAATAAATGCTATATACACTGTATGGGAATGAATTGAATATACTAAAAGTAGCGACTGCAATAGTCAACAACATTAATTTTTAACTAAGGTGTGAAGAAACTTTTACACAACTTGTATGACAAGATTTTTCTTTAGCCCCCAACATGACCTACAGTTGTGCCTGGTTGGCGTCCGGTGTGGGGTTCTGCACTGTTGTGATGGAGCTGTGTATGGCAGCATTTCCATATAATATGTAGCTGTATAATATCCACCCAAAATTTTTTACTGGTCCAAATGAGGCAAGAGCGTGGTATAATATTCTATCCATATGTGCAGTTCCTACAACTTGTATATGATTGTAATAATCTACCTGCCTCGTTACATAAAAAAGGACAATCACAACATATCCCGACAATACAGTGTAAGAGCTCTGCTACAGGCCTATGTTTCTATGGTAACAGACAAAAAACAATCCCTGTGTAGTCTGACCCTGCAGTCATATTGCATCCATCTGTCCTTTTTCTTTTTGCTGATTTACCGAATGTATGTTATGTCAATATCAGACTATGCAGAGTTTGTTTATTGTCTGTTACCATGGAAACCTAGAAACCTGTATAAGAACATTAGACACCAAGTTGTAATTATGATGACTTGCAAAGTTGCTTTTTTTTTCATTGTATAATCCTTGAAACAAGAGGTATGACAACACTTGTGAAGGTGTACCTCTAAGGATAAAGGTCACTGGTTTTTACGCCAGTAAACTACCAGTACCTTCTGGTAGGGTCTGAAATGCCCTTTCTAGCACTCCTCGTTGATGTCAATTCTTGACCGAAAAAATAAATGCCCCAAAGCCATGAGCAGAGATCACTTTTTGCCCGAGCAGAGATCACTTTTTGCCCGAGCAGAGATCACTTTTTGCCCGAGATGAGTCACTTTTAGAGGCTGGAATGGGAGCATCACTTCAGACTAACCTACCATATGATTCTATGGAATCATGTTTGAGAAATTCATCTTTAAATGCTTCAGCATTGTGGCTCCAGATATATTGGCTTTAAAATATCTTGTTTGAAATTGGTTCTTTATCTGCAACTCAAATTTCCGAATATGTCCTTAACTTCTTGTATCCCTCAGGAGATCACAGACCAATCCTGAAGTGATCTGAAAGATTAACTTCTTATCTTTGCTTTGACATCAAGTTTCACGTTCTACATAGCCCTCCATCCTTTAAAAGTGACTCCTCTCAGCAACAAATGTGTCTCTTCTCGGCTTTGCATATGTGTGTTTTTTGTTTTTTTTTTTTGTTTTTTTTTTAAATAATGAATGTGTTTTAGCAGAAGAGGGAATTTAGGAAAGTGTATTTCATGCCCTACATGAAGTTCCAGGTTCCCTTTACATTCAAACATGACTATGTTCATGGTGATTCAGTTTGTGGCTTCAAGTGCCACATGTGTCCTCCTTATAAGCAGTGTCACTATAATGAATGCTTATCAGCCCATTCCACCTGTTCTTGAGTGCTGACATCGGAGCATCCGTTACCAGGCCATAGGGGGTATTATCCATAGTATAGGTAAATAAGATGTCTAGTGCCTTTATTACTCAATGATGGACCCTGCCTGCTGGCAGCTCTGTCCTTTTGTGTAGCAGCACCAAAGGCTCCACTATTACTAGATAAGTGTGAGCGCCTTTTGTCACTCCACCTCATTAAAAAAAAAAAAAAATGTGATAAATGTTTACAGGTAGATATATATTTGATACATATCACAGTGAGATTTACTTCTGCAAGGAGCAACCAGAGAGTAAGTTGAACATTGACTTTTTATTATGTTTTCAAGGTATGGAAACCAAAGGCTATCACGGATTCCAGGAAGGAGGAGATATGGAGAGGCGATGGGGTCAGGTGCCACAGCCCATGGAATTGTCATCTTCAAGGCAGCAGAGCGCAGAGTCTTATATGGAGATTGTAGATGTGAGCTGCGTACCTGGGACCTTTCCACCAAATGTCACAGAACGTGAAGATAAAGAGAAACAAGCTCTGCCCCTTTGCCTACAACAAGAGAGTAACCCGTCTGGCATTTTACCACAAGAGCTTAAGCCTGACTTAGAGTCAAAAGAACTTTCTGCAACTGTAGCAGAGTCTATGGGATTATACATGGATTCAGTACGGGATCCTGAATTTGCATATGAACATCAAAACCAGCAAGGGGTGAGTGGTACTGGAAATATTTATCAAAATATGGAGCACTTTGTGAAATTTTACAAGCAAAACGCTTGTGGCCCTTTTCCATTAGACTGCCAAAACCAATCGGTGAGCTCTATTATAGAGGCGGACAATTCTCTGAATAGTAAAGGAAGTAGTAATACTTTAAGGAGCCCCTCCTCCTGCAATGAGAAATGTTCAACAACTAATAGCCCATCCAACATGGGACTTTCTGTTTGTAGTCCTACTGGAATTGACTCTGTCTCTTCAACGACTTGTTCCACCAACTTTGGAAATTTTACAGTTCACAGTCCGGCTACCCAAGGAACTTCTGTTTCATGCTCACCAAATGTCGATAATAGATGTTCTATTTCACACAGTCCTGCCCATGCTAGTACGGTGGAGTCCCCTTTGTCAAGTCCCTTGAGTAGTTTGAGATCGCCCATATCAAGCCCTCCGAGTCACTGCAGTATCAAGTCCCCCGTATCAAGTCCGTTAAATATTGCAGTGAGACCCAATGTATCTAGTCCTGGGAATATAAACACAAGATGCTCTCTCTCTAGTCCTTCCAATGTCAATAACAGGTCCACTATTTCTAGTCCTGCGGCAAGTTCTTTGGGGTCTTCTATCTGCAGTCCAGCACATAACACCTTGGGGTTTCCTACTGTTGTCATGTCCACAGAATGTCGAACTGATTCCACCAGTATCAGTACAGAAGCTAAAGACAAAGCACCTCAGCAACTCTTATTTCCCAAAATGGAAGCAATGGATAGTGAAATCGGTGACAGCGGCACGTGTAGCTTGGTAAAGTTCATTAAGCCAGACCCTGATGGTGCTTATATTGACTCCTGTTTTGGAGATCATGGTAAGGTTGCTTCTGATACAACATTTCCAATCTCCATAAAGCAAGAGCCTGGTAAAAGCACTTGTTCTAGTTCTATATTTAAAACCACCCAATCTGCAAATCCGTTTCCATTTATGGATGGTTCCTACTTCACCTTCATGGATGATAAAGATTACTATTCCCTATCTGGAATACTGGGACCACCTGTTTCATCATTTGTTAGCAGTTGTGAAGGCAATGGATTTCCTAGCCAGGGCCTTGCCATGGGGATTAAACAGGAGGTCGATGATAGTTTTTTTCCAGAAAACTCTATGCCTTCCTCTGCTATTGTGGGCGTTAACTCAAGTGGACAGTCATTTCATTATAGGATTGGGGCTCAAGGCACTATCTCTCTATCCCGACCTGTGAACAGAGAGCAGCCTTTCCAGCATTTAGGCTCTTTCCCTACTGTTGGTTCACTGGTCGAAAATTGGAAATCCCATTCTGAATTGTCTCAAAGCTCTTTGTCATCCAGAAGAAACGATGGTTTTCCGGGTCCAGGATACATTCCAGAAAACGTGTCAAGGTGAGTAAGAGAGTCCTAATGTGGTAGATTGGTATTGCCGCATACATCAGGCGGTCACAGCGATTATTGGATGGCTATGATCAAAATTTCGGAGAGCTGTAGGCGAGAGTGCTGCATTGTACTGTTTCAATAGAATTGAGAATCTTTCAGGTTTGTGTCATTTGGTTTGCATTGGTTTAGACGGTGTTTACTTTGGCATTAGTACTTTTGGTGTACTATTTGCCAATGACTTGGTAATGGTGCTTGGTTTACGGAAAACAAATACTTGTGGAATAACTTGAAGGTTTGCCAGATCTAAAGTAGAAGTTGGGATTGTGTAAGGGATTCATGTACAATACAAAAAAAGAAAATCTGTGATCATGATGGCTAATTATATTATTATTTTGCAATTTAGTTTTTGCTTGTAACTAATTCACTAGAAGTATGTTGTATAGATTGACCTCTTATAGATTTCTACAAATTGTTTGTGTTCATTATCTGCAGATTCGCTATCGGTTTGGCGCTTTCATGCTACAGCTATGACAGTGTTTAATAAACTAAGCCTGTAACTTTGACATCACTACAACACCATGCCATTACTTACACAAACACGCTCTTTCCTTTTATGTGTCAGTTATGCTCTTATACTTGCATTACCCATATAGCTAGAGAAATGCATACACATGTGCTAAATAGATCAAAAGATGGATAGATATTAGCACAGCAATGACTTTTCCAACTCCTAGGAAATAATTTGGTTTAAGATGACCTGGTGCCTATAAAAAAAGGCTCTAGGAGCTGCTTACCAAGCGCTACCCCATTGTTGGCAGCTTCTTCCCCGCAACGCCCCTCCCACTCCAAAAGCCGGCGGTGACTGCTGGGCTTCATGCAGCAGTCACCACTTCATCCCGCCCCCTCATGAACATGGCTGACTGCTTTGAGCGTGGTCCAGCGTTCCTATTGTACTACACGGCAGGGTCTCCTAGCTTTATCAGAGGGTTCTCATAAAGCTAGCAGTTTACCACTGCTAAAAATGGGGTAGCGCTAGGAGCTGCTTACTTTTTTGCCTTTTTTATGGGTGACAGGTCCTCTGTAAGGACACTTCTAGATTCAGGCACAGTGACTGTGGTAATTTTCTCTTGTATTTGTTATCCTTGGCCTCTTTCCTTCTGAAATCAACTTTTTTGCTAATGAGCCTTCCCCTGCACTTCCTGTGGCTGCTAGATTAGACAGAGGGAGGGGAAAAGAGCAGGGGGTTGGGTGAGGCATCTTCTGCTCATTGTAACAACCTGTGATTCTGCATCTGTTCATAGTATACCATAAATACTGCAGGGTACTGAAACCTACCATAGAACACTAGGCTACATTTTCTATTTTTCTTGCGTGTATAGCTTCTATCCTCCCTCATTATATACATATAGAACACATTAGCCCTAAAAAGTTCTGGTCCACTTTTCTATACCAGCAGCTACTAGTATATCGGCTGAACACAGCAGACGTGTTACATCACTGGATAATTCTACTGATGAGTCTGTGCCTTTTTAGCATTTCAATTTTTTGTGCAGTGGTTCGGGATTATGGCTAAGATCCAGTAGATGGTGACTGTGACATCCTTATATTTTTTATTACATTCATTAAAAAAGTGTGCTGCATTGAAGATGACCACAGCAGTGCAACTTTACAGAATTAAGGTCAGGGAATGAATCTCGGCAGCTTAGATTATCTTGAGCTTTGTAGTGACCTGTCCCCCGTGTGACTGTGTAAGACAGAGCCGCAGCGCTCGGATTTCTGGCAAGACGGATATTTTTGGTCGGATGTAGCCTTTTAATGTTTTATATCTATCTAACCATCAATATAGATGGACTGATTCTTTTCAATGCGTCCATTCAGTATATAGTTGTACAGTAATTATACTGTTAATGATGAAAAATTAGGAGTGTGTTAAACCTGCTGTCGTTCTCCTGAGCTCTTTGTGTAAGTGTAACCTAAACATGTTAATATTTAACTCGCCAAGAAATATAAACCATAGCTCAACAAGTCGTCGGTAAACACGTCACTGACATCTGGTGCACAGCAACTCCGCTATGATTTCCTTATTTGATTTTCAGCTTTTATGAAACGTTAGTCAGGTGCACAGAACCATTTTTTGTGAAAATAGAAATTTTCTTGCATTTTAGTTATTCTTACTGAAAATACATAAGGAGATTCCTGTTTGTTTTAGTTACAGTTTAGAAAAACTTTCATGAAGGTCACACCTACAGGGTTTGTGTTATGTAAGTAACACTCAACCCCCAGTCTTTCCATTGAACCGCACAGAGGTCACCATAAAAGTTTATGGTGATCTACATTTGGCTCAGTGGGACCTGTAGGGGGTCTGGTTGTTTTAGCTGTTAGAAAACACCTAAAATTTGGAGAATTAACAGCTGTATAAAACTAGTGCAGTAAATGTATTTAGTGTATATTTTAATGTGCTCAGGTTTTATCTACTGGTATTCATTATGCAGAACAGCCTTTACATCAGTATCATGTCTGCAAGAGTTTCACCTTTTTATACAAATAGATTCAATTTACATTTCTTTCTGAGGACAATGGATACCATTCTGATACGGAAAAATGTTCCTTGAGTTTAACTTTTTTCTAGGTCAGTCATTTTATAATCTTGTTAATTATTATAGTTATTACTACAGACTATGTATGTATGTGTGTGTGTATATATATATATATATATATATATATTTGTACCCTTTTATCTGATGAAAATCCAAGGCGGCATAGTGTACACAATCCTATGTAGGAGGGGTACGATATCCACAGGACTCCCAGCTGCAATTGTGAAGGCACTTGAGAGTTACAGCTGGTCGGAGATGCTAAAGGAGCTGAACGGCGCCGCCCACCAGCTCAGGGTGATGTAAGGGGGCCATGAAATAGCTGCCCTTTGTGTGGCTAGCTCACGGCCCTATATACACGGCCTTGAACCAAGAAGATAAGTATGACTCCGAAATCATAGTATCACATATTACCAGTGGTGTGGATCCGGTCTTGCCATCCTCCAGCTTTATAATAAAAGTTAATGAAACCATAAACATTATATGAAGAGGGCCGACCCAACATGTATTGTGGGATCAACTGAAGTCTCACTGTACCATATCCAACTGTTCTTCAATATCCCTGATGCCTTGCACCTTTAGGAAAGAAGTCGCTGCTAGAGATGTATGACAGTAGTTTATTACCCTTTTCCTATTGAAATATACATGGTAAGTCATGGCATCGCCCAGTGTTTTACAAGGAAAATTGTTGCAATTTTAACATTAACATAGAAAATTCCTGTCTAAAGGAATTGGTCATGGAAAATTGCTATCTGCGCTAAATTTAATAAAATGCGACTTGCTCTTCGGTTACATGTCCAATACTTCACTGTTCCATTGCCCGGTGTGGCCCACAATGGTCTTTGCATACTTTGTTGCGGTGGTGACATATTCACGTGATCACTCATTGGCTAGTCGAGTCGCATTGTACAGGATTTCATCACCCCCAATGGAGACCCCCAAAGCTGTGTGATAGGAGCAGGGGAGGATTTATTAGGCATGTGATGGTTATTTATTATTATTTTTTTTATCTTATTTATTTTTGGTGCCAGCCAAAATTTTTGCATCCTGGAAACACCATGAAACTGTTTGATATAAAGTGTCACTAAAACCTGAGCTATGTTATAACGTTTTCTTTCATATGGCCATCTGATGATCATCTAAGGTGTTTGATGCCAGATTAAAGAATGTTTGCAGGCCTGCTGTTTAGCTATTCTGTATTGAACGGATACACTAGGGTAGATACAGCACATCTCAACCAGCTTTGTCTTGGATAGTCTGACAACTAAATAAAATCTGTGTAATTGTAGTTGGTTTAAATGAATGTGACACTATTGCCCAGAAAGCTCAGCCTCTGAGAATGAGTGTTTGTTCCTAGCTGTCAGATTTCAGATCAAGGAGTATGCCAGATCTTTGCCAGGTTCTTGATATTTCGAGATCAATTAAAAAAAAATAAAATAAAAAACAATAAAGCTTGCCTCAGTGAAAAACCAATTCAAAGAAATAATATAGATTTTATATATGAAGAATGAGAGACGTAAGCGCAATCAAAATCTGATAGATTTCTAACTTTTTGTGCTATAGTGATTACTTCATTTAGAATTTAATGAAAAACTGTTTAGAATAATGAAATAAAAAGACGTATTCACATTATCTAACCCTCTAAGATTAAGAATATCTTAAAAGTTGTTATACAGAAAAAGTAATAAAAACTATATGTAACCTCCATATGGATGTTCATAATATGACGATGAGGATGTGCTGATTTTGTCTGTGTTTTACTCTGACATTCTTGGGGTGCACAGTGTTTTATGTTTGGTGATAAGGACCGGATTAAGGCTGCCATGGACCCTGGTCTATATGAATATTCTATCCGCTATAAGTCTAGAAGTCCTTTCCTACATCTGGTACTAGAATCAAGCTTCATGGACAATTTAGAATGGAGGATGCATCCCTTTTGCCTGATTTTAAACTGCGGTTTAGAGGACCTTTTAAGGTCCTGAAATGGCTCTTCTGTACATGTGTATTGGGTGCAGGATTAGCTGTATGAGGATATCATGGGTGAAGGTCCTTCTCAGTATATAGAAGGCTTGTGCCCTGGGCTACCACCTAAATGCCTATATTATAATCCACTACTGTTGGTGACTGTTGTTGTAAACCAATTGATAAATCTGTCCCATTGGGGTAACAAACCTAGTTTTTTCAACAAAAAGTTTTACAGCCTGTAAATGGGGAACCGAGCTATGCTTCTAGTTCTGCCGGGCTGTAGAGCCAGGTTATTGCGGTTCCTATATAAAAAAAACTGATCCATAGGGTCCATGTCAATTGGTCATTAAAAGGGGGTTACAGACATTGATGGCCTATTAGAAGGATAGTTTGTCAATCAGCATTGACCAGGGCGTTCTTCATTCCGTGAAATGGTCTTGCTTTTACAAAGCGTTTCAAAGACGTCAGACTGTCGTAGTTCTAGTTAAAATATCCTGCCTCTTATTATACTAAAAATAATTCCCAGTAATAAGCATGTTGTCAATGGAGCCTGCTTGTTCCACCAACAATTAAGCCCAACTTAGTTCAGGTTCACTTCACTGGTAAGTACATGGTTGGCCGCGTGTCAAGGAATAGTTTTTATGAGTTGTGGTAGTTATAATTTTCCAAATACTGTCGGAAAATGTCAGAGCTGCTTATAAAAGCAATACAAGTGCAAACGCTGACCTTTATTGTGTCTCATCCAGGACAGAGACACTTACCTCCTATCTTATTGAAACGGAATTCCAGGCCACATCTTGAGTTCTCTTTTTTATCAAATGCAGCAACCATAGCTATCTATTTATCTTTATAAGTACTCATAAAGATGAATTATGTAGAATAAAAAGTATTGGTTGGTTTTAGCTTGAGTAGATTAATTATTAAGCAAGGAAAAAACCTTGGAGCTTTGAACATGAACGAAATTTCTCTCCGCTTTGAAGTAATAAAAACAAATGGGGTGGGGTAATGACAAGTGGAGCGAAGCACTACACTGGAGAAATGGACAAAAAGCACATATAACACCATTAATATGGCAAGTTATGGTCCCGTCCCATACTTTGTTTCATTGTTTCTTCTAAAATTCACATGATCAATCTATAATAAATATGTATTTCCTTGCATCCAGTTAATGGAATTCTTGTATGGGATTGGGAGGGTGATTTTAAGTGGGAGAATTGTTGTTAAAGTTTCTATTTTTCTCAATTTTTATTGCTTATTAGTCATAATGCTAGCAGTTTTTTTTTACCATAAGCAATCTTCCCCATATGGAGCATATTAACTTATGGCTATGGAGGCTATTGCTTTCCTCTGGATCTGTATGACGCATTCCAAACCAAATCACTGAATTCTTGTGTGTTTGATGCATATAAATGTGTGATCACATTTGAACACAATTTTATAGCTTACATATAATAATAATTCTTCATATGGTGCCTACAGCTTCTGCAGAGCTTGCTGAGTCAGTCATTGTCCCCAATGGGGCTCACATGCTAATCAACCTACCAGTATGTTTTGGAGTGTGGGAGGACTTGGTTGAAACCCACTCAAACACAGAGCGAACATACAAACTCTTTGCAGATGTTGACCATGATGGGACTTCAACCCAGGAACCTAGCGCTGCAAGGCTTTAGTGCTGACCACTGAGCCACTGTACTGCATAGACCTAATCTATTAAAAAAAAAAAAAAACCTCCATGCAAATGAACATAGTTTTTAAATCGATCAATAGAAAACGAATTTGTCTTTGTGTTATGGGCTCTGACATATGGCCGTGGTTTCCAGGTTCCCCTCTATTAGCCAACCGCCTAAACCACAGAGCTCAGAGCTGGTTCTTTTCCTGCCTGTGTTTGTGGCTCAGTCTTATCTGATGTCATCGGTGTCTAAGCAGAGCTCACATGATGATGACAACACACGTGCTATTTGGGGCCCATGATATGCACACCTTCATGTGCATGAGGACAAACCTGTATTCTAGACTTCCATCCTCTATCTTCAGGCTACAGTGTCACTCCAAAATGCATTGTTTTTTGGGAGAAGTAGGCTGGCCAATCGCAATACAAGATCGTAGGTAAAACTTGCCACTTTTGCCAGTACTGTCAAAGTATTAAATATTAAGAAGGATAAAAAAAAAATAATAAAAGGGTTCATATATATCAGTGGTGGCACAGTAACTTTTTGTAAATAACAAAATATTTACCGTAAATACATTATCAATTTTTTTTATAAAACTTGGTATAGTGACCGCCACAACGTTCTTGAGGGATGGGTCCTGTCTCTGGAACTAATGCACGGTAACACCCCCCTCTATCCCCCTTCTCTCTGCCAGTCTACCTCTATTTCTTGAATAAAGTCGCCCTCTTTACCTGCCTAAGATTTTGTCAATGTGCCCCAAAAATTTAGGAACATAATTCTGGCACAAAGTTGAATAAATAACAGGTGGGCAGGTATGTCTTATATACAATTATACCATCAGCAGCTAGTGTGATAAATGGGATGCGTTTCCAGAATGCCGAGTCTGACAGTACTAGAAATCCGCTCCAGTTCAGAGTAAGGCAGTACAGGTGGATCTTGTCATGTAGTCAGGCACATCCATGCTGTATGTTAGATCCTGCCAGGTCTACCTGTAGCATCCTTCTCATAAATAGATAGTAAAAGACGGAAATGATGCAGCACTTCACCTGAATGATGCAATGTTAGCCCAGGCCGGCGGCACATGTTCTTCATGACTCACACTACAGTACACATAAACAGAGGCACGACTAGAGAACTATTCAATGTCACAGCCGCAGTTTGACTCTTGTCTTGTAATTTGTTTAGCAGACTGTGGTTTAATATGAGAGAGACCTGTGAGCGCAGCAGCCCGTGAGTTAGCATTCTCCTTATTCCGTGCCGCGTTCTCCTGAGAGATGGGTTAATTGGAAAGTCTGTTGGTGGCCAGGAGTTCTCCAAAGGGTTCTGGGCTTGTAGTGGCAGGTCCTTTAGTTTAGATTGCACACACTACAGAGTGAGTATGAGATTGTCTGTCTACCTTGTATCATGGTAACCGCTATGCTTTATGGGCACTGAATTGTAATTCTAGCATACAGACCATCATTCTTTGGCAATAGCCAATAGCATGTCCATGTAATCCAGTTTTTTTTTTTAATTTATTACATTTTTATAACATATCCTATTCCATACAAAATAGATTTACAAGTCTTGCATAATAAAACAACACATTCATAAGTAACACAAAATGACAAGGGTTCCCCCTTTCAACATATTTTCCTGGTTAGCAATTTGCTCAATTATACCTCTTAATTCACATACACATCTCTTAATAATACTCTATAACCCAACCCCAACCCCCAAAAGGGGGAAGAAAAAAAAAAAAAACTCCCCCAATTTTCAAAACTACGTAGCCATCTTCCAAATTTGATCCCACCTATCTCAAAGTACCCCATTTTCTCAAAGTATATTCTTTCATAATTCCTGATTTTTCCCATCCGGGGTTAGGGCTTCATCCCTGCAATTAATACTTTCGCCACCAGGGATAGACTACAGATTATTTTTTGTTGTGTGGTGATCTTTACTATTCCCTCATTCATAAGATCGTTAATCACTAAGATCTCAAAATGTAAGCAGGTTTTAACTCAACCTAAAACTAGGTCCAATGATGCTGGGAACCATTTGTTGTTTGCAAACCATCAGTTTTCTTTTGTGGATGTGAAAATAAAAATGGATTCGGATACAAAATTGACACAAAACGGTCTGAAAATGGATGCCAATTTTACTGCAATAAACACGTCTGTGTGACTAAATCCTAAGGCTTTGCCTTAATGAGTTTAGTTATAGGAAGAAAAAGCTAGAAGCGGTTGATGGATCATTTGCAGTGTAAACACATTACACCTAAAGCCTCCAGGACCCACAGCTGATCACTTCCCACGTAGGGTTACACATGTTCTAGATGGGTGACCTTAGTCCAACAGAGCAGAGGGATTACTCCAGTTACTGTAGGGGATATATGAATAAGGGTTATACCAATGGGACAATCCTTTTTGTTGAAGGATTCTCTAAATGGCAACCATGGCTTTATGGGTCCAACTGGCAATTTAAACGGTAACTTATTGTACCTCTCTCTCTGGCACAACTTTCAACAGCGTCCTGGGGACACCAATACAGATGAAGAAAGGAAAGCTCCAATCGAGATCTGGCCCTGGCTATTGTGCCACTGCATCTAAAAACTGAATTTGTAGGCCCAGATTTGGGTTTTACATTATTTATTAGGGACCATTAATTCCATGGTGCTGTACAATCAGTAAGGGGTTCACATTCACTACATTAAGATGAGAACAAATGCACAATGTACAAATACAAAACTACAGTGATCAGGAGACAAGTGGAAGGAGGACCACAATCTATATGGGAGGGTAGATGGAGACACGAGGTGCGGGAGCAGAGCAGTGCAGTTATCATGTGTCTCGGCGATCCTGAACAGGTGGGTTTTTGATTATGTGCACACATAGGTTACATGTCTTCTTTTTAGTATACCAACAAATATCAGATTGAAAAAGGGTTGTGAGGAGCTCTGCATGCTTGCTGGGAGCTTCTTATGGATTGCATGCTAAGCATACAACACGAGAGGAGGTCTCAGACACTATGGACATAGGTGAATGCTGCTGGATTCATTGTTAGACTCCATATCGGAGATATATTGGATGCTTCATTATGTAAATGTGAGAGGAGCCATTGTACAGCAGCAATAAACAGTCTGTGTAGTGAGTGCTGAGCGTTCTCCTGGTTCTGCATCATGGAAGAAGCGTCATGTTATACGCACCTAACAAACCCTTAAATGTAATGCATTCCTCTCATTCTAGTATATTAACAAGTTACTTAACGCTTCATGACCCAGATTTAACTATTTCTAACTAATACTGGCTCCATACATTTTACATTTTGTATTTTTTTTTGTCTTACCAAAATGTATTTTTCAATAATTTATAATTAAAAAAAATACTGTCACCTGTCAAACTGAAAAACACCCGCCAGTTCTGCATTAATTTCTGCTTTTTTTTTTTTATTACATATATTGTGTTTTTATACCTCTTTTATGTTACCTTACTTTTTGCCTGGTTTATCTTTGTATTATGGCCATATATGCCATAGCGAATATAACTTTATATTGCTGGAAATGGGTCTTGGGTGGTCCATATTTCAGCTTTTTAAACCTCCAATATGATACTCTATTTCCATTTCATTTACCTCATTAATGGAAGAGTTCTTTGATTTCATTCTAAGAAAACCTTTACTTCACTATATTTGGGCAGGAAAACAAAATTCAGGACTCTGCAGTGTATCAGATCTGCTAGTGTGGCTGCGTAGAGTCACCTTGTTTATCTCTATCAGACTTAACATTAAGCAGAATCCAGAAAACTAAAATTTTGCGTTACTTGTTGCCTATTAGAGAAACTTCTAATACTTCTGCACCTGTTACCACCTAGGTACAACTATGCAATTCATACATTGGGAGGTCCAGGAAATTTTCTGGTGACATCACATAATTAGGTTTTATTTTGTGTCACTCCTGCATTATTTAGCAATTTTCGCCCTGACTAGGCAAAGGGAAAGGAAAACACAGAATACTACAGAAAATTGGGCACATTTATACAATTGTGGAAAAAAGAATGTAATATATTGTCAAAACATTACAATATTTATGACCGATGCATACATTATATACAGTACTTGGATTCTTAAGCAGAAATTGA